>NW_026250093.1:1236803-2473607 GCF_024043145.1 Alternaria conjuncta | reverse complement strand
CCCTAACCCTAACCCTAACCCTAACCCTAACCCTAACCCTAACCCTAACCCTAACCCTAACCCTAGGCCTTAAATAAATAGAGAAATTAAGTAGTTAACAGCGCTATTAATAGTATTGCGAAATTAGGTATACTTAAAGATATTAAAGTAGAGGCCTAATATAGTCTAAGACAATATAGTGTAACTACTAGTGTTCTTTCTATATTTATTACAGGCAGTATCTATTAATAAAGAATTAGATATATATAACTTTAGAATAAGAAAGTTAAGCGCTAGAAGCTCTATGTTTGCTAATAAAGAGGTATTACTAGGCGCAGAAGGTGCTATTATACTTAATAGCTCTATAACTATGCTAGATAATAATAGTGCTAGAGTATATTCTATAGCTACTACTTATAATTTCTTCTATTTCTCTAGCTGCGCTAAAGCTAACTAGAATAAAAGTAGCGCCTAGTTAAGAAGTAATATTAGAAAAGTTAATCTATAGCAAATAAGTAAATAGGTAATAAGACTCTAATTAGTTAAGTAATATAAAATAGTAAAACTATAACGTAAAATCTATTATTATATTAAATACTATATTAATGTTTAAAACTATAACACTAAGTACTATAAGTTCTAACTAGATAATAGTAGGTACTATAAAGAGTGTTAAGGTTAGTGTAGTAATCTCTATAGCCTAAAGTTTATTAGTAAATACACTTATTAGAGTCTATTACCTTATTATCTATAACTAAAAGTAGGTTTAAGAATTATAAGATTTTAAAAATATAGCTAACACAGAAAGCCTTCTATTACTTATTATCTATAACTAAAAATAGATTTAAGAATTATAATATTTTAAAAATATAATTACTGCAAAAGGTATTCTATTACTTATTAACTACACCTAAAGGTAGGTTTAAGAATTATAAGGTTTTACTATTCTAACTATAATCTATATTTATTAATTCTCTAATATCTATATAAGGCTATGTTAAGAATTATAAGATTTTTTTAGATTATTTTAGACTTATAAGAATTAAATTTAGATTACTTAATTAAGATAAGATAGTTAAGTAGATAGACGCTCTAATTATAAGAAAAGAGAAAAAAAAAGTAATAGAGAGAAAGAGAGACAAGAAGTTTATATACTCTAATTATCTTAGCACGCTAGCTAACTAATCTAATAACTAAGCTATTAAATCTTCTAGTTTTCTTAAAAGTACGTAATTAATATATTATTTTAACTAGTCTAGACTAAAGCTACGTACTCTATAACGTTATTAAATACTATTACCTATACTAGCGCTTTTTCTATTATACGCCTACAAAAGGTTATAATTTTAGAACTAGCCTTACTTATTATCTACACTAGTTTGTTATTAGTAGTAACTCTATTATACTACTATAGAGTTATTATAGTATTAAGAAGTATTAGTATATAAGTATAGTAAGAGCTATTTAAAAATTATAACCTTTTTAAATTATACTTATATATTATAAATAGTAAAAAGATTATAATTTTAAAATTAGTCTTATATTATATAGAGTAAGATAGTATAATTAAAGATATATTTTAATTTTAAACTATATTATAAAGTAAAATACTACTTATCTAACTAAAGTCGCGTATTAGTATCTACTATAATAAGTACTTTAACTATACTATACTCTAACTATTAGAAGAATATCTTAGTAATCTAATATATATCTAGATATATTTACTTAGCCTTAAAATTGTTTTAGAAATTCTTTACTTAGTAGAAGTATTTACTAAACAACGTAGGTATTTTAATCTACTTAACTCTCTAGCTTTTCTAAATATATTTAATCTAATAGTTATATATACTTAGAAAGTTACTCTAGATATATATTTAAATATTATAAATAGTGTGCGCATCTATATAAGACTACCTAGGCTATATTACCTACGTAGTCTCTCTATTACTTCTAGACACTATCTATATTAGATAATAGTTAAATAGTATAAGGCACTACTAATAATAGCTACTACTCTATTTATTCTCTATTCTAGACTAATACTTATTAACTATATATCTAACTATGTAGTTATATTACGCGTAAAAGTAGTTCTATAGCTCTATAGCTATAAAATATACTATATAGTTCTTAATCTAAAACTATTAAGTAGTAAAGAAGTTATCTAAGAATAACTATATTATCTTATTAGTTTAATAGCTCTACTACGCGTAGTTAAAGGTAAGTTATTATTTATTATACGCTGCTTTAAAAGTAATATTAATAGAAAAGCTTAGTAGAGATAAAGAGAAAATATTATAGTTTACTATATTTTATTAGTCTATTACTTATTATATTACTATTATATTACTTATAGAAACCTTATACTTACTTTAAAGAGAATAATAACGCTATAGAAGATATAAGTATTATATTCTATACGTAGCGTTTATAACTACTTTAGATAATAGTTATTAGCTATAGTGTCTAAAACACTAGAAGTAGAACTTAGAATAACTTACTACCTTTTGTAGTTAATAGTACGTAGGCTTTAGAGGTACTATCTTCTCTTATAGTTAGCCTACTCTAGTGTTAGTTAGAAGTAACTAAAATAGTCTTAGACTCTATAAAGAATAGAATAATATATTTATTATATAAAGCTTCTTCTTTTTTATAATATAAGCGCTTTTTGTCTCTATTTATAAACGCGTTAATAACCTATTAATAATACTTTATATTATAATAGAGTAGCTATAGAAACTTATTTACTTAGTCTTATTTAGCTTATTTTACTTTATTAAAGTACTAGTTTAGTATACTATTAGAGAGAAGAACGTAGATAATATAAAGTAATCTATTTTATTCTTCTCTTCTACTTACTTATAAAAATATAATAAAGTTACTTAGCTTACTAATCTATAAGACTATATAAATATTAGAAATATAAATATCTATTATAAAAGCACTTATAGTAATTATTACTCTAAATACATTTAATATAAAAGTACTTTAGTTATACGCCTAGTCTTCTACGCTTATCTAGCTATAGTAGCTATAATAATCTATTTATTTAGATAAGCTCTCTACTATAGTTATATAGTTAATAAATATAAGAATCTTAAGTTCTATTCTTTACACGTGTTAGATATAGTAGATTAGATTCTTCTTATAGCTATTATCTTACACTTCTACTTCTTAAACCTTATACGCTATATTTATATATACTATAGGTTTCTAGTATATATAAGTATTATCTAGAACTCTAGCTAGTTATAGTGCCTTTTGTTAACGTGCTATAGAGATAGTAGCTAATAGAAAGGTTAAGAGCGTTATATATTACGTTAGTAAGTAAAGAGATAGTAAATATAGATAGTATTCGCTATTAGGTAGTAATATAAAGTAAAACTTATCTACTATAATTTACTCTAGGCAGCGCTAGCTTTAAAGTTAGTAGATAAATACTTAAAAAATAGAGTTAGTAATATTCTTAGAGGTAGCAAGAATAATATATATATTCTTATTATACTAGCTCTACTTCTATACTATAGTTTTAATATCTATTACTATATATTATATAGTAATATCTATACGTAGAGCTACTAGAGGTATAATAATAATAACTTTCTTATAGCTAGAAAAGTAGGTTAGCAACTAAAAGAGTAGGCTCTTACTAGCCTCTATACTAGCAACGTATAGAATAATAGTAGTACCCTCTAGAATAGCTTTTAGTGCCTTCTATTAATAGCTATAGTACTTAGCTTTTAGCTCTAAGTTTTTTCTAATTAGAGTCTTATAGTTTGCGTTGCACCTTAATACAAGAGCTTTAGTTATTAGGTATATTACGCTATAGCTTTTCTTAATATTAGGTTTATAACTTATAAAACTAAGCGCTTTATACTATCTTACTAATATTTTATAATATATAGTAGATTAGTAAAACTACTAGGTAAATATATTTTATAGATTAAGTGCGTAGATACTATACGCTATTTTAGATAAGTGCCTAGACTAGATTTTCTAAGCTTCTATATCTACTACTTTATATAGCTCTTCTACTTCTTTCTTTAATAACTCTATTAGTATTCTAGCTTTACTATTAAGTCTGCGCTTAAAGATAATAATAAGATATTATAGTATACTAATATTAATATCTATACCTATCTAGCGCTAGATCGCGTAATAAATAATTCTAGTAAGATATACTCTATTACGCCTCTACTACCTATTCTTATTAGACTATAAAAGTTAGCTTATAGCTTATAGGTAATATAAGTTAATAATATAAAAAGTAGCTTAATATAAGATTATACTATAGAATAGCTATATAAGCTAAATATACTATATAAGAAGACTACTTATCTTGCGTAGAAGAAATTAGTAGATAGCTTTAATTAACTTATCTTAATTATAGCCTTTATAGTATCTTAGAACTAGTGTTACTAGGCTATTATAAAGAAAGATATTATATAATCTATCTTCTATTAAGTTCTTAAAGTAGAGGCTAGTAGCCTTTAGTCTATAAGTAGTATCTTCTCTAGTATAATAGCTAAGAAGAAGAAAGTTCTTTAAAAAGTCTTATAGTATATTATACTATACTAGAATCTCTAGAGTATTTAAAAGTTATAAAAGAATAGATTACTAACTACGCTCTTATGCGTTAATAATATAGTTTATAATAAAGTCTTAACTATAAGTAAGTATAGAATTAGTAGATAAGAATACGCTAAAGCTAATACTTTTATTACTAGGTTTATTATATAATTAATTCTATAGTATAGTTAGAAGCTCTACTCTAGAAGTAACGTCTATAAGTTTATAGAGGTACTATAAGGCTTCTTTATACTTATTCTAGACTATACTTTAGTACTTAGTAAGTAATATCTAAACGTTACGCACGCTTATAGTATTACTATTCTAGTAAATAAACGCATTTAGATTCTCTCTATAGTAATACTAGCTAAGGTTCTACGCTATATAGATAATCTAATTTATTAGTATTAACTCTTTAGTAGATAAGTAGTTAGAAATCTATATCTATAGTAACTTTGCTATAGCGTAGTTATTAGATTCTTTTATACTTAAGCTTCTAAGATTAATCTTATAGATAAGTATCTCTACCTCTTATAAAGATATTAGGTAGTAGAGTTTATTACTACTTACTTAGTGTGTGTTAGATAATATATTCTAAAAGTGTTAGAGTATAGCTATATAGGTAAACTTCTTAATTACTAAGAGGTTAGTTATAAATAGATACGCCTTTTAGAATTTATTACTCTTAGGTAATATAGTAATAAAAGCTAAAGAAATAAGTATAGATAGCTCTATATTAGTAGTATATAACGTTTATGTAATAAGAGATATCTAGAATATATAGTAATATCTCTCTAGCTTCTCTAATATAGTATAGGTATACCTAAAGTTAAATTTATACTTTTCTAATTTATTAAAGTTATAGAAATAGTTATAAATAGCTCTCTATATAGTATGCTAGTCTTCTCTTAGACGTAATATTAATAGCGTAAGGTAATATTACTTAAATATATAATAGAAGAAGAGAAATATCTTTTATATTATAGTAGTATAGTAAAGATTAAAGTTCTAGTAAGGCGTAAGTAGGTATAGTAGAATATCTTAAGAATGTTCTTTTACTACGTAGATGTAAGTATACTAGCTACTCTAAGCTATAATATTCTACTAGGTTTAGGCTATAGTCTTTACTACGTTATAGAGTAAGTGTATTTTATAGTCTAATTTTCCTACTAGAGGCATAGTATATAATACTATACGCTTCTATAATATACTCTCTAGTATAGTAAGAAATAATGTATACGTAACCTATAGATTTATAGATATATTAGATTAGATTAGAATCTATATAAGAGATTTATTACGCTTACTTATAGCCTATTACTTAGCTACCTATAGCTACTTATAAAGAGAAGATATAGTTTATAGTAGTATAGTAACCTACGTATAGTGTAATATAGTATTAGTAATTTTAGGTAGAAATTTAGGTTAAGATAGGCTACTACTCTAGTTAATAGAAGTGTTAGAAGAGAGGGTTATAATATCTACTTCTATATTACTATAGTTAGATGCGTTAGATTTATACACTTTAAAGTATTTTATAAAACTAGAGTTTTAGTAGGTAGCTAGAACGCCTATAAAGAAGTGTTAGCTAGTAACCTCTCTAACGTAAGAGAAATACTAGTTAGCGCTACTAATATATTATAGTAAATTAGATCTAAATAAGGCGTATTAGTTTTGTAGATATAACTATATATTACTACTAGCGTTAGCGCCTTTTATAATAGTACTATATTAATTATATTAATAGAATTTTGTATAAATAGTAAGACTATATATAATAGAAATAGCTATTAATAGAATATTAAAATTACTATACTTAGTCTTTAAATTAAGATCTTCTTATATAGCTATAACAGCGCTAAGAATAAGACAGCGTTTAGGCGTAGTAACGTTAGTTTAATATTAGTCTTTAAAATAGAATAGAATAGTTTAAGAGAGAATAATAATACTATAGATAGAGTAAATTAGAGCTCTATACTTATAGTTATAGATAAGTTATTTTAGAATTAATATATTAGGTAGTGTATTAGTAAAAGTAGAAGAGATAATTTAAATATAAATTTTAGATTAAAATAAGAACTACGCTGTAGTTTACGTAGGTATAGTAGAAACTAAGCTAAGTAGTGTACCTAAAATAGAGCTATAGCTATACACTAACTAAATAAGGTATAGATATAGAGTTAGTAGATCTATCTTTTTAGTTTAACTGTATAGAAATACTCTTCTACATTTACTTAATACTACGCGTAATAATATAACTACTACTAGTAGATATAGTAGCTTATTCTATATTCTATATTATTTCTAACGCTATTATAGATAACGCGCTAGATCTATAGATAATTAGATAAGCTATCTAGAATAGCCTTTCTAGTATAAAACTAGCTACGTTTATTTATCTTCTAGATAACTTAGTTCTATACACAGCGTTTGTATTATAAAATCTAATAGACGCTCTACGTTAGATGTATTAAAATATTTCTAAACCTAAACTTCTTAAAGTTTTTAATTATAATTATAACTATCTACCTAGAAGTGTATAGAATAAAGATATCTATAATAAGTAATATAGTTAAGACGTAAATAATAAATATACATCTAATACGTAGCTAGAATTAAAGCGTAAGTAGAAAAAGATAACTAAATAAGTTAATAAAGATATAGTTAATTACCTTAACCTTTAACTTATGTAAATAATTATAAGTACCTAGAATTAGAAAACTATTTAAAATCTAGAGGTAATATTAGTTAAAGAGCAACGTTATTATTAATAGGCTTAATAAATACTAAACGCAGGCTTAAATATAATTACTTATATAATTAAAATAGTAAGAGCTATAGAGATAATAGAAGTGTTTAAGAATTAGGCTACTATCTTTATTTTATAGAAGTAATAGAGAGTAAAAAGTTTATAGCTTTTTAATAAGCTAGAACTAGTTAAAGATAAGAGTTTTAGTTTTACTTCTTATATACTAGATACGCAGCTTACTTAGCAGTTAGTATAGACTCTTAATATAGTACCTCTAGAAATATAAGTAGAACTAGGCACTAATAAGTTAAGAAAGAGGTACTTTAAGGTCTAACAAACTTACGCTAATATAATAGTAAGTTAAATGTAGTAATATTAGAAAATAGATACTTTTTATAAGAAATATAAGTAGATATATAAGAAAATAAGAAAGTAGAGTATAGAAATAGGTTAAAGAGAGTAAAGGTATAGTAGTATTATAAAGAAAATATTATTTACTCTTATATATAAAGAGAAATTAGAGAGAATAGCTATAAAAGAGGAGAATAGAAAGCTTTAGGTTAAGTTTAGAGAGTACCTAGATTAGAGTAAGCGCTAGAATATTCTTAAGAAGTAATTTAGAATAATTAGTATCTTTATATTACTACTATATAGTATAAATCTAAATAACTAGGTTAAGAGAAAGATTACGTAAGCGCGCGTTATATAGTAAGTAGAAATAGTATTTAAATATAATAAACTAGTAGTTAAGTTAGTAATAAGAATTAAGTAGTTAGTAGTTAAGTATATACATAACTAGAATCTACTAATAGAATATACTTTTCTTAAGAAGCTATATTATTTCTAAGGTACTAATCTATTAGCGCTACTTAATAGTATATTAAGAATTATAGATAGTAGTATAAGAGAAAGTAGTGTAGTAAGTAAGTTAGCTTAGAAAGCTATATTTAGAAATTATAAGGTTATAGTTCTTAAAATTACTAGAGAGTAAATAAAATAGCTATAGATTAGTTATAATAAGAGCGCTTCTAGAATTATAAGATTTTTAGATATATATAATTCTAAGACTATACTTACTTACTACTTAATATTTAATAGGTTATAACTTAGGTTAATATCTATAAGTAATATATTAAGAAGAGGTACTTCTAGAATTATAAGGTTTTTAGAATATATACAATTCTAAAACTATACTTATATATAGCTTAATATTTAATAGAACTTAACTTAGGTTAATATCTATAAGTAACGTAGTAAGAAAGAGTACTTCTAGAATTATAAAGTTTCTAAAATACTTATAATTTAGAGAATAGTCTTATCTGCGTAGTTGCGTTATAGATAAAATAATTTAAATTATAAATTTAGATTAAAATAGGTAATATTAGTTATCTAATATTACTTCTAGGCCTACTAATATTAAACTTACTACAGCTAATATTACCTCTATACCTACTAATATTACACTATATACTAGTAATATTATACTATAAGATTACTACGTACGTACTATATTTTACACAATAATAGTCTATTATTATTAATTCTAATAAAGTTAGGCTTTATCTTTAGGCAACGCGTATAAGCTTTAAATAGATTACTTTTATAATAAAACTAGAATATATAGTTTTTATTATACTTCTTATCTAAATAGTTATTACTATTACTATAAATCTAATCTTTAGAGCGCTTCTACGCCTCTACCTCTAAGTATAGAAAACCTACTAAGAAAAGAAAATTAATAATCTATAAAGTCTATATAGCGTAAGCATTAGCTATAGAGATCTTAGTACTATCTACGTTTATATATATAGTAAAAAGACAAGTTTTCTAGTAGATAAGCTAGTTAGAGTAGATTCTCTAGTTATTAGGTAAGAAGATACGCTTAATAGTGTAGACGTGCTTAGAAGATAAGTATTTACTAATATTATTACTAGAGTTAATAGATATTACGCTATTAAAATTATAATAGATAATAATAGTTTCTAGTATAGCTTACGCGCGTATACTCTATATAATATAAGTTTTATAAAAGAGATTAGATAAGTTTATAATAAATTTAGCCTAGTTCTTATAGAGATAATAAAAGTAAAAGCTATTATAAGTTAGCTAGAACTAACTATAGAGAGAAATTAGGTAGAGAGAGTACTTAGAAAACTTTTCTAATTACTCTCTAGTATAGGTTATAGAACTTACTTTAGATTATTCTTAGATAGTTTATATAGATTAGATACGCTATATATAAAAGTATTTAGGTTAGATAGATTATTTAATTACTTACGCTTTAGCCTCTTATACTCTATAATAAGCTTAGATTACTCTAGTAGTTAAAGATAGAATTCTATATCTTCTATACTTTATAGAGTAGAGTAACTAGATATAAGAATAAGACTTTATAGTTATACCTACTATATAGACTTCTACTAGCTTAAGATATTATAAAGTTCTTTCTAAGCTTTATTAGTAAATAGAAAGGTAATCTTATTAGCTAGAGATTATATATGTAGATTAGAGTTATCTTCTAGAAAGAATAGTAATATATTTAGATTTTTCTTTATCTTATAAGTATCTAAACTAGATAGTAATATACTACGCTCTTTATACTAAAGGTTCTAGTCTTTTAAAGCTTTCTTCTAATACTTAGATAGTCTATACTTATCTAAAAGCTATTAATAGCTTATTATAAATATAGTATAAATACCTAAGAGATAGTTACTACTCTAGATAGAATTAGAGTTAGGTAGAAAGTTCTTAGTAATAAGATAGTAGCTCTCTGCTACCTTTAGATCTTTACTAACGTAGTAGACTTTAAAGAGTAGACTTAGAGCTACTAGCTTTTTAGTAGTCTAATAGTATAAAGATAATTTTATAATATATATTAAGAGTAAGCTAACCTCTCTAGGTCTTAGCTTAGCGTAGTCTAGGTGTTTAGGTAGTAGATTATATTTATAATACTTATCTAGTTTAGAGTCTTAAAACTCTATCTATATCTAGATTATCTATATATTATTAGTAGGTATTCTATAAAAAGGTATTTAGAAAACTTTTCTAGATACCTCTAAGTACGTTATTTCTTATCTTAGTAATTGTTCTACTAGTAATAAAGGTCTTACTAAGCCTAATTATATTAGCTATAATTCTACTATTAATCTATATAGTAAGTAAACTAGCTAATAAGTCTATAATCTACTTAGTACTAATTACTTACTACTATTAAAAGGTAAAGTTTATCTTTAGAATAAGCTTATTATTTATATTAGTAATATAAGCCTTAATATATACCTAAATAATAAATTAAGAGTTAAAAGCTATATTATTCTTTACCTAGGTAAATAATTTCTTTATAGCGTTATTCTTTTTATTAGTAGAGAGATTAACTATCTAGTTAAGCTTATTATCTTTGCTATCTAAGTTAATCTTATACGTAGCTATCTAATAGATAGTAGCTACTTTCTCTTCTCTAATAATATTTATAATATTCTAAGACTCTACTTCTATGTATTTAGCTACCTTACTTATTAAGTCTACTATCTTCTTATTTTATTTATACTTTTTCTTTATAGTATCTATAATAGGTTTATAATATCTATTTAGTTTAGAAATATATTTAATACTTATAATATAAGCTAATATAGCTTAGTGTAGTAGTTCTAAATTATAAATATATAACTTTTAGGCCTTTAGTTAAGCGTAGAGACTATTTACGTAGTTAGCTAGAGATATTGCGTTCTAACGTAAACGTGCCTAGTGTTCTAGGCTATCTATAAGCTTAGTAGTACTATATTCTATCTCTTCTATATATACTATAATAATATTATCTAACTTTATATCTAAAATCTTATAAAGTAGTTTAGAAGCTACTTATAGCTTATTTATATTAATAGCTAAGATATTATTATTCTTCTTTTTAGCCTTATACTTAATCTTCTTTTTACTTAAAGTGCGTAGAGTAGACTTTTTTTTCTTCTAGACTAGGCTAATAGTTAACTTTACTATAGTCTAGGTATTTTCTAGTAATATATTTAACGTAGTGTTCTATATAGAAGTCTCTAAGACCTAGATACTTATATTCTTCTTCTAGCTCTATAGGCGCTTTATAAGCTCTTATTTCTTAACTAGTTAATAGTTCTTAACTATAATCTTAGTAAGAATCTAGAGTATAGTATTATAAGCAGCGCTCTCTCTAATCTTTATAATATTAAATATACTATTATTAGATATTAAAATAACTACTTTAATAGAAAATAAAAAGTAGACCTAGTATACTTTAATAAGCTAATTCTATATTTTATTCTTAGAGGCTATAACTATAAAAGTACTATTACTAGAAGTTTTAGCGTCTAGAGCGCCCTTAATTCTAATACCTCTAACACTATATAGTAAAACGTACTTACTAAGATTATTATAAGCTTTAACTATCTAATAGTTATTAATAGTAAGATTAATAAACTAAGTATTTATAATCTAGAGAACTTAACTAGTAAACTTATAGAGTTACTTAATCTAGTTAGTTAAGTTACGCCTTCTAAGTGTGTTTAGAGTAATATTACTAATAATAGGTTTATAGAAATCTCTACTTAGTTTATATTCTAGATTCTTATTACTATCTATAGCGCTATTATCTTTATTAATTTTAGAATCTAAGACACTCTTATTCTAGATTATAATATTAGTAGTAGACTTTAGAAAATTATTATTATTATTATTACTCTCTAGTTCTAATAGATTACTATAATAGAGGTTAGTAGAAAACTTTTCTAGGTATACCTAAGATATAGTAAAGTTATTAACGTACTAGCTACGCTTAGTGCTATCTTATAGAGTTTCTAGAATAGTTACTAGAGGTGCCTCTAGTATATCTTATATAAGCACGTCTAGAGCTTCTAGGCCTATATTATTATTAGAGATATTTTTATAATAGAGGTAATTAGAAAACTTTCTTATATAAACCTAATATATAGAAAATATAGTAATATACTAGATATACTACTTACTATTAGGTATCTTAGAGATAGTATCTAATACTTTATTTATTAAACCTTATATAGATTTATTATTATTTTCTTTAGTTATATTATAGTTAGTACGCTTTCTATAATAGAGGTTATTAGAAAACTTTTCTAAGTACTCTCTTAGGCGTTTAGTGTAAAGATATACTTAGTAATTTTACTTTTCTTCTTCTTTAGTAGTATAGCGTGTAGTCTACGCCTTATAGAGAGTAGATCTTTTTTCTATTTACTATTAGAGTTAGCTAATATCTATTTTTAAAGTTCTCTACTATAACTCTCTATAGTTTCTATATAAAAGTACTTAGAAAAGTATTATAAGTATATTAGAGGTACCTAGAAAGGTTTTAGAGAAAGTAAAGTAGTGTAGTATAGTTATAGTAGCGTAAACTTACTTATACTAGTGTCTTAGATTATAAAAGTAGTATAAGAACTAGAGTAGTAATTAGTAATAATCTTAGATATATATTATAATACTTTTACTTATATTTAGTAGTAGAGCGCATAATTATTATTAGTTTTAATTACTTATTATACTAAAGAAATTAGTAGTTATAGAGTAGTTATTATTAAGTTACTAAAGTTAAAAAAGTAAGAGTTAGACTATTAGATCTAAGCTCTTACTAGTATTATAACTTTTTTATATTTCTTTATAGTACTTATATCTATAGATAATATTATATTATTAGACCTTTAGTTTATTACTATATACTTAAATCTAGCTATTTCTTATTCTAATCTCTATTTTATAATTATTCTATAGGTTCTATACTCTATAGGTAGCTCTTTTTATATTAGAGACGTTTTAATAGATAATAATATTTTAAGTATAAACTTAGAATAAATAGAAGATAGAAACGTAGTTAGATAAGTGTGTAACTACTACTATAACCTCTAGAACTACTACCTATATAGAGGTATATAGAAAACCTCTCTAGTTACTCTCTAGAATATATATTCTATACTTTACTATTAGCTAGGCGTATCTTCTAGTATATATAGTTACCTTTTATTCTTTTTCTTTACTTTCTTTTTTAGCGTTTACTAGATTCTTTATAACCTAGTTTAGTTCTAATATAATATATCTAGCTTTATAGTTATTTCTAAAGTCTTCTACTTTACTAAAGTAATATTAAAACTACTTATTATTATTAGATAACTATAACTCTTCTTTACTCTCTTAGATATATTTAATCTAAGCTACGCGCACTAGTATATTATACTTCTATAGCTAAGCTTAAGTATTTTATATAGTATATTAGTTAGAGTATAGATTCTTTCTCTATATATGTGTACTTACTCTAGTTATACCTAGAACTTACTACTCTAGGTAACAATTTATAGATAAGAGATACTACTAATATTAGTCTAACCTCTACTTATTCTCTATATGTATATAATACACTTTTATAATACTATTTATAAATACTTTATATTTACTCTTAGAGTATTAATACTATTTTCTAGTTAAAAAGTAGATAATATAATATAGTAACTAAAACTATTATATAGCTAGTATTTTAATCTTAAATAGCTTCTTTTATAGCTATTCTTTAGAGATACTTACGCAGCTATTATATTATAACTTTTATTCTTATCTTATCTATTTAAGTACTATTATAAAGCTTAAAAGTAGCTCTATTATTAATAATTAGCTTAGTTTAATTTAGCTATAGTTTCTCTTATATAGTGTATTACTATAGGTAGAGCTAGAATCTATACTTAGTAGTATAAAAGCTAGTAGAGGTTATCTAGTAGTAGGTACACTAATCTCTAATATATTAGTTAAAGCTAGAGATAAGCTATTTTCTAGTCTACTTATTAAAAGTGCGTACACTAGAGATAATATAGTTAGTTAGCTACTAGAGAAATAAAGTATAGAAGAAACTATTTCTCTAGACTTTCTAACTAGAGTATATAGTAGACTTTTCTAGTAGTAGTGCCTTATAAGTAGATATTATACCTATTTAGTAGATATTATTAGTGTAACTAGTCTTAGTAGAATTACTCTTTATATATATTGCACTAACTTTTATATTATAAGTATATAGTACGTTTTATATTACTATTAAAATAATTATTAAGTATATAATACTAGTATTATAACACTAGCTAGCTATACTATATATACGTATTAATTAGTTTATAGGTTATATTATTAGTTTTTAAGTAGTACTAGCTAGGTATTCTATTTAATATAATAAGAACTACTTTATATTCTTTTTTATCTTAGCTACCTTTTTCTATTTTCTAATTATATAAAATAAGTAAAGTAGGTAATCTAAATTAGCTTACTTACTAAATACTAGAGATATAAAAGCCTTTAGTATATACTATTATAGCTATTAGATAGCTAGTTAAATATTTATAGAATCTATTTATATTATAGACTTTATTATTATCTAATATTTAACTATAGAACTTCTAGTAATAGAGTTTCTTAGCTAAGTTATCTATAGTATAAGTATATTTAATATATATAACCTACTTTATATATATACCTAATTTACTATTTATATACGCTACTATCTTTTATATACTCTATTACGTAGAGCTACTAATATACTAAATAGAGTATTATATATTTAAGCGTATTATTAGCTTTTAGATTAGAGTAGTATTACTAGGTAAGCTTATTAGTTAAAAGGTCTTACTTTACTTACTTACTAGTATTATTACTAATAAGAAAGTAAGTTATATATTAAACTACGCTAGAGTGCGTAGATTTATTAGATATTAATAGTAATCTATATCTAAAAGAATTACGTAATAGAATTTATCTACTACTATTCTTTTAAGAACACTAAGAGTAGTTTAATAGTAGATAAACTTTAGAAAAAGCTTATATAATAGGCTCTCTAGTGTAGCTATAATAATAAATACTAACTTATTATAACTACTACTACACTATATAGTTATAGAAATCTATAAACTCTAGTATTATTAGAATATATTATCTTATAAAGTAGCTAGAGAAATAATAATAATAGTCTAGTAGTATCTAGAGAAATAGGTAGGTAATATAAATATAAAAGATTTTCTAAACTCTATACTAGTAATGTAGATAATAGTAGGTTTACTACGTATAATAGCTTAGATAACATCTTTCTATAAGTTTTAGAACTAGAATATTAGTATAAATATTACCTATAATAAGTAAGTATAGTTAGTAAACTCTTACTCTACTTATTTTATAAGTATAGTAGCGTTAAGTATAACTTAAGAAGTAATAGTAACTTTAGATGTTAGACTAAACATAAGAGTATAATACTAGTAAGTTAAAGTATTAAAGTAACTACTAGGCTAGTTAAATTAGTAACTAAATACTCTACTAACTTTAATAGTATATACTACACTAGCTATTTTAATAGAGTAGCTAGCTTATATTTCTTATAACTCTACCTCTACCTTATTATAAATATTTTCTACGTTTTCTTTAGTAAGCTCTCTAGATATACTATTACTACTATTAAGCTTATAACTAAATATAATAATAAGATACTATATAGTGCTAATATTAATCTCTTTACTAATCTAGTAACCTATAGCCTAACGTATTACTTTGCTAAGAAGTTAGAATAAAGCGTATTATTTTCTAACCTTATTTAGCTATAGTAGTAGGCTCTTTACTTAATAAAAGTAGTAGTTACGTAAGTTTAGTTAACGCTAGAACTAAATAGTAAGATAGAAGAGCTACACTAGCTAGCTATACTATATAAGAAGACTACTAATTTCTCTAGAAAGAAATTAGTATATTATCTTTATAAACTTATCTATATTATAGCTCTTATAATAGTAAGATATAATTATAATAAGTTTATTATATAGAAAAACGTTTTTTATATCTATAACTAGACTATTTTTAAGCTATACACTAAGTAGCTTTATACTATAAGTAGATTACCTACTTATAAGGTAGATAAAGTAAAGAAAGTATTAGAGAAACTCTTATACTAGGTTATAGTAACGCTCTACTTCTATATAGCTATCTAAGTTTATAATCTAAAATATTTTAAACTAGTTCTTACTAATACTATTTAAAAGCTATTAGATAATAAAGTTTTTTCTAGATTAAAGCTTTATATTACTAGAGCTAAATACACTATACTCTAGTAAGGTATTCTTACTATTATCTATAAGCTTATTCTAAAAGATAGAAAAAAGGCTAGTATAGTTAGTAATGTAGGTAAGCTTATAGAGAATATAAGATACTTTATTATACTCTTTATATATAATATATATAAATTTAGTAAAGTTTATATATAATCTATAAATAGTAATATTATCTCTATTCTAATAAATAAAGGCGTCTAGGTTCTTACTATAGTAGAAGTAGCTTAATATATACGTAGTGTTAATAAGCTAAGCTATTATAGTAGAATACTCTATTATTATATAGTTATATATCTATATATAAAACTAATTAGCTAGAGTATAATTTTTTTCTTTAGTTATATAAGAGTTCTTTAGAAAAGCGTCTAAGTTCTCTATAAGAACGTCTACCTCTTTAGCTATAGTAGTAGTACTAGTAGTAAATAATATATAGAATAGAATTAGTAAAAAGGTTTTCTTAAGTATAAAGGTTAGTAGTAAAAACTTATTTTAAAGTTTCTATAGAGCTACAAACTAGTATATTTTCTTAATACTAGATACGTAGATAGTAAAGTTATATACTTTAAGAAATCTATTCTTTAATAGTAATAATATAAGAAAGGTAACTAGATAAGTTAAAGTAAGTTTACTATCTTTACACTAGTTAGTTTACTTAATAAAACTAATCTAAAAAGTATAGTAGAAAAACTTAAGTAGAAATAGAGTAGTACGTTTATATTATTATTTAGCGTTTAGAGTACTTAGTCTAATTATATTTAGAAAATATAAAATTATCTTTTAGGTATACTCTTAGTGTAGTTAAAGAGCTAGAGTTAATAGTTATTTCTAATTTAGTTTAAAAATATAGTAGAAAAATAGAAATATCTTCTATAATAAAAGTGCGTAGTAGAGATTATTTACTTAGTAGAGCTTAAATAGAAATAATAGAATATTAGTATAAGACTCTTATATAATACAAATATAGGCAAAGCGTAATAACTCTACTATAATATTCTACTAGGTACTAACTATACCTTTTACTATATTATATAAGTAGACTAAATAAAGTTTTATATAACTTAAAGGCACTATAATATAGGCTATAGCTTTAGTCTAGGTATTAAAATCTTTAAATATATATATAAAGCTAACACTAGTAATCTAGAGATTAGTTTATATAGAGAGTACGCCTAGTAGAGATATAAGCTATTACTTTTAAGTCTTCTTTACTTACTTTAAAGTATTTCTAAGCTAGCTTTATAGGCGTTATATAACCTTATTATTTATTATTAGTATTATAGTAAGACTATTAGTAGTAGTAGTAGAAGAGTATAGTTTAAGTAAGATAGTAGATAGTGTAAAGAATAGAAATTCTATAGTAAATAGTTTAATATAGCTTAATATAGCGTTTACGTGCTTATAGAGAATAGAGACTAGAAACTTTTATATAAGTTTAAAGTAGTAGTATTAGAAAGAAATAGATTTAAAGAACTACTATAATACTAGAATATTAACTTAGATATTATACTAGAGCTCTCTACTAGGTTAGCCTAGGTTTAAAAAAGTATTAAGATAGTATAATATTTAGAGGTGTTAGTGCATATTATAGTGTATATTATTACTAGTAATAATTATTAGATAGCGCTTATATTAGTAAGAACTCTTATATAGCTTAAGCTTAGTAATATACTTAATTAGTGTTAAAGAGATAATAAAGTCTTTATACTTTATATAGAAGAAGTACTAGTTAAGTAGATTATTAATAAAGGTCTAGATATTATAATACTTTTAAGAGTTTATTTCTTTATAATACTTTTTATTAAAATATAATAAGACCTTACTAGGTAAAAGAGCGTAGAAGTAAAGTACGTAAATAAAAATATAGTTTTTATAGTTAGTAATAATATATTTAGATTACTCTATAATAGAAGCTAATAGTAGAAGTAGATATTTTTAGTTAAGTGTTAATGTAAAGATTTTAGCCTATAGCTAATACTAAAATAGAAAAGCGCTAAGATACGCGTATAGTTACCTAATACGTAATATAAAGTACTATAATACACTATTATCTTTAATATAATATAAAAGACTTTACACTTAATATTTAGTATAGTTAAGAATAATAAGAATATAAGAGTATTATTAGATAGTATATACTAGGTAAGATTATAGATAGGCGTGTTATATACGTTACTAGATACGCGTTTCTAGAACTATAAAGTATTTATTACTACTTTACTAAACGTAGCGTTATAGTAAATCTATTATAAAGTTAATAAAAAGAAAGTACTATAGTTTATAAGCTAAGTGTATAATACACTAGTAGATAAAATACCTAATATAGATAAAGATAAGAATAATATAGATAAAATATATAATAGTAATATAAGTAGTAAGAGAAAGTGTAAAGAAAAAAAAATAACTACTAGAGAGATTAATAGAAGGTTAAAGAAGTAACTAGAAAAGATAATAGTATACACTATAGTAAGCACGTAAAAGCTCTTAAAGGCGTAAGATAATAATATTATAGTTAATTCTAATAAGTAGTAATATTAGTTATTTACGTAATATTTACCTAGTGCTAGTATTAGAGTTATAGATAATATAATTATAAAGATAGTAGTAGTTATAATAGCTAAGTATATATAAGAATAGAGAACGCTATTAAAGTACTAGCGTACCTAACATAGCTAAGAGAAACGTTTATTTACTAATATAATTAACTAACTTCTAGACTTAGATAATATAGCTAGTTTATAGTTATATATAAGTGTAGATATACTAGATATCTAGCTAGAGAACTACTTAGTTTTATTATAAAGAATGTCTATTCTCTATACTAAGTCTAGTCTTATAGATAAAGATACTACCTAATTTAATTATCTAATAGTTTCTACTAAACGTAGTTACACTATTAGAATTACTAGTAAAATATAATATTAATAGATAATAGTAGTGTTAACTATAGAGTATAAGCGTCTCTAAGCTTTAGTACAAAGTAAAGTAATATCTATAGGTAGAAAAAGTTATAGATACGCTATAGTTATAAAGAAATACCTATTTATCTAATTATATAAGTCTATAGATAGGTGCTTAGTAATAAAGAAAACTAATAAAGAGAATTAGTAAGAGTTTAGAAAGAAGTTAAATATAGAGAGATAGTAGTATCTACTTAAGATAAGATTTAGAATAGGCGTATTTATATTATTTCTATAATAACTAGTTAATAACGCGTATATTAAGACTAGCCTAACTATTACTTAATTTAATTAGTAGATTAAAATACTAGTAGTATATAATTTAACTATATAAGATACTATGTTAGTAATTAAGCCTCTATATGCAGCGTGCATATTAGAAGATCTACTACTAGACTAGTTAGTATTAGAGACGTTAATAGATAATAAGGTAGATAGCTATAATCTACTCTTTATACTATTATATATTAGAAGTATATAAAAAATAGTAGGTAGAATTATTAAAGGTAGAGATAGATTAGATAATAATATTAGAGTTCTAAGTTTATAGGTTAACTAACTTAGAGGTATATAGAAAGCTTTATTATATACTATCTATAGATAATTTTATATTATAATATCTATATAATATTATATATCTATTATATAAAGAGATATAGAAAACTTTTCTAGATTCTTCTAAGGTTTTCTATTCTATTACCTTATAAATAGATAATAGAGTAATATTAAGTAAACTACGCTCTATTATAGAAATTAATTAAAGATATTTTAACCTAATTATACACTAAAATTAAGATCTAGCGTATAGTTTATATATTATAAAAACTCTATATTCTTATAAGAACTCTATATTTCTATAGACTTTATATTCTTCTAGGTAGTATATTCTTCTAGACTCTATATTCTTATATACTTATTCTTCTAGTCTAAGTATAGAAGAATATTAAGTCTAGTATTAGAGTATACGTACTATATTTTTTAGAATTTAGAGTCTATATTCTAAAACTTAATATAGTTAGAGTAATCTACGTAGCGTTATATAGATCTAAAAAATAAAACCTACGTATTTAATATAGTAGTATTAATAAGAAAAATAATAGATACGCTATATATAAGTAAACTATAAAGTATTATAAGTATTAATTTATTACGTAGAGATAAAGTATATCTTAAGTAGATAGAGGTAACCTATAATACCTAGTATAGGCTTACTATAGTAGGTAGTAGACGTAACGTAAGCGTGCGCTATAGTAATAATAATACTAAAACTAGTAATTAGTAAATAAAAGCGCTAGGTATTATATAGTAAGTCTACTTATTATAAAGTAGATATAGAAATACTAATACTAAAGAGTAGGTAGAAAAGTAATATATATAGACTTAGTGTTCTTAATATACTATAAAACGCTTATATAGTCTACTTAGAGTTATATATAAACTTTAACTCTTTATATTAGTATAACTTTAATAATAATATATAATAGTGTATAGAGCGTAGTAAGTATTAAGAAAAAGAGCGTATATAATTATAATACTACTATTAAAATCTAGAAATATATTTTAATAGTTAAGTATAAATAATTATAGTTATAAAGAATAAAAAGATATAGTAGATAGCTAGTGTAGGCGCTAGTAATTTATTAGCAAAAGTAAAGAATCTAACTCTAATTCTTTATATAATAAAGTTAGTTTTTAAAATAGAATAGAATAGTTTAAGAGAGAATAATAATACTATAGATAGAGTAAATTAGAGCCTTATACTTATAGTTATAGATAAGTTATTTTAGAATTAATATATTAGGTAGTGTATTAGTAAAAGTAGAAAAGATAATTTAAATATAAATTTTAGATTAAAATAAAGACTACACTATAGTTTGTATAGGCGTAGTAAAAACTAGACTAAGTAGTATATCTAAAATAGAGCTATAGCTATATACTAACTAAATAAAGTATAGATATAGAGTTAGTAGATCTATCTTTCTAGTTTAACTATATAGAAATACTTTTCTACGTTTACTTAATACTATATATAATAATATAACTACTACTAGTAGATATAGTAGCTTATTCTATATTTTATATTATTTCTAATACTATTATAAATAACGTACTAGATCTATAAGTAATTAGATAAGCTATCTAGAATAGTTTTTCTAGTATAAAACTAGCTATATTTATTTATTTTCTAGATAACTTAGTTCTATATATAGCGTTTATATTATAAAATCTAATAGACGCTTTACGTTAGATATATTAAAATATTTCTAAATCTAAACTTCTTAAAGTTCTTAATTATAATTATAACTATCTATCTAGAAGTATTAGAATAAAGATATCTATAATAAGTAATATAGTTAAGACGTAAATAATAAATATATATCTAATATATAGCTAGAATTAAAGCGTAAGTAGAAAAAGATAACTAAATAAGTTAATAAAGATATAGTTAATTATCTTAATCTTTAACTTATATAAATAATTATAAGTACCTAGAATTAGAAAACTATTTAAAATCTAGAGGTAATATTAGTTAAAGAGTAACGTTATTATTAATAGGCTTAATAAATACTAAACGTAGACTTAAATATAATTACTTATATAATTAAAATAGTAAAAGCTATAAAGATAATAAAAGTATTTAAGAATTAGGCTACTATTTTTATTTTATAGAAGTAATAAAGAGTAAAGAGTTTATAGCTCTTTAATAAGCTAAAACTAGTTAAAGATAAAAGTTTTAGTTTTACTTCTTATATACTAGATATATAGCTTACTTAGTAGTTAGTATAAACTCTTAATATAGTATCTCTAGAAATATAAGTAAGACTAGATACTAAAAAGTTAAGAAAGAAGTACTTTAAGATCTAATAAACTTACACTAATATAATAGTAAGTTAAATATAGTAATATTAGAAAATAGATACTTTTTATAAGAAATATAAGTAGATATATAAGAAAATAAAAAAGTAGAGTATAGAAATAAGTTAAAAAAAGTAAAGGTATAGTAGTATTATAAAAAAGATATTATTTACTCTTATATATAAAAAGAAATTAGAAAGAATAGCTATAAAAGAAAAAGATAAAAAGCTTTAGATTAAGTTTAGAGAGTACCTAGATTAGAGTAAGTACTAGAATATTCTTAAGAAGTAATTTAGAATAATTAGTATTTTTATATTACTACTATATAGTATAAATCTAAATAACTAAGTTAAGAGAAAGATTACGTAAGCGCGCGTTATATAGTAGATAGAAATAGTATTTAAATATAATAAACTAGTAGTTAAGTTAGTAATAAGAATTAAGTAGTTAGTAGTTAAGTATATATATAACTAGAATCTACTAATAGAATATACTTTTCTTAAGAAGCTATATTATTTCTAAGGTACTAATTTATTAGCGCTACTTAATAGTATATTAAGAATTATAGATAGTAGTATAAAAGAAAGTAGTATAGTAAGTAAGTTAGCTTAGAAAGCTATATTTAGAAATTATAAAATTATAGTTCTTAAAATTACTAGAAAGTAAATAAAATAGCTATAGATTAGTTATAATAAAAGCGCTTCTAGAATTATAAAGTTTTTAGATATATATAATTCTAAGACTATACTTACTTACTACTTAATATTTAATAGATTATAACTTAGATTAATATCTATAAGTAATATATTAAGAAAAAGTACTTCTAGAATTATAAAGTTTATAGAATATATATAATTCTAAAACTATACTTATATATAGCTTAATATTTAATAGAACTTAACTTAGATTAATATCTATAAGTAATGTAGTAAGAAAAAGTACTTCTAGAATTATAAAGTTTCTAAAATACTTATAATTTAGAGAATAGTCTTATCTATATAGTTATATTATAGGTAAAATAATTTAAATTATAAATTTAGATTAAAATAGGTAATATTAGTTATCTAATATTACTTCTAGGTCTACTAATATTATACTTACTATAGCTAATATTACCTCTACGCCTACTAATATTATACTATATACTAGTAATATTACACTATAAGATTACTACGTATATACTATATTTTATATAATAATAGTCTATTATTATTAATTCTAATAAAGTTAGAATATCTTTTAAGAAGAAGAACCTACTTAGAAGAAGAAAGATTATCTATATATTAGTAAATTAATATACTACTTATACTATTATACTAACTATATAATACCTAGTATCTAGATATAAGTATTATATAACTATTATAAAAGATAACTATAGAGTTTATAAGCTAAATATAGCTTATAGCTTTAATAACTATAAAAAAAAAGTTAGATAACTTTATTATAAGTAGGTTACTTAGAATTAGAAATACTTTATAGATAATATCTTTTTCTTTAAGTATCTTTAGATAAGTAAAAAGGCTAGAAGTATATTAAAGAAAGAGAAGAAAACTATTAAGAAAAAGAAAGTAATATAAAGTAAGAAAACTTAAAGTTAAATATCTAGACTATAGATATTATAAAACTTTTCTTCTAATACGTAATTACGTTTTAAATACTACTAATCTTTCTACTCTAGAAAGTTTATAAAAATAAATAAAAACTAAAGTTTTTTTTATTTTCTCTACTAAATCTTATAGTAAATTCTTCTATACTTTAGTTATTTCTAAAGCTTTTTTATCTTTACTATTACTAACTATATAAGTATAGATAGGCTACTACTTTTCTTCTCTAGCTTTAGATTCTTCTATTATAGCTTTTATAGCTTTTTCTAACTATATACTATATTTATATTTAGATATTAGTTTAGATAATAGTATAAAGCTCTTTAAGAACTAAAGTTTATATTTTCTTTTCTATAATATTTTAGTGTATACGTAGCTTATTAGCTTATTCTAGTAGTTAGTTACTTCTCTACTCTATCTATTAGATATTTCTTTCTCTCTTTTACTCTTTCTTATTAAACTTCTATTTCTAGCTAGTAGTATATATTCTAGATAGAGACCTACTTCTATAAGTACCTAGCTTAGTATATAGATAATTAAAAGTATTTATCTTTACTTTTTATATCTATATAGCTTAAGTATATTACTTTCTAGAATATAAGTTTAGAAAGCGTAAGAGTATCTTAATAATAATAGAATCTAGTATATAGATTAGAAAAGAAGTATAACTAGTATAGATTAAGTAGTATATTATACTATTAGAAAATAGTTTCTCTAAGCGTAGAAAATATAAAGAAAAAAGAAAAAAAGTAAGAAATTCTTTTTAAAGCACGCTATATATATAATAAAAAAGAAAGTAGATAATAGTCTAATTATATTACTTCTATCTTTAAAAGAAAAAGTACTTTTCTAGTATTTACTTAGAGGCTTAGCTCTAGTAGTAAGTTATTCTTACTATACTAAAAGTATTAGAGAAAGCTAAAAGTAGTAGTATCTAGATACTAGTAAAGATAATAGTATAATTCTATTACTTCTATCTTAAAAGCTATAAGTAGTAATACTAATCTTACTCTATAAAGATAAGAAAGCGCTTTTTTATCTAGCTTATCTCTTCTCTTTCTTTCTTTCTTATTAAGGTAGTTAAAAGTTAATTTCTTTCTCTTTAGAATAAGCCTCTATATAAAGAATATAGTATTATAAACTCTTAGATTATACTTATTATAGAAAATAGTATACTACTTATAGTTAGAATTATATAAGTAGTTAATAAACTTTATTAGTTTATCTATAAACTTACTATCTATAATATAGAGATCTTCTTTTTTAAAACTTTCTAACTTAGTAAACTTATTATATAAATATAAATAGAATACTTTTACTTTTAAAGATAAGGTTTTATAACGTATAGCTTTAGTATCTATTATAACTTTACTATAGTAGGTATTAATAAACTAGCTCTTATATAGATTTTATTTATACTAAAAACTTTAGCTAGTATAAGTAGTAGCGCTTATAATAGTAAAGATATTAGCTAATATTATTAAGTATATTATTAGTAACTTTAAGTTTAATAAGTTTAGTGTTACTTTTTTTAAGATAATAATAAGCTTCTAAAGAATAAGTTTATAAGTAAGTTAATAGCTAGAAACTAAAATAAAGTAGATATAGAAACTATATAAGCTATAAAAGTACTAATATTAGATAAGAAAAAGAATATTTTTTAAGAAGAAGAACTTACTTAGAAGAAAAAAGATTATCTATACGTTAGTAAATTAATATACTACTTATACTATTATACTAACTATATAAAGTTTAGTATCTAGATATAAGTATTATATAACTATTATAGAAGACTAATTAACTAAGCACTATTTCTAAAAGATAACTATAGAGTATATAAGCTAAATATAGCTTATAGCTTTAATAACTATAAAAAAAAAGTTAGATAACTTTATTATAAATAGATTACTTAGAATTAGAAATACTTTATAAATAATATCTTTTTTTTTAAGTACTTTTATATAAGTAAGAAAGCTAGAAGTATAAGTAAGATATAGAAGAAGACCTCTATAAAAAAGAAAGTAACCTAAACTAAGAAAATATAAAAGTAAGTATTTAGAGTATAGATAATATAAAACTTTTCTTTTTCTATATAATTATATTAGAGTATTAGCTTTTCTTCTTTAGAAGTTTATTACTTTATAGAGGTTTTAGATAAGAATATTAGTTAAGCTCTACTTTATATACTCTTTAAAATTCTTATAGATATTCTAACTTTAATACTTAATCTTTAATAATATAGAATTAATATAGTTAGAGCTATTATCTTTAGCTTTAAAGAGAGAAGTAATAGTTTTAGACTATTTTTTTTATTATCTAAGGCTATAATATCTAGAAGGTACTTCTAGCTATTATTCTAAGATTTATATATCTAACTATAGGTAATAGAAGCTAGAAAGAGCTTATAAATAATATTACGTTCTAGAAATATATAAAAGGTAGTAAGAAAAGTTATAGAATAATAAAAAAGAAGAAAAGCTAGTTAAAATAATAGATATTAAAAAAGTTTCTTATTTCTATTTAAGTATATTTTAAATACTACTACTCTTTCTTTTTTAGAAGGTTTTAGAAAGTAAAAAAAAGTAATACCTTTTTAGATTACTTTACTTATCTTATAGTAAGTTATATAATACTATATTTAATTATATAGCTTTTTTATCTTTGCAACTAGTAACTATATAAACTATTACTTTTTCTTTTTTATTATTACTTAGTAAGCTACTATTTCTAGCTACTAATATATTTCTTTTAGAGTAGGTATATATTAAGCTTAAGAAAGTAAGCTAAAGTATTATAATAGAGTAATAAGATACTTACTAGAGAGTTAATATATTATATAAATAGTAAATTAGAATTATCTTTCTTACTTTTAATACTTAGGTTAATAACTTTTCTATTAAACTTATTCTAGAAATTCTTCTTCTAATAAGTTTTTCTTAGTATTAGGCGCTTTATATCTTAGATAGATTAAGGTAATAGTAAATTAAAGTTAGACTCTTTATTACTAAATATATTTATTAGAATATACTTACTTCTTTCTTATAGTATATTTTATCTTATTAGTTTTCTTTTTTACTAGGTAGAGCTATAGCTTATATATATTAGTAACTATCTAGATATTAGTAATCTAGTATATCTTTTATATTTTTATACTAATCTAGTATAGTTAAGTATTAGAATATAAATATTTTATAACTATTAAGAGAGGCTAATATAATATAACTAATATTTAAGTATACTTTAAGAATTAAATACGTCTAATAATAATAATACTACTAACACTAATAGCTTTTCTCTAGAGGTAATATACTAGATCTTTAATAGATACTAGTTAAGTAGTAGCTTAGTCTAGTATATAAAAAACTACTTATTACTAAGTAGCTATAGTTACTAGCTACTATACTACTAGATAAATAAAAGTATACTTCTCTAATTTTTATATAATAGCTTTTTACTAAAAAGTAACTTTATAGTCTACTATAGAACTTAAAGATATAGACTCTACTATAATATTATAGCTCTAGAAGTAGAAATAATAAGTATAACTAAGTAGTAACTATATAGCTTAAGAAGTAGTAGAAGTATAACTATAGATTAGTATAGATATAGTACTTATATACTATTAGCGCATATAAAGCGCTTATACGCTATAGCTTATATATAGTAAAAAAAGTACTTTAGCGTATAGTATATAGTATTATTAAAGCTAATCTATAGTATACTATAGTGTATAAGTAGTAAGAGATATATAGTACTATACTATATATAGTAGAATAAATAGCTAATCTATATACTATATTAAATAACTATACTAGTATTAAAAATAAGAATATACGCTATTATAAACTAAGTAATTATTAGTTTTTAAACTATATCTACTAACTACTATTAAGAATATATTTAGAGTAAGCGCTTCTTTACTAAAGACTCTAGATAAAACATAGTATATAGTTTATATTAATTTTACTTAAGATAATAAATCTTTCTAATATTATTATATACTCTTAATACTACTAAGTCTACTAGTATATAAGCTAATCTACGCTAGTCTAAATAAATACCTTTATACAGAGAATACTTTACCTTTTCTATATCTATAATAATAGCGCTAGAGTCTTACACTAAAGTACTCTAAGAGATATTTCTTTATATCTAAATTATTCTTCTTACTAGATATATATAGTATTTAGTTATTAGATAACTTTTAATATAATAATATTATATTAGAGAAGCTTTTTAATATTAAGACTATAGATAAAGTAGTTTTATACTTCTATATATAGTATCTAAGATAATTAATAAAAATAATATAACTTAACTCTATTAAGTCTATATAGATTATAAATTCTAGAAGTGTTAAAAGCTAAACTATAAGCTAAGAACTAAATAGAAAGCCTTATAAAGGTAGAAACTAAATAATCTATTATCTATCTAATCTATAGTTATATAGTATATATTATATAAAGTTTATTTTTACTTTTAGAAAGAATAGAATATTATAAGTTATTATAGCTTTAGTAAATCTAACTTCTAATAAATAGAGTTATAAGAGTTATATAAATAATAGAAAGAAAGCGTCTACTTTAATAGATAATATTATCTTTATAGTAGACCTTCTCTTATAGACTATAATAGTAGTAATACTAACTTAGCCTAGCTTTTAAACTAAGTTTTAGAATTTTCTATAATATTTTTAGATTTAGCTATTATTACTAGTAGTAATTAATTAATATAACTTTAGCGTATACGCGCACTTTAGTTTTATATATATAGAGTATATTATACTACTATAAGTATTAATTCTAGCTAATAATAATTAAGAAGTCTAAGAGTAGCTCTATCTAGGTTTAAATTACTAAGGCGCGCTATAGTAAGTTTTAGACTTATACTAGTAAAATAATATATATACCTTATTCTATATATATATTATAGCACTTTAATAATTAGCTATATTAGTAATATATTTACTAAGTAGCTATTTAGCGTAATTTATAACTATAAGCTAGAATAAGTAGTTATTTAGAATACGCTAAAAAGATTATATATTTATTACTTCTTTTACTTATTAGCACTTACTACTTTAAACTATAATCTACGCTATATATTCTACTTAAAGAAGCTAGTAGATAGTTAAAGAATATACTTAATTCTAGATTAATACTTAGTAAATATAAAAAAGAAGAGATAGCTTATATACGTAAAGATAATATAGATCTAGTAGTAGAATAATAGCTTTAGTATAAAGAATATAGTTCTACACTACTAGTTAATCTTTATAAATATATAAAATATATTATTCTTAGCGTAGAGTAAAGAGAGCTATAAGTGTAGAGTACTATTTCTAGTAGCTAGGTATTTATAGAATAAAGGTATTTACGCTAATATTAGTATAGATAGATTATTTTATAATATAGATAACGCGTAGTTTAATAAATAAACTAAGAATAAAATTAATTAAGCTTAAGATAAGATCTAAATACTTTATAGTAGAATATAAAAAGCTATAGCTCTAGAAGCTATAATAAATTAATAGAGTATTCTAGTATTATATATAATATTACTTTATATATAATAGAGTTAACTCTAATAGAAAAAAATATAATTCTAGATAGTACTTATATTTTAGTAAAAATAGTTATATAACTTCTATACACTATAGTACTATAAAAGTAATAAGTACTAACGCTACTATAAAACCTTAGCTCTAGAAGTAATAGAATATTAGACTACTATAGTAGTAATAAAGTTTAGTAGTAGTTTAATATAGTATAGTAGCTATAAAAGTAATAGAGCTAAATATAAAGTACGTAAAGACGTTATAGTGTATATATAGTAAGAAGTATAACTTTATATAAAGTATATAGTATAATTAAAAACTATACTATAGAATATAATAAGTAGATTATACTAGTATTAAAAATAAAGCTTACTACTCTAATTATTATAGAAGATAAAGAATAAAAGTTAGTATTAACTTATTTCTTTCTATAGTATAGCTACTATTAGTGCTACGCTACTAATTATACTTAATAAGATATAGTATATAGTTTATATTAATCTTACTTAGAATAATAAACCTCTAGTGTAATATAGAGTACTTTTAATACTATCTAGCCTATTAGTAGATAAGTACTCTTATCTAGCTAAATAGCTTTATAAGAAGAATACTTTACCTAATCTATAGGTATAATAATAATATAAAAATCTTACACTATAGTATCTTTCTAGTTATTACTATAAATCTAAGTTATTCTTTTTACTAGACGTGTACTTAGTATAATTATTACACTATTCTTAATATAAAGATATTACTATATATAAATTACTTAATATTAAGTCTATAGATAAAGTACTTTTATACTTCTTTACTTAGAGTCTAGCTTAGTTAATAAAGATAATATAACTTAATTTAGTTAAGTTAATATAGATTATAAATCTAAAGTATAGATAAACTATAATTATAAGAAGTAAAAGTAGTGTAAAGCTATATTAGTATATAAACTAAATAATTTATTATCTACTATAGCTATAGATAAGTAGCGTTTATTATATAAAGTTTATAGTTCTATTCTAAATAAATACTACTTTAAGACTAGTTATAACTTTAGTAAATATAACTATAGTAGAGTAAAGTTATAAAAGTACTAAGAATACTATAGATATAAGCACTACTTTAATAGATAATCTAGTCTTTATTATAAACTTTCTACTATAAACTATAATAATACTAGTCTTAACTTAGCTTACTTTCTAAATAGAGTTTATAGACTTCTTATAATACCTAGAACTATAGCTATTATTACTAGTAGTAATTAATTAGTATAACTTCTATATATACTTATATCTTAGTTTTATTTATATAAAGTATATTATAAAAGTAGTAAGATAGAATATAGCTAATAAAGTAAAGAAGTTCTTAGATAAAGCTTTTAGAGTTTAAGTTACTAAAACGCGCTATAGTATAGTTAGAATAAGTGCTAGTCTAGTAGTACACTAATATTACTCTATATATATATTACACTATATCTATAATTAGTTATATTAGTAATATATTTATAAAATATCTACTTAGAGTAGTATAAAACTATAAACTATATAAGATATTAGTAGAGAATATAGTTAAGAAGTTAACTATATATTACCTATTCTACTTAACAGCGCTAATAGCTCTAAATAGTAGTCTTTATAGTATATTCTATTTAAAAGTACTAATACTAAGCTACTAAATATATACTATTTTAGAGCGCTATCTAGTAGATATATATAAAGGTAAGTAGCTTTTATATACTAAGATAATATATATTAACTAGTAGAATATTTATAAAGAGAAGATAGATAAACTTTTATAGTATTAGTCTATCTTTATAGATTTATAAAATCTATTACTCTTAGTATAGAGTAAAGATAGTTATAAGTATAGTATTCTATTTCTAATTATAGATAATCTATAGAAAGATAGTATTATTAGTAATATAAGTATTAGTAGCAAAGCGTACTCTATATAAAACACGTAGACTAATATATAGAATTTAAAGTAGAGTATTATACTAGAGGTAGAAATATATATAGATATTTAATTAGCTTTTAACTTAATATTATAGCTTCTAGAGCTAGTATAATAAATATACTTATAGACGTAATATATATATAGTATATATAGTATTAACTCTAAAGTTAGAGCTAGTACTTAATTAGTAGTAGTAGTAGTAATAGCTTTATTATTACGTATAGACGTATATCTAATAACTAAGTCTAAAGTAAGGTATTCTAGAAATATAAAGTTAATATAATATAGTATAAAGATACTATATACTATAATTAATTATTAGATATATATCTCTATTATATAAAATATTACGTATAGATAAATCTACTTATATAGTAAACTTTTAATATTTTTTACTTAATTAGAGCTAGTTCTAATTAGATAGAGATTATAAGTTTAATCTATAATAATAACTATAAGCTAGAATAAGTAGTTATTTAGAATACGCTAAGAGAATTATATATTTATTACTTTTTTTACTTATTAGTACTTACTACTCTAAACTATAATTTATACTATATATTCTACTTAAAGAATCTAGTAGATAGTTAAAGAATATACTTAATTCTAAATTAATACTTAGTAGATATAAAAAAAAAAAAATAGCTTATATATATAAAAATAATATAGATTTAGTAGTATAATAATAGCTTTAGTATAAAGAATATAGTTTTATACTACTAGTTAATCTTTATAAGTATATAGAATATATTATTCTTAGTATAAAGTAAAGAGAGCTATAAGTATAGAGTACTATTTCTAGTAGCTAAGTATTTATAGAATAAAAGTATTTATACTAATATTAGTATAAGTAAATTATTTTATAATATAAATAACGTATAGTTTAATAGATAAACTAAAAAGAAAATTAATTAGACTTAAGATAAGATTTATATACTTTATAGTAAAATATAAAAAGCTATAGCTCTAGAAGCTATAATAAAGTAATAGAGTATTCTAGTATTATATATAATATTACGTTATACGTAATAGAGTTAACTCTAATAGAAGACTAGAATCTAATAATTATATATAATTATACTAGTTTAGATAGAGATAAGCTTTTAAAAGCTTTACTACTTAAGAGAGCTTTTTAAGTAAACTTGTAATAGAATAATTTATTTTCTATTTATTTCTATACTTCTAGACGCGATAGTAATATAATCCCCGCGAAGTTCTTCTCTACAAATACTATATCTATCTACAGCGAAATCCTCTCGATATCGTTCTTCGCAGCATGGCTCGTAGCGACGTACGGCAACTGCTCCTGCAACGCCTTGAAGTTCTTCTCCGCCTCCCAATTCCAGATGCTGTCGGACGCGAAGAGCAAATCAATCTCCTCGAGCGTGCGCTGGTTCGTCTCGGGGTACAGCGCCCAAACCATGGGGATGGTGATGGCGTTGCATGCGGCAAAGATGTAGAGCGTCTTCTCGCCGAGCGAGTCGAACATGATGGGGCAGAGGAGTGTGAGCCAGCCGTTGCCGATGGACCAGCCGACGACGCCCCAGGCATTGCCCTTTGCGCGCACTTCGAGAGGGAAGATCTCGGCGGGGTAGAGCCACGGGACTGTAAGCCATGTCGCGCCGAATATGGCCGTGAAGATGAAGACCATGGAGACGGCGGCGTTTCCGTATGAAGACGCTGCGCTCGTGTCGCCGCGCTTTGTCGCTTCTTGTCCGAGGTACGAGAACCCTCCGGCGAGGGCCATTGCGATGCCTTGTCCTGCCGAGCCCCAGTAGCAAGTCCAGCGGCGGCCGATGCGGTCGAGTGTGAAGACGCAGATGAGGGTCGCAAACATGTAGAAGATGTTGTTGAGACCTGAGATCCATTGTCGCTTCGCCGGACTCATGCCAGCGATGCCGAAGATCGTGGGCGCGTAGATTGTGACACCAGCGATACCAACCTGCGCTCTCATGTCAGTGATGTCCTTGTGTACACAATAGATCCTGAGCTTACCCATTCCTGCATGATCTGCAACCAAATCACGAGCTGAACGCGACGACCAGTGTGCAGCTTGCCAGACCCAATACCAAACAGCATGCGGAAGTAGTCTTGCTTGCGGAAGTTGGAGCGCTCCAACTCGCAAGAGGCGACAATCTCCTGGAACTCGACTTCCGCCCTCTCCTTGTCCTCTCCGGTGTCTCCTCGAAGTCGAGCCAGAACGTAGCGCCCCTCTGCCTCGCGGCCCACCTTCACGAGCCAACGCGGGGATTCCGGGAAGAACATGACGGCGGCCATGAGGATCATGAGCATAGGGATCTGGAAGGCGATGGGGAAGCGCCAGATGAAGGACGAAGTGCCGTCGCCGTAGAAGGAGCATGCGTACTCAAGCCAGTATGCGATGACGACACCGAGAATGTTGAGGGTAAACTCGATTGCGATGAACTGTCCGCGCGATGTGTGCTCCGCAGTCTCCGTGGCCCAGACAGGGATGATCGAGTTGAGGATACCGGTACCCCAGCCGTTGACGAGACGTGCGCAGATCATCCATTCGTGGTTCATGGCCGAGCATTGCAAGCAGGCGCCGACAGTTGCGACAGCAGCGCCGACGAAGATTGTCTTGATGCGCCCGTAGCGATCACCAATTGAGCCACCGACCAAGCATCCCACCAGTGTACCGAGGTAGTATACCGACACGATGCCGCCTTGGAGCAAAGTATTGTCCACGACTGGGCCGCCATCTGCGCCTTTGTGTCCGAAGCCCATCAGGGTATAGTAGTCGTATGCGGTGTTGACACCTCCCATCATTCCCTGATCGTAACCGAAGAACAGGATCGATAAGCCGGCGATGCAATTGATCCTGGTAGAAGAGTTAGCGAAGGCTCAATTGTGTTGTGATGGATACATACGCGATGAGCAATGCGCGCTTCTCATATCGATGAACGACATTCCACTTGGAGATCTGGTCCATGGTGGGCAATAGCTTCGCGCAACTTCAGACCCTTGGCTGGGTATACTATCGCCAACGTGTGCGGTTCGATGCTTCGCTGAGCGGGAAACCTTGTCGCGAACTTTGAAGCCCGTAGGCGGATCGGGCATACTTATAGCATGATGCCATGAGCATGGATGGGTTACATCGTGACTTTCGCGCGTGGTCGTCCAACCCTGCGGAGGCCGTTGATTCCCATGGGGCCCCAATTGTCGGCCCCTCTTTTCATGGTTGGGACGCGGAAGCCTCTCCAGTTGCGACCATGGATGTGTGGATCGTAAGCTCTCAATAGCTTGTTAGTCGCGGCCAAGTCGCGCGACAGTGGTCCGAATGCTTCGCGCATTACTAGAGGCGGTAAGCCGCCCTGGCACAGACGCCGGTGCACTTGCCTGAGCTTGCCTGAAGCTTGCCGGCACCAAGCCTAGCGCCCAGGCGGCTACCACTCTCAAAAGCCTTGCGAAGCCTTTGATGCCAGATTAGCGAAGACTTTGCGTGCGATGCGTGAATGCGATGCCCGTCGAGTTGTAGCGATTGAATGCGGCCATGAGACGCAACGAGTTGGTCGTGATAGTCGGCATCGTGGGTGGTGACGTAACATGAGTCAAGGTTTTCTGGGGAAGGACCTAACTTGACTTGGGCATGCACGATGCATCGGCCTGAACCCCGACCCGCTTCAATTGCCGACGGTTGAATGCGCGGTAATGCAAGGCTGTCCGATGACGATTGGCAAGATTTTCGTGAGAGCAGTCGGCGTTTCTCGAGATCGGGCGCTTCAGTTTCCCAGTTTGACGTTCGCAGTGCGCGACAGCGGTCGCTGCTCGTGCAGAGGCGCGGGCGAAGACGGAGGGTGTGGTGTGAAGCTTGACCGATGAGCGTCGATGGTCCATAAGCGGCACCGGACCCGATGCCGGGTTTACCAAGTTCACGTTCAAAAGAGGGACGCGGACTCTGCGACGCTCACCACTGATACACGTCAATGAGTATGGGGTGCGCAATAGGGGTATTACTCGCTGGCGACAGCAGCTCATGTCATGAGAATGGGGGACAGGCGGATCGGAGGGTGGTGTCGCTTCGGACTGTTATGGCGGGCTTTGGGCCGTACTTTCGCTCGCCTACTGGATTTTACTCTCCTATCACATGAGCATAGGTGTCTCGTAGGTATAAGGGGGAACAGGGCACTTTCAAGCCGCCGCGCCTCCGCTATGTTGTTTCTCACAATACCGCTTCAGATCCTCGCACCAGAGGGCGACCTTGCCCTTCAATGTGTCCTCCATCATCAGCTTGACAACCCTTGACAGCATGCCAGTCATAATCTCCCAGGTTCTGACCTCGCATTCGTTCTCGCCGGTGACAATGACCTCGTGGAAGCGCTCCAGCTTGGGCGCAAAGCCGTACATGCCGCCGTTGCCCGTCCAACTCACCCTGTATACCTTGCTGAGGTCGGCCGTAAACGAGGGGTCTTCGAGGAGCTCGGGCGTGAGATAGGACGTCGGCGCAGAGGGCGTGCTGATGTCGACGACCTTCAGCTGTGTCTTTGTGATGTCATTCGGCTTGTCCGCGTTCATGATGACATGGAACTCCATGGAGCAGCCGATGCTCATACGCTCTTGACTAGTCGAGTCGAGATCGTTCCCGGGGGATTGGATCTCCGCGACGGGTACCCACGTGTTCCATGCTTTGTAGTCTTTGGCGCGGAGAAGGGTGTCGAATACGAGCGACGCCGGCGCGTGCACTGCCGTCGAGTAGGCGATGGTGAGGACGGCGTCCTTTCGCGGGACGATCTTGGTGGTGAGCCCGTTCGCGGGCGGCCAGGCTGCAGTTTCAGACATGGCGTAGTGAGTCGTGTATGTGTATGCGCATCGTGATGGAACGAGGTGCAGATAATGTTTGCTTATGCTGACGACTGCGCCGCGTTGGCTTATCGAAGGACGCGCCTTATCGATAGGCTAGCCCCAGGGGTGAAGCCGAGGCCACCCTCTCTCATCACACCGCACACAGTACACATCGCAGTAACCCTAACCCTAACCAAACCGAAGAAATCGAACCAACCCAACCGTGGACATTTGATACACATCGCAGCATCTCACAATGTGGCACCCTTTCGACAACATATCCGAAGAGCTCGTCGATACCATCGTCAGCCTATGCTGCGGCCGACGCACACTAGCAAACTTATGCCGCGTGTCCAAGCAACTCAATCGCATCGCTACTCCTCATCTCTACGCGAAAATCACGTTAAACGCAGATATAGGCGGAGAGGGAGCTCTGAGACACCTCCGCCCACTTGCGCACCGCTTTTTCGCCGATCCATCGTTACTCAATTCGACGGAATCTTCCTCGTCTCCAACCGCTCCATTGCCAAAACCTGTCGATGTGTTCATCAGAGATTCCGATGCTGGCGACGTTGAATATTTGTCATCATTGTTCCACCTGCCGAATCTTCGCTCCATGTACGCATTCAAGTTTGGGGATGACGATGAAAATACCATTATGATGGAGAGAAATCCATTCGCCTTGCTGGGACTGCGACCCTGTGGCGTGCAATACATCGAGCTCAGAGCCTCCTCGCTGGCAACGCATACGTTGCGAGACTTGATCGAAGCGACTATACCGGGGAAACTCAAAGCCTTCCTGTACGAGAGGGGAGGTCCTTTCACGTCGCGCTCGGCGGAGCTTCCCTTTCTCATGCGTTGTCTGGAAGATCATCAACACCACCTGGAGACTCTCGCACTCAGTTACGAGGAGATCGAGGGCAGTACGGTATTTGAAGAACCATGGTGGAAGTTCTTGGATAGACGGACGCCCGCCATGTCATTCACTTCTTTCAAGTCTCTTCGCCGCCTCCGAGTAGCGCCCGAAATGATCTGGGGATACACCCACGACGAATGCACCGTTCAATTCGAGGAGGACATCATGCTGACCATAGACATGTTTTGGAAAGCCCTTCCAGCATCCTTGGAGGAGCTCTGGCTTACACGGTCGCAACACCATTGGATACCTGGCTTCATGTCCCATGATCTCGGCATCATCCCAAACATCCTTATACCTGCGCTCCACCGTCTTTCAGAGGAAAGCAGCAAAGCATGTCCCCATCTCCGGTCGATCAGCATTGAAATTCTACCCAATCATTGGGAAGTCCTGTGGCTAGATCTGCTAGCCGAGTTTTGTCACGACGCCGAAAGGAGAGATATTCACTGCACTGTCATCTTCATACACGCGCGTGAAGTCAAGTACGATTATAAAAGGAGTGGAACGGTCGAGCGTGGATGGGGCTGGAACGAAGATGTCGAATGGAGCGAGGTTTCTATGTACGCGAACAAGACATGGCGGAAACATGTCATTCATGCAGCGAAGGAGAATGACTTGAAAGGGAAAATGCGGACGCTTCAACACAGTATACGTGGCGACGAGTCGTCGTGATCCGAAGAGACCGACACCAACGACGACTTGTCTTTATCAGAACAGACCGACACCGGCGACGACTTATCTCCATCAGAACAGAGCATCACCAACGCTTCGGAATAACAAACTCCCAAAGGAAGAACAAAGCCGAGAAGTGAAACGACGTTCAATGGGGAGTTGATATCGCGTGGATCAAACATGTCGGTGGAGCCATCCGAAAGAGACGGTCTAAGTCTAAGGCGCGTTTGAGGTAGTGATTCCAAATAAGTAAGGAACATATGTACAAGCAGACGGTGATAACTATCAACAAGAAGGAAAACCATCGCGACGAGCACGACGTCTAGTGCGCAAACGAAACCTCAAACATCAGACTGTGTAGTTGCGCCAATAGCAGCACCGCTCTTCGGTACGAGAAAGTCGCTCTTCGGAACCCTTCCATCAGCACCTCTTGCCTTCTTCAACGCCGCAGGATCGACGCTCACGAAGCTAGCGTCCGACCAGCTGCCCGACTGCCACGAATTACCCGTCGCCTTGATACCCGACGCCGTGAGGCTAACTTGCGAGCTACCCACATTCGAGACAGCGATATTGTTCTTCATAGTGGAGCTCGAGCTGCGGAAGTTGAAGCCCACATCGCCATTCTTCCACGCGGTATTGCGCTCGACCGTCAAGCTACCAGGGTTCCCGTTATCAATAAACCCCTTCTTCGCGTTGGAGAACGCCATGCAGTTCCGCACAATGTGGTTGGCAGGCGGGTTATCCGTGATACCGAGCTTGAAGCCATTGCCGTCTCCCTCGAAAGAGCTGAAGCCCCACCGGTTGAAGCCGTTGCCCCACGCATATACCTCTTCCAGCGTGACGGACGAGCCGAACATGAAGAGGTCAAGGCCGTCGTCAACGTTCTCCCATAAGCGCGCGTTGCGCAGGACGTTGCCCTCGCCCGACCCTTCTTTGCACGCGAAGCCGTCGGCAGACTCGCCGTTCTTGCGCGGGTCGCGGTTGCGGTACGAGTCGAGGTACACGACGGTGTTGTTGGAGGAGGCGCCTTGGAGTTGGAAACCGGTTTCGTAGTTGTCGTGGGTGGTGAGGAGTTCGTAGTGGTTGTGCGACGCGTCGCGGGCGTATACGCCGTATGGGCCGTTGATGATCCTGGGCGGTGTGTTAGTATGCTAAACGGTCGGGGTGCGGAGATAGATAGGTGTACTCACTCTAAGTTGTAGAACTTCCAGTAGTTCGCTTTCTCGATGTGGAGAGCACCGCGCTCCTTGTTTGGTAGAGACTCGTCTAAGCCATAGGGGGTACCGGGCATGCCTTCACCGTCGATGATGACCTTCTCCTTCTCGAAGGAACGGAGTGTGATGGGCTGGATCCTGGTGCCGCTCTTGGTGATTTGGATGTTTGTCGTGGGCTTGTATGTACCAGCGCGTAGAAGGATCACATCGCCAGGCGCAGCAGCGTTGACGGCTGATTGGATTGAGCCAAAGGGTGCGGCAGAGGTACCCGTTCCTTGACCTGTTGGCGAGACATAAATGTCTTTGGCGTTTGCAGAAGCAGATAGCGCAGCGATAGCAGCCGCGAAACTAAGCGAACGCATATTGAGAAGTAGTATAGTGATACAAGATGGGTGTTGATAGGTGCTGGTAGGCCAAGGTGATTCTGCATTCCTGCAACGAACAGGCTATGGACTCTATATACTCCCAGATCAATCTCCGTGGCATCTCGCGAACCCAAGATTTTGTCGCATGTCATGAGTCCGAACCTCTGTACCTCTCGTGTCAGTCGCCAAGATGTAATAGATGAGCATGCGCCGCCGTCGAAGCTCCACCAATGCCTTAAATTTCCGACTCTTCGCTTCGTACAACCCTCGACGCGGTGGCACACACGCCCGAATGAGCAAGCTCTGCTGTACCCCACACTCGCTTGCGGTAATTATTCATGTCGCACGTGGTGGCGCATGCGAGTGGGTATGTGATTGATGGATCGCACAGACGGAGTTTCAAAACATCGCCAAGTGAGAGGAGGTTTGCGCTATGCGGACATTGGTGCAGGCGACCTTTATTGCGACGAGGTAGTACCGGGGAAACTTCGACCGAGGGACTATACATCCGATTCATGGATCTTTACACGCGCTGTTGCGAGTCGCGCGCAGGTGATGGTGTGGTGGTGAAGTGGTGTTGAAGGATAGTGTTCAGTAATCTGAGATGGCCGACCAGCGGCAATGGCGGCCGCCGAATGCGCCAAGCTAGTCCAGATCTTGTGTTGCCCCCAACGCCAGTGTTAATGCCTGTTGAACAACTAGATATTGACAGAAGGCGGCCTCACGTACCTTGTGCTGGCAGGGGGAGAACGCTCATTCACCGTCGTATTCCACGCATCCAAACCCACAACCCTGATCTCGTTGTCGCGCTACCTTCCACGCATTGACATCTTCCGGACACATCCCACTAACACCCTTCCACCATCCATCTTGGGTAAAGTTGAAAGGCCAGAAATCGAAAGCCATACGTCCAATGTTTGTCTGCTCCTCTTCCGTCTCCATTTCCTCCCTCGCTTTGTATAGCAAGTTGTGCAGCAATCTCGCTCCGAGGCGCTTGAAGTGTACGTGGATAAGCATCTCATCGATGTGCGACGGTACGCTTGCGTTGGACGTTAGGTGAAATGGTAGATAGACTATCGGCCATGTATAAGGGTCTTGAGGGTTCCATTCTTGTAAATCGTCGACTGGCGAAAGTTCATCCCGCTTTGCGCGTGTCTCAAGTGGTGTAATTAAGTGTTCAATCTCGTCCGGATCGTTGGCCACGATCGTTGAAGAGTGACGGTGCAACACCGTAGACGGTGTTATCACAGGCAGTGTTGCAAGTGAAGAGCCACGAGTTGGCCATAGGTTCGTCCCGCTTGGCCAGCCTGCGAGCGATCCTGGTGCGTCGCGGTAGAATGAGGTAGGAGAGGTCACACGCCACGGGACTTGCGCTGTGGTAATGAGGTAGGTGTCTTCATCCGGACTGTAATCTGGTGTCGACGGGTCCACTGAGCTCGCACTCGGCGACGGTCCCTTGTCGCAAGCGCTCGCCACGACCCGCGCTACCTTTTCCTCATCACTGTCAGATGCTCCTTGTACGTAGCCCTCGGCTATGCATAGTGGTGGGAACGAGGTGTATGAAGTCGAAAGATGTATAGGTTGCGTCATAGTCGCGAACTTCGTGAGAAGAGTCCGAGACGTGGTAGTTACCTAAAGGCTTAGATAAGTGTATACCACGACTCCACTTCGAGCGCGCTTCGGGAAAGCTCCGCAAAGAAAAGGCGGAAATACTGGATCACGCATTACGCGTGACTAGGTCGATGACCTTGCTGCGAGCATGTTCTATTCGGCGTATAGCTGTCGAACCGCTACGAGACCGACTTCACGATATGACGGGCATGACGCGCCACTAGAGAGCGCACATCGGGAAGATTCGAAGTATGTTTAGTATCTATCTAACCGCTATCAGCAACATACAAGCGCGGTGTATGCACGCAGCAAGACCGTCAACGCGCCGTATTGGAGGCTGACACATTCTGACATGTGGTGTTGGTTCTGAACCTTTTGAAAGACCGCCATCTTAGAACATCCCACCGTGAATATCGCGCTTGCCGTGCGGTGAGTCTTCGGCCGTGTTGCCGCCGGTGAGCAGACTCGTCGCGTTGCGGACAATACTTGTAGTAGCTAGAATGTTCATGAGAGTAATCTCGTCCGACTTCTTTGTCCAGCCCAAATCATTGGGAAGACGTTCATTCTCTGCTTTGAGGTTAACTTCCAGTCCAACATTGCGCTCGACAATCTTGCAAGTCCTGGGTTGACTCACCAAAGAAGTACTCCATCAACGTGCGGTTGACAGTACCCTCATCAAGAGAACCAAAAGCGATGATAGGCGCTGCGACTTCACCCAGACTGAACTCTTCGGTGGAAGCGGTGAAGGTGTAGTTCGGGTTCGTTGCTCGGCTCTCCAACTGACGGAAGATCTTGGAGTTGGCCAGCATCTTGGCTGTTACCACCTCTTCCGTCCACCACTGCTTCGACACATTGTAGACTGTCTCGTTGAAGACGTGGTTGTTGCCAAACGCCGCATCGGTACGCGTGAGACTGGCGTCGTGCTCGAGAACATTGTGGACGTTGAGCTGTTCGAGAGTGAAGAAAGTCGCGTTTGGCTCGGGATTGGCAATAACTGCTTGCTGCCACATAAGAGCGCCGAGAGACGCGTTGAAGTTCAAGCCGTCCTTCAAGCCCTTGACTACGTTCTCTTGGGTGAAGTTACGGCCATCGCGGGGAAGAAAGCCATGATTCGCTAGGGTGTTAAGCATCGGGCATGGGCCGCGGACTACGGATATCAGCATTAAATCTTCGTTCCACAGAATAGCCTGTATACATACAGTCGTTTGGCGACGCCGCCATCCAAGCATGAGGATCCGCAGGTGCGGCATCGTACTGAGGTCTCGCCGAGGCGAGTGTCGCGGTGGAAGCGATGAAGACGGTAGTAAACTTCATGATGGAATTAAAGATAGCGGTGATAGACATATGGTATTTAAGAAGCGAATCGAGTTGCTGTGTAGGCTGTTGTTGCAACACGATTGACAAGAATGGTGCCATGTCTTATATGTCTCTTTGAAGACCCCAGGTTTGACAGCTCTAACAACAACATTAGTAAACACCTTCGTCCGTATGGTATACGCGTAACAACTATCGCTAGTTTGTGGTACCAGCTTCGCAACTAAGACCAGATAGATAGCAACATAGTGCCCGCATCCTAGGTGATGCACGCCGGGAAGGGCGCACAGCCATGCTTCCGGTGTCGATCCGCGGAAGCGCGAGATCTAAAAGCCCCAGATGCTTTGTTTCAGCGAGATATCTGGCCAATGATATTCTCGCGGATTGAATAGCACAGCGCAGGGCGACGTCACATCTGGGGCACAAGTCGTATACCGGAAAGAGTACGGCTCAGAGGACCGTGCATACGCGGTGCAGTTCGTTGTCGGTCTCGCACTCGCACTCCCAGACTGCGCCGACGACTCCTTGCATCAGAAATCGTCGTCATGTTTTCGTCTTTGATGTTCGAATTTAACTGACGACCGCGATCATCTCCAGGGGATCAGTTTTTTCAACCCCCGCTTGCAATGACCTGGTCCCTGGCGAGAGAGCCGGACGAGTCTCTTCCGCAATGCCGGAGGAGTCGGCTTCGAAGATAAGACGACTGGTACGTATCACAGCCTCCGAAGAACGCTACCTTGAATATGGCCTTCATCCGTGTCTTCATGACGGTGTCGAATCATTACTAGCACAACATCGGCGTTGGCTGAAGGCATGTTGCGACGGAGGGTATCGCGTCGCCAGACACGAACATAAGGACAAGTAAGGAAGATACTACCACCAGGAGAAAGATTTCCATTCGGAACAAGTCCGTTATACTCGGAAGAGAAATTGCGCAATGCTTGTCGTGATGGATGCTTAGTAGAGCGAGGGCACAGCGCGACGAAGGGTGCGAATGAGGGGCAGCCTGCCGCCTCGCCTACGATCAAGGGGCAGGCACGGCTGGCAACTGGCAACAACACCTGGGCATTCCACAACGACCTCGTGATACTGCAACACTTATCCATACGGCAAACTCATTAAACGCGACTCACAAGCGGCAAACCCCTCACCACATCCCATCCCCATTCCCCCCAAACCCGTACCTGCGCAAGCCTCACCTCGCGCACCTCCGGTCCAACGAGACCGCGTCCCCACGTCCCTCCACATGCGCCTCACAAAAGGCCATCACTACCCCTCTACCCCTCCCGCCTACTATTCGCTGTAGACCTTGATCCTTCAGCGCAAACCTACGCTGTCTGAGGCGAGGCGGCGTGCGGCTCTGGCTCAGGTGTTCGCCTCCTACGTGCGACGATGGGACGTGATTGGCTGATTGTAAACGCCACTAACTTTGCCTTGCAGCCAATTCTGATCGCTACAACGAGGGTCGTGGAGTGCGCTAGGCTGTCCTCACGTCTTTATGGTCAGCGGGTGCTGCAATTTGGTCGGGATAGGCTTGGTAGGGGTGGGCTGGGGGTTGTTCTGGAAGGTGACGGTAAGGCGTGATGGGGTATTATTCGTGGCATGAAAACCCCTCGTGTTCTTACTATTGGGAGTGACAGCCTGGCATATCCTTTCTGTTATTATTGAACCTCGTTCTTGTCGCTTTTCATCCGTCATACTTTGGAATTTCGCTCACTATAATACTGTCGTTACACTTAATCTTTCCATTGGGCCTCCGTCTCATCACTCTTTTCTCCTTGAGGAGCACGACGTCTTTACATCTTCGATCGCTTTTACTCCAAGAACACATCGACCCGCTACAACAACAACAGCAACTACAACGACAACACCCCAACACCCACAATGCCACCATACCCCATCCCCACCACAACCCTCACCCCCGAAGCCCCACCAGCCATAATCCCCATCCCAAACGGCAGCTCCCGCCGCGACGGCTTCAGCCCCGGCGCCATAATCGGCATCGTAATAGCCATCGTATGCCTCCTCCTACTTGTCCCCATCATCGCCATCCTGCTCCGCCGCTACGAAAAGACACGGTTACGCGAGACGCCCAAGCTCAGCCAGAGTCAGGCAAGCAGCGATATAAGTCTGCGCAGTGTGCAGGAGAACCATAGTTTGAAGAGTATACTTGTGACGAAGGAGCTGTCGAGATCGAGTATGAGGATGGAGATGGAGAGGGTGGACTCGGGAAGTGGAGTTCGGAGGCCGGAGGATGTTTATGGGCAGGGGAGGGAGAGGGAGAGGGGGTGGAGTTGTACGGAGGTTAGGGGTGGGTGAGAGGGAGGGGGGGCTTGTGATATTGCTTTTCATGATGACTGGCCATCATGTCGCATGCGTGGACGCCATGCGATGAATGGAACGGACCTTTCAAACTCCGCTTGTCGACACACACCACCGCGATAGTGGTGCGGCAGGTTTGGCTACTATCGCGGATAAGGCGACCAGCTCCCAAGCGACTGTGGAATACGTCTTGACAACCACGCTGTCCAGGCTCGATGGTATACAGTACCTCAATCAAGTCGCAGGAACAGTGCGTAGGCGAGTGGCGATGGTGACCGGAGTCAGACTTAATGGATGAGTCGGCTTCGTGGTGGCAGCTGGATAAGTAATGGGTGAGGACCACTGAAGAGAAAGGGTTGAAGGGTAGTTTTGTATCTTTGTCGATGGTATTGCGACGTTCTACAATTTCCGATAAAGATGAACCTGCATACGCATATTCTCCAGCTCAATCGGATACCTCAATCTCTCATCCAACCTATACCACCTACTATCATCCTCTTTAACCTTCTCCCACCTAACAATCTCTTCCTTGCCGCGCTCATTCAAATTCCCGCTGGCCTGCTTCAACAGCGTGTGGTCGAGGAGCCATTGCATGGGGTACTTCTTCTCGGCGCCGTTCAGCGTGACGGATGAGTAACTTCCGGGGCTGTCGACGACGAGGAGGAGAGCGCCGGGTTGGAGGATCGTTGTCATGAGGAGAAGAAACTTTTGGGTTAGAGGCAGTGAGGCTGTGTAGAGTTCGTTTAGGGTGAAGAGGAGTGTGACGAGGTTTGCGTCGGCGAGTTGCTCGGTTAGTTCTTCAGTTGAGGCTGAGAGTACGTCTTGCTGCTTGAACTTTACGGTGACGTCTTCTGGGTTAAGAGGTGGAACGTTTGCGGCTCTTGCAGCGGCGGATGCGTATTTCGACAGTTCGGCTGGGACTGTGAGTTGTTTGGCGAGGTTCTCCACGACCACACTCCAGTCGGCGATGTCGATGGCGGTAATTTCCACATGACCTCTCGGGCCATCTACATCTTCCCCGTCTTGTGAATACGTGGTAGACATGAGCTTTTGCAAGCCGCCCAAAGTCACAATCTCCGCGCCCGCTCCACCACCCAAACACACAATCTTCCTGTTCTTCGGCCTGGTTTGCCCTGTCTTGACTTCTTGATCCTCTTCCTCATCTTCCTCATCAATCCATATCTCGTCCCTCAACTCCCACATGAGATCCAAATATCCCAACGCGCGACTCGGACTCCACCTCGCCGCATACGCCTCCAAATACTCCTTCTTCCCAAAGGCAGTCGCAAAGTCGCGCTTGTAAAGATGGCCCTTGACTTCCTGCAACAGCGGCGTAATATCCGCGCTCATCCTCTCCGCGAACGAGTTGCGGAAAATGTTCAACAAAAGCTGTTGGAGTTCAATCGGAATGTAAGAAATCCCAGGTCCTTTAGCGCCATTCGCCAGACGCTTTTCCGGTTTTTTGGGCTTCGCAGGTTGCGTTCCTTCTCTTTGCGCCTTGCGCTTTGCGTTTAGCTTGGAATTGGGCGCCATGTCTGTTTTCGTTGGTGTTGTTGTTTACAGCCGGGTGCGACAGTCATCGGACTAGGTGGGAAAGGATGGTGAAAGTCTCGTTATCGATAAGTGGTAAGCGAAGAGAGTTGTGATTCGTCCCCGCCAGCTCAGTGCTCGGAATGCGTTCCGACGGCTCCAGCTCTATTGCCGACCTCGGGATATGTAGTGACGAGCACGCAGCTTGACTCATCTCGATCTCGACGAAGAGGAGCATACGCGTTTGACTCAGACTGAGTCTCTATCTATATAAGTCGACAAGAAGACGTTCACGATTACAAGAACATTTCATCGATTTACCAACCTCACAATGCGTCTCCCTTACGTCCCCGACCCGCCGAACTTCACGTCCGAAGAAGACAAAGCCGTCGAGCAGCGCGTCAGACAACGGCGAGGCGAGAAGGGCCTCATAGCTCTAGACCGGACATTGCTTCATGCTCCCCCGGTCGCGGACGGGTGGTAAGTTCCAAAGCATCATGCTCACATCTTCCATGTCATGCTGTCCCAGTCCGCACACGATGAACGGGCGCATAACACAGCCATATCCACTCCAACCACCGTTCCACCCCAGTATCCGCCAACCTAACAACCAAACCCAGGAACTCATTCCTCGGCTCCATCCGCACGAAAACCAGTCTTCCCACATCCATCCGCGAAACAGCCATTTGCCGCGTTGCAGTTCTAAACAAGGCATGGTACGAATGGGAGTCTCATTCGCCCATTCTAGAATCAGCTGAAGGTATGCCTATTCCCCCATTCCCCTATCCCCATTCCTTCCCCCCTTCTCTTCTCCTCTACCCCCACTCCCAGACACCTACTCACTCCCCAACAAGACGTCACAAAACCCCAAGTCCTCGCCGTCCTAAACTCCTCCCCCAGACAACCACTCGCCGACTTAGGCGAGAAGCTGGGCGCTGTACTGGCATACACGGATGCCATGACACTAGACGTGCGTGTGCCAGACAGCGTGTTCGAGCAGTTGAAAACAGTGGGGTTTAGCGAGAAGGAGATTGTGGAGATTACAGCGACGGTCGCGGCGTATAATTGCGTGAGTAGGTTTTTGGTTGCGTTGGATGTGGGGGAGAGGAATGCGCAGACGGGGCCGAAGGAGGGGGGGAAGGAGTGAATATCTATGAGGCTGTGTATTGATGTGGTTGGCGGATGAGTCACTCAACTTGGGCTATCGATCGCACGTAGCATTGTATCTTTGCTGCATTTCAAACACAGGCTTAACTTATTCCATGTGTATATTCTCCGTCTGACTGCCGATGCATCTCTCTCCCGCGCTTCGTCGTCACCCATCACCCGTTAAGCTACCCTACTCTGCCTAGCAATTTTCCTCCTCTGCGCCAACATATGCGAGAACAGGATGTAACTTCCCGGAACATAGATTGCCAATATGGCCCAAAGCGCGTACCCAAACAACTCGTTCCTCTCACTAGCCAAAGGGATAGCCTGGTACACCAGCCAGCACTCACTCGAAATACCAAGAGGGTAGAGAACGAGGAAGGTGTTGTACCGCAACCAGGTCCAGAGCTTCGGAACCCCGGCACCAGATAAGGAAAAGACGAAGTAGGAGTAGCGGATTACTTCTGTGACGCTCCATGCGAGCAGCATGGTGCTGTAGGCGGGCGAGTGGCGGGTCGAGAGAGGGAAGGCGGGGGGCGAGGCGATGAGGTGGACGAGGAGGAAGCGGGATGCGACTTGCATGAGTGTAGTGAGGAGGGGGGCGCGGACGAGGCCTGTGATGTTGTTAGTGAGGCTGATCAGGCCACCGAATATCCATATCCAAATGTGCACAACCAAGGCTCCTCATGCGGTAACACCCACTCAGGTGCGAGCACGAAAGAAAGAACCAGGAGTGGAATTCGATCCACCATCCTCCCGTCCGCCTTCCCCACCCACCCTTAAGAGATAGTAACTCACCAACCAGACTATGCAACACCTCCATCCCCGCCAACGTCTGCACCCCCCTCGTATACCCCTCCAAATTCCCATACACCTTCCCACTACCCAATCCCCTCTTCGCCGCGGTGAACCAATCGCCCTTGCCAAAAAACGCACCAGCCTTCTGTGCATTCACCACCTCGTTTGCACCGATAGTAACGGTCTGGAAGAGTACGCCTGCCCATAGTGCGGCGGAGACGGCGTTGTACAGCATGAGGTAGGCATTCTTCGCTCCTCCGGATGGTTTGGAAGGTCGTTGGTCGTTGGGGGCCGCGGCTCGCGCAGCCTGGGATGTTTTGGATTTGGTGGACATGTTCGTGGGTCGATTGTGATGCAATTGATTTGAAACAAAGTTAGAAGTGAGGTGACGGGGTTTGTGTGTGCCTGAGGCCCAAGGGAAGCATGTAGCAAGCTGCCCTTTTCTCGCATGCAGCTCGGTCTCGCGTACCTGAGGACCCTTGTTCTTGGCGCCGGATTCCCGAGGTCCTTCCACGTGGGATGAGATCATCATACATTATTTCGACGTGATCGCCCACGACCTTCATCATCGCAATGAACAAGATACTCGGGACACGTAGCACATCAATATTCACAAGCACTCGAGTCAGAATCATCCATATCGCAGATTCATCTAAATCCTCGCATACTAATTACACCGGTCATCCCTCATCTCGCTCTTCTTATATTTCACCGGGGGCAATAGGGCACGCTCAGAGAATCGACCGCTCGTAGGTACTAGTACCATATGTAAATTCAATTGGAAAAACATCCATGCAAAAAACGCCCTGCTATGCAAATGCAAACAAAATGCGAATAGATATGATAAGAGAGAGAGAGAGATGCGAGCAAGGGTATCGTCAAAACACCCAACCATGACTTGAGCCGAGATAAAGGTCCTAGAAAGAAAGGTACAGTATCCATCTCTTGAACTGTGTGATCACAAGAATACCTGAATCATGCTCTTCTTGTGGGACACATTCTTATCGCAGTCCTCGACCACGCAGACCTTGAAAGGGTTCGTGTTTGCGCGCGTCTCCTTGCCTTTAGCACTGCGCTTCGCCGATCGATTGGCTGTGCATTCGCCGCAGTATACCTAGCACATTGTTAGTTTTGTCGTCGTGCCGTCCGTCACAAGCTGAGACTTACATGACCGCATCCCTTGACAATCCACACCTGCCTCTTGATCTCGTCGCTGCCGACACACAGCTGTTCTTCGCAATTGGGACATATAAGCGCATCTCCTTCTTCTTCTGGACTCCGCGTGAAGCCCTCCGGGGCTGGTGGTGGCGCGTCGTAGGTAGCTGGAGGGGGCGGTGCTTCGCGTACCCGTGGGCCAATGTCGAAGCCGATGATATCGAAATCCAAATTGGGCGCTTGGAATGCGCCGACTCGGATGTGCGGCGCTCGACCCCGAGAGGCACTGCGCGAAGGGGCGACGGGTTCGTGGAAGCGGTTTGCGGTCTGATTGACCTGTTCGTGGAATCGATCGACTTGGGCTCGGAGGTGGGTGAAACGTCCGTTCAATGTTCCAAAGAGATCCATGACGTTATCCAACTGTTCGTTCCTCTGCCGTCTCCGTGCCTCGGCCTCTGGTAACGCGTTCGCCCGTATGAACCGCACATCCTCGCCATCGGATTCGTTCTCGTCGACTGGTTGAAGGTGGCGCTGACCGGGTATTGTGCGCGACGAAATGAACTCGATCTCGGGCGAGCTTGGTTGCGGCGCTGGTGGATTGGGGTGCCACTCCTCCTCGCCATTGTCGAGGTCGATGATGATGTCAAAGCCCCTTGGCAAACGACGTGGGTGACGGCCACCGCGATGCGACTCTTGCTGTCCTCTATCCTGTTGTTGCTCGCGTGCATTGTTGCCATTGTGACTCGCCCCGTCGCCCGAATCATCGGCTGTCAAGTCAATGATGTCGTCGTCCTGGCTCAGGTCGATAGCCACGTCGTCCTCGTCGTCCCCCGTCAGATCGACAGACGCTGTTGTGTGTTGACTTGCCGAGCCAGCCGGCCGCCTGTAGTCGAAGCCATCGCCCGCGAACCGTCTGGATGCCGAAGACGCCATGTTGCCCAACCTTGGCAGGTGTAACCCGGCGGTATGCGAGTGCTGGGCGCTTGAGGAGGCGCGTTCTATGGGCGGGCGGGCGTGCGATCGCAGTGCAGACTCGAAGGTCGGGGTGGGCTGGCGGTCGAAATGATAGCGGGCGGGTGGGTCGTAGATGTCGTTAGCAGGGCTCTGCCTATCGTCGTAATCGTATCCGAAGGGAAGGCCGTGGTAGGTTGGGGGAGCTTCGCGGTTGTCGGGAAAGGAGCCATGTCTCCAGGCAGGCGAGGCAGACGCTTGCTCGCCGTCCATTTGTGCATGTGAGCGCTGCAGCAGCCGTGGTCAGCCAATCTTCACCCTGTTGTTGTTTATGTTGGCGGTACTACCGCCGACGGCACTCACCTTCTGCTGTCTGTGCGTGAACCCACTCGGTCGTCCTTCGCCTTCCATGCCGGATGTCAGGCTGGTGATGGTTGCGGGGTGCGTGGTGAGGTTGGCGGCGGGCGATAGTAGCACCGGCGAGTGTCGAAGGGGGAAGGTTGGGCCCGTCTCGTGCCGTTGGGGGTGCTGAGTTCGGCGAAACTGTGGTGGCGCTCCAACATCCATCTGGGCAGTATGACAAACGCCAGAACGTCAAATCCAAAATCACCTATCACCCTTCACCGTCGATTGGAATCGAACAATGACTACAGACCGCTATTCTGTTCGTTTCTATCGTCTTCTGCGACCCAGCCCCTTCACCAAAGCGCATTGTTTTGCTCTTGCATGTGCGAGATGGATCGTGACGTAGTGTTTTACAGCATGTGGTAGTATCCTATTCAAATTTTGGTCGTAAAACCCCCCAGCCTAAATGCATCCGCGAGCTCCTGATTCTACACACTGATGAAATAGCAGCCAATGTACACATCTGCCTGCCCTGTCACAAAAACTTTACGCCATCAAAAGTCACCCCTGAAGCCCAAAACACTTCAAACTGCTGCCAATACAACCAAGCCACCCTCTGGGTTCAGGGCGACTACATTCTCGGCCTTACCACCCCAGGCGACGTCCTTCGCTGGAGCTGCCTTCCTCACCAGCTCAGCCCAGCTCTTCGACGCCTTGGTGTATTGTTGCACAGAGACGCTGCCCGTGCCGGCAATCGCGAGGAACGTGCCGGTGTAGTCCCAGCTGCAGCTGGTGACTGGGCTGCCAGATTCCAATGTGTGAATTGCTGCCTGCTTCCGGATATCCCAAATCGCGACGCTGGAGGAATTCTGCTGTACTACGGCGAACCACGTTCCGTTCTCGGAGAACTTCAGATCCGCAACGGGCGCGCCAGTCTCGAGTTCAGCCATCTTGGCACCAGTCTTGATATCGTATATCCGGATGTTGCCGTCGGAGCTTCCGAGGAAGAAGAGCATGCCGTCGACGTGGAAGGAGACGCAGGTGATTTCGGCTTCGACGTAGACTTGCGAAACGGTCTTGAAAGTGGTGAGCTCGTGGATTGCGTAGCGTTTGTCGGCGCCGGCGGTAGCGAGCATCTTGCCGCTGGGGTGTAGCGACATGGATGTGACGGCGCCAGCGTGTGATCCGATCTGGGCAACCTCATCGCCGTTGGAAAAGACCTTGACTGTGCCTGTCGAAGTGCCGATAAGAGCGCGCTCTCCCCACCATGCTGTCGAAGTGACGGCGCCGCCAGCGTTGAATGTCTCCAGAACCTTGCCTTGGGCCAGCGAGTAGACACCCGCGGTACCATCAGCTCCACCGAATAGGACCAGCTCAGCCTCGTTGACAGCGATGCAGCTGCTGCCTGGGAATAGCGAGTCGGTCGTCTTGGCAATGTCGTAGTTGGAGATGGCGTCTCCAGAGGCCCAGCCTGCGGGTACAGGTCTCTTTCGTCGCGAGCCGAACAGCCTGTAGTGCGTTAGTCGGGGGCTCTCACATGGTATGTAATCTAGGAGGGGACAAGACTCACTCTTTCTGTGTTTCGTCAACGAGGGCGGCAAGCTCCTCAGGCAGGCCCTGGCCGTCCACCTGCATCGCATCGCCCTGGCCGCCGCCTCCACTGACGGTGACGTTGGACAGAGCTTCGCGCGCCTCGTCTCGCTCTTTTGATATGCGCGCAATGACCCGTGTCGCCGCGTCGTTCTGGTAGAGCGCCGTACTCAGCTCCTGCCTCGTTTGCGCCAAGTGCTGCTTGAGCGTGTGTGTCTCTAGTACCAGGGCATCCCACTCGTTCTGGAAGGCGCTGAGCATGGCGGGTATCGAGGTGAAGCTGGGGGCGCGTGGGGTGACGACATTGGGCGACTTGAGCTCGATGAGGTCCTCGGTCGCGAGGTCTTCGCCAGTAACGGGGTCGGTGTGGTGTTCCGAGATGTGCGCCTCGATCAGGCGCTTTTCGAAGACATTGCCCGACTTGCGCGAGGCAACGGGTTCGCGGGGAGCTTCGCCAGAAATTGCGCAAAGCATGGTGACGTGGAGTGGTGTTGGAGGTTGTTGCTGTCGCGTTCGTGAACTTTTCGGTCTTGGGCCAGAGGCGCGCTAGTCTCCGTCCGTGCACTTAGATACTCCAGACCCATGGATATCTCAGGAATATGCACCGCAAGACACACGTTGGAAGTATACATGGCACTGTTTCTGCATAGGTAGCGATGTAGAGTCATGTGTATATGCCAAGGTGCAGTTTGAGATACTGTCCCTCAAAGCTGAGTTCCCGTGCAAGAGGTTCGCGTGCTCAATGTTGCCGCCTTGAACGAATCCAACGTAGGGCTCAAGAAATGCGGCCTGCTGCTCCCGCCCTCTACATACCGCACAAGCGCTGTTCAACTTCGGGAAAACATGTAGAACACGTCCTGGAACTCGACGTTTGAATCCTGGACTCACGACATGTCACCAAGTTTAGCCTTATCTTGGCTTTCTTCAGCCGTCTGCTTGGCGATGGAAGCGCGAAGGCACGTCGGCACCACATGTCGGACCGGCATCTCGCACTCCCGACTTCCATCGAATCAGCGTAGCCGCCGTGCGTCGCGCCTCGCACCCGCGTAAACAAACCTGATCGTTTACCCCAGAGTTTTGCGCCTCGCATGTCCTCCATGCCAGCCGAACCCCAAACGGGATTCTCTCCGGGTAAACAAGCTCTCCACAGCGTGAATCTGCGGAACCAATGACCCCGCTATGTTGCCTCTCTGGCCCTCGCATCGTTGCCAAGCCATGCAAGTCCGACCTCCATGATGACGGTACTGCGGGGAGCGCGCCTTGGGTGCATATCCGCCTATCCTAGCCATGCAAACGGTAAGTCTGAACCGAGATCACGATGCATGCTTTGTTGTTGTAGTGCATCGGACTAGCACACACGGCTGCACGCGCTCGAGTATAAGAAGGCGAAGGTTCCCTCGGACGATCAGCATCCAACACGGTCCTGGCTTTCTCAATACCTTCAGGCACCATGATCACCAAAGGCCTTTTCGCTCTTGGGGTGGCGGTACCTGCGTTTGCAAGTTCGCTGGTTCAACGCCAAAGCTCATCACTTGAAGCTTGCCCTGGATACACGGCCAGCAACCTTCAGGATTCTGGCTCCAAGGTTACCGCGGACCTTACGCTTGCGGGCACCGCTTGCAATGTCTACGGCGACGACTTGACTGACCTCAAGCTTGAAGTCGAGTACCAGACGGGTGCGTTCTCCAACCATTACAATCATTATTGGTGCTAACCAATTTTACAGCCGAACGCCTCCACGTGAAGATCTTCGATGCTGAAGAGCAAGTCTTCCAGATCCAAGAATCTGTCTGGCCTCGTCCTTCCGATGACGAGGGTGTCAGCCCCGAGGACTCTGCCCTGTCATTCACATGGACCGACAGCCCGTTCTCGTTCGCCATCAAGCGCAAGGAGACCAACGAGACTCTCTTCGACACCTCCGCTGCATCGCTCGTCTTTGAGTCGCAGTACCTTCGTCTGAGAACTGCTCTACCTCCCTCGCCCAACCTATACGGTCTTGGTGAATCGACTGACCATTTTCATCTGAACACCACCAACTACACCCGCACTCTCTGGAACCGTGATGCCTACGGTACCCCAGAGGGTTCCAACCTCTACGGAGCTCACCCCATCTACTTTGATCACCGCGGCGAGAATGGCACTCACGGTGTCTTCTTGGCCAGCTCCCAGGGTATGGACATCAAGATCGACGACTCCGAGGGCCAGTTCCTTGAGTACAACACTCTAGGTGGTGTTCTTGACTTCTACTTCCTCGCTGGTCCTGGACCGAAGGAAGTCGCAGTCCAGTACTCTGCTCTCTCTGGTCTTCCCGCTATGATGCCTTACTGGGGTTTCGGATCTCATCAATGCAAGTACGGTTACCGTGATGTCTGGCAAGTTGCTGAGGTAGTTGCCAACTACTCCGCTGCCGACATTCCTCTTGAGGTGAGTTCTACTGTGTTACAGAGTACCAATACATCTTTGCTAATACCACCCAGACCATGTGGACCGACATCGACTACATGGAGCTCCGTCGCCTGTTCACTCTGGATCCAGAGCGTTACCCTCTTGAACTCGTTCGCGAGGTGGTTGACTACCTCCATGCTCACCAGCAGCACTACATCATGATGGTCAACTCGGCTGTCTGGAGTGGCGACTACGATGGCTACAACGACGGTGCTGAGCTCGATGTCTTCCAAAAGCGCGAGAACGGCTCTTTCTTCGAAGGCGCGGTCTGGCCCGGCCCAACTGTCTTCCCCGACTGGTTCCACCCCAACACCCAGCAGTACTGGGACCAGAAGTTTGCGGAGTTCTTTGACCCGGCGACTGGTGTTGACATTGACGGTCTGTGGAACGACATGAACGAGCCTGCCAATTTCTGTCCGTACCCTTGCGAGGATCCTGTAGCCTACTCAGAGGAGTCCAAGAACCCGCCTGAGCCACCGCCAGTCCGTACCTCCGCCGACGGCCGCCAGATCCCTGGCTTCCCAGCGGGACTCCAGCCCCAGTCCAACTCCACGCTGAAGACCCGCTCAAGCTCCCCTCTCAGCAAGCGCTCCAACTTCAAGCGTCAAGCCTCAAACAACACCGAAGACCTTGCCGCGCACCCCGGTCTTCCCGGCCGTGACCTGATCAACCCTGAGTACCAGATTGCCAACGCTGCTGGCTCCATCAGCAACAAGACCCTCGACACCGACATCCAGAACTACGACGGAACGTACCACTATGATACCCACAACTTCTGGGGCTCGATGATGTCGATTGCTTCGCACAAGAGTATGCTTGCACGCCGTCCTGAACGTCGTCCTTTGATCATCACCCGCTCCACTGTAAGTCTTTATTAAGTCATTACATCGCGCAACAGCTAACGAGATCTAGTTCGTCGGTCTAGGTACCTACCTCGGAAAGTGGCTAGGTGACAACGTCTCCGAATGGACACAATACCGCTTCTCCATCGCCGGCATCTTGAACTTCAACTCCATCTTCCAGATCCCCATGGTCGGACCTGACATCTGCGGTTTCGCCGGCAACACCACCGAGACCCTCTGCGCACGCTGGGCCACCCTCGGTGCCTTCTACCCCTTCATGAGGAACCACGCTGGCGACACATCAATCGACCAAGAGTACTACCGCTGGCCCTTGACCACCGCCGCAGCCAAGAACGCCATCGCCGTCCGCTACCGTCTACTCGACTACTTCTACACAGCCTTCCACCGTCAGACCACCACCGGAGAACCCAGCTTAAACCCGCTGTGGTTCCACTACCCCACCGACCCCAACACCTTCGCCCTCGAATACCAATTCTTCTACGGCGACGCCATCCTCGTGTCGCCCGTGCTGGAAGAAAACTCCACCTCCGTATCCATCTACCTCCCCAACGAAGTCTTCTACGACTACTGGACCGGCGAGCGCATCCAAGGAAACGGAAGCATGATCGACCTCACCGACATCGGTTTCGACTCCATTCCCCTCCACGTCCGCGGCGGCTCCATCCTGCCTCTGCGCGCTGAATCCGCAAACACGACGACCGAGCTGCGGAAGCAGGACTTTGTCTTGTGGATCGCGCCGAACGCTACGAACCAGGCGGAGGGCTCGCTGTACCTCGACGACGGCGATAGCATCGAGCAGCCGTCTACATCCATGATTACCTTCTCCTACGACAACGGCAAGTTCAGCATGGACGGTGACTTTGGATACGAGACGGAGTGTGTGGTTAAGAACATTACTATTCTTGGTACTGGAAGAAGTGTTCAAGGTCCTGTTGCGCTCAATGGAAGCTTCGAGTATGACTTTGGTGCTGGGGCGGGTATGCCGGAGTATCAGGGTAAGGCGCAGAAGCGGGGGCTGGGTGTTGGTGCGGCGTGGGGTGTTGGTATGGGGTTGGCGAGTGTGTTGTTGAACTTGTAGATGGGAGGAAGCTGGGAGACGTCGTGAACTGACCAGCGCTTTAATCGGTGGAGTACATGTACGTTTGAGGAATACATGGAGCGACCAGCGCTTCAAACGTCGAAGTAAACATACGTTTGACGAATACATCAAGCGCCCAGCGCTCCAATCCCCTCCCCAAACCATCCCCCGAAGAAAACATCCCCCCAACATCCTCCCCTCCACAAACCCCCCCTCACCACATCTCCCTCAACGGACTTCTGCCCACTCTCTCCCCCTCCCTCTTCGCCCTCATAGCCTCCGGGCTCGTAATCTTCCGCTGCGCAGGCACCAACCTCCTCCCTTCCAACACTTCCAACTCCCCAGCCGGACCAAGCTGACTCAACAGCCTGATCCTTTGCCCCATTCCAAACGTCCTCTTCCCCTTCTCCTCCATGTCTTTCTTCTTCTTCTCCAACACCCGCTTTAGCGCTAGTCTTTTGCGTCCAAGCCGCTTTGAGCTCGCGAGGAGTTGTTTCTTGGTGGGGGGCTTTTTGGTGAGGGTGCCGGTTTCACCGCCGAGGGTAAGTGGTGTTGCGGGTGTGCCTTGTGTTGGTGCTGGTGTTGGTGAAGATGTAGTGGCAGAGCGGCTTCGCGTTCGCATGGCTGGTGGGCCATTTGCTCGGCGCTCGAGCTGGCGGCGCGCGCGGCAGAGGTGCCAGGTTAGGCGGCGACAGAGGCGGGAGTGGGGGCTCATTGTGAGGCCGCGAAGTAGTCCAGCTACTTTTGGGTGGTGGAGAGGTAGGTCTTGGGGGCGCGGGGAGGATGTCAAGGCTTTTGGGAAGCAAGATATGATGGGGTGGAAGGTGTTGTAGGTGTCTGGGGTAGGTTTTGTAGAGGAGATGGCGAGGTTTTGATACCTTAGAGGATGACAGGAGGTACAATAGAACTACTAGAATAGAGGTGTACAATAGCTTTGCAGAAGACGATAGGGTTAGGTAGAAGCATCTCTTTCCTATTGTGCTGTATTGAAGCGAGGTGAAAGTGAAGGTGGGATTGTTCCGGTCACTTCGACTACCTACGTTTCCGCATACACGCTCTCATCTATCCAAGGTCTAGGCGGACACGTCCTCACCCACTGCCGATGTAGCTTTCTTGTCATCTCGATCTTGTTCCAGAAGTTGTCCCAGTATGCTTTGTTGACTGCTGGGTCGTGGCTGCGGAAATACCGCTCGTGACCCTGATGCCTCATCTCCTGCAACCTGCGAATGCAAAAACGCAAGTTGGCGACATCCGCAACCACCTCTTTACTGACGTTCACCCATGCCTCGCCTGATTGTTCTTTGAACTCTAACACTTGTTGCTGAGACTGCAGATGGTCGTCCAGTGAAACAACTTCAAATGCGCACCCAGCCCATGGGCCATTTGAGAAGTTGAAGGCTTGTCCTGGGGAAGGACAATCTGGGTTGCTACATGTGAGAACCAAGAATATGTTCGCCAATGTAAGCGCTTGGTCGCTCTCCGGTAGTGGTCGCGGTTTGTTCACCGAAACTCTTCTCACTTGTTCCGACAGCTCGCGGTAGATGCGTTGCATCTTGGGAAGTACTGGCTCGTGGAACTTGGGTAGTGAGTCCCAATCTGGTGCTGGAGAGGGTGGCTCTTGCAACTGATCCGAACGTACGTATTGTCTAGTCGTGATGTTGCGAAGCACCCAGTCTCTGTCTGTGACTCGTAGATTGGCCCGACCAACATCCCGCTCGATCTTGTCCCGATCCCCCGGTCTTAACGTCAGCTCATACTTTGCCATCTTCAATCCTCGGCCGGCTGTGTATCCACGCATGGGGCGCATGAGAGAGCACCAATCATTTTCTGGCCGACACCTGAAATGGTTCCATGTCTTGTCCCATCCCTGATCTCCAACATTCTGCTGCGACCTCATTTGCTGACGTCCACTGATCATGACAGGAGTGTCTTCGATACCATAGTTCCGCATTTGTGCCGCGGTGAGCTTCGACCGCTCGAAGTGGAACCCAACCTTTTTGCCTACCCAGTTGGCTTTCTGATAGGACCGATATATACGGGCCAAGGCGAGTGGCCATAAACGAGCGGACGAGAGGCATAGTGCAAGGAAGTCTTCCCGATTGAACTCTTGCACTGAGGGGCGCCTATTCCAGCGTTCATAGCCGAGTGCTTCCCAGTCAACCTCTACGCGAAGTAGGATGTAATCGAAGATCTGGTCAATAATTTCGTTTGGCAGGCGCTCGAAGAGGTCTCCACTGGGTGGATAGAAGTGCTGGACACGTTCCACGTCTCGCTTTACAAACATATTGTGAAACCAGTACTCGTCTTTCCGGTCAAATAACCTTGGGGTGTCGTGTTCGTACATGTGAAGTGTATAGTGTTGATCGAGCTCCGGACAGATGAGTTGGTAGTAACAAGGAAACCCGGCACCCGGGGGAGGCCCATATGTTTCACCCTCGTAAAAGGCGCCCATGTCGTCTGGTTACATTTGCGTTGCTGGTGTTAAGAAGGGAAGACGACGAGTCTGAAAAAAAAGGTTCAGAGATTGCGACTCCCCCTTGTTAATCAATGTTGATGCGACGCCGCAGCACAGACCTAACCCAAAGCGGAAGGAACAGCCCATGTACCCGTCAAACCGACAACATCAGCCGAGATATGCGATTCCGACCAAGAAGAAGAAATCGCCATCTAGTATCGCGGCATCGCACATTGGCCAGGCACTCTTGAGTGCGCTTCGGTCAACTGCGCCCTTCGGAGTTGTGGCAACACATGCCGCCATCGATGTGAGCAACGTCAATCTGGCAGCATGGATGCGCCCGCCGTGCAGTCTCGCAGCCAGATTCAACATAATGTATCGGATCCATGATACCTGTGACTCGGCAATTTCCAGGAAGTTTTATCCATCCCTTAATCAGGATCTCGCGTGCGAGCGCGCCCACCATGCGAGAACCATGGTTTGGTCGAGATAATACACTTGGCCGCCTTTCAACGTCGGAATGTGACGCACGCATGGTTGCGCGGTGATGATTCGACATTCACTGCAGCAACTTAGCTGTGAATGAGAGTTGCGAATTGAAGGCACTGCCACCGGCCGGGCCGGTACATATACTTTCTGTAGCCTGTCAGTATAGCATTATAACCACTCTCAAGACCCAAGTAAACCACTATCGTCGAACGCTCACCATATTTAGCTCTTACACTTTGCCTCAACCCTTCGTTCACTCACTCAAACCAGTCATCAAGTCACCACGATGTCCTCCAGCATCCCCACCACCACGGTGCAAACCCCGCCGTCAGATCTCAAGGACTTCCTCGATCAAACCAACAACGCCGGTCTACACGCACCCGAGTCAAGCGCCAACAGCGAGGACAACTGGGACGTCGTTGACAAGGACGAAGCGCTGCACGAACAGGACAAGGCCGAGTGGACCATCATCGGCAAGACGGCGGCTGAGAAGCAAAAGGAGGAGGCGGAGCGCAAGGAGCGGATGGAGAAGCAGAAAGAAGAGCGCAAGGCTGAGAAGCGTAAGCAAAAGCTTCTGGAGCGCATGGAGCGTATGAAGGGTGTCTCGTACGCTGCGGCTGCTGGTGCGGCTGTTAAGAAGTTTTAGTATGGACGGCAGCTGTGAGAAGTTCACGGACGGGCAGGCTGGGAGTGGGATTGGGTATCTTCATTTCGCAGGCTGTGCGCCATGTATGCCTTGGCCCTTTATCAATCATTGAACCGCAATCGATATCCCTGAGCCTCGTGGTATCGTGTACGTGCGTCGCAATGTCTTCGTTTGCCTTGGGCGCCCTGCCCGGCGCGTGCATTATTGTATGGTTGTGATGTAATCCTACTCATTTCTTGCCCTTCTTCTTTTTCTTGCCTCCGGTTCCCGCACCAGCTGCTGGGACGCCGCCCATCTTCACGTCTCCGCCTTCGTCGACCTGTGGTGTGGATGTGGCCTCGCCGGCAGCCGGCATGCTCAGATCGTCCGTTGTCTCCGGCAGCGCTGCCATGTGCCTTCCCAGCCTGCCCAGGTTTCCAATCAATCTTCCGACTTCGGCGCCCTTGTTGGTCTCATATTGCAGGCATGTCCCTGACTCCGGGTCGTACGTCTTCAGCGTGAAGAAAACGGTGACTTCTTCGGGATTCTGCGATTGCGGCGGCGGTGATGATGCGCGCGCGGTATCTGTAGGCTTCGATGCTCGCTTCTCCTCGTACTTCTGGCGCTTCTTTATCTTGGAGGCCGTGGGCTTGAGGACCGAGTACTTGGACGTGATGCGTGTCTAGTAGCGAGATTAGAAGGCGGGTCGCGTGCGTGCGTGTGCAGTGGAGCTTGGCATACGGATGTCGGTCGCGCTTTGAGCAGGAGCGACGACTGCTCATACCACTCCTGGCTTGTCGCGAAGTAGGGCATGGTGGGTTGGAGTTGTCTGGGGTCGAGGGTGAGAGAGAGATGAGGGATGGTCGGTGCGTGGGTTCGGTATGCGGGCAACTTTTGGCGGGGTCGGCCGGGGAATCGTCGGGCCAGAGTCGCGACTTCTACCCAGGTACCACGCACGCGACGGGAACCCAGGATGCAGAAAAGGGCTGACACCAGAACCGACCTATCAGGCAACAGCACTTTGATGCTTGCGCCACTACCCGAGAACCTTCCACGGTTTGACTAGTGATTGAGTCAGGGCTCCCATACTTCATCTTCAGAAATCGAAATCTATTCTATCAACTCTCCACCACCTCGGACTACTACTTATCAGGAACAACTATCGGACGCCGGAGTTTGAGTAGGACAAGGAGGCATTCTCTGGATTCTAAGCCAGCGCAGTGGAAGTAAAGAGCCTTCGCATTGTTCACGCCATTACCTTACCCTCACCATCACACCTCATCCAAGGAACAAACTGAACACTCTGGAGCCTACGTTGTCGCCAGATCGGCCGATTGATTCACTTTCATCGTAGTGTGGTCTGCAAAGTCTGAGGTGATCATGGCAGACTCCATCGCCCAAGACTTCAGCCAGATCGATCTTGGGGAAGAGCCGGCAGACGGCAAGATGCCCACCCCAAGGGCTGAGCTCGAAGCTACTATTCAAGAGCTAGTGGCGCGTGGTAACCATCTCAACGACGAGGTAGAGACGTATATTGCCGCGGTTCTGGAGAAGCAAAAGGTCGGGAAGGTTTATAATCCAGTTGAGTACGTATATGCAATTGCCGTGATATAGTCATCTAAACGAACTCTCCCCGCCTTCACAGATTAAACCTCATATGACCCTGGAGGTGTTCGCGGTGGATTTGCTTTCACGTCGGCAGTACACAACATAGCGTATACCTCCAGGGGAGGTCCATCTGAGAAGGGGTGAGCTGCTTCGTGATTAGATTGGCAACCTCAGATCATAGCTGACTGTACTAGATACCGAAATCTTCGCAATGACATGCGCAACGAGCTAGCCTTCCTACAGAAGATTGCGGGATCGAGCATGGATGAGGAAAAGGCCCGACACTACATTGTATCTTCGAATCTTCTCTACTATGAAGCACTATGGGGCGCAGCAAAGCGCTCAATGGGAATCCAAAGCTTCCGCAAATACTTCTTCTGGGACCGACATAAAGCACCAGCAGGAAAGAGCACTACAAAAGGAGTCAGCCTGGCAAAGGGAAGCCAAGCCAAGAACAAGACTTCCGCGCTCGTTGATATCGTTGCAGAAGAAGGTGCAGAGTGGATACGGGTATCAACCGTCTCAGAGAAGCGTATTCTATTCGATCTTGCGAAGTTGGGTTGGGTAAACGACTCGGACTCTGAAGACGACGAAGATATGCCGCCTCCACCGGAAGATGACGATGACGATGAAGACCAAATCGACGTGGTGCGGAACGCTCGAGGTCTTGCGAGAGCTGCTCGCGCGAACCCAATTCGCGGCCGACCACCCAAGGTGCGCTTCGTCTTGACAAGAATCTCTGCTGGGAAAACACCAGCTATTGATATGATCATCAATAAGATACGCGCTACCGGTGCGATAGTACAATGCGGAGACGATATTCCACCTGCGCTCTCTATAGATGCTGTTCTACCGCGCCTTCTTATCGATAGGTCCCGGGCCCTCAGCGATACGTTAAACATCGACTGCACTATTCTACTGGCCCTCATATCCGACATTTCTCACAAACCATGCCCGATACTGGACTGGTATCCGGGCGAAGTACGCGCCCAGATCGAAGAGGAGGCTCAAGAGCACCTGCTACCAACACATCTGTACCCTGCAATCGGCTCACATCCCATGGTGTGCACGCGCGAAGCGGCCGAGCAGATGAACCTGATAGTACAGACTCTAGCAACTGACACGGAGAAGACAAGAGCGGACCTGCTACTCCGACAAGGAGACTGCGCGTCGTGGTCACAAGAGAAGCTCGTTGAAGAATGGCTACGTCCTCTCCCATCACATCACCCCACACAATACCCAGCTAACATCCCCACCAGGCCTCTCTATCCGACTACCCACCACCGCCCTCCTTCACCCTCCCCATAACCGTCAAATACCCCAACGTCTCCACCATTACCGACAACCTGCCCCACGCCGCCACCGCCGTCGCCGCCGAACTCGGCCACCTCAATAAATCCATCTTCCTCTACGGCTGGGCCGAGAGCCTCACCACCCTGAGTGCGAACCGCGGGCGCGCAAAACAGATTGAGCATATCATCAATGAGCATGGTCTCAAGGACGGCGAGGCGGGACCGCATATCTGGCTGTGTGGGGAGAGTAGGAGTTTGATTGCGAAACATGGGAGGAGGAAGTAGGCTGCACCTTATACAAAGAAAAAAAACTGAATAGATCTAGAGCTTCTATTGACGCTATGTTACCTATCTTGTAGGTTTTATGTTGATGTAGGCTGCGGGCCTGTTTAGTTTTGTTGCTTGGTTGACGTGGCTGAGTATTGGGAGTAGAGGTGACGCGGGCGTTTAGGGGCCGAAGCTGGGGAGGGGGGCGGAGGAGGAGATAGCGATGTGGTAGCGGGGATCAAGGGGTGGGGAGTGGGAAGTTTAGCCTTCCTATTAAAATGATTTGTACAGTGGTTAATGCTCTATTGAAGTGGCTTTGATGCGGTTTCTCGCCGGAACAAAAGCAATGAATCTACTTGCGTCATGCACCCACCGCCCAAGGTCAGTTCCGAAGTCATGATCATGACGTAAGCTATACCGGAATGATCACAACCCTAACCGTGAACTCGGACTCCTCCCCACACGTCCCAAAGTATAAAGCCAGCGCGTAGTACGTGCCACGGCGGCATGTTGGCGGGTGTTTGGAACTCTCGAGGCGTATGATCGAGCCAGGCTGCATGCCATTGTTCCTGTGAGTCGCCCCTCCGCTCGCGGATGATTTCCTCCGGGTCGCACACCGTGCCTGGGTGGAAGTCGCAATGGATAAAAGGGTGGTCACCGTTGGTGACTTGCTTCAGAAGCTCTGGGAAGGTCTCGTATACGTATGCATTGCGGAGTCTGCGCTGGCGCCAGCTTGGCTGCGGTAGAATATGCCGTGCATAACTTAGATCCAAGGCAGTCTGCCATGCAGCATCTCGCTGGAGGACGGTGAAGACCTGTGTAGTCTCTGCGGAGGCGGAGTCGCATTCAAAAGTTAGCTTGAAAGAGCCCTCGGGCATACCCAGGGAGGGTAATATAGATGCTTCTACCATCCACTTCGCAACTGCTTTTGAGACGTAGCTGGAGCTAAGTCGATCGTCTTCTGAGTATCGCCCGTTCAACTGGTACCGTATCACAGAGGTTACGGGGAACACGTTCGCCCAGAGACTGACACGCCTATGAACGCGCAGGTTTGGGTGCGCACGACAAAACGGTATAAAACCCCTGCCATGGCATTCTGGGAATGAGATAGACTCTCGGTCCTCGATGAGTTCAATCTGTCGCACATGCTCACGCGTCTCGACGCGGAGAGACCGAAGGAAACGGATTGCGCATGCCGCTGCTGACAAGGAGTGCTTCACGCTCCCAACACCATTATGAGTCCTGGTTATGTCGACTAGTCGCTGGAGCTCGCGGTCGTATGTAGCCACAAGGTCGCGACTATGCTTGTTCCGGGCGCAATGACCAAACTTTCCCTCTTGACCACGTGGGAGTCTGCCCTCGTTGGGTGTTAACCAGGGTTCAGGATTCACTTTTCGGAGACTTCGGCGCTGGCGTTCCGAACGCTTCCCGCCCAGTTTGGGGTGGTGCTTGCGGTCATACAAGAGATTCAAAGTGAAGTGAACAAAGTCGCGATATGCCGAGGGTGGCTCTCCCAAGGTATTCGCACGTCCACCTAGTGTACCTAGTTTCGGTAGGATTGGTGAGAACTGTGGATACTTGAGGGATACCTCTTTTTCGATTGCTTCAGTCATTAGACGCGGAGCTTGGATATTGAGCAGGTCGAATTTGAGGGCGTGCAATTTGATGAGCGCTCCGTGGAATATATACGCATGCGTTTGGGTAGCGGTCGTGCAGGTTGTGTGGAAGACGATTTTGTTGAGCCGCAAAGCAAGGCCTCGAAGCTCGAGTGCGGCCGCACGACAAGTGTACGTCAACGACAGATCGACAGGGAGCTTGTTGGTCTCGGAATTGTACACTAGGCCGTCTTCGTTGAACAGGTAATGGTGGTATATGAGATCTCGAAGTTCCCTGGGGAGACGAAAGAGGCGCGATTGAAGCTGAGGGTTCGGAAGCGGCATGGTGGATTTTGCATCGCGTTGAACTACAGATGGTGGAGGCCCACAAGACAGTCCGTCGCGGAGAGGTAGCAGATACCCAGTTGTCATGTCTTGGTGAAATGAATGATGAGATGTGTCGAACGTTGTCGCCGTGAGGAAGATATACATATAGCGGGCAAGCGTGACTCATCTCTAATGGAGCCTGTCAAAGCCGCATCCAAAGACGTGAGTCAGGTACTCCGAAAGGGCGTATTGGCAGTAAATTACCCTGATATACCGCGGTGAGAGGTGGCTTACGAGTAGAAACAGCAAAGGCGAAACCGACGTTGCGATATACAACCGAAGACTGGGGTGCGTCTTCGATGCAAACTGGGGTGTGGTCTTAGTTCAGCCTGTGTCCTGGAGTTGTCCTCCGTTTGACGGTGTGCTTGCGACAAAAGCGCGGTATTGCATATATCTGGGCCCGTCAAATGCCTATCTTGACGTGGTCTCCTTGAATATAGGCCATACCTGATTTGTTGGATTATGTCGTTGTCGAACTTGTCGTCGGCGCGTTGGATGTGGTTGCCTGAGACGCTTTGGTGCATCGGCGCTGACGTCATCAACGCGTCCCAACGAACCGCATCGCGTCTGTTTCCATTCACCACTACCGCGTACCGGACGCGAGCTTCCCCACCAACATGATACCGCCCGCCTTCCACCACCATGCGTCTATTACTGGTCTCTAGACGAGAGAGCTATACCTGGTACACGTAACCACTAGCAATGGCACATCATGGCCTTACCGAGACCTTCGAATTGTCGCAGCTGTGCAAATTTGGGAGCCCACGGTTACATATTGTCACGGTCTCTGGTTGGCCACCGTAGCTTGACCAGATGAGTTCTTCAGCTACAGGAACACCGTTCCGTCCCTCGTTTTCCTGCTACCGACCCCCACAGAACCTCCACTATGAAGCCACCTCAATCCATCAACCACTCCGACACACCTGGGCTCGCCGGCTCTCATCTCGAACGTATGAATGATTACGCATCCACACTGCCGGCAATGCTACGCCTTCCACGCGAGCTGAGAGATCTCATTTACGAGCATTACGTCCAGGTCGACGGTGGCTACATCCACAACTTCGAGGTATGGGAACGACGATGGGCTGGACTTTGTGCACGCGCTGACCCTTAGCTCTTCAGACGAACCGACTCCTACAGGCCGACGGTTTCCCTATCTCCACCGGGCTCGCTCTCACATGCCGCCAGATTGCAGCCGAATTGCGAGGGCTCGCGCTCAGGCAGAATACCATCACCTTCTACACCCACTTCTCAGAGTCCACACGACAGCAAGCCGGTCTATTACACGGATCGATGTATGTTATAAGGCACCGCAAGCACATGCTGCTACGACACCTCATACCTCGGCTTCTTTCTAGCGACATGGTACAAAGGGCAATTGACGCATACCCGCAGTTCACTCACGTTTTTGACGATTGGACTCCGCCCCGGGAAATCTTCGCTTTGTACAAGCATGAGTTTGACTGTGGAGAAGCTCCATCAACGTGGGAAGATTTCATCAACTGCGTCTTCAGTCTGCTGTCGGACCACCCCACATGTCAAGACGAAGCAGATTCTATGCCTCATCATTGGACCGAGGAGGCTCCCTGGAACGTTTCAGCTCTGGATGAGGCCTGTCCAGAATCATGGCTCATACCGACTACTTCCGAAATCAACAGACTCGCAAGCATCGCGGATGTCGAAGTCGGAACGCTATATTCCTCTCGTTTGGAGTACCGCTACTCGGCGGCGTCCGTAGCCCTACGCTTCCTCCACGCGATTCCGTCGTCGTCCCGCAACGAAGTGCGGAACGTCGTACTTCACGAAGACTGCGAATCGATCGCGAATGCGGCGTCTCACGGAAGAGGATTCATCCCTTTATGTCGATCTAACCAGCGTCTGCGCGTTCAGCGTATCGTGAACGTCTGGAGCAGCGTGTTTCGAGCGGGGCCTGGATCACTTATCAAATACCTAAGCGCGTTCAGGGAGAATAGTGATATCGTGAAAGATGACCGTCTGCTCTCATCGACAATCACCAAGGCAGTGGGGGCGTGGATCGTTGAAGCCCAGGCATTATCGTCACTCGGGATGCCCCAGGATTCGTTCAGCGTGCTGCTGGATGGCAGCCCTACGCCCAGACACACTTCTACTGTGTTCAAGATCGTACAGCGAGACGTTGCCTGGCAATTGGCTCTCGATGCTGCATATGCTCGCGGACTCTTACCCACTCCTTTATGGTATGAGCGACGAGCTCGCGTTGGATACCAGTACGAAGGGCTTCCAGCAGCGATCCGCGACATGTCAATTGGCAATGGGCCAACCAGCTGCAATTTCGATACGGGTGCACCGGTCGACGTTGAGAGCATTCTTGAGCTGCACCGTGGTTGGTCTTTACAACAGTGGCAATTGAGTTGGGACTGGCACCAGCCGCATAGCTTCCAAACCGAGGACCCGTTGCCTTTGTGGCATGTGCTCAAGTGGCTGCGGGTGATGCTGTAGTTCCGGAACAGTGATGGCGGACCAATGGACTGGTGGAATATTTCTTTGGATCAGGTTCAATGGCATTACCGGTGTTGCAAGTTCGCCAAGACAGCAGCCTAATGTAAGTACCATGGTACAGGTAGAGGAGCAAAGAATTTCGTTGCAGGCCTAAGAGTTTCGCTTTTCCTCAAGTACAAAATCGGACAACATCTTTATCACAAATTTACGATGCTGTGTTAGTTACAATTCAGTGGTCTCGCTCGCAAACCTCTCCGCTATTGCAATCAGCCGGCGTGCCAAAGCACACTTCTTACAACCAGCTCGATTCAAGACCAACCCCTCCGAGTCTGAGCCGCATTCCCATCACCCGCAAAAGAATGTACGTAATCAAACGCGAGACGACCTCGCCCGCAGCTAATCGTCAGATAGTCCACCAAGCCGAGGCTGCATCTGTAAAGGACGAACATGCCCAACGACACCATCACCATCACGTCGCCTCTTCTAAAACTGCCGCGCGAGCTCCGCAATCGCATCTACGACTACTACTTCAGCTGTGATGGGGACTATACACACGTTTTCGAAACGAACAAGCTGAGGCGAGCCGACGATCAACCGATCGAGTTGTCTCTTGTGCTGAGCTGCCGGCAAATCGCCGCCGAAACCCATGGCCTTGCCCTGCGGATCAATACACTTCGGTTCACGACTTTCCACTCGGGCGCCACGCAGGAAGATGCCGTCTTGCTCCATGCAAGCAACAATGCCATTCGCTACATCAAAGAGTCCATACTCAACTACGCAACGCATGACTATCTCAGCGAAGAGCAAGCACAGACGGCGAGGGAAGCATATCCGCAATTCACGCCCGTGATTGATCACTGGCAGTCGCCGCGTCGCTCGATAATCCATCGCACCCTGTTCAGGCCTTACCTGATATGTGGTGAGGCTCCATCCATTTGGCACGACTTTGTAGCCTTCACCTTGGCTCTAGTCTCTCAGCACCCTGAATTTCTGAAGAACGCTAGAGTATGGTCTGAGCTGCCGTTCAAGAACAACGAATATCATCTGGTTAGCGATGTTGATACTAGGCCTTGGGAAATCCCAGACAGCACGGAAATTGCGAGGCTGCGGAGGATCTCGGGACAGCCGTTCGACACTTTCCACCTTTCTGCTCGCACAAAGCACGCCTATTCGGCAGCCTCAAGAGCTCTTCTCTTTCTGCACTCCGCGCCCGAGACTACACGCGAGAACATTCGGGAGATCCTGTTGATTGAGAACCGCGAATCGATATCGCTTCCTGAGAGCCATGGCAGAGGATTCATCCCTTTCTGTCAGACATATCCACAGCTCAAAGTTGAACGCCGCGCCAGTCTTTGGAGCAATGTCTTCCCTATCGCTTCGTTTAGCTTGTCCAGTTATTTGGAAAACGATCAAAGCTTGTTTGATAGAGGTGATGAAGGGTATTTGTTCCTCAGCAGATGTGAGGCCGAGGACATGACTAAGGCGGTGGGTACGTGGATGAAGGAGGCCGAGGCCCTTGTATTACTCGGCATGCCACAGGGCTCTTTCACTCTCGTTCTCGATGGCGATCCTGTGCCAGAGCTTTCATCCCGCGCTTTCCGCATTATCCAACGCGACGTCGCATGGCAGACCGCCCTCGATACTTGCTACGCCCGGGGACTCCTACCGCAACCTTCCTGGCTCGATCGGCGACTAAATACCAGTGGCTTCATCTATGAAGGACTACCAGAAGCAGTTCGAGCTCTTTCCACCAACAGCTCGCTCATCAGAACCAACTTTGAGGTTCCTCCACCTCACGATGTTGAGCAACTGCTAGAAGAGCACAAAGGATGGTCTGAGTTAGAGTGGGATATGGGCTGGGGCTCACACGAGCCGAGGGTGTTTCAGACCGAGCCACCACTACCACCTTGGCATGTGCTTCGTTGGGGACATGTCATTTGGAAGCCCTAGGCTTTGGGATTTGTTGGAACAAGAGTGGCATTCAGTGTCAACTGCGAACTAACGGCCAAGGCATTTATCAAGCATGTAATCTACAATCAACTTCAATAGAATCCTTTGCTTCACCGATCCTCTTGACTGATGTGATGTTACTGCGATATATCTGCATGTCGTGCTGATACGTCGTTATTGCTGTGGCGAGATTGGGGAAAAGTACGAAAGGTCCACGGGTGGGACGAGCCGAGGCTTGCCCGTGAACGGTAACGCGTGCGCACTGACTACCTGCAACTCCATCCGAGCACGCCAACCTAGCATAAAAGCTCTACACCCTAGAGCCTACGTCTACGTGAGGTCGCATACTTTGCAAGTTTTTGCTTTTATGTAGTCTGTAAAACTGTTTGGCTCTTTTCTTGTATGGGGTGCGAAGCGTTGAACAACTCTGGGGACGTCCACGGGTGGCTGAGCAGATTTTGTGTGGAAGCGGGCCTCTCTACCAAACTACGCGGCTCCACGCACCAGAGTACACTTCTGCGAAAAGCGCCCCATCTCTGCACTTTGGACAACTACTCAAACTTCTACTCCGTTACGTTCGTCTCCTCATCCCACAATACTTCACCAAACCGAGTCGCGACGCTATACAAACGATGTCCTTCAGCCTCCTCCGACTGCCGCGCGAACTTCGCGATATGATCTACGAGCAATATTTTGCAGTCGAAAACGGCTACCTCTACGATTCCGAGCTCGAAAAACTCACGCAGGCCGATCATTCGCCTATATCGCTGTCCCTCTCTCTTACCTGTCGACAGGTCGCGTGCGAAGTTCGAGGTCTCGCCTTTCGCATCAACACAATTACGTTTTCAACGTCTGACTTGCAGCGCGAACAGGTGGCTGCAGGTGTACATCATGCTGTGGTGGGTGATTTTGCATACCGAAAGCATATCATGCTTCGTTCGCTTGTGTCTCAGCTTCTCACCCGCGACATGGTAGGATCCCCCTTGTACGAGATGCGTGTGAGACCTACGCTGACTTCGTACATCGTCGTTCTAGGTGGAGCTGGCGGTCAAATCGTATCCACAATTTGCGCCGGTGTTCGACGGCTGGACCCCAGGAAGTGATGTTCCTATCCTTCACAAAAAGAGTTTCCATTGCGGGGAGGCCCCTTCGGTCTGGTTGGACTTTAAACACCATATTCTGGATTTGATGTCAAAGCATCCTTGCTTCGATACGAGAGCTTCTTTTATACCCGGGATGTGGGATACGCATCGCCCCAATCAAGCGGATCATACATCATTGAGACCTTGGTTCATTCCTACTTTCGTAAACCGCATTCTGGATCTAATACCAAGCCATTCTTGGTTCGCAGCAAGAGCGCCCGCTGCACCAAAACGACGGGTACCAGAAATCATCTGCCGGGCAATTGAAGTTAACGATGAGTCACCAAAACCTTGGCTCATTCCTGATCTCACTGAGCTTGAGCGATTAGCAAGTATCATCAACCACAAGCTCGAACGAAGTCAGTTCGAACCCAACACGAAGTTCACATACTCTGCGGCTTCGAATGCGCTTCGCTTCCTTTACACTCTGCCAGACGTTCTGCGAAGCGAGATAAGAAGCATAACGCTTCTGGAAGACCGCGAATCTGTGGCATATCCCAGTCGTCATGGGAGAGGGTTTATTAAACTGTGTCAGTCTAATCCAAAGCTTCGCGTCAAGCGCGTTGTCAGTCTTTGGCGGAACGCTTTCCCAGTAACGCCGTATCGGAAGTTCGACTATCGGGAAGCAAGTCTGCGTTGTGGAGAAAATGGTGGAGAAAATGGTGAATTAGATCTTTGGGCCTTGACAAGAATTCGAAATGATCGCTTGCTTTCTAAGCACATCTCCAAAGCGGTTGGCTCCTGGATGGCGGAAGCCCTGGCTTTGCCCCATCTCGGGATGCCGGAGGGTTCATTTCGTCTTGTCTTCGAAGGCGAGCCTACTTCACCGGATACACCTACAGCCGACGCATTCCGGGTATTACAACGAGATGTCGCTTGGCAATGTGCCCTGGACACGGCCTATTCTCGTGGTATGTTGCCAACACCATCTTGGCAGGAGCGCCGGCTCCAGGTCACACATATATACGAAGGCCTCTCGGGTATCATCGACAACTTGGCGAAAGAAGATGCTCCCGTCAATTGCAACTTCGAATTAGGCCCTTCGTATGACGTTGAAAAGCTGTTGGAGGAGCATAGCTCCTGGACTGCACAAGACTGGGACCGCAATTGGGACATGCACGAACAGGAAGGATTCGATACTGCAGCCCCATTACCACCATGGCATATGCTTCGACTGCACCGTGTCTTTGACTAGTTATCTGCTTGAAGATCGAGCCTCAAACTTGATAATGAATAACAACCTTCCACATCTTTGACGATTGTAGCTAGTGTATTACCACCATCAGTCGTCGTTGGTGAGACTGAGTGATATATGGCTTAGGAGGGAGTAGCCGTGGGGAGAGAACTCAGGACTTAATTGTTCGTTTTGAGTGCAGTAGCTCTTGTAGTATAAGACGACGTCTTTGAGGACGTAGAGTAGATTGAAGCGCTTTTTAGACATACCCCAGACGACGACTGCGACTTCTTTACGGACCTTGTGGTTGACAAGCATCAAGCTGTTTGCTGATATCTCGTCCGCCCGTGTCGCACCAATTTCGGCGTGCGAGTCTTCTGGCGGGGCGCAGAGTCCAACCGGATCGACCTTCCTCTGGTACGTAGCGAAGGCTATCGGGTGTGTAGTATCGAAGAGGCCTTTTGAGTAATCTTTATTCTTGTCAAAGATGATTCGGCTAGCCCCGTGGTGGCTGTGGCCTTCGTGATTACAGATTCCCGGATCAGATCGGCGGTTAGCAAGATGCGGCCAAATCTGCTTCCCGACTAAGAGTTTGTATACCAGCAATCGCAGCCCCGCAGGCAGATTCATAAACCGGAAAGGCATTCCTGTGCTGTTTTGACATACTTCCAGCTCCGTCTGTCTGACAGCATGTCCACTGTAAAGGTCTCTCATCCACTGCCTAGCAGATACCCAGTAGCACTGTGAGCCTGGATAAGAATCTTCTTCGTACAACTCCACTTCTGATGCGTCCTGCAAGTGCCCTCGCCGTACGAACAGATTAAATCTAGCCTTACTAGCGTGGAAATAAATTCTGCAATGCGAATAATAACCGACTTCGGTGACAAGTATTTACTGTGCAACGGGTATGATCATGCAGTTGGAAACTCTTGTGGCGAATGTAGGGCTTCGTATGCATTCTTCGTCTAGTATGCATTGCAGAGGCGCGAGGATCGGGCCCTGGAAACGTTAGCAGTAATGGAAGAAGACGATGGGACGTACATACCAGCTTTGCTTCTGAGCCTCCAAGCTTCAGAAGGACAGCTTCTTGACTCAGATGATACTCATTTATGAGTGCGGAAATGGTTTCGTCATCCATCTCATCTTCGTTGCGGTATGGTGATGCAAGCTCCTTGTAGACACTTGGCGGGACTGCAACCGAAGGGTATCTGGAGTCTTCGTCGCACATGATGTCGGCACGAAGGGGCGAGAGTGAGCGGAATAGATGATAAAGGTGAGCAGGCTGGGCCGATGATCGTTGCGATGTAAATGTGACTGCGAATAGTCTGAGTCCGAAAAGTCTATGGTGGGCGCATTACGAATGCGCACGTGAAATTGCCAGCGTACCATGGATCCGTGATGACACAAGGGTCGGCGATTCACCTTCAACACCCCCCATCGCATTATTGGAAAAAAGTGGAATTCAGCCCATGTTGGTGCCTCTTATTATTACATGCTATACCTCCAATAACCCCTTCACCTCCTTAACCATCAAGCTATCCTCACCAGCCTTCGCCTGAACCTTCCCAATCGTACCCGCCGCGTCCATAACCTTCCACGTATCCCTCAATTCACCCTGCATATCGGCTGCATAGACCAACCAACCAACACATATAACACCCATCTTCTGGTTCTCGCTCCACTGGGCTTCGGTGCCAATGTTCTCCAGCAGCGAAGCCAAAAGCTCGCCTTGCTCCGCGTCCGGCAGTTCGGCCTCGGAAGATAACGAGGCCGACGGGTTTGCGCTGTGCTTCTTCATGCGTATGTGGTGGTTCGAAGACGCGAGGTTCATGGCTAGGCTGAGAGCCGAGGCCTTGAGCGCGGGGTGCTTCTCGTCGAGGAGGGCGGTTGTTAGGATGGAGATGAGCGTTGATGAGAGCGGGGGAGAGAGGAGGTGCGGTATGAAGAGTGGCGACGAGAAGAGATTGCATGCGAGATGCAATGTGGTAAGTCTCAAAGGGTAAGGTGCGGAATCGCCTAGCTTGTCGACGTGGTCCAGCAGATGGTGTATAGTGGCCGGTGTGCCAGTTGCTCCCTTGTGTTCTTCCGCAAAGAAGCCGGCCACGCGCACGTCGGTTAAGGCCACCCTGAGCAGATCCAGGGCCGTGAACAGAAGCTCTGGTGGAAGTATCGAGGTGCTGCTCCTCAGGAAACTGGCGAACTGCGGCAAATCTCCTAAAGGTGCTTCTATGGCACCAGACTGTTCGCGGGTCTGTATGAAAGATACAACTGACGACACAGCTGGCTGCTTTCCTGCATCTCCCATCTTCGCGACAAGCTTCTCCAGTGGCGGCACCTTGGTGAACTTGACAGGCCTTTGACTTTGCCGTAACAGCATGGGTGTGCTCTTCTCGAGATGTGGGTGCGTTGGGAACGCGGTATTGACCAGCATCTCCACGTTGTTCCGCAGCTGCCTGGGATCAGCTCCACTCCATTCGTCACGCTTTTCGCCTTTGAGGTATGTTATGAATGTTGGGGTCGCGCGAACGTCGGGATAGCGGGCGTTGATGGAGCGATCGGCGTGGCTGAAGTCGATTTTGATGAAGACACACTTGGTGCCAGTCTCGGCGGCGAGGTCGTCGTAGGGTTGGTACACCAGCTTGCATGGAGCGCATGTGGAGCTCGTGAAGAAGATGATGGCGCAACGGTCTTTCGCGAGATCGAGAAGGCGGTCTACGTCCTTCAGTGTTGTTATGTTGTTGACCCTGCCCGTGTTCATTTCCAAAGCGCTGCCCCCAGAAGAGACCCCGTTGGATGTACTTGCAGTCGACGCTTTCGTATGGGCTTGCGGTTGTACCGGCTGCGGTGTGGGCGCTTGGACGATGGGTCGCATAGCGGCGTCGATTTGCGGTTTGAGCATTTGTCCGAACGGCGTGTTCAGGACGGTCTGCGGGAGGGAAGTGATGTGGTCTGGTATTCCTTTCCCGACAAGGAACATGGCGAAGTCGTTGGAGAAGTTGTTACAGTTGTGCGCAAATAGATCGTATGACTGGATGGACTGTCAGCATAGCCTGCGCAAAAGTGCTAAACGGAACCGTACCTCGGCCGTGTATATTTCCTTCAGAGACTCGAGGTACTCTAATATGACCTCCATTGGAAGCGCAGTCTGCCCCAGTTTAATTACTTCCATCGGTCGCCCGTGGTGTGTGGTGCCTGCGCGACATGTCTGCACGCCTGATCCGTAGTAGTATTCTATGCCGTCGAGTACTATTGAGGTGTGATATACGGCATCGATCTGTTCGGAAGGATGTGTCAGCGGATGTACCGAGTATTGGAAGAAATCTGGCTTACCTGAATGCCCAAGAATTGCCGCGACATGCTTCGCGCAAGACCCTAGATGCTGTCAGCTCTGAACACGTCTGCAAAGCGTCGCGAAAGACGGCGCATGTGCATCTGCTCTAGCCACCTACTTGAGAAAGGTCATACACGTACAGTTCGACGTCCATATTGAAGGAGATTTGTAGACGACTATGACAGTGCCTAAGTGGTATTGCGCTTCGTGGACCTGTGAAGGCGTTGTTCGGGGTGCTGTGGTAGATAAGAAGATGACGTAGAACATTCCGGAAGGCTGACGAACGCTCGGGCGACGCGATTGCAACATCGCGCTAGCACCTGACATCACACACGCGTCGCACCTATGGACCCCGGGGCCCTCACCAACTACCAATCCAGAAGCTTCATTGTCAGAGTTACAAAATCGCAGCGCGTGCTCTGACGCTTTTGAACACACAACAGCAGGCTTTCTACGACCATGGCCACCGACGGCACTGTCTCTTCAATCATTGCAGGTACGATGAACAGCTGTCCTCAGCACCGTCAATGCGACGAGCGCATCCGACCAATCCGGGTGTCAGTTGACTACTTCGCAATGCGGTGCGGTTCGCCGATAGCAAAGGTAGTCTACTTGCATGCTCAAAACAATGCGAACGAGCGTCCATATCAACATGTTACGAATTGGCATTAACAGTAGATTATAGGACTGACTCCATCAATCTCGCCCACGATTTATAGAAGACAACGATGATTATGAGTGACCTGTCCTGGCTATAGCTATATACCTCAGATGGAGGCACCAGGTAGGACTCGCTTCCAATGGAGAACATGCCACGGCGGCAACGGCGATTCGGTTTGAAATTCGCGAACTTCGTGCTTTGGCCAATCACGCTCCCAGTTCTCCAACCACCACCCGCGACGGTCTTCCAACATATTCTCGATATCAAAGAGTGGCCCAGGATTGAAGTTGCATCGAATAGGAGCGGCTTCGGTCGAGAGCGTGCGGATGGCGTGGGGGAGGCCTCGATACAGGAAGCCAGAATGACGACGTCGCCGTAACCAAGACAAATCAGGGAAGTGACCCTTGGAATAGGCGGTATCCATGGCTATGCACCAGCTGGCATCGCGCTGGAGGATTCGAAATATCTTGGATGTGTGCTCTGGCAGAGGATTCCCATCGAGAACCAGTGAGTAGGAACCATCTGGCATTCCTAGGCCAGGCAACATCATTGCCTCGATTATCCAGCTCCCCACCGATCGCGTAACGTCGACCGCAAGCAGGCGATCACCCTGAACACCACTGCTTTCCATGTCATGCTCAGCACCGCCTATGTATCGAGAGCGTTCACTCAATCGGACTGGGAATACCGTTGTCCACAGATGTACACGGCGCTCAACCTGGAGTTTCCTGTTCAGTTGGCATACGCTTATGAAACCTCGGCCGTGAGATTCTGGTCGCGCTACTGATACATGGTCTTCCTCGAGTACGATCTTCCGGACGGATAGTCGGATTGTTTCGGATAACGAGGCCAGGAATTGTAGTGCCAAAGCAGCCGCGGAATAGGCATATCGCGTCTTCTTGTAATAGCGCGGTGTTCCGGAAGCACTAAGAATAACGTTCGACATGCGTTTGAGATCCGACAGACCGACAACGAGCCAAGGTTGGAGGCGTAGGTCCTTCAATTGCAATGCATTGCGGCCTTCTTCTACGCCTCCGAGGCCAGACGGTATAGCTTTGACAGTTTCGGTATAGGCGGGGTGTTCTGAGACCAGATCCAGAATGTATTCTACAAAGTCATCCCAAATGGACGGAGCTTCGCCGAAAGTGTTGTTATATCCCCAAAGTGACCTCATGTCGTTCTGGGTCACCCAGGTATCGATAAGTCCAGCGAACTGTGGGTAGGCTTCGCTAGCTCGCTGGGCCATTTCGAGTGTGAACAGCTTGGGAGCTATCTGTTCCAGCAAACCTCTTTTCGAAGTTTTGAGCATGAGGACAACGGCATGATGAAGCGCCGCTTGCTCATGCAAAGATTCCGAATACGTAGCTGAAAAGGTAATTGCGTTCAGATTGAAAGCTAGACCTTCTAGTTCGGACGCGGTCTGTCGACAGGTAAGGGCCAGTGCGTGACAAACCGCGTTCCCGTTCGTTTGCGTTATCCTTCGGGACTCCGCATGGTATATGTAACCACCATCGCAACGAAGGTAGTACTCGTAGATGAGGTCGCGCAGCTCGCGTGGGAGTGTTAGCAAGGACGGCATGCTTGAAGGCGGGATCGTTGGGCGGGTCTGAGAGCCTCAGTGGCTGGTGTCGCAGGGTGGCGATTGTGTTGAGAGAGTTGTGTAGAGCTGGGCGGAAGTTTGGTGATAATTTCGCGGCTTGGTTCGAGTTTAAAAGGTAAAGGATGATGCGCAATACAAAGCTTGCAGTTGAGGCCACGTACGGTTTCCCATGTTTGGCGCGACCTTGAAGGCTTCCATGGAACTAGACCTGCAGCAGCCATTCATACTACGTAAAACGGTAAGCGCTTCTCCAAGATACTCGAAGTTCAATTAGGCAGCAATCTGAGCTGTTGGCACCACCGCACCCGAACGAGCCCGCCCGGATACCGCAGGTAGGCAGAGGACTTGTTTTCTCGTGTATTTGATTCGCGTTGGAGTAATACAAAGCTGTGAGTTATCGCGTACCTACTCAAATCAAGCCGCCTGGATCGTTTCGCGCGGGTCAGCACGCGCATAGTTTGCGCACCAGAGAAGTAGGACAAGGCATGTCGCAACCACACGCACCTCACTCAAGGCCAAAGCCGAACAGATCTGAAGACTACACTAGCGTGAACCAAGCAGACTAGCAGGTCTAGCGAAGCAGGCCCCACGGTGTTCAGTCATGTCATGGTCCATCCCTTTCCGTACAACACCATCACGATAGCGTGCCGGTGTTGAGGTCGCGGTGCGGGAAGTGCGGGGCGTGGTCAAAGCGCATGGTGGATGGCGACCCGCCACTACCCACGGAAAGGACGCCACCACACCGCCACTCCACCCATAGATGAGGATGTATACCATGCGCACTACCATCTTTCCTTGATACCCCAAACAGTATCCATCATACCGTCAAAGAATGTCTGACGCGTGGTCCGTTCACGCCCCATATTGGCAAAGCCCCAACCATGCCAGTCAATTGGTAGTCGACAGAACCCGGGTTCCTCCTGGTACTGTACCGCCGAGCCCTGTGCAAGTAAGCTATCGTGCCATCGGTCCTTCTACCAAACAAGACTGACGTAATAAGCAGGAACAGCTAAAGAGCATACCAGATGCACTGCCAAGACTAAGACTCATACTGAATGAAGAGCGCCGGAATAGTTTCACTTTCTACACGAATACACATGGCGTTCGAATCGAGCGACGCGCTGGGATTCGTCCTCTTTACCATGCTAAACGTGTTGTTCAATACTTCACGATTGTCGAAACAGGGTCAGACGGGAGTGCGGCCAGGCATGACATAGTTACGCAATGGAAATCCATCAACGGTGAGCCGGAGCTCGATATTCAGAATTCTGGGATGGCTGAGGACATGTTCATATCTGCTAGATCTTGGCTGATAAAGCAATATGGTGGGGACGTCACGCACCGTGGCCTACTTGATGAGTGGTTCGATCGTTACCATACATCGTTCCGGTTCATGGACCTTCCGCTTGAACTGCGGTTTATGGTCTTTGAAGCATCGATAGGGCCGGTATTATGGCCTGATTATCGAGTTGCTGAAGAGTCGGAAATACCCCGGAATGCTGGCCTCCATGCATATGATCCAGCACCTGCATCACAACACGATCAAATCAACACACCACTTCCCACATCTGCAGAAGACGCGCAACCAACCCCCAACACCTGGCCGCGGGGCCTGTCCATCAACGCCCCGCGACTCCGAGACAGAGTATCCTGCCACTATCCCCAATCCCACCGTCCCTACGGCTCAACCCGCTCCTCCACCCAACGGATCAAAACCCTCCTCCTCATCAGCAAAACCTTCAGCCTCGAAGCCCGCAAGACAATCTGGGAAAGCACAACCAAAAACTTCGGCAATGTAGCAACGCTAACCCGTACAATCCCCCACCTCTCCACCCACGCATTCAACACACTCCGTCGGGTCTCGCTTAACTTCAGCGACCGCGCATACCTCCGTCTTCTCGGGTATAAAACCACCGCTGAACTGGCGTTCGCGCCGCTTCCCGCTGGGAAAGGGGATAGCCTGCGTGTCTTGACGGATATTGATACCATTGACTACCTCGATCTGCACTTCCAAGCTCCCCTCCCTTTCCAGCTTTTCGGAGATGGACTACATCCTGTCACGCAGTTCAAGCTCGATCCGGTTGTTATTCAGTGTCAGAAAGTGTGGGTGGACGCGTTTCTCACGCTGTTGTATGAGAAGTTTGCGCTGGGGTATGGGGAAGGCGGGAATGTGCCGATGGTGAGTGTGAGTGGGGATGTCAAGAATAGTACGAGGTGGGAGTGGGAACCTATATGGAAGGATTTCAAGCATGGAGTCAGGCGGGACTTTGCGGACAAGGCTGCGGAGATCAAGGTTACGCCTGCTGCGATGTTGTAAGTACACTCAGTGTTCGTTATTTCGTCACACTAACATTGCGAAAGCCCGCCGGTTTGCTATTGCGAAAGTCCGTGTGGTTGGGTAGAAGCTGCGCGGCCGAAACCCGGTTGTGGATGTGAGGTCGTCGCTGAGTTCAATTGTAGAGGTTAGCTGAACATGCGGAGTCTATGCCAGGCATCACCTTGATTTTCTGAAAAGCACACCGTCATGAAAAACAAATTTGGTAGATCCCTAATTGATCTATCTCGACTACTAGAAGTACGCAACATATCTCAGCAGTCCAGACTAACAATCGCAGCACTACTCCACGGCACCTCCACACTAATCATACCCTTCCCATCCACCTTCACACTCTCCCCACACGTCACATTATCCATGCGTACAGGCTTTCCATCATCAAGCTCATAGTTATAACTATACCCATCCCAAGTAATACCCGTAATAGCATCACTTCCGTTCGCCAACAACCTCTGCACTTGCGCCTCGCCCTTGCAGTCACTGGGGAGTTGGAACGAGTACTTCTCGACCGGACGTGTGAAAGGTGTGGTGTAGTTGTTATCGGCGGTCGTGTTGTATGTGTGTAGATCAACGAGGAGAATGCGGGCGAGCGTGTCGTCGACGTGGGCGGCGTATTGGGTTGCGTAGATGGAGGATGAGGGAAGCGAGGAGATCTTGAGTTCAGACTCGGATGAAGGCTTGTGCATGAAGGCTGCGACGGCGACGTTGCCGTAGTATGGCGGCTTTGTTCCTCGAGCTGTGAGGTTCGTCTCGATTGGCTGCCAGGATTGGTAGCTTTGAGGACACTGTTAGCTCACGAACGGTTTCATGCTGGTGGAATAGTCACTTACCGGTAGTTTGTTCCTTGGTGCATGTGAGAGCGGGTAAGGTTCTGCGACGCGAGATAGGTGTTCCAGTCTACACCCCACAGCGCAGCGCCGAAGCTGTTGCTAAGACCAGGTCGTCCTTGTCGGGCGAGCGAGTTGTGCTCGCCCATGACGAAGGGGACGTTTGGAGCTAGCGCGTCTCCCAGTGCCTTGATGCCGTCTTTCACGCCGATCTGTTCGTCTGCTTTGGCGAGGACACTGCTGTGGTTCATCAACGTGCCTTGTAGTGTGATACCGGGGTTGGTGGAGACACCCATGTAGTTGTGCGAAGCGATCAGGCCGATGTTCTGCTTCTCGTCCAATCCCTGCTTGAAGACTTCGACGGGGTCCAACCTGAAGTAGTCGTTGACTCCGATGCCTGCAAAGCTCGGTGCCATGAACTTGGTGCCAGCGAGGTCTGGGCATGCTGCTTTGGTGGCCTCTTCAATGGCAGTCGTACCATTCAGCCACTCAGATACATAGTCGGCCTCCGCCCAGCTGTCGTTTCGGTATCCAGAAGCAGTGAAGAGATCGGGCTCGTTACCGTACTCCCAAAACAGTAGGTCGCTTCCTATCGCTTTGCAGGCATAGGAAACTGATGCCCAAGTTGCGGCCCTTGCAGCGCTGGAGTTGGCGCCCATGTTGAAGCCGTGAACAAATCGCGTGCCCTCAGGCATGGTTTTGTAGGACTCGAAGTAGGACGGGCCAATAGTAATGATCGTTGGGTAGTCGGCGGAGATGTTTGGGCGAATGATGCCGACGATGCTGGTCTCGAGCGATTCATCGAAGATGGCGATATCCCTAATTATTGAGTAAGCTACATGTATAGAGAATCGCGATGAAGGGGACGTCTTACTGTGTGTTGCCGCCGACGCGAGCAATCGGCATTGAGCCTTGCAGCTTGCCAAGGTTGCTCATGAGGTTGTATGAGAAGGCATTGGGATGCGACAGATTGCCTACAAGCAGTGATCGTCAGTCAAGCTGTCGTGACGATTTTGGATATTGCAGGAGACATACCAGCAAAGTCCGGCCATGACGAGAACTCAAACGAATAGGATACGAAAGAGTCCAAGGGAACACCGGCATCGTTGGGTGCAGACTTTGGAATCGCAATTGGTTTTGTCCTGGATGAGATGTGAGCAGCCTCGGCCTTTAAAAAAGCACCGAGAGCTGCAACAGCAAGAGAGCACTTGATTGAGGGTAACATCGTGGGCGTTGGATCGTCGCTGCCATACTTTGAAGGCAGTCTGCGCGTTGTTTATGGGCGTCGCCGGCAACGGAGATCTTGACTGGGACGTCATGCGGCAATTGAAAAGCATGGCCTCGGTCAATTTTCTGGTATCTTCGTTGGAGATCTGCACTTTATGCGGGGAACTTACTGGGGTAAATGCGTGAAAAGCCGGGGTAGCTGCCAGCCTCTTTTTCTGTTGGTGACGCGCGCGTGCATGCACGCGTTTGATTAACCTGGGTTGCGGCTCGAGTTCGGGAACGCTTGTCCAAAGGAGGATAGACCATCCTCCACTTCCCGAATGGCAGTCACAACAACTTCATATGCCGTACCCAGAACCAATTCTCATCATTCTTGGCTTGCAGTGATCACTGCACTACAAGTGTCTTATACGTGGAATTATCGACGGCAGTAGTACATACCTTGGCACCATCCAATGATTACGCGTGAACAGCCAAGTCCGTCTGCTTGGACGCGACTTCCGAACTTGCGCGATGAGTACCTGTCGACCTTAGATCTCCACTTCGGAACGCCCCATGCCGCGTTCATCAGCATCTAGCTCAGATTCTCCAAAGTCTCAGCATCACTTTCGCCCCATGGGTACACCTCCTCCGCTTGCTTGACCAACTCTCTGCATTTCTCACTCCTCGGTACGATGTTCACACGATACGGCTTTGGATGGCTTATCACACCAGGCTCAAACTCAACCTTGGGCTCTACTAGCTTCCCATTCTCGACAGGCTTCTCGACATTGAAGACAGCTAGCGACTGCGCGATCGTCGCAAAAAGAGCGTTGTCTGCGACATAACGTCCAGGGCAAACTCGACGCCCGTAGCCAAATGTCCATGTACGTGGATCGGGCTCTGCGATATGGGTTGGTGTCGTGAAGTAGCGTTCGGGACGGAATGTCATAGGATCGGGGTAGACGGCTGGGTCGTGTGTGAACCACCTACATGCTGTCAGCCACGAATACGTCTGCTCCTCGCATGGACATCATACGTACCAGTTGTTAGGCAAGATCATCGCTCCTTTCGGTATCCTATACCCATTGATGCTATCCTCTTGCGTGCAGGAATGGGGTATTGACATGGGCCCCACAGGATGCCATCGATGCGTCTCCTTCACTACGGCCTCAATATATGGCAAGCTTGATTTGTCGCTGGTGATTGGTAGTCGCTCTCCGCCAATCACACGGTCCAGCTCCTCTTGAGCTTTCTTCTGGACTTCTGGGAAGACGGCCATGGCCAGGAAGAACGTCATCAGCGACGAGACGGTAGTGTCTGCGCCACCCAGGTACATGGATGCAGCGGACCATTTGTTGATGTACTCCATAGATGCGTCTGAGCCGAGAGATTCGATGGCTTGAGAGAGGAAGGATGTCTTCGCTTTCTTATCCTGCATCTGCGACTTAACGAAAGCGTAGGGCTCTTCGGCCGTGCGTATCAAGGTCTTTGCCATCTGCCGAGCTGTACGCTTGAAGCCGGTACCTGGACACCAGTCTGGGAGGAAACGTACTTTGCGAAGTCAGCGTGCGTTACTGCATACATGGTAGCCTGATGATATAGAGGCAAGCTTACAGAACGGCATGACGTCGACAGGCCACCTTCCAGGCACACTTGCGTCAGCAAACTCGGCCATTGCCTGCCCTGCTACATCCACTAGTGGATCTGGTCCCTTCGCGTTTGGCGTATAGCCATATGTGACTCTCAAAATGACAGCACCTGCTTCTTTCCTGATGTGTTCGAACAGATCATTAGGAGACTCCATGACATTCAGGAGGAAATGTGCTGCTTCTTCGTTCTGGACGCGATCGAACACCGCAAGAGACGTGCTGGAGCTGGCTACTTTGGCAATATTGCGACGATGATGTTTAAAGTTCTGGTCAGGTTGATGCATTGCCAACGTCTTTGTCCAGCCAATCCTGCTTGTTCGTCAGCCATTTCATCGCTCCGTACAGGCGCCAGGTGCGTACATGTCTCCACTGAACACCATATGTGGCCTCCCCGAGTAGGTCGCCGCTCTGTTGCTCAGAAGCTCTACTGCTATGTTCGCATCGTTGACGATGACAAAGGTCTGACCGAGAACCGTGACCGAGCTTATAGGACCATAGAGGTCCTTGTGCTTGAGCCAATGATGGCACTCGAGGATTCCAGGCTTCGGTAAGTCATTGATGTTGCCAATGAGAGGAATGCCTTTTGGACCCGGAGGGAGAGGAAGATCATGGTCGTTCCTACGCAAGAAGAAGCGGCTGAGTGTGTAGAATACGATAGTACCGACGGCGATGAGAAGAGGTGTCGATGCTAGAAACGTCATATTGAGGTCACCTTACTTGTACCAGTGATGAAGGACGGTCTACCAAGTAGGAAGGGATCCAGCTTTTGGGACGAGACCTAGGAAGTACACCCATAACATACTGGACTTCATGCTGATTGAGCCGCACGAACCTTGGACTTTTTTCCGCCCTACGCCCGACAGTAGCCTATGTGCTTCAAGAAGCTTAGTGCCTGTGGAGTAGTCGCGGGAATATCATTCTTTCATGGTAGGTGGTACCGAGTTTACAGGCATGCTGCAGGCGTAGTTGCTGACAATCAGTATAGCGCGCTCCCACGCCACACGCGGTAGGAGAGCGGCGCGGTCGCTAGGTACCCGAAATAGAAGGACATGTGTAAGCATATCGCTGCCCATCATATAACGGCGATGCATGCCGATATACCAGTGATGTGATTCGTGAGTTCGCACCGCGGCTGCGAAACGTTACGCGCCGGGAGACGGGATATGGTGGAGATGGTATGATTTCCTGACGTGCTGGTGGGGTCTTGCAAGCCTCGCCCACGCTAGCATGGGTTGCGGTACCCCACCTAACAAATTGGCACAACGTTAACATATCAGAACACGTGTAAAGGATTCCCAAAAACTAAGCTTTAGCACAGCACGTTTTGATGCGTGACCCTAACACTTCTAGAGAAATACCCCGTACGCTTATCCTAATAGATCTAGACAGTAAGGTTGGCGCTTTTGAAAGATCTGACTAGCATGAATCTACCGGTGCAGCGTGTTTCTCGATTGGTAGGGAAGAGTGTGGTAAGGGTGCGATGGTTTGACCATAGTTAAAGAAGGCATTGATGTATTCGATGAACCCTAGGGGAGAACCAGAGAGGGGTTTCTACCCGAGATTGCTTGACAACTGCGGGATTGTTCAGCTACAGCTTAACCATCCTTCAGCCATGAGTACCGAAGACCACGAGCCAAGGAATACCCATCAGGGCTTCAGCACCTTGCAGATGTCACCTGCTTAGAGGACGGTTCAGCCAAACGGCAAACCAAAGGCGACTAAGCCTTAGTGGAATTCGAGGTCCAACTTCAAAGTCAATTCTTTGTTGTGAACAGCCTGGTCACACCGCAGATGGACCTTCGCAAGTCTTGACCTTCCACCACCAGAATTAACATCCATGGTTTGGCTCCGATTTCTAAAGCTTAGTCCTTTCACACCAATCCTGCCCATTGCCTGAAAGTCCTTGTGCAGTGTAGCCCGGAACAGCTCGCCATATTGATCGTCCAACAAGACCCACGGCGAGACATTCTCAGCAAAGCCACATATCAACACGACCTCGCCCGTGCGGTCTGAACTTACGTCTGGATTCACGTTGAACCTGAGAAATGCGGTGAAGTTCCGCAAACCACGCGTAAGGAAGACATTGTTCTGGGCATCCCAGAGCTCCCTAGGCTCGACTTCGAGCAGCCTTACTGTCTTGTGGCGCTTGGACCGGATCGGAGCGTTGACGCTTGGGATCGTGAAGTAGAAGGCATCAGGAGTCCTGCTGGCGCCGTTGAGTGTACCGGTGGCGACCGCCTTCCGCACATATTTGGCGACGAAGATGCTATTCCCACCCGCGGTGGAAGTCGGCGTTATCAACTCGCCAAGCATATGAGGTCTTGCGCGAACGTACGAGCTAGCGCCTTCATGTTTGAGAATTACTCCGAGATGTACCTTTCTCTTTCCTTGAACTTCAGCAGTGTAACAATGTAGCGGCATGATGACGTCTTCTGAGTCTTCAGTGGGTTTCAGGAAGGTGACAATCCGCAGGCCTTTATTCGACATGGAATAGTCTGGGTTGAACCTGAGGTCCTGCTCGAGCACGAGATTGCCAAGGCTCGCGAACTCTTCCGGGCTGCGAGCCAGTATGCCGCGATACGTGGATGATCCGTTAGCTGCCGTCCACGCGAAGAGGCTGAGATCGTTGCTGTTATGAATGATCTCTTCTTGTAGACGAAAGAATGCCTTCTCGGCACCCTCGCCATACAGCATGGGCATGCTAACATCAAACAGCCCGATTAAACAGTACGCCATGTCTTCCGGTTTGGTGGTCTGTCGGCCTGCAGCCCACGCCATGCGTCGACCAACTGGTAAAGCGTCGAGAAGGTCACGAATTTCCAAAGCCCCTGGCTGCTGCGGCGGCGAAAGAAAGCCTGCGTCGATGCCCGTAATGGACGCCAGCTCGTCTCGTAGTGTTTCTTGCGTGCCGAAGCAGCGCCAAGCATGGTCGTAGAAGTGTACGATTCGCGACGCTACAATTTCCTGCAATGTCCATCCGCGCTTAAACCAGCGGGCACCCCACAACATTTCGTTCCGGTCGCTCGAGGAGGCGGCATTATCGTAATCGGACAGGTAGACCAAACAGAGGGCAGCATCGCTATACCACTGAAACATCGAGTTGATGGACTCGGTCAGCTCAGCATTGTTTGTTTTGTCTATACAGCATGAGTCGATCCAAACATAATTGAAGCCGCACCGCTGGACTTCAAGGCACGTCTGCTCGATCTTAGTCCAGCCTTTGGCTACGGAGCGCGTGGCATGGTGGTGGAAAGCCTGGAAGGTAAGTTCTTCGCTATCCCACGTATGTGAGAGAATGGCAAACGCATGCGGTGGGCGCCCAAGGAAGTCGATCATCTGCAAGGGTTCGCTACAACAGTCAATTAGCCTCATTCTGGGATGGAGTGGATGATTATGTTGATGTGAGTAAGTGAATCGATGAGAGTGAGGATGGAAGAGCCATCTTAATCGAAGGAGATTATGGTGAGATGGGTCTGTGCAGTTGCGTCAGCCATGCATGCACTAGGCAGCAGCTGCAAGGCTGCGGTCATTATCGGTTCACTCAATTGCAGGAGTGGCATTAGGAAAAGTAAATGGACTGTTGCATTGATGTTGCGAGCGTGAGAGCTGAGAAGAATTACTAGCGATCATCAACACCATGCGATGAGCATGCGCGGTTATGGAACTGACAGGCCTCGCTACGCGGCCGGAGACTGCACAATAACACAGCCATCCGAAGCCACGCAGGGATGCAGCGACATCGCCACATCACAGCAAAGGCGGCAAGTGGAAAATCCAAAACGTTGTCACTACCAAAGAATTTGGTGCAACAAAAGTATGTCTCCTCCATTCCTCGCCCTTGAGCCATCAAATCGGCTCAACGGGGTTGAGGAACAAAGGCCTCACCACCTTGAAGGGGGTAGATGAGGTTGTTTAATCTTGCTTCACTGTCCACACTTGCTCAACGTGAAAATCCGTAACGGCAAGCTCTAGCAATTTTAGAAGCGGAAATCATTCTCCCCCCATCAGAACAATGGAGAAAGGATGAGAAGAGGTCGAAGGTCGATAAAGACAACTCCCTCAAAGCCAACACCCCACGGGACGGACATGTGTAACGTGTATAACGTGTGTAACGTGTATGACGTGCATAGCGTGTGTAACGTGTATGACGAACCATAGAACCACAGCGTGTATAACGTGTATGTGCTCAAAAGCCCTCAGTAGCTAAATGCCGACGAAGTCGACATGAAGCATAAGCCCACAGCCCTCAGACAACATCCCGAAGGCGTTGTAACAATATTGATCGGCTGGAACTCCAGGTTCCAATGCCGCACGGGTTGGTCAGACCTGTTCCGTGCCCTATCTCCGGGTTGAGCCTCCCGGAGTAAGAGCTTCTCGCTTTTGAGGCCGCTGCAGCAACCTCACCGCGAAAGGCGCTGGAACGTAGTGCGTCGCCTTGTCGATAGTGACGGATACAGCCATCCATTGCCACCAATCGTTGGAGGGGGAGTTCGCGTAGTCGACCGGGGCCATTGCCTGATGGCAGGGTAGCATCCGACGTATGGGCGAGTCGCTCCCTCCGATTCCGCCGCAGCGGAACCGACTGTTAGAGGGCGTTAACAGTCGTTCTGGGCCATGCACCCGACAACACAGCCCCATCATCAAGTCCCACGCTCACGCGCTAGCCTCGACAATGGGGAAGGGTCAGCTCATGGGAAAACCTCCACACAGGTGGCTTTCATGCATGGCCACAAAGTTGAACGCGTCAACCCACGGGTGCCTTGTAGCAAAATATGCCAGGGGCCATGCGGCCTGTCGAAGACCATCCGAAGACGGCTTCATATCTGTTGGCTTCTTCCTCTGAGATAGGGATCTAAGACTGCCGAAGCTCTTGTTGTGAGCAAGAGGTCCAGCCTCTAAACACCCCATATCTCAGTGTCGGGGGAAATCCCCTGCTTGCGAGGTCCATGAAATGTTGACGCGTTCGGTTTATATGGTTCGTATAGGACCACCGTCTGACCTAGGGATAGTTCTGCAAAGCAGCTTCCACCCCTAGCGACACTGTGGATTTCAACAATCGTGACGATTCAAACAAATCTGGTTGCTTAGTTAGTGCTGGAGACATTGCGCTGGACTGAGAGCAGACTTACCCTCCAAGCCAACGCCTGTGCTAATCCCAGACGATCGGGTGAACTAACACATTGTGACACGCCTTGCAGCGGTCAAGCATTGCGTCCATTCACCTCCTCGCCTGCGAAAAACCACCTCTCGTCTCGCAAGACCAGAGGGGCACAAGGGGGATGGGTGGGTTCAGGGGGTGGATAATTCATAGTGGAAGATGTCGACGCTAATCGCGTCCGACGCGTCGACATTGTGCCATGTCAAGACATGGCGAGCAACAAGAGCAGTCCAGAGCCGCAACGGGGATGGAATGAGGGAGTTGTGAGGAAAGGACACGAAGGAAGTCGCGTTGCCTTTATAAGCTGAGACACGAAGGAGGGGGGCTGGAAGCGAAGAATTTGGGTGTTCGGGAGTTGGCCTGTGTTCTCCTTGGCGGTGGCCCATGCAGTCGCGTCATCGAAGCGCATGGAATGACGAACGATAGCACCAGCACAGGGGCGCGTTTCAACTCTCGCAAGCCCTGGAGTACGCGACATGGTGAGTTCTGCAATGCAGGTTGTGGTAATGGATAGCAATTAATACGTGATAGCCGCCCAAACGACGTGGTCCTCCCACGAAGGCGCCGCCTGTCAAACGCCCCTCAAAGCTCGCGAAAGAGAACGGCATCACCGCGGCGCAAGAGGCGGAGATTCGCGAAGCATTCGGTCTTTTTGCCGTGTCGCATCCCGAACATGAAGACTCTAAGGAGGGCGTGTTGAAGAAAAGCGATGTGCGCAGGGTCCTGATGTAGGTCACGCGAATGCGCCCGAGAGCAGCGCGCCCATGCTAACGACTGCAAAGCTCGCTGAACCTCACACCCGACAAGTCCGAGATGTCCTCTATCTTATCCACCATCGACCCTCTCAATACCGGCTATGTCGAGTTCGTGCCCTTCCTCTCCTACGCTGCGATCGCCATACACTCGAAAGAGCAAGGGTCCGACGAAGAGGACGACGACGAAGACTTCCAGGGAGAGAGCAATGCGGAAGAAGTTAGCGCGGCATACAAGCTGTTCACACACGGCGCTGCGGGACCGATAACGCTTGGGCATCTCAGGAGGGTAGCGAAGGAACTGCGAGAAGACGTGCCAGACGAAGTCTTGAAGGATATGATCATCGAGGCCAACGGCGGGGTCAAGGGTCAGGAGAGAGACGTGGGAGGGGTTAGTCTCGAAGACTTTGAGAGCGTCATGAAGAGGGCTGGACTATCTTTCGGTTGAAGCCTCGAGAGAACATGCGCGACTCACGGAACGCCGCTCTGCACGATCATCGCGAAGCCCTTACGAATATCACTATTGAACGCGCTTATGGCGACCGTTCAAGACCTCTCGCGAAAGGATTTCAGCTTCTCGTCCTCCCAGCGCTCCACCCTACCCGTCTTCTCCATGCTATGCAGACGATACCCCCGCCAGTGAGCGCACTCAATCGCCAGCATGGGAGGCCGGTATACAGGGGCGGAGGCAGTGAAGCCTTGGTTTGAGATAGATCACATATCGGGGGAAGATATCTACACGGATCAGAAGACCATATGTTGCACTGGAGGGGTCTACGGCGACAACATAGTGTATCTGTAGCATAATCAAAAGATACACGTCTCGACTTGACTGCGATGCCAAATATAGCCGCGCCGATAAGCCGGCGCGATTGGATAGTGGCGCGGCAGGGCTGAAGTGGAAATGTTAGTGCCAAGATTCAGGGACCTCACTCAACAAGCACACGAACACGAATGCAGCAGGCTTGCGTAACGCCAATCGCAATTTCACCTCGTCTCCCACTGCTCTGAACAGTCACTCCTGTTGTACGTTGCCCGTAACTGTGTTCACATTGCCACAAGTCCCTGGCTAACTCGGTTCCAGCTCAGCTCAATGACCGCGCCCTAAACTTGGACCCTTTTCTCCCCTCGTGTCGCCTAGTCCCATGTCCAGTGGAGTTGAGGTCCCCGGAAGCCAACGACGTCCCGGCATCTGGTCCTACTTTAGTTTCACTGGCCCACGCCGCCGCGTCTCCGTCTCCCTACCTCGCAACGTCGACCTCAATCGCGACGCCAGCGACCCCAACGCCAAAGCCGACAGACACTCGCGCCATCGCTCCACGTATTCGGACGCATTCATGAACGACCACAAGGGCAGCGCCGTCATGAACCAAGGGCAGCGCATGCGCTACCTGAAGACAGGTGGCGTCATTGCTTTCATACTGCTTGTGTTATATTTCGTCGCACCGCGTGATGGCATCTCAAGGCCGGCAGGTAGGTTGAGGACACATGCTGGGGGAGACACGTGCTAACACTGTTATCAGTATCCCGTCCAGCAGGCGGCAACACAGCAGCTGGCGACGCAAAGGCCGAATGCACAAAGTCCTTCTCCAAGGACAAGCCGCTCATCCAGTATGCCCTCATGATCGACGCCGGCAGCACCGGCTCCCGCATCCACGTCTACAAGTTCAACAACTGCGGTCCCAGCCCCGAACTCGAGAGCGAGAACTTTGAGATGACACCCAAGAGAGATGGAGGCTCCGGTCTTTCGGCATACGGCGACAACCCGGAGGCTGCTGCCAAGAGTCTGGACGTGCTCATGGACGTTGCGCTGAAGAACGTGCCCAAGGAATACCAGTCGTGCACACCCGTCGCTGTAAAGGCAACGGCCGGTCTCCGCAAGCTCGGTGAGCAGAAGAGCAATGCCATCCTCGCCGCCGTGCGCCACCACCTCGACAACGACTACCCGTTCCCGCTCGTCTCAGAAGAGAAGAATGGCGTCGAAGTCATGCCTGGCGAGATGGAGGGAGTGTACGCGTGGATCACAGTCAACTACCTTCTAGGCAAGATCGGCGGCCCGGATAAGAACCCTACCGCCGCTGTCCTCGATCTCGGTGGTGGCTCTACCCAGATCATCTTCGAGCCCACCTTCCCAGACACTCCCCGCGGCGGACTCCCCACAGAGCTCGCAAAGGGCGACCACAGATACGAGCTCGACTTCGCCAACCAGAACTTCAATCTCTACCAGCACTCATACCTAGGCTACGGCCTCATGGAAGCCCGCAACAACATCCACAGCACCCTCCTCGCTGGCCTCCACGAGAACAACAAGGACAACAAGGAGTACCTCCAGAAACCCATCGTCAACCCTTGCATCGCCCCTGGCATGACCCGCGAAGTCGAAGTGCAAATGCCTAAGGGCCACGCACTCGGCGAGTCCGTCACAGTCAACATGACCGGCCCCGCCACCGCCTCGCCCACCCAATGCCGCGGCCTAGCCGAGAAGACCCTCCACAAAGACGACGAATGCGCCATCGCACCCTGTGCCTTCCGCGGTGTGCACCAGCCGCCTTTCGAGCAGACCTTCGCTTCCGAAGCCGTATACCTCCTCTCCTACTTCTACGACCGCACCCAAGACCTCGGCATGCCCGAGTCTTTCACTCTCCGTGAGCTACAGGATCTAGCCAACAAGGTGTGCACCGGCGAGAAGGGCTGGGATTCCTTCAACGCTGTGCCCAAGGCTATTGAGGAGCTCAAGGGCAGGCCGGAGTGGTGCTTGGATCTTAACTTCCAGTATGAGCTGTTGAGGAGTGGGTATGGTATGCCGATTGACCGTGAGGTCAAAATTGCGAAGAAGATTAAGGGCAACGAGTTGGGATGGTGTTTGGGTGCTAGGTAAGTCTTTGTGTACCCTTGTTCAGATTGAGGATCGTGCTAACGTAAAAATAGTCTCCCACTTCTTGAGGCAAACTCAGGATGGCAGTGCAAGATCAAGCAGGTTCAGTAGGCGCATTCCGTTCACAGGAAACTGATATTATACTAGAGGATGGTGTTTGTTGCCTTACTGTTTTGGACATGTATGTCGCGATATGCATTACTTGGCGTTCATCTGGTTCATGTTGTGATGCGGCAAGTTAGGTCCTCGATGGGGTTGATGACTAGCGCGCTAGCCTAGGTGTTGATTTAGACCGTAATGAATACCACACTGCAATTCACCGAAGGAGACCCAATACATATGTATACACTTACAACAACGTAAAGTAATCAGAACTCCCCACGTGCTGTAGATCCCGCTCAAGCCTTTCCAGCAAGACGGGTTCATCCCAGTCGTAGTCAGCCCCAAGCCGGGACAATTAAACCTTAGTATCGCCTATGTAAGCGCCGACGCTGATGGTGTACTTCGAGATCTGGATCCGCGATTCAGATATTTGCGTGCTTACACGCGTACGCTCCACAAGAGAGCGGGTTTGTAAATGCGATGTACGATGTACGATTACTCAACCATGTTTGTACCTGGATATAGCCCTGGAGGGCCCCGGCGGCCCAGCCGTCATCGTGGACCACGTGGGAACGTAAAACACGTACACGCCTTTTCTGAGCACGAACTTCTAGCTCGTGTTACATGACAAGTCGATGCACATGTCATAAGCTACAGGTTGGGAAAGTTCAGGGCCGGCTTACTAGCAAGTCAATTATTCTGTTACTCATCCTCTTCGTCCAAAGCCCACGTTAGACACGCGGAACTCCAATCTCCCACCCTCTGTCAAACAATACGCCAGCTTCAACAATGGGCCCAAGACTTGGTTCCATAACAGGCACCCTGGCCGCTCTCTCCATTCTACCATCATCCGCCTCCGCACTTCCCTTCGGCGTACAAATCTACTCATGTACAACACCCGGCGTCATCGCCCCCGCTTTCGACGACGGACCAGGAGTTTACTCTGCAGATATCCTCGACCGGTAGGTATTATGCCCATTCCAAGGTTCCATCATTACTGAATCGACGTCGGCAAGTTAGGTACTCACGCTGACGTGATTTATCCAGGATGGAAGTCGCGGGCTTCAAAGCGACGTGGTTCATCAATGGAGAGAATAGGGGCAGTATATACGATCACAATGCGACGCTACGCCGGATGGTGGATTTGGGGCATCAGATTGGGTCGCATACGTAAGAAACTCTACTTTACCCTGCCTTCTTCACTTCACTCCACCAAGAACTGGGCCAGCCATACCCAGAAGAAACACAACTAATCTCTCGTCAATCTAGATGGAGCCACGCGAACCTCTCCTCCCTCACCCCCACCGCCATACGCAGCGAGATGACTCTCCTCGAAGACGCCATGCTGGATATCCTAGGCTTCTTCCCGTACTACATGCGCCCGCCCTTGCTCTCTGTGAACAGCCAGGCACTGCGTGTGCTGCAAGAACTTGAATACCACGTCATCATCGGGGATCTGAATACCAAAGACTGGAAGTATCAGACCAAGGAAACGGTTGGGGAGGCGAAGCGGCTTTTTGTCGAGGGCCTGGAGAGGGGGGAGAGTATTGTTGAGGCGCATGATCAGGAGCTTTGGACGCAGGGGGAGTTGATTGATTATATGATTGCGGTTGTGAGGGAGAGGGGGATTAAGAGTAAGTTGGCAACTCCAGCCCCGTGCATCGAGAAAAGAACTTTGACTGATGAATGACGTGTAGCTGTTACCGTCGCGGAATGCCTCGGCGAACCCTCACCTTCGCAATGGTACCGCACCGCTCGCCTTCCATATCCCCTTACCAGATCTAGACTCAGCTGCCAAACACCCTTCGCAAAGTGCGATACCGCGGACGACAGCATTCCGTGGGAGAGGATTACTCCCGATTTGACGTGTGGGAATGAGAAAAAGGGGAAGGGGAAGGGGTATATATGTAGGACGGGACAGTGTTGTAGTAGGCATGGGAATTGCGGGATTACGGAGGATTACTGTAAGATGGAGAAGGGGTGTCAGGAGGAGTTTGGTGTTTGTAGCGGTTAAAAATACATGGTTCAATCGTCGTATTCGCGGGTACTCTAGCTCCGGGTTCGGCCGCAACGTGCTGGAAGTACTGACATCGACCAGTCAAGCACAATCACGAAGTCACGAGCCGCATTGAGCAATAGAGCGAAGATCTCCGGACTAATTTACGACAGCACATGAATGTATTCATAATGGAAGCATGTGTCAAAACTCATTCTTGTATCGTCGCTCCGCGTTGAAGTGATTAGATAGTAACGGTAGTTCGGCGAAAAGTCCTACGTACTCGAAATCCTGCGTGTAAAGATCGTTGTTTCAGAAACAACACAGTGCGACTTTAGCTAAGACTACGGTCTGGTCTATGCCATCCGTATTATCGTCGTCGTCGTTCTTAAAATCTCCGTCGCGCCAACTAGCCGCGAGCATACATTGCGGGAACACGCTACAGGTGCCTACCAAAGCAAGGAGGCTGCCGGTGGTATCTCTTCCTACAAAAGGTCCGTAGCCGTCGCTAGACTCTACTCGGTCTTTAGAGCACTATAGTATGTTTGGGAGATTGATCTTCGTACTCTTCTTGGGTTTATCTAGTTCTGGACAGCGTTGCAGACTACATTAAGCTAAAGATATGCAAAGTTGATTGTCTAGCCTCTGTTTAGGCTCTAAGGTGTTTTGTGTTTTCTTGAAAGAGGTGCTGGCGACACTGTTCTTGGTGGGCTCCTACCTCAAACTAGCTAGGGGTTTTCGTGGCTGCGTTTGAATATCTCGGAAGGTTCCCGTACATGCAGCCGAAGAAAAACAGATCTCTGTGTGCCAGTGTACGCCAAAGTATACCCATCGAGGAAAGATGCTCCATTCGTAATCGCGATCTGTGAATGCCTGACTGATCATAGAGTGCACCATGAAGCCTTCGCCTGCATTTTTCGCCATCACCATCATGTGGTAGCCGTCCATCAGTAATTCTTTTTCGCCGAACAAGAGCCAGTAAGACAGTCTGGTTTCCGCTGGTCCATATCCGAACACACGCCCAACATGATCCAAGATGTCTACACGCGGGCGCTCGGAGATGGATCTATGTATGGATCTATGCACTGAACAATTCAGGTAACTCAGTATTGAGTCCTCTAAAGACATCGTCTCTTTGGTGATATTTGTAAGAGTGCTCGATCATGGAGAAAAGCTTTACGGGATTAGAGTTGTAGAGAAGCTTTCGAAAGTTGCTCCTGTCGTTCAACTCAAGGAAAGATTTCATTCTCATCTACAATCTCCCTATCCCTAAATATTGTCACTAGGAATGGCCAGTATGCGTGTCGCATATATGCGTCCCAACCTCTATCAATAAGCAGTTGCTAAGACACCGTATGCTTCTACCCGAATAATGTTCTCCAAAGCGCGACACAAATTTCAGGCTCCTCTGCCGGCGCTTAGGCGTCCAATTTTTGAACCTCACCCACATGTTCAGCAAAAGACGTCCATACGCATGTCCTGCTCTACGAAGAATTACATAAGAGTGTGTTTCAGATTGGAGGTGTACCGAACACGTTGTATTCGCGGCGATTGATGCATTCCAGTTCCAACTGTTTTGGGCCGCAAAAGTGTGATGACGATTCGTTCGAGCAGACTGGAATCCGAAGCCAGTCGCGTGTTGTTTCCGTGGTTTGGAGACTCAATGAACGACTGATGTACATCCAGTCGAAGAGAAATAGATCTTCTGCGTTCCAACATGATTGAAAATGGTATAAGTGTTCTCCGCCCCAATGCGGCTTATAAGGGACCCAGTAACGATAAGCAAACGTACCATGTTCGCCGATGCGTTCTGCGGAAACCTGGCCAATGATCTCGTATTTTCCCCGGATAACATCCACATTTCTGACCATTACGATGAGGGGTTGCCATCCCCTGACAGAAGCGACTTCACTAGTCAAAATCCAGTCCCCGGGTCTCGTATCTACCGGAGCATACGCGCAAATCCTCCTTTTCCAGTCCGTGATCTTCTTCAGTGGCCACGTCTGATCAGTCAAGTGTCTTTGATGATTGTCGTCGGAGCAGAAGTATTGTCGGAACACTCTGTGATGAGCACCTTTATCTCCAATTCTTACTGTATCCTGTAGCTGTGTTCCATACCACTCGTCACTCGGAGGGGATGGAAGGTTCAGGCAACTTTGCCATGGTCCTCTGTCTTGCAGGCTGGGCACGTGGTGAGGCCCTATGCCGATGTTATTGTACGCTGATTTTATATGAAGTGGCATGGTAGTGCAACTAAATCTCGTAATTATCGACGCACGCATTGTTTCGCCTGCAGTCCTGATATTGAAGACTTCCCGGAGTAGACGTGGCCATTCAGTAGCCACATGCCAGTTTGGTGCGCTTTCGGGATGATCAAGATATAATCGTAATACCTCGATAGCGATTTCACAGTTGTCTTTCCCATAGTCTGGTACAAGGGGTCTGCTACTTCCCCATTCGATCAAAGCCAAAACACCGAATAACTTGTCCCTGACGTCAGTACACTGGAATTTCAGCATGGCCTCCAACACGCTTCCCAATCCGCGACGTCCCGCACATCCACAAGCAAGAGTAAGACAGCCGCGTTGAGGCTCTATGTCTTGGAAGCTCTCTTGTAATGTTGGGCTGTCCTTCCATTCACGGGAGTACCATGATAGCCGATGGCAAACATGTGTAACAGCCGGGAAGCTGTTGCACAAGCGTTGTTCGCATTCGGAGGTAACGATCCAGTGATCTATCAAAACACTGACAGCCAGGAGATGCTCAAATGAACGTACTGCCATGCCACAGCACAGTGATACCCTTGAAGCCAGATGAAGCTCCTGCAAAACCCAGACTCTTGAGAAATACGGGCGTTTCATGAAGGCAATAAAGGCCCTGGCTATCGATTCTCTTTCATTAGAATGAATCGGGAACAAAGGTCGAAGCCCCTTCCATGTAGACTCTGAGATGGCTTCGGGAATTTTCCAGTCGCTCCAATCGGTAGTTTCAGTTCCGTGGAGTGGCAAATAAATCTTTGTCAGAAGTTCAGAGTTCACATCAATAAGTTGAAATAGCAACGAGCTGTTGTCCGTGCGGGGTCCAACACACGCCAACACATGTACTGCTCTTTCATATATTTGCGCCATCATTCCAACCTGATGACTCTTTTCCCGTGTAGTGTTTTGATCAATGCACAGAGCATCCATCCAGAAGTACCCGCTTACCTTGGGTGCATGCGCCTTGAGTGCATACGCCTTGGCGGCATACTCTTTGAATCCGTGTGCCTGTTTGAGGGCATAGACGCAGTTCTGGCCTGCCGCGAAGACGAATCCGTTGATAAAGATCTGATGACTTGGAAATGGTGGGCCCCAGGTATATCTGATACAGTGATCGATCAGTATGAAGCACGACTTCGATTTGCTTGCGGGGGACGTACGATAGAGCAATGTAATCAGGAGCATCTTTGATTGGCCAGGCGGTCAAATTGCAGATGAGTCGATCATCTTTCTCGATGCTCTGGATCTCTAACAAGCGTATGTATGTGTTTGAGTCTGGAAGAGGTTCGTGCTTGAACGTTGTAGCCGACGGTCCTTCTTCGATGGTCTCCATATTGTATAGGACACAGTCAAGGTATTGGTGAACGAGGTAAACTTCGATTTGGGTGCTCCAGTATCGTGCTTGTCCGTGTTGCAGGCAAAGACCAGGTGTGATCAATGGCTAAGGAGCGTTCCAAGCCGGTGAGTTGAAGAACAGAGGGGGAGAATGGATGCCTACCCAGCCTGAGAAGGTTCAGCCTGATGGACTTGGCGTTGCTGCGCAGCGCTGTGCATTATGCAGAAAGCACATCATTCGCGACGATGCAACCAATGAAACAGAGCTCTGGCTTTGATGATTGGGGGCTGAGGGTCAGCTGGAAAGGCGTATCTACGGGTAGTAGCGCCTTAGGCAAGGCAAAGCCTGAACAGGTCTGCAGCCTACATCAAGATATAAATACGCAAATGAGGGGACCTGAGGGCAACGTAGACTCTAGTGTGATCAGTGTCTCCCTTGGACGAGGTTGCAACGCACGCGAACGTCGACAGCAAATCAGGCTACTGTAATGTGTAACCTACTACACGGAACACATTTCCCCTTCAGACTTATAAGGTCTGGCTCTAAGGCGCGTGGTATAAGTTCTGTCCTTCGAGTATTGTTGGTGATGGTGTGGTGTACAGCTAGCTGCGCTGGCTAGATTCTCCAAAGGCATGTGATGACGCCATGGCATGACAAGGAAGGAACGCCTCCAGGGCTCGCGAGCCACTTTAATGAAAGCACTATCAGAAGCAACGCTATGGACCACATGTACGTGGTAAAGTGCTCATTTAGTTATTGCAGCTATAATTATCCTGCGATTCTGATGAGAAGACACCACTCGCTAGCTGAGCACAAGCAAAAAGACGAAACCATTGAGGCTTACTTGGACGGGTTTCTTCGCGACGTGAGCGACGGCATCTAGACAAATTTTAAGAGACATCCTTCACGGAGGCATCGTAGTGCGTTCGCATTCGTTTACCTGGGGTCTTGTATTTATGCGAATAGAAATCGTGAGTATTGCAGCTGAAACATAGAACACACACACGAAGACATAACACCCTCCATTTATACAGGAACAAACCTCGACAGGTCTGCAGACTACACTAGGATAAAGTAAGTGAGCTATAGAATCCATCTACTCGTCTTGCACTTTCGGCGACAGTGGAGGGCTTTGATAGCCGGAGGGTGATTCAGGGAGTTGTCGCATCCAGCCGTCAACATCCCGAGCGGGCACGCCATCCGCATCCTCCTCGTCGTCGTCGTCGTCATCGAAAGCTTCGTCGCGCCAACCAGCCGCGCCCGACATCGCGAGGATACGCTGAAGGTGCCACTGCAAAGCGAGCAGGCCTAGAGAATGGAATTACGAAGTCAGTGTATGTTTCACATGCGTTTTGTACAGGTAAGCTTACCTGGGTCCGGCAACGGTGTGTTGACCGGGTCGTCGGTGGACATGATGAATCTATGTCCGCTCTTCAGGAGCTGGCTGCCGTTGGGATCCCTTCGTGCAAACGGGCCGTAGCCGTCACCAGACTCTGCCCGGTCTTCTGAGGACTCCGGCATGTCCATGAGCTTGGCCTTGGTACCTCTCTCGCGCTCCTCTATGACCAACCAATGGAACTCTAGTTCCAACTGCTTCTTGTCGTCGGAGATTTGTACAGGGCGCAGCGCGAACGCACCTTGATTGTGGAAGGTGTGTAGTGTCGAGGTCAGCGAGATCATGTTGGCGACATTCTCTGTGCCTCTGGAGCTCGCATTGTTGTCGACAAAGATCTGCTCGCGCCATGCGTTTACGTCTGCCTTCTTCCAGAAGATTCTCATGGTAGCCCAAAAGCTCTCCACTCGGTCCGGGCTCTTTTCTCTAAACGCGCTCCATGGATAAATGTGGGCCTAAAGATCGGTTTACAAAGTCAGTTGTTGTCTCATATGCAGTTCGTACAGGGAGTTTACTGACCGCTTCTGCACCCTTTGTCCTTGATACGGCACAAAAGTTGCCGTCTCGATCTTTACAGCGAGCTGCGACAACCGCTGATCTTCCAAGGCTGGCCTCTTGGCCGTCCTCACTTCGTCCTGATCTTGTCCGCGATGCTTTCCCGGAGGCGGTATGGGGGCGGGAGACGGGTGCAACGGCGTTGGAGGATGCGACGTCGTTCTTTACTTCTGGCTTTTGTTGCCAGAGCCTTACGGCATCTATAGCAGCGTTCGTGCGCAGAAAATCGGTCTCTGCATTCCAAACAGCATCTGACGCTGCCAACCTCTTCACGAAGTCTAGGTCGGCGAACTGGCAGAACGCCCAAAGCACGCGATCGATCTCGACAGAGCTACGCTCGGCTTCAATCTTGTCGAAGGCTGCTTGCCGTTCTTGTGACCGCATACCGAATCGCTCTTCATCGCTCTCCGGTCTGACGCTCGTCCATCCAACGTTCGTGGCGTCCATAGTAATGTGTATAGTGATCTTTTTTTGTAAAAAAAAAATAAGCGGACTTGACTGTGCTGTGCAGAAAAGCTTGCGTCCTAAAAGTCGGGTACCAGAAAGATTAGCACAGTTAGGTAGTAGCTACAAAGGTAGTTCCTACCATGGTACCTCAGTTCGCTCACCCCATGGAACGAGCATGAAGTTGATGATAGGAAAGCGTCTGGCCGAACATGCGAACCGCGGCAGCAGATCAGGCCACCAGCGGACGTGTCGACGGCCTGTCACATTTTTCCTGTTCGTAGAGTGTTGTCGTGGTTGTAGACAGGTGAGTTGGACGACTGGATGGCTGGGGAAGGCATGTTATAACGCCATGACGCCATCGCCCTGAAGGAAGCCGCCCCTGGTACGTAGGTAGTAGCAACGACCGTAGACACACTAGAATACAACCGCGAGCGTGAAACAGGGTATCTTCTATACAATCTATCAAAATAATCCGCAAAATGCCAATGTGCCAGTTTTATACAACAGCCCGCTGGTACTCGCCCAACAAGGCTCGCCCATCGCGCATCCTTCCAACACCAAACGTGACTCCATGCCAACAACCTAAAACGACCCAATATTCCCCTTACTATACATAGTCTGCCTCCTCTTATGATGCATCCCCTGCTGTCCCCTAACCCCATTACTCAACCCAATCCCATCCCCCAAAATCCCATTACCCCCAACCTTCCCCTTCCTAACCGCCCTTCGCTTCGCCTCCCTCCTCTTCAGCTTCCCGCTCCAATGCCTAATCTTGCGCAATATACGATCAGCCATGAGCACCAGTAGTGTAACAACCATAACCGGCACAGCAATGACCCAAAAGAAGGCATCAGAGTGGTGTTGCACACCGTTGAAGCGCTCAAAGTTCTGTCCGAAATATCCGACGAGGAAAGTAAGCGGGAGGAAGAAGATGGTTACGGCGGTGAGGATTTTCATGGATTCGTTCTGGAAGGCACCCATCATGTTGAAGATTAGGTCGATGAGGTTGTCGGCTGCGCGACGCATTTGGTCTAGGGAAGCGGTGATCATGATGCAGTGGTCCTCCACATCACCAAGGTACGTGTGTGCGAGGGGGCTGATGTTGATTTGCGTCATGGTCTTGCGGGTAGCGAGGTTAGCGGTACTCTGGCTCATCATGGTGGCTTGGGCCATGGGGTCAGCCTTGTGATCACGCAAGGAGTTGATCAGGGAGACGATGGGCTGGATGGTGTTGCGGAGGATGGAGAGTTCTGAGGTGAGCAGGTAGAGGAGCTGGGAGTGGTGCAGCTCGGGGTCTTCGAGGACGTCGAGTTCGAGCTCGCCCATAGCGTCTTCGTAGGCGGCTACGACGGGGATGGCGAGATCGACTATGGCGTCGATTATGGCTTGGACAATCATGCTGCTGTCTTGACTGCGGCGCAGGATGGTGTCTTCGGTGCGGAGACGCTTGAGGATCATGTCTTCGACGTCGTCGGCCGAGTGCTCGAAGAAGGAGATTACGGAGTTGTCGGCGAGGAGGAAGATGCTGACCTGCTCGACGCTGACGGTCAGGTGCTTCTCGGTGAGGGCAGAGTGCTGCTCAAGGTATACGATTCGATCGAGATTGTAACCGCCACGGTAGCGTTGGAGGGTGCGTACGGCGGTGGTGGCCGGTGGGGTGGATATTTTGACCTTCTCGAAGGGCGTGTCGTCGAGTTGCTTCTCTAGGTTGTCCAATGCGCTCATCATCTCATCCTTGCGTACCTGCTTCTTGGCTTCGCTCTTGGGGAAGAGCAGGTTCTTCGCTTTCTTGTACAGCGACTTCTTCTTCTCCTTCTTCTTCTGAGGGTGTCGCGAGCGGGAGCGTGAGCGAGCCTTGTGCCGTCGTCGTTCGCTGTCGTCGGAATCCGAGTCGGAGTCGCTCTCGGAGTCCTCGTCCATGGGCGTCCGCACGAGTTTGGACAGCGTCAGGAGCAAGAAGGCCTGATCGGAGTACCAGTCCACCTTTGTCCTACTCTGGGTGCTCATCAAATCCTCAATAGCCAGCCTGTGTAGGTTCTTGTGGTTTCCCAGAGAACGAATCACGTCCCATGACAGGCCATTGACATTGATCCACCGACATGCCACCCAGTCTTCCTTTGGGTAGTTGAGGAAGTCCTCCAATGTATCGTTGTCCAGCTCATGGCACTCGACCTTTTCGTCGGAGAAGTCTACGACGGTAATCTGGCATCGCGCGTAGAGGTGGTGGTAGTTGGCGCCGTCGGTCTCGTTCTTGGTGTCGACACCAGGCTCAGCACCGGGTTCCTGGTGCTGGTACGGGCGCGTCGGGGACTGGTAGTGCTTGACGGTATGCGATCGCGTTATGCGTCGGCGCAGGGTAGAATCGACTGAGAAGCGGTCAGGGGAGAGGATGTCTTCCCGGTTCGTCGATGCTGCAGTCGCCGTGGTGGCAGTTGCTGAGCGGCCGCGACTTCTCTGCTCGTTGAACTGGGTATCGATAGTCAGATGTGGAGGGGCGGCCGAATCTGAAGCAGAGCGCTCTGGCTGGTCGGGCGCGGGTGGAGCGGATGCGAAGTCTTGGACTTTTGTCTCATGAGGAGAGGCGGCCATCGCGTCCGAAATCCGAAACTGTGGAGCAATGGGGTTGGGTTAATTATTCAGGTAAACGAGAGTGAAGAATAGAATGCTGCAGCCATTGATATGGCAGGGCGCGGATTGGCTGGTGGTTGGCGGTTCTCCTGTGTAGCCCACGTTGTGAGGTCGCAACCTCTGAGCTTCGCGCGAGTTTCATGTGCCCAATGGCCCTCACCATGACGGGACAATGTGTAAATACGGGACTGCAAAGACCCTGTGCACCCCGCAGAACTATCCGGTACCACTTCACTCCCGTCACAGTGTATTTGGGCCGAAATGCGTGAATTGCTCGTACGTTGAGTCAGATGCGTCGAGTCCGTAGTGGTGACACCGCATGGGAAGCCCAAGGAGAGGGCCGCCTTTGTCAGCAGCCTTGTTGGCATCGTGCAGCTGGCCGGCGCCCCACGCAGCCCTCGAGTGCCGCCGAAAGATGCAGGCGCCAACAGACGCAGCTTCAGTAGTCACGGTTCGCTGGCAATGCAGTGGGGGGACAAGTTTCAAGGGTTCACGGCATTGGCAGAGGCAGAGGCAAGGGCGCCACCTGTGGCGGAGACGGGGTGAGGGAATTTGGGCGGTAGAGGGACTCGTGGACGGCGGGGACTGGCGCCCGTGACATGTCGCTACACGTGCTGACGGTCCTCGAGGAGGGTGCATTTCCAAGCAGCCATATTGTTATTGAAGGTGAGGGCAGTCATTTCGGTGCTCTCTTTTGCCCGTAGCGCATGAAATTAGCGGTTCGAGGCTACCCTTCTGGGCGGTCGGTGCCAATCCTTAACAGTGGGACTAGCTGCTCCACTGCCCATGACCTCTCACCCGAACCGCCTCTCTACATCCCATTCATCGCCGACAGCCTCATCCAGCATCCCATAGCCCAGCCTTACCAATACCCGTAGAGCGACGCACCAGACGACCCCAGTGTTGCGCGGCCCCACTGCGACGCCAGAGAGCGCTCTTGCCTGCCAGCCAGCGGCAGCGAAGCCATCCTGGTCCCCCTAACAACAGCAAACACGCCTCATCTCCGCCATCACCATCCCTTTCCACCGGCCTCTGCTTTGGTTATTCCCCCAACAGCCGTGACAGCCCCGTCTCGTCCGAGTCTGGCTGTGGTCCGTCGTCACCGCGTTGTCGGGTTCCTTCCGCCCTCGAGCACACGTTTGCTGTGAAGCGCCGTCCTAGCACCATCTGAGCACCTCTGAGCACACCACCACACGGGCCCCTCTATTGCGTCCGAGCCTGAAGCATCAACAAACAACTGGCTGCTTCTCCCCTCACCCCGGGCTCCGCTGTTTGCTCGCTCCCAGCCTGCAGCCAAACCCTCCTGCTTGCTGCCCACCACATGCGACACTAGTCCTGCACCTCTCCACCACCCAGCTCCCGCCCATCCACCCAGCCACGGCACCACACAGCTCCAAACATGCGCGAAGTCAACTTTAGCATCCCCAACGCCAACAAGGCGTCGGTCGGCATCACCACCGCCCTCTACGACCGCCGCGCTCTCGACTGCACATCGACGCTCCCGCTCATCAACTCGCTCAACCACCTCGCATACCTCACAACCTCCTCGGCCCGCATACGGGACATTCTCACCGTCGATGGCGGCATCGAACGCCTGATATGCATCCTCAAGGAGGGCCGGAGCAAGGACATGATGGATATGTGGAAGTGGAACCTCGCCTTCCAATGCATCTTCAACATTGGCGTACGCGGCTCCGAGAACGTCAGGACGCGTGTGGTTGAGGCCGACATGGTCCCCGTCATCGCCTCCATTCTCGACAACTACATCAAGGTCATCGACAAGATGCGGGCACGCGCTGAGGTTGAGTTTCACAAATCTGCACGTCTCGGTGCATCGAGCCGACACCACTCCTCGCGGACCGGCGAGGTTGCGTCGAGCTCCTCACACCGAGCCGATCGATCACGGCGCATCATTCCTCCTCCCATCGAGATACCCCAGCCGACGGACGCACCCTTGGCCGACGCGACGCCCATTCCCGCCTTCTCCCTGAGCTCCCCTCCTGAGCGGACGACATTTGCACGCGGCCGACCTCCCCACCACCATCACCATCGCAGCCACGAAAGCCGGGCACAGCTGTTTGGCGCTCCCGGCAACAACACCCGCAACCTCGGCCAGCCATTGGTCACGGCGCTACCCTCCATGGAAGCAACACCTGACGCGTTTGCGCTACGGCCGGTGCGAGATGCGGATCGCCTTCCTTCCATGCTCCCCGCCCTGCAAGGGGAGATCACTTCCCAACCAGAGTCACCGACAACACCGAGCGCCCCACAGGCACGCCAGACGAGCCCAAGAGCGGGGCTAGCCCGGACGCGCCGCCGACCGTCCATCCGACACCAGCTGTCTGTATCTGGCGAGTCGGATCTCGAAGCACAACAAGATGACATGTCAGCAGAGGCTGCAACAGCGGCGGGTCCGTCTGTGAATGAGCCTATCGTCGGCATTCAGAACAATGAGATCAACATGGCCGACATTGTCGACAACGCAGAGATGCTGGATGCTGGCAACACACCAGTCCCCATCGCTGCTCCGTCGGAAGGCACAGACGAGAACAACGAGACGTTCAACATTACTCACCGTCCAGCGCTCGATGGCAGTCTGATCAACCCCACCACCACCCCGCCGAACAACCCCATCACCGGTTTCTCTCCCATGCCGCCCACCATCAACGTCGTCAACACCAACCCACCGCCTCCTTGGCTACCCAGATACCAGCAAGAACGCAATGCGTCAGCTAGCGTGCTCGCAGCCATGCCTCGGGACGAAGACGTGCTCATGTCTCTACAACTACTCGCCTACGTATCGAAATACTGCAACCTCCGGTCCTACTTCCAGAACTCGCATCTGGTGCCCAAGCTGAAGATTGGCACCGAGCTACTTGACGGAGAAGCCTCGACACCCAAGGCAGAGGAAGAAGAGGAGGAGTTGGAGGAATACGAACTTCCAGACGATTTTAACATCTTCCCTCTGGTTGAGCAGTTCACGGTACGGCACCACTCGTCCGACATGCAATACTGGGCCAGCGTTGTTATGCGCAACCTATGCCGGAAAGACGACTCCCGAGGCGGCATCCGACAGTGCGCATACTACAAGTGCGGCAAGTGGGAAGAATACACCCGCCAGTTCGCCAAGTGCCGTCGGTGCCGGCGGACCAAGTACTGCAGCAAAGAATGCCAGAAGAGCGCGTGGGTTTTCCACCGCCACTGGTGCGTTGCTGCATCGTAGGACACGCGAAGCAGTCCTTCTTCTCTAATCCTCTTTTACCAATCATCATCGCCAGTTTGGTTTCTTCATCATCTGGCTGCATATTGCATGGCGCTGGGCACACTGCTTTTTTCTATGTCTTTTTCTTATAATCTTTCAAAGGTGCAATACTTAATGAGCGACACGACTACCGGGATACCACAAAGCAAGTTCCTACTACTGCTACTCAGAATGGCTTCTTCTTTGGCAGCGGAGGAGGAGGAAATCTAAGGGGGTTGGAGACTTGTGTGTGTGAGAGAGAGAATGAGAGAGAGAGAGTTGGCCTGCAAAGGCGAAAGCGAGAGAGAGACAGAGACAGGGAACGAAACTATACCATATCATTTGGAGCGAAGCATTATTAGCATATTGGTCGTAAAAAGCCAGGGTTCTGGAGTAGTGAGTAGAGTGCGTTTTTTGGGTGCAATTGAATGGCAAGATGCATCTTGGATAGCTTGTTACATCTGTTCTTTGAAGCGAGTGAGATTTTTTGCATCTGATTAGCGGCATCTGTAATCAATATAGAACTAATACATCATGAACTACATACACGGATTTCGATGTTGTCAGCGATGATTGCTGTTGTTGTGTGAAATGAATCCGATTGGCGGAACGTCAGCTGCGATGTGTTGCATTGGCGCCAGCCGCAAATGCGACCTGCGGGGTTAGATCTTCCTTTTTTGCTGATCGGGAACTGCAAACTGCAGAAGAAGCAGACATGCTCTGGGGAAGCGCGCATATGCAAGCCCACAGCCCACCATGAGGGGAAAGCGGCACTACTGAGGGCGGAGCTGGAGTTGGTGGAGTTAGCCCCAGCTACGTCAGTCCTAAAATAGCCTGGAGCACCTGGGTAGCTGCGGCTGGCATCATGTGGTGGGCTGAAGGAACAGGGCTGCCCAGGTGGACCGGGACCTTGGTACTGCCCGCGTTGCTCGCGCGTTTTCGAATGAACGACAGGGAAGGGTACTGTTTGCGCCTTGTTTGTACCTATGTTTGCGCACCGCGATATGATTGCTATAATTCGCATTTGTATTGATTGTAATATCGCCGGCGCCGCGTAAAGCCCAAGACGCAAAGGCCCCCAGCGCGGGCATCGACGTCGTAATACCCGCGTGGACAAGCCGCTAGACCGGACTCTGCGGGAAAGGCTGGGGATTTGCTTCGATTTGCAGCACCCTTCTGTAGGACAACAGCGTACACGACAATAGGGAATGACTGGAAATCATGTCGCAGCCTGGAGATGCTTCCGATGCATCGAGTGCTGGGATTGGAGGTAGCGGAGGAGTAAGAAGGCGTCATTCCGCATCCCACGACGAGGATGGCCTGCCACCCACGACACAGAGCGCAAACCCTCCGTATGCGATCGAGACTCCCAGAGACGGCGACGATGCGCCACGATCGAGGACTTCGGCGGTGGAGAGTACGGCACGCCCGTCGATTGCGCGCCTGACAACTGAAGAGTCGCCGCGCGTTCGCTTCTCGACGGATATCGAGCGCAATGGCAGGGACGAGATTGCACACATTGGGAAGAGTGCTGGCGGGAAGCAAAGGCCTGGAACGCCAGACTTGTCCATCAACACGCGCGAGGTCTCTCCGGAAGATCACGCTGAGGCTTCATCCTCACGCTCACAACTACCACCACGGAATGGCGTCTCTCGATCGCCGCTCTCGCCCACTTCTCGCAACCGCGGGTACTCGCTGCGCAGCGCGCTGTTCAGGAGGAACGTCCACGATACGGCGCAATCACCGGATACACAAATTGAACTGGAGGAGGGCGTTGGGGGGTCACACCCTACGATGGGACAGGCGGAAGGCTCCAGTGGACATGCGCCGTCGCGCAAGTCTGGAGACGCCGTCATCACCGTCACGCCAGAGCATCTGGACTACGCCTCGTCAGCCTCGGATATATCAAAGTCGAAGTTGGGAGAAGGGCCAATCGCACTTCCTTGGTTGGAGAGCAAGGGTCCAAGCCGGCGATCACAAATCGTCAAGCAGACGAAGGATCTCGCAGAGCAGGCGCGGAAATTCATCTTCCGCATCAAAGATGTCCCACCCAGCAAAGATGGCCGACACATCCACCTCGATCCCACGCGCAAAGAGCCCCTCACAGACGAACGTACCGAGCAACCCTACACCAGCAACTGGATCCGCTCCACGCGCTACTCAGCATGGAACTTTATCCCCCGCCAACTCGTCGCCCAGTTCTCCAAACTCGCCAACTTTTACTTTCTTGTTATTTCCATTTTGCAAATGATACCCGGGCTTAGTACGACGGGCCAGTTTACGACGATAGTACCGCTGCTGTTTTTTGTTACCCTTTCCATTGCGAAGGAAGGATACGATGATCTGAGGAGATGGAGGTTGGACAAGGCGGAGAACATGAGGGAGGCGAGGGTGTTGCGTTCCAGTCCTGGTTCTGAGACACTGCAGTGGGAGACGATCAAGTGGCAGGATATCAACGTCGGCGATATAATCAAGCTTGAGAGGAACGACGCAGCGCCTGCGGATATGGCGCTTCTTCATACGAATGGGGAGAATAATGTGGCGTTTGTTGAGACGATGGCGCTGGATGGGGAGACGAACCTCAAAAGCAAGCAAACGCCTGCTTCCATCTCCAAGACCATCATCGATCAGGAGGACGTCTTGAAGACGAAGGCCGAGTTTGTTGTCGAAGATCCGAACCGGGACTTGTACAGCTTTGAAGGTCGTGTGATGGTCGATGAGAAGCAAGCGCCACTGACTCTCAGCGAGATCATCTTCCGAGGCAGTATCCTGCGAAACACACCCGATGCCATCGGCATGGTCATCTACTCCGGAGAGGAATGTCGCATCCGGATGAACTCGAACAAGAACCCCCGCATTAAGGCGCCCGCCCTGCAAGGCCTTGTCAACCGCATCGTCGTTCTCATCGTGGTCTTTGTCATTCTTTTGTCGGTCTTCAACGCCGTAGCCTACAAGATTTGGCAGAAGAACGAAGATGACATGTGGTATCTCCGCGGTTCTTCGGTCGCCTTCTTCCCCAGCTTCACATCTTTCATCATCATGTTCAACACCATGATTCCGCTGTCTCTCTACGTCAGTTTGGAGATTGTCAAACTGGCGCAAATGTTCTTTTTGCATACCGATATCGACATGTACGACCCTATCTCCGATACGCCGTGTGAGCCGAGGACATCAACAATCAACGAGGAGCTCGGTCAGATTAGCTACATCTTCTCAGATAAGACGGGTACGCTTACGGATAACTCGATGAAGTTCCGGAAGCTTAGTGTTGCGGGTGTGAGCTGGTTGCATGATGCCGATTTGAAGGAAGACAAGAAGAAGAAGCTGATTCACAAGACGAGGAAGAAGGGGAAGCAGCCTGCGAAGAGTAGGAAGAGTGTGAGATCGGCCAAGGATGTAGCGAATGACGAACCTACGACGCCAGTGATTGAAACGATTGAGCAGCTGGAGAGCCCTGGGGAAGGGGGACCGTCAAATTGGCAGTCGAGCGCGAAGCCAGGCAAGACATCGCGAGAATTGCGTACACAGGACATGCTACGGTACATCCAAAGAAAACCTCACACCCCGTTCTCGAAGAAAGCGCGCATGTTCCTCCTCTCGTTAGCGCTATGCCATACTTGCTTGCCTGAAATCCAGGAAGATGGCAAGACACACTTCATGGCTTCATCCCCGGATGAACTTGCATTAGTGCAGGCAGCGCAAGACATGGGTTTCCTACTGATTAACCGCGACGTTCACACCATAACTCTCAAGATCATGCCATCTGGGTCTGACAGTGAACCTGTCTCAGAGGTCTATGAGATCCTGGACGTCATCGAGTTCTCCAGCAAGCGAAAGCGCATGTCCATCATCTTGCGGTTTCCAGATGGCAGAATATGCATCATCTGCAAGGGCGCTGATTCCATCGTCATGCAGCGATTGAAGTTGGCTACTCTGGCGAACAAGAAGATGGTTGAGATTGAGCGTCGCGCTAATATTCGCAAGAGTATGGAAGCTCAACATGCGATTGCGCGCATGAGCGAACACGCTGAACGGCGGAGTAGTGTGGCTGGTCGTATGAGCAGTGTTGGTGGACGGAAAAGCATGACCATCGGTCAGGCTGCCAGGGCTAGTCTCAACCTCGGACGTCCATCTTTCGCTCCTAGTATGGGCGGGCGCGGTTCCATGTCAGCAAGAGATGAAGTAGACCAGTGGCTACGCGAGCGTGAAAACGACCGCATGGACATGTCGTCCCTGGACGAAGACTCACCAATGCAGACCCCCATGATAACACCTCGCCAGTCAGGTCTCGATCGCTTCAGCATGGCCTTTTCCTCAGCCCGAAGCTCAATGCAACTAGAAGACATGGAAGCCATGGTCGACGAAGGCGTAGCTGGCGACGACACCCTAGTCATCGAACGCTGTCTCCAACACATCAACGAATTCGCCACCGAAGGCCTCCGAACTCTCCTCTACGGCTATCGTTTCCTACATGAATCCGAATACCAATCCTGGAAAGCTACCTACCTCTCCGCCACCACCAGTCTCGTCGACCGCACCCGTCTCATCGAAGAAGCCGGCGACCTAATCGAGCAAGACCTCGATCTCTGCGCCGCCACCGCCATCGAAGACAAACTCCAAGCCGGCGTCCCAGAAGCCATCGACAAGCTGCGCCGCGCCCAGATCAAAATGTGGATGCTAACAGGCGACAAGCGCGAAACCGCCATCAATATCGGTTACTCGTGCCGCCTAATCAAGGAATTCAGCACCGTAACTGTTCTCGACCACGAAACCGGTCTCGTCGAACAAACCATCACCTCCGCCATCCAGGCCATCATTAGCGGTACAGTCGCCCACTCCGTCGTAGTAGTAGACGGCCAGACACTCTCCCGCATCACCTCCTCCCCAGCCCTAGACACGCTCTTCCACTCCCTCGCCATCCTCGCTTCCTCCGTAATCTGCTGCCGCGCCTCGCCTTCCCAAAAAGCCCAACTCGTAAAATCCATCCGCAAGCGCGTGAAGAAGAGTATCACACTCGCCATCGGCGACGGCGCAAACGACATCGCCATGATCCAAGAAGCCCACGTGGGGATCGGCATTACCGGAAAAGAAGGCTTACAAGCGGCAAGAACGAGCGATTACAGTATCGCGCAATTCAGGTTCCTAACTAAATTGCTGTTGGTGCATGGACGTTGGAATTACATACGCACGTGCAAGTACACCGTCGGCACGTTTTGGAAAGAACTTTTATTCTACCTCACGCAAGCGCTTTTCCAGCGTTCCGTGGGTTATACCGGGACGAGTTTGTACGAGAGCTGGAGTCTGAGCATGTTCAACACGCTGTTCACCTCTTTGCCTGTTATCTTCATGGGCGTGTTTGAGAAGGATCTTAGTGCGAGTACGCTGCTTGCTGTTCCTGAACTTTATACTATTGGTCAGGTGAACGGCGGGTTCAACTTTAAAGTTTACCTCTGGTGGATGTTCATGGCGAGTGGGGAGGCGATGCTGGTGTATTTTTGTATGTTGGGACTGTATGGCGATGCGCTTTGGACGGAGGATAATAGTATCTTTGCTATGGGGAGTATTACGTATACGGCGGCGGTTTGGCTTATTGCGTTGAAGATGCAGTATGTACTCCCCTTCATCCCCTCTATCCCTATCCCCTCCTTCTTGGCATACAAGTACTAACATGGGTGATAGATTCATAGAAACACACACCAAAACCCTCACCAACGCCCTCGCCCTCCTCCTCTCCATCGGCGGCTGGTTCCTCTGGAACATCATCCTCTCCTCCGTCTACAACCCTAGCAATAAAATCTACTACGTCCGCGACACTTTCCTCCGTGGTTTCGGCTCGAGTTGGAGTTGGTGGTTGTGTCTCGTGCTCATCTTGCTCGCGGTTGTGGTCTTTGAGTTGGCGGTTAAGAGTGGGGCGAGCGCGTGGTGGACGAGCGATACGCATGTTTTTCAGGCGTTGGAGAGGGATCCGGGGGTTAAGAGACGGTTTGAGGAGGCTAGTAGTGGGGAGTTGCAGATGGGGTGGGATAGGAAGGGTGGGAGGAGTAGTAGTAAAGACGGGGGTGTGGGCTTGGGGGCTGGCGTGGTTAGGGTGGGTGGGCAGGAAGAGAGTGAGAAGGAGAAAGAGGAACGGAGGAGGGAGGGCGAGATTAAGGATTTGATTAGGAATCGGGTTGAGGTTGTGGGCGCCGAAGGAGTGCAGGATGGTGGCGATGTTAATAGGATTCTTAGTCGGGGGTTCGGGGATGTGAAGAGGTAGGGAGGTGGGTGTGAGGTTTTGGTAGGAATGTATTCCTTGAACGATCTTTACGGACGTTTTCATTCAGACAACCTCTCAAACTCCCTTGTTCGTGGTGACGAATGCGATCGCGAACTCGTCGCTCATCTTGACCCTGCATTGTTGCGCGTATTCTGAGACGGTAACACATGTCTGTTGTCACCCCGCTTGAATGCAGGAAAAAAGGTGTGGTAAAGCGCCGCTATTGGTTGGGCATCTTGTTGTACAGGCACGTGAGATGCTTGCCAATCATGTCGAGGTAGCATGTCGTCATACTCAGCCTCGTCGTCATTTCCTTCCTGTTTCTGTGGCTGTGTAAGCTGACATCTGTTATCTTCAGCTCTGGGCGCTGGAAATCTCTTCTCTTCTTTTTCCCACTTTTACGCATGTCTGACTCTGTGTCTTGTTCTATATCTCACAACAGATACCTGCCATTTGCGATACACCAACGACTACCAGGATACACCACGAGATCCAGACGATGACGGAATGTCCTGATGATGAGGCGCCAACGTGGACGGATTCTCAGGATGACTCCATTCCTGAAGGCTCGGTGCCCCTCCATCGGCTTTGTGATCGGTGTCGCCAGATGTTCGATACGTGGGATAAAACCTGCCAATGGTTTGGGGCAACAGAGGAACTGAAACCGTCTCGCGGATATGAGAAATATGAGTTGTGCACCCTGACAGAAATGATGGGGTCTCGACACTCCTGTCATTTGTGCGAGATGTTATACTCGCAGATCAAACAGAACGATGGTATACCGTTACACGAGCCTATAGTGTGCCAAATCGGTCTCCCTTCCCTCTGGGAATCACAAAGGAACAGATACGCAATAGGGATGTCCTTATTGTTGAACGACCATGTTCTTAGCCCTGACTGTGTAGTAATACATAAAGAATACAATGGTAAGTTTCACTCCAATTATGACTGATTCAAACTGAATATGTAACCCCTCGGTAGGAACCGAAAGAGGTTATGACAAATTCTGCTTTCCATTCATGGCAAAGCAAATCCCATCTCAGCCGACTGGCAACTTGGTCCAAGTTCAGAAATGGCTACAAAATTGTCGTGCAAATCATGTCACATGTAACAATTGGTTTCCAAAGCTAGATACAAAAGTACGTCGACCAACACGAATACTGGAGCTCAACGAAAACGGTGCAAGACTGCAGTGCGATCCACAAGTCATAGACAAGCTTGAGTATCTGGCGCTCAGTCATATGTGGGGTGAAAATCCTTCGACACAACTGCTTCTGACAGCTGCAACATTGCAAGAGTTTCAAAAGGCCATACCCATACACAAGCTGTCAAGTATTTTCAGCGAGGCGATCCGAATAACGCGTACCCTGGGGTTTTTGTACCTTTGGTTGGACTCACTTTGCATCATACAGGACTCCACAGTTGACTGGACGCATGAAGCCAACATGATGTCTGCAATCTACAATAACGCTGTCTGTACGATTGCGTTCTTGTTCCCACCCGGTGTTGAGTTTTGTCAGGTTAGAGACGATCCCCGAGCATCAACACCCTGTATCGTCCGCGGCAGCGGAGTAGACTGGAAATGGAGAGGCATCTTCGTCAGTCCCAAGGGAGAAGAAGTATCAAGGTTCTCATCCAGCAACTGGCCTTTATCGTCAAGAGCGTGGGCTCTACAGGAACATTTATTGAGTCCTCGTACGATTCTCTATGGCCACCGTTCCATCATGTGGGAATGCGGGTTTAGGTTTTACGACGAGCTGGCCCTGTCAGACCGTGGGACTGACGGCAGCCGCGTGGCTTTGAAGCTCAATGTACACATGAGCCGCTGCCAGCCGAATCAGACGACACCATCAATGATTCTAGATTCAACGCTTGAAAGAAAAGTGGAGGGACTCAAAGTCTTCCCTCAATGGGCAAGGTTGATAAGAGACTACAGGAGAAGAAACCTCTCTCATGCAAGCGATCGACTCATGGCTATCGTCGGGATAGCACGAGCCTTCCAGTCTGAACACGGATTCACGTATCTCGCGGGAACGTGGAAGGAACACTTACCACGATCATTGCTGTGGTATATTGAGACCGCGAGGGTGCGGAAAATGGCTGAGCCTTTCTTGATTCGGGAGCCACCATCAAAATCCGTACCCACATGGTCATGGTTCGCCGGACCAATCTATATGTATTGCGATGTTGTTATACCTGGAGGAGGTAGTAGAACTTGGGACCCGCAACTATATGTGGCAAAATTCCTGCACTTCAGATGGCCAAAAGAGCCGGTCAACCACGCTCCTCCAACGGCTTACTATGACTTCGAAGGCTTACGAATTACGCTCGAATTCGCAACACATATGACCACGATCCTTCTTCAAGAGCCAAATGGCAAAAACGACTGTCCTCGACTTCGCTGTGACAGTCTAGAACAAGAGTTAGCTTGTTGTCTTGGGTTTGGTAGAGAACGTCTGGCAGCCTCTTATCACTGCGATGATCTCACAACGTTGTATCAACCTCCGGTCGAAGTACGCATAGCTCTCATTGCTGAAGAGGTGGATCTCAACTACCGTCACGATTTACAAGGACTGGCATTGGCACCCGGGGCTGAGAGCGGCACATGGAAGCGCATAGGCTACTGGAAAGCGTGGGTTGACCTGGGCGATGACACATGGGAAACGGATTCCATCTTTTTACGTCTCGAAGGAGTGAAGATTGAGACCTTTACTTTGGTTTAAACAACTTTTACACTCTGTATCTAGAGTGAGGGGATATTAATGTAGCGATGCGCCGATAAACGATTCAAACAAGATTCCCCGTCGTCCATGCGTGAAGTCCGCTGTGAACTTCGGTTTGGGTTCGAAAAGACGCAGTGTTGGCAGTGGATGGAATGGAGCGTATCCACTCAAATAGCTAGTTATCGGAGGAACTGAAAAGTTGGGAAGCTCGTTTGTTTAGAGTTGCGCCGTACAAATCTACGATGGAACCCCCAAACGTACACTGGACATATGGATCATGTTGCATGTGGATGTATTCTTACAAGTTAGTGCAATTTTAGCTCCAGAGTGCGTCTTTGGTCATGGGGACAGCCAAGAGAAGCGAGCTCATGCGAGCATGTGGCACAGTTGCATGGGTGTTCACGCGGGGTTGCCTGATGCGATACACCACCTCGCAATCCATCTTTACACCGCATAACAGCCCTCAACCTCCCTCGTCACGCTTAATAGTACCCATTCTGGCGCAATGTCAACGATTTCAGATTCCCATATTGACGACTCAGAATTCGTGGGCGGCTACGCGGAAGATCGGACGCAAACGGACGCAAAAGATTCGGTCATACTGCACCAACTTTGCGATCGCTGTAAAAGCTTTGTCGATGGCTGGAATTCCTTAAGATGGGTCAAGGATGGTATCGACGACATACACGACGTCCGAGATGAATATCCCAATCCGGCCCACTTTTCCACCGTTGCGCAATTGTTGCAGTCAAGGGATGCTTGCCACTTGTGTGCAATGGTGCTCTCTATACTAGATTACCATAAATTAGATCACAACGGACCTGTAGAATTCATGATATGCAAAGATAGGACAAGAAAACTGCCTGGCCACTTGCATCTGATCCTGGGTCTAGGTGGTACCAAATATGTTCAGTATCGATGGGCGTCAATGTACCTGAAATGTTTCGATGGTAAGCAGGTGTTTCCAAACTTTTAGCGAAGCCATTTGACAATTTAGGATCGAGTAACCATGAGTTCGACGCGCCAGAACAAAAGCAGAGCGTACCGAGCCAGCCCATTGCCAATTTGGATCAGATCAATACGTGGCTCAATGCTTGTATCCGAACGCACGGGAGCTGTTCTAGCTGCGCCTCGAGCTTGTCAGCGTCATCCCAGCGGCCGACCCGACTACTAGAACTCATATCCGACGGCGTGAGATTACGATGCGATACCGGTACCATTACAGACCTACAATACCTTACACTCAGCCATGTCTGGGGAGATGCGCCCCATCGTCTTCGCCTGACACTATCAAGGCTTGACGAATTCCAAGTCGCAATACCATGGTCGGAACTACCTGCTATATTCGTCGAAGCCTTGAGAATCGTTCGCCACACTGGCTTCCGGTACCTGTGGGTGGATGTACTGTGTATTATTCAAGACTCACCATCAGACTGGGAAATTGAATCCGCCTCAATGACTTCAGTTTATAGCAATGCGATCTGCAGCATAGCCTTCTTGTTTCCGCCCGGAAGAGGTCTCATGAAAACACGGGAAGACCCGAGAACCATGAGCCCCTGCGTCATCCGTAAGGCATCTAGGACCAGCGAAGGGATCTACATCGTCGCTTCTCCGGGCCGGTATGTGTCTGGTCCCGCAGCTCCCGGAGAGCGCGAGATATTCACATCTAGATTCAATTACCACGAATGGCCTATATCTCAGCGAGCATGGACTCTCCAGGAGCATCTTTTAAGCCCACGCACAGTATTCTACGGACACCAAACCCTCATGTGGGAGTGCGTGGAGGAGTTCTGTGATGAGCTGGCGGGCTCATGGCTTCCAAAGACTGAAACCCGGCTTTACAACCGTAGTGATGGCTACAAAAACCGGAAGATTACGCAGAAATCGCATCTTCTAGCAAGTCATGTTGCGCACAGACGTAATACTTCAAACTCGTTTGCAGACTATGAGCACGTCCTGGAGTATTTCGGAAACTGGAAAGACCTAGTTTGGGAATACAGAGCGAGGGATCTAACCGTGCCCAGTGATAGACCTGTCGCCTTTGCTGGTGTCGCCAGAGCTTTCCAGGCTGAAGCACGAATTACAAATCTTGCTGGTATCTGGGCAGAATCTTTTCCCGATGGTTTACTGTGGTATATAAGTGCCGAGCCTTCGTGGGATAAAGATGGGAAGAGATTGCCAATATCCAAATCAATACGTGAGCATGGATCAAAAACGGTGCCTTCTTGGTCGTGGCTCTCGAGCCATCTTTACGTGGATCACCCGCTCAGGTACTTCGGTCGTTACGAATTCTGGCCTCCGGAAAGTGATGGCGGCGGATGCCAATTGAGCGACTTACTGTTCTTAGCGAAGCTCTCTTACTACCAGTGGTCGGGCTGGCCGGTTAATACGATGCCTCCAGCAACATATCACGACTTTTCTGGACTGCAGATCACCCTACAGTTACCTACGTTCGAGGAAACCCGAATAGAAAGTGATGATTCTTATGACGCTGATTGTGTCTGCTTGAAGGAGAAGCTTACATCTTTCTACGTCAGGCACCCTGAATGTGCAAAACACACCTGGACTTCATTATATTGTGACGATATCGAATACAACGCTCAGCCTCCAGAGAGAGTTCTTTTGGCTCTTCTAGTTGAGACTCGGGTTCCTTACTTTCCGCAAAGCATTTTAGCAGGCCTAGCGCTGATTCCCGGTGAAGAAGAAGGTACATGGAAACGTATTGGATATTGGGACGCTCAGATAGATCTGCCGGTAGACGAGGCGCTCGATACTAAGCAGACTGGTCCAGTGTACAAGCATACGTCAAGACAGTGGCAGCGAAGCGATCCATCGGTTTTCTTGCGCCTCGAAGGAGTAAAGATGGAAAGCCTCACTCTAGTCTGAACATCTCGTAGCGTCTTGATAGAGACTTGTGTAGCTAGCAGCCGTCGCATCATAGGCAATGCAGTGGACTACAAACACCATGAATTAAAGTGAGGTGCGTTTCTGCAGCCGAAAGAGAAATATGTAAGCCTGGGGAAAAACCAAACCTGGTCCGCGGCCTAGATCAACACAAAAACACGCAAATCAGGTAATGCAACGTTGATGTAGGCTCTAGACCTGTTTGGACTTGATTGGCGAAAGGTGGAAAGAAGATTTAAGACTCGAAAATATATACAACGAGAACGAGCAAGATGCTCAGCAGCCTCACATAAGGGCAGACCTGCTCGACCAGCGTCTATCCATGTGTCATCACCCTGCTCAGTAGTCCTGCGCAAAGTCCCTGGCATCCTTCCTGCCCTTCTTCCACGCAGTATTCTCACTAGCCCCCTTAACCTTCTTCGCCAACTTCGCATTCAGATTCGTGACAACACCCTTCGCAACAGGCTTCCCAAGGTTATCGCTCATCGGCCTAACAACATCGCACCGAAGCGCCTGCGCAGGGCTCATACGCTCCATCTTAGTGTTGTTAGTCTGGATGAACAGCCTCTCACGCGACTTGGGTCCAGTGTATGGCTTCCACTCGACAGCGCGTTCGGCGCGGTCAGTGTTGGGGTCGAGGTTACGGATGAAGCTTGTCCAGTAGCTGCGCACCTGGTGGATGATGGGCGCGTTGGTGGTGAAGTAGCTGGCTGGCTCGCTGTTATCTGTGCGATTTACGCCCCAGAAGGCGTAGGCGTTGACGGTGTGCCAGGCGCCGTAGCCAGCAGCTTCGTCGGCAGGGTCCTGTACGGCGTACTTGTAGTTCCATGTTGGTACGTCGTCGGCTGCAATCGCGTTCTGGATGTTGCGCGTAGGGCAGTGGGTGCCAATGTCGCCGATGGCATCAGCGGCATGGCGCCAGTAGAGGCCTTTGCCGGGGAATGTAGGCTTCTTGGGCTTCATGTAGAGATCATCGAGGATGGAGATGGAAGAGTTGCTGAGACTTGGGTCCTGATTAGCTACCCATTTGACGGCGTCGGTTGTGGTGTTGAGATCCTCTGGTGCGTTGTATTTGGTGCCTTCTTGGGCGCAGGTTCCCATGATGGTCGGAACCTTGGCATACTTGCCCTGTTCGAAAAGGTTGACGAGTGAGTCGGTGTAGAGCTCACCGTCAATGTTCGGGTTGAACCAGCAGTTGGAAGTTCGGATAGCCGACTCATTCAACGCGCGCAGGCAAGACAGGCCGTTTGTCGCATTAGCACAGCCCTTGTCTTCGAGTAAGCACTGGTATTGCTCCTCGCCCAGTTCCGGTGTGCGCATTGTGACCCAGCCGCCCGACTCCATGATGCCACCAGCGAACAACTCCTTGCCGGTGTTGGCCGCTAGCATGAGTGCAACAGAAGATCCGCCAGCACTGACTCCATCAAGGACAACATGGTCAGGGTCGCCGCCGAACTGGTCGATGTGTTCCTTAACCCACTCGAGAAGCTTGATCTGGTCGCGAAGTCCAGCATTGACGTCGCCACCTCCAGCCTTGACCGCTTCACTGCTGAGGAAACCGTATAGGCCCACGCGGTAGCTGAACTGAACAAAGACGACCTGACCGTCTGCCACGATCTCCGTAGGGTCCCAGTTGGCGCTAGACTGCGATGAGAAGCCTCCTCCCTGGAAGAAGACCACCACTGGCAGCTTCGAGTTGACTTTGGCCTCCGAAGGCGCATAAACGCTCAGGTAAAGACAGTCTTCCGCGACGTGAAAGCGATCGGTGGCTCCGGATATGGTCCAATCATCAGGGCGGTTGGGTGGGCATGTTGCGCCGTGCCTGGTCGCGTTGATGAGTCCGGAGACGATTGGGTCCTGCGGGGCTGCGAAGCGTCGTTCGCCGGTAGGAGGCGCCGCATACTGAATGCCTTTCCAGGCAGAGACGCCAAGCTGAGAGTCAACAACAGCTCCCTGGTACTTCGCGTAGCCAACATCGACGAGAGTGTTGACGGCCTGCGCAAGTGAAGAAAAGCCCGCTCCGGCGGCGAGCAACTGGTGAAAATGCCTCATCTTCGAGATGAGATATGTATGGAAAATGAATGTGGATGAGCAATGCTCTGTTAAAGAATGGATACGTGCGCAAATGCACGAAAGTTGGGCTGGGTGGGCGAAGAAACGACTGACTGTTGAGTGCACTACAACCTCCTCATGATGAGCATATAAATCCAACCCTCCGGATCTTCATGGGTGCGCTCGAAACATATCAAGCCCGTTATCGCCGGGATGTCATATATGTGCTGCGTTCGGACCGCACGCTGAATGAACGTGGAAATTGTGCGTTCATGTTGCTGTGCTGTTCAGAGTCGGGCCGTTGGGTGATGCGGCGATTGAGCTGTTTCACGGCGGCATGGCAGGGTGTCGATGCATGACCTGACCTAGCCTTGAGCAGAAAGAGGCCATTATTCCAGGGGTTTCTGGGGAGCCGATCGTGTTCGTCCGCAAATCACGGGCTCTAGTCCGCTGAAGGATGATTTGAAATGGATTGTTGATGAGTAAACGCGAAGGAGCGAACGCGCGGGGACGCTAACGATAGCGCACTGGGCGTCGTTATGTAAGCACAAGAAGAGATTGAGAGGATCGCCAAGCCGTACCTAGAGTTGAGGCTACGGAACATCTACATCGTGAACCCGTCCACAATGTAGCGCTGACAGCATGATACATGCGATCGTAAAGCCCAATATTGAGTCTACATGACTTTCACCGCCACGGCCCTGTCGGCGTGTCGTAGACCCCAGCCTGCCCGAATTTCTGGAACAGCTCGGCATCGCGGAAACGCCACCATCCACCATGTGGCTTTGTATATCGACACCAAAATGGGAAACCCTCAGCAAGACAATGCTCTCGATACACCTGTTGTGTATAACCGACGTAACAACCGTAACTGTGACCGAGCGGTCTCCAATCCTTGTTACGTGCATCAGCTCGACCTTCACGAGTTGTCGCAGGCGTGTCGAGCCAAGTCTTCGACTTTTTCGCGAACGCAGAACGTCGGTTCCGGTCGCGACAAGGAGCGGGTTTAATTCTGACGTACGGGACCATGTCGTTGTAGAAATGTCTGTCCACGCAGGCAAACAACTTGCGGATACTAGCGTCGTAATCTCGCGGTAGGAATGGGCGTTCGATTTTGATCCATTCGGCTAAACTTCTCACTTCGTCAAACTCCCACGTCGTCCACATCGAGAACAAGCTTCTGATCTTCCGTTTGAAGCCTTTCCCTTTTCCATAGTGTTTCCGGAGCACAGCGTAGAGTTGCAACCGGAAAAATGCACGAAGTACACGATGATGCTCGACATCAGACAGGGTATCGGTACCATAGTCAGACTGATCGGATGAGGCCCACCGAGCTACTGCATTGCCTAGTGCTAGGTGAACGAACTGATCTGTAAGGATATCCGCGTCGATCAAGAGTGCTTGGTACTCGGCGAGCATGCCGACAGCATGACCGGGGCTGTCCACTGATATACTTAGGGTTTCATCGTGTAGATTGCTGTTCAAGAACTCAGCTAGCTGCTCGCTTGAGCGCGGGCGGTTTGTATGCGTCGAAAGTAAGGCCGTAGTTGTTAGGATATGCTGAAGCTGGCTAGCGAGATGGCGGTGCTGTTTGATCGCTTTGAACTGCGCAGCAAAGTTGCAGCGTACCAAATCGCCCATCTCCGGATGCTCGAGGAGTGTGTAGTAGGCTTCGAAGAACTCGTCCTTGATGAGGAGCTCTAGTATGCAGCAGCGTAGCTCTGTCGGCAAATCGAGCATCCGCTGCAAGCCATAGTCGGTCGGGTTGGCAGAATCAGGCGGCGCAGTCGCGCCTGCATTTTCGTGTTGCATCATGGCATCAGATTTGGAAGCAATACTTTCGTGAGACTCCATCGCAGTAGACGAGACGCGCAATGGGTAACGGGGATTTGCGAGAGATGGTGATGCGGACTGGTGCAGAAATATGACCTCGGATTGATTTAGAAGTGCGCGGTATCCCGTACCGGTAGCGAGCAGCGAACCACTAACAGGTACGACCACCAACCAAGGTATCTGAGTTTCCAGCTTCCCTTCAAGGTTCTGACGGGTAATCATCTCCTCATCCGCGCCCACGACCAAAGGAAGGATGCCAGCCCAAGTTCGCAATCCGGACCGACGACATAAGATGGCAGTGGCGGAAGGCGAGGGTCACCGGCATCGGGGTCAATGGCATCGATGTCGAAGATGAGCTCCAGTACCCACCTCCATGGGCGGGCGAGAGAGAAGCCGGGAGTGTTCATTGCTTCCGTGGAAGCGTCGCCAGTCCTTTGATCAGCCCGCTTTTCGGATTAATTGCCATCGTGCGCTTTGACGTGGTACATGTGAGCCCGACTGGGTTAGACGAAGAGAAATTCCAGGCATTGAAGGATTTACTCACAAATTGGAGCCTCGTTGAGGCTTACGCAAATCCTGTCACCGGCGATCTTTCGGCACAATCTGCAGACCACGAGATGAGTTGGATGTGGGATGTGGAGAAGCATGTTATACTCGAGCGGATACGTACACGCAGCTATCAGTCATTCCGCGCAGCAAAGCTACCTGAACAGTGTACCAAGGGTGCTGAGCCCGGATGCGACGCTCATTGAGCTGTTCCTTTTGGTATCACAACTCTACTATGCACTGCATGGTCAGTCACCTAACTTTTCCTTTTGAAGACTGCAAGCTGTAAACTTGCACCTTTTATACTCGAGATCAACCCATGTATTTCTAAATCATACTTTCAATCTACTCAGCCTTATTGAGTACATTCTCGCGTCAAGCACGATGCAGCAGGAGATGAGCTTCTTTGAACAAACAAATTTTGCGTCAAAGTTCGCGAGATCGAGGTCTAGTGCAATGGCTACGTGTTACAGCAAAAACTTGCCCCGCGTCATGCATTAGAGACAGGGAGGTGCTGCGCTGAGCAAGACGATTCGACAGTCACAACCTAAGCGCTCGCTCCAAGCATGCAGACGCATGGATATCTGCAACTCTGCATTCTGAGCGATGCGCTCGGCTGATATGATGTCAATTGAGTAGACAGCCCCGCCATCTGAGAACATGAAGCATTATCTCCTTTCTAATTGCACACGACCTGTCCAGTCGCCGTCATGTCAACAACGCGATCTCTCGTTTCGACCGCCTCGGAAAAAGGGCTATCACTCCCTATACTAACACGAAATGACGCCCCAGTTGCATTTCATCGCCTCTGCGATAACTGCAAGCGTTTTTTCGGTTCCTGGGTCGCTGTCGATGCGGTGCAGTTATCTTCAGCACTGCCAGGCCACACATGCGAACCAAGCGTGTTAAGTACCGTAGCGCATCTTATACAAGCTTGTAAAGACTGTCATTCTTGCGCTTTAATCCTTAGAGCGTTGGAGTTATTTCCGAACAGGAACGTCAGGAGTCAAAGCGATGCAAATGTATACGTGAGCGCTGTTGACGGCGGTGACTGCGTCGCGCTTAAAGTCACTTTGGGCGGCAAGACACCACCGAGAGAAGACGAGCGCAAGTATGGAGCGGCGTTTTGTTTACGAAGATTCACATGTGAGTACGTCTCATTGATTGCCCGAGGAAAGTGCGACTGATCAAGACTAGATTCGGCTTACAGTGATGCCTTCCAACAACACATAACGACGAAGAGGACTCATAAACTAGCTCGAGAGAACTTACACATTGCTGGAGGCTGGATCAAAGCCTGCCGCTCCGACCATTTGCACTGCCGCAACTTCCAGCGAAACACCGTCAGTCCACACGAGATGCCTACACGCATCCTCGAAGTAAGCGAAGACAAGGTCAGACTTCGATGCGACATAGCCACCAAATCCTACGAATACCTCGTTCTAAGTCATATGTGGGGACAAAACCACGGTCAGCAACTCCTTCTCCAAGAGGCCAACATTGAAGACTTCAAAAGAGACATACCCATGCAGAAGCTCGGCACTTCAGCGACGTTTCGCGAAGCCATCAGAGTAACGCGGACACTAGGATACCGCTACATCTGGATAGACAGTCTCTGCATCATACAGGACTCGAAGAGCGATTGGGAGTATGAAGCGACGAGAATGGCTACCGTGTATGGGAACGCTGTATGCAACATCGCGTGTCTCTTTCCACCGAACAACGACCAGCAACCGACTACGAGAGAAGATCCACGCGTTTGGCATCCGTGTATCCTGCGTCCTGCAACATCTTCGCAACCGGGCGTATACGTCGAGCATGTGAACAGAGCGTGGATACTTGGCGACAAGCGCTACGGTCGAGACTGGTTGCTGCAAAACCAATGGCCCTTATTCCAGCGAGCGTGGTAAGAACCCTCCTATTCCAAATTCCCTTCTCAGACACCCACTTACAAGCCCAGGACATTCCAAGAATACCTCCTCAGTCCGCGTACCCTTCTGCTTGGCCACAAAAACCTCATGTACCAATGCAGTCAATTCTTCTACGACGAGCTCCTCGGGCCCATCGGCTCCATTCCCAACCCATCCACCACCACACCTGTCACACCGGAAACCCCGAGTCTAGATACCGACCTCTGCAAATCAAAATACTTCCCTCCGTCTCTCTCCAGCCTATCGAAACTGTCTTCCTCCGACCCCTGCGCACCAGTCCTCCTATCCTTCCTACGCAACTGGCTCTCCCTAATAAACGAATACCGTGCACGTAACCTAAGTTTCGGAAAAGACAGAATCATAGCCATCGCAGGGATTGCGCGAGCATTTGCTCACCTGGGCAATCTAACGTATCTGGCTGGGCTGTGGAGAGAATGTTTTCCCGTGACGTTGCTGTGGTATGTAGATCAGAAGCCTTCTGCGCTTGCACGAGCGCACAACAACATCGCGCCAGGGCCGCCTTTTGAGTATGTGGTTGAAGTCAGGGAGAGTGTTGATAAGCCGGGTGAGATTCCAACGTGGTCTTTTTTCAGCACGCCGATCTACGCTTTCCACCATTTGGCGCTGCTGTTTGGAGATGATGAGGTGAGCGCGAAGAGAAAGAGTTTGTTGGGCGAGGCGCGGGTGTGTTTTGATAACGTGTTCTGGGCAACAGTGAGAGCGTTGTCGCATAATCAAGCCCCTGGTGAGGTATACAGCGAGTTCGCGGGTCAACGGCTTGACCTCGCTACGAAGATGTTACCGGCAAGCGTTGCGTTGTCGACAGACGTCTTGGCGCAGATGCGTCGCATACGGCAAGAAAGCACATGTGTGGCGGATCGAGGGTTCGATTGTAGCCCTATCTTCAGATATCACCCCGATGACATATCCAGGGGTGACAGCGAACCACCGAAGAATGCTGTCCTTGCTCTGGTAGCGGATGTCCAGATTGTCAGATTAGGAGGCAAGTATATGATTCAGCGATGTCTAATGGGTGTAGTTTTATCCCCAGAAAGAGAAAGAGGTACCTGGAGACGTATAGGTGTGTGGAAGCTTCAAGTGCGCATCAGCGGGATCGAAGTGACGAGTGTGAACATGAAAGTTGTTGCTAAACGATGGCGTGGGTACTCTGTGCTTTCGAAGAGATGGACGGACGAAGTAGTCAGGCTGGTGTGAAGCTTGCGCAGTGATTAGATTGATTGGAAGATTGGGGGAGAGATGCATGACAGAGAAGGGACTGAAGGCGGATTGAGAGCAGGGACGAGTGTCAGATACGAAGGGACAGAGCATGACACCAAGACTAGAAGAGATAGAGTAGAGAGTAACGCATCCCTCAATGAGGATGCTCAATCAGAATGCATATCAGGGTATTGAAACTACATGGCCATCATGCCGATCCTTCATTCCTCTATAGAAGAATAGATCACGCCCTTACCAAAGGGTAAACCAAACAACACAGAACGCCAAACATGCTGAAGCGCTAACTCAAGCGCGAAAACTAAGCAAAGTCGTGATCAAGTGAGATATACCGTCTAACCTAAAAGAACAAAGAGAAACGCCGGTAATGCGATGTCGTGAAGCCATGCATTATGCACGATAGATGAAAGGACCAGGACTCATAGTGTGATGAGGTGGTCATGGCGAGTCGGTGAGGTATACCCCATGTCATGACGTGCTGAGATGAGGGGGTCTGAGCGGAGGTATGATGTGGTGGCTTGAAACCGTAGCGGTCTTAGCGGGTGCTAGTTCGCATGGTGGTGTGCCGTGGTCAACCGGAGTGGTGATGAGTATACCGAAGAGGGAGCTGTGTAAATCGGTGCGAGTGTTGTGGAGATGCTGTGGTAGCAGGAGATATGAGCGCGGTCTCAAAGGATGCGGTTCCTATTGATCGTTGGTCAGTTGATGATCTTATCAAACGATGATAAGATGAGACTCACTTTCTGAAGGCGGTCTCGAGGCTGATGGGGCTGAGCTCCGAGTCGTCTGGCAGCTCCTCGAGGAGCGGTAGCAGGCTTGCGAACTTGTCGCCGCCTTTGTATGCTAGAACAGCGGGGAGGACGACATGGTCGATTTCGGCGTCGTCGCCGTGCATCTTGACGAAGCGGACGGTGTCGTTGCGCTTGGCGACCTCACGCATGCACTCTTCGACATCGAGGTTGATGTTCGACTATATGAGTTAGTTGATGCAGTGTGTTTAAGTTTCATCTCAACATACCTGGGAGTCATAGATGAAGACGACAACGGTAGTACCCGACGCGGTCTTGTCGACAGCATCGAGATACCCCTCACCATCCACCAACGGCATGCTTCCATATATCCTCCGGCTGGGGCTGTTGGTCCTCGACCGTATCCTCTCGCCAACATTCTGCAGTTCCTTCAATCTCGCCTCACGCCATTGGCGCATGAAGCCCTCGTCGACCTCGTCATCACTGCTCGATGTCTTCTCGTCGTGATAGGCATTGACATTGTACTGTGCGGGTGCGGCGTTCTTCTTCCATGTGAAGCGTCGTGCTTGCTTCTTGGCCTGTTCAAACGCCTGGGCGTCAGCAATGACACCCTTGGGCCCCGTGTTGGCCTCTGAGCGCAGGTTGGGCATGTAGTAATTCGCCCTCATGTCGGCTGGGATGTCGAGCTCGTCGTCGGTATCGATCTTCTCGAGGTAGTCGTCGGCGGCACCAGGGGATTCCGGGTCGGAGAGGTCGGAGTCGTTGTGTCGGTCTTCTGGGTGGCGGTCTTCGCGGTCCTTGTCTCGGATCAGTTCGTTGAATTCGTCTTGAGCGGCTGTAGTCATGACGAAAGAAAAAGAAGAGCGGGACCCGAATGACGGGCGCCGGACTGATATATGTGTGGAGAAGGGGGACGGTCAGCGTCAGCTGTTTGCAGAGTCCGTGTACAGGTCCCGGTGTCTGGTGACGCGTTGGTCTGTGGTGGGCAGAAGGAAAGGGAGTCGTTGCAAGGTTGGGGTCGGTCGTCTGGGATGGTGCTCCGCTAGATGACAGGCCTTGGCGCGCGTGCTTGCAGGGCTATTTTCGAGTACGCGCTGGGGTTTCAGCGATGCAATTGGACGCGCACGGGAGAATTCCCTCGAGGATTCCAACGTGCGTACGTGGATAACGTGGTCGAGGCGGTACGGTGTGTAGGGGTGTGCTTGGTAGGTGCTGTTTTAGGGCTGATGCTGACCGGCCGATTTCACGATGCATTAGACGCCCGCACGGGGCCGCATCGCACTCCATTGGCGAAGCGCAAAGGCATGTCGGCCTTATGAAACAGGATGCTCGACTGCGAAACACGCTCACCCGCCTGTACACCGCCCAATCGAGGACCCGCGGGTGGCGCGCAATGGCTTGGGGCGCCGCGTGAAAGCCTGACGACTGCTGAAACACCATGCCGAACTATCTTGCTACACGCCTCCTCGACACGTCTGTCGCAGCATCAACCTGCCCTATCCTCGCTGCTGTTTGGAGGCTACACGTCACAATGACCTTACGCCTCTGCTAACCCTCTCATGCGCTCTCGATGTTTCAATCTCCTCGAGGCACCAACTGTCATGCAGCACCAGAGTTCCATGGCACCGCCGACCAAAAGGGGCCGAGGGATCTCTCTTTCGGTCTTGTTTGATATTCTCGTCCCGGCCACATCCCGGATGCGAGTCCCCCGGTGCACATGCAATGGAATCCTTCTGTGCTCGCTTCTAGAAGCATTAATGCCATCCATCGCGTTCCTATTCTCCGATCGACTCCTGCATCGGCTGAGGCGCTTCCTTTTGTCGATTCCAGGGTCCAGTTGCCATGCAGCCTAAGATTGCGGGCATTAGCTGAGGCACGTTAATGCCAAAGACGATAGTTCGATACATTGATTTCTCTTCGAAAATAGAAAGACGTTGCATAACCGCCCGGGTGAAAGTAAAATACGACGTGGCTCCTGCGTCTTCTGCTCGGTCGCTCTGCTGTCATCCATGAAGATCACAACCATAATCTATCAGCCCTGCCCGACGAACGCCTAAAGTACGGTCACGCTACCACCACCGCAATAAGCTCTGATCGCTGATACTCCGGCTTGTCACTGCTTGTCCCGGAGTGACGTCCGGATAGACAATTGGGGTCCCCTGGCCAACCTAGTCATATGCATAACGGTGTGCGCGCCACTAGATTCGCGAGCGGGTATCATCCCAGGTGGTGCAATCACCTTGGAGCTGTTAATGCCTCGCACAATGGCCTAGGCCAGCATTCGAAAAGTAACTTCTACCGCTGAGGCTACAGTAACCGCTGAGAGCGCCGAATAACAGCTGCGACAAGGTCTAGAAGGCACGTTGACGTTGATTACTTCTTTCACGAGCTGACCTGGACTGAGCGCGCTCAAACCTTGGAATGCTCGAGACGTTCCAAGGTTCATGGAATAGGCAATATCAGTCATCTTATCACCATGCAAAAGCGTTCGATAAACTTAAAAGAGGTATATAGAAACTCGCTGACTACCGACTCATCCTTCACAACCCAATCAAATCGTACACATTGAAAGCCCATGCGCCAGAAAGCCATGATCCGTCCATTCAGTCCCCCTCATCCATGGATTCTCCAAAACCATTTGCACGTAGTAGAATCCGAAACATACAGTAATGAAGCTCCCCGTCTTGCACAGCCCCATCTCTTCCCACGCAAGTGCAAGTACAATTGGTCGCTTTTAATGATCAGGCAGAACGCAAGGAGAAGACTATGTCGAAGGTTGATGTAGATAGGTGCTACTCATGTACGTAGAACAGCCGGCCCGGACATGAAGACGGGTGTGAGCAGTATGCTCGCACCGTCGAGAAAGGAATAGAACAGTGGTATGAAAAGAAAAAGTAGTTTGAGCACAAAAAGATTCCGGGCGCCGGGACATCAGTTGGCACCGTAGCCACATCGACGATTCCAACAGGTGCGAGTATTATATTCTTAGAGTATGGCAGCGCTCAGTCTCCTGGTTGATAAGATGCAGCAGGGGTATGGTATGCCAGGAGTTGCGGAGATCGCTGTCGTAGGTTGTAGTTTGCCAATATTACGGTAAGGCGCACACGTTCGGATTGGCGTCGTTACATGGCGTCGTGGAAGTTCGGGAGGCTGATGGCACTTATGCCCAAATGCGCAGCTATGCCAAGTCAGTTGTGTGATGCAGACGGGAGCACGAGAGAACCTACCATTGAGTCCCATGAACCAGTGCATAGACTGAGCGCGTCGTTGCTAACGCCGAGACAGCTGACGCGGTTGTCGTGTCCTTGCAATGTGCCTACGCGTTCGCCGCGGAGTACGTCCCAAACCTGGATATTATTAGACTGTGGAACCTGTGGGGGCTGCGCTGACTGCTTACCTTGCACTCGAAGTCGTCGTAACCAGCAAATAGCAGTCTTCCGGAGACGGAGAAGGCTACGGATGTGATACCGCAGACGGGCTCAGGAATCTATGGCAGACATTAGTAATCCAAATGCCAAGAGTGCCAGATATGTCAGCGGGCGTACCTGGTATGATGCGAGCTCGCGGTCGGCGCGGATGTCGAACAGACGGCAGGAGGCATCGTCGGAACCGGTACCGAAGGCATTTCCGTTGGGGAAGAATTGGATGGCGTTGATGTCAGAGTCGTGCGCGGCAAAGGTCTGCACGCACTTCTGCTGTCTGATGTCCCAGAGCTTCGCGAAGGCGTCGCAAGCACCGGAGACAAATTGGTTGTGGTCGAGCGGGTTGATGCTCAAGCTCATTACATCACCGAGATGGTCGGCAAATTCGTGCACCTTGGAGCCAGTCTCCAGATCCCACAACACACAGGTCATGTCACCGGATGACGTAAGGATGCGCTTATCACTGATGAATCTGCAGCAACTGAGGTAGCCCGAGTGGCCGGACAGCTCGCGTGCCACGCGTGTTGGGCCTTCCCGCGCCGACAGGTTGTAAATGGAGCAGATGTTATCGAGACCACCACAGGCGACGTAGTTGCCGGACGGGGAGTAGGCGCACGTCATGACCCAAGACGATCGCAGAGGGATGGCGTGGACCTTGTTGGTCGTGTAGGCGTCCCAGATGATGAGCTTTCCGTCCTGCGAGGCGGAGACGAGATGTCTGCGGTCGGTGGACCAGTGCATGGCGTAGATTTTAGCCAGATGGCCCTTGAGGGTGCGCTTCGTCTTCATGGTGAGGCGCGGCAGAGCCTCGACACGGTCTCTGGCGACATCGCGAACTGCGCTCTTGTGTTAGCCGTCTACAAGGTTCCGATGCGGTGAGCACGCCGGCTGGAAAAAGAACATACGGGTCGTGTCAGCGAGCTCATCCTTCTTGCGCTTTATCCTGTCCTTGAGCGCCTCAGCGTCGCGGCGGGCGAGCTGGATCTTCTGCTGGATCGTTTCTTGGTTCATATCGGCCATATATTAGTGGTGTGCTGGTGGTGAGGGTGTTGTCGCGAGCGGCGCGAAACGGCGAGGCAGGCGAATCCAGGGGCCTCCTAGGGAGCGCGGCAGCCGGGAGCGAGAGAGAGCGGCGGAAGGAGCGATGGACAGGCGGCAGCAATGGCTAGACGCGCGCAGAGCAGAATCAATTGCTTGCGCAGAGGGAGCGGCGGCTGGCAAACGGTCGTGGGGGCGTGAGGATGGAAGGGTGAGTGCTTGGAGATGAGTGAGGTACAGGAGCGGCCCGGGGTGAGCTTAGCTTGGCCTAGCCGAGCAGCGAGCGCTGGAGATCAAAGGGCGGTGCTCCGCCAGTCTGTCGCGAAGATGCTCACTGCAAACACCTGCCGTGACACGTGAGCGATGTGAAGGGGCGGTAACGTGGAGGAGCCCTGCGTGCTGTCGGGTCGGGTGTTTGCACTGCTGAGGGCGTCAACGTGGTGTTGCTATGCTCGCTCCTGTCCAGACCTGACGAAGAAGGCGCGCGCTGCAATCTCCTGCAGCGCACCTCCTCCTTTAGGCGACGGACGAATGAGCAGCGAGCAGCCTCGGCTGGCACTATGACCCGCGTCCGCCGCTATACCCCCCAGGCCTCCTCCTGAAGTCTATTCACCTTTCCATTATCGCTTCGAGAACCATCCCCACGCCACCAATACCGCCGTGTTCCCCAGCATGGCTGCACTCCCCATCGCGACTGCACACGACCTGCCCGTCGACGCTGCCTTCACCAAGGGCCTGCCCAAGATTGAGGTACTGCTCCAGCCTCCTCGGTCCCTAGTCATCGCGCCAAGGACGCTCAGACTTCCGTTCGCTGCTGCTAATGACGCGACTCAGCTTCATGCCCACTTAACCGGCAGCATCAGTCGCGACTGCCTGCACGCCATATGGGAGACAAAGAAAGCACGGCAGCCTGACTTCGACCTCGAGGACCCTTTGGTCGCCATACCCGCGGGCAAGGTCGACTACGATATCAAAACGTAGGCCTAGCTCGTTTTGCTCGTCGTTCGGAATCCTCGCTGTAACACCGGCGTGCCGTTGGGGATACATGGGCCAAGACGATCGCGCAAGCGATTTCGCGGCCAATATTCCCCTGACAAATGATCGCTACCCGCTTGGTCGTCCCAAACAACTGGCTCACCACGCGAAATACTAGCAGACGTCTGACAGCTAGATTAGGTTCTTCCCGCTGTTTTCGTCATACATCTATCGCCTTTGCAGTGATTTGCCGAGCATCCAGTATGTCTGTCGACACGGACGTGTATGGTGAGCTGCGGTTGATCAATCTAGGTACTCCACCAGGGCTGTGTTGCAAGACTTCCAGGATGATGGGGTAGTATACGTTGAGCTTCGAACAACCCCAAGAGCGATCCTTGGGGAGGGCGTAACCAAGGATGATTACGTGAAGACCGTTTTGGACATACTCAATGCCCACAACGACGATGCTAACAACACCATGCGAGCTTTCCTCATACTGTCAATCGACCGTCGCAACAACATCGCAGACGCGGAAGAAGTCGTCGATCTCGCCATCAAGTATCACTCCACCGGCGTTGTCGGTGTCGACCTCTGCGGCGACCCAGCGAAAGGTGACATTCGCATATTCGGCGACAGCTTCGCTCGGGCAAAGGCTGCCGGACTGAAGATCACGCTGCACTTTGCCGAGAGCGAAAATTCTTCCTCGGATTTGGAGTTGCAAACACTCCTGTCATGGCAACCTGACAGACTGGGCCATGTCATACATGTCAAAGATGAGTTCAAAAAGACTATCGAGCTGCACGGAATCGGCGTTGAGCTGTGCCTCAGCTGTAACGTCCATGCCAAGATGATCACGGGCACTTACTCGGACCACCACTTTGGAGTGTGGCGACACAGCAGTGTTCCCGTCGCTCTGAGCGTACGTTCAGCTCTGGAAACTGTGTGTTCCGCGTGATGACTAATACCCGGCAGACAGATGATGTAGGTGTCTTTTGCAGCCCTCTCTCGCAAGAGTACTACCTCGCAGCGCAGCACTTCCACTTGGACCGAGAAGATATCAGAGCACTTTGCGAGCGAGCTATCAAGTCGATCTTTACCGGTCCAGATGAGCAGGCCCGCCTCAAGCGAATCCTCGCGGTTTGGGACGGATGGGAGATGTGATATACGGTCGAAGCAACAGTCATTCGGCTGATGAGCTCTAGTCATGATGACTCCGATATATGACCAAAACTATTCTGCCACGTCCTTCGCAATAGTCATCGCTGAGTACAAGATCTCGCATCGCAGGTTTCTTCCTTCTTTTTACAATCTCTTTTCGATAGACACTATCACGCGAATACCAAAGAACCAACATCACCTCACATCTTGTTTGTATCAACATACCATATCTTGCGCCCTGCCAGCATACGGCTATTCCTCTCCCATCCCTCACTCTCCAACATGTTCAACGCCGTCAAGAAAGTCCGCTCGTTCGCCACGTCAGTGGTTCGACCGAACGGCCTAATCCTGACGATCTTCTTGATACTTTCTTTGATCGCGGATGGCGCCGCACAAAGTTCTTCGCAAACGGCCTCAGCGGTTTCCCAGGCGGCCTCTGCGGCTTCTCAGGTGGCCTCTGCAGCTTCTCAGGCCAGCTTACAAGCTTCCTCGCAAGCAAATCCTCAATCACCTTCCCAGACCCTCGCACAAACAGGTTCTCAGGCTTCAGGGACCCTCATTCCTTCGTCCACCGATTTAACAGCCTCCATCGACGACTCATGTACTCCAGATCTTCAAGATACGATAAACCAGGCACTGCGAGATCTATCGCAGATGGTGTTGGATACTGTCAAGGACAAGACGGATCATAAAGATGATTCTTCTTCTCCGGACATATGGGGTCCTGGGTCCGAGGGAAATGTGACTTTCGTCCACAACAGGTTTGAGCAATTTGCGCAGAACCCTCCCGAATTTCAAGGCCGCTGCAGTTTGGATAACACAGATCCAGCGTGCAGCAGTCCACTCACGATAGGAGGCATTGGAGAATCAGGACCGGATGAGAGGCGAGACTCTGGAGCCAAACTTGTGTTCTGTGGCGATTTCTTCACACTTGCCCCACTAGATCATCAAATTCAGAGGATGATCAATCATCCCACAGATGTCCGGCCTCGATACAATTTGGGTATTCATCATGAGAATCAGGGTGAGCCTATCGTTGAAGACTGCAGCCCCATAGTACATACGCTGATAACGCTTAGCAACTACACTGCTTCGCACATTGTTACACTATCTCCCACAATCTGACGACCTCAACTGGCCACTCTTGGATCTCTGGGTATACGCCTCGCAGAAAAGCGGTGTTGGGATTGTAGACAGGTGGTCCGCGTGCTACGGGATATTCTGCGCGAAGGTCCTGGCTCGAGTAAACGATGGTGTCCATGACTGGGCATCAGTCAACGGTATGTTATACTGTACATCCAGAAGCGTTTCATGAACTAATGGATCTAGCGGACAACTATGCTCTATTCGCGCTATCTAAGTACCTAGCACCTAGGATCGCTGGAAAGTTCGCTTTCCTTCCGGATGTGGCGGGGAAAGCATTCGGATATAACGAACTTGCAGTTCCCTTCAGCGGCGACGATGGCGCCTCAATCCTTCTGAATGAGTTCTTTAGTCAACGTACGCAGTCTCAGCCAAACTACAACGTGTCTCGACTGCAGCCTGATAAAAGTATTCATATTGAGAATCTACTCCGTGCGGATCAAAAGGCCGACATCACAAGAATGCCTTACGTTAAGAACATGCCAGACAGCCCTGGAACGCAAAAGAATCTTCAGTCTATCAAGGCTTTTGGTGAAGCCTATAAGGATCAGTTGGTCAATATGGACGCGAACCGCGATCTCACCTGCTTCGGCAAAGATTCGGATAACCATCCCTACGCGAAAGACTTTGATGGAAACAAGGCGGTCGAATTCGCCGGACAGTTCTGTGAAGACATCATCAAAACGTGGGACGTAGCAACCCCAGTTCCACCAGCTGTGCGGGATACTTCGGACTTTCGTAACGCTAGTAGAGTATACTCACTCGAGGGAACAAATCCTGAATCACATCTCGGATTCTTTGCGGTCGCTGATCCCGCGTTGTACATACAACCTCGGAACATTAGACAGTTCTTTGAAGGAGCAACGGATGAGGCCAAAATCGACCACTGTCGCTTGACGTACAAAGACATTATACGCAACGTAAGATACCAGTCTCATCTCGAATGCATCGTAGTCCAGCTACTAACTACCCCAGTGCGACACGGATGCCACCAAAAGACGTGGTGGTGTACTAAAACTGAACGACCGCCTCTACGGTGTCTATACCACTCCGGATGACCGAGAAGGCAATCTACCGTGGCTGACTGACTACGTTCCTCTCGGAGACCTCAAGTGTTCGGATTACAACCACACGAGCTACTGGCGTATAGCAACATCTATCGAAGGTACATCGGATACAAAGGCACCCGTCGATATTACCGAGACGGAAAGACTGCGTAAGATCTGCTCATGCTGGTACTCTGCTTTTCCCTTCACCTCGGATCTGTTCTGCAAACGCTCTGCGCCACAGTGTGGGGATCTGGAGACCGATGACAAGAGGAAAGCGGCGGTTTGGGACAAGTTTGCCTGCAAATCATAGGCCTCTTGCGATGTCTTTAGGGTAGCGTTGTGGGCATAACTCTTATCTCACAGAATGGACGGGTGCAATGTACCTATGTGATATCACTCAAGGCCCGTCCACCAATTGATAGGAAAATACTAAACACCCTAGAGCTTACATCAACGTCAGCTTACTTACTTTGCATGCTTTAATCTATCTTAACACATTCTACACACCTAGTATAGGCTCTAATATTTCTAATGTTTTAACGTAATTTTATTACTAAGACGCTAGTCTCTAAGTAAGTTTCTTCTTATAATTTTACTTTAGTATTTTATTATTTTTATTAACTTATACTTACTAGCTACTTTAAACTATACTTATTTAAGTAAATTAAAGCGCTTACTATATCTAGTAATAATAGTATTACTAATACTAATCTTTTTTATATATATACGCTTAAGCTACTTTATCTTATATTAGCTAAAAGTACTATTAATATACTTTATAAGTAGCTAGTTTAAAGTATTAATTTCTAGCTAAATAAAGTTAACTTTATTATAGTTAATTACTATATACTATTAGTAGCACTTTAAGTATTATTATTACTTATATTACTTAAGCTAACTTTTTAGTAATATAACTTAACTAGCTTAATTATTTAGCTATTATCTTATACTTTAGTATTATTATATTTTTTAATAAGCGCTTTAGTTCTTATAATTATTTTTATTACTTTTAGTAACTAGCTACTAAAGTACTATTTTAGTAGTAGTAATAAGTATACTTACTTTTAGTTAAGAACTAAAACTAAAATTTTAAGCTAAGTAAATATATTAATAGAGAGTTTAAATAAAAATAGTATACTATAATAAAAAATAATAATAGTACTTTATATACTTAAACTTTAACTATAGTTTTATAGTATAAGCTATTTTATTTTAAAGTTATTTTAAAGACTTATTACTATACTATAGATATATATAAAGATATACTAGCTTAGACTTAGTTATTAGTAAATTATAGTTATTATATACTTAACTACTTAAAGTACTATTAAAGTTATTATAATTAGATTATTATAAAACAAGCGCGTAAATAAGAATACCTAGTATAGGCCTTTTCTTGTATAAGGTGCGTCTGTCTTATGTCTACATAACAGCGACGTATAGCTCCTGCCCGTCCGGAACGCCGCGCGTTTTAGCGTCGCGCTAGCGAAGAGCTAACGGAGGTTGTGCGCGCCGGCACCAGCCACCTTCGCCTCAATAAACTCGAGCAAAGATGCGCGCATCCGACTCACTTGGTCGTTTTCAACATTCTTTGCCTCGATCTTTGGAATTCACGAGTGATTTGCCGCTGCAGATGATGAAGTGCAAATGTGTACGAGGGTCGGCAGTCGATCACGGAGATCCCGCTGGCCATCCGATGCCTTCCCGCTTCCCGCAAAAAGCAAGGTGAGACGCTCATGATACGAAAGCTCTGCGCGGGCTCAGCAAGGCCATCGAGACGATCCTCGCGACCGCGGTCTTCCGGGCTTCGCGCTGGAGCCTGATTTTTTTCTGCGAGAAACTATAAGTGTGAGGGAGGTTGGAATGTCCAAAACGGTGTTTGCGACCGCCGTCTCCGCTCTTGCCGTCGCTACTTACGGAGGTAAACGTCAAGGCTGCCGTCTTCGAGATGGACGTTGACGCCGTGAAAAGGCGAGCTGATTTACGTTATTGCAGGAGATACCTACCGATATCTAGCGCCACCATGCTACACCCAAATCTTGACCGACTTGTGGGAGGATGACTTCGGTGGCTAGATAAGCACAGCCGTAGTTCTCAGCTAATACCTGTTTGGAGGTCCTTCGAAGAAAGGCTGGATCCCACAATGCGCATGCGCAATACCACAGCGACGCGACATTGGTCAGCCGGGTCTATAGGCGAGCCTGCAATGCATCCACATTCTATTGCCGTGTGCTTTCCGCCGGAATTGTCTAGACTAACGTTAAGAGGCTGCTCAACCCTCGCGATCGCCACGAATCACATCCATGATATAACGGCAGCACTCACTCTGCATGGTCGAAGAAGATGCGCAGCTTACCTTGCGTTGCAGCGCATGTACGGCACGATTCTCAGCCTTCCTATAATCACGTTCCAGGCAGACATAAAGATTGAAAAGATGCCTGGTTTCTTCGAGACGAGCCCGCACCGGCTTACTTATCCCTGATTCTGCTATCCACTCAGAATGATGCGGCCAATAGTCGACTTACTGACTAAGATGGTGAGGTCTCTCCGGTCATGTCTGGGACTGGGTCCCAAACACGCATCCCGTACGTCTAGCAATAAATGACAATGCAATCATGAAAACCTAACTTATCGTCTAGGTATCTCCAAGCATACGACAAACAGCTCGAGCACGGGAGGCCCCGATACCAATATCTCGATTGAGGATGTGCCGATTACAGGTAGCGGGATTCAAAATCTGTCCGCGGATATCTATAACGCTCTTTGCGACAACTGGGAAGACAAGAAATTCCTCCCCAACGACGAGATGCGCCATTTTGCCTCCGAAGACAGCATTCAATCCATTTTCGGTGCCGTGAAAGCCTTTGCGAGCATGGACGACCTTGTAAGGTTCATCCAGAACGAAGCGCTGCGGCTGTTCCTGATCCTCGTCCTGATGGAAAGAAAATCTTTAGAGCGGGAACTCAAATCTTTTCAAGACAACGGGTTTGATGATCATGCACTACCAATCAGGTTCAATAGAGACAATACAGCATCTGCTGTGCAGGGGCCGGATCAAAGTAAACGGCACTGCGTTTTTCACCATTGGGAACGCGGCGAAAAGGAACTCTTTGCCAGTTACCAATATCGTTTCACGGCCCCTGTTTTTGGCACGACTGAATTCCATCAGCAAGTTCCTGTGGGGCAATGGTTGCCTTTCTTGGAGGTAGCACCACAACCCGCGAGCAGTGGGTACTTTGGAGAGGTTACGAGGACTGTCATTCACGCTAAGCACATCGATCCGTCATCGAAACTGTCGACGTTCATTTGGACCTCTAAGGAACCTGATCAGGATGGGAAGCGTCTGCAGATGGATGCGATAGTAATCGCAGTCAAGAAAGCTAAGGAGGGCGATGAGGACCCCAATCCCAGCTACAGCCGCGCCGCATTCTTCGATAAAGAAGTGGAGAATCTTGACCGGCTACGGAAATACAACTCACCGCATCTCATCAAGCCCATTTCAGGCTATCGACACGGCAATAACAGATGTCTCATCTTTCCCTGGGCAGATGGAGGCAACTTAGGCGATTATTGGAAGCAATTCCCAAGTCATGCGGGAAACAAGAGCCGTGTTCTATGGCAGATTCGACAGTTCGTAGGAATCTGCTCTGCATTGGAAGCACTTCACAATGATAACATCCGACACGGAGATCTCAAGCCAGAAAACATCCTTTGGTTCGATCGTAGCAATATCGATGGAGGAACCTTGCAGATCGCAGACCTCGGTCTTGCTGCTTTTCATGAGAAGGAACAACACACTCAACTTCGTAAATCTGGGACCAAAACACCGTCAGGCACCTCTCGATACGAACCGCCAGAAATGGATCAACAGCGTCGCACACGAGATCCACATGACCCTCAATCACCGAAATACGGGACTCGGTCACGCCAATATGACATCTGGTCTTTAGGATGCGTTGTCCTCGAACTCCTCATATGGCTTGCTTGCGGCCCTAGAGATGTGGAAGTGTTCAGGGGAGACACTTTGTATTTCTGGCAGAAGGCTTCAGAACGCGAAGATGGCGAATACATGGTGCACGAACACGTCGTCGCGGTCATGGGCGCCCTGAGCAGATATTTCAAACCCGGTTCCGCTTATGAATGCATCCTCCAGCTGGTAGAAACCCGGCTTCTCGTCGTCAAAGTCTCACGAAATCAAGAACATGTACCGGAAGACTGCCGAGGAAGCGCCACCAAAGTACACGACTGCTTTGCCGAGATCTCTCAAAGATGTCAGACTGATGAGACCTTCCTGTCGCCTTCTCCAGATAAGCTTAGATATTTTCAACCCGATCCCAACGCGACACGGCGGGGTAGCGTCCAACGCAGTGAATTTCATGAAAAGAACGGTAAGCTTGCGGTGCCTAACCAACGACTTGCTGCCAAGCCTACTTTGGGTCCATTTCAGACAATAGCAGAGAGTACGACTGCTGAAGCAGCAGGCAGTCTGGAGCCAGAACTGCCAGATGTCTTTCAACTCACTGTTCGCAAGCCGACCTTCAGGCAATCTGGCGACAACCTGCATAGTCAGGTGTCACAGGCCTCCAATCATCAAGAAGTACGTCAATCTTAACATCGTGTCTGAAGAGTATCTATAGAGAATGAACTAACACAACATTGATAGTATGTAAGCTTCGCTACTCGTCATGAAGGTTCGATGCGCTACTAATCAGATCCGTCGCAGAATTTCGGTGACCTGGCTCAGAGCTCAAGCAAAATCAACGATGACTGGACGTCCTTTCCAGACAATGACTTTGCTGCAAGATATTTTGATACCATCGGGTGGGATAAAGCTGTCCCGATACCAAACAGTGTTCATGATGGCCGTTGCAAGCACTGCTACTCGAGTGATTCAATGGATTTGTTCGACACGGCATGTGATCTTGAAGTACTGCAGGAGAAGGCGAGGGCCTGCGAGCTTTGTAGCATGCTTCAGGACGCATTGAACACTCAGCATTTGAGAGCACCAGGAGTAGTCAACCTACGCCGCGATACTGCTCACGTAGGTATCAAAGACGGGCCCAATCTTCTCTCTTTGTACTGCGAGCCAGGTAAGATTCCTTCTCTCAGACATTACTAAACGCACTGACGTGCGTAATGCAGATTCAAAAGTACCAATTCCTAAGGGCGCACAACTGGGCCTTGCGCAGCTCTTCGATACAGACACGGCCGAATTCTATGCGCTTTTGAAGGGGTGGATCCAAGTTTGCGACAAAGAGCATGTCCAGTGTCGACGTACTGATGAAACATTGACTATGCCGACTCGTCTCATAGAAGTGGGCAGACAGCTTCGCCTCGTCGAAACAGCAGACATCGAACCATCGCGATACGCGGCCCTAAGTCACTGCTGGGGGAAGTTAGAACCGCACCAGAAATTCTGCACCTACAAGAACAACTTCACGCACCGCAAAGAAGGGATTGACTTCGAGGCCCTGCCACGTACGTTCCGCGACGCAATCACTGTGACACGGAGACTTTGCGTAGAGTACATCTGGATCGACTCGCTATGCATCGTCCAGGACGACAAAACGGATTGGGAAAGCGAAGCGAGCAAGATGGAACAGGTGTTCAGCGCCGCATTCTTCACAATTGGCGCAAGTTCAGCCGAATCATCGCTCCAAGGGTTCCTTGCCAACCGCAAGCCTCGAACAGTGTTGAAGGTACCTAGTAATACATCCGGGATGATGTATGCCTGTTTAGATACCGACAACTTCCATAACGATGTTGAGCTCTCGCCGCTTAACAGCCGAGGCTGGGTACTGCAAGAGAGGGCATTATCTCGTCGCACGATGTTCTTTACTTCGAAGCAAGTCTACTGGGAGTGCGGTGGTGGGATACACTGTGAAACTCTGACCCGTCTTAAAAAGTAAGTCTGCGGAACGAATGAAATAGGTCGCTGTCTAGTTTGCTTAGCTAATCATCCGTCGCAGTTCGAGAGGGGCTCTTCTGGGTGATGCCAACTTCCCAACGACCGCCGTTGGACACTACAAAGACGGTAGGCAGCTCCTCATACAAGATCTGTACGAACGATACTCGGGTTTAGCCTTCACCGAGCCTGCGGATCGATCCGTCGCTATACTAGGGTTGCAAAAACGACTTTCGCACGCTTTCAACATGAAAGCAGCTCACGGACTCTTCGATGCGTACTTTTCTCGAGGCTTGCTATGGAAACGCCGCAATCCGCAGCGCATGGAGCGCATTCCCCAAATACCTGACCGAAAGGTTCCCAGCTGGTCATCACTGTCGAAAGAAGGGAAGATACAGTACTTGGATGCAACTCATGAGTTGAAGTTCAAAGAGGTTGATTGGGCTGACGACTTTAAAAGCCCCTTCGTGACCTTGAAAGATACCCCCGATGAGAACAAAATATTTAAGTTTTCGGGTTTGGCTAGGGAGATGAATCTCTCGACGAAAGACATGGCGATAGGCATCAGGTTTGACGATGATGTGGATTTCGAGGCAAAAGGTCTTCGATGCGTTGTCATTGGAAGAGATAGAATTGGACAAGGGCAGGTGAGCCCAAAGAACCACGTGCTGGTGATTCATCAATCGCTGAACGACAAGAGGGATCTTATCTGGGAGAGAGTTGGAGTTGCGTCACTCGACTCCAGTGTCATCAAGGATGAAGGATCATGGGTGGATATACATTAGCCGCATGCCTATCGACTCACACGTTGTAAGCCAAAGGCGTTTGTGGTATGATGGGGTGCTAGATATATCGCCTCAGAGACGTTTAAGATTGACTGTATTGATTGAACTTGTTCTTGATAAATTCTCATGAAAGTTGAGCACCGCATTGTACCAAAAGAAACGCTTTACACCAGATGCTGCTAATCTCGATAGTTAAGAATCCCTTTTGCCGAAATACTCTTCTCTTCTCTCGACTTGCCGCTGCACGCAACGCTCCTCACTAACGCGGCGGTTGACATCGCACAAGATCTCCTCGGCATTTTTGAAATCTTCTAACCTCTGCTGATACGTCTGTGGCTCGATCGTAGACTTGCGAGGCATTTTGTCATCGGTTGAGATCGTCTTCTCTTTCTGTGTCCATGTATCAGCGTGGCCTTTGAGACTATCCGCTGTGCTCACGGTATTGCTTTCGTGACTTCGCGCATCGATGTAGATGACGTATATGTTCTTTCGCAGCGAAACGCGAAATTGGTCCTTCCCCACGTTCTTTGCAAGGCTTTCCGAAAGATCTCGAGGATGTATGCGGTCGGTATGTTCTGTGTAGACCTTCACACTCGTGTTTTCGCGTACGCTTCTTAGATGCCATTTGGACATTGAAAATGATCAGGATATGAAGCCAAAAGGTTTTGATGGCGAAGAGGCAAAACTGAGCGAAGAGACAATACCTAGGTAAGGACATATAAACCCACGTGGCGAGCGCTAGCAGACGTAGCCGGGTCCAGGGTACGGGCGATGTCCGCGTATTATAACTGTCAGAGGGGACAGGTTGCGCCTGACTGGATAACGCCAGCATGGGGGCTGTCTGAGCTTTCACCGGTTGCGGCCACGGGGCTGTGCTGATGCAACAACATATTGATGGCGCAACAAGGCTTACCCAACCAAAACCACTCAGCCTTCCCTTTATAAATCAGGCATCAGAACTACCATTGCACTGTTTAGGAAATGCGGTCAACCCCTGTAAGGGTAGGGTGAGAGTGTTCGCAGCGCGACATAGGTGACCTTGGGATCTGTCGCGCGGTCTGCCGCCAGCATGACTTCAATCAGGCTTCTCGAACGGCTCGTACTTCTATAAAACTTATTGTCTCAAATTCCTGGTCCTTCTAGGGTTTATTGGGGGCTCTCTCAGAGTCAGCTTTCGCCGCAGCGGGACTGTATTCATATGTATTGGAGAGTTCAAAGCTCATCCAAGCGACTTTGCTCCGGATCCGTAACAGAATACACTCCAAGAGCCGAAAGTCTGAACCATTCTAGGAACGTCTTTTACCCCATAAAATGCTTCCTGGAATACTTAAGACTCACCTGGGGCACGGCGCACTCTTCGTCATCGGCTGATCGACTCATGGGCGGGTATGTGGGGCTGTGCTGGTTTTGAGCCGTGCGCCATTACATGCAGTGTTCTGGCCCCAACGCCAATCATATTCGAGACAGATGAACAGGTGCTTGCACATCACAACCTTGTCGCCTACCTGCAATGAGCGAACTGGGGGAGGCGGCCAGTGCCTAATGGGCTCAAGATGTGCAAAATTCCGACCGCTAGACAGGCTTAAAATCTATTCCAGGCCCGATCAGTACAGACTCAAGAGCGATTATTTGGGTGCGCCAATCTCACACTCCACTGAATTCTTCGACTGCGCTCAGTCATAATTGAAAGGACCGGCCCTTCTGAGCGTTATGTGAACAGACCCGAGTTGGTGTTCCAAAACACTGAGCAAACGTGAACGAGAACCAATGTGTGGGAGCTATGGTTGCACACATAGCGCTGAAGATGGACACTCTCCACTACGATACGCATGTCGATAGAACCGCTCAGCCCTCCGACGTATCACGCTCACGTCACCAACGAAACGCAACCCTACCTTTGACCTCAGGTCATCTCGAGACTTATTTCAAAACCAGAAGGCCACTTCACTACGACAACGAGTTTGGCGGTGGCCCGGATATCTTCATCGCCGACGTTAAAGGCGAAAGTCGCCCAGCACACGATGATGACTACGGAAATGGGCAGATCACTGGTCTGGAAAGCAGTCGGAGCGATGAAGAGTCTTCGATCCACAAAGTTGAAGATATGGGCTTCGAAGCAGCTGCAAACCATCGCCTAAGGGTTTCCTCGATACCAAGCGACTACGATTCCATCGTATCCAATTCTCTTGGAGAAGTGTTTCTCGAACGCGAGCAACGCCAAGCCGCTTACATGCAGAAGCCGCCAGAAGCGACGTCTGTACAGTGTCGCCTACGGAAACAAACGGAAGAATCCTTGGACTCGTGTCAGTCTGACGAGATGTCGGCGCAATATCTGCCCATGGATTCGTTCGAAACTATATTTAATCTCAAATCGATCGTGTTACTCTTGGACGAAATCTACAGTCCCGCAACAGTTAGAGAACTGCAAGATAAGTTTGCTTGTATAGTAAATGCAAGTTCGGGTAGGAGTCGGCGTCGAATCTTAGGGACTTTGGTCTTCATGAAACAAGTTCATCATATTGATGACTTCATACGAGAAGACATATGGGACGACCAGCTGCCGCTTGACGGCTTAGCAAGTGGGAGCAAGGGGTGGGTCAAACTTCGAAGCTCAGAACGTCGATGCTTAATGGCGAATTGGGATAGAAGGGACATGGACCTCTTTTGCCTTTATCAGGAGATCTTCTTCGTTCCTTTCTTTGACATCAAAGACGACCGACTATGTTCGTACGAGTTCGGGTCGAATGTTCGGCTTCCCTGGAAGACTTTCGAGTACAAGTCTAGTGGCGGATTTGGTGTTGTGCATAAGGTTTAGATCCATCCACACCATCACAACTGTCCATCATCCAATGTTAGTCCCTATTCCGTACATTGTCATGACTGATACTAAGCCCTACAGTCCCAGGTCAATCCAATGTTTGCTTTGAAAGCTATACAGGCCGAGGATCACAAAGCCTACAGAGAAGAACTCTCTGCACTCGAGAAAACCTGCACGCAATTACAGAAAGAAAAGCATTTGATCAAGCTTCTTCTTACATTTCAACACGGATCGCAGTATTACCTCCTCTTCGAATGGGCGGACGGCGACCTCGCACAGTTCTGGAAAAGATATTCCTCAAGACCACCGTCTATCCTGGACGAGAGATGGGCTGCCGAACAATGTTTGGGCCTTGCAAAAGCAGTCAGTCGAATTCATGGGCTTACTACATGGCAGATGAATGAAAGGTCATCCTCATTTAGTTCGCTTATCAAAGCCGAGCGCCATTGGGGAAGGCATGGAGACATCAAGCCTGAGAACATCCTCTGGTTTCAGAACCACGGACGTGATCCTAATCTCCTCGTGATATCCGATCTTGGTCTCACGCGCTATCATTCCCAATTCTCGAAGTCGGTTGTTCCGCGCTCAGATATCGATGGCCATACTCTGGCTTATCGACCGCCCGATCTCGATATGGACGACAAGATCTCCCAAAGATACGATATCTGGTCCTTGGGATGCGTATTCTTAGAGTTCTGCGTTTGGTACCTCCAAGGGTATGATGAAGTTGCGAAATTCAGTTTCGATAGGGAGGACGAGGACATGATCACTTACGAACATCTGTATACTGACAAGTTTTTCAATATCGAGCAGACGGAAGATGGACACAAGGAACCGCGCGTGAAAAAGGCTGTTCAAGAGGTAAGATTACCGACAAGAAGCAGAAGCTGGTACTAAATTTCACACAGCGATTGGAAACATTGAAGTGCTTGAGTGCGCAGACTACATTTGCGAAAGAATTGCTCTACATTATTGAGAAGAAGATGCTTCGATGCGCACCCGGTGATCGGGAAATGATTAACGTTATCAAGACTGATCTTTCGGAAATCCTGCATGCCATTTTGAAACAATCAAATTCCGAAGACGTCTCACAAGATCTTGCTGGCATCAAAAGGGACAACTCTGCCCCTTCCTTAGACGCGCCAAGGAATATAAGCATTGAAGACACGCGCCAGTCAACCACCGAGAGCCCAGATTCGCCCACAGAAGATGACAAGGACGACGGTATCGTTATGCGCACGAGGTCTCAAAGACTGACACGTGAGAATCGCGAGCGAAGTGAGGTTCGTCAAAATCTCGCACCGGGCACAGATGCGCAGGCCGCGTGGGCAACACCTGCAGCGGATGCAGCAACGGAGACACCCCCTCAGAGGACGAACATCCAGCCCTCGGAAGAAGTGCTGGAGCCGGGACAGACGGAAGCATCGCACGGGCACACCGCTGGCTCTGGTCTACATGAATCCTCGGCCACAACTACGAAGAACAGGATAAGGCAACGTGTTAGCCAAAGGTCAAGGAAGTGGCTCCGAGAACATTTGATACAACTCAAACGCATGTGGAAAAGTTGAGGCAATGTCCAGTCTGTGCAGCGATGGTATATGAAGTTCATTGGTACTTGTAGTGAAGCTCCCCGATGCGATGTTAGAACAGATGTTTAGTACCGGGTGGGTTCGGCTGCCGTTAGATCTGCGATAACATCAAGGTGGAGTGCAATACACTTTTTACAGCACAACAAAGCTCTTACCTTCCAATAAGCTCTCTGGTTTTGATATGTTACTTTTTACCCGTCTGTCTCATGTCCGCATGACATCAACGTATAGCTCCTTCCCGTCTGGTACGTCGCGCGTTTTAGCGTTGCGCTAGTGGAAATGATGTTCGCCGGCGTCGGCCACGTCTGCCCCTCCGTCCATCACCTCTGCACCCGCAGGTACTCACACATCACGTCTCATCAGCCATTTCACAAATGCGGATACAGCAGCATAACATCTTGCCACTCGACTCAACTTCGAACATGGCGCAGGCGCCGTTGACTTCATCGCACCCACGTGCGCAGCGAATTCACCTCGGCTTGTAGAACGATGGCGCAATACGGGGTCACGCTTGCAGCCACCACGCTTGCAGCCAGGTACCAGCCGTCCTTGGTTCAGGCACGGCAAACGGCTGGGCATGAGGACGCTACGAGCGGTTGTGGCAATGTGTATGCTATCCCTCATCCATCTAGTTTTCCGAGGTTGCATTGACGGATACTTGCCAACGCCTCGCGCTGATTGGAAGCTTGCATTCTAATACGAGTACCGGCAGGAGGAGGGTGTAGGACCCGCTCGGAGCGACCCTCCCTTCTGATCCTTCACAACTGCTGCGGATACTAGTAACGCGGAAAAACAACGTCCATACAGTAGACCGAACAGCGCCAGCACATGTGTGCAGGAAGTTGTGGTCCTCCTGCAGCAGGATTCTAGGTTGATTAGTATTCGACGGGCGGCGCTGGAGCTAACTGAACTTCTACCACCGCGTATTTACCAATGGTAAAGACCACGAGGATTGATCGCTCAGAAGCAGCTGGACCCTTCTTGATCAGCGACGAACCGGCAAAGTTCCCTGACTCATAGGGATTTTCTACGAGTCTAGACACTGTCGCTACGCGCACAAGTTCAACCCTGGGGAGCTGCCAGTGACGATCACCACGATTAACACGCATATCTACTGGCCATTTACCTGGACTACGAACAAACACCAGAATAGGTGGACTATGCCCTTGCAATTCCCGAGCTCGCCAAGAGGGTAGAACGCCAAACTACCGGCACTACAAGAAAGTCGGCGAATAGAGAGAGCCATCGCAAAAGCTCCTATCTGCTAAGCGCCCCTCGATATTAGAAGATAAAGGTCTTGGCTCTTGGCAGCGGGACACATGATGAATCAGGAAGGTATGGTAAAGAGGTGTGTATGGCTTCTGCATGAACGGATATGCCCGTGCGGGGTTATTCCCTAAGGCTGGCACATTATCCGACCAGCTCGCTTATCTACCCCTACCGGATCTCTGTCGTATCTCAACCTCCTTCCTGAACGGATTCGCGTACCTGGATAGCGTAGGGGTGCTTGCAGACCGTTAACTTTGGTGTTAAGAGCTGCTACATCGATAGCTCGATGGCCTCCAGGGGCGAATCTCTTGTCAGGTGCCTGTTTGGGTGTAACACCGTGGGGGCAATGTCTTGTGAGGTGCCCTATGGGGTTTACCTTTCCGATACTCTTGAAACGTAGCACCCCGGGGTAAACATGCCTTGCAGCGGAAGAGGAAGGAGATATTCTGGTTAGCGGTCGATCCAATTTACAGCTCTTGTGAGGTGCCTTTTGGAGACTACCTTTCTGATACTGCAAGCACGTGGGACCACACCACGTAGCGGATGAGGAAGGAGGCAGTTCACAGCCGTGTATGCGAGCTAGGGCTCTATCTTGCACAGCAACGGACGACGACATGATGCAAGTCACGACGCCAGAGGTGGACGAAGAAGTATAAGTATAGGAGGGTATTCCCGTCGTTTTCAAATCATCACTCTCATCAGTGTCACTCACTCTACTACCTTCGCTCTCGCCTCTACAACATCAAACGTTCGGTATCTTCACCATGGTTCTCACCAACTTCCTCGCTGCCGTGGCAGTCTTCCTGCCCATCGTCTACGGTGCCCCTACCACTGCTGCCAACAGCCTGCACCCCGACATCCTCGCTGCCATGAAGCGCGACCTTGGACTTGATGCCGAGCAGGCCCACGCCCGTGTTGCCCGCGAGCTCAAGGCCACCGATGTCATCGAGCAGCTCCGTACCTCCACCGGTGCCTCCTTCGGTGGTGCCTACCTCGTTGACGGTGACCTCACCGTTGCCGTCACCGACGAGGCCTCCGCCTCTGAGGTCGAGGCCGCCGGTGCTAAGCCCCTCCTCGTCTCGGTCCCTCTCTCCAAGCTTGAGGCGGCCAAGGCTGCTCTTGACAACATGGACATCGAGTCCGCCAAGCGCTCCGAGTCTGGTATCGCCGCCTACTACGTCGACGTTGCCTCCAACAAGCTCGTCTTCGAGGCTCTCGCCGACAGCACCGAGTCCGCTGCCGACCTCGCCAAGAAGGTTGGTCTCGCCGACTCCGAGTACGAGGTCAAGACCGTTGCCGCCATGCCCACCGTCCTCGCTACCATCCGCGGTGGTGACGCCTACTACATCAACCGTGCCGGCCGCTGCTCCGTCGGTTTCTCCGTCACCGGTGGATTCGTCTCCGCCGGCCACTGCGGTACCACTGGCAACACTGCCTCCACCAGCGCCGGTGCCACCATCGGTACTTTCGCTGGTTCCAGCTTCCCCGGCAACGACTACTCGTACATCCGCGGCACCTCTGGCAACACGTACCAGGGCCGCATCAACAACTACGCCGGCAGCACCCTCCCCGTCTCCGGCAGCACCGCCACCGCCACCGGCGGCAGCGTCTGCCGCTCCGGTTCCACCACCGGTGTCTTCTGTGGTACTATCCGCGCTCTCGGCGCCACCGTCTCCTACGCTGAGGGCCGTGTCACTGGCCTTACTCAGACCAACGTCTGCGCTGAGCCCGGTGACTCTGGCGGTTCCTGGTACAGCGGTGCCCAGGCCCAGGGTGTCACTTCTGGTGGCTCTGGTGACTGCTCCAGCGGAGGTGTCACTTACTTCCAGCCTGTCAACGAGATTCTGTCTGCTTACGGTCTTACTCTTACCCGCGGTTAAACGCTTGGATGTGAGTTTGCTTTTGCCTAGCGATGGATGATGTGGTATGAATGTTTATGAGGGGGTTATGAGAACTTTTGAGTTGTATATAGTTTGATTGTTGAATCGCAGTTATGATACCTGGAAACCTGTTTGACAATTTGGTGATGTTGTGATCTTTGGGCGTGACTTTACTTTACACAGTAGGATCGGTCTTGCAATAATCTTCTTGTTGACTTGGACATCTCTTTTCGCCTCCTTTATATGCATGCTACTACATTACCGACGTGATCTCCTATTTTGCTACCAACTGCAAGATCAAGTTGTCCTCACATACCCTATAGCTAACTTCACCACACTTAACTAAGATCCTCTTCCGTCCGTCAAAGAGCCTCATCACATATTTCCTCCAGCTTTGCAGCCAACCCACTCCCTACCCATCACGAACAGCTGTTCTATGCTTTTCACCTCATATACGCCGTCTTACATCCAACATCCAACATCCAACCAAGCAAACACAGAAGAAGAAGAACAGACTAGGCAACATAGACAAACCAGCATATCAAACATGTCATATCTCAAAGAAGACAAAAAGGCATAGTCTTGTGCGAAAACCCAAGTGTGATACGTTCAAACTAAGGAAAGAGGTGTGTGCTCATCATGATATTTATTGTCTTTTCACTATCCCCGCGCCGCTTATCTCTCATATCGCCCTCTAGTATCCATATTAGATGGTCTATAGACATGTGGTGGATACTGGAGGGCGATGATTGTAGTCTAGTGTTATCACTACATTCATCGCCCTACAGTATCCACCATATGTCTATAGACCATCTCATCCATATACATATCTACCATCTATCATCAACCCTCTACCTTCCCAATCACTCATCCACCACATTACGATTACCGACTAGAACCCACTCCAACCACTTAGTCACCACGACGTCAAAATGCATGTTCACAATCACAAACACAGACAAGAAAAACAACTCGCAATCATATCCATCAAACGCAAAACATCACCACATCTCCAGACAAAAAGTGGCAATGCCATACTGGACATAAAAAAAAGTTTAATAGTGTAAAAAAGCCAACAGCGAGGGTATTGAATCGAGAAAGAGTTATGATACATGCAAGCAAACACGCGCCAGAACAAGGCCAACGCGCACGAGAACGGACGCCAAAATGCTCCAAAAGTTTGCTGAATAACGTCGTGAAACCAATAAGTGTGGTCGGGATGACAAAAAGCATTGATGAGAAGATGATACAAGGAAAGATGCTGCGTAGGACATATATAAACATGTAATTCTTTTACCGCAGCGTCCCTTGAACATCATCAACAGTCCTCTTGAGCACATCCTCGATCCTCCACCTGGGGGGCTTGGGCATCGTCTCCTTGTTATCGTCCGCGGCCTTGCTCATCTCGAGAAGGTCCTCAGGTTCCGCACCGCCAGCAACACCGCTGCTGAACTTAAGTTGGAGAAGCTCGCCGACCTGGTCGCAAGCCGTGAGCATACGGTCAAGATCGTCCTTGGTGTGCGCGGCGCTGACGCAGAAGCGGGCGCGTGATGAGACGAGGGGTGTAGCTGGGTAACCGACGACGACGACGGAGATCTTGCGCTTGAGCATCTCGTGGGAGAAGGCGGGCATCTTGGCGGGGTTGTACAACATGACGGGGATGATGGGCGAGTCGTCGTGGCCGTAGACGATGAAGCCGAGGCGCTTCAAACCGAGGCGGAGGTAGCGCGAGTTGAAGCAGAGACGCTGGAGACGCTCTTCACCTTGGCCGGGAACGATGGAACCGTCGATGATACGGAGAGCGGAGGAGATTTGCATGAGGACGGGTGGTGCGGGTGACTCGGCGAAAAGCATAGCGGCGTTGGAGGTGCGGAGCTTGTCGATGATAGGCTTCTCAGCGGCGATGTAACCACCGTTAGCACCGAAGGACTTCGTCAATGTACCCATGAGGATGTCAACTTCCGAGGGGTCGATGCCAAAGTAGTCGCATACACCACGTCCGCGAGGGCCGACACCACCGACAGAGTGGGCCTCGTCGACGAACAGGTTGAACTTGTACTTGTGCTTCAGGCTGATGATACCGGGGAGGTTGCACATGGTGCCCTCCATGGAGTAGAGACCCTCGACGGCGACCAAGATCTTCTTCCAGGGGCGGTGGGTGCGGGGCTGACCTTGCGAGATGGCTTCACGGAGCTTGCGCTCGAGATCGCGCATGTCGTTGTGCTTGAACATTGTCACCATGGCACCGGAGAGACGAGCGCCGAATCGGATGGAAGAGTGGTTGAGTTCGTCGGAGATCATGAGGCAGCCCTTTCCAACAATGGTGGGGAATGTGGTAGCGTTCGTAACGAAACCCATAGAGAAGACCATTGAAGCTGGCTTGCCGACAAACTTGGCGATGAGGTCCTCAACCTCGACAGTGAGGTCTGAAGTACCGCTGTCTGATCGGGGACTGGCCATTGAGATTCCGTATTTCCTGATGGTAGCTTCGGCGGCGTCTGCGCAGGGACCTTCTGATTGGGCAAATCCGAGGTAGTTGTAGGAGCTCATGTTGAGGGTTTCCGTGGTGGTACCGAGCATCTTGAAGGTGTTGTTGCCGTCGTCTGACTTGCGGTCAAGCACGGTGATGAAGCGTCCAGGGACACCGGTCGTGGGTCGCGAGAAGCAGTCGTTGATGCGCATCTTCAACCGTCTGGTGTAGAAGTTGTCGAAGTCGCTGTTGAGGGGTGCATATCCGTCCTTCTCCTGCAGATGGCTGTAGTGTTGCTTCCTGAAGCGCTTGCCGAAGAAGTCGCGAACATGTCCGAATACTATTAGGATTAAGTAGCTGATGTATGTGGTGAAAAGGAAATAATATGGCGGTTCGTCCTCGATGGGGTCGCCGAACTCGCCCTCGAACTTGCTGAGGTAGCGGTGCTTCTGGGAGCCAAGGGGACCGAATTGGGCGTGTGCTCGTGCGAGGCGGCGCTGCTCCTCTGGCGAAGGCGGCTGGAAGAGGGTCTTGGGCTCCGTGGGCATCTTCTCGCCGGTCGCGGTGGTCAGGTTGATGGTCGGGAGGGAAATTTGCGACGGTGAGGGGTTATTGAGCAGGGCCTGTTGCTGGGCAACGAATGCCTCGCGCAGGAGGGCAGCGTCGGTCCGGGACTTGGGGGAGCCACCGAAGAGGGATGTGAACTTGTTGCCCTTTGCGAAGGATTGTCGACGCGCTGGCTCGCGCTTCTCGGCGGAGGGATCGAGGGGGGGAGCAGGGGCGGTGGATGCGAACGGGTTGATGCTTCGGACAGGCATTGCAGCAATTGCTCTCGGACGGCGGTATTAGAGTAGGCAGGGCAGACGCAGGGAGGTGTAGGCTCGAGTATCGTCCCACGGCGGAGCTGGCGGTGAAGAATGCAGGAGGTCGCGGGAGGAGCTAGACGGGAAAGGGATCAGCAGGCGACTCGAGGAAGAATTGGCGGCACTGCGTGAGGATGTCGGCGAGCAGCGGCTGGGACAGTGGTGGGTGAAGGGCAGTCTTAGTAGGACTGTACTGACGCGCTCATGCACCCGGAGCGTGGACAAAGCCGGGGAGCGGCAGTGCCGGATAGCGTGCAGGAGATAGACGAAAGCTGGGAAAGAGATTGGAGGCTGGGATTGGGCAGGTGCAGCGGGAGGCCGCGGACGCTTGGAGGAAAAGGACCTACGTGCTGCTCGCGGTGCAATAAACAGAGGCTTGACTGGTACTGCGGAGTACGTGAAGGGCTGTCGCAACGCTTTTCGTGTTCCTGAGTGGCGCGGCCGTTTGCTGCGAACCACCAAGCTTCTGCGCCGCCGGTCGTGACGTAGAGATGGCGTGAAAGTCCTGGCACGATCAACACCAACGGGCAAGTAATGAGCGACAAGATGTGGGTGTGGAGCGAGAGAAGAAAGCTGGCACTTCACTTATCAGCGTCGAGGCAAGGGGTGGTGCAGTCGAAAAGCAGCGGCGAGCTGGTTGGCCCGACGAAACGTGAAATGAGCAGCCCCATTGTCCCGTTCGGCACCACGCCGCTTGGGGCACAACGTCAGGGGAACTCGATGCCGATCGCTGCCACTTCGCCCTCGAATCGCCCTCCTCGCCTGCCGAGCATCGCAAGCCTTGCCAGACTAGACCCGTACCTCGTCCGAGCCTGAAAAGCCTTGCGACTCGGGCCATAATCGCGCGGGTCCAGAGCTTGTCTGCGATGTGCCTGCGCGCCTGCGATGCCAACGGGCCTCGCCGCACGTCATCGACTACATCAAATTTCTGAACCCAGTTCTTGAGCAACGGTTCGGTCTGACAAGCCTGACATAATCACCGCATGCTCTGTCATCCACGCATGGCTGTCTGCTGTCTGCTGTCAGCCACGACGTGCTCGCCCACTGATGCCCACCTCTTGGCACGCTGTAAGCGTTGCGGCACTCACACCACCACGCATAGTCGACGATCTTATTGCAGTGCTATTTCCTTTTCCGGCTTCGCCTACACCATAGACTAGCACATAAGCACATGCGGCCACATATTTGAAGACGTCGTGCCGCCGTTGCGCAGCAGTCACCACGCGACAATTACACTCCTTACACACGCCTGTGTAGCATGAAATAACATGTTACAGCCTTCCAGCAAATGATTGGCCCTCCCGATTTTGTAATCATCCTGTGGAGGTTCAACGGGCTGGCCCGAGACCACTCTCATTAATGCGCTGTCAAATGGGCTGTGTAGCCCTTCCTAGTGCGAGGATTCGCTGTAAATTACGATGGACTTTCATCTCGCAACCGCAGATACGAGACAACCTGTCCATCGTAATTTCACTCTGCTATAACATGGCACTTCCCCGCTGCTTGACAGCTCTACACACCTCCGCATAGCACATTGCTGGCACCATCCCAGGTCGGTTCAAGTAATGTAATGTATTTGTTTACTGATCTCGAAGAACAGCTGTTTACCGGAGACCCCTTTGAAAGCTACATACTCAAGCACGCGCAGCGGCTCTGTAATCCACCACAACCCCCGCAGCTCAAGATCTCCTTAAAATGGCAATCCCTCCACCTGCCAGCCGAGCCCGACAAGAGAAAATTCCGAGATGCACGCAACATATGAAACAATGGCTAGCTCGCAACAGAAAAAGAAGAGATGATGAACAATGAAAAGAACAATCCAAAAGGAAAAAAGACGACCAGCATATGCCGCTGACGTCTGCCAACACCAGCGCAGGTTCCACCAGTCCGCCATTTCTCTGTATAGTTCCAAGCCTACCCAATCCTGAGCAACGCCGTGTTCAATAACCAGTCCCTGTATGGTGGTCGTTCAACCTGCGTTACGAAGAGTAGTGATGGAAAGTAGTGGAAGGGTGGCTTCCTGCAAGCGACGGGAAAATCCCATGGCTTTGTAGATCCAAGGATTTGAGACCAATATGTGAGAGATGACAACCACATTAAGTATGAGCGATGATGGAGAGCAAGAGCCGCAAATGCCCTGCCACTGTTCCAAGCGGCAGGACGTACGCATCGAGCTTCCTCGTAAGAAAGCAACCGCGACCGGGTATAAGAGCACGCAAAAGAATAATTGACAAACAGACGGTATTGTGCGGGCTGCTCATTGCATCTGGTGATGCTCCGGTGACATGCTTGACGGGTCTAACGAGCCGAATGACACCAGGTTCTGCATGTCCAAGTCGTCGACGTTGTCATCCATCATTGGTGACCGGAACGGCATGTTGAGATTTTGCTTGGCGTACATGTCTGTCATCTGCAGAGCCTCGTCGGACATGCCGTTGTCGTGCGACATTGGGTATACATCATTGTGGTTGTCACGACCGAAAGATCCCAGTGGTGGTGACTGGTTAGCAATGATAGGGTCAGGGTGGTTCATCGCCGGCATAGGTGAGTGGTGAGATGCAGAAGGTGGCGGGCCCATAGGTGTATGTACATAAGGAGGAATGTTGTACTGGCCATAGTTGGATGCCGGGATGTTGTCGTTCGATGGACCCGATGTGAAAAAGGAAGGCGTGCCGTACTCCGAAGGTGAGTTGGCGGTAGTGGCGGACATGGGGTACTGTCGGTAGTCCATGCCGTACCCTGCAGAAGTGTCGATGCTCAGGTGAGGGCCGATGGGGCCTGCACTCTGGGGCGTCGGCGCGAAGATCTCAGGGTTAGGAACATACGGCGACGGCTCTTGTTGAATCAAGAATGATGGCATCGGGTTGCGAAGCATAGAAAAGTCCATCGCAACAGGCACTGAACGACTTCGCTGGCGCTTGTGACCACGCGGTTGGAAGGGTTGAGGTGCGAGATGCGTCTCCTGAAACATGCCCATGTGATGCGGGTGCTGGAGGTGGTTTGGTTGGGACGCGGGCCGGTGGTTGATGGGCGAGACCGGTGCCGAGACGGCGAATGTGTTTGGGTCGAACATGTTGTGTCGGTTCTGAAACGACTCCAGTGAGACAAGTTTCGCCAACTGACCGCTCAGCACCTTCGGGTGGCCACCCAAATGGTGCAACATAATGTTTGATGCTTGCTGGTCCTCGGTAAAGTCGCCGCATTGGAAAAATCCTCCCGAACCGGAAGAGTCCATGAAAAAGTTCGGAGGGCGGTTGAGCTCGACAATCAGGCCTCCGGGGCGTTGCGACGCACCCTCGGCGTTTGCGGTCATGTCGCCATTCTCCAGTGAAATGTTCTTGATGTATGAGAATGGGTACTCAATCTTGTATCCTGCGGAGTCGTTGTTGATGTAGTAGGTGATGCAGCACTTCTCAGGTGAGTAGAATACCACAAGGTCCATGGCGCTCTGTCCAACTCGTCTCCAGCTACCGATGCTGAGGGAGCGGCAAGCAAAGTGGTGGATGACAACCTTGGAGTTGTTGGCATCGGTGTTGAGAAGCATGCCACTTCCGTATGGCATACCGCCTGCGCGTCCCAGGAAACTAGTGCCGATTGACTTGCCAGACTCCATGGCTTGGAGGGCAAGGTATCGTCGCATGGACTCTGGGATATCGTTGCAGTCATCACCGTTCTCGATGCTCTTCTTGGCAATGTTCTTGATCTTGGCACGCCTATGCAAATGTCAGTACTGTGCACAGGCACCATGCTGCTCGCTTTTCCTACCTGTTCTGGAACCAGATCTGGACTGAGCGCTCGGTCATGTTGATTTCCGAGGCAATTCTTTCGCGGGTAGCAGCAGTGGGCGTGGGGTTCTTGTTGAACTCCACTTCGAGTGTCACCAATTGGTCTTGAGTGGCCCTCTGTCTCTTCTGGTTGCGCTGCTGCTGGGTGAGGGTGCTCTTGCGCGGGGGTCGGCGCGGGGCAGAGCCCTGCGTCGGAGTCGAGGATGACGCCGGTGGAGATGGCGTGGGCGAGACCATTGCGTCGTCGTTTGACTGCATGTTGGGTGGTGGGGATGATCGGAGGGCGAGAGTTGGACTCGATTCGAAGCGGGGTCGGAGATATAGAGGGAGCAATCGAGCTAACACCTCAGTCTATCTTGGTTCGTAAAGTGTCGTGAAGTAATGGTCCAAGCAATGGTGGTGGGTGAAGATAGTGGAGCTATGCGAAGCTGGTAAGAGTTCAATGTCACGGGAGAAAGAATCCACGTGTGTGAGAAGCTCGAGACACCGTCCAGGCGCGTGTGAGAAGGGTCAAGGGTGAAGGAAGCTGCTGGCCGGGGAGCAGATGGATCGTCCGAAAGCGAGTCCAAGTCGACAAGAGTGAAGGAAGAGGTGCTAAGGAGCGGACAGACAAAGCCTAAAGGAGGGTTGTGAAGAAAGGAACGTGGGCAAAGGCCGAAAGGAGTGGCGGCACTTCGCAGAAGTCGACAGAGAAAGAGAAAGATGTAGGTACCACACCGACAGCAAAGGTGACGATAGGAATCCGGATAGAGGAGCAGGGCCTTGGATGTAAATGAGCGACCGTGGTTGGGAAAGGGGAGATTAAGGGAAGGGGCATTGAAGCCGGGGGGAAGGTGCGCGCCGGCTAGCTTAGGCTGGGCAGGGCGCTAGCTGGCCAGAGAGACGGTTTTAGCCCAACGGCACCACCGCTCGACGCCCGCCCTGGAGGCGCGAGACCAGTGGTGACGCACCAAAACGCTTATGTTCTGAAGCAAACCATGCTCGTCGCAACACTCTGACCGGATGTTCCTCCGCTCTACACCACGACACAACAGCACCAGCATCCGACGGTGCGCGTGCGGCGTGCTCTCTGCCCGCCTGCACGCGCTGCCCGCAATAGCTCCGATCAGGGGGACTACTGCGAGGTACCTCGGAGTCGCGCCACTAGAGACGTGACAGCAAGGGTCGACCGACAGGCTCTGTTCCAAGACTCAGGAGGCCTCCGCCTATAGGGCAATCCTTGCCGCGAGGCTGGCCGCGACAACAGACTCGCATCGCGATACCTGTCAGAACAGCGCGCATGAATGGTGCTCGTTTATCAAAAAAAAGGCCGCGAAGTCGTCGTCCTCATGGTCCGCTTTAGCGTGTTCCGACAGGCCAAACAACGCGCGAGCATGAGGCGCTACCGTTGTCGTGTTTGAGAAGCCCTGCGTCTTCGAGCGCTCACTACGGCAACGATCGGGCAAGGCACACCAGAGCGTGACTGTGAGCGTGAGCGTGAGCGAGAAGGCGCACCGGCAGGGCGTTGAAAGTATTCCTGGCACGCGTCTGTGTCGGTCGCACCTGGCCTGCATCGCCGTACGCGCCCGCATTCCTGGTGCTGACAGTGTGCGGCAGAGGGCCCATTTCGGTATCGTGAAGACTTGATCGCGAGCCTCGTGCGGATCGCTCGGGTAAGCCGAGCATGAGAAAAGATCCTGACGAGCATCGGCGCCCGTGCCGTCTAATCGCTCCCATCCTGACACGCTCGTCGCTCGGTCAAAAAGCCACGGAATCGAGATTGTTCACATTTGGCAAGCCGCAATAGTTCGTTGATCTTGAGAGTGCCGACTCAGCTTAGCTCGTCGCCCGTCTTGTCGCCCTACAGCTGTCAATCTATAGTACCGATCGCTTCCCTGCACCATTAATTGCAAGGCTTACGCCAGGCACGGCGGTGTGAATGGTGGACGCGTCGGCAAGCGAGTGACAACAACCACCAACCCGGAAAACTGACTCCCACCAACAACATCATGGCCCGCGCCGAGCGCGGCCTCGACCGGATCTGCAGTCCACCTGCACCCCCAACTTGCGGAAGTCCCTCATCCGTCTCTGCATGCTCAACCACCGTTTGCCTTCAAGAATGTCAAGTGTAACAGAATGTTGCGAATCGTGCCACTGCATTGAAAACACGTCCAAACAGCACCGACGCAGTGTGACGAGCAGCGTCCATCCCCATACTTTGTTTCAGCGTTACACCGCTCGGGACCAGACTACGCCATCATGCACACTTCGCTACTTACTCGAGTGCTAGCCTGCAATATATGTCGTGTTCAGAAAACACATGGTCGCCCTCGCATGGATACTGTAAGGCTCTCACGGCCCTCGTTTGCGTCCCACTGTTTGACGCCATCGTCTTCTAGAAACATTTTCTGATGCCCTGACCATGTGCGGGAGACGCGTTTCTAGAACAACCGCTGACGAACAGTACAGTGGTCGACGACCCTGGGCTGGGCCGGTTGAGTCAGTTCGGCAGTCGATCCGATGTGCATCCTTCCTTCGCAAACGGTATACTTATTCTTTTTAACGATCGGGATATTGCCGTCTGTGCGTGTTATCGTTCATGAGGAGTACTGCAGCTCAACACCCACAGAGCGGACCATTTGCTCTCTCTTCTTTAGGTCCAGACTCGCACCAAGAGTAAATAGCAGCTCCTTGATTCTGCCCTCCCACAATACTCCGATATGCCAATCCTGATCGACTCTAGCCTTCAGCACGCCGGATACATCGTCATCTGCAGAAGTTGTTGGGCGTTTCCAATCTGGACGCAACTTCTTGATCGCCCAATCTACGTCGGTTGTGCTGCGCAGACGCCAGAGTTCACACCCGAGCTGCAGCTCACTTTCATAGGAGTAGAAGTTGAAGTCGAAGCGGGAGGACAGGGCCAAGTTAGGGCCGGCCTTGACAGCATACGTGGAAGAGAGATTTCCCATCAACGGGTTGAGCGTGAGCGTCATGGTATACGGGAAGCCCGCATGGTTGGGTAGGGTGGCGAACCTCACCCCTGTGCTGATTCCCCCGCTCTTGTTGAGTATGCCATAGTACAGCTCAGCGCCTGCGCTGAAGCGACCATGCACAGGATCCACCTGCTCTGCAGCAACGGGTTCTGCGGGCGCAACTCTGGGGCCTGGACCAAAGTTGTAAAGACCCCGGACGCCCATCAACGCCGAGTCTGTGCTGTACATGTATTCCGTGCTGTATTTGCCGAAGTCATTTTGCAGTAGCGTCAGGATCGTCCCGCCGTTGTTGAGATTGGAGTCGCTCACGGCGGCGATCCTCAGCTGTCGCGTAGGAGTGAGGCGGCGGAGGTACAGGGCTTCGAGCCTCTGCTGTGGTAGGAATATGCGCCCATACAACAGGGTGTCTGTCTTGACTCAGCGGGGGTACGGGAAGGCAGTGTCATCCAGCTCACTCTTGCGGTCTATCCGGCGGCCAGCATGCCAAACCTCCCACGACCACTTCTCGTCCGGTCTCCGCAACTCTTGCACATGCTTGTAACCTCGTATGACGTTGTGGAGGTCGATGTGGGACGTCCTAAAGTCCTTCCGTAGTGGCAGCGACGAGTACAGGTAGGATACTGAGCCGTCGACTACCCCCACACTGCCTAGGGTGTACGAGGTTGCGAAATTGGGGGCCGCGAGAGAGGAGATTTGCATGCGCAGCCCACGGGGTATGTCAAAGTCGAGCAATGCTGTCATCTACAGTCAGTATCCAGTCTAGAACGCGACATCCAGTGTGACGTACCCCGTGCCGACGCGTTCAGTGCGCCATAGGAATTGTCGACGTTCCAGCCCGATGCCTCGTAGAATGCATGCTGCACACTATCCATGAAATCCAACATCGCTATGTTATCGATTGATCATCTCGAGCAGACTGGGGTGAGGTTGAGTGCGTAGACTTTGGAGAGCGCGAGAGCGACATCTGGATCCACAGCGGAGCAGCCGCGGTTGCACCAATCGGGGGTTCGCCAAAATCCCCGCTCAATTTTTTGGAAGTCGCGACCGCAACTTCGAACTTTTTCCTGAGCGCAACCACCAACCACAACACCCCCGAAATACCGCCACCATGCCCAAATCCAAGCGCCAGAAGGTCGTGCATCTTACCAAGACGGACAAGAAGGGCAAGGAGCTATCTTTGAAGCTCTTTGCCAATGTCCAGGAAGCGGCGGATAACTTTGAGCACATCTTCGTCTTCGCCGTAGAGAACATGCGCAACTCGTACCTCAAAGAAGTTCGCCAGGAGTTCGCTGACAGCCGGTATGTCTGCGGAAGCGCTTTCATCCAATGCGCGCATGGCTAACGAATGCGCAGATTCTTCTTCGGAAAGACCAAAGTCATGGCGAAAGCGCTTGGCCTAAGCCCGGCAGAAGAGCACCTCTCGAACCTCTCCGAGCTTACCAAGCACCTCAACGGCAATGTCGGACTCTTTTTCACCAACCGCGAGCCCAGCGAGGTCATTGAGTACTTTGCCAACTACTCGCAAACCGACTTTGCGCGCGCCGGTGTTGTCGCTACACAGACCTTCACAGTACCCGCTGGTGTTGTCCACTCAAGAGGTGGAGAGATTCCCGAAGAGGAGGACGTGCCGCTGCCGCACAGCATGGAGACTACCATCAGGAAATGGGGCATGCCAACGAGGCTCGACAAGGGCAAGATCATCTTGGATGTGCCGCACACCATCGCCGAGGAGGGCAAGGTCATGAACAGTCATCAAACAGCGCTGCTGAAGATGTTCGGTGTGGCCATGGCAGACTTCAAGATCGATCTCAAGGCCTACTACACCAAGGCGACTGAGCAGGTGACAGAGGTTGGAGCTATGGAGGAGTAGGAACAAGCGAGATCAGCTTAGTTCAGTTGCATCATGACGGCGTTTCTTAGGCGTTCGGTTCGACCAGGGAAAAGTATGCTAGATGACTTTGACGGAAAGCTCGAGTCAGCCCACGAGCACATCACAATATACCCTATTATGTTGGTCTTCAACTTTGCTGGACCTCTGCGCGACTAGCTTTCATGGCATACTGCATATATTTTTCAGTCGCCTGTTCTCTACTAAAAAGATATTTAAACCTGCTACAGCATCGCTAATCCAGCTAAAAGACCTCCTACGATAGCACCAAATGTCTCAGGGTAGTTCGCAACACCTGCACCCGTCTCGGCCGGAACCGACGCACTCGCCGAAGTCTCATCCGCTGTAGGAGTCGCCGTGCGCGTAGTCCTGACCGATGTGGATGAGTGTGTGGAAGAGTGTGTCGAGGTATGCGAGGTTGTAGAGTTGCGCGACAGCGTTGAAGTCGAGAGCGTCGAGTTGGCCATAGCGCTGCTAGACATGGAGATCATGACTGTGCTGCCGGAAGGTGTGAGAGTCGGTAAGTTTGAAAGTACCGGAGCGGACTCGGTGACGGAGGGATAGACGATGGTGCTAGGGCCAAAGAAAGGCGCCGTGTCCGGGTCGAACATTGGGCCGGTATCTACATCGGATGCTTGATTAGAGTTGAGATTCCAGGCATACTACATGCAAAACTATTGCCGTCGACCAAACTTACAGCTTGAGGTTGAGGCATCTTGCGCAAGCGCGGCGACCACCAGGCCAAACAAGGCAACGAGCACCTTCATACTTTCTTTCTTGCTACCCAACTTGTCGCGTTGTGATGCACTAGTAACGGCAGTCGGCAGACGTGAAACCCAATAGTGATGCTGGCGGAAACTCGAACGTGTAGTGACGAAGATAATAAAATGTATTAGGAAAGAGCGAAAGAGTCAAAAGTAAGGATCGACCGACGACTACGACCGCGATGGAAAGTGAAGCCCAGCACGCGCGCGCATCACGTAGGACCAGAAAACTGGTTCTCAGGGACTTTTAATCCCCATTCATTCTACCCTGCCCCCGTCAGCCTGTTCTGGCCCTCCGCCCCTAAAGAGAAGGATCTCGTAAAGAACAAGCATATCAATACTCTCCCGCAACCCGCCCAATGATGGCCGCCCAGTCAGCGTGCCCAGAGGTCTGGTCATCTCCGTGGGGCTAGACGTGTTTCGGATGGGGGCTCGTGTTCTCGTGTCTACATGGCTGCGAGCCCGAAAGTTAGTGGCGCCTAGTCCTATTGCCGCGAGACTGGCGCGGTGAATCTATGGATTGGATTTGGGCAGGCTAGAGGGCAGAAAGTGAGCAGCTGATGCGCGCGATGGGGGTTTGCTTTTTTGGGTGAGGTCGATGGATGGCTTTGTGAATGGATGCTAGTGAGCGTTGGAGGCGCGCGTGAGTGGAGATACCCCACATGGCGCCCCTGATGGCTTGGCAGGTACAAGCGGGCGAGCAAGCGATGTGAGGACGCGTGCATGACGTGCATGTTTTGCTGAGCCTGCAGCACCACCGCGGAGCCTGAGACCGCTATCACACAACTGACTCTGGTATACGAAATGACGCCGCGGATCGTTAGATCTGGACTTTGTTCACAAAATACAGCAGCCTTTGCATGGCCACTGCCGTTGCGGTGCCTTCTCTGTGTTTCGCGCTCGAGCCAAACCAGATGAGCTGTCTAGGTATCGTCACTTCATCTGTTCTCGAACATGTGTCTTGATCTCACTTTCATGTCTTGCATGGAGTCTAACACGAAGTTGCTTCCTAACAATGGAATTGTCTCGGTGCTCAGCACATATAATGCAGCATCCACAAGCAGAAGGTAAAGCTTCACAGCCAGAAACGGACACTACCTCATCAGCAGCTCCAAATGAACTATCAAACCCAGAACAGCCCACTCGGAGGGCGCGGTTTATTTGCGAATCGACCACTTGGACGGGGCGACCTCATACTCACGGAAGACCCCATTGTCTTCTGCAACACCGGTAATACTGAAAACCAGTGGTCCGACCAGGATACCGTCGACACTTTCTATGCTGCTCAACGAATACATGCAACTTCTGTCATCTATGCAGCTGTGAACAATCTTACATTAGAGCAGCGAAAAACACTACGTACGCTCTGGCCCCGGCCACCCCATGGTTCTACACTCGATCGATACGTCGATCGTTTCGAACGCAACGCATTCACCTTCGTGAATGCCAGCAATAACAAAACACACCTGGTAGTGTATGAAGACATCAGCTCCATCAACCACTCGTGTGTTCCAAACGCTACCATCGAAATATGGCCTCGCCGCACGGTGTTTCCGGAAGGCCAGGCAAGGCTTGTAGCAACTAGAGCAATCCCAGACGGAGCCGAGATCTTCGTAAACTACATGGAACGCGACTGGCTCGGCAACCATGTAGCTCGAAATGCTGTACTGAACCATCACTGGGGATTCACGTGTTCGTGCAATGGGTGTACACACCCGTTTACCGTCATGGATACGATGTCGCGCAATCTAGTACGCGAATACAAGACCAACATCACTGCCATGACAGCGGTAATGACTGAGGAGCAGAAGACTCACAGCATCATGAACCTGGCGGGCTACATCAACATTCTTACTTCTTTGGGCAGGTGGGATGTAGAGCTGTCCAACGCGTAGGTCAACCCACTTTCTCTTCATGTCTACACCACTAACGACTATTGAACAGATGTCTAGAACTCGCACGACTCTACTTAGGAAAGAAACACTACGCGCAGGCAAAACAAGCTGCCATGGCAGGGTCGCTCGTCGAGAAGAACTTCTTCATTGATACTTGGAATCAGCAGCTGAACGACATACTAGGACAGTGTCATCAGGAGGACGAAAGGCTGCGTGAGGAGTACAACAAAGGGGCCATGGGTCCTTTTTCGATCCTACCTATGTAGTGTTTGCATATGATCAATCGTTGTATTTCTTCCTGAACAACGAGCGTGTCGATGATTCTTTCTCAAACCAGACTCCTGTTTATGCTTCCAGATCAGCAAACTGCCGCAGCTGACGGGATATAAGGGTCGATCCGACGTCCATTGGCAGACTTCCTACATCACCCATACGGATAAAAGTCATCAACCACACGATAAACATGGCAGCTAATCATCCTCAGGTACGAGTCACTGATGTCAACGTTGTTGCGGGTAATGGCCTTGTGGCACAGCAAGACTTCAAGAAAGGCGCTCTCATTCTCGACGAAGACGCGTTCTTCCAATGCGACACACGCAAGCGGACCGAGGAGCAGAATAGAGAACTCATCACGTTCTACGACGAAGAAGTCAACAAAACTACTACGCGTTTGACGACAGCATACAGACGGCTAAGCTGGCAAGACCGAGAAGCCTTCCACAAGCTCTATACTTCGAAGACCAGGGCTACAGACGTCGAGCACCTTGTAGATCGTTGTCGGTATAACGCTTTCAAGTTCCCAACTTATCCCCTTGCAGATGACAACACTGACCTAGTTGTCTATCGCACGATATCCTTCGCCAATCATTCCTGCATCCCCAATGCAGTACTTTACATCGATAAGAATGGTGCAGATCTTAAAGGTTATGGCCGACTGGTTGCTACACGACAGATTAACGCTGGTGAAGAGATCCTGATCAACTACATCGCGGACGATTGGGAAAAGAGCAGGGATGCTCGCCAAGCAGCACTGATGCTAGGATGGGGCTTCGACTGCAGTTGCAAAGCATGTGCGCCTGCGCTCGAGCCGGACGCGTCAGAGCGAACTTTGTGCTCCACCTATAGTAATGTGGAAGGTCAAATATCCTGCGCAAAGCTTCGCATTTACGTCGATCTACTGCACGAACTGGGCGTACGCGACTGGTTGCTATCATCTGCGTAAGTATTCGGGCCCGATCGTACTCTTCATGTCATGCTAATGTGTCCCATCCAGATACAATATGCTCGCGGACAACAACTTCGTGCAGGGAAAGTACAAAGAAGCAGCGTATTATGCTCGAAGTGGTCTTCTCGTTGAAAATCACTTTTATGCAAAGACTAATCTTGAGTCATTACTCGCCGTGTATGGTGAGTGTATTATGAAGGATAGCAGCATCCATGCTGAGATTGAAGAGAGCTAAGAAAGGTGCTCACACCTTCCTAGCTGGATCAGGGCTAGTGGACTTGGTTCACTCGGTATCAAATTGTCATGCTGAAGAGAATGTAACCAATGCGGATATGCGATATAGATTTAGATAGTATATCCAAGATGTTTATCCAAAAATGAAAGACTCATGACGCTGTGATGTTGTACTCTAGCCAAAGAGTCCCGCGTGAAGAGTTGAGTAGAAGCGGTACTTCAGCCCGAACGTATCGCCGAAAGACAGAGACACTCATAGGAAAGACAAAAGCATCGAGAAGAGAAGCGAGAAAGTATACCATGCGTATCACCTAGTACCCACCATAACCTCCACGTCGCCCACCCAACGGCACCCTAGCATGCCACTCATCATCTTCATACTGGAAAGCTGAGTCCCTCCTACCCATCATGTTAGAACGTCTAGCCGATCGCTCTTTCTTGTCCTGGATGTGCTCAAGAGCCGCATGGATGTCGTTGAGTGCGTATCGCGCATCTAATTCGTCTTGATCTCCAATTGCGCGTGGTTGGGGGTAGCCGTAGCCTGGCTCGTGTCTATCCGCGAGGTATGATGAGGCGCGCACTGGCTTGGGTGGGAAGTGCGACTGCGCAAACGGATTATGCATGGTGGGTGGGTTAGCCATGGTTGCGCGACGATTTGGCAGGCTTGGACGAGTAGTGTGGACTGGGTAGTCATCGAAGTACGACTCAGGCTCGTGCATGTGCGTGCGTGGACTGCGAGGTTGTGGATAGTCGTCTACTGTCTCCTTGTGGTATCTGACCTTCTGTACCCGACGGTGGTCAACATCTTCGTCGTAGATGTGGCTGGGGTGCGGCTGGCTGAACATATTTGGCGACTTTCTCCCGTAAGAGACCTTCTGGCGACGATGCACGTGCGTGAAAGAAGGGCGGCGGCGTATAGGAGTGTCAAAGATACCATCATCTGCTGTGTGGACAGATGTAGTGTTCATAGACTCGGTGCCGCTTCCACGCTCTGACGATGAGTTGGAGGTCTCCCTAGCCATGCCGTGCGAGGAGTAGTACTTTCCAGATCTTTTCTTCTTCTCGTCAGAGAGGCCAACTGGTGAGGCATTACCGGAACGTGTTCGGTCTTCCACAATATTGTTGGTGCTCAAGTGGATATGAACAGGCGGCACTTTGTTGTGAGAAGACCGAGAAGAGTCGGTAGTGAAGGACTCTGGGCTATGCCTACCATTGCGTTGATCATCGATTATGTCTGAAGTGCGGTGTCGACGGGTGGTTTTTGCGACATATGGATCGACGTTGTTCTTGCGCGGACGGCTTCGGCTACGACTGCGACTAAGACCTCTAGCTCTGCTGAGTGATCGATGTTTCTGAGTCTTCTTCGATCTCTTGCCGGGCCGCTGACGTCCTCGTCCACGTCGATCAACATCTATGTGATCATGTTCAATGTTGACAAAGCTGGAATCTTCCGACTCAGACTCCCAAGAGTCACTGTCGGACGATGAGCCAGAAACATCGCGACGAACCCTGTGGTTTTTCTTGTGATGTCTGAGGTGATCAGGATTAAAGCCGGGGACGTGCCTCATGCCAACTGGCGGCATATGCATCTGGTCCGGAAACGCACCAGGCATTGGCATTTGACCATGGGGAGGGCCATGTTGTTGGCCAGGAGGAGGCGGAAGATGCTGCAGTGGCACGCCCGGCATGTGTTGGCCTGGTCCAACATTCGGTGGGGGCGGCGGACGACCCCCGTCGTGTTGTGCGGACATGCCGGGAGGTGGCGGTGGTGGAGGAGGGCCTCCAGGGCCTGCCATTGGATTCATGTGGCCCGGGTTTGGAGGATGCTGTCCGGGGTTTTGCGCGCCAGGATGTTGTGGTTGCTGCTGTTGGGGAGGTCTTTGTTGCTGTGGCATGTTTTGGCCGGGGTTATTAGACGGGTTCGGGAACTGGTGACCTTGCGAGTTTCCTTGTTGCTTGTTCTTGTTTGCATCTTGGGGCCCATTGCCCGCACCTCCGACGACAGGTCTCGCTTGCATAGGCTCTTGAAACCCAGAAGGTTCAGTCTCCAGAATGATGTCTACACGCACCAGCTGCCTTTCTCGACGGTTGACCGAGCGCCATTTGTTTACAACGCTTGCAATTCTGTATTGGATGGTTCTATTGTACCTCGCAAGCTCAACGTTCTGGTCCTCAACGAGCTCGTTGATGATTCGGCGACAGTTTGGGGAAGGGATCTCGTTCATCGCTTTCTTGACGTTATTATGGTTTCGACGAAACTTGTGCAGTTCGCTGTGGAGTTCCTGGAGTGCGACGTGTTGTTGCTCAGGTGTGGCATCCTCCCAGGAAGTGGCGTTCCTTGGCTTCTCTAAGATGAAGGAAGCCAATTGGGGATCGTAGTTGGCGTATGGGTTTAGAGCTTGCTGTTGGGGCTGAGCTGGCCTCTGCTGGGCCTGTCCAAAGTTCTGTTGTTGTCCAGAGCTCTGCTGCTGCCCATTCGGGACTTGTCGTGGTTGACTGACATTCTGATGCGGATGGGGTACCTGACCCTGATACTGTGCCTGCTGCGGAGTCGCCATTGAATGGTTTGTGAAGGTTATAGGAGGGATATCTTCAACGAAGGAAGTATAGCCGATGGCTAGATGCTCAAGTGACTGAAGACTTGATGCCGATGATCGCAACAGGCAGATCAATGTGATGAAGACACGGGAAGTGAATGACAGGGCGAACTAGAAAGTCTAAGGCAGAAACAGGAGGACGTTGACCGAAGATATAGATTGGCAGATTTCTTGTCATACTGCAAGATTGTAGCTCTCGATCTTTGTCCGGAGCAGTAGTAGCACTTTGTCGATGCAAGCGAGGTTGTGGTCCCTCTAGGAGTACAACAGCCACATCCAGTTGTTTCCCCGGGGGGTCTACATGAAACAAGCGTTAATTGGTCGTATCGAAGGGCACTCGCAAGCCCCACTTGAGGGTGATATCGAGGCTCTCACCGGTCTAAGCCACCAGGCTGAGGGGGACAAACAGGCAAATAACCCCGCCCTCCTGCGTGAACGCGCAGCATAGCATCGTTGCTACACGTCTTGAGGCTCAACTTTGACCGGACCAGTTAAAGATCGTATAAAATATGCAGAAGCCATGCGCATGCATATTTGAGGACTCATAGCGGCTGCCTGTTTTTGCATGCAGCCTGATGGTGTTTGGTGTTTGGATAAGGTCGCATATGCATTACAGCTGCAATCGTTGGGATTCGCCGCGAATAATGGATGTAATTCTTGCTTTTTTGGCCTGCCCTCCGTGGAGCTGGATACATGAAGTCGTCGAAGTGTGAGAAACGTTCACGGTGCCAGCGCGGAAGAAGCGATCATTGATTGACCACGCTAACGGGGCGTCATGACCCCGCTTTTGGCCCGTGCACGGCTCAACACCCCCTTTCGCCTCGAGCCCAGGTGCCAGCCAAAAGAAGGCAACTGACCACTACAAGCCACCATCGCAAGGTGTACGGGAAAGATGAGGACCCTTTCTTTGAGTAACGAGTATCAATGGCTGAGACAGCGTCCTGCTGACGTCCAACCCGCCTGCTTGCCCTTCGTTCCGCTCGGCCAACGCATCCAATCACCACCCACAAGTCGAGGTAAGAACCCGCTGGTTACGCCAAAGTCTTTTAGTCACTGGTAGTTGTACCTGGTGATACGCATGTAGACCCCTTATCTGTGTCTGCACTTATACCACCCAGCCCGGCTTGCATCACTGCTGGGCGTGTCGTATGTCAAACATTTTGGTACATCGCCCTTTGGTGTATCGCAGTGCGATTCGATCTTTCCAGCCGATGTTAATCCGCCTACACTCCAACATGGACTTCAGACCGTTCTGCGGTGCGGCTCAGCGCGCGTTCGCGCAGCGTCGATCTACTACTGCACATCGCGTTGCTGTCGACCTGTTTACTGCAGTTCGACGCCCTTCCATGCAGCTCGTGCCGCCCTCCAATCTTCAGCTCTCTATCCAACCAATGTCCTTCTTGCCGGAGGCCCGCGGACTTGATCGCATTTGGAGGCCTATCGAACACACCGGATCCACCGCGCATGACATGCATATCCGCGGCTGGATGACATCTTTGACACGCAGCCTTATGCACGTCTGGGTTGCAACACCACAACCGTGTTCCAGAATCGTCTCTAATAGGTGAGAGCGACTGCAACTCTTACGAGTAGCCGCGATAGATATACAACATCGTTACACTTCCTGATATTCGCTCACCGGACGCAGACACGCCCTCGCTCATGCACTTCTATCATGAAGATCCTCCATATCAGTCTCGGACCGGATATGTCGGCTTGAATCATCTCTCCCGCGTTTTGAGGAGCATAACCAAGTCTCCGGTCTGAGCCAGTAGTCATACAAGTGCATTCTATTGAAAAATCATGCGCCCACAAACAGCCACCTGAGCAAGGATGCAATCCTGCACCAGACTTGATACCGACAAATCTGCTAACGAACAGATTGAAGCGCGCCGGAAGTACGAGACATCTTGATCGGTATGGAATTACTCTCCGAGCCACACGGCACTTGAGAAGCTCGGCATCTCGCTGGTACGATCTGCGGGTACGTACATGTCTGAGACACGGGCGAGCATCACGGCTTGCCTACCACCCCGCACGATCGCAGCAATCCGCCGACTCGGTACCGTTGCCTTGACCGCCAGATTGATCCTTCGACAGCCAAGCTCTTACATCCGGCAGGCCGCGGCAGAGGCAAGATGGCGTGGCATTACAGGACGATCTTAATCACGCTTTCGGTTACACACTCCGAAGCAGTGACTGACAGCTTGCGATCAACACTAAACGATCCGATGAGAGCATGTTGGGATGACCTTCCAGCAGCCAGAGACAGGTTTCTTGACAAGTTGATCCGTCGGGCGATATGCAATGCATGCGCGGGGGTGTCATGGTGTGTCACATAACCAGCGTCGCAGAGCCTCAGAAAGTTACGATGGCAGCCTGGTTCACTTTCGTGTCGCCAACAACTGCCTGCTTCGCTTGCAAATCATGCATGAAGGGTCCCGAAGGACCATGAGCGAGGAGCATACGGATATTTCTCGCCTCAGAACGGGGTCTTCGAACACGATGCATACTGGATAAAGTGCGCGCCTGATAGTACGTAACGACAAACATGACCGACCTGTGGCCATGGTCTTGCTTTCTATCTTGCCACAGGCAAATTCACATGCGTGCCTTGCCGCTTGAACCTAAGCGTTCGAGCGCCCCACCTCTCTTTGGCTTGGTCTAGTTCGAAAACGTCCTCCCAAGGCTCGCCGATATCGACTTCATCCTGCTGGGACACGTTCGTCCAAGCGTCATCAACTTCCGACGCACTGCTGACGATCTTGATACCCATCTTCTCCGCAATTTTTCTGACATCTTTGGCAGCTTGCTCTGCGCTTTCGTATTCGCTCTTCCAGGCTTTGAGCAGGACACTTCCAAGCCTAGCCTCTTCTAACACTTGAAGCTGATCACGCCAATCTTTTGCTGGCTTCGGTGGGCCGCCTTCAGGTGAAGAGAATGGGTCCCAATCTATGCCCCGTTTACAGTGCGCTTCGGCCGTGTGAGTATTCGTCATGAGTTCCCAGACAAAGGTCGCCCAGTAGAATCTGTGTCGGAAATACGTAGTTAGCGAACTGCCGCGCCTAGGTCTTGACGTATGCGAGAACGATGAATACTCACAAGGACTCACGATGACTTCCACACGTTCGAGGAAACTCTGTGGAATAGTCGTCGTAGTATATAGTGCCGCCATCTCCCGCCCATTCACAAGTATCCCAACCACCGGAAAAGTCTTCCGGAATATCTTCGCTCTCGTCTTCGCTCTCGCCCTCACTTTCGTCTCTAGGATATTCTGAAATTGGAGCCCCTGCAGCACGCCATTTCTGAACTCTTTGCTCTCGTCTCTCGTACCGCTTCTCCTTTCTCCAAGCCTCTCGTCTACTATCGGCATCAAGCTCTGGCCCATCAACGCTGATGAAACCTGAAATAGCCAGTGAATAATCGTGGCGCAACCACACATTAGTAGACGAGAAGAACGTCAGGTATACAGAGCGAGAGTGGAGGTAGCTAATGGCGGACAGCGATTGTAAGGCCCACCGATAGTACAGGGCCAGCATGATGTGGTCCTCTCTTGAAGGCTCTTCTGGAACAGGTACAGTCATGGCAGGAAGATCGCCCCAGTGTGGGCCTGGACCAAGTCTTTCGACGATCACTCCGTTACCGGCGTCGCTATATACAAGGCCGGTACGCCTGCAATCGCGTTAATATTAACAGAGTCCTGTTCAACACTTCACATACCGAACAATCCTTGGATGGTCTTCGCCAAGAAGCTCATAAGCTTTCCGTAGCCGTTTGATCCCCCATTCTGGTCTAGCCCTTGTATCGTCATCTTTCGGTTCGTATATGATGATGCTCTTCCCATCTTTGTGAGGTACTGCGCATGCATGTTGCCAGAAATCACAGTACCAGCGTCGGGTGTCTTCCGGCTCTATGCTGGCTTCGGAGGGATAATATGGCGACTGCGTTGCAATCGTTCGCTCTTCGTCTTGGGGCAGTGGCCCATTAAGAGATGAAATTGCCGAACCCATTGGGCAGCACGAGAAAAGATGCTAAAAGTACTAAATCGCGATACATTGCGTACTATATACACTGACCCAGGTGTTGCCGTTTGAGGCAAGCGCCATCGCGCCTCGTGAACCGTGCCAATGATGCCTGCTTGGCAGCCCTATCAAGCTTATCCTAATCAGATCTAAGTTTGAACCCCAGCTTCCCGTCCTTGAACTCGAACATACCCTCCCACTTCTCACCAATGTCAACCTCATCGCCAGAGATGGTTATGCCCACCTCAGCTGCCGCCAACTCGATATCACCAATGACCTTATCCACGCTGCCATATCGATTATTCCAAGCGCCAACCAGAACATGTCCCAGTCGAGCATTCTCTAGCTCCTGGAATAGCTTGCGCCGTTCTCTCTCATCGATAATGTTGGATATATTTGGCGAGTCTTCGATTTTATAGCCTCCTTCCATGGGCCATGCAGGCTCCCATAGCCCACGAAAAGGCCCACGATGCGATGGCGACACAGCAGTGAAGTCGTTCGTCATGAGTCGCCAGACGAATGTAGCCCAGTAGAAGCTAGAGTGTGAAGATAAGGATCAGCAATCTTTTGTGCGTACACCGTGGTTCGCGCATACTCACAGGTCTGCCTTTACACTTCCTTGTACACCTCCTGTGTAGTAACTTTCATCAAAAGGATCCTCATGATGTACCATATCATATATCATGTCGTCCGCTGCCCACTCACCCTCGCTCCAACCGCAGCTAGCGGTGCTCTCTATCTTTCGCCCATTTTCATCTATGAAGTCAGCTTCTCGTCGGGCCGCCTTAGTGTCTTCTTCAGTATCTTTCCAGAGCTCATCCTCTATCTCCTGTGCACTAGCGCTGATGAATCCACCCACTGCGAGCGAGAAGTCCGGGCGTATCCACACGAGTTGCGCTGAGAAGAACCCAATGCACATGGATCTTGCATGCATGACCCTGAAGGCGGAGAGTGCCTGTATCGCCCATCGGTAATACAGCGATAGCATGATCTTATCGTCGTGCGACATCGTTTGCGCTACCACAGGCACTGTCATCGCAGGCACCTCAACCCTCTTGAGTTGGCCCGGTTCCAGTCTTTCAACGACTACGCCATCACCCGAAGTGCTGTATAGCGCGCCGATATACCTGAAAGACTAAGCGCGGTCAAGTACACGAGCAGAATGATACGTACCGAACAATCCGCGGGTGTGGTCCACCGAGGAGCTCGTACGCCTTCCGCAAACGCTTTATAGGCCAGCCATGCCTCGATCTGGGGTCTGGGTATTCGCCGTTGTCTTCATCGCAGATGGGCGTGAATATGATGACTTTGTCCGTGTCTTGGTGTTGTACGCAGTCCGCAACTTCAAACAAGCGTTCGTACCAAATGGTGGGATTCGCTTCGACGGGGACAAGCTGGCCGTTACGCACATATGGGTATCGATTCGGGCCATCATAAGGAGGTCGAGAGTCTGGCTTCGAAGGATTGGGTGAGTAGATTGATGAGAATATGGAGCCCATGGCAGTTTGCTGGGGATGAATGTATTGCGGTCCGCGCTATGAGAAAGCTGGTAAAGGTTATGGGGCCAGCAACCAGATATATGCGCTTCCAATGGGAGCTTTCGCGTCCCTAATATTGCGAGCAAACTATAGCCGTGTAGATTGCGATGGATCATTGGTCAGACTAGAGAGGTACGACAGAGAGACGGGATGGAAGGGCGACCCGAAAGAGTAAGATCTGCGCTTAGTACAGAGATACCTGCTTGGCACATATAAAACCAACAAAGACCACCAGGCACCCACTCAAGCAACCGTAGCAGAATTACTCAGACTTTGATTCAAAATGAGATGGGAAGAGAATCCCCATTCATCTCGCCGGCCCTTCCAGCGTATTCCTCCGACTAGGCATCCTCGGATCCCTCTTCCCCATCGTAACCTCAAGAGCCTGGATCAAAGCCGTGCCATCATACCTAACAAAGTTCTCGCCCTCATGCTTCTTCCCATACACGCGAATGGGTTCAATACCAATGCTTTTGAGCTCGTCTCGGTCGACCGCCGGCGTCCCTGGCCCTTGGAGATGGATGATGTGCGTGACGTATTTCTTGTACTGACTCTTATCCAATGGCCCAAACACGCTCTTGGAGTCTTCGCATGCTTTCGCGATGGCAGCTATGAAGTCGAGCGCGGAGTAGGGGTTGGAGGATGGCCCTGTCTCGCGATCGATGGTCGAGTTGAGGATGAGGATTTTGTAGCGGATTGCGGGGTTGCTGATGGCTTCGCCGATACCTTTGAGAACCAATGAAGGAATGATGGATGTGTAGAGCGAACCGATGCTGTATATCACGGCCTGTGCGTCGTTCAATGCATTGAGCACGGTGGGGTTGGCAGAAAGGCGTATCTCCTGGCCATAGGGATTGATATACCAGAGCCTTTCGATTCTGGCTGGCAGCTCCTCTTCATCCGCTTTGGAGAAGGTGATGTATTGCTTTCGAAGAGTCGGTAAAGATCCGGGTAAATTGGCATCCTCAATTCGATCGTGCTGTTCGGTCTCATCGATTATTGGTGCACCTCCCGACACCAGGGCTGTCGAAATGGAAGGGTGTGAGATGGAGTTCTGGCCGGTGATGGTGTCGCCGTTTGCGAGGCTGACTGAGATGTGGTGCGTGAAGTTGGTGTTGATCGCCGGTAAGACTGATGTGTGACTGGGCACAGAACAGATGCTTGAGAGTAGATAGATGGCTGACTCGAACGAGCCAGTGAAAAGTCGAGCACTGTAACTGTCAGCTTCGAGAATTTTGATGCGGGTAGGTGCGCTGCAGAGGATATGCGATGGTAAACGTAACAGAGACAATGAAATCGGGATTTGAGCGATCATATAAATAGGGAGAAGCATAATGAGTGCATCAATCACGTACCCAGTAAGAAACAAGTTGCCGATACTCGCCCCTGAGAAGTCGAAACTCGATGAGGGCCGGCGACGCTTGACGATCTCGTACGCGACAACATTGAGTATCGATCGTATGAGCTCTTTCTTCGCCGTCGAGATGTTTGTCCAGAGTGCATGCTCAGCCTCTACAATCTGCAGCCATTCATCTCGGGCTGAAGACCGTTCTTTGGGCAGTCTGTGGTTGAAGAAGGTCTTGATAGCTGCTTTCTCGCTGTCATCGTGATCGGGGTCATCCGGGATCAGGCGGACAAGACGACCTAGAAAGGTTAACATCTAGATCATTGTTCTCTGAGAGCATTCGCGTACTTCTCACATCACCGATACCTGTGAATGTCAGTGTTGTGTCATTCCTGCCTTAGACTGTGCCCACCTGGACCTCCGAAGACGCGTATCAGCTCAGACGAGCTGCCGCCGTTATCACTGATAGGGATGACATAGCTCAGCGGGCATCTCTTGTCTTCTCTGACTTTCTTAAACACATCGACTAGATTGTTCGCAGCGCTTCCACCTGAGAACACAACGATGCCTTTGCTTTTGAGGTTGCCGTTGGACATGGGCGAAGACGGCGTTACGTGGTCGCCGTTAGGCGAGAGAAAGTTCTCGGCAGACATGACGAGATGCGTGCAATGATGGTTGACCACATGGGTCGTGGCGCGGGTTTATCAAGTCATGGTGATGTTGACAGGGTGTTCGCAAAGGTGGATGCCCTTCCATGAGCTCAGAATAGAAGAGGTAGGAGTCATGCACTAATCCATTAGGGTGTCACGCGTTACGCGACTAGGCAATATCTCGCATTTTGAGCACAATTCGGCAAGAGGTGTTTGATGGAGATTTTGCATTTGTAGTTGGTTTGAAATGAAATTTGTACAGAACGAGTCGCCAGCCAAGATGTGATAGAAGGCTGCTCTCAACGCATCCAACCCCGCTCATATTTCATGCCCATATATACTCATCATGAGCGCTGGAAGTAGCGCATGATAGTCTCACTCCCGTTGTAGTTGAGATGACGCTCTGGCCGTGTGTGCGATGCCCAGTCCCAGCTACCCCTACCCCTCACACCACTGTCTCTTGCCATTGCAGGCCACGGCCGCCTAAGAGGTACCAGCGGCCTCCTCACGCTCCTTCCTCCGCGCCCGCTTCTCGAGTAGGGCGTCTCGTCGGTCGGCTAGGAGGCGGAATTGTCGGTTCTCGACGCCAGTGAGCCAGTAGCCGAAGCTGCCACCGGCGCCGGCGTAGAGGGGGTAGACCCAGAGAGATTCCTTGTTGAAGAGCGGGCGCATCTCAATGCCGAGTTGCCATAGCCGGGCGGCAACGCCTGTATATGTCGTCAGTAGAATCCCTGGGGGTATGCGCGGGCGGTTGGGGACATACCGAAACCGCTCCAGAAGAGGATCTTGTGGACCATGGTGAGCGGATGTAGTCGTGTCAGTTGTGTCGGTGTGAAAGACTCCTTCTGTGCTGCAGCAGCAATCGGGGCGGGTGTCGTGAGGGCGCGTTGTCACCGCTGTACCAGTACTGGCTTTCTGGGCTGCGATGCTCCATCGTCAAGCTCCGGAACGCCAAGAACGAACCACCCACGCGGATGCGGAACCAAGGTCCGCCGACCTCACCTCCGCGACAATGCCGCTTTCGCGCCTCTCCTGATATTGTCGCTCACTTTTTAGCTCTCGCTCTACAATCCATTCACTATTACCATTTTGAGCTGGCGCACCAGCCTAGCCCCCTACGTCATTCGCTACTCGCCAGCCTTTCCCACCCCCGTCTTGATGCGCCGGGCCGCAACACAAACGACACAAAACGACGGATCGCAATCACGTAAAATCAACCATGGCGGAAGTCGGCCGCAAGCGCCCAAGTGAAAGCGATGGAGCTGCGACTATGCGCAAAAAGTTGAGGCCATCGGAACTCCCGCTTTCCCAGGCGAAGCGATCGGCCATCGACAGCCTGGTGCACATGTTCCGTAAGAAGGGCGCATACGACGACATACGCAGAGACTTGATGAAGCAATATGTGTCAGGAGTAGGTGGCCAACGATTGATTATTACTATATGCTAGGCTAACCTTCGCGTGCCAGCCTGCTAAGGATGAACTGCAAGCCGCTCTCAAGGAGCTCGTCGACCGCGAAACCGACCGTAATCCCTCGCTGCTGTCCAAGGATCCCCGAATGGCCACTACACTTATAGAAGGCGCGGGTGAGCGCAGCGACATCTACGGCAACATTATGAACACGGTCAACACTCTGCTGGATAAACTGATTGATGAGCATGGCGTACCGAAAATGCGCGAGTACCGCATTGCCGAAATAGGCGCTGAGGCTGCTGCCGAAGAGGAGAAGCGAGGCAGTAAGAGCGAAGAGGAATGGGCTAAAGAAGCAGACGCTCGTCGAGAGAAGCGTGAAGCCCGGAGAGAAAAGGAGTTGGAGGCAGAGCGCGAGAGAGAACGCGAGGAGAGGGCAAAGAAGGAAGAGCGTAAGCGCCGCGAGAAGGAAGAGGACGAAGCCCGTGAGAAGGCGCGACAAGAGGAGAAGGAGCGCAGGCGCAAGGAGCGTGAAGAGCGCGACAAGGAAGACGAAGAGCGCCGACGCAAGGACCGAGAGAGAATCGACAAAGAGAGAGAAGAGGAGCGTCTACGTCGCGAGAAGGAACGAGAGGAGCACGAGAAGAGCCGAGAAGCCCGTCTCAAGAAGATCCGCGAAGAAGACGCTGAGCGAGAGCGCCGCCTACAAGAGGAGCATGACCGAGATCGCGGCGGTCGCCATCGCAGTGGTCGTGGCCGTAGCAGGACTCCCGATCGTGAAAGGGACCGGCGTGGACGAGACAGGAGCAGGCGAAGGAGCAGGTCAAAGACCAGGTCGCCTGAACGCCGTCTGTCGATCAAGCCTGAAGACATCAAAGTTGACGATGAGACTGCATTGGCGCTCCTGCTACAGGAAAGTGAGCAGATGAAGAATTCACGACAACGGAGGCCTCTGCTTCCGCGATCAGAATCACTGGAACCACCTATGCGAAAAGCTCAGCCTCCCAAGTCGCTCGTTCCCCGCGATCCCGTGAAGGCTCGACTGGACAGGCTTGACAGCAGACCTGAAAGGTCACCCAGCAAAGACGCAAAGTCCCCCGCTCCAGGTACGCCAAATGCGGCTGCGAAGGACGAAGATACCACTATGACAGATGCCCCATCCGCAGCAGAGGCGGCTAAGGGCCGATGGGATGACAAGCGACCTGAGTTACCGAAGCGTGACAGGTCCCGTAGTGTCGCGCGCAGCACGAGGGAGCGTAGCAGAAACCGATCGCAGTCCCGCGGAAGTCGGTACGACAGGCGTGGCTCGCGCTTCGACGACGACCGCCGTTCCCGACGCGACGATGATAGACATTCCTACCGGCCCTCAAATGACGGTCGACGACGCGATCGCGACGACCGAGATGAGAAACCGTCCCGTCGCGAGAGTCGCAGTCGCTCACGAGAGACTCACACCAGCCGCCGCAAGTCACGCTACGAAACGTGCAGTCCGTCGCCACCTCGAGAGGAGCGTCGCAGAGATAGAGAACGTTCCCGCTCACGAGGCGGCCGACGTGAGCGCGAGAGATCCCCTGCATCCGGGCGCCGCCGTCGCTCCAGAAGCCCCGAGAACATCGACCGTTATGTACCCGGTGGCGGTGGAGGTGCTGGCAGTGGCAGTGCTCGGAAGCGCGAAGACAGCCGTGACCGCAAGCGCGACGACAGTCGGCCTCGCAAGCGTGATGATAGCCGTGACCGCGCACGAGGCTACAGGGCCCGAGACTATGATCGTTGGGATGGTGGTAGAGACCGTGGTAGTAGGCGTCTGGAGTCTGATTGCTACCAACCTGGCGGTGCTCCCGCTGCTGAGGCCGAGGATAAAGATCGCGAGCGCGATCGCAAGCCTAGGGAGAGGAGTCGCGAGCGCAGCAGAGATAGGGGACGTGATGATAGGGATAGACGTAGGCGAAGGAGCCGCAGTGCGAGGAGCCGTAGCCGGGACCGACGTCGCTGATCGGTTGGGAGGGTTTTCTTCTGGGTTTTCTTCTAGGATGTATGATTATTAGCAGGCATTCGATGTGCGACTTGCAGCACGTGTGCAGAGTGTGCCTTGGAGATAGGCTACCGCCAAAATACATGGGGTTGCGAAATGCTTTCGCTCAACGGCGAGCCTGTGTCCAGCACTCCACATGGCATATGTGGTGAAGTGGCAGCGAATATTCATGGTGTCTCTGCAGCCACTGCCGTATCCACCACCAAAAAAAGGGCAAAAAGGAGGCAAAAACATACAACAGCGGGGATTCGCTTCTGGTCACCCACGAAGCTACTAGCTAGCCGGTAACAAGCTTGAGTACCGCTGAGCAAACGGGAAGCGCTATTGACTTGTTCCTATGGTCGTATGTACAACTTTGAGCAGGTCTGGGTTATATAAAGGTGTTGGTAAAAGCCTAAACAAACCATCCCTTCATCATATCACCCCCAATTCCTCGCCGTCCTCCCTTCATTATCACTCAGAGTGTCCACCTCATCCACCATTGTTTCAACAAACTTACCTTCCTCTGCTATCGGGACATCGTCGTCGTCGTCGACTTCCCACATCACAAGCCTCTTCCGCTTCTCCCTCAGCAATCTTACCTTTTTCTCTCTCCTCGGCGACTCAGACCCAGTATCAGATACAAGGGAAGGCGAAGGAGACACCGGCCTACTCTGACAGTTACTCCTCAATGCGCTTTTCGAACCCGGAAGAAGACATCTCTCTCGACTCGGCGTAGGCGGCCGATTACCCACTGTAACAGCAGGAATGGGGTGTTCAACCAACCCCGAATCCTCCCGCTCAACAATCGGCGTCGCAGGCTCATCTTCCACAACCAACACCTCGTCTCCAAACTCCCTTTCCCACTTCTCCTTCTGCCAATCCCGCATGAAACCTGGGTTGATACTCAACCACTTCCTACCTGCATCCGCAACACCATCAGGCGTAGGCATGCCTTCTACATGCCAATACAGAAGATACGTGTAGCTTCCTGCGTTCCATCGTAGACCCATGAAGTCTTCAACTAGTAAGCCGGTGGTTACATACCACTCTATATTCTTGACCTGCAGAGCAGCAAAGGCTTCTGGGTCGCCAATGCGGAAACGCGCGTTGGGTGGGAGGCTCCAGCGGAAAGGGAGGGGGTGCGGTTCGTGAAGCGATTTGGCGCGGTTGCGGAGGGAGTTGGGAATGGTCTTGAGGAGTTTGTCGGTTAGGGGTTGGTTGGCTGGGCCGTGGGGGATGCGGGAGTCTGGTAGAGGCACGAGGAAGGCTTTGACGGACGATGAGGTGTTGGGGTCTAGGGCGTGGCGTCGTTCTCGGGGGCTAGGACGCACGAAGTCTGAGCACTCATCGTCGTCCACTACTTCTAGTGCACTGCCTTCTCTTCGGAGTGCGATCGATGCATCTGCCAGTAAACCCAACGTGAAGGTACCGGTTGGAATCGCGTCTTCGGGATCGGAGGCATGGTCCAAGTAATTTTCTGTCAAGGCTCCTCGGCTGACTTCTGGGATATTTGAGTAATCACCGCAGACCACTAGCTCACCAGTGACTGTACGCATCAGAGGAGGAGCTGCTTTCGACTCTTCCAACGATCGACTTTTGTTGAACGACAACAGACAACAATAGCAGGGTAACAAGAAAACTTCCAGAACAAAAATAAGCAATGGCGCAATGGATAAGGTTGTAGAGAGATTGCGGTAAGACTAAACTTTTACCTAATGCATAGAACTGCTGTGAAGGGCTGGCATGGAGACACAAGGCCTGGCTGGCTAACTGATATTCTAAATATTGAAGACTACGCTGCGGATAACCCATGATCTTCATACGGAACAGTTGAATGTGGTGGGTAAACAGGAGTGTCGTGTGGTACGACTTTAGTATATCAAGCTGGTGGTATTGAAGACCTAGAGTCAGATGTCCCCGAACAATCCGTTGAATGGTTGCGTGGGTTGTGCTAAGGCGGGATTTGAGTGGAACATCGCAGTCATTGAAGCTGGCCATTCAATTGACTGTCCAGAGATTGACGAGGTCTGATAGAAGGGCCTTTTGGTGACACTTGGCGTGGTGAGGTCGGTAGACAGAAGCAGGGACGGATGCCAAGACGGATAGGCGAGACGATCCCGGTAAGACGTGCAGTGGCGTACAGGCTTGGGGCGTCGCTGGGTCACGTATCTCGTCCATTGCGCGTGCGACTCCTCCCGTATTGGCTGACCGGCCTGCTGCCTTCCCTTCGACGTCCTTCTCTTTTCACTCGCGGCTGCCCTTGGCCACACGCTCCTTCACATCTGCACCGGCCCGCCGCGTTTCATGCCCGTTTTTTCTTCTGCATACAACCCTGCTTTCACCTACAAACTTTAACTTGGCGCTGCCGTCATGTTCGTCCCCGGAAAACCCAAGATCAAAACGAGAACCGTCCTCGTCAAGAAGGCGCCCGCCCCCACAGCGAACCCCTCACCATCGCCGCATGCGAGACCCGGCAACGGCACACGTAGTTACAGTGCATCTGGCCCGCCAGCGAACCGATACCAGTCCACGCCGCGCTCGCAAACAGTCTCGCGGGAACCCGCGCGCAAGTCGGTTTCCGTGTCGCGTGTCGAGACCAACAAGCGTAAAGGCACCGACACGCCGCAATGGGCTAGCAGCGATGAGTCGAGCGAGGATGAGGATACCAGCCGGCTGGGCGTCAAGCGACGGAAGACGCGGCCAGCGAGTAGTAGCACTGAGCCGATGAGCCTGAACCGCGCACTCGAGCCGGACTTGAAGCGACGTATACGGATAGTAGAGCCTGATGCCAAGGCGAAATCGAATGGTGTCAACGGCGCATCGAATGGAACTGCGAACGGCACATCAAATGGCGCGTCGGATATGATGAAGATGGCGCAAGAAAACGCCGCGTTCAGAAAGAAGAAGGCTGTGTCGGGGAAGAGCACTCTGAAGCACGGCTTCGAGATGACAAAAGACGATGGGGCGAAAGCCTACAAGTCCGCATTCCCCGGTAGCGAGAAGAAGTTCACCGTCGAACTCCAGTACCCCAGCGTGTCACGTCCAGAAAAGTTCGAGGCAGTGGCCCGGAAAGAGGTGGACGAGGAGTACAGTCCACTGGAAGACATCTACTTCAGCATAGAGGAGATCATCCAGCACTACCTCCCGCCCGATCTCGCCAACGAGCTCTCCTCCGACGCCGAAGGCACCGTCCGTCTCCTCAAGCGCGCCGTAACCAAAGACGACCCCGAACTGTTCAAGCAAGAACTCGCCAAGTTCAACAAGCTCATCAAAGACCAATACGCCAACGGCACGATACCCCGCATCCTCGACGACATGCACGCCATCCCCCTCAGCCTCGTCAAACGCATCACGGCCCAAAGCTACAACCGCATCGTCTCCCCGCACGCACACCGCCTCCGCAAAGTCGAAGGCAAAGAAACAACCTACGGCGAACTCCTGACCCCTTTCGTCCACAAAATCTTCGCCCAAACCGGCCTAAACTCCACCCACACCTTTGTCGACCTTGGCTCCGGCGTCGGCAACGTCGTCCTGCAGTCCGCCCTGCAAACCGGCGCCGAAAGCTGGGGCATCGAAAAGATGAAGCTCGCCGCCTCCCTCGGCACAGAACAAGCCTCTGAACTCAAAGCGCGGGCGAAGCTCTGGAACATAGCCCTCCCCCGCATCGAGCTCATCGAAGGCGATTTCCTCGAAAGCCCTGAGATTGACGCTGTCCTCCGCCGCGCTGACGTTGTGCTGGTCAACAACAAGGTGTTTGGCGAGACGCTGAATAATCTGCTGTTGCAGAAGTTTCTCGATTTGAAACAGGGCTGTAAAGTCGTTAGCCTTGAGAGTTTTGGCGGCGGTGCTAAGCAAGGGGTTAGGAATGAACAGAGTATTGCTGGGCTTTTTGATGAGGAGAGGTTTGAGAGTGGGACGAATAGCGTTAGTTGGGCGGGGGAGAGCGTCGAGTATTTTATTGCTACAAAGGCGCGTTGAGGCGGGCTGGAACAGAAGTTGATTGGAGATGGTTGGTGAGTTTGTATCATATAGAAGGGATTGTAGGTCAACACTGATGGGCGGACATTTTCTTGGACTTTTATTGTGGGATTCCTCACAATACAGTTGGACGGGAGGAAGCGTAGGTGAGCGATTGAGCGAGAAGGGCTGGGCAGGTTCGTCTGAAGCATAGCACACTTGGCGTTTGATTTAACATCAATACCCCTTGATCTATATTCTCTTTCTGTAGCTATTTCAAATGCAGAATTTATAAACATATGTACATTGCATCGCTTTCGATTCGTAGTCACACCCTCCAAATCTGCAGCTTCAAGCGTACTATACCCCAGCATCCACGTTAAGTACAATTCTTCAAAGTTTGTATTGTCGTATTATATATACGGAAGGATAGTAAAGAGCAACAATCCGCTCCGTGTATGTATGCTAAGATATTACCCAGTCGCCCATCCCACCAAACACCAACACCGTATATGCACTTCCATTCCCCTTTCCAACTACAAACTGCAAATCCATCCACCGTATATATAAATCGTAAAGGAGCGTGTATCGGGTATCTGAAAAAACCAATGCCAACGAAAAAGGAGCGACGTCGCTAATGTACAAATAAAGTAGTAAAAAAGCCTGAAAATGCAAAGCAGTCGTGTTTCTCGTTATATATACCCTCTTTTCCATCTTCATCTTCCTTTTCCTCCCTCCATCCTAATCATCATGCTGAAAAGAGGAAACGGCCATACGACTTACTCGCTTGCCCTGATCTAAAAGAACAAAGCCATAGCGCCCAAGCCCACAGCACCAGCAAACGGCACGCCATTCACGCCCGCAGCACCCGTCTGCACACTCGGCTGCTCCGTCGAATCCCCACCATCACCCCCACTCGCCTGCGTCGCCTGAATCGGATCCACAAACGTATAACTCGTCATAGTGCTCGGCCTCCCCTCGGCATCTGTCGTCGTAATCAACTTGATGCTGCTAACCAAGCCGCCACCAGGCGTGTACGTAGTCAAAAACGTGCTTCCCGCTTCATCCGTCGCAGTCTGCACCTCACCAGCGGTAGGCGCGTAGTCAGCCGCAGACGTGGTAACCGTTGTGCGGCCTGCGGAATCGGTGGTTGTGCGGATTACGGCGGGCCGGTTCTCGGTTTGGGTGACGGTGCTGCCTTGGGAGTTTGTGCGGACGAGGGTTACGGGGACGGAGGCGGTTACTTCGGAGAGGACGCGCGTGGTGCGGACGACGGTTGTGCCGTCTTCGGTTATGGTGGCTTCGACGGGGATGATGGCGGGGCGTTGGGTGGTGGTTTGGCGGACGGTGGTGGTGGCTTGTTGGGTGGTGGTTTGTTGTTGTGTGTTAGTGACGGTGGAGGGGGGTGCGTCGTCCGAGGGTTGCTGGGATTGTTGGGGCTGCTCGGTTTGTTGGGTTTGTTGGGTTTGTTGGGTTTGTTGGGTTTGTTGGGTTTGTTGGGTTTGTTGGGTCTGTTGAGTCTGCTGCTGTGTTTGGGTCTGTACTTGGGTGACGGTAGTGCCTTGTTGCGTCTGGACCTGCGTTACGGTGGTCTCGACTGCTGGTGGAGGAGCCTCGCTCGCCTGTGATGAAGGCGCGTCCTCGGTTGTCTGTTGTGGGGTTGAAGCCTCAGTGGCAGAAGCCGTGCCATTGCCTGGCGCCTGCCTCTTCTTCAAGTCGTTGACAGCGTCGACAATGAGCTTTGTAGCGAGCGCTGGGTTGTTCTCGTGAACATGTTCGACGCCGCGGTGGTGCGACTCAAACACGCCATTCTTGAAGTCCTTCAGTCCGCTCAATGCTGCTTGTAGAGATTCCTCTGGCAACGCGTTCAACAGGTCCTGGAACGCTTCCTGTGCAGTCGCATAGATGGTCTTTGGGTGGTCGTCTCGCTTGTTTGGTGAAGCAGCAACGGCGGTGCTGAACAATGGCAGGGCCAGAACGGCCAGCTGGCAGAAGGAACGCATCGTGGTTAAATCGGCGTGCAGAACGAAAGCGAAGGTGGATTCTCAGCGAAGAAGAACAGAAACTGCGACAAGCGTGTTAGCACCTTGTCATAACTGGAATCAAGGCCGTAAATTGTGTACAAGAAAAAGAACGTAAAGCGCAATGGGCTGATGTGATGGCGAAGACGTCGCGGACTGGAGAGCAGGCTTACACAGAATCTGTCGCTTCCGAGTGGCTGGGTTGCAGGTGTCTGACGCCACAGCCCGAGAATCGATAGCCTGTAGACTCCTCAAGTGCTGATGTTCAACGCTCCCGTTTCTTTTTGCCGACGAGGAAAAGAAAGCGAGCGTAGTTATTCGTTTGGTCGTTCGGGGTGATCTCAACAACGAGTGTGGTCTTCGCAAGAGTCAGTCGAAACAAGCGGAGTCGTGGACCGTAAAGTCGGTAAAAAAGGCGTTGGAAGCGTGTGATAGTGATGAGGAGAAACGGCAGATCAGTCCTTAAGGCAGAAGGCGATACGGTTACTGTACGAGTTGAGCACCAAGCATCTTTGGGTAAGGCGTTGCTGATACAGGTGCCGCTAGGTGCGTCTTACTTGACAGAAACACGAGGTTTGGACCCGCTGTTTGTCATGGATCCCATCGTCATTTTCGCCTCTTGACCGCGCCCTAAACAAGCCAAGCTTCAGCATCCCGATTTTCCGCTGAAGATCATGCTCCAGCTCTCCACTGAACTGACAGCTGGAACTGTTGGAGTGCATCTAGTTCTAGTAAATGTTCGCGCACACCGAGTTCCAAACTTCTTCACACCAGCCCTTCCCATCGCAACGCAACAGATCAATACTTCAGACGATTGTGCCATTGAAACCTCGGCCTTGAAACACGAACCAAAAAAAGTTGGCACGTAAACCTCGGGGTCGGTATATGCAATGACCCCTGCAAACGCAGAAACGGTAGGAGCCTGGAGCCCTTTCCGCGCCAGTGGCCTCGCTTGGCCGCAAGCCAGAACGTCATGCATGGACCGAGCCACCGGCGAGACGAACTGGAACGTTCAACCCGATGATAGCTTCCCCGTCGCTCTGTTCGCATGTTGAAACCCTGCTGAGGCTTCCACGGAGCACTCGACGTGTTGGTAGTCGCTGCGATGCGTGCATTGCGATAGCATCGTCATTGCAATCTCGAATTCTTGGTCCAGCACCATCGTCCATGATATTGAGATTTGCTTTTCCCCACCGTCATCATCTCCTCGTGTTCAAAGCTAGACGTGTTCTCGCTCTTCTCGTATCTCACACACCTTTGCTATCCACTCCACTACCCACTATCCACTAACAAACGCGTATCTCACACATTTGCAACTCCGCTCCGCTGCCACAGGCGTGATCTATTTTTAATCAGAGACAGGGCATGATTGGAACGCAGGCTGGCTAGCGCCGAGCTGGGTAGCAGCAGACTGCGCATTCACAATCGAGACAAGTAGATCAGAACACCTCAGAACACCAAACGCGCATTGCGGGACTCGGCCTAGATGCATCTCACTGGTGGGGATACTGGATATGCAACGACGCAGACGCACCATCTAGACATTTCGGCACATCGCGCTATGAGTCTATGTGTATGTCGCCACGACGCTATAGCTATTTGTGCTTATGTTGAGGGGTTGATGCGGACTTCGGCAGAGACGGCAGCGCGGTGTCAGACACCGTCAATACTCGACTACTCAACATGTAACGTTGCTTTTTTATTATTCTACTAATCAAAGTGTGGGGTATTTTGCAATACAGCTACTGTGTTCTTGGGCCGTCGTGTATACACGGCCTTGTCGGGCAGTCTCGATGTTGATTCACAATTGCTTTTCCTGCCCAGTATGCAGTAATCATGAAGAATGAGAATGAATTATCATTGATATGTGCCACAACGCTATGCATCATCGCAACGCTCAGAGAATGCTCGCTAGCACGCTTCATCGTTTCATGGCAAATATGCCGTATGCAAAATCTCCCATGCCACATACACACTTTTTTCTTCGGCCCATAATGGACTGCCAAGGGTGCTGTGCACAGTTCTACCCATCACGCTCAATCCATGAACACCCTGAATACCTACATCTCCTTCCGAACTCATGCTCGTACGTCATTGAGGTCGACAGCGACCACCGCGGTCTCTAAGGCGCTGGCTCGCCTCTTGCGACGAACGGAGGCGACGACGACTGACCATCAGAGGGCGATGCATCAGAGTTTGTCTCCCGGTTCACCGTCTGAGGAGTGACAGTAGTAGTCGAGTTGGAGGAAGAGTGAAGAGGCCCCGAAGGTGTTGACACTGGCTGGACAGGTTCCGATGTAGCTGTTGAGGCCTCGGGTTGGGTCGCTGCGCTAGCTTCTACCTGCTGCGTACTGTCGACATTTAGGGGTGATGGTGCTTTAGCGAATGGCTGCACAGGAGGCGTTGTAGTGACAGGTGACTTGGAATTCCTGTCCGGAGATCGCGCGACTGATCGGGGTTCAGTCAGTGCAGCTGGGAGATCTGTCCGCAGAGCCATGGCAGGACTCATCCTGGGCTTCGGGCTTCCCGGAGTAGGCACATTCGGGGGTGTTGGACTCATCCCGGTAGGCGTAACGTCGCTGGATTTGTCTGCTTTAGGTTGAGGCTCCTCCACCGGTGGTGGTACATCTGGTGCGCGTCCTCGAACGGCGAAGGATTCTGTTGAATTCATCATGTTCTGGGGAGAAGGGAGATGACTAGAGCTGCCCGGTGGACTCTTGGCTCTTTCTCTCCGATCTAAACGCTCTTTATGATCCTGTCGGCGCTTATGGAACCAGTCGAATGCACCTTTCTTGTCGGATCTGTCGTGATCAGGGGGACTGCTGCCGAACAGCATCGACGTTTCAGAGCCGTGATTCGACTCGTACTGCCCACTTCTGCGTCCTCCGCCTGTCCATCCGGAACTACTCGCGAACGAGCTCATACTCTTGTCGGCGCCAGGTACTGAACCGTGGAGATCTGTCTGACTTGCTGTCGGCGTTGCCTTGCTTTCTCCTCGCCTGTGACCTTTCCAAAAACTGCGCTTCTCCTCTTTTGGTTGTTCTTCCAGTTGCTCGTTCTCCGAGTATTCTGTTGCTGTCGAATGAGATCTGAAACTAGCAGAAGGCGACATGCTAGGTTTGAGGGTGTTCCCGGAAGCCCGCGAGGAGCCTGTGTCTTGCAAAACCTCTCTAGAGCTGTTTGCGTGTGACTGACCATGGGCAAAAGGAAGCGAGGGTGGCTGCAGTGGTGAAGGAGGTCCGTGAGAGAACTGACCACCAAATCCTGAATCGCTGCCACCAAGAGAGTGCGTAGAGCTATGCGTACTCTGGCTGATACTGTTCGGTAACCTCTTCTTCTGAAGCTTGTTCGGTTTCCGTCCATCTTTGGCTTCCTTGGACTCGTTTGGAGGAGAGGCAGCGACCTTAGCTAAAATCTGGGTGAATGTACGAACGGCAGGAGTCATCTCAATTGACGGACCTGAGTCCACAGGCCCTTCCAAGAACTCTGACCGCTCACGCGTTGGCGTGTGACGAGGACTACGCTGAGGACTACGTGGACCGGGAGTAGTGGACCTTGAAGGTAACAGGTTCTGGGCCGACTGGGCGACGACGTTCGGGGTAGTGGGCTGACTCGGTGGGATGACGCCCGGAGACGGCAGAGGGAACCCGCCTGGCATGTTGTGGGTGGCAGGTGTGACCGCGGGTCTATTCTGTGAAGGCTCTGCCGGTTGCATAGCCATTCCCTGTTGGGGGAAGGGTTGGTATGGGACCGGCATCTCGATCTTGTTCGGCGGCATGGTCTGCGCACGTTGTGGCGGTGGCAGTTCCTGATCGGCAGGCTGTGTGGCTGGTATTTGCTCCGCTGCGGGTGCGACCGCCTGTGGGGCTTCCTTCGTTCGTATAGGCAACTCCATCTCCTGCTGTGGGGCAACGTTCTCGGGAACATCAGCAACCTCTGGGGGCATGGGAGACGAAAGCGGGCTCTTGGTCTCTTCAGGGCCGATTTGCTTTGCAGCAGGGAAGCGGGGACTCCCAAGCCCCGGCGAGCGCTTTGAGGGCAGCGTGTTGCTTCGATGCACTCCAGATGTCGTGGTCGAAACAAATGATGGTGCAATTGGGCTGGGAACAGCGGGCGAGTGTCGTGAACGCTTCGAAGACGTGGATACATTCCTGCGGACGCCGCCATACATGCGAAGGCTTTCTGCACCAGCGCTCGAAGTGGTCGAAGCCGATCGCCCGATGCCAGAACTATTGCGGGGTGTGGTGGGTGTCCTTGCCTGTGGGGTAGAAGGCCCGCTTTCAATGTGCTTAACGGTGCCTTCATCGACAGCTGTGCCTTCCATACCAATTAAGAAGTGATCCTGGTTGTCGATGAGAAATATGAGCACGTCCTGGCTCAGACGATAATCCTGTGGAGACATGTCGTGCTGCGGATGTGAGAGCAGTCCGGGCTGGAAGATGGCAGCCAAATTGGAGGTTGTCATCTTGTTAACATCAGCCTTGGCGGCAAAGACTGCAAGCAAGTCTAGGATGTACAGCAGCAATTGTCGGTTCAAAGACGGCAACGCCTTAATCTGATGTTGATATATGCGCACAGCCGCATCGGGATCGAAGCCTCCGACCGAGGGCTGCTGTCCTTCACTGGCGCCTACTGCCTCAGCCTGATGGCCTTTGAGCGGGTTCCGGAACGGGTCATAATGTTGCAGCGGTATTATAGGCTCCGGGAGATTGTTGAAGTAGCGGCGCAGAATATTGGCGGCGTCATGTACAGTATAGCCGGACCAATCCAGACCTTTTCCATAGCGGGGTGGGGTGTCAAAGGCCGTCCGGAGTTCCTTGATGCGCTTCTCGGAGCCTGCTAATCGGAAGATGCCTTCTACGTCGGTTGCTGTGCGCTGTTAACAGCTGATGGGTGATGGGATTAGCTTCACTGACCCTTTTCCTTCAGAAAGACACCGCATTTGGCGACCACTATTGGGACGTAACCATAGATGTAGCTTTCGCCGTGCTCGTTGAATAGCGAAATAGCGACGTTGGCATAGGGTATGCTTTGTATGAGGGGTACACCAAAGATGCCAGGGAGGGCGGGTTCTACGTGCGGCCACAACAGTCAGTGATTGTTCGCGACAAGGAGAGGCGGGGAGCTGCAGGCACAGTCGCAGCGCATTGCTGGGCTTCAGCCGCCAACGAGGCTGAACTCGCGGACTCGACATGTGAAAATGCTGGCAGTGGTGTCGTACCTTTCTCGTCCTCCTTCTTCGCGGGGCGCTTGCTGAACTGCCTCCACCACGATGTCAAGTCTCGACGCGACGAGGCAGGTTCTGGTGTCGCGAACGGGGCGGGCTGGGGCTCGCCATTGCGCACGCGCGGCGTGTTGGGGTTGGTGTGGGTGCCTGCGGGAGCCATGGCAGGCGGTGGTGTGGAGAGCGTCGCAGCTCTAGGTATGTAATATGGCAGGCGCGGTGTCCAGGTACAGGTGGGCCCGAAGTGGGCAGGCGGCAGCTGTCTGGGGGCCGCTATGTGACGTCGGAGGGTAGCGAGTCGAGGAAGCGAGGTAGCGAGCGTGCGCGAGATGTCAGCGGGGTCGTGACGGCGTTCCTGTAGGCGGATCCTGCAATATTGACGTCGTCCTTGGTGGAGAGCAGAGCGAGAGAGCTGCTGGCGCGAGACTGGGTCTAGGACGCGACGGGCGGTTAGGGGTACAGGTACAGCTGCAGGATGTCGTCGGAGGGTTCAGCGGCCTGGTCGGGCGCAATATCGAGGCGCGCCTGAAACTGTGGCTCGAGGCGACTTGGGCCTGCAGGGTCGGCGTCTGGAGAGGGCAATGATCGCAGTCGGGGCGAGGCAGTCGAGTGGCAGCCCGCTGCTCGACTGACGAAGAGCAGCAGGTTAGCGGCCGTGATGTGTGGCTGCGGGCCAATTGTGAGCATCCAAGGAAGACGGCACGGCGTCGCCTGACTGACAGACACAAACGCGAGGCTTGATGCCCCTCGACGGCAAAATACAGCGGCGATCAATACGGGTAACGGATGCAGCTGGCTATTAAGAGGCGATGTTAATGTGTTATTATTTTGCTATGCTGGAGTCGGTTCCAATAATAACGACCGTCTTGGCGGGAAAGGTACAGGTCAGGTACTGGTACGGCCATGCAGCGGGAGCCACACAATATTGGTGCGACGGGACATGAGAGACGACGCATCCATTGCCACATTCTGTCCCAAGTGCCTTCCCAGATTTGTCCCAGACTTGACGAGATATGACCCGCTGAGTGCGGCTGCCATGAAGTCTCCACGCCTGCTTCCCGTGGTTCGGTGACTGGAGAGCGTGGACGGGCCGCCCGGTGGCCTAGCTCGCGTCTACACTTTTGGGTGCAGGCTCGTCAGCACAGCATCCAGACAACCACCCGACGTCATACCAAATTTCCGCGTCGAGCCACCCTTCCGTAAACAATAATCCTGCCACCACACACGACCAGGCATCATGGAGTCGTATGTACTTGCCCCAATTGGCATCACAATAACTAATCGCATGTAGACTCACAGCATCTGAGCAGCGCGAGCTGCAGTCGCGCATGGAGAAGAAGCAGATGAAGGAATTCATGAACGTACGCCATCCATATTCTATGCTGCACGATAGCAATACTGACCAATCCAGATGTACTCCAACCTCGTCCAGCAATGCTTCGACCACTGCGTCAACGGCTTCGAGAGCAAGTCCCTCACCTCGCGCGAAGAGAGCTGCGTTATGCGATGCGTCGACAAGCACATGAAGGGCTCCCAGCGATTAGGCGACCGCTTCCAGGAACAAAACGCCGCCATGGCACAACAAGGTGGCATGGGCGGAAGATAAAATTCTGCGAGAGGAGCGCACGTCGTCAGCTATGAGCCGGTAGCAGGCTCGGCGGCAGCGCTGGCTATTTCATGTTATTTGGATCACGACATCTGTACAATAGAAACTATTTTTGGAATCTGGCTGGGAGCGGGCTATGATCTATGGCCTTGGTCAAGCAAGCTACAACCTTGCACTCAAATTCAATAAGCGCTCAGTTGCCGCTGTCACACGTCTCCGCTTAATGCCTATCTGGGACGAAATGTGCGGTGAATGTGTTTGCAGATGGCTAGCCGGTTTGTACGCGTGCAAATCGAGTCGCAGCTGACAAGCTAAAGGCGCCCGAATTCCAATGCTAGCTGTTCACAGCCGCGAACGTCGTCATGAGAGTGCCACGAAACACCAGTTCGGCCCTTCTAAGATACGGGGTTGTGGCGCACCACTTTGAGCGCACTATGGGCAATCTTGAAGAAATCCAGACGCGGCCAATCAAGCGCGCACAGGTCTACGAAGACATCGAGGCTGTACTGTGTGCGCTCGCTGCAATCTCCACGATGATCGCCTTTAGCGGTGGCTGTGCTGCATCTCCCAAGCCCTTGGCTGCCAGCCTATGACGCAGCAGCTACCGCTTCACCGACCCTGTTCTTGCCCTGAATCTCCTCCAGCCTCCCACACACCTCCTATATAACACACGCGCTGCGATCACCTTCCAGCTACACCACAACAAGAACTCTGCACAAACAAAGCGATTCGTCAACTCCCAAACCTAAACTACTACCTCTACCGACCAACAAACACAAGCAACCATGGGTCTCATGTGGCATAAGGGCTTTGGCGGCAAGCACGCCGGTAAGTGGCCCGCTTTGGAGCCGTCTGTTCCGGACAAAAGCACCAGTTGCTGACAAGATACTAGGTGGTGGTGTTGTCGCTGACCGTCACGGCGTCCGCCGCGCTCCCTTCCGCTTCTCTTGCGGACGCTTCAGCTGCTTCCGCTAAGCTAGTCGCCGAACCTTGACGACGATTCACGACCTGTAAGCTTTCTGCAAGACATTCGACGATGACCAGTCCTGACTTTGCTAGCTTTCATATCCCACATTTCGATGATTTCCTCTTGCGACGGCGTTGGTGCGATTGAATACGCATGACGGCGCGTAATTCAAGGAGAAGTTAGGCGATACCACGGGCATACATCTGCGACGCAGTTCCATGCTTCACAATACCCTCAGTAGCCTAATACAACATGTCTGTTCTTCACTGCACTTCCACACTCGTCGCACGCAATCCTCTGTCCCCCAGGGCTGTGTACACAACAAACAAGACAATCTGGAACATGACGTCACAGCCCACATCCTTGTCGCAGCTCCACATCCCAAATCCATCACGCGCCACAATGTCAAACCTCATGGCGGGGCAACCGCGCAGGCACACGACTCCAAGCAAAGCCAATGGGTGAATATCGCAACGGTACCAACCCACGATATAGCAAGATGCGGTCCATCCTCATCATCAACCCAAACTCCACGGAGCAAATGACCAACGGCCTGAAGCCGCTCGTCGACGCCCTGCAGTTCAAAAACGTTAATCAACACCACTCACCACACCCACCCAACAACTAACCACAGCTAGCAGACCGCCCACGAGTACTTTACCGCCCCCTCCGGCCCCAAGAGCATCAACAACGAAGACGACGCCGCAGAGTCGGTGAAACACTGCCTCCCCGCCTTACGCGAACAACTCGCCCGCCACGATGCCTTCCTCGTCGCATGTTACAGCCAACACCCGCTCGTCCCTCTCCTCAAACAAGAACCCGCTATAAGAGATAAGAGGAAACCTGTTACGGGTATCTTCGAAGCCAGTGTCGGTGCTTCTCTGCAAGCTATCCACCCCGACGAGAAGTTCGGCATAGTGAGCACGGGTAAAGTCTGGGAGACTATCCTCACGGATGCTACAATAGCCTTTTTGGGCACGGGCTCAGACGCGGGTAAAAGGTTTGCAGGCGTGGAAACAACGGGGCTCAATGCGACGGATCTGCATGATGCGCCGGCGGAGGAGGTGAAGAAGAGGATGAAGGATGCGGTTAAGAGGTTGTTGGGCAAAGGGAAAGTTGGCGCGATTTGTCTGGGTTGCGCGGGTATGGCGGGGATGGATGAGATGGTTAGGGAGGCTTGTGTGGAGGAGTTGGGGGAGCAGGAGGGAGGTAGGGTGAGGGTTGTTGATGGGGTTATGGCGGGGGTTGCGTGGTTGGATGGGGCTGTTAGGGCGGGGTTCTAGAATTAGTTCATGTACAAATAGTAGATGTCTGTTTGTGAAGACGTTGGATATGCGCTGTAGATTTGTAGAACCCTAATCAAGCGGCAGCTGGTGGGTGCAACATCTCCAGCGCTGGTGCAGACCAAAGACGGGATGACGTAGGCGGAGGGGAGGTGGTGGAGGTCTCTTCCCTCTACTTACGTGTGATGTCCCTAGGAAGACTAAACACCTGTACCATGGATGGGTATAATGAAGCGAAAGTCATATTCAGATAGCATTGATTCAACTTTGGAGACCCAGAATGTTCGATGTCAAGCTGTACTACTGTAGATGCTGTTTGAGTACGGTGTTGGACCTTGTCTTTTTTGGACGCCCAGTAAATGGACGTTACCCTTGTGAGACTCGATCTGTTTTCGGACTTGAGATGCCCATTCGAATCTGGTAGTATAGAATCGGGTAGTTGAGATGGCCGTTGCTGGGTGCTGATCGAAGACGGGATGACGTACCCGGAGGCCCACAACTTCGGACCTTTGATCATTCCACCGATACTACCCAACTGTATGCTTCACGCGTCACGCTTCACGCTTCACTCAAGCCTCGCCAAACACAAACCTCGCGGTTGCCATCTACACTGTTAGTTATCAATACACCAGTATGCAGTCGCTGCCAAATGAGCTCCTGGCTCAGATCGCCTCGCATCTCGCAGACCAAGCCCCATCGATTACCAAATTCCACCACGAGCCATCTTCGCACTTAACGCATTCTGATTCCACACCACTAAAGCTTCTCTCCCTAGTGTCATGGAGATGGAGAAAGGTTTTGCTTCCAATTCTCTTCCAATACGCCCGTATAGCACTGGACAAGGAAGCACTATGGGTACCAATGGATGCGCGACTCGTCGATAGCATGCAGGGAGAGTTATCCAAGTTGAGTAACCACGAGTTCATGATCTACACAAAACTTCGCAGCAAATTCAAGAGTACCTCTGGGTCTGCTTTCGAGCCGGCTATGGACGACGTGCTTATCCAATTGTGCCGCATTCAGGATGGAGACGAACACCTTAAGGCGACACTGCGAGCTGCGTGGATCCCGCATCTTTCTAAAGACTTCGACAGGTTCACACAATTTGTCACCCAGAATGATTTGAAACGCCACATCAAGAGCCTGGTGGTACATACAGATCAAGAATACAACTTGTGGCATGTGTCCACCGCGCACGACCACATGCTGAGCTCAGTCACCGACATCTGGACAAAGGCATTTTCCTGTCTAGACCCTACACGTATCGTTGTCGCTGCGCCACCAAAAACCATGGCCGCGCTGGTAGATTCAGCCATGGGCACCAACGATAACTGGGCTTTTGAGATGAAGATGCACTACATCGAGCTTCTCCAGAAAGAGCCTCCACTTGACAAGACTTCGAATAGCGAACCCCGGTATTCCAGCTGCCAACTCCTGCGACAAAGACCCTGGCACCACCTCGGCTACAACGAAGGCTCTTCCATCACCGTATACAGCACCTACGAATTCCATCTCATGGTGCCGCCCCGCATCCTCGAACTCGTCCTCTACCGTATCGCCAGCTTTGCCAAGAAAACGGAATTCTGCCGCCACTTCACCTCGTTTAGCTTCACCGCTGTCTTCCCCCTGCTATCAGGCCTCACGCCCGTACTATGTGGCATGCACATGATCCCGTCCATCACACAAGCCACGTTCCAGCTCGCCCCCGGCCCCGAAAGCGACCTCCTCAGCGACGCGAGCAAGCGGCGCAAAGCACAGTCTTCGGATTTCTGGTCTGAGTGGCGCATGGGATACAAGCAGATTGCTGATTTTGAGTTCTTTAGAAAGGGGAAGATGGGGGGCGCGAAGAGTGCATGTAGGACGTTGATGGAGATTGTGAGTAGGGACTGTTATACGGGACAGTTGAATGATGAGGTTACGGAGGCTGTGGAGGGAGCGCTGAAGAATGATGTTTTTGGATGGAAGGGGGATGGGGTGGGGAGGTGGGTTAGGGATCTGGAGGAGGGGGAGCATTCAATACAAGAAGGAGGCTGAATAGGTGTGGAGCCTGCATCGACGTTAGATCACACACTTTGCATGTATTCATGTCGATGTAGGCTGCAGACCTATTCGGGGGTTTCCACATGTTGTGTAAGAGCTTCAGCATGGGATGCCGTATACACCTTCACGGTACATTTCAAGTCGTAAGTCTAATTCGAATTTGGAATATGGGCTTCTTGGGACCCCCCGTATGTTCACGTGTTTACTCAGCGAAGACTTCGTCAGAATATTGACACCGCAGTCACATCAACATACCAACACTTCCATACCCACGACTCCCTTCCTCTCTTTCCCAATCCTAAAACCCCCCATCCTCTTATAACTCCCCACCATCTTCCTCAACCCAATACACCAACAAGAAAAACCCCCAATGATCGAACCCGTCATAGCATCAGCCCTGATACTCTCCATCCTTGCCCTCATCGCATACTATCTCCAACCAGAACAACCACATCACCAGCGCCACTACTACCACCAAGTTGGACGAGCGCACGTTATGGCTGATCCCCAGCGTCTTAGACGTGGAGGTGATGTGGATCGAGGAGCGGAGAGGTGGGGAAGAAGGGAATGGGAGGGGTATGAACGAGGAAATGAAGAGGGAGGAAGGGAAGCGGAAGAGTGGGCGGTAGGAGTCCGAGAGTTGGAAATGATTGGAAGGGGGGTTCTGGGGAGGGGGTTGGTGGTGGAAGAGGGTGTTGATGAGGATGAGAAAGCATTTGCTGCGGCGGTAGATCCAGTTGTCGAAGACACATGTACGCACAAGCCGAAGACTCACACAGACGCTACTCCACAGGCTTTGATCGTGCCGGTTATTCGTATCACAGTTCCTGAAAGCGATAAAACTTCTTCCATATTATCCTCGCACAGCGTAGAGCAAGGAGTTACCCCAGAGGACTACTGTAGTAACACGCTTGATCAGCAGCGTAGACAACGTGTTCGGTTTGACGAAGCGCTCAGGATGCATAGTTATGGGGGGAGTCAGTATGTGGGGAGGGTGGTGAACAGGGATGTTTAGAGGAGGGCAGCGGTGAGGAGCGAGAGTGAAGAGGGAAAGAAGGTGTAGGGAGGGGGTGTTTGAGGAACGGTGATGAGGCCGATGCCAGGTGTTTTGTTTGGGTGCATTGATGTTGTGAAGTATCGAGCACCTCTTGTGTACTAATCTCTCTCCCTGGATACTTTTCGGTTTGTGCTTAGGAGACACTACCGGCGATGCGTGCACGCATCTTTCCCAACGCCTTGGAGTTATATCTACTCTTAACCTAGAGTGTCTGCACATCAGATAATACAGACAGTTTCTTCTTCGCTGTCCTCAAACCATTTCCTCATCTCTTTGTAGCCGTCGTATCCTTCAGATCTTACCAACCCCACTCGATAATAATTTTTCGGTTCACCTGCAGGATAGAGCAACAAAGCCCACAGATTTGGCGCTTTTGCTTTAGCGGAGGTTCTTGGAGATGCCTTGTTCTCAATGCGGTAGAGAAGCATGACAACAAGATTCTCTAGTCCCGCTTCTTTCTCTTTGTGAAGCCAGTCCGTTATGCCGAAAATAAAACTATCGTTGGTTTCGTTGGCATCGTGGACCCAATTTTGAGACCAGTGTGTACCTTCGTCCTTCGGTAACCAGTCCGGTATCCGCGCCAGTTTCCCGCGAATTCGAAGGAGTCCTCCAGATACCTTTCCATATAGATCATCAGAACAAGTATCAGTACTGGCATCTACTATACTTGACTCTTCAACTATAAGTGTGGGATCGTGTCTCACATTTATCACATCTGGGCATGCTGCCCAGCACCATGAAGGGCCAACGTAGTTCCTTTTTCTGATATCGCGTATGCAAGCCTCAAGCCCGCGCGAAAGCATATAGCCCTTAGGTAGCCATGTCAATCCGTGGTGTAGATCACCTTTCCAGAGTCCGGCGAGATATCGATCTTGCAGCGCCTCGCCTATCATACGAGCAAGTCCGGCGATAGCGGGAAGGCGGTCTTTGTCGAACGTCAACGAGCGATGACCATATTGGAAAACCAACGAGTACCAATACTGGTACATTTCCATGGATGACATGCGCTTGTTTATAAACCTGATAATCGTTTCCGAGACTCCTACTGTGGACCCGATCCTGTCACTGGGTGCTTCATCCCCTTCAGACCATTCGCTTCTACCACAAGTGAAATGCATTCTCAAGCTTCCAAAAAGCAGGAGACGAGTAGACATCTCTTTTTCCTGAAATGTCCAGCATCTCCTGTCCCACTCTGATAGTGCTGAGTCCATCGTATACATTCGGCGATCCGGGTTATCACCCGTTCTTGACCGTAGTCGGATCAGGTAAGAGCCATTGATAGATTCCCGTATCGTTGATTGGAAGGGGATGTTCGACACGGGGGCTCGATCCAGGAAACTCTCGTGACATGATACCGAGTTGAGGCTGCAGAGAGTAACAAATGCATGGCGATAGACAAGATTCATTTGCGATGATTCGTGCGACCAGTCATCTTCATCATCCTGTATGATGCAGAGAGCGTCTATCCATAGATAGCGAAGGCCAATTGCTCTTGCGAGCGCGATGGCGTCATTCGTGGTTGGCGTCATGAGCTCTTCAGGCAGACTTGCGCATCTTCGCCCCAGAGATGCTTTCTCAGTCTTGAACTGTAAAGCAGAATCTTTTGCATTACCCCAGCAGTAGCTCAAGGCAGCGTACTTCATTTGCTGAGTCTTGCTGATGTCAGAGGACAGAACCAAGCGAGGAACATCAGACACGTCATGGCCGACGTCTATGAGCCTTGTAGGTATGAACGGAGATGGGGTATCAGGGTGGCACGTTGACGTGCAGTGCTCAAGCAGTTGACGCATCTTGAGAATGTTCGTAGGATGCAGGTACGAAGCATCCCGCTCGAATTGAGCTCCTAGCCAATCACAACAACCTTCAGACAAATCGTCAGTCTACACGGTTCATAATTTCGTTGGATGATCCGACTTACTGGAGTCTGCCTCAATGGGAAAGAAAGTCTGAAAGACGTCGGCTCCGTTCAAGCTGGCCAGATTATAAGTTGCTTCTATCACCAGCCCCTCAATACCTCTATCAACCACCCCTCTATCAACCACCGAAAGATATGCTATCAAATTCAGTGGACCATCGTCTATCGGAAAGATTCTCGCCTTGTCCGCAAGTGTCTCCTCTAGTGACTTGCGCAAAGCTTGACAGAATGCACAACCAAGTTGAGAAGAATGAGACAAATGAGGCATCTCAGGCGAGGGCTCGACGAGCTTCCAATCGAGGCGAACTAGTTCATAATGAGGTTGTACATAGACCCCTGGCTCCGCCCACTCAGGACGATAATTGATCTTGGACTCCGGGAAGGTTAGTCGCACAACGCCATCTTCGCCAACTACTTCCTGGCCCCCGATGGCGCCATCGTCAAAGCTGAGAAGGCTGCAGCGCTCGCAGAGCGTATTAGCCTTTGGCGTATCGCTCATTGATACGGCCTTCTAGGTCGCCAAAAGAAGGTAGGCATGCGATATGGAAGTGAAGAGAAGATGAATGAGCAAGATGCGCTCGCATCTGAAGAGGCTCTCACCAGACAGATATTGGATGGATATGTGACGGAAAGGAGCCTTGTCGATGGAACCGGTAGTATTATGGTGGGGCAGCCGAGCGGTGGTTATATGTGTAGCCTTACCAGGCTGGCGCAGTGCAGGTGAGATGATGTCATGATCAGGCTGTACTTCTTTCCCAGCCAGTACGTTTGGCAGGCACCGATCAGGACAACGAGCTAGAACAAGTTGGGAACCTGTGACGGCCCCACTATCATTTGGAATCTCTAGGAAGTATCGTCAGATTTCTCAGCTTCACAAAATGCGTCTAGTGTGTCAAAGACCACAGGTATCCGGCGAAGTATCCCTGACGGCGGTTGTAACTGTACTACTACTACTGCGTCTATTCAGCCCGTTCTAACCTCAATATTGAAGTATGCAGGCTGTTTGTAACTGTACAGATTTAGCATAACAACTCCTGTAGCTGCATGCGGAGAGTACAAGGTATTTAGAATATACACCTGCATAGGAACTGTAATGTAGAGTTACCCGACCGCGTTGCAGCTCTGCTCTGCATCAGAACTTAACCGTAATAATATAATAACTTGCTGTTCTGAGCATATATCGCAGACCCTTGAGGGTAAACCAGATGTCTATAATGTCGTTGCAGCGATGCAAAAGATCAGCGGCGTATATCGAGCGCCCGATCCGACAGGGCGCTGAGGATGCATACTCGCACTTATAATCAACACTTGAGTAGAGTAGAGAAGTCGAGGAGTGAAAAAACCAAATGGAAAGAGGAGGGCGCGCTTAAGAAATGTAAATAAAGTTGATTCTATCTTGCATGGGTATATAAGTGTAAATGCCAAAAGCTCATCATCTTCCGTAGTCGTATCATGTATCGTATGACCAGTGAGATCCTCGTGTACCGTCTCATGACCCATCATTTCATGACCATGTTCTCCAAATAACCGAAACCATAAATGCAAACAAAACATGATCGTCCAACAGTCACCTCACCAGCTCATCACGTCATACACAGCATCTCCTCCCACCCAACCGTCCACCTTACACTCCCCATAACCACAACCAACAACCCCACTCCGGCCGCCACACTCGCCCCCGCATAAACATACGCACCTCTCCTCCTCTTCGCCGTATCGATCTCCACAATCCACGTGCTAACCGTCGTCAAACAGCCACAGAAGCCATCTTGTATCCCCTGGAGTACCGCACAGCCAACCACACTACCTCCAACCAGCCCTGTACTGCTGAGAGGCACGTGTTGGAGATCGTATGCCATACCCAGTACCGCAGTACCAAAGATATTGACGGTGAAGGTGCCGAGTGGGAAGGACGGCGCAATGGGATTGAGGAACAGGGAGATGTAGTAGCGGAGGAGACAGCCTGCGGGGGCGAAGACGCATGCGAAGAGGGCTTGGGAGCGCCATGTTGAGTAAGGTGGGAGACACACCATGATGATTGCGCCGAACCATACGCCCCAGCCCAGGATGACGAAAATAGGGTCGCAGACGCGGCGTGTGAAGCGGAAGGGTAGGCTGGGTGTTATGCGGTCTAGGGCCAGAGCGAGATGAGCGCCGATGTGTAAGGCGCAGTAACATGTTGCTATGGTTATTATGATGGTGGCGAGGATGGCCATGACGGAGTATCCGCCGTTGCGGGGTACTGTGGTGGTCACAGACGGTGTAGATGCACCCGCGGGATAAGGATGATTGATAGGACTTTTCAAGTCATTCGACAGCGCGAGGAAGATGTCGCGCATGAAACTCGAGAAACTGGTGAATGAGCCGCAAAACCCTGTTGCAAGACCAATGTACATCGGTATAGTTTTCTTGATCTTCCCATGCCGCGCCTTGTGTTGCGAGTGTTCAATGTCGTTGGCAGGATAATCGGTGGGTTCGGGCAGTTTCTCTTCACCATCATTACTATTACTGCGACTCCCCCATTCGGCAGCGAAGAGACGGCGGTCTTCGGACAGGAAGCCCATTATGAATGTACCCGCGACATTGGCCCAGAGTTCAGAGAAAATGACGGGTGCGCCGGGGTAAAATGTCAGGGCCTGTAGACCCAGACGAGCTAAGGTACCCCATATGGAAAAGAAGATAAGGTAAGAGATGGTGTACAGCTCCGTGGCACATCTCGATGCTTTTTGTTGTCCAGGGGTGCGCTTGGAGCGCAAGTAGTACTCTGCGTCTGTGTGGTGATCATCGTAGCGGTGGGAGTGATCGTGGCCGTCTTCTTGGACAGGCGACATGCTGGGCAGGGCCGTGATGTCTAGTTGAGACCCTGATGCAGCACCGGGCGCTACTCGTCCGAGTGGAAAAGAGGGTCTTCTCGATCGGTGTGGATGTGTTTGAGATGCCGGACTACCACCACCCGCATTCTCTCTCTGCGACGCCCTACTCTGTGCTCGCGTTCTGGGTGTGCGCAATGGCGTGGGAAGATTCGGCGAATGCGCGTTGTCGTTGTAGAGATGGAGCCAGGAGTCTGCTCCTAGGAGGTCGTCGTCGTGCTTGCTCTCGCCGGCTCGTGAGGAAACTGTGCTGAGCGAACGGTGCTTCCCGGCGTTTTTGTCCCACCGCTTCGCGCTGCTGTACGAATGGTTCCGCTGTCGCGTATACGGCACGTTGGGTGCGGGCGAGGCGGTCGAGGTAGGCGAGGGCAATGGCTCGCTATCCGCGTGCTCCGAGTGGACTCTCTCGAGGTCGAGGTTGAAGTCGTGCAGCCGGCGCAGGTCGCTGCGGGTTCGCGATCGCGGTTCCGGGCGGTGCGCTGATTCTTCAGAGAGGGTGGAAGAGCGCAGCGACGAGCGCTGGTTGTTGAAATGCGACTCGCGCTTGGTGGGGACATCGTCGTCGTCGAGTGCAGCGTTGGCCATAGCTGCCGTCCTGGTCCCGTTTGTGCATGCAGCGTCGATGTGCAATGACGTGCGGGTCCCAAGATGAGCAGTCGCCCGTAACTTTGTAGTGTAGAATTTCAGCTCAAGACGCCGTGTGCAACTTGGAGTAACGCGCCATGCTGCTTTCTATGATGCCGGGACAAAAGTGGCGATGCCCGAGAATAAGACAGCACACGTATATCAGCCCTCCTTCGCGTCTCTCCTCCCTCCTGCGCCAAATAAGAAAAGGTCAAATCTCAGTAACCTTTGCTTATGCACATAATGGGACGAATGGCGCGCGCTTCCTTTTTCTCCGATTGGCAGGGACTCCCCAGTCTAGCGGCACTGCACCTGCCGAGGCGTGACAAGGTTTCGTGTCACGGAGGCGCCCGACGCCATGGCATCTGTTATCGCCGGCATGTGGGGAGCTAGGCGTGACCACGCGCTTGTCTCATGCACCTTCTTGAATGGACAGTAGGTGTCAAGTTGAACAACAACTATATATTCCAGAATACCAAGACCTGCAATACTACTGTATCTTCTCTACGTAATTACACTGCGAATCCACCATGTCTGGCATCAACCTCCCCAAGAACGCCCACGTCTCAACACACCCATGTCTCCAGGCGAAGCTCTCACAGCTCCGATCCGCGAGCACAGGGTCCAAAGATGCGCAAACCCTGGTGCATGAACTCGCTCTCATGGTCGGCTATGAAGCTCTGGCCGCTGGCCTAAAGGCACAAGAGGCAGGCCTCGTACGTTCACCCATTCCATCACATTTACATTCACCCGGTCACATCATGTCACAAAGTGGGGTGGTACTCCACGACATATACATAGAAGGATTCCCATATTCCCATATTCCCATATCCCCAGATCACCCAGCCAACAATCATAGCAGCAATGCTATACCATACCATACCACCTACTAACATGCCGTCTCTAGGACAAATCCCCGCTCGGCTACGAATACACCACAACCACCACCTCCCCCTCACCGACCTCCATATCGCTCGTCCCCATCCTCCGCTCCGGCCTCTCCATGGTCCCCGCGCTCTCCTCCCTGCTCCCCATGCCCGTGCCCGTCCACCACCTCGGTCTCTACCGCGAGAAATCCACTTTACAACCCGTAGAATACTACAACAACCTGCCCTACCACACCCCGCACACAGCTGGCTCAACCAAGCCCCAACCAGAGCTGGCGATTATTGTAGATCCCATCATCGCGACGGGTGCGACGGCACAGGCGGCCATTGACACGCTGAAGGACTGGGGTGTGAAGCGGATTATCGTCGTGGCTATTCTGGCGACGGAAGAGGGGCTGCAGAAGGCGTGTGGAGAGTGGGAAGAGGGGGTTGAGGTGTGGGTTGGTGGGTGCGATAAGGGGGTTGATGAGAAGGGCATGATTAAGCCCGGGCTGGGCGATATTGGCGACAGGCTGTTTTTGACGTTGGGGAAATAAGTAAATAAGGGGATGCGAATCATGAATGAATGTGATATAAAGGATATATGGCGAATGAATACATTCTACAATGTGTTCTATGGGTTCCTCAAATGAGTTCCCTCTTCTGCATCGTCGATTTGGTGTAAATCAAGGCTTCGGAAATGCTACTCAAGCGACAGGTTCCATTGAATCAGCGAGGCCCAGGGCGGTTAGGGTTCAGGACCTTGAACATCAGAACATACGCCGTATCATTTGAGTTCAACTGATGATCGCGCCAGAGCCAATCCCAGTGAACAGAAGACTGGTGTGGCATGCTTTGGGCGACGGTCCTGGCATCTTGTTCAACGCCCAAATCGAAGTCACACTTGATGCGGCCTATCCCGGCGGTCATATGCTGAAGTAGAACCGGAAAGGTTTCGTAGAAGTAACCGCGACGGCGTCGCTTTGCAAACCACTCTATTTGCGAAGCTTCCGAGTCTTTGGGCTTGAACGTCAAGTCCATGGCCATCTGCCACGCGGCATCGTGTTGTACAACGTTGTTGAACATATTGTGCGCAAGCTTGGGATACACAGCTGCGTCTCCTTTGAACAGTAGAGTGCATGCACCGGCCGGCATGCCGAGCGATTCCAAGGCGTCAGCCTCTATGATCCAGGGTGCGATAGCTTTCGTCACGGACTGGGCTTCTGGTAATACATGAGCTGTGAACCAGTCGTGGAATGAAGGTGGGCTCCAGTTTGGCCAGATCCTCCGGTTACGTTTAGGCTTCTTTTTGCCCTCCTGTCTGCCTTCTCGCACATATACTCGTCTCTCGTTGAGCCAAGGGTATGGATGGTGACAAGTAGAAGCTGTTTTCCAGATGCTGACGCGTCGTTCGATGCGGAGTTTTGGCATATCGATGCAGAATGGTATGAAACCTCGCATGTGGCACTCCGGATGCGCGATAGAAGTTCGGTTTTCAACAAGGCGGAGACATTGGATCTGCTTCCGCAGGCCCAGGGGCAGGCAGTTGAGGAATCGTATTGCGATGGCTGCGGCCGAGAATGGGTACCTAACGGTATTGGGGTAATCGTTATTCTCAGTAGGAAATCCAGAGATGGACACGTTATGCATGAAATCTCCGTCCGTAGGAATCGACCAGAGTTTGGACTGTAAATTGGTAAGATCCAAGAGGTTGCGAGCTGGTAGTTGAGCGCCTGATGGTGTCCGCAAGATGTCCATCCACTCTATGTCGTCGTGCGCGAACTCGGGATGCTTTGCGAGCACAGTCAATGTGTGCTGGATGAAGTCGCGGTAGATCGATGGAGCTTCTCCCCAGTCATGGCCTTTGGAGAACCATGTTTCGTCGCGGTTCGAGCGCCAGGCAGAGAGTATGGGCTGAAACTGTGGATAGCATGTAGCTATCTCTTCCTCTCCGGCCTCCGTTAGAAACCTACGGGCCATTTCATCCACGACATCCTCCTTGTAAAGTAAGATGTGGCCAATGTCATCGACCCATTGATCGTCACTCTCGCGTGGCGTGTGCACGAAAGCAGCATGGAAAGTTAGATTGACTTCGAATGCGCGACAAAGTAGCTCCTCTAAGATGGTATGGCAAGTGAAGCCAAGCGACATGTCGTCAGCTTCCTTGTTGGTGATGGTAAACTTGTGTGTCTTTGCGTCGTATGTGGATTCTGTATCCGGGAGGTAGAGCTCGTATACGATATCTCGAAGTTCTCGCGGTAGATCCATGAAGGATAGATTGAGTCGTTCTGATTCGGTAGCGGCATCCTGGTCTGGCGGTACAGTGGGAGAGGGCGGGATATTGATATTCTTGACGATGAACATGCGGGCCAAAGCTGAAGATTCATGGAAGGCCATTGTGATTTCGCCCGTATGTGGGATGTCGATGGGAGTCCAGGTGAATGCTCGAAGACTACGAGGGAGCCCGGGAGTCATACACTGAGAATTGTTCCAAAGACACGTTGATCTAGTAACTGTGGCCGGAAGACATCCAGGTCGCAGCATGCAATGGTGTTATCACGGTTCGGTTGGGAGTGCTGCCTGGGAATATCCGCAGCTCGTGACCCGACTTCCAGCGCATCATTGCGGCTTCTTGTTTAGCTCGAAGTACAATTCCCAGTGGTTTTTACACCCAGGATTGAATGCGCTTCCGCATTGTGTGCATTTGCTTCCGCTGTCCATGTATTCAGTAACGGTCAACACATGCTTGCACTGTCCGCAAAGCACTGCGCTTTCGTCTCTTTGTTTGTAAGGCCAGATGTCAGACTCGTGGGACTCGCATGCATCGTGACAGCTGATACATGCGTAGAACTTCTGGCAGCAAAAATGCTTGATGGCGATGATGTCAAGCGGGGAATGCCAATGAGAGCATTGCGTTAGCGGTGTGACCGACAAGCCGTGAACAGTCGGAGAGTCTTGCGTTTCGGATGACATTAGGGTACCGGCAATGTTCGTGTGGTGGAATGCGGTGCTAAGGCCGTGCATGTGAAGGATTTCGGCCGGCTGTGAGGCTGAAAGCTAAGAAGCGCTGCGGGATGATCAAGTGGGTGACCCCACTCTTTCGTCATCGCTTCATCCAGTCGGAAACACCAAGTAGAGTGATGGATACTGTAACCCGTCTTTTTCTTCTGGACACATAGATTTGAAGCATACATTGTTAGATGTAAATGCCGCAGTGCAACGGCATGGCTTCCGTAGCTGCCTGGCATCGGGTCCCACAGGATGTATAATGAAACGTCGCGACACTTGCCAATTCGCTGAAGAGATTTCCTATTGGATCACCGTCCCCATTGTTTTTCAGCGATGCTTCGCTCAAGTCCGAGTTTTGCCGGATGCTCTTACGGTACAGCACAGCTCAGAGCCCTCAGACGTCACTAGCCCCGCGTCACCCCACTAAGCTGTAAGAAGTGCTGCTCCTGCTCAACAACAACAACATTCCGTGCCTTCCTCATTCACAACACTCGATCACAATCCCACACCCTTATATCCTAACGTAACATCTTTTCACGCAAACACAACCAATCCAACCGCAAACATGGCTCGTCAATTCTTCGTTGGCGGCAACTACAAGATGTGGGTACTTTCACAAGCTGTGAGTGCTTGGAGAAGATGAAGAGAAGCTGACAAGTCTAAAGGAATGGCGACATTCAGACCATCAAGTCGCTCGTCGAGAACCTCAACAAGGCCCAGCTCGACCAGAACACAGGTACGTCGAAACATATTTCCAGCGATCCGAGAAAAGCGCAAAACTCCATCATACCATCAGGATGACGAAAGACTGACACCAAGACCAGAGGTCGTCATCGCGCCACCAGCCCTCTACCTCCTCCTCGCACGCGAGCACCTCCGCAAGGGCATCGAGGTCGCGGCGCAAAACGTCTTCGACAAGCCTAACGGTGCCTTCACCGGCGAGATCTCGGCTCAACAACTCAAGGACAGCGGCATCACCTGGGCTATCCTTGGTCACTCGGAGCGTCGCCAGATCCTACAAGAGACTGACGACTTCGTCGCCAGCAAGACAAAGACTGCCATCGACAACGGTCTCAGTGTAATCTTGTGCTGCGGTGAGAGCCTGGAGCAGCGCGAGGCGGGCGAGACCGTCAACGTTGTGACCAAGCAGCTCAAGGCTGTCGCGGACAAGGTCAAGGACTGGAGCAAGATTGTCGTTGCCTACGAGCCCATCTGGTGCGTCAAGCTTATAAAGATAATTTTCATGCTCAATCACTAACGTAGAACAGGGCCATCGGTACCGGCAAGGTCGCAACCACCGAGCAAGCACAAGAAGTCCACGCCGCCCTCCGTGAGTGGCTCAAGAAGGAGGTCTCTGCCGAGGCTGCCGAGAAGACCCGTATCCTGTACGGTGGCAGTGTCTCAGAGAAGAACTGCGCGGAGCTTGCCAAGCAGGCCGACATTGACGGTTTCCTTGTCGGCGGTGCTAGCTTGAAGCCTGCCTTCGTTGACATCATCAACGCCAACCAGGCATGAATGCCTCGAAGCGATGCTCGTCTATAGTTGATTGGAGCGTGCTTCGACAGCTAATGGTTATGATCTTATGAAATAAAAGAAGACTTGGCTAGGACCTATGTAGATTCAGCAGAATGAACGTGCATGAAGACCATCGCTTTAGGCTCTGCAAGTTTCGTGATTCCTGTGTTTTTGATACATTGTTTGTACAGCGTTTATGAACTCCCCAGCCAGTGTATGTCGTTCACATCCTCTTGGGCATACCGAAAAAAGTCGGGTCCTTTAACATTCATGTCATAGAGGCAGAGCTCTGGTCGATATGCCGCTACGCCTTGCCATGATTCTCGCTGGATATCGTCGCGTGTAATATTCGTCTGCCTTCACCTTCAATCCTTCACATGTTGATTTTGCTGCCGTGGAACGGACTCCAGATGCCCCTGACGTTCTCGTTCAGACTCTTCACTGGTCGTCCATCCAGCCTCCTGTTCTTCTCTCCTGTGCTGTTCCTTAACATCTCCGCCTTTTCCCTCACACCCTCATTTTGCAGATTCCTCACACATATTGATCGTTGAGCGCCGTTAATGTAGTTTGCGATGATGACGGGGTGGTGGCGTGGCCGTGGGCTGACGGAGATTTCGATCTGAGGGTTGCGCTTGGCGAAGGCGGGGAGAGAGGCTTTGAGGAAGGCGTTCATGCCTTTCGACGACCCCCACCAGTTGCAGTAGTGGAAGGTGATGGACTTGCACGGCAGGACAAAGGCTCCTACGCCGTTCTGAGGACGTAGTTAGCATCGAGGATGACAAATGCGGGGATGGATGTATCAGTGGAAACATACCTGAGCCTTTGCGACCGTCTTGATAGCCGAGAGAGGCATGTTGGCGGGCAATTGCGGTGGTGACGGCGGTGCTTTCACCAATCTCAAAGTCCAAAGTCGGGCCCGGATCTCACGTGCGGCGGTCGCAGCCTAGGTTTGCGCTAGTGCGAACTCCGCGTCGCAGCTTCCTCGAACGCCCCAACTCCCAAACATCGACTTTCATCGTCGCGCCCTCCACTCCTCATATTCCAACTATTCCACATCGCCGTCTGGAGCGCATTCCAGAAACAAACTCGCAACCATGACGCATCTACTCCCCCCGATGCTGTTGAACCTGTTCGCCCCGCGGCCGCCGCTGCGCTGGGTCGAGCCTTCCGACCACGCGCCTGAGAAGCGCTGCACGCCCAAGATTGGCGGCATTGGCCAGTACATGGAGGCGCTGAGGGAGTACAAAGACAACGACGGCTACGTGCCCACCGACAGCTGGCTGCAGAAGCGCGATCGCAAGAAGCTCGAAAAGAAGGAGAAACAGGAGTATCTGCTTACCGAAGGGGTCAAGGATTGTACGACATCACCACGCGCGCTGACGCTATCACTTGCGCAATTGTTATTTGCATCACTCACTAACATTATCTAGACAAACCCGTCGAAGATCCCAAAGTACAGGGCGACGCCTTCAAGACGCTTTTCGTTTCTCGCCTCTCCTATGGCGTCACCTCCGATGACCTCGAGCGCGAATTCGGCCGCTACGGTCCCATCGAGCGCATTCGGATCGTTGAAGACGTCACCCAACCCGCCGACGCGCCACCCAAGAAGCGAAAGCGCGGTTACGCTTTTATTGTCTTCGAGCGCGAAAAGGACATGAAGGCTGCATACAAGGAGACAGACGGTATCAAGATCAAGGATCGACGCGTACTCGTTGATGTCGAGCGCGGCCGCACAGTCTCTGGATGGCGCCCACGTCGCTTCGGTGGCGGACTCGGCGGACGCGGCTACACCAAGGGTCCGTCTGCTCGTGGGCCAAGCGGAGGAGGCAGCCAATTTGGAGGGCCTCCAGCTGGCCCCGGCGGCTTCGGAGCCCGCGGCGGTGGCTTCGGTGGAGGTTTCGGCGGACGAGGTGGTGGCCGTGGCGGCTTTGGTGGCGGATTCGGAGGTGATCGAGGAGGCTTCGGCGGCGGACGAGGAGGTTTCGGTGGCCGCGGTCGAGGTGACTTCGGTGGTGGTCGCGGAGGTATCGGCTACCAGTCCAACAGTTATGGACCTCCTGATGGCGCGCCAGCTGGTCCTCGCGGTCCACGAGGCGGTGGCTTTGGCGGCGACCGAGGAGGTGGATTCGGAGGCGACCGTGGTGGAGGCGGAGGACGATACGAAGACCGACGCGGCGGCGGTGGTGGTGGCTACGACCGAGGATCCAGCGGCGCTAACAACGAACCGCTCGGCAGCAGAGATCGATACCGCGACCGCGACGGTGGGTACGGTGGTGGAGGCCGAGACGACGGCTCGCGAAAGCGCGGCTACGAAGGCGACAGCTACGACGACCGAAGCCAGCGCCGCAGATACTAGGCCCGCTCGATGGCTCACGTATCTTCTGCAAGGGTTTGTCAAAGGTTACCTCCCCTTTCTTCGCCTCACCCTTTCTCGGCTCTGAGGGTAAGATCGAGCTTGTTCTGCTCTTGACGTTCGACCATTCAACACAGCGTTACAGGTCAGGATGGTAAGGGTTGTCGACGTGTCACCTCTAGGCTTTCGATCGGTCATCACATTCTCGTCGACTAGCACTCCACGTCTCGATCTCGACTTTTCGGTAAAGCAAAGGTACAGCGTCACCCTTCAGCCGACTACAGTCACGATCTTCATCACCCCAGGTTCGCACAGGTTTGGTAGGCCGGGCTAGGATGGTTCCCATCGATGGGTAGGGCAAGGTGAACTTTCTTCCGCATGTTTTATTAGCTTTCTTTCTTTTCAAATTATCTTCCTTGCTCGCGGTTTTACCTGGGTAGGTATTAATGTAAGTTACAAGCACGATGTTTCAAGTAGTGCAACGGCGTCAAGGTAAGGTTAACAGGTAAGGAGTTCACTTCCTCGCTTGGTGATCTTACTGTGATGTGTTAGGTATTGAAAAGCATCTTTTTGCTACGTTCATTCGAGATGTATTGCCACATGCGGTGATGTATTACAAATGATGGGGACTCGAGCTCACTTCGAGCGGCACTGTGTGGTTGAGTCGGTCGACTTGTGTATTGGCACAGATATCTTGTACGAACCGGTCTGCAAGTACACCGTGAGCGTACCGGTAGGCCCTCAGTCTTCTACTACGAGATTTACTGGCGAAGAGATCGGGGCGACTATTCCAGATCTGTGGATGCCTCACGATCATTTCCCCGGTTTGCATACACAAGTATGGAATCTCGAGTTCGTCCCAGAGAGATCGACTCGAGACATGCCGTTCTATCCGCATACCATTCCCTCAATTTACACCGTTATCGTTTCATTGACTACAAGGCCTTGTGGCATTAATCCCTCTGCTCAGGCGCAGAGTGCACGGACTGGGAGCGGTGCCTATTAATTACATCGCCTAGTACCCGCTGTTCACCCTTCTCCTTAGTTCGCTACTCTTGGAGCACTCAACTCTGTTGTAGTATCTAAACTACCATTAGGTCTGTAGCATGGCGAGACGACGACGTTCGAACGGTGCTAGCAAGCACAACAACCTTATCCTCAAGCACAATGACCTTATCCTTAAGCCCAAACGCGTTATCAAGAGCAGACCTGTGGACTGGGCAGAAGACGACGAGGGCGATTTACAACCGATCTTCGCACCAGAACGTCTGTTCACACCCGAAGAACTGGAACCCTACAGATCGAATCGCGCACTGTTCGATCATAAGAGGAGCCTGCGTAAGCTCGTAAGTTTACCAGACGATGACAAGGAACTTTCATGCTGATATGTGCAGGTTGGCCCACCGTTTCCCTTCTTCAAACTCCCAACCGAACTACGCGTCGAGATTTACCGCTACGTTCTCGTCCAGGACTATCCCATCTACCTTGTCTACTACAAGACTGTCCGCAAACACCCAACCAAACTAGCGCTTAGTCTCCTGCGTACATGCAGTGCCATGCACGATGAATGCGCCCAGATCCTCTATGGCGAGAATAGATTCGTCTTTTGGAGTACGTACGACCACCTCGAACTGCTGCGGTTCCTCAATCACATCGGGCCTGTTAATCGCAGATGGTTGAAGACCTTGACCATGACACCACCCTTGCTCCATGAAGACGAACCGGTCTACAGCGATGAGACTCGTCTTTACGGTAATTTTGGCACTATTGCCTACTACAGACTCGTCTGCCCGGAATTTTCAGAGCAGACCTTGAGCGACCAGAGGAGTACCTGGATTGACTTATGCAAGTCGCTCGTCACCATTTTGGGAAATCTCCCGCGACTCCGCGAGTTGATCTTCCGAATCCCCCCGGATTGGCACCGGTGCAGATCTCGCGGGCGGTTTACTTCCCGTTATTATGAAGACGAAGTGGCTTGGTGGTACTTATCAGAGCTGCTGAAATTCAAGCGTTCTCTGAGGGTATCTGTCACGCAACTTGTCATGCAAGACAGCCTTAATAGCCCCAATTTCTTGAAACAGGAAAAGAGACGTAAGCGGGATCTTGCAGATCTCAAGCGTAGATTGGGGATTTGGGATCATCGAATGGTTGTTGTCGATGGTCCTTCGGATTGGTTTGGTTGTCCGGCTCGGGTGGAAGAGGATCCTGATGAGTATCTTCGCGATGTGCGTGATCTCTACGCTAAAAGGACCTTTTAGCTAGCACCACGAGAACTCTGGTGGATACATTGAGCGTTTCCCTGGCCAAGTCATCATAAGTTCACGGTAGATAGCTGCAGGGGAGAAATGCCGCCATGAACGTTCACGATACCAAGCAATTATCTCACCTTGCTCACAGGTGAACTGATGAATACGTGCAGTATATGTGCATGAGACCTACGAATAGTGATACTTGATTTGTATTGTATGGCGAAGGGTTGAGGTTCATCTTCGCTGCGAAGATGATAACCTTGAACAAGACTATTGAAAGAACGTGTGCTCTTGCGATCATGCAAATCGTTCGAGTATCACTAAGCGTGAGGCAGTGACGTGTCAGAGTTGCATCAACATTCTCGATTCACTTTGTGCCGCCGCATGGATAGTGAAATTAGCGCGTGGTGCACCACGATGGCCTATTCGAAGGCATTGAGATCTTCAGTGGCGTATGAAAACGCCAGAGCTCCATCCATTCGTTGAGTGACTTGCCCATATGCTGATTGACAATCACTTCCGGGTCATGAGGTTCTCCCGGAAAGAAGTCGCAACGTAAGAAAGAGTCATTGCTGACTATGTTCTTCAGAATCTGGGGAAACCCTTCGTAGATGTGCCCATTCATCCGCCTGCGACGGTCCCATGAAGGGGTTGGTAGGTGTTGGCGTTCGTAGCTCAAATCTAGAGCAACCTGCCATGCAGCGTCTCGCTGTAAGACATCAAAAACCTCGGTGGCTTTTTCCGGCGCGGAGTCACACTCAAATGTCACCACGAATGCCTCAGTAGGCATACCCAGAAGAGGTAGTGCCATCGCTTCGACCATCCACTTGGCAACAGTTCGCGATATATCCCTTGAGTGTACCTCTATCTTGCCCCAATGATGCTCCCAAAGTAGATTCCACCAGACATCGACGCGGCTGCGAATACGCAGTTCTTTGTTTTCCTGACAGAACGGAACCAGACCTCTCGCATGGCATTCCGGGTATGATATGGACTCGCGGTCTTCGATCAGGTCGATTTGCCTGAGTTCCGAGCGTATCGAGCTTGGAAGAGAGCTCAAGAACTGGATGGCGCAAGCAGCAGCGGAGACGATGACTCCGTGGCCGTCCCAATGAACAGGCCATGAAGTATCATGGACACTAGGGCGTGCCTCTCTAGCCCATGTGATGCAGAGAATCTCCTCAAGGGCTTCATCATCCGGGTATTGCCAAGGCTCGAGGTGCGGCAAACTCAACAGATCAGAAGGCATGCTGAAGTGTGGGCTGTTCTCCAAGATTTTCAAAGCGAAATGAACGAAGTCGCGATATACGGAAGGTGGCTCGCCAAAGGTGAAGTCGCCGCTCAACGTCTGTCCGGTTAGGCCTCCCAGTCTCCACTTCCGCACAACAGGGGCAAACTGTGGATAGACAAGAGTTATCTTTTTCTCCATCTCATCCGTCAAACAAGATTGAGCCATCTCGTCGAGTAGATATTCTTTCCCACCGTTCAATGTTCTCATACCAACGTCAAACTTCCCTCTGTTGAATCTTGATGAGCCCGGACATGCGGTACGAAAGTTGATCTTATTGAGTCGAAGAGCTAGGCCGTGCAGCTCAGCTGCGGCCTCTCGGCACGTGTACGTCAGTGATAGATCGATGTGTTCGCCGTCCGTCCGAGTAAGTTTGTTCTTGCTAAAGTCGTATTTAAGGCCCGTTTCGCAAATTAGATAATGGCCATAAATCTGGTCCCTTAGCTCCCGGGGTATTCGGAAGAGGGGTGACTGTAGTTGCATATGCGTTGGGCGACTTGGGGAAGCCATGGCCATGGTCGTACAGCGCGTGATGATGGGAGGTGGAGCATTGAAGAACAGTTTCCTGATGGAAAAGAGCCGAGGTCCATTGATGAGATCGTACCAATGTCTTCTGAGGCGGTTGTATTTGGATTCCCTGTAATGCGCGAGCCGGCGCCGTTCGGCGCGGGTGAACAGAAATCTCCCAATGAGAGCAAACAGGATTCTCCTGATGAGATCGAACAGAATGACTCTCATGGAAGCGAGTAGAAATGCCCTAATGAGCTTGAACAAATACTCAAAAATCATTGCTTCGTGACTCGGATGTAAACCTGTAGTGGTGTGATTGTCTTGAGCGTGATGAAGAAGTCAAAGTGGAAGCAAGTAGGAGCGACGTCTGCTGTATATAAGTGGTAAGAGGCCGTTGAAGCCACGTTGAGTTCTAATAGCCGGAGTTGCAATACTTGTGTACCATGTTCCCGCCTAGTCGTGCGTCAATCGCACAGCAATCGTCGCTGCCTAGATGGTCGAACGTGGTAGCCAGAACCATCAGAGCGACTGGTTGTTGATGCTGTTACATGCCTCCACGTGACGACATGGTAGACGAAAAGCAATACTCGCAGAAATACACAATATGCGACGCGTATCGATGAAGCTTCGTTGGTAGAGGGTAGGTGTCCTTGCGCGAAGGCAGCAACAATCAGTACCGAGCCGAATATTGTTCAGTGGGTCTACTTTGCCTTATCGGTACTAGTGTCTAGATGGTACCTACCCTATGGGCCTGTTATGGTTCCAAAGGTCGCCATTGCCCGCAACACGGCTTGATTCCGCGCTGCGCCCTCGAGTATCTTGAAAGTCATCGTGGTTGCGGATATCAGTGCCACCTGTTCACCAGTGTGGCGGACTCAACTAAGCTGACGTATTTCGTTCTATGGTGCTAACCGTCCAGGCGAACGTACATGAACATAGCAATTCTGTTCCTTTTAGGTCTCATGTGTTGGCCTGCTGGATATCTATTCCCCGATATGATGTGCGTACATTGGATGCTGAGCGTGAGATCGAGATGCGATAACCGCAAATTGCTAGCATATAGATCAAAGGAACCCTGGGAGAAGCCATCCGCTCCCATACTTTGCTAACGAGAGGGAATGCAACGAAACAGTCCCTGGTCATGCTAGTCCGGAGCTTGAGAGACGCCCAACAGTGGTTGCACTGCCACGGTGCCCACGCGATGCAAACTTCCATCCAGTGGGGTCTGAGATCTGCGCAACGCTTACGAAATCCAAGAGATGTGAGCGCCGAAGATGTATGGCGACATTTCATCTTGTAAGGACATAGCCCCATCGCAGGATATGCCAAGGAGGAAGTGGCGGTTCTGTTTGAAATTTGGCCTGATCATAAGAGTTCCAACGAGACTCCCAGTCATCATCATCCCATCCGCGATGATCTTGGCCCAGCTTCTTGGGGCTGTACGGGGTACCAAGGCTGAAGTTGCATCGAATAGGCGCATCCTTTTTTGAAAGGTTTGCGACGATGTCTGGAAAGCACTCGGTGATGTACCCAGTTTTGAGCCGCCGCTCTGACCACGAGTGATGAGGAAGCGTGCCTTTTGTGTAAGCAACATCTAGGGCTACTTGCCAGGCAGCATCTCGTTGTACCACTTGAAAGGCACGTGAAGCTTGTTCTAGATTGGGTGCGCCGTTGAATATGAGGGTGAGCGACCCTTCCGGCATTCCAAGGTCTTGCAGCGCTTGCGCTTCCGTCATCCAAGAACCTATGGCATCACTGATTGTCGCAGAGATCAAGCGATCATCTCTCATAGTGTTCGCATCGTCGCCATCCTGACTTCTTCTGATGTAGTCGTACATTGCTCTGGTTGATACGGGAAATGCGTTTCTCCACAGGTCGACGACACGCTCAAAGCAGAGTTCCTTGTGTGCCTGGCAAAAGGAGATCAGGCCCCGTCCATGGCACTGTGGGTATGCCACAGATGGACGGTCCTCAAGTAAAATGACTTTGCGTATCATTTCGCGGGTCGTTGTAGGAGTCGAATGTAGGAAGCGGAGAGCTGCATGTACTGCAGAAAAGCAGTAGCGGGTACTGGACCAATAATCCGGCCGAGAAGGCTCAACATTCACGATGTCCGCGAGTCGTTCCATTTCGAAGACATCGGGAACTGACCATGGTTCTACGCAAGCATTTCTTAACCCGGGTACCTTGCATCCTTTACGCCTTGTATTAGATTCATGAGTTGCCTCCAATTCTTGGAGGAACCTGGGATGCTTTGAAAGTAAAGTTAAGATGAGCTGCATGAAGTCTTCCCACACAGAACGGGCTTCACCGCCAGTAAAGTCCCAATTGCGTAGCGCGTTGATGCTTTCTCCAGGCTCCCACTCGTCAAAGATTTGTTCAAATTGTGGAAAAGCTTGACTAGCTTCCTGTGCCATGTCTTCTGTAAGCAGAAGTGGAATCAAATGCCGTATCAACCCTCTTTTCGCGAGTGAGATGCTTTCCACTGTGCTATGAAAGACGCCCGCATCTTTATTTGTTGACTCCGAGAAATACGTAGAGAACGTGATTGTATTGTAGCTAAAGGGAAGGCCACGAAGCTCGAAAGCAATTTGTCGACAGGATGCGGTAAGGGCGATAGAGACGGGGCGACCATCGGCTTCTCGGAGTTTGTTCGATGCATAGTCGTATGTGTAACCGCCTTCGATGCGAATGTAATGTTCATAAATGAGATCCCGCAGCTCGCGTGGTAGACGGAGTATGGCGGGCCGTTCGACTGAGTTGGGCGGTTGAACACTATCATTGTGGCTGGGCAAAGCTGCACCTTCCGTAGCGGGCATTTCGGTTACTTGTCTTGACTCAATCATCGAGTACAAGAAGTCGCATTCACTGCAGATGCGTTATGAATGCCGGGAGGACTGTCGCGATATTATATCGAGCGCCGATGTTATGCGGGGTGCTGCGACAGCTTTTGGATATCAATGGCCACGTAATAGTCCAGCGAATTGCTGTCTCGCAAGACCGTGTCGGGTAAGCGCGAACGCGACGCGAACAGATGTTGAGGTAGCCACGATCGGGGAGGTGAAGAGACAATTTCCCAGCGCGAGCCAGCCGCAGCTTTTAGTGCTCATACCTAGCGTCATCGCGCACAAGCTATTGACGGCTTACCTCGGTACATCATGATTTCATGAAAGCTTCCACAGCGCTGTCGAATGCTCGCGCATCAACGAGTGATGAAGATTCACTCATTTCGCTGCATATCCTAAAAAAAAATCCATGTGTACGAGCGACGGCATGTGGCTTATTGCGCGGTAGCTGACCATCTCAGTACTATCTCGATGAAGCCACCATACCGGATCCGGTATAGTTCACTCGCGGACCTATAGATGGCATACCTCTTCCAGAGTTGAGGTGATGACTCCTATTTCGCAGACATCACAGGCGCAAGAACTACCCAGTGGCAATGTTTCGTATTGCCAACATCGCACGGTCTTCAAGCGAGCTTGTGAACGGGCGTTGACTTCTTGCCAGGCACTTCACTCGTTGTCGATCTCTTTCATTCACAATTTCTCCCGCTTCTTCTTGATATATAAGCCCGATTTAGTTTTAAATCTTCCACTTTAACTTTCAACATACTCTCAACACCATGTCTGCAGATATGCAGTGTACCTCTTGCCTCCTTTCTCAGGATGGCGAACATGAGAAGCGTCGGAGCGTAGCCAACGTCATATACCTGGGATGGGATGAGACTTGGGACAAGCGCTATGCGCCTCGAAGTTGCTCAGTTCAAGATGGGTCTCCTGGAGAGTGCGCACCTTTCCAAGTATGTTCCGATACCACCCCTATCTTCAGAGTACAAGTCTAATAACGCAGGCTTTCGACTACATGAGACTTCCCACCGAACTGCGATTCACGGTGCTCGAGGCCTTGATCGGACCAGCTATCTGGCCACGAGCCAAGGTTGAGTGCCGCAATTGCTACGCCGACGACAATAGCAGCGAGCCATGCTACGCGCTGCTGAGCTCACAAGGAGAGCGTAGTACCATTGACGACGAAACCATCATTTATGACTCGGAAGACGAAGAACTTCCCGCGCTCATGAATGTGAGCGAAATCGAAAAAGCTGAAACGTGCATTCACGTCAAACCCCTGGAGAACGAGCCTCGAGGACTAGCAAGTCTTGCTTTTCAAACCGCTGCCTTGCCCAAGACTATCGGCATAGATATACCCTACGAAGTCACCAAACCCACGTACGGTTGCCGCAAGCCACATCTGCTGGGACCTGATGTATTTTCCACCGATGGGCTGTCAAGGAAAAACGCACGTTGGATGAAGAGTCTGCTCCTGGTCAGCCGGCAGTTCAGCTTCGAGTTCCAGAAGATGCTCTGGGAGTCCACCGTCAAGCGCTACACCCGTCTCCACACTATGGGCGCATCTATTCCGCTACTCCAGTCGGTGAAATCCACGACTGGCTTCAACACCCTCAGTCAATTAGCACTCAGCATGAGTAACAGCCAGTTTTTCCGTCTTTTAGGTTTCCGAAGCAGTTGGAAGCGCGGATTCAAGCCTTGCACTTCGTCTAGGGAAGTTACCCTCGATATCCTCACCGACCTGAATCTTGACCACTTGCATTTCGACTTCCAGATCCCCAAAGCTCCATTCAGCGACGAGTCTTTCATGATCAACGACCCGTGGCGCCATGTTCACGATATGTTCCGCAATACGGCTTCCTGCCAGAGGAAGTTCGTTGACTTGTTCTTCGTGTTGGCGTTCGATCGCCTGAGAAATGTTCCCAAGGTGACCTTCTCTGGTTACTTCAAGGAGAGCAACCTAGAAACATGGGAAGAAATCTTGGCGGTATCGCGGAGGACTCTCGATTACGACATCGCTTCGAAGGTATCGACGATCATGTCAATGCCTGCCGACAAGTTGTGAGTTCATCATTCGTAAAGGGTATGTATATGCTGACTTGAGGTTAGTCCTCTGAGATGCGATTGTCGTGTTCGATGCCACCACTCAGTGCCGGTGGAGATTGAAGGTCTGGGATACACTGATGGGCTTGAACATGTATTCGAAGTGTTATGAATATGTTCTTGGACAGGTTCTCTCGCAACCATGTTGTATTCTGGAAGGTTGTTGCACACTAGAGGTTTGAAACTTTCAAGCAAAGCCAAGTACATGAAAATGTTGAGAACCCAGGGATTACGAACGCACGATTATTGCTTCTCTCCATATCGTGATTGCACCCCGTGGTTCGATTGCTCGGACCGCCATTATACTATCACATACTGCCATCGCAACTCATGCCATGGAGGTAGCGGAGCCTCAGTTTGGAACCTGCGTGGGGAATGCGTGTCCCACGACTTTTCCCAGTCCTGAAGTGTCCACCCCCGGTGTTCGTCCAGGAGTTTGTTGGCGTCGTGAGGTTGGCCGGGATCAAAGTTGCAGCGTACGAGCGGGCTGTCTGTCGAGAGCGTTTGGATGAAGCCCGGCAGAACGTCGAATGTGTATCCAGTACGAAGCCTCCGATCAATCCATGTCGGTGACGGCAAGGAGCCAGTAGCGTATGCGATGTCGAGTGCTGCCTGGAAAGCCACGTCTCGCTGCACGACTTTGAAGATTTGGGTCATGTAATCAGGTGTGGGATTGCCGTCAAGGATTAGTGTGAAGCAGCCCGGCGGCATCCCGAGGAGGGGTAAAACCAGTACTTCCGTCATCCATATACCTACTGCGTATGTAATGTCGTTGGCCTCTAGTCGGTCTCGCTCAAACAAGGAAGCGTCTTCTCCGTCTTCATTGAAAGAGCTATAATCGAGTCGGGTTCCGAGCTCAACAGGAAAGACGGCCTTCCAAAGACTGGCGAAGCGTTGAATGCGGATTTTGGGGTATTGCCGACATATCTCGACAAAGCCTCGACCGTGGCACTCCGGGTGTGTCACAGTTTCATGATTCTCCGCCAGAATGATGTTACGAATAGCCATAAGCGCTGAGTCAGGAAGTGACCTGAGAAATTGAAGCGCTAACGAAGCTGCGGAATAGGTGTACTTCGTTCGTTGTTTGTACCACGGATATTCTGGTTCAACCCCGGTGACAATTGCTAGCTGATCGCGTTCCTTTCTGTTGGGTATATGCCAGGGTGCTGGATTTACGTCGACGAGTTTGGACATTCGGTCAGCATTGTCCGGGATCCAATACCGTCGACTGGCCTTGCCTTCCTCCTGTACGGTCACATCGAAGTCCGGATGTTCTGAGATCTGACTCAGGACAGTATTGATACAGTCGCGCCAAATCGAAGGAGCCTCGCCGCAGTATTTCTCCTGTGTCGCCAAGACCTCTAGTTCAGGTTCAGATCTTGTACTCCAGCCCTCCACAAGTGGCGAGAGGCGTGGATAGATATCCGCCACCGCTTTGGCCATGATGGGTGTAAAGAGTTGCGGAGCGAACGTCTTCACCACCTCCGTCTTACGCCACGCAATCTGCTTAATCATGGTGTGGTACATTCCTGCGTCTTCTCGTGAAGCCTCTGAAAAGCATGTCTCGAACGTGAGAGTATTCACCTTCAAAGCAAGGCCCTGGAATTCTGTCGCGAGCTGTCGACAGACGAGGCCTAACGACAAATCTATTGAGGAACCATCTGCGTTCGCAAGTTTGTTTGTTTCAGGGTTGTAGATGTATCCTCCGTCCACGCGAACATACTCCTCATAGATAAGGTCGCGGAGTTCGCGAGGTAGGCGGAGAAGAGGTGGCACTAAGGTCCCGATAGGGTCGGCGGTGGTCGTGTTCACGGGGCGAACACCCGTGCATTCGACAGGTGTGTTTTGTGCCATTGTCGAGCGTGGTCGGTGACGTGAGAGGGTGCGACTGAGCAGCTGTACGTACTGTGCCGATTTTGAGGGGGTAGTATCTGTGTTATAAGTTCACATTCGAAGCGACAATGCGAGATACGTGGGATTGTTGCCTGGTCGGTAGCGCAGCGTCAGTCGACCACGGTACGATGCGAAGCACCGGCGAGGTGGCCTTTGCAGCAGGTGCCGCATCGTGCAGTATAATCTGTACACAAGAAAGTGAGTACGGCCAAAAGGTGTTCAAGTCTGATGTAGCCCTCGGCCAGTATTACGAAGTTTGGGAAAGAAATGTGAGTGCATCATATCTTCGGCTGGGTAACCGCTCGGAGGCCTGTGGTAACAATGCAGACACGGGCAATCGACGGATTTTGGATACTTTCCCGATCTGGATAGCATGCCAAGCAACGCACAACACTAACGTCCAGTCACGTCAACCTAGAGAAGAACTAAACAGACCTGCAGCCTACACTTTTGTTGTTACAGCCTACATCAACATAGAAACACGCAAAGCAGGTAACCTAATATCTATGTAGACTCTAGGCCTGTTTAGTTTTTCCCTTGTGTGAGGTGCAATCTGAGCCCGAGTTCTGACCAGGTCTCGCGAGTCAGTGTCTAGATGCATCACATTCAACATTATTTCGATGACTACTTCATTATCGTGGTGCACACCCACAACAATAGCAAGCGTGGCAGGGACGAATCGGCAAGAGTTCAAAATGATTCTTCTATTACTAAATGTTTTCACAATTCCAGCAAGCGCACAGGAGATCGCTCCCTCCACCTTCCTCCATCCAAGCATGATGTTCATCAAGAGAACATATTCACCCTAACCTTCTTCGCACTCGACTGATCCTCATACTGCAAAGTGTTAGCATCAACATCCTCGTCGCCTTTCGTGTCAAGAAGTCTTACCTGCAAAAACCCCGTAACATCCACCAAAACCGTCCAACAATCCACCAAATCCACAATATCCTGCTGCAGCTCCTCGCCCATCCCCACACCCACATTAACACTCCGCTTGAAAATGCTAACCATACTATGCCTGTTATCCTTCAAGAATTCTCTCGCCTGGAACACCGTTTGGTCGTTTTGCCGTCCTCGCGCAATGACCGCAGCGTTGATAACACGCAACACAGCAAGCATGAGCTCGTAGTACTTGCGCAGCGCATTCGGGTCGTCGAACTCAAGACCGATATCTGGGTCTACGGAAAAAAGTTGCGAGTCGCGTATAGCAGGGAAGAGACCGGCGTTGAGGACGTGTGCGGCACCGAGGCGGGACTGGCATACGCGGAGAAGGAGAGCGAGACTGGCATCGTAGTAGGAGAGGAGGACGGGGACGAGCGGTGCGGCGGCGGCGGAGAGTTCTTCGGGTATGTGCTTGATGTTGTCGACGAGGACGCCGACGAAGTTGAGGGAGACGAAGCTGTCGAGGATGTATTTTGAGGATTGGCGTGTTGCTGCTGAGACAAAGGCGTTAAGGAGGAGGAGCGCGGAGACTTTGCAGGTACCTTGGCCGCTGTAGGCGTCATCGCAGATCACTTCGAGCATGTTGGTGCCGCAGTTCTTGATGGCGCTGAGGGTGTGGCGGCCGAGTAGCGAGTTGGGTGTTGCTTTATTGAAGGTGCCGTGGATGTAGCGGAAGCAGATCTGGTAGCAGTATTCCCGTAGTTCGGCGGTGGACACGGGGCTGTATATGCCGATGAGCGCCGCGCGGAAGAGTTGAGAGAGGCGGTCGTTTGCGAAGTCGCCTGTCTTGTCGAATGCGGTTGACTCAAAGTCGACCTCTTGAATGAGAGCCTCTGCTAGGCTGGCGAGTTGGAGAGCCGTGAAGATGTCGGAGGAGTATGACTGCTCAAGCTTGGGTAGGATGACTTGTAGCGTCTGCATGATGAACGAACTGCGCGCGCCGTTCTCGAAATCGCAGCTGTGTACCGCGACCATGACGACTTGAACCCACGACTGTAGAATGTCCTTGTGGTAGCGGAGAAGTTGCGTGCGACGGTTCCAGTCCACGAAGATAGCCATGAGCAATTCGGCTTGCTCAACAAGTTGCTCTTCTTGCTCCTGATCAGTCAGTATGCCCTCTTTCCGCCAGTACTTCATCTTGAGACGGATGACTTGTTCCAAGAGTGGCAAAGAATAGAGAGTGCTACCCTCTTTTTCCTCCTGACATGAGGTCAGATTGACACCTTCGAAGAACTTGTGTTGATCTGGCAGAGCGCGCTCAGGGTAGGTCAGCTCGATGAAGTCGAATAGATCGAAGATGTTCGGGTTTGGCATTGCGTCCTCGCCAGGCCGGATCGTGGTTCCGAGAAGGAGAGATTGGATCCTAGACTTCATAGTCGGCATGCTCTCTTTCACTGTCAAGCGCAGCTCTCTCGACTCATAATCGAGGAAAGCAGCACGTCTTTGAAGGAAGCTCTGGAGGGCGAGTGCTGGTGGTCCTGAGAAAAATGGAGAGTAATCGTTAGGCGTGACCTCGAGCCCTTGCGCAAGAGACATTCCATCCCAGGGTATATCAAGGGTAATGGGAGTTAGTTGGGGGGCCTCCACAAAAAGCAGCTCGTTGTCACGGAGCTCTTCCATCACAAGCGCGCTCGTCAGCGGTGACCGCCAGAGCTTCTGCAAAACATCCCAGCATCGGGTCTTAAGAGCAGACCGCCAAGCTATGAACTGTTCGCCGTCATTGTCAGGATACTGAACCCCAAGAAGGAGTATGCTGTGGAACAAGGCTTGTCCGTTTGACCAGAGGCTGTTCTCTCCAACGCGGACAGTGTTGGGTCCACATGAGAAGCCGAGAAGGATATGCGCTATGGTCGGCCGGAGGGACACGGCCGCTAGACAGCTGTTCAAGAAGTCCAAAACGCGCAGCTTGACAACATATCCTGAAGCATCCTCGCCAGCTTCGAGCTCTTCGGCGCTGAAACGCATCAGGCCTGAGAGGGACCGGCCGATGCGCTCGGCTTCATTGTCTTTCTCTAGTATGCCAACAATCTTGCTTCGCCCTGATCGTTGTCCGAAGCCCGCAGGCGAGACTGCAAGTTTCCGCGAAGACGCCATCTTCTCTAGCAATTGAAGAGAGGCAATTGTCAAAGCTTCGTGGCCGGTACCACAATAGAGTCCCAGGTCTACGATAACCTGCAGGTTGTTCAAAATCGCATCCTCGAAAGATGCAAGCGACAGGTTCGACACGGGAGAATGCTGGAACGACGTTTGTTGCTTGAGAACTGGCTTGACGATATCCAGGTATGTCGCCTGGAGCTTCATCACAAGATCCATCACCTCGATGCTAAGCATCAGGGATTGGATCAATGGAGAGTCGGATGGAGCAGCGTCGACCTCGGTCACGTCGTGGTGCGATGCAACAAAAAGAGCTTTCAACACCTTGTCGTTGAAGAGCCACTCCATGACGCGTGCAAATGGGTGAAGCGCAACGTACACAGCAAGTGATGTGGGGTCAATGACCGAATCAACAGGTATGCTAGACTTGTTCGCGAACACGACGAGATTCTCATTGAAGGTGGAAAGACATGTGACCATGAAGCGCAAGCATGTCCATTGCATGACGCTACGTTGTAGCGGATCAAGCACGTCCAGGGAACGTTCTGCAAACACCTGCTGCATGACGAAGTCAATGTAGCTTTCAATACCCGGCATCCTGCGCGACGATCCCAGGCCTTCAGGGAATGGTAGACTGTCGTTCAAGCCTTCGTTCTCCGGATATGGCTCTACGAGCGAGTGAAGGAAACGAACTAGGGCGATGGACTCGTCGTACCCGTCGGCGAGCGTTGGCCACAAGTCATCTCTGGGTGTAGCACCCAAGGCGTTGTTTTGTCTGGATCCAGTATAGAAGCCATTGACCGTCCACTCATCCAAGAGACTCCACATGGCATCTGCACGAGTGAAGTCCTTGCCCACAAGTAGAGCCGACAGAGCGTCGTAGGCGGCTGCTCGAAGCCCGCTCTCAACTTTGTCGGTGCATAGACCAAAGCAGATGCCAGCAAAGGAATACTCTTTGAGATCCAGGATCCACATCCGCGCAGAAGAACTTTGTCGGCAAATGTGTGCGATGAGTCTCAAGTAGCTTTCCAGCATAGTTGCGCTCTCTGGTTCCACGATCTGGTCGATTGGGTTCATGGTCTGAGCGTAGACGCCGCTTTGGATGGGCTTCTTCGGCTCGTGAATGTCGTTCTCGAACTCGCGTAGCTCGTTGAAGATGGTCGTGTAGCTGAGCGAACTGGTTCGTCGGATCTTCCCGGAAGCAGATGCTCCCTCTTCGAGCAGGAAGCGATGCGCCGCTTCGGCATTTGCCTCTCCAGAACCAATGGCCCGTAACATCTCGCAGAACATGGCTATCCGGGGAGTGGGTTGGCGCTTGGCTGCCCACTGCAGAAATCCGTAGAGGTTGCTCTCTTTATCGCTCCAAAAGTCTTCCGCTGCGTCTGGGAACCCATCAAAGGCGTATGCGACAATGACCATGAATCGTTCGAGGTGGAGCGGATATTCTCCAGTTGAGCGCTGGAAGTGGAGTTGTAATTGTCGTCGCTGGTCGTCCTCTTCGGCTTTTAGTTTACGTAGAGTGTCTGGCATGTGAGTAATGAACGAGTCGACAAAGGTTTGTAGTTGCTCCATGAGAAGCTCCTTGAAGAAGTCCTCGGGCTGTGGCGAATCTCTGCTCAGGACCGCAGTGTCCTGCAACAGCGTAGATAACATGCTGGTCTTCTGAGGGTCGTACCAGCGCGTGGGACGCACATCCTGACTGACCGATAGCATGAAATGGAATGCGCCGTCGCCGAGTGCTTTCAGGAAGATTTCAGATCGGGTGTTGGCCTCCTCCTCAAAGTTGATACCCTGCAAAGCAGCGTCTTGCGTGTTGGGGTCCATGTACCGCCCACTGTACTCCGCCAACCACCACGTCAATGTCGCCGAATGCAGATTCCTCAGCGCCCAGTTGTCGTTTTCCCTTCCGGCCATGAGCGAGTCGTGAAGAGCGCGGGCTTCCCTCAGCATGACGTTGTTGCCCTCGGATGCGACCCAAGATGTGAGGCGCAGGAGTATCGGAACGTAGTGGATGGTAATGAGGTCGTGTCGGTCGAGGGACTTGGCGCGGGTGAGTAAAGCCGTGTAGTTGTCGAGGTTGACGTATCCGGGCTTGATCATGTGCGTGCATATCGCGGCTAGGTTCTCGTGCTGTCGTGTGAGACTCTGGCGCTGGTAATCCATAATCTCGACGAAGCCAGGGAGGGGCACTTGTCCAACGACCTGGGTGCTCTGGACGCGCTCAGCGACGGACTGCAGCCACCTCTCCACCGCCTCCATGCTGGTCAAGCACTTGGTCCAGAAGCCGTATGCGTTGGACAGATTGGTTGTGCCATGTACTCCGACTATCATCTGGGCAGCCTCCTGCAGGACAGGCAGGCCTTCCACTTCCGAGTCGCCATTGTCCAGCGCAGTCTTCATCAGAATGCGCACGCAGAGCAGAACATATTCGCGGCGTCGGTGGAAGCGGATCACGGCGGTCTGGAGCTGGGGTCGGTCGAGCTCTTGGGCCTCGCTCTCGGCGCCCAAGAAGAGGGCAGCGGCGTCGAGCTCGTCGAGATTGAGGGCGTCGGCGAGTTCGAGGGCCTTCTGCTTAAAGTCGTCGTTGACCTCATACTCGTTGTCGTCAATCCTGATCTTGCCTGGCGCTGTTAGCACCTTCCTTGTCTACACTTCTGTTTATGTAATACCAGAGCTTAGCGCCTGCCTGCTCGCATCATTCTTCGGCTTCTTGTCCAATAGCGTCTTCAGCTCTTCCAGATGCGCCTCTAGGTTCAGCAGCAGTCGCTCCAGGACTGGCAGCTGCAGGTCGATGTGCGCGCACAAGTCGCGGTGTAGGCCCTGGAGGGCGGCGAGGCTGTCTTCTTCAGCCATAGGAGATTCGTGAGGTCGTCGTGCGCATTATGCGCCGGGGGAGTGGCGGCGGGTGGGCGGACGTGTTCCGTGTGTTTGGGTGTTGTTTTCTCAACAATGGAGCGAGAGCTTGCTTGCTTGACTTTCGCAGAACGCGAAGGCGCACGGACGTAAACCCTGCGACGCGCTTTCCCGTCACGACTCACCTCCGCCATAACTCCGCAACCGTAGGACCTGCACCTACTCCATGTAAAAGCGTTCAGCCTCCATATTCGTCGCGTAGTTGCCGCGACATGTTACGCGTATAAGTATTTGGCCATGGGGGCGACCAATATCCAGGATGCAAAGCGTAAGTCCTTGGAGGAACCACACGATGAAGGCGGGAGGTAGTCGCGACCTGTTGCGTTCACATCTGCTAACTCAGAACCTACTGAGCACCTCCAGACTGCAGCGCACTCGCAAGCCAACCTGGGGAAAAATCGAACACCCTGGAGCCTACATCGACGTTAGGTCACCTACTTTGCATGTTCTCATGTTGACGTAGGCTCCAGAGTGTTCGGCTTTTTGTCACAGTTTATACAAACGAACTTCGCATAGGCCTTATACTAACGCTTGACAGTCCTGATCGAGTCCTCACGGGTAGTCGACCGAACGAGCGGTCTCAAAGACCTCATCCACATCCTCAAGCACAATCGCGGGAAGCCTAGTCTGGAGGCTCTTGGGAACAAATCATACCTGGCGCTATGCGAGACGCTTTTCCAGTGCCTACACGATGGGCGCACCGCCTTCTTCCACGGTAAGACCAAGGCGACGAAGGCTGGTTCTACTGCGGCCCTCCTTCCCCTCTCGGCATCGGCCCTGCGTCACGTCATTGCCTCGGGCGTGCGGACCATCAAGAGCTCTACGGTCGAGATGATAATAGACACGATAATTGAGGTGCTTCCCGCGACGACTGGTCTCGTTGAGCCGCTTCTGGAAGCCCTCCCAAAAACGCTGCGATCCCTCTTAGAGTACCAGCCCCACGTTGAGCGCCTGTCAAAGGAGTGCTGGGATGCTGCCGTCGATTTCTGCATCGAAACTCTGGCCGGCTTCTTCCAAGAGTCGCCCGCCGAAGGTGAGCCACAGAACAGCTGGAGCACTAATGTTTCCAGCCGCGCCCGCACTCCCCTTGAAGCCGACTTCACGTCCTCTAGAGCCTCTCCACGCTTGCCAGTGACCAAGACCAAGTCAACCCCTCCAGAGCACGTTCGCGCAACAGAAGACTTTGTCCATTGCCTGCATCATCTCGTCAAGGCTTCCAATGCGCCATTGCTAGACAAGGCTGACGCCGTTCTGGCTGTCTTACTAAAGTTCTTGCAACAGAGGACTACCCGTGGAAGTACGGGCGTGGCTGCCCTGGCCGCTGTCAACGCGGTCCTCGCACGCATCACGTTGCAATCTGTCGAGTTGACCAAGCGTACGGTGCAAACATTGCTCCCGCTCCTCAAGCTTATGTGGTCCGAGGCTATCCTACGAGATGAGATTATGATCAGTCTGATATACACTGAGGCACACATTGCGAGCCTTCTCACTGACCCAGATGACGAAACCACTAGCTCTGACCTGGAAGGCCTCGTTGAGACCATGTATGGCGACTACCGACGCAGGCAAGAAACTACCGCGCACCAATATCTTGAAGAGGATCATCTCTGTTTTCGACACTTGGGGCCTGCTCGCAATGAGACTCATCCCCTGAACACATGCGCATTCTCCATGGAGACTGAACATCAGCGATATGAAGGGTTGTGGTCTACAGTATCCACCATTGCGCGGTTTTCATTTATGCTTGATGAGCGAAGGATGTCCATCGCCCATGACCGTAGCGACAGCGAAGAGAGCTTTAGCAAACGTGTTCGCATTACTCAATTATTCCCTGAATACCTTCGTCATGTGTCTGAGCCCAGATCGAATGCCAAGCGAGCAGCTCTACAGGTCGTTTCGTTCATGATTCAGGAAGGACCATTTGACGAAGAGGAACTTCAATCGCTGTTGGAGAAGCTCACTTCGTGCATCTCAGATGAGAACCCAGTACATTCAGTGTGGGCAATGATAGGTTTGGCAGGGTAGGCATATCATGACATTATACACAGCGGACGTAGCTGACGTTTGCGCAGAGCCGCGCTTCAACAAACAGCATCCCACTCAACCCTTCTTCCCTATTGGATCTCTGCATGGCAAAGCGCGTCTCGCGCAGTCACTTCCGTATCCATATCCCGCGCGGCATGTCATCTCATGGACGTCCTCCTACGACTGAACATCGTTCCCTTCTCAGCAGTGTCTGAGACTGTCCAGTCTCTGCTGTTGTCGATAGAACTAAGCGGACCGGCTTTACTCACGGAGAGCAGCTCATCACTACTCACCACCATTCTTCAGGAGCGAATCAAAGAAAACCCGACACATTTCAGTTCGACAGCTGAGCGGATCCTTAACTGGCTCCTCACTAAATGGACTCCCAGTAAGCGCTATCAAGCTTTTCCTGAAGCTGAATTGACATCATACAGGTCTATGGTCTGAACGGACATACTCGGCGCTGAATGCTCACCACTGCAACGCTCGTGATGTACTGCGCGTACTCTACACGTGCCTGGACGCACCCTACAGCCCGCCGGAGCCGGCCTCTTATCTTGTACTTGGACCTATTGGGCAAGCCCGAACGCAAATGGCGCGTTACAAAGACCTCGCACATTATCTCCTGCTTCTCCGACCTGTAAAGGATTTTGTAGCCAAGATCGAACAAGGACCGCGTCTCTCCTCCGATGAGCCCACAGGCGAACTCTCCTCCACGCAACTTGGAAGCAGGATCCTTGATTTCTGCGTATCCGAGCTCGAACGAGCCCAGCACCGTTGGAAGGATATGGCTTCGTCAAACATACAAGGCATCACCTCAGATATGATGCGCATCGTCACAAATCTGTGCATCGTCGCGCCAGCTGTTGCAGCTCTGAGCGACCCTGACGACCGCCGTGTGCGTACTCTCCGATCGTCCGCAGCTGCCCTGATCGAGTCTTTTGCCACTACACTGGCTAAGCCTCAGATGGAACAATACAAAGTCGATGCAGTCCTCGAGACCTGTGCAAAAGGTCTTCCTGACATCAGCTCTTCAAAGCGAGTGAGCTCTGGCGTATACGAATTGATAGGTATGGACCAGCTGGCTGAGCACTTACCCCGGGCTCTCCAGCAACGCAAAGAGGTCAAACAATCGTTCTACGCGGATGAGGATGACTTCATGGATGTGGACGACGAGCCTGACTCACAGATGACTGCTGGAGCCACAGTTCCCGATAACGACGTACCTCGACATGATGTGCAAGCAGAAACCGACCTATCTGCTCTGCGTGCATGTTGTCTAGCACACTTGCAGTTTATTTCGTCTCTGGCCAAACGCACTGAGTTGGAAACTGGAGCAGTACCCCCGGATTTCGTCGATTTCCTCGTGTCTCTCTCGGAGAATGACCTTATTCGTTCGCGTCAATTCCTCCGTTCGGTATGGAACAGCAACCTGCAGATATCCAGGAACGACTGCCTCAATCTCCTCGAACGGTTCAGCGAAGCTCTTATCGATCCTCGTGCTCGTGAATACAACACCTCCGAAGTCGCCAACGGTATGCTTGTCGAGGTTCTGATTGGAACCACACTCGTTTGGCTACCTGATGCAACCGATCGCGAGGCTCAAGATCTTTACGACAACGTAGAGGCCCTGTATGTCTATTACGTCAAAGAGATGGAGAAATCGAAAGGAGGAGTCCGGCGTTCAGCAAACTTGCAGACAACGATAGCAGTCTTTCTACATGGCTTACTGAAGCATCATCCCGATTTTGCGCAAAATCGCAAGGTCCCATCAGTACGGACTAGCCTTTTCGAGCTGCTGTCAACAGGCGAAATGACTGTCAAATATCACATCGCGGAGCACTTGCCAAGAATGTTCGAAGATTTCGTTCTCTCCGAACACGACAAGATTTTGCAGGATGTCGATAGCAGCTTGCCTGGAGATGACGAAGGTCTTGAGGGCATAGCGGTTCGGTTGCTCGTCCTGTCGCGACTGGCATCCAAGTGGCATACGCTGCTGCGTCACAGCGTCTATCGAATCTTCGCTACGGCAGGGACTATCGCAGGCGCTACCTACCACGCCGAACGATGCATCCTGAACGTGGCGCAATCAAGAGGTCTCGGTGATTCACAAAGCCTATTCCGGCTTTTTGCACCACAAGTCATATTCACCTGGCTCGACCGAGGCCAAAAGGTCGGCCGTATTCCTTTTACTATCTTCGGTTACGCGTCGCTTTCCGACCTTCTTCGTGACATCGAAGCCGAAGTGGTGGGCCAAGCTATAATGTTCGGGCGCAAGGATGAGGTGGAGTTTCTGGCTGACCATTTAGACATGTCAGCACAGGAGATGCTGTCGAGAAATATCGGCAAAGCAGCCGCATATACAATAGCATGGGACACTTGCAGGGGCTCCGCCCGTAACAAAGCCGACTCCAGCTTCGGCAACTTGCTGAAAGACATGGTTGGTAGCGACAAATACTATGGCCTGGTGCAGAAACATTTCCCCCAGGTGTTGGGCCACATGTTCCAAACCATCGATCACGAGGAACGTTTACCCAAGTCGCTAGAGAAGAAACCAGCCTTCAATCCCGCCGCTGCAGTTCTAGCCGAAATTGCCGAAATTGGCCAATCTGCACAAGGCCTCAACATAGGTATTGAGCCTTCGTTCTCCGCCTTCTATCTGCCTGATCAGCTGGAACGCTTGTGTAGACGGACGGGCGACAGACCGGCTGGCTTCTGGTCACCGAGCACATATACATATGTGATGCGCTCCCTGCTCGATCGCATCCATCATGCTCTCGGCTCGCTGTATGCCCGTTCGATGATCAGGAAGATTCGAGTCATAGTTGCGCTGGCTGGACCTGTAGCACATGAAGGGTACCCACTGCAAATGACGCTGCAGTCTTTGCGCCCTTTCCTCACCGACATGCAATGTGCTGAAGATACAGTTGGTATCATGCAGTATCTTTTCGAACACGGCGCTCAGTATCTCCGTCAACAGCTCAGCTTCGTTACAGGTATCGGCCTTTCGATTCTCATCTCTCTTCGAGTATTCCTAGGCTCCTCTCAGGACAGCACTACCCAACAATCCCAACATCTCGCGACTATGAATGCAGCCAACAGATTCCATGCTTGGCTTACTGAGTATCTCAAGGCTCACGCGCAGGCAATTAATGGTGTAGAGCGCTCTTCCGCCATCAAAGCGTTCAAGATCATCACCGCGACCGCTGCTCAAGTCAATGCCGAAGGCAACTCATTGCGAGGTAGTGAAGAGAGCAAGCTTCTTCTTGAGATATTGGACGACGCGAAGTCAGGACGCAAGTTATTGAACAAAACATCACGCGATGTCGCATTGGACTTGCTTTGCCAGAACTTTGAACCAGCTCCAAACGCCCGAGATGACGTCCTCGGCTTGGATTACGATGCTGCAGAATATGCACCCCTTGTCTGGGAGTCGTGTCGCAGAAGTAAGGTCGGCGACGGTTATTTGTTATGGACCGCACGGGTCCTAGGACGAGCATATAGCGCCTACGGGGAAGTGAAGCAGAGCTCTGCGCAGGCTCGGCCATGGGCATCGTCAGTGCAGACTTCCAAATCGGTTCCTGGGAAGTCATCACGAGAAGCTATTGTTAATGAGGTTATCGATCTATTCTACAGCGACGAACGAAATGAGGTCAGCCTTGCAGAGGATGCTGTACGACGCCTGATTTCTCGCTTGGTGCCTGATTCGCAGTACATGAGCGAGATGCATCGAGTCATTCCGGAGGCCATCGGTAAAGCCCTTTTGTACAAGCCCCCGGAGCCAGATACTACCTCGCATCCTCTGACGGATGGTCTTCGCGAAGCCGTCTCACCTACACCGGTCAAACCGGTATCTGACTGGATTAGAAACCTGACAATGGCACTGTGCAAAGTTGCAATCGACGACCCCATTTTGGGGGCTCTTCCAGACTTGCTCCGCGGTATCAACCACATGGCGGAGAAGCTCCTGCCCTACATACTTCATCTCGTGCTACTTGACGAATATGAAGCGGAGCGCAATGTTCATGACATCGTATCGAAAGCTATGGCTACTTGGTTCCGCGATTGCAGCCCAGATACCATACCGCACGTCCGCATCCTTATCCAATCCATCCTCTACCTCCGGAGCCAACCAGTCCCTAAGGAGGTTACCAGAGTGGAGCGAGACAAATGGTTAGACGTCGACTATCTAGAGGCTTCACAAGCCGCGAACGACTGTGGCATGTTCAGGAGTGCGCTCTTGTTTGCGGAGACATCTTCTGGCCAGCCAATCATCAAGAACAGCACAAGGAGATCGTCTGTTAGGGTCGACCCTCCAAAAGTGCCGCTACAGCTCCAGCTTTCTATCTACAAGAACCTCGACGAGCCTGATTCGTTCTACGGTGTTGATCGAGGTTCCAGTTTGTTGTCAGTGCTAGACCGTCTCGACTACGAGGGTGACGGGGTAAAGAGCCTGCTCTTTCGTGGCGCTCGTCTAGACAGTCAAATGCGCCGGCGCAACGAGTTTGAGGCGGTAGACTCCCGAGGAACGCTCAAATCTCTCATCATGTTGAATATGAACAGCCTTACGCACTCCTTACTCTCCAACGACCAGTTCCGCGATGCCGGAGACGACGTCGTTGAGAGTACGCTGCATACTGCGCGCAAACTGGGCCAGTGGGATATCAAAGCGCCGGAAGTAAATCATACAGAGGCAAGCACTTTGTTCAAAGCCTTCCAAGGGCTGCATTTTGCGAAGAGCACTACAGAGGCTCAGGAGAACTTCGACCGCCAACTACAGGTGACGATGAACTTCCTCTGCGGAAAAGACACCTCATCCATATCAACGAAGACTCGCCTGCGCACGCTAGGGGCGCTCACAGAGGCAGACGAAGTGATCACAGCTGAACGTTCGGAGCATTTGCTAGATATTTGGGATCGCATGAAGGCTCGAGAGAAGTGGATGCGGGCTGGCGAGTAAGTATTGCTCAACCTTTCCAAGACCGTATACTTACCATCACTAGATTCAATGACGTGCGCCAGCTACTATCATGTCGTGAGACGCTTTTCAACGTGCTCGGTACAAATGCCGCTCTCGTCGACTCGCTACACACCCGGACTGCGACCGTGCGAGGCATGGAGGTCGAGGCTCTAGTTTCATCGTCTAGTCTCTGCAGGAAGCATGGAGCACTGCAAGAGTCGCTCGCAAGTGTGACCTACCTTTCCGACATCGTACCGGAGTGCAAGGCTATAGGTCTTGACATTGAAGCTACAGCCCAACATGAGGTAGCGAATGTGCTGTGGGAACAGGGTGAAACCGAGATCTCGATAAGAATGCGTCAGCATCTAATCGACAACGCCGATTTCGACTCGCAGAACGTTGATCTCAGTTTGCCAGTGTTGCTTGCTCGACTGGTAAGGATACCGAATGGCTGCATACATCGCTCGACTAACAATACCAGGGACATCATCTCGCTGAAGCTCGCCTTGCCAAGCCAGATGCAATCATGAAAGAGTACCTAGAACCTGCCATCCGTGAGCTCAAAGGCCAGAAAGAGGGCTTGGGCCCAGGCCAAGTCTTCCACGAGTTTGCCCTCTTCTGCGACAAGCAACTTCAAAGTCCTGAAGCAGCGGAAGACATGAATCGTATCAAGACTGTGATGGATCGAAAGTTGCAAGAGTACCATGACTTCGCGAAGCTCTCGAAGACCGACAAGAGTAAAGGGATGCGCGAGACGTACCACCGAAACGCTCGTCGTGCGAAGACTTGGTACGACCTCGACAATGCGGAATATGAGAGGATGCGCAAGGGCCGCGAGCAATTCCTTCGCCAGTGTCTCGAAAACTATCTCTTGTCTCTTCTGGCCAGCGACGAATACAATCACGACGCGCTTCGTGTGTTTTCCTTGTGGCTGGAATATTCCGATACGCCTCTGGCAAATCAAGCTGTCAAGGCATATCTGAAGGATGTACCGAGCGGGAAGTTTGCCTTGCTGATGAACCAGCTATCCTCACGACTACAAGCCGAAGAGAACGACTTTCAACACCTGTTGATGGAGCTGGTCTTCCGCATATGCGTTGACCACCCATATCATGGTAAGTCAATTCCCAGTACCACCTCATCCAAGGGGAAACCCGCACACCCTGGAGCCTACATCGAGATGAAACCATGCAAAGTAGGGGGCTCAACGTCAACGTCTGCTCCAGGCTGTTCAGTTTTTCCCTAGTATAAAGTGTCACGGACTAATGTGAGATGTGTCGCTGACTTCGTACACCAGGAATGCATCAGATCTTCGCGATTCAGATGAAGGTCGCCGCCACCTCTAGGGAAGATGTCGTTCGAGCCAAGGATGAATCTGCGAAGTCCCGCCAGAAAGCTGCGGGCGGCCTTGCGACGGCGCTCAGCACTGACAAGAGGGGTCGATCGTACTGGAGCTCGATCTTCCAGTCGAACGAGGTCTATCATCATCTTGCCATGTTCAAGGGCGAGAAGGAGAGTACTCAGCAAGGTCGTGAGTTACCCCTTGATAGGTACAAGGAGTCACGAGATTTGGTGAACAGGGTGCCGAAGCTCAACGTACCCCCGGCTACTCTTCAGATTGAAGTTCGGCCGAACATGAACTACAGTGATTTGCCGAAGATCGCAGGCTTCAAGTCGACCATGACGATTGCGAACGGACTCAGTGCGCCAAAGGTCATCACTGCTAAGGGCACCGATGGCAAACCGTACAAGCAACTGTTCAAATCCGGGAACGACGACCTACGCCAGGACGCAATCATGGAGCAAGTCTTCGATCAAGTATCGCGACTACTGAAGAACCACACCGCAACGCGTATTCGCAATCTGGGCATCCGCACATACAAAGTCCTGCCACTCTCAACACGTTCTGGCCTCATGGAGTTCGTGCAGAATACCATTCCTCTACATCTCTGGGTTATGCCAGCTCACGAGAAATACTACCCAAGCGACTACAAGCCCGAGAAATGTCGCAAAGAGATCGGTGCATGCCAGCAGGACTCCCTCACCACGCGCGTCAAGGTGTGGCAAAAGATTGCGGACAACTTCCACCCCGTGATGCGCTACTTCCTACTGGAGCGCTTCGAAGACCCAGACGAGTGGTTTGAACGTCGCCTGGCATACACGCGCTCAACAGCCGCTATCTCCATCCTTGGACACGTCCTCGGTCTCGGCGATCGGCATTGTCACAACATCCTCCTCGATGAGAAGTCTGGTGAGGTAGTACATATCGATCTTGGTGTGAGTTTCGAAGCTGGTCGCGTACTGCCAGTACCAGAAGTCGTGCCCTTCCGACTGACGCGCGATCTGGTAGACGGCATGGGATACACGAAGACGGAGGGAGTCTTCCGCCGCTGCTGCGAGTTTACCATGGACACGTTGCGCGAGGAGCGGGAGTCTATCATGACACTCCTCAATGTCCTGCGATATGATCCTCTCGTCAACTGGAGCGTCACACCCACGAAAGCAAAGCGCATGCAGGAAGCCAACCAAGAAACGGGCGCAAACGGTACTGCGCGCTCGACTACCGTTGCGCCGGGAGGTACACCCGCGCCATCGGGTCAATCGGCGGCCGAAGAGGCAGCAGCGGTCGCGCAGGAAGATAACAAAAAGAGGGAGAAGGAGGAACAGGCTGGTGAAGCGGGGCGAGCGCTCAGCGTGGTGGAGAAGAAACTGAGTAAAACGCTCAGTACCAAGGCCACGGTGAATGAGCTCATACAACAAGCTACCGATGAACGGAATTTGGCGGTGCTGTATATGGGGTGGGCGAGCTACGCATAGGCGAGGCGACCACATGGGTTCTGTGCAGCAGTGTAGTAATAATGCCAGGGTGATGTAGTCGGCATGCATGAATCTTCGTGACAGTTCCGCATCATACGAGAGAAAACCTAAACAGGCGTGCAGACTACATTGATATGAACACAAACAAAGGAGGTGACCTGACGTTGATGTAGGCTCCAGGGTGTTCAGCTTATCTCTAGGTTTACTTGGTTCTGAAATGTGACCACTGTGTAGCCTGCAGCAGCGCAGATGGGCGCGTCGTTGCTGACGTCTCGTCGCGTCTCCATTCCCCAAGACACCAAACCCACATTCACCCCAAGTCACTTCGTCGCGCATGACTTTCAAGTTTGTGACAATGTAGAGAATCGATGATTTGACATTTTCCCTGCATGTAGACGACACTGGAATGCGTTGATGCCGGCGAGCTAATTTTCTAGCTTTTTGGATTGTGCTTTTGACGTAGAAAATTGCCCTAAGTCTTGCGCCCACACGCAAACTAAAATGCCGCAACACGAATGTGTGTAAACAGCTGCAGTGTCATGTAGTCAAGAAAATGGTATTCTCCATTACTTTTGAGCTATCAACGTGTGCCGTATACTGCAAAAGAGAGATCTAGAGCAAAGGTTGCAACGAGGCTGAGCCTCCCAAACAGGCACATTTCGAGAGGGCGTAGATTGCGGAGGCATACCCCGATTGCCCCGGCTGCGTCAACTGGCCCGCGGACGGCGTCTTGCCTGCCTATGATCGATGACCACAAAGCATTTGCTACGTACAGTATGGAAGCATGCTACACATTTCGATGCTGCGATTTGCGGGCACACATTGCGCGAGCCTAGCAGATCGCATCTCCGCAGCGCTCTACGCGCAAAGAATATCAGCAACCGTTCTCACATTCCGGTTCACACAACTACGCCCACATCATACAGCTCGCCCAGCGACGCTTCTCAAACAAGCAGTTAGAAAGAAAGGTATCGATCGCAGCCAAGGCCATCTCACAGCGACACTTCGCTGTCTGCAGGGATGAACAGTCAGACCCCCTGCAACTAGACCCAGTCGTAGACGTAATGACTCCCAACTAGGTAACTTTGCTTCAGGTGTTGATCGCGGTGGGAGGCCATATCGACGTTCGAAAAGTTATTGCAGTCATGCTGATTGGCTACATTTGCTGCTAGATTGCAGTGGGTTAGTGATCTGCGGATAGTCTGAGGCTAGGATCGGTCGGGTAAAGAGCGCTTTTCGTGCGTCATGCACAGAGGACTTCAGGACACTGCACGTGAGACGTCTCGTTCAAGTAAGTTTTGAGAAGGTGTCGATGGCGGCGAAACTGTTCACGATAGTTCTTTGAGGTTCTGAATGTCCGTGGTTACACAAGGATCGCAAGTTGCTCACGATCCAAGATGGCACCGACAGCGAAGTTGTGCGATGAGTCCATTGCCCACAAAGAATGTCGCTTTTGCGAACAGAAGCACGTAGCGTTCCTGTCAAGGCAAGATTTGAAGATGTGTAGATTATGGCACACAGCTTGTTCACATTGCGCAGTTGAATGCCGCCTTGGACATTGAGCCCCTCAATTGGTGAGATAGCTGGCAGATCCCCGTCCAGGCAACTTGCAGGAGGAGCGTGGATTGCGGCGTTGTTCACTAACATTAGGTCGTCATTGCTTGCTACAGGAACTTTGGGTTTGCTGTTGATTGCCGCTGACCTCGGGATTTCGCACTTTGTTCACAGGTGGGCTGGGTTGTGGGCGATTCTTCCTGATCCTCCTCATGCTGTTCAGTTTTAAAAAGCGTGATAATGGAAAATACTACTCAACATCTTCTCATGGTTTGGGTATACATTCTTGAGGAAGCTGCATTTGAATCGTCTCCAGCACAGTTTCGAGGGTGTGGCCGATTGCAACTGAGGGGGAACACACTGATCCATGGGCATTCCAGAGTGGCAGCTGCCCTCCGAACAGAAGCACCAATCGCTGAAAGTCAATGACAAGGTCTATCCACCCATCCTTCCACTTCAGGCATGTTTGCAACAGCTGTAGATTACGGCCAAGCCTGCGTTCGCGAAAGATTGCTTTCAGACGCCATTCGATTTGATTGGCCTACCACAAGCCTCAAGTCCGAGACAGGCAGGTTGGATACTCACCGTCGAATGCTGCAGCAGCTTCAGCGATTTTTTGCTTTCACAGGATAACCTATCTGATTGGCCTGCCACAAGCGTGACGTCCGAGAGAGGCAAGTTTGCGTATGCCATCGAAGGCCGTACTGTCAAAGCGATTCTTCGCTTTGACAGAACAGCGACGTTCGACAGGAAACACGAAGTTGCCCCTTCTGGACATGTTGCTAGGTGGTGTGCCATCGGTGCCGTGCCTACCACAGCATCATGTCCGAGACGGGCAAGTTTGAGACAGCCGTCGAAGGCACAGCGATACTTTGCTTTCACAGAGAGCACTGACCCACTGGCTAGATGGGCCCATGAATCCTATCGTCAGTCCGAGACGGGCAGGTTTACACTTACCGTCGAACGCCGCAGCGAATCTTCGCTTTGAAGAATTTGCCAGTCTGGTTGGCTGGTTTACCGTAGACGCCGGGTCCAAGAGAGGCAAGTTTACAAGTGCCATCGAAGCCACAGCGATGCTTTGCTTTGACTCTGCGTTAGCGTCAGCCAGTCCTCCTCTTCCAGGCAGGGTTGGAAACAGGTGTCGATTGCGGCTAGAAGCCATCGCGAAACGTCGCTGTGACTGCGTTTGCGCCTGGCACGGGCAGATCGAGCTCCAACAACACTATGCTGGTAGCGAGGTATCGCGAACAATGCATTTGCTACTTAGATATGTGACTTGACTTTCTATCATGTTGTTCAGTCGTCGATTGCCGGCATCGTCAATGAGACCTATGTGATGGGATCAGGTACTACTGTTCGGCCCAAGTGTCGCTTGTGAACGCAGCCAAACAGAGCGGACAGAACGAAGATTACCCGGGGTAGTAACCTTGAGATCTTGCCGTTGATTACAGTCATGCACGCGTACGGCGTTGTCGTGCTTCGCTTCCGAAAATCTGCTGTGCCCCTCACCCGCGGATCCCGCAGCCCCACAGCACAAAGATTTTTTTGGCATGCTACTAGCCAGCAACCTCCCGGTACCATCAAACGCAGTAAGCTACGATCGAGCTTTCTAGCATGCTATGCGGGCTGTGTGCTTTTGTGTTTAAGGATATTGACGGACAAAGTTCAACTTCTTCCATCAACAACCAGTATAACTGGCCTAATGGCCCAATGGCAAGGCGCTTGACTACGATTACTCCGACATCAAGAGATTCCAGGTTCGACCCCTGGTTAGGTCATACAACACGGCTTAACAGCTCTCTTTTTGCTTGCTGGCACAAGTTGGAGATGTGTGGCATCATTTTGATCATAATTTCCTCCATGCCGGATTTTTTGCACTTGTAACATGCCTCACGCTTCTACAAAAGACATAGCGATACAGTAGAAGTGTCGATACGTATCGGTGTTATTCCTGTTTGGCTATACTTACAGAAAACCTTAAGAAGGTTTGTTATGTAAACCCATAACTTTCATGCTAGGAACCTCCAGAATGTACACTTCACGCAGACAGAGATAAAGATTGTCTTTTGAACAAGAATAAAGACCGCCGTGCTATTTCTAGCTTTCGGCATTTCTCGTCGGTTGCCAGACTAAAGGTGTTACATTTTTACCCACTCTCGCAACAGAGTCTGGTTTCATCAAACAGGAAGCCAAACAATTGTTGAGAACGGATCGAAGCGAACCCCTACATCTGAACTCGCACTGATAGACGATAACTCATGAGCAGCAAGTGGCATGACGAGTAATATGCTTAGATATAGTAAAGGCAGGCAAATGACGCAAAGTTGGCAAAAATAAACCTAAGTAAGAAGTATATTTATACTGCTACATGCGCCCTTCTGCACTCGAATTTGTACGACATGACCTCTTGTTCAGCCCTAAGGATACCCATCTCTATGCACTACAATGCCGTATCACGACTTTTCATCTGCGTACATACCAGCCTGCGATGTGCACACTACTTTTCATTTTGACCCAGATTTACGCAGAAACAACCAATCGCTCTCGGACACCGCATAGCTAGAGGGCGCTTCGCGTTGACGACTTTGTCAACTGCAGACCTAGGATCAGCCCATATAGAATCGGCCGCTATCCTACGAGAGGGGAATTGACAAGATCAATGCGCCCTACCAGCACACGAGCAGTTCACTTCATCATCTCACACCTAGGTATGATCATCCACCCACAATAACAGACGTATCTTCCGTCTTCTATCACACATGCACTTCAGTGCTTGCGATACCAATTCCCATGTCATGTATCCAGCTGGAACATACGCATCACTCCCGTCATGTCGTCCGCCTAAAAGCGAAGATACTGGAATCGCGCACTCAGTATACCTCACATGCATCGCATCACCTGCACCAGTCGGATGTCTATTGTTTGATATTTTGAATTGTTTAGATATGTACTTATTGTGTTGATATATATATGTATGTGCCTCGGAGCGAATGCCGTAAACATGTCGAACTAACGTGACTGTGAAGTCATGCAATCTAGATCGCGAACACGCGATACGACAAAATACGATGCCATGCGATGCGGATATAACGCTATGCTACGCGACACTAACAACGCACACAGACTCATTGACTTCAAAAAGAAAAGGAGAGAAATTCTTGCGGTCAGCGCTTGACCGTCGTATGCTCCCATCGCGCAAACGCCGGTACCCATGCCCCATGCTTCTCAAAACCGCGGAAAGAAAAGATCTGACGTGAGAAAAAAAGAAAATGGATAATCTGGCAAATGCCGCGAGGCTCCGCTAATATGCGCACGACAATATAGAGAAGAAAACGGACGGAAAGAGAAAAAAATCAGCTCATAGCCGCCTCGGAAATGTCTCGTAGGCCTTCGGGCAAGCCATTTGCTCGATACAAACATGTAACACGAATGTGCCGGGTCGTGTACCCCCCACTCTCGCGAGTCGAACCTGGCGGACGGGCGTCTATCGGCGAGACCCGGCATTGCGGACGCCGGGTGGGGACGGGACTTGCGAAAGTGGCATCGTGAGAAAGGTCCCCAGCTTTTGCGCAAGCGAGTTATCGTGACGGGGACAGGTCATTCACCGGATGGTGGGTATGCGACCGTTGCGCAGCGGAAACAGGCGACGCCTACGTGCATGCGACGTGTGACGTCTTGCTCCGCAACCGTGTGTCGTGTGAGTGTGGAAAGCAGGTCACGGGTCCCGATGAACCACCGAGACGTGCGTATCGCCGAGCGACCTCGCGCGGCCAACCTTCCCATGACTGACTTGACTCCTTGGTCGAGAAACTTGCTTTGACGATGTCTCGCGACCAGAAATATCCACGACACGTGCGACCCCATGTCGCGAGTATCCGCAGCCAGATCCAACGGTGCGGGCTGTGACGTTGTCCTATACCAAGACCAGGAATTCTGCTCGATTGGCGGCTCCACTAGAATCCGCGAGCGAGCGCGCGCTATGCCAAGGCAGGTGATGCGATCCTCGGAGACTCTGAATCCGGGATCGTCGAGCTTGACAGGGCTGCATGTCGCGTCTGCCAATGACCAAGGATCGAATTCCTGCCTGCGCATTTGCGATGCGCTACGTGGGTGGAGCTCGACACGACATGCTTGCGTGCATGCATGCGACATTCCCGGCTCGTGTCGTGGTCGTGGTGAACGTGTCGAGGGTACCGTACCGAGTGCTGCGTGCATGCCCAACCCAGCCTGTTGACGCAACGAGACGGCCTGATGAAATTGCTAGCCGTAGCGCATTCACGCAGCGGTAACGGGAGTCCATCTAAGCGGCACACCGCTTGCGCCGTGAAGGGAAGGTGCTTTGCTAGACCCAGGCTTTCTTGGCGGCAACCAAATACGTGCCTTGCCGACGGCCTTTGTGTCGAGCTTGCCCACGCGGCGCATGTTCATTTCGAGCACAATGACACGTAGAAAGTCGCTATTCTCGCGTGGCTCGCGCTGCCGGACGGTAGGTGCGTCGGTTGACAGGACGCGACCTGCTTCGGAAAAGGGATCCGTGGAGCGACTCCGGCGCGACTTTTGTGATCGCCCTCGGCGTTCGTATGTCTGCATTTGGATCATCGGCGCGTGGGGTTCGGCGTCGGCATCGAGGGTAAGAGAGTCGTGTAAATGCATTGACAACTCGGTCGGTGAGATTGGTGAGGGTTGTGGGTTGAGGTATCGTCGCAATTCGGGTGATGGCAGGCCTTCGACGTGTTTCGGTCGCATCTCGCTTGTGTAGTTGGGTGCCAACAGCGACCGAGTAAGGAAGTCATCCGGCGGAACGCTGGGAGCTGTGAAGTTGGAGAAGGACTTGGCGGCTGACTTGAGTGCTTGGAGTGATGCAGTCAGGTTTGACTTGAATGACCTAAATCGTTCGTTTGAAGGCACGGGAGTGACAGTCTCGTTGATGTCTGTCGCAATAATGTCCTCGCATTCGTCCGGTCCAAAATGGAGCAGGGGATGGTCCAAGACGCAGTCCTCCTTTGGTGGTGAAGAGACAATCTTCTCCCTGCGCTCTGGCAGTGACTTTCTGCCCAGGGAATCTGGTGTGCTGAGATTGTCCCAATGCGACGCGAACGAGGGGTCTTCGTAGTCCAGGGAAGGCGGTAGGGTGGATATTGAGTCGCTCGAGATGGACCTAGATGTCAGGAAAGAGCCCTTCTCTTGCTCCATGCTCAGAACGCTGCTGTACTCATCGTCCGACTCGTCCACGCGACCAAGAAGCAGGTCCATGGGCGAGCCGACAAGTGAGGGCGGAGTGTCAGAATCGTCCTGCTTCCACTCCTGTATCAACTCGTCCATGGATATCCTCCGTTCGGCGGTAGTACGCGGTCGTCGGCGGGTGGGCATCTTAGGGATAGCGGTAACGGCCAGCAAGGCTGCAACAGCCGGTGGTAGTGCTTTCGCATCGTGGCTCTGTGAATTGCGAGACGGTCTGCCTCCATTGTGTCCCCTCATTCTCACAGTCTGTGTTGAAGTTGCCGACTTGATGGGCGTTCGAGGGGGAATAACGACGGGCTGAGACATGGTTGTAGCCTCGGTATGTGAGAGGGACCCGTTCTTATTCATAGATTGCGTGTTGGTTCCCACAGTGACTGGCATGACACTTCTCGGAGAGGGACTGGATCGCGTTCGCGTGCCCATCTTTTCAGGCCTGGAGCGGGAGGTGCGTGAGGATGGCGGAGACGAGTGCTGGAGGTAGGGAAAGGACCTTGGCGAGTACATCATTATCGTCGGCTTGGGCCCTGAAGGCGTTTTCCCCGTGACTAACAGCTGGGACGATCCAGGTACGGCTGGTGCTGGCTAGGCTGGATGTGACGTGCGGCCGTCGGATTTCTTTACGTTATTGCTGGTTGGCGATTGGACGGGTCTGCAAGGGCAGGTCGCGGGCGACATGAGACTACAGGGTTTACGTGTGCCGAAGATCGCCGACGCACTGCTCTGCTTTCGCACACGAGGGTAGGCAAAGTCCAAAAAGGCGAGGATGCTATGAAGAAGTAAATACTATGGTGGTGGACTCGAGGCGGTTCTTCGGTGGTGATAAGGGAGGATGACGACGTTGGGGTCTCAGGGTTATCGGGCGGCGATAAGTAATAAGGGCAGCGTGGGAGGTGTCCTGTCGGCAGCCTCCCTATCAAGACAAGACACCAAAAGCACACACCCAGGCCAGCTCGCATGCAGGCACGTTTCTCGGACCAGATACTGGCGGCTGAGGATAAGACTGCGTGGCCTTCTGCCAGCGCCACGCCCACTGCTGCGCTGATCACGCTTCACACGAGCATACCAGCTCTCAGCCCCGGTCGGTCCCGCATGCACAACACTCGAGCAGTCGTGATCGCCTTCGGGCATCCCCTGATTGGCCCTAGCCGCCACCTCCGCCTCCGTCAGCCCTGTCGCGTCCTCGCCCCACGCCGGCCGTCTTCTGGAAGCCATCCTTTTACAGAGAAACCAGCACGTTGCGCGCCATCACATGAGACGTTGGGTCTCATAACCTACACAATCACCGGCTTAGCATTCACTCAAAACTCACACTAGCGCACCCTGTCATCATGACTCCCTTCACCCGCACCTCCCATCTGCTAGGCATCTACGATGACTGTAACGTGGCTTGCAGCTAGGAGTCTGTATGCACGCAGCGCTCCCCGCGGCAAGACAGTCGCATGCCTGCCTGCCTTCCGGTCACGGTTGGCTTTTGTGGAATCGCTCCGGGCCTGTCAGATGTGCTATCCTTATCTCTGTGCCAATATCTCGCTACCTGCCTCTAACTCCATCTAACCACTTCCACCATGTGTCGTGCAGCCCGGCGCCGTCTCGCGCGCTAGGCCGCGGATTCCTGCGGGGTGCATGCCCGCTGCCCTCCACTGTCGAGGCAAAAAAGCATGGTGGATGTGGAGTGGAGAGAAAGTCTATTCCCACTGTGCCACTCTACACACTTCCCATACCGGCCCTTTTCTGGACACCAACTTCGTCATTGTCGTCATGTCGTGGCCTTGGTGAGTAGTTCACGGTAGGTAGAACGAAAGGCACGTGTCCTTGTGAGAATTTAGTTCGAGATTGAGGCTCCCCAACGGCCTTGCATAATAGAGCTCTGTCACGGTAACTGCACCTGCTGCTTCGAGCTTAAGGGATCTCTTGTGCGAAAGAGGAAGGAACGGAGTGACCTTCTATCGTGTACCCAAGCTTCCCGTCATCGTCTTGGCCCTCGGCACCGACCCGCCCTTGTGCGCTTGCATTGTTTCATGTCAATCATCTTTACTCGCACAGGAAGGCACGACTTGGTGTTGCTTGCCGCCTACGTGACCGCCTTTCGCTAATCAAGGCATTGGATACATGAGTGTGTATTCGTCTACGCGTAGTATGTAATAAAGTTGATGGTATATTACTCCTGTGTAGGCGTCCAATGCATCACAAACTTCGGCATCCTCGTGCATCAGTCACGGCATGGTCGCACAAGTTTTTGCAATGTTCTGGATTCTGTTCAATCGTAATAGTACACGTCTCCTCGCCAACACACAGATCTGCCTTCCACTCACAGAAAGGAAGCCTTATGCACACTTCTCTCGCTTCATCCTCGCACAAGGGAAATTTGAACATGCAAAACGCGCAAACGAGACACAAGCAAGGTAGCGCATGGCGCGCTATCCAGATATACGCTTCCGAGGGTCGCCAACGCCGGATGATCCACCACCCTACCGCTGAAAAAGAAGCAAGTGATGTGAAGAAATAAAAGAGCCACCTGGGCAGGTACATGCTGCGTTACCCAAAACAGGCGCCGCACCGGTCGCATTGCGGGAAGTGACATGCAGCGCACAACCCTGCCTAACGCAGAGACGTGGCGAGTATCCCAGCCCGCTTGTGCGTGCCGTTGCGGCAGCGAGGATGAGTCGACAAGAAGAGAAAATTTTCAGGGTCCAGTAACGCCGAGCCGCAAAGTATGCACACACGAATTAAGCAAGAGCAATTAACAGGGCTCGGTGAGCCGGAAAGTGATGAACGGCCGTGGCGGTATAAGCGTCGTGGAGCATGAAAGCCATGCAGTCGTGTCGACATGAGAAGAAAGTGTCCAAGTGGATAGGGTACTTTGCTCAGTACCCGTCGCCGTCAGTCGTCCAGCCCGCTTCTGAGCCTTCGATAACGCGTACCATGCGACCGTCCTGCTCGGTTAACAGTTCGCCCGTGTCGACGCTCCGTATACCGCGGACCTTCTTGCCCTGGATACGACCTGGGCTGGCGACATGGCCGCCCTCGGGTGTGTAGCGCTTCATCTGTCGCCGGTAGGCTTGGAAGTCGACTTCTTCCTCTGGTACCTCGTCGGACTGTTCACTAAACGTTTCCCAGTTCTCGGAGCCGGATTGCATGGTCATGCCTGTAGCGGCTGTGCCTGTGGACGAGGTTTGCGATATTTGTCGGCTACTGGCGGATGATAGTGATGGCGGTGGGTAGGTGGGTGTGTAGCCTCCTCTCATGGTGCGTCCCATGAAGGAGCGGTCGTCGTATGGGTCCTCTGGTTGTACGTTGCGCACGATGCTTTCACTGCGGTCTCCACGATTGAACTCGAAACGGTTCATCGGTGTCTCCATTGGTGATGGCTCTGGAGGGACGAACAGATCCTTCATACGTGGGGGAGGAGCCATAGGCGGCGCCATCTTGCGCATCGTAGCCGAATCTTCTCGTGAGAGTTGTGGTCGCTTCTCAGGTGAGCTCCTGCCGTTTGTTGTGCCATTCAGTCCCGCACGAGAAGGAATCTTGGAAGGACTCTTTTGGGCCGATGCCGATACCGAAGCACCAAAGTTGGGACCCACTGATTGCGCGAAAGTGCTACGGGACATGCTTGCTGCGGATACGCTCTGGCCAAAGTTCGATACGGGGGTCTTTGATCGGCTGGGTGGCGCACCACGAACTGTTCCGGCACGGCTAGGCGCTGCTGAGGCTCTGCCAACGGTGGCTGGCTTGGTAGGCATACCGCTGTTGGAGGGTGTCTTTGCGCGAGGTGGTGGGGCTGCCTTTTGCGCGGCTGCGTATAGTTCGTCGAGGTATCGGTTGCCGTGGACAAGGAAAGGACGGCCGTATTCGTCTTCCCAGCTCTCGAGGGTAACTCTCAGATCCTGTGATGTGTTAGCTCAGTTCCTGCTCCTTGACTAAGGTGACTTACTGTTTCAATCTTGGGCAGCTCCTTTGCAATGCGCTTTCGCATCTTCTCCTCGCGCAGGAGCTTGCCCGGGTCGCGTCTCTCGCCCTTGTTGCCGCGCGCCATCAGACGGGTCGCGTCCTGGCTCGATTGTGCAAGCTCATCGCGTTCCTGAATCAGCTCGCGGTGGCGATCGATCTTCTGAAGTATAGGTAACCGTTGCTCCTTGAGCGCTTCGAGACGTGCGATTTCGGATTCGTGGGCGGCGAGTAGAGCGTCGCTGCAGACGTCGGAGAAGGCGGGTGTGAAGTCGAGCATCTCTTCTTCGGAGAAGTAAAGGGCGTCCCATAGCTCCTGCAGTTGAACGCGCGCCTCCTCGACGAACAAGTGTAGGTTCTGGCGTTTGAGCTCGTTCAACCTGGCCAGCTCATCCTCGTACTCGTTGATGGTGCGCAGGCCACATCCGCGGTTGCTGGTGAGGAATTGCTTGCGCTCGCGCTCCTCAATACCCAAGCGATCCCAGAGCTCCTCGATGGTTGTGCGCAGCTGCCCTAACCGTCGTTCGCGACCGCGCTTCTCCTCGACAAGTCGTTCCTTCTTCGCGTTCAATTGCGCGAGATCGTCCTTGTGCAGACCGAGTTGTTCAGGCGCGTCGCGATGACATTGCACGATCGCGCTGTCCGTTTGCGCTTGTGGTGTACCAAGTTCCGCCCAAAGCTGGATGATCTCCTGGCAGATGACCTGGACTGTGTTTAGGCGCTTTGTGTATTCCTCGTATACGCGTGTGAATTCGTTGTCGAGCTTGGTGACGTAGGAGGGCGAGATGTCGAAGGAGGGTGAGACTTTCGCGTTGGGCGCCGTGGGCGGGAGTTTGACCTGGACGAAGGACGATTCGAGATGCGACGCATACGATTCCAGGGCTTCGGCGAGTTTCCTGACCTGCTCGAAGCGCTCCTTGTGCATCTTGCTGACCGAGTTGTATCGCTCCTTCAGGCCCTGGAGGCAGCGCGTCAAGGGGAAGGTGATGGCCCGGTCGTCCTGGTCGTCGTAGTTGGGGTTGGGCTTGTTGTCATCGAGCGAAGCCTCCATCTGGCGGATAGTCTTGAGCAGGCGATGCGCCTCTTCTGTCATCTCATGTTTCTCGTTGGTGACCTGTCGCAATTGGTTGTGGAGCGTCTCGGACAGAGCAGAGAACAACTACACAAAGTCAGCAGTCGCGCGCGCATACACTTCGTCCTTCCTCACCTCTGCTTCGCGCGTGTCGCGCTCATGGCTGGGGACGCCAATGTCGTCGAACAAGCCGTGCAGCTGGCCGATGATGGTGGTGACCTGCTGGGCGAGGTAGCTCGTGTCCATGGTGGCTGCAGACCCGCCAGCGAGATGCGAGGCTCAAACGCGCATGCAATGTGACCGCGTCCAGTGGGGCGGAGAAACTTTGCGCGAGCAATGGGATGCGGTGTGATGAGTCCTGACTCTGACGTGGTAGTGGATAGTAGTGGGGAAGCGAGATGCAGGCGGTCGCAAGAGGCCGAGCAGGAGGAGAAGGCGTAAAACGAGGGAATGGCTCAAACAGCACTCTTCTTGTATGCCAGGCCGATGCAAGGAAGCAATGCTCGAGATGTGTATACACAAGACGCAAGTGATGCAATGCTGGGGATGGGCCGCAGATCAGAGTCAAGCGGGTGGTCATAGTGGTTTGCGCGACACTATTTTGGAACAATGCGCCAAGGATGCCGTTGGCACAGCGACGTCCCGGGCGCGTCCATGTAGCGCGCCATCACGAGAACGCCTCGTTTCACACGATCGCCCTCCGCCACTCAGACGCGCGGGGTAGGCGGTACAGCATGGATCATACTGGTAATCTGCATGTCAACACGACCGGTATTTGCTACATTCCCAGCTGGTTATACCCGTGCTATATGCTGACCTGGACTACTCGAGACTTGCTGCCTCGTTGCCTGGCCGCCTGGTCGCTTTTAGACTTTGGCAGGACACCACTACCCTGAAGAAACATGTCCAATGCTCGACGAATAACTATCCGGCTTACTGTACCGAGCCTGTGTTCAACATGCCATCGTGAAGGATTTCTGTTGGTGAAGGACTCTGGTAGTAGTGGGCCGATGGTTCCCTGTTTCTTATCCGCTGATAGTCCGGACCCAGAAAACCATCCTGCACCGTCCTCAGCTCTGCCGGGAAGCGGCAGATGAGATTTCTTTTCCATACCCGTTGCTATGTCGACCTCATATAGGCGCGTGTAATAGTTCTTGCGCTCTAACGCAGTTCGTGTACGGGCCTTTCGCAGCCTGCTTTGCGCTTTGCTGAAGCCGAGGAGAAGCAAACATCTCGTGTTCACGGAGTCTGGTCCGTATCAAGATGGGATTACACCAGGGTAGTCGGTATGTGAGCCGTGTATCGTGGCACCGACCACAAACATACTATAGCGGTTCAATTGCTCATCTCAATACCAGAATTGTTAGACATTCAATGATCTTCATACGTCTACTCTTCAAGTACACCTAAACGTAGCCGTCCACCTCCCACCCTTGACATCCTTGACATCCACATCCCCCTGCCCAGCCATAACCTCAACAACAACATCCCCACTCAGCCCCTCCATTCCACTCATGACCACCCGTCCCGCACATTCCATCACCGGCATCCTAACCTCTCCCACCGTCCCCTCCGGCGCCTCAAAGTCCAACATTATGCTACCATCCAACACCTGTGTCCTGGCGCCAAAGAAACCCAAACTCGTCCTGAAGCCCGCATCCGCAAACTTGAGATCGCCGAGCGAAGGCGCAATACGCCATGTTGCTCCGCCAGCAGTGAGTAACTGTACACCGGCGACATATTGTGTGAGGCTGGATGTCGGTCCTGTTGCCCATCCGTGGGCGTGGCTGATGCGTGCGTCGTTGTTGTAGGGCGCGTAGTGGAGTTCGCCGGTCGTGCTGTATCCTTCGATGAAGGTTGAGTTTGTCATGCGGGGGTCGTCGAGCATGAAGCCCCATTGTAGACGCATCAACTCCAACGCAGCGGTTGTGTTCTGTGCGAGGAAGTGGGATTGCAGTTCAAAGCCGGAGATGAAGGGTGAGATGGCGTCTGCGGCTTCGGGGGCAGGGGCACCGTACGGCGTCCATCGTGAGACCAAATTCTGTGAGATCATACTCGTCTGTGTGCTGTTCACTGTGAGGTTTGCGACGACGGCCCAGGCGTTTCCGTCCTGGGGCATGAGCGTTGTGGTTTCGTTGTCGCGGTACATGCCCTCTTGCTCATCCCAGAGAAGTTCATTGGCGGCGGTCTTGATACCATCAGCTGTTTCTTGCCAGGAAGAAATGTTGGCTGTGTCGTTCAAAGCTGAGGCGAGGTAGATGCCCTGGTTGATGGTGTAGTACAGGATGGCGTTTGCTTCGATATTGTGGCCGCCCATGCCGAAGCGGAGCCAGTCGTTGGGCGCAGTCACGTTCATGAGGCCGCTAGAGTCGATGTTGGAAAGGGAGAAGGAGAGGGCGAATTTGTACTTGTCCCATAGAGATTTCAGGTAGTCCATGTCGCCCTGGAGAAGTGGTCAGCGAGTGTGAAGGATTTGATCGGATTGTCTTACAGTGTAAAGGAAGTGGTCAGCAACACCGATCAGAGTATAGAGATGGTACGTGAACGATATCGCCTGAGGGGGGAAAGGCCTTCCAGCATATGGGAGGAGACCATTCGTCGCGTTCTGTAACTCGAAGAGCGAGTCCAATGCATTCTCAATGGAAATGACATCGTTCGTCGATACCACGACACCAGGGACTGCGATCGCCATGTCTACCATTGTTTGTCAGTATGCACTCAGTGATGGAAGATGTAAACGTACCGCCAGCCCAAACAAGTCTATCCCTCTTTGCACCATCAACCAGCGCACTCTTGCCACTAGTAATGGTATAGTTATTGTACCAAGTAACATTAACCGGCGACTGGTCGTCCTCACTCGAGAACCCTTCTTCGCCCAAATGAACGAGCGCATTTCCGGTATCTGGTTCAATCGTACAGATCTGGTTCGTATACGCTCCGGCATACCACACGCGATTGAGCAGCTCATCTGCAACATGTCAGTCTTTCCACCTAAGCAAGGAAAGGAAGATTGACATACCGTCGCAGTGGAAATACCCCGTATAATTCCCCAACGCATCCCCCTCCCAATGCGGCATAGCAGTATAATGCACTTCCGCGCCCGTCACCTCCACACTCCCCGTCCCATTATGCACCAACGTCATATACCTAAACCCACCCCTCACCTTCTCTTTCGGCGCTGTATACCGTCCCGTACCATTAACATGGAACCAGAGGGTCTCGTCTTTTCCCGCATCGGCCGTCGCATCGCTGCTTCGGTTGCTAACCCACAATGAGCTTTCGGAGAAGGTGACACCAATGTATTCGGAGGAGGACGAGTTGACGGAACCGATTGTTACGGTAACGAGACCCGCGATGTTGATGCCGAAGTCGTACGCTGTTGCTGCTTCACCAGTAAAGACGCAACTGCCATTCGCGCTGGTGAGGCTCTCGGGGTGCGTGACAGACCCGTTTGTGCTGTGTACGGAGATGGGGTGGAGGGTTCGTGATTTGGGCGCGAGGATGTATTGCGAATAAGGTATCGATGCGAGCGCGACGGGTACGACAGCCGCGAGACTGACTAGAGAGTTGGAGAGCCTCATGTTTGCGTATATGGCGACCGGAACCAAAATGTCCAATCCTACAACCCTTTCAAGCTCTTGACGATCCAAGGCTTATGTACCTTTCCCTCCCGCTGCCTTCCGGCACCATAGCCAAAGCCATGACCCCGTTTTCGATTCCCACACTCATTTGCCGATTTGAAGATCTGGAGGCGGTTCGGATGAGTACACACCGAGATGACGACGTCGAGCGACGAATTTCTTCGTTAGATCGCGGAGCCTGCACCTAGCCCCGGTACCCATCCTAGCCATTGCGGGGAAGCGAGTCGTTTTCGCAGCCACTGCGGGTCGGTCTTCTGCACATGGCTGACGCTAGTGTGGGTTTTCCCCCGAAGAAGTAGCGGCCCGGGGATTTGCCGGGTGTGCCTGCCTCCACGTCCCGATGTCTTGGAACGGGAGCTTGGACTTGGGAAAAGAGGAGGCTAGATGGCATGCTTCCAGATGATAATTTTGGTGAATACAATGAGGGGAGAGCAGGATAGCATACCTTCAGAAATTGATCCTGATGCATACAATGAGGCGATTGAGCAGGAATTGATAAAGCTTCTGACAAACTGCAGTCTACAACAAGATACAGGAAGAAAGTTTAGAGAGCTCATGGGCATTGTATACTCCTACCTGATCGATGATATCCACCTGTCTATACATTCAACTCAATGTAGTCTTCTACCTGTTTCATGACGCTCACCTACTTATATACTCAGCTTAATGTAGCCTTCTAAGCTATCCGTATAAAGACAGATTTCCTGTGACACTTGCTGTCGCAAACTGAGAAGAGAAGCCAGTCAAGAGTATTTCGCGCTTTATGCAGGACATGTCAGCACCAATCCAGACTTATTACACGTGAACGATTACTATACACCAGCCCATATTCATATCCACCACTGCGCCATTCGTTTACATAACCCACCTACAAACCCAACCGCCTACCTCTTCCCCTGCGGCAACATACCCAACAACCTCTCCACCTCCATCGCCGTACTACCATCAGCCTTATCCCTAATCTCCTGCAACAGCTCCCTATCCTTGGCTTTGAACGCCTCCTCACCCGCCTTAACCATCAACCCACACTTGATCCACATGTCGACCCTCTCCGGCACCGTAAGCGTCGTGCATTTGGGGATAAACACACTCGCCACTCTAGTATTTCCAGCACCGAGAACCTCGTTGAAGAAGGGCTCCCAGCCAATCGGACTCTTCTTTTGCTTTGCGAATTCCTCGAGCTCGTTCCAGTGCCGCGCTGCTACGAGGGCGCGGAGGCGGATGTATGTGTATGTTTTGTCGTTGATCTTGAACTCTGACTGCACTTTTTGGGCGCGCTTGTAGTGGCCTTGGCGGATGAGTTGGAAGATCGTCTCGTTTGCCGAGAGGCCGATGTATGTTTGACCTGGTAGCGCGCCTGCGGGTGTTGGGTCTCTCGGTCCGTTGAGGTCTGTTTCGAACTGGTGTTGGAGACGAATCAGTTTGGCAGCATCGTCTATAGCTTGGCGCTGGAAGACGGCCGCGCTGTCGCGAGAGTCCTGGAGATACTTTGACGCCAGCTTTAACTTGTCTTGCTGGGCTGGGTGGCTTTCCTGTGCGATTGCTTCGGATAGTAGGAGGTTTGAACCATCTAATCGCCTATCGTCTTGGTAGTAGAGATCTTTCAGTAACTCACGGTCTTGGTCCCAGGCTGACGACTCGACCAGAGCTGTGGCGACCGGACGGCTGTTGATGACGCGGAAGAAGGAGGCAAGAGGTAGCTTCTTGCGTAGATGTAGGAGAACGTGGAAGATGAGATCGGTATCGCCCGACTCGATCGCCTTGTCGAGCGCAATGTTGTCTTCCTTCATGTTGAGTAGTAGCGGTACTTGCTTGCCAGCTCTGGGTTCGTAATTGAGAAGCTCCGTCGCCAGTCGCACGCGACCTTCATCGTAGGCCGCCCGTGCGATCTCTTCGAATGAGACACCAGGCTTGCCATGCAGTTTCTTAACTATAAGACTGCAAATCTCCTCTTCTGGGTCCGTCGAGACGCGCACCTTCTGTTGCGCCCAGTGTCCATGAATCTGGTTTGCTGGCAGATGCAGATACTCGGCTATGCGCAATGCAAGAAGATACTCGCTGCGGTTCGTGAGACGCTCAACGAGCTTCTCAGGCGTCATGCGGCGATACTGGTCGTAACTGAGCGGCAGGCCAACCTCATAGAAGCGCACAGCGTTCAGAACTCGTAGTGTGTCGCACGTGTCGACAAAGTCGTCAGACGAGTACAGGTCCAGAACTGACTTTCCGTACGAAGCCGCTTTCAGCAGCGACTTTTGCCAGTGGATGTTGTACTCATGCGCAGCGGCCTTGATGCATGTGTCCACCGCCTCGCCCAGACTCGGTCGTATCAGCTGTATGAGGTCGTCGGCCTTGGGGCTCTTCTGTTCCAGGAGCGAAGACGCTTCCAACAGATTTGCAGCAGGCGAGTCGGAGCCCAGCCTGAAGACGTCCACTGCCTCATCCGGCACCTTTTGTATGAATTCGCAGACGTCGTTCGTGAGGAGCCGTATGCCATCGACGTCCGGCAAGAGATGCACCCAGGTGTCGTAGTAGAACTTGGTCGCGGCACTTCGAGGGCCGATCAGGTGTACTTCGTCTTCCCAGGCTAACGCGACGGCGTTCGAGCCGCACCATTCCATGTCTTTCGGCACTGTCTTGATCTTGCTGTCGTACTCGCTGAGCTTGTCGTTCCAGTCCCCGCTGACAACCCACACCTTTCCATCCTCTGTATAGAAGGCCAGAAACTCTGCACGCGGACTGACGCTGATGTGCCTGAACGGTCCGGCATCGAAGTTGCGATCTTCCGCCTCAGTCGCATCGACGACATACAGCGTAGATCCAATTGCTAGTATGACTTCCACCGATCGTGAGAGCGAGTAGGCAGGTGGTATGATGCTCCATGATATGACGGGTTCGGTCGGCGGTATCGCGAGGAGTTTGGGGCGCGGTTCGGCGTACGAGGTGACGGAGATGAGATGGTTGTTTCCGAGAAGCGCTACAAAGCCCGTGTTGTAGAATTTGCAGGATAACACACCGTATTCGTCTGCGCCGTGGCCGAGGGTGAAGGGCACGAAGTCGCCTTGGAGGTCGTAGTAGCAGCGCACCGTTCCGTCCGAGGTGATGACCAGCAGCTTTTCGTCTTCCGACCATCCCAGGCCCTTGATTGTGCCTTTGTCCCACTATCGCCTGTCAGTATTCCGTCCTTCATCTCCCGGCACATGTAGAGGATTGCATACGTTGATGCTGCGTATCAGCTTGCCCGCGCAGCTGTAGATGTCGATGCTCGATTTGGACGCGCCGGGTCCACGGTAGGTATGCAGCTTGTCTTCATCGCGGTAGACAGCTACAGAAGTCAGTCACCTGGTCACATGTTCGCGCAGTCGTCGGCAGACGGTGGGACGTACCTACCTACAGCACCGCTATACGGCGCCCCCACCACATTGTAGTTCTCGAGCTCGAGATCCGCGTCGAAGACGGCCTGGTAGAGCTGCACCTTCCTGTAAAACTTGTCGCCGACCTTTTCCCAGTTGGCTGTTGGCTTGGACATGGTTGGGCGCGACTATCGGGGTATCATCGCGCGAACTTGTCGGAGGCTTGGGGTGCCTGGATTGAGCTTCAAGTTGAGGTCATAGCTCTGCCGCCGAGGCTGTCACAACGCCTGCGAAGGTTGCATTTAAGTAGAGCGCCCAAAAACCAAATCTAGCCAACATATGCTTCATTCCCTAATTGTGTGACTTTAAGCATGATATAGCAATGTGTACTTCAGCGTCTGTTGCTATGTTATGTTTGACTCACATCAACTCTCCGCAGAACTCATTGAAACTCGTGGGATATCTTTCATTTCTTGGTAACTATATACTGGTATACTAATCTTGGGTTCTGCCAAATCCAACTTGAAGAAAACGCCGTCGCTCATGCATTCGTAACCAATCTGTGCGCCGAGAAGTCCGATTTCCTCCCTACCAAGTCGCATAATCAACATCAGAACACATCTGCTCAATGACCTCCGATGAGCTCAGCCAGTGTCTCGCGGATACCGAAGCGATCGACATCGCTGCCGACCTTCTTGCGGAACATGCCCAGGTCCTGGAGGAAGGCCTCTGCCTCGTTGTGCAGCTCCTGCGCCAACTCATCGTGGTCGCCCTCATCGTAGCCTGAGTCAGAGTCATCATCGCTGGCCTCGTCGCCCGGAGCAGGGACAGATCCTTCTTTACCCTCGCCCTCGCCTAGCCACGATTCGTTCTCAAAGTCTGGCGTTCCAAGCTCCCGTGGTGGTGGCAGGACGATAGGGTTCTTAAGCTCTCCTAGAGCGAGCTGGAGATGGCGGCGCAATGAGTCGATCTCTGCGCGTAGAGCTACGTTTGTGGGACGCAGCTCCTCAACTTCCGAGGTAAGTGCCTTGATCTTCGCCGCAGAGACTTGACGGTTCTCCTCCATGAGGCGCTGCATTAGTGCGACCTGCCTCTGGTACTCATCCAGCTCAGTGGCTTCCTCCCTCTTGCGCTGACTGGCGGCGTTGACACAGACTTGTAGACTGCGGATTTGTTCTGACATCTCTGCAATCTGAGCGTCTCGCTGGGCAGCCGACATGCAGTCCTGGTTGACCAAGGCACGTGTGCGGATGCGCTTTGCCTGGTCGGCGTAGCGTAGGGTGGAAAGTGTCTCATCATAGTCGGCCGGCGCAATGCAAGCAACCATGGCTGTCTTGCTGTTACCACCCAACGAGTCTTTCAACAGCCAGGTCAAGACGGAATCACGGTACGGCACAACCTCCCGTGGTCGTCGCCCCTTCGCGCCGTGTCGTCTTGGGTCTGCCAGTGCAGCAATGACGCGACCAAGTGTAGTAAGAGACTTGTTAATTTGTCCCCCCTCCTTCAAGCGAGCTCCCGTAGCTTCTGTCGACTTGGCACGCTCGGAGCCAGCGAGATCGACGAGACGCATGCGCGCGGTGCGTTCGATGGTCTCATCGGAGAGAAGCGAGTGGGTGATTTGCTTGAGGCGGATAGTGAAGACGGCGTGCGATCGTGACGAGGTGTCGTTCATTTTGGTGGAGGCAGTCGTTCGGCTCTACGCTTTTGTTAGTATGTCGTCTGGAGGGGTATGGGCGGAATGCCTACCATGTCGCCAATCTTCATCAAGCGCGCAACATCAGCGTAGCTCTTGACTTCAGCCTCGGTCAGGCCCTGCACATATACACCATCCTTCTGACTCTCGCGGATCTTGAGATAGATAGGCGGGGTCGTCCTCGGGGTGAGCAGATCCCGCACGTGCTCGTTGTAGACTTCGAAGTAAGAGACTTGGACGTGGTAGTTGGTGTTGGGCGACGGTTCGTGTGCGATGCGATCGAACAGCTCCTCGCAAGTTCGCGGGATCAAGCCTGGGTTGTCTGGTGTGCCCATCATGGTGTAACTCTTTCCCGACCCCGTCTGACCATATGCGAAAATACATGTGTGGTATCCTCCGAAGTTGTGGTCGAGGAACTCCTCACCGAAAGAGCGGTAGACGTCTTCTTGGTGGGCGTAGTGCGGGTCGGACTCGTCGTGCGACCAGTATGAGCGATCGAATGTGAATTCCTTGTCGTCCAGAACACGGCGTCCGCTGTTCCCGCTCTCTTCTGGCGCATAGAGTGTGGTCTTTTGTGTGGCTGGGTCCATGCGAATCAGGCATTTCGTGCCCTTCTCTTTCTCTATAGCCCTTATTAGTGTCTGTAGGTATCAATTGAGTACTGATATCCTACCTCTCGGCACAAAGGCCCTACATCTCACCACCACCTTGACATTGCCGGGGTCGTCGTTCATGGGCGCGGGTGATGAGAGCGCCTGAAGATACGATGCGTCGGATGCGCGCATGGAAGGCGCAGAGGCGGTCGTGTGTAGGGGATACATTCTGTAGTCCAAGATACCGTCTAGTATGAGGTAGCAAGAATCCAAGAGCTGTTGCGACCGGTGAATGTACAGCAGGTGCATAGGCGGTGTTGAGGTGGAGCACGGATCGCTCTGCTCATGACTCGTGGGCCATTGTTTGGGCCGTGTCAACACGCGGTTGCCGTGTGCGATCGATAACACGTCACTGCCAAGCACCCCACAGACGCGCGCGCCACCACAGCGCGACGCGACCAGACCAAAGGGGATGTCTAATAGCTTCCGAGATCTGCTGGGGAGATACTGTGTGGTCGGATCAGCTGGATCTGTCTCCAGGTACATACTGGCGAGTACCCACAGCAGCCCTCGTCTCCCAACACGACGCGACAGGACGACCTGGCCAAAAGCAAGAGCTAGCTGACTTGTCCATGGCATCAACAGACGGTGAAGCTGTCTAGGCGCATGCAGTGCGGCTCTGGTATGAGCATCCGGTGAAGGATCAAGGACTATCAGTTGGATACCTTGCAGTCACCAATGACGGCTTTCGTCCCAGCGCCTTCCACACAACATGCTCCAATTCAAGTCGCGTTCTCTCGTCGACACGAGACATTAATCCATTGCCCATCGCAATCCTACACGGCTTCTTGTTCGTTTCGTTACGTTGTTGGACTGATGTTGTCAGTATCGCAGTTTCGGCCGGCGGTGCATCGCAGTAGCGACTAAATTTTCCATCTGAGGCGGGCGCAAAATGTGACTGGTGTCGACCCTGCGACGTGAACTCTAACAATGCAATTAGCAAGATTCCGCTCGACCTAATATCCACACGCGCGCGACTTACTTACCTTCATTCATTTAATGAGAACAGGCATCCAGCGGTCGAATTCAAGACCAGGATACCTACAACGGCCTGTCCACACCTCGCTTGAGGAGCGCACTACCAGGAAGGCCTATCACGCCCGCGCAAGACTCACTCGCCGTCACCAGACATGGCTACCGCTGCGGTACTAAGTCTCTTGGACGAACATACCCGACAGGTAGCGTTTGATGGTAGCCTGGCGAGATTAAGAGCTGCACCGGGAATCGACAGCGGCGCGCTCGATATCTGCGTGCGACTGTTGCCCAGCGGAGGCGCCTATGTAGAAGGTGGAAGTACTTCGCAGCATGAGGAACTATGGAATACCGTGTTGGACCGTCTAGTCGACCAAAGGTCACCGGAGAGCCTCTACGAGATTGCTGAGATATGCTACACCCACGACTCGCATGCCGCATCTCTTCTCAATTCCAAAATCAAGCAAAGCCTTTCCACCCTAGCCACGGATCTATCGGCTGAACAAGCACATGGGGAAAACATCGAAACTGCAAGAGCCTATCTCGAATTCCTGAAATGCTCCTTTTGGGTGCCGGCCGCGTCTTCGTACATGGTCGACTCGCAATCTCTCACTCTCCTTTCGAGCTTCGTCGGCATCGAAGGGCTAGATGATACTGCACACGATACTTTGTCCGCTTTGTTTTCGCTGTTGAAGAGCAAGAGAGAGAACTCGCCCACCAATCTCGATGAAGTCATTGATCAATCAATATGGAACCGACTCAATGCACTCGACATGGCAAGGTTTGCTGCTCAGTCTAGCAAGATATACAGGACCTGGTTCCAATGGATATCGCTCGCCGCTTCCGCTGGGCTGAAGTTTACATGTGTGAGCAACGAAGAATACTGGAGAAAGCTTAGACTGGGTCTTGTGAAAGGCCATGCAGATCAACGCAAATACTGCCTCGGTATCATCCGCCAGTCTTTTCTTGCTACTTCTGACCATATCGATACACCTACGATGCGATACGATGCCAGTGGCAAAGACCGGGAGCAGTACGATCTATATACGACCCTATTCGAAACTATCGTGCTTCATCGGTATTCTGGCCAGGTCGAGGACTGCCTAAAATCCATGACGACGCTTCTTGGCTCTTCTTCAGCAACAAATCCTTCCCGGATTACTCCCGCGATGACGACAACTCTACTCACGGCAGCCTTAAACCCGTTGATACAGGAGAGCGTTAGGAAAATGATCGGCCGCTGGTATATGGACTTTATCATCGAAGTAAGTCACATGTCTTCCATTCTCATAGACGATATCGTTGTTATCGTTCTTGTACTATCCACGCAACAAGATAATATTTGAGGGCGAAAGCCATGGCCTGCTAGAGGCTGAGTATACCGATGCTGACTTTGACATCGCAGCGCCGGGGTGACTTGAGCGGCCACATAAACTTCCTTTTCGAGGGATTTCTGCCTTGGGCAACGGATGGTAGCCTCTTCACATCGAATCTTACTGCCACACGATCATCGACAACGTGCGCTCACGGAGACGCACTCGCTGCAGTGATCTCTCGGTTTGTCTCCGATACCGAAGACACTCCATCATTCGTCCCTTCGGTCGACTATGCCGTCTCTGAAGTCGGAGTGGACAACCGAAATGGCCGTGCAATCATTCTTGGCATAGTTCGTTACCTCGTGAATGCCGGCGGGAGGATGTTCCAACCAGCAATATTGTACATGATGCATGGTCTCATCGAAGGCCTGAAGACGCGATACGAAAGAAGCCCAACGCATCACAAACTGGAAATTTCCGAGATTACCGAGATCATCAGCTTATCACGCTTGCCTGGAATGCCAGAGGTAGCAAGTGACTTACACAGCGTTCACTGCCAAAAGCTCTGCGATCTTCTTGATCCCGATTCACAGTCGAAAGGTGTACCTACTAGTGAAGCCCTGCGGGCTAAATGCCAAAAGCTGGAAGATCCAGTGGATCACTCTGCGCTCCAAGCAACCTTTGGCACGAGTGATGGCGAGCTGCCTACTCTTCAGTCATTCATCAACGACCTCCGCGACTCAAAACATAGCTGCATACAAGGTCCAGCCTTCGCGCCAGCATGCAAGAGCGTGATGGAGTTTCTTGATCGCACTGAGCCAGCCAAGATCGACGCGAACGAGCTGCACACTGTGTTGTCAGCACTATGGGAAGAGGCCGAGATTCGCGACTTCATCAGACCATTTGCTGTACACCTGCCTGCGCTACTATTCCATCCGACATGCATAATAGTTTGTGTTGAGGACGCTCTGGACCACTTTCCCAGTGGCTGCGATATCCAAGGTCTGCTCTGGACAGCCATGAAACGCCTTATGAAGCTATCCAAGGGACGGTCCTACATTCTTGCAGTACTTGCTCGATCGCTACGCAAAGCTGTGTTTGCACACCCATATGCAATCAAATCATTGCGGGGAGGCCTCCCCTTCGATGACTACATTCTCGATTTCATCAATAATCCAGCATCCATCGGAACGGAGTTTTTGTTTGAGGTTGTCGCTGCGGACAAGCTTCAGCAATACCTGCCGCATCGAACATATGCATCGTACTACGGTATGCGAGAATGGCATGCATACGCAGCTGTCATAGATATCCTACATCGTATTCCGAACGACCCATATGTCTCATCTCCAGAGACTGCTCGGAATATACTGGATGAGTTGGAACTTCCCTGGGAGGATCAGAAACCACCAGTCGCAGTCAAATGTCCATGGAAGAACACTTTTCAACTGCAGGCAATGCTATTGATGAGTCACTACTGTGTGGATGACATAAATGTGGAAATTCATCTCGATTATCTCACTCGTGCCTTAGTGGTAGAATCATGGCCACGATACCGCTACCTGCTCGAATGGGCCATAGCTCGCATTTACCGTCGGTTCCCGGAATTTACTCAGCGCATCTTGATAGAGCTAGGAAATCTGGAAGAGTATAGCCCGATTCATATCGCCAGTCTGATGAAGATTGGTCTTCTAGTCGCGCCATACGAAACCCAAGACTTTGCAGTAGAGTTCATCACACACCTGAACTCCTACTCTGCCAGCCCCAAAGTGCAGATCCGCCACGAAGCAAACTTTGCGGTTCCCATCGTGTTTGATATAGCTATCGAAAAGGGCTGGAAAAGGATTACCGGGAATCCCGCTTTCGTAGGCATGAACGCTTTCATCCGCCGACTGGACAAGTTCAACGCTTCTCCCTGGACAATAAGGACTCTAAAGGTCGATATCGAAGAGGACTTTACCCTTACAGGCATCTTTCAAGGCCGATACCTGTCGATCGAGACACCGGAACCAGAGCTCGTCACGCATGAAGACTTCGAGGCTCTGGAGCGTGATGATCAGTCTGATGGTTTCAACCCGCCACCTGCACGCATAGCACTTGGGAACAAGATCAAACCCAGCTTTGACGTCGTTACACCAGCTAAAACTACCCCGGTACCCACCACCACCACCACAGAACCGACCGGCCAAATCACCCTCCAGACCAAAGCTGGCATCGACCTCGACAACCTTCACCCACCTGGGGGCCCACCCAGCATGCAAAACGCACGCCCCGCATCTGTCATGCTCGTCGCCTCTCTCATCGACAATCCCACCAACCTCGGAGGTCTCTCCCGCATATCCGAATCTTTCGGTCTCGAAGCCCTTTACATCGACGACCTCAAGAAGGTTGCGCACAAAGACTTTAAGGCTACCAGTGTGCGATCGGAGAAACATCTTGCTATCAATGAGCTAAAGGAGGTTGGCGTACCGGCGTTCTTACTCGATGCAAAGAGTAAGGGGTATGAGGTTGTGGGCATTGAGCAGACGGATCGCAGCGGCATATTGGGGACTGAGGATGGTAAGAATGATGTTGTGGATGAAGGGATGATTAGGAAAGAGGCCAGAAGCCAGGATATTGGTACACTGCCGAAGAAGTGCTGTCTTGTGCTAGGTAGCGAGAAGGAAGGTATCTCCGCGGAGGTGCTGGCTGTCATCGATCGCAACGTCGAGATCAAAACTGTGGGAGTTACCAGAAGTTTGAGTAAGTCTCATTCTTGTAACTCACGTCAAGACTCACACACTAACGTTCTCAACAGACGTTCAAACCGCTGGTGGTATCGCGCTCTACGAGTGGTGGAGAGAATGGGGCAACAGCAAGGCCTAAGTCATAACAGAAAATATCATCCTCGCTTGCTCAACAATAACTCATTCATTGCTTCAACAGCACACCCCCACCACCCTACTCAAAAACCCTCTTCCAAACCCACAAACTCCTACTATTAGTATAATGCCTCAACCCCTCCATCCCCCACTCCATGCCCACGCCACTCTCCTTATGTCCCCCAAACGGCACTCTGGGATCAACATCAAAATGCGAATTCACCCACACACTCCCCGCATCCAACCTTCGTGCCATGGCCTCCGCGCGCGTGATGTCTTTACTCCACACCGATGCGCCAAGCCCCGTTCTGAGCGCGTTGGCACGGTCGATGACGTCGTTCTCGTCGCGCCATTTGAGTAGTGGGACGATGGGACCGAAGGGCTCTTCTTGGACGATGCGGGAGTCTTCGGGCGGGTTGTCGATGATGGTGGGGGTGATGTAGTAGCCGGTTTGGGGGGTTGGGGTTATGGTGCCGGCGAGGGCGGGGGTCCAGTTTTGGAGGGGGATTTGGGCGTACATGTCTTGTACCTTGTCGAATCTGGGCAACGTATCAGTACAGAGATTGAATGAAGTGAGGGATATGTACTTACTGCATCTTATTCTGCAACGGCCCTACCACAACGCCTTCTTCCGTCCCAGCACCAGTCTTGATGTTCTCCTTTGTAAACTCAATCATCTTATCCCGAAAAGTGTCGTAGATACTCTCATGTATGTAGATACGCTTCGTCAACATGCATATCTGGCCCGAATTGAGGAAACTCAACGTCGCGATCTTGGGTAGGCATTTGTCGATGTCCACGTCTTCACACACGATCGCTGCGTCGTTGCCACCAAGCTCTAGCACATACCGCTTCAGCGTCTTCGCACAGGATGCTGCGACCAGCTTGCCTGTTGCTATCGAGCCTGTGAACGAGATCTTGTCGATACCAGGGTGCTCTGTTATCCAAGGGCCGAGTCGATCGTCTCCACTGAGAACCTGAACGACGCCGGGAGGAAACACGGTCATGGCTAGCTCGCCGAGCTTGAGGTCGCAGTATGGTGTGTACGGCGATGGCTTCATGATGAATGTGTTTCCTGTGACGACTGCTGGGCCCAGTTTGCCTAGACCCAGCAGAATCGGCCAGTTCCAGGGCACGATACCGGCGCATACGCCGATGGGTGGGTGGGTTGAGTAGATGGTCTTTTCGTCGTCTTCTTGTAGGATCTCGTCTTTGATCTCCATAGTCGCGAAGGCGCGCAGCCATGTTAGTGCGCAGTCCATCTCAGTTCGGGATAGCGATAGTGGTTTGCCCTGCTCCGAGGTGAGGAGTTGCTCCAGCTCATCGCGGTGGTATTCTATCGCGTCGGCATACTTCAGGAGTAGTTTTGCTCGCTCGGAGAAGGATGTGGAGCTCCATGTCTTGAATGCTTTGCGCGCTGCGTCTACGGCGGCATCGAGATCTTCCTGTCTGGCTACCGGCACTTCGTACAGCGGTTGGCCATTGGCTGGATTGATGGAATGCCGCGTTTCAGGGGTTGGGACGAGCTGGTTGTTGATGATATTGCCTAGGTAGGTCTTCGTGTCGAGTTTAGAAGCCATCTGGAGTCGTTTGTCCTTGAAGACCTTTCAGGATACGGATCGACTTGCAGACAAGACGCGCACCACAACGGCATAGTTATACGCATAGCTGGATGCGGCCAAGTTCTGATGGCTGCGGTTGAAGCGGGGTTGACATCGTACAGACGCGGGGTAAGCATCACACTACGAGCTGTCATCGTTCGCATATGCTCGGTGACTATCTGATTCGTAGAGTGTATATTGTCTTTGCTTGGTGTTGGGCCCATGGCGGTTCCTAGGGATTGATGACGCAGTGGGTCAGCGGCGCACGGATGCCAACATCGACGACGCGGGGATGCGACGCGTCTTCGATCACGCTCCAACCACCCCATCCACTCCATCACCAAGCCATCCTGCGGCACCACCCGTCTCTACGTTAGGCCACGCGCAAGGAGATGCCAGGCTCGACTTCACCGCCATGAAGATCTCGTGCGAGCCAGATGTCGGCTGAGGCATGCTTTCCCCGCCAAGCATCATGAAACGGCTATCAAACTCATCCTCTTCCGCACGACTCGACAAGACCCCTACCTCGTTCTAAGATCGCCCAGCTGAGCCCAGCCGTCACTCGTTCTCTAGGGCCTGTCGGTTTCAATTAAGCTCATTGTCACCCCGCTTAAGCCTCTTCGAACAGGGCACAGAAGCTCGTACAAGCATTCAACCGCCGCAAGGTCGAACGCCAAGATGCATCTGTCACGACTGCTGAAACTGAGCTCCCCGTATTACCCGGGCTGGAAAGTAGAGATATAATGGCGATGAAGTCCTCAGTAAGGCGGCAATGAATGGAACCTGACTATCTACTCAAAATGCCTTTCATGCACTCAAAAGGTGCTACTACGCTTGGACACACGTTCCGGTAAGTACTGTCAGTACATTCAGATTCACTAGGCTGAACGGCTAACCAGAGGCAGAAACTTTGACCAGACGATCATCACAGTCAAAGTCGGCGGAAAAGACTACGCCGAGTCTTTCAGCTGCCACCGCGAACTTCTCCGACGATGCTCCCCATACTTCAACACATGCTTAGAGGAGAAGAGCAATTCGCCCTACGAGAAGTCGGGAACTACGCTAGACCTCGATGACACAACCCCTGACGTGTTTGACGCGTTCATGCTATGGTTATACACGGGCTTCATACCACATCATCTCATCGAGGGAGGAAAGGAAGTCCACCCTCCGACTCATGCAGTCAGTGTCAATGGCGGCGACAGCTCGAGCACCACCGGTCAGGAGGAGGGCGATGATGTGGATACTGCGTCCTGGGGCATTGCTCTAGAGACTGACGATACGGAAGCGGACGCCACGCCGGCCAATGCAGCAGCAGGAAGCAGCCCTGCACCCAGTGCGGAGAAAGTCCCTGGCGATGCCGAGCCCGAAAAAGCTGCCGTAGTACCGCCCCCACGAAACCCAGCTGAGAAGCCCGAGATACCCAAAGAGACGTTGTGCCCATGCTGCTCAAGACCATACAAGTGGAGAGGGCTGGAAGGCTTCTTAGAGCGCCGGTTCATTTCGCTCTACGTCTTCGCACACCGCTACGCCATCCCGAAGCTACGTCGCGCCGTCATCCTAGCATGGCAAACGAACGATGAAATCCTGCAAGTCATGCCCGACCACAGCAATGTCATCGCCGCCTACGAGAGCCTTCCACCAGACGCACCGCTGTGCCGATACTTCCTCGACATGTACTCCGTGTACTGGAACCCCGACCGCGACGACGAGCGCACGATAGCTCTACGGAGTCAGCTTCCGCAAGCTTTCTTATTCGAGCTGGTAACAATGTTGGCTAGGGGCGAGAGGCCAAAGATGGAGAAAGAATGGTGCGAGTTCCACGAGCACGAGAGTGAAGAGGAAAAGAAGGCTTGCTTGGATGACTTGGCCAAAGATCCCGTTGCGAGCAAAGCGCTCAGGCGGATCAAGGATAGCAAGGGCTGGAAGGGGCTGGTACTCAAGAAGGGAAAGAGATGAGACAAGGAGGATCAATTGCATACGCATCACGGCATGGCGTTTATGGAGTCGCATAGCATTGGCATATCCCGGTCACACAATTAGCAACATTTATTCTCATTGCATTCACAATTCCAATTTGGCGAGCAATATCCACATGTGCTTCCTCCTAAGCCGCTAACACTCGTGTTGTCTGCCTCATAAGCAAGATGAGGAATGCGGGGAAGCAACACGAGATCTCCTGACCGCGCCAGGCATATCATCAGTTGTTCAATTCAGCCATCTCCGCTATATTTACCCCATGGCATCTTTATAGCAGTGGGTTGCGGGCAGCGCTAGGTGATGCGGCGAAAGCCATGGAGTCGCTGCTTCCATTCGCGTGCATGGGCTTTTTGCTTGGCATCTACAGACGTCTTGGAGTACGAGATCAAGGAGTCCAGTAAGACTATAGTGGCTCAGATTTACGTGTGGATATCATGTTGGCTGAGGTGGTTTCGTACTAATCTAATCATGAGTGTCGATGCGGTGTTGCTGCTCCAACGCCGATACGGAATACATGTCTTGGAGGTATCGTAATGGCGCAAGTACGATACGATGCTGAATTAGGACTCACACAGCTATGATAGAGCGTCTCAACTATAAGAAGACCTTCCCACTCCGCTCATGGCTCAGCATCTGCATAAAGCGAAGCAACAGTACAACAACACCCACTTCAATCGACCATCTACTCATCAAACTTGCATCAGCCAAATCGCTTAACCTCATCATGAAGACATTCACCATCGCCGTAGTCTCCTCCCTCCTCGCCCTCACCACCGCCCTCTCTCCGCCTTACGAACCCCCCTGCGACACATGCATCCCCACTCCCGACCAGAACAAGTGCGACATCACCACCTCCTGCACCTATGTATGGGGCCACGACAACCCCCATACGCCTGGTCCAAATTATTGCGCCTGTCGCCATGGGTATCGTACGTCTCCCCTCACTTCCCTCCTTCAAACCGCCATCGGTTCATCGACATGTGCGCTTACACATCCAACAGGCGCGACAGGCTATAAAGCCGACGACTTCGAAGTGCAATGGCGACTACCATGGTACGGTACTCCAAATGGCGACCCGAGCCAGGAGGGTAGAGTGTTTGTGAAGCCGGGAGTGGAGTGCAATACGCTTTGTGATGATTGGTATCTTGGGAAGGATGGATGTAAGGCTGTGCAGGTGAAGAAGTGGTGTATGTAGGAATGAGTGCTATTGGTAGCGTCTTTCAGCCGGCGATCTGATGTTTGATCCTTCTATGGTAGACATGTTATAGTCAGGAGTGAGCCTTGGTAATTCTACAAGCCTTCGTCTTCATCTTTGGAGATGCGAACCATACTCTTAGTCAGATCGTAGCGCGCCCTTGACTGATTCTGGTTGTGGCTCCCAGGGTGGATGATCTGATCGTTTTGGGGCCATTTCTTGCGAATCATCCGTGGCTTCGCCAGTGGCCCTGGCTATGTTTCTAGCCAATTATTTTGTTGCCTTTAGATAGCTGTTCATCGCAGCTTGGCTTACGGCTCGCATGTTAGCCTTTGATTTGAAATCGCTGGGTCTGGTGGCGGTAACCCATCGAAGGCTCCCTTTGTCCGCCCCGCCCTCTTGGGCAAATTTTGTTGGGCCAATGTCTGATTGACTCTTCCTTCTAACCCTCTCCTTCCTATCTCTACGTGAATTGAGAGAAGCCATGAGTTTTCCATGACGTTCGAGACTGAATTCCTCGCCGCCTTTCAGTTCTTGCTCGACTGTTTTCTTGTTGACCTGGGCGTGGAATCGATCGACTTGCGCTCGAAGGTGCGTGAAACGTCCATCCAGTGATCCAAAGAGTTCCGCAGAATGATCTAACTCGTACTTCTCCTGTAGTGTTCGTGCTTCTCCCTTAGCCGTTCCAGGCGAAAAGATCCCAAGTCTACCAGCACGCTTTCTTTTTGAGATGAGTCGCACTCGTTTGAAGCTTCTTAGGTCCTCTTCCTCGGGCTCAGCAAGCTCGTAGAAACTTCTTTTTCTACTGCCAGCGTCTGTAGCTTCTGCTCGCAGTTTGGACTCTCGTGTATGCTGATCCTCTTGTAACGGAGATTCGTCTTCCTGAATCACAGTGATCCTCCGGAATCGGATTTGACAATTCGTGCATTCTATCTCAGCATCGCTGGAATACGTAGATTTAGTCAAGCATCCTGGACAGGTAGTGCTACTGCTCTCGCTGGCATCATTTTGATTGAAGACGAAGCTCATGTCAATTCGCTGACCAGGTATAAAGGCAGCGTGCCATGGACGCGATAACTCGATCTCTCTTCCCGTACCGTTGGCTTGTAAGGCGTATTGCCTTCGTCCAATTTTCATATGGCCTGGCATGTCCTGGAATCGCAGCTCAAGCACAGAGTGGAAGGCATCCCAAGAGGTGATGAATTGCAGATGAACAGGTGCGATACGACCCATGGGATCGTCCAGTATTATTGGCTCTTCGAACATGCTCCGCTCTAGGTGGCTGGGGAGTGAGTTCTGCAGACGCATGACAGCACGGTAAGTCGCGAAGTTGATCGTCGTCGCGCCTCGCATCATGCCTTTAAGCTCAGAACCAAGCTTTCGGAGCCAATCTAGCTTGAGTGCTTCGGATACGTTCCCCAATATCGATTTGGCAGCTTCGATGTTGCGGTTAGCATTCTCAATGCCGTCTTTGATGTCTATGAGTGATGCATCATGCAAGAGCGTCGCCGTGTCGTTCCTGCGCTTTGCTTCGTCGAGTTTGTCATTCATCTCTTTTCGACTCACCCCAAGTAACGTGCTATGCAACATCAGCATCAGCTCTGATCAGGATAAATATGATATTTACACATTGGCCGTGATCAACAACATCTGCAGGCTTGATGTCGTCCCTGCGATTTCTGCGCGAAACTGCTCCAGCGCTTCTTTCTCTCCAGTCCTCCAACCAATCGCTCTTCCAATCTCTCTGACCCTGTTCACTTTGCCGACTTCAAAAGCGCGCTGGTATCCCTGGATGCGCTTCTTGTAGGCGCTAACGCGGTCATTGCATCTAGCTACGGCTTGCTTTGCTGTTTCGCAGAGGCTCCGTAACTCAGGCGTAGCTCCATCCCCATGCTGTCTAGTAAGCAGATCGATTTCGAGGAGCGTACGGTCGAGAGTCCAAAGCTCGCGTACGGCGGCCTGATACTCTGCTCTGGAGCCGCGAGCCTCGTCAAGCGCTGCGACTAGGTCTTTCACAAGCAAAACGACGGAGATGATGTCGCCTACGGCACCGAATGTGACCGGCATGGCAAAAGAATAACAATACGTTTGGGCAATGACACGATAATGGTATAATGAAAGTGTTGAAACTTCGTGGGAGATTCCATCTGACCCCGCCTGAATGAGGCTGCACAAGATGGCGGAGTCGCTAAGCCTCCACGAGGTCCAGCCAGTAACATGTCACACATACCACGCCACTTCATATCGCGACTGCCTGCCGATGCGGCACAGTTGCCAAGACCACATCCTCTAGTTTGACCTCACTCTTGAGACGAATAACCACTCTCAGTGTCCGACTTCTTCTCATCTGTACGCACCCTGAAACGATCGGTCTTTTCATCAGCCCAGTGTGGGCGCGCATCGAATGCGAACTGCAGAATCTCTGGACGCTGGTAGTGGCCCGCCGCATCGATCCATACCTTTACCGATCCCATGTGCGAGAAGTCAATTTCGCCTTGTACCAACTTCTCCTCCCCACCCGTGTGCGGACCAGCGATGTACGAGCAGAACGGATGAAGGACAGAAGACCAGCCGCCGCCAGCCTTGACGAGGTCCTGCTTTCCGAGGTTCTCTTCCATCCAGTCGAGGCACTGTTGGTCGACGTAGTTGGAAGCGGTGATGACGAAGACTTGGGCAGTGAGGGCATGGGCCTTCATCAACGCCTCGATCTGCGCATCAGCAACGGCTTCGAAGCCGGCCATGGTGGACAATGCCGGCCAAGCTCCCGCATGAATGTGCTGGTTCTGTGTGATGAGGGCCTGGCGCGCGCCGTTCATGGTATGCTCCCAACACGCGAGACCTCCGAGGTTGTACCCGAGCGATAATGGCCAGTTGCGCAATGTACTTCCGTTGCCCTGAGCCCACACCATGCGCTCGACATAGGTTGGCTGAAGCTTCCGATGAACACCGAGTATAGTGCCGTCGCTATCGATAATAACTTGCGAATTAAACAGCGTATAGCCGTTGGCGACACGTTCGCATACGCCCAGATTGATGGCTACACCGGTCCTGCGACAGGCATCCTGGATAGCACTCACATCCTCCCCATTCGGCTCCACCACAACGCTCTCTTCGGCGTATTTGGCCAAAGCAGCGACCTGCTTTAGGGGTGGGTAACATTCGATCCAGTACTGTGGTAATATTAGCCTGAGCCCCAGCATACAAAGTTTGAGATAACAGCCGATGCACATACAGGATAGCCAGGAATGAAGGTCTCGGGGAACACCAAGAGCTTGACATCATCTTTGGCAGCTTGTTCGATGAGGCGGATAGTCTTCTTGATGGTGGCCGCTTTGTCCATGAAGACGGGCGCAGCGTGGGCGGCAGCCACCTTGAACTTGGTTTCCTTGGGTGCCATCTTGTTGCAGCGCGATAATCGGGGTTCCTACTCGATGAATTGAGTCAAGACTGTCAGGCTGGTGAAACTGCGGAGAAGAGAGCTGTCGTGGACCCAGATTTCTTTGTTAAGGTTGCTTGCTACCTGCCAAGATCGCCGCTTCCGGTCGGTCACCGTACAACGGCGGCCGCTGCGGCACGTCGTTATCTCCCGCGTCGTGGAAAGGTCCGATTGCCCAACTGCCAGCCCTTCCCGGATTGCCAAACAATGCAACTGCACACGAAGATCGTTTGTCATCGGGCTAGTGCGCATCAGGTACCCGGCTCGTCACACCACGCGTTCTCGCAGCCAGGTGAGCCTATACAAGTATGGCTAGCGTCGATTCCATTTCGCACCGAAACCGGCACTCTCCCCGAAAACACTGGCATTCACTCGTTGCACAATCGGTGCGATTACGCGGGAAACTCATCCGACTGGACATGTGATTGCACGGCCTTATGGGTTCACTGCAATAAATGCATGTCGTGACACAGAAAACCGCCGAGTGAATGGGGGTGCAAAACCCAAAAGCCTGCACGGCGATAATACAACTTGACCCTCTGCATCAAATGATGTTGTACCATTCTCTGACACTTTGCAAACCAAACTGCGTGATTCCGACGACAACCGGCTTTTGACATGGCGTTCGATTACTTTGCAAACCCCCCTCCGGGTCTCGACTTGAACGAATCCCGCACTGCTTCTAACAATGCTATCGGCGTTGTACTTTTCGTCCTTTCTCTCGTTTTCGTGGGCTTACGCCTCTACACTCGCTTGCACGTAAAGCGTGAGCCACTGGGTCTAGATGATTATCTCATGTTTCTCGGTCTTGCGCTGAATGCGGGCAACCTAGCGTGCTGCATTGCAGGTAAAGCAGTCGATCCCGCAAGACTAATCACGGATGCTAACGTCCAGACTAGGCGGTTTCTACGGCCTTGGAAAGCACATATGGTCCTTGGGACCGTATGAGATGCGACAGATTACGATAGTGCGTTGCGACTTCCAGAACCCCACAAGTATCGCAGTGCTGACCACAGTAAGATCACCTTCGCATATGTCTTCATCTACGCATGGAGTGTGTGCATCATCAAGTTCTCGATTCTGGCGCTATACCGCCGCATATTTGGCCTCTCGTACTTTGGCTATTTCTGCATCGCTCTCACTACAGGTTATCTTATCACCAACCACATCGTTCTACCGCTCTATACACGACCACTGCACTATTACTGGAACCAGTGGTACGGAGATAAAGGCGTGGTCCAGGTAGACGAGGCAAAGGTGAGAATACTCCAAGACCGAGCTGCAAACAGCGACTGACCAAGATGTAGTTCTATCTCGGTGTCGGCATCATCAACCTTTTCGGCGATGTGTGCATCCTCACGATACCCATAGCGAGCGTACTTAAGCTCCACATGGGACGTACCCAGAAGGTGGCAGTCTGTCTCACGTTCCTACTCGGTAGCTTGTACGTCGCAGCTCAACGTCAGTCCCTTGGACGGTGTCTCGCTAACAAGCACAGCGTCTGTTTTGCTTCGCTCTACCGAATCATCACCATCACCCACCTCGTCCAGTCGAAAGACATCAGCTGGGCGAAGAGCGACGTCTTCATCTGGTCCTCCGTAGAACCCTCCATCGGCATCATTTCCGGATGCCTACCCACCCTGCGACCGCTCATGATGAAAGTGATCAACGCACTCTCGACGCGCCTGCCATCCTCCTTCAAATCATCGCAGCACTCCGAATCATCCGGCCCCTCGCTAAACCCTCTCGAAACGATATCCAAGAAGCGCACGCGCAAGATCAACCTCAAGGATACGTTGGGAGACACCATTAACAATGACACTCGGAGCCAGTGGGGCAAATCGCGATTGGATGAAGACGAAATGTGTCTCACGACAACGACTGTGCATGGGGAGTGCCCGGGTACCGCCTTGTGCAAAGAAGGCAGTGTGACTACGAGCGAGCTCTCGCAGAGTATGAGGAGAGAAAGAGGGATTACTATGACGAAGGAATTCGCATGGGATGAGGGAACGCATGACCAAAGCCCAGACAACAAGGTCTAAACAAGTAGTAAAGCGACCGCGCATTTCTCAGTTTTTGATCGTATCCGCACCAGGTAACGGAAACAGGACTTGGACCAACGTGAATATCCCACCAAAGCTCAGCTTTAGGCAGTCTTAGACAAACGAATCGACGCGATGTCCCTCACGAAGCAAGTATACCATCCCACGAGCGGCAAGATTGAACACCGTCCGGAAAATATTGCGTATTAGAGTGCGACGCGGTGCGGTCTCCGTGAGGCCGATGCTACGGTCAACGGGTTGGGTACCGCTCATCGCGATAGCGTGTACTGGCCCACGCGTGATGGTCGACCTATCGCACGCGCTAGAGTGTCTGGCGAACTCGGGGTAGGTGGTGCGAGACGTAAACGGCTTGGAAAGGAACGCGACGAATGCGACGGGACGGCACGCGAAGCTGCACATGGGACGTGCTAGCGTCGGCGGACTAGGAGCAAGCGCGACTGGGTGACACTATGACAGCTCATGTAATGCATCTACCACCTTACTTTTGATCTGGACGTCCAGCTCACGTAACGTGAATTATGGTAGGTGACTTTGTGCAGTCTTCGAAATTTGTGCCTGCAGCCATAGTTCTGTCTCATGGCCGAATGTGGTATAGCGTTTTTGCACTCTCGTCGATCATCCCGGCGTTTTGCACGTTGCGGCCACACATCTCCCCGGCGGAGATAGTTGTCGCAGCACCACCACCACCTTGAAGAAGCGCCACAAGAAGCCTGACTTTTCGTCCGAATTGGAAGATGGCAATAGTGCGCCATGTATATAAGAGGCACTGTGCATCTGCAGAAACTGAGATGTCCATATCAACGCACCTCGCGACCAAAGCTTCAACATGCAAGGCTTCAAAGACTTCGACCCTGCAAAAGACATTCGAGACCTTTCCGGAACAGTGATCTTGGTGACTGGAGGTGATTAAACTTGTTTCCCGTCGTTGACATTCTTCTGACAGTCATATTAGGCACTGCAGGATTGGGAGAGGAAAGTGTGCGAGCACTGGCGGCGCACAGTCCATTACACATCTACTTCACAGGCCGCAATGTCACTGCAGCGAATGCACTGATCGCCGACATCAAATCCAAGCACCCCAGGACATCTTTGAGCTTCATCAAGATGGATCTTTCGTCCCTTTGCGCAGTTAAAGAGGCCATCGCTCGAGACTTCAAACATGACCGCCTCGACACACTGATGAACAACGCCGGCATCATTGCCAAACCAGCAGTCCTGAGTACTGATGGCTACGAGATCCAATTTGCGACGAACTATCTCGGCCATGTGATGCTCACCAGAGAGTTGATGCCCATCCTACTCAAAACAGCCAAAGACCCCGGTGCAGACGTCCGTGTCATCAGTAACACCTCCGCCGGTTACGAATTCCATCGAGCCATTAGAGGCGGTATTGCCTTCGATGAGCTGGAAGCTGGAAGCGCAATGTCTCGGATGATGTTAGGCGCATGGATTCGTTATGGCCAGTCCAAACTCGCAAACATCCTCTTCGCAGCGGAGCTCGCGCGTCGGCATCCTGAGCTGACGTCTGTAGCCATCCACCCTGGACTCGTCAAGACGCCCATGAATGCCGAGATGGCCGGCTGGAGTAAGACGTTCGTCAATGTAACGTCGCGGATGTCGGGCGAGAAGTGGCTTGAGCCGCATGAGGGCGTTTTGAATCAGCTTTGGTGTGCGGCCGGAGCGGAAAAAGAAGCATTGCGGAATGGAGGATACTACACGCCTGGGGGCGTAGACTCGACGGAGAAACTGACGGTGGAGGCTAAAGACCAAGCTCTGGCGGGAGGTTTGTGGGAGTGGACGGAGAAATTGCTCCTGAAATATTGTCGTGATTAAGTGCGTCAGTAGCGCTCTGGACGTGCGGATCATGGATCCCTTCCCAGCGCCTTTCTAGCTCAGCCCTCTTGTCCCCATCGACAATAATGACCTTCTTGTCAAAGCCTCCAGCCCACGGTTTGAAGCCCACGCGGTTCAGTTCCGATACGGTTATCTCTATTGATAGTAAGAAAAAGGCCATTCGATAGGCTAGTAGTCTCAGGGCTAGGCTCTCGTTGTTCATGATATCTTCTTTGCTCATCACAGGACGCATGTCCCGCTGTATGAATCTTCCTTGCCACCCAAACCAGTCCAACTGCACAGTACTGACATGCGGGGCTCGCTCAGGTGAAGTGGGTACAAGGAGGTTCAACCCAAGTTTCCTAATTTGGTGACCAGGGCAACAGACATCCGCTATGTATTCGACGAGACCGGTAAAACTAGCTTTATCGAGAAGAATGTCGTGAAGCCGCTTCAAATAGAGAGCCGGCCTATCTCTGGTTTCGCGCACGTTTATGCCAATGAAAGCGATCGACTCCTTGCTTCGAGCTGGACAGCAGGTCCATGTGGGCCAGAGCTCTTTGTCGTTGACCATCATGACGTCGAGAAAGTACGCCGTCGGGCGGCGGAGACGGGTTGTGGTCTCGTGGTGCAGTTGTCTGCTCGTGAGGAGCAGTCCGTAAGTAGCATATTGCTCGGCAGGTGGCAAGACGGGTATTCGCAGGCAATTCGTGCCTACTGAGGCCTTGCGAGGGGTGTCATCTGATGCAGGGTGTCTTGGAGGCTCGACGTGCGCACTGATGACAAATTCGAGGATTATGTCGCGAAGTTCGCGCGGTAATGATAAGAGACGGCTAGACATGATGAGATGGACTGCGTGGAGGATGGGTATGAAGGCAGAAGAGCCGGCCCCGGGGAGCATGCGCAGGGACCTGAGCTAAGCGGAGACGCTAAGCTACATCGATACAAGCCTCGGTAAGACCCCCGCAGGGCTGTTGTTCGCAGTTGCCCGTCTCTACTCACTCACTTTCGCTGCACAACACAGGAAGTCATCAGCACCTTCCACTTGACATTGCTGCCTGGAAGCTTGTAGAAAGATGACGTCGTCAACGGAAAACTCGTTCATCACGCTCATCGAGGCCGTCGAGTTAATGCCTTTCACTCTCATCGTTCACCTCGACGCGACTCACCAATCCGTGTGATCCCGTCTCAGGTATTGCTCTGTTCAAAGGGTACCGTTTACTTACAGCTCTGCGGTAGCCGGCAGTCGCGACTGCACGCTCACCCCTAGCGACCAGCTGCCACCGCGACCTGAAAGCGTATGCCATCATGTCTCGTCTGGAAGTGCTGCCGCAGCACATCCTTCGCGACATCCTCCGCTACCTGCTACTTTCTGATCGCGTTCGTGGGCCGCCCAACCGCTATCTCGTCGAAGACTATGACTTCCAGGTCGCTGTTCTTCGCACTAACAAGGCTATCAATCAGGAAGCTACCAACATCTTCTATGAGGGCAACAAATGGATCAAACTTCACAATGGCTATGGTACGATGATTGAAACCGCTCTGATCAATCACGAAACACCTTACTTCAAGTTGAAGATGGATGAGTTCGACAAGCATGTTGCTGAAGTCAGTGTCAATCCCAGCTTCCACCAGAAGTCGAGGTATGGTGGAAAGACGACAGTGGGATTGTTGCTCTTGCAAGACATGGCCAAGTTTGCTCGCGTTCTACGAATCCTGGACTTCGCCAACTTCATGGCTTATGAGTTCAAGTTCGCACTACACAAGCCGCCCGGTATCATCAACACTCTGAGCAGGGAGGATCAAGAGAAGCTGGTCTTACCTATGGAGAAAGGTGAGTTCTGCCATGGCGAGTTGCGTATGAAACGTTGGCTAATCTAACTGATCGCTATCACAGTCAGCGGTGTAGCTTGCCGACAGCAGGTCGCCTTCACCACCTCGTTTGATGCTGTCCTTGTTGAACGCGTCAAGCAGGCAATGACTCAGGGAGTTGCATGGCTACGAGCTGCTGTCGCTGAAGTCTACGATATCGCTCTCTCCATCAAATGCATGGGCGACATGGCATTCAACATAGGCAATGGAGACATGGCATTCGCGAAGTGGGACGACACACTCAAGTTCATCGACATTACACTGGAGCACAACAATATGATGAGTACACGTCTGGAACCCGATTTCCTAGCTCAACTTCGTGCACTCGAATGCATGGTCTGCCTTGAACTAGCGATGTTCTTCTTCTCAGACATGGCCATTGATGAAATCGGCCGGAAGTACGAGCATGTACCGAAGAAGGTGGGCTATGCTGAGGACGCCAGATTGTACAACGAGCTCTTGGGGTTTGAGGCAGTTCCCGTGTCGGCTATCGCTCGCTTCTACCGCTTCTTGGGTGTCGCCGAACTGGGTCTGGATCATCCCGTCAGAGCGGCAAAGGCATTTGCTAAGTCCTACAAGATGGCAACTCTCCCCCCAACTCAGAACGGCTACAACACTGCGAGATCATGGAAAGAGCTTACAAAGGCTCAACGCAAGTCTAGGCTAGACGCTCTCCACACTGCCCTTCCCAAGACGCCCCACATGATGCCAGCATTCCAAGCCTGGAAGGGTCCTGAAGTCCAGTCAGAACATTGGGTCATGCGCGAGCTCGGCTTCAAGGGTGATATACCTTACGCGGACAAGATCACAGGTGTAACTGGAATATACTTGACCACCAAAGCTCACCCCAATCGTTCACTTCCAGGACCACGTACGACCCAGCTCGGGGCCGTGAAGCCTGAAGTACTGATGAAGGTTGTCGAGAGGCATCGCAAGGAAGTGAACCAGCCAACTATACCGGGCATTGAGCTACTGATGATGTGGATAGCTCTTGGCCCGAACGATCTCGGTGAGGAGAGCATCCATGATGATCCAGACACTGCAAAGATGCTGGGGAAGATGTCTCTTCGTGGCTCTGGAGGTTGTCCAACTCAGTGAATGACGGTTCAGTCATGTGTGGGGCTCTATGTACGCGTACAGTCAAGGCGAATGGGATCTGATATACTGCGGTGAAAGAGGCTGTTACGTTTGGCGCATGAGCTATGGTGTCTGTAAAAACTCTCCTTCACTTCGACTAGAGCTTAGTCCTATTTTCTAGATATCCAAATGACATCTTCGAATCTGACCAACACCTTGCTGCTTCTCCAAGCCACTTACCTACTACTATCACGTCTACTGCCACCATGACGTCTAAATCCTCGAAGCGTAGAGCGGACGATGAGCTGGCCTCATCACCACCAATCAAGCGATCGCGCAGCGAGGCGACGACATCAACCCCCGCCACCACGCCACGACCGTCGTCACCAACGCGAAGGACTCCCCGCCCATCTATTCGCCACCCCTCTACCTCCCCAACACCCTCCGTATCCGCCTTGCTGGACGAGACAACCGCCATCTCAGAGACAGACCCCCTCCTCCACCGCATACAATCCGGTATCACCTATACCCTCTCCACCACCACCCCAGCGCAAACAACGCGCTTCACCATCCCAACCACCACCAGCAAGCCCACCCACCTCCTCGCCTTGAACCTTCTCCGCACCCACGCCACACTCATAGCTTCATCACCCCTCTTCGAGATCTATGAATTGGGCGTCCCGCGACCGGATTGGGTGAAGCAAGGGGGTTGGCTGGGAATACATGATCCGCAGTGGTGGGTCGGGAAGAGTGTTGCGGAGGTGAAAGCAGGGCCTTGGGCGGATGAGCTTGAGGTGAAGAGGGTGGAGGGGAGAATGAGGGGGGTGGAGAAGGGGAGGGAGAAGGGGAGGGAGAAGAGAGGGAGGAAGGGGGTGGGGAAGGGGGAGAGGGAGAGGAATGGGAAGTTGAGGGAGGGGCTGAGGAGGCAGAGGGAGGGGGTGGGTATGTGTGATTAGGGGTGGATAAAGTATTGATGCAGGATGACGTATGAAAAGATGGGTCGAAGACATACGACATGGGAAGAGCATGACAAGACTGAACATTGGAGAAGACATCACATGTGAGAAGAACGTTCCAAAGTTGAGAAATAAGGAAGACATCACATATATGAAGAGCATCGGTAGTTCAAGATTAAGAAGTAGTTTATGCTATAGTATAAACTACAGAGGTATCATTCTCCAGCCCAGGCATCTATCCATTCCGTGTCTTTAGTAATATGCTATACTGTACTGCATAGCTAAAACCAAACATTACATCATTCAAAGTGACTCATTCGTGTCATCAAGACGTGAATAAAACACTACACCATTAACCATCTAGTGGACGGAAGCAGTGCGGTGGTTCTTCTCAGTGTCAACGACAATGGAACCGTTGCGCTCGATCATGGTAGAGCCACCCTTCTGGAGGGAGCTCTCGACGAAGGTGTGGGTTGGGCGCCACTTGGCAGAGGTCCTGGGAGTGGTCTCGGCCATCATCTGGTCGACCTGCTCGAGAGACAGACCCTTGGTCTCGGGAACCAAGAAGTAGGTGTAGATGAAGGCGATGGTGCAGAGACCTCCCCAGATGAAGAAGACGGAGGACTTGAGGTTACCCTGGTCGGTACCGACCATGTAGGGGGTGATGACGGCGATGATGGTGTTCCAGAGCCAGTTGGAGGCGGTGGAGAGGGCAACACCACGCGAGCGGATGGGCAGAGGGAAGACCTCACCGATGAGGACCCAGGCACCAGGACCCCAGGTGGTGGCGAAGAAGAAGATGAAGATGGCGATGAACGCGATCTGGGCGTTGACGGCCGAGATGTTGTTGGCGCGGGTGGTGCCATCGGCGAGGGTAGTGGAGTTGTTGAATCCCTGAGTGACACCGATGATGGCAACCAAGAACTGGCAGATCAACATACCGAGAGCACCGAAGAGGAGGAGTGTGCGGCGACCGAACTTCTCCATTCCGTAGAAGGAAAGAGGGGTGGAGCAGACGTTGACGAGGGTGAAGACGAGCGAGATCAAGAAAGTGTTGCTGATGGCGCCAGTCGACTCCAAGAAGGGAGTGGAGTAGTAGAAGATGAAGTTGACACCAGTCCACTGTTGCATCATCTGGAGCGAGGTACCGAGGATAGTCTTGCGAAGGTTGGAGTTGGACTGGAAGAGAGAACCCTTGAAGCAGTTGGCCCAGCCAGAGATCCAGCCACCGGCGGGGATAAGCTCGCGCTCGTACTCCTCGTTGGCAATGATCTCAGCAAGCTCGAATTCAACCATGGACCTGAGCTCAGCAGCCTGGGGGTCGGTAGGGTGGACACCACGGATCTTCATCAGAGCCTTCTTGGCCTCATCGGGCTTGCCGCGCTTGACGAAGTAACGAGGAGAGTCGGGAAGGCAAGCGATACCACCACCGAGGATAAGACCCCAGGCAAACTGGATACCGATGGGGATGCGGTACTCGCCAGTGTCACCACGACCCTGGACGCCGTAGTTGACACAGGCGGCAAGCAGGAGACCAATAGTAATGCAGAACTGGTAACCGGAGACGAGCGCACCACGGACCTTCTTGGGGCAAATCTCGGACATGTAGAGAATGACAATGGCAGACTCGAAACCGACACCAATACCGGCGATGGCACGACCAGCGACAAGGAGGTCACGGCCAGTGGCAGCCATTTGCAAAACAACTCCTAAGTGGGGGTTAGTGGCTTGTTTCATAAAGTAGTGCAAGCGGGGGAGTTCGTACCGATGATGTAGATGAGACATCCCAGGACAATGGTCCACTTGCGGCCAATCATATCGGAAAGGTCACCAGCGACGAGAGCACCGAAGAAAGTACCAGCGGAGAGAATGGAGACGATGAGCGAGGTGTTGCCAGAGCTGATCTTGCAGAGGCCATCGGGAGTGTCGAGACCCTGGGGGCAGATGTTGCCCTCGACCTCCTGGATGAAGAGAGGCGAGTTGAGCACACCGTTGATGTATCCGGAATCGTAACCTGGGTATGCAGTCAGCCACTGTTACTGTGGAGATTGTACAATGTTGTTGTCTTACCGAAGAAGATACCACCAAAGGAGGCAAAGGCGCAGAGGAGGTAGGCCTTCCAAGTGACAGGGCACTCAGTCATGTTGACATCGGTGGTAGCTTGGATGCCCTTGGGGTTGGCGGCCTCGTCGGCCAGGTCGTTGTTGTGGCTCATGATGGGCAAGTGCGTGGGGGTTGTACGCTGAGGGAGTTGACGAAGCGCGTTGCTTGAAGCTGTGCAGGGTAGAACTCGCACGCGGCCTTGGACGAGGAATCAGAATCCGAGATGCGGGTGAGTTGAGGGTTAATAAACAGAGCTGGAGATTTGAGATCTAGTGCAGTGCGGAACAAGTGTACCGCAGAAATGGCTAGGTAACATTGCGGCGCGACTAGTAGGGGCCCGTGCTTCCCTGCTATTGGGTGCATTAGCCTGGAACCCAGTGAAGGGTGCGCGCCACCAGCTCTCTGGGGAATGGTCGCCCGCGTTTTGCCTGCTCCAGCTTCTTCTCCAGGCCCGACTGGCCCGACTAACCTGGTAATTTGACAAGTGTCGGACCGGCATTTGCACCGGCTGTGATTTGACCTTGGCAGCCAGAGCACAGACGGTGGTTTTGCCTGTCTAGAACGCTTCTAGGTTTTCAGAGCCGCACGTGAGGTGCTCCCCGACCAAGGGTTCCCACTTCACTAGACTCCACCATCGTGGCCCATGGAGTCTCTCGTGGCCCATGGAGTCGGCTAACGTGTGTCTGGAGCAGACTGGTAACGGCGCTAACCCCCGATACCAGGTGCGCGGCGCCCTACACTCGGCTCCCTCCGCCTTCGACGCCTGCTTTCTAACATCACGATGATGCGCTGACGATGCGCCAATGGCGTGGCCTGTGCTATGCTTTTCACCACTGCAGGCCTCTTTCCCCAGACAACACCATGTGGCTGAACGCTAATGCAACGGCGGTCATGATGAATGTGAACTGCTGACGCTTGTCCGCCATGGACGCCTAACGGCCAATACGCGACTTCGCTGGCCTTCGGAGCTCCTAATTAAGCGCGCAGTGTGGCACGAGTCACTCTCATTAGCCCAACACCACCAACCCCAGCCTCCGCTCCTGTCCCGACGCTGGAAACGTCCAACCGGGGCCGCCCTTGATTAGTGCATGTGGTCACGATGCACGGTCAGGATGTCTGACCCAGCGACTGCGAGAGATCCAAATCCAGTCCCTTCGCTGCGGGAGGAAAATGTGGTAGCGATGATGGCGAGAAGGCTGTCGCTACCGAGGTGGTTCGTTCACGTGGGTCGCTCGCTGTCAATCACGCGGAGGTCTCCCCATGGTTTCGATCCGACGGCCCACAACCCTGATTGGCCATGCCCTGCGCTAGCGCCTACCCCGACGAAGCTTGACGCGGAAAAGAATTCAGCCCCGACATAGCACGAATCGCCGAAGAGAAAATCTTCAGGCGCGGCATCTGAGCTCTGAGGTACATGACAAAGCGACATCGCGTACCCCGACATTCATCGTCCGCATGTTCTTCTCCACATTGTCGCCCAACGCACTGCTGCTGCTTCGCTACCAACTTTTCTCGCGTTCCCGCTGAGATGTCACCACCCCACAACTCGTACCGACTATGCAAACTTTGTGCGACAGTGGTGGCCTCAGCCGCAGCTCTCCTTGTGCAGGACTTCATTGTTACACGAGAAGCCTGTCAGACGCCGGGGTGCAATGCCTCAGTTCGTCACGATGCTCAGCTGTCATGTGCCAGCTGGCTCGCGTAGGCCTCGGGACAGGCCTCAGGACAGGACAAGGTCCTGGGTCTTGAAGGTCCTCCACCGTTTTGTGGCATCTTTTGGGAAACTTGAGTTGGGTCTCTCAAGATGGTCAACACCGTTGGATTTGGCTCTGAACGCTTCTGGCGGCTCTTGTGGTGCCATGGTGTAGTACTGTGTTTCCTAATAAGTATCTGGGGCTCCGCGAGCGACTGCAGCACATCTGCAACATTGCGGGTATCGAAGACTGATCTTGTAGGAGTATTGGATGCTCATTTGCCAATCTTCAACGTCGACTTAGGCCCCTGTCTTGTCTCCAGAACGAGATATTGATGCAGCAAAGCTGACCAATAGGCACGAGCTCGGCGGGGTAGCCTGCATTGCTTCCTCCAGCCTTGCGCAACTGCCTTATCGCCACTACATCCTACACATCCTCTATCCACTTCGCAGAAGTGAACCAATTTAGCTTCATGGCATGGCACGATGCGAGCTGCGCAGACCTGCATCTGGAGTGGGAAGACGGACGCCCTGGGTGCCGCACTTGCCAGCGCAGGGCGCCCGAGCTAACGCCTATCCACCCGATTTCACCGCCCGCGCCTCCGCTACATACTTCACGATCACAACTGGTGTGCACATGGCCCCCACGAGTCTTTTCCAATCTCATTCGCGACGAAGACCAGGGCTACGCTGCAGCGTCTGGCCATGACTATAATGAAGAGCAAAAGCTGCGAGCATTCATATGTGCCAACATTGATGAATGGACTGCCAGCCATGCGAGCCAGGAACCTGAACCCTCGTTGTCGCGCAACCGGGAGAGCTTGCAGCAACAGGTGCGCCCAGAGCCGGTGCTACACAAGATTTATTCCCGCCTTCCTGCGACTGATTCGATTCGTCTTCTTTGCCTGCATGGCAGCAAAACCAAGAGCGACCCTATTCATTGCTCGTTACTAGTCTATGGGCTTCGCGATCAGAGCCGACCAATCTTCGAGGCTTTATCATACACCTGGGCAGACTCCGATGGCAATTCAGCCCTGTGCGAGACTATCTTCGTCGGTCCAAATTACGACACTTGTCTCGTGACGAAGAACTGCATGGCAGCACTACAACGTTACCGGATTGCTGTCGACCGGCTTATCTGGGTAGACGCCATTTGTATAAATCAATTTGATCTGGAAGAGCGTGGGCAACAAGTGTCACTCATGAGGGAAATCTACGAGTCCGCGTCGAGGGTTCTTATATACGCGGATGATGAGAGTGCCAAACATGTCCCCATTCCAGACTTTACTGATGATAACCACATGACCTCAGTGGATCCACGATACATCTTGCAGATACCCTACTTCTCACGCATCTGGGTAATCCAAGAGGTCCAGCTTAGCAACAAAGCCACCCTCACGATTGGTGACGCCACGATAGACTGGGGCCTCTTTTTGAGATATCTAAACAAGTACAGAGATAAGACGCTCGAGGGTACGGGTGAGTGGAAGCACGAGGGTGGGGGCGAGGGAAAGTACGGATATGGGCGCGAGTGGAAGCGCGTGGGTGAGCGCGAGGATAAGCGCTGGGAGCAGCATTGGGTGGAGTACCTCAATATCGAACGAAGCGACATGAGCATCATATCGCTGCTCAGAGCCACGCTGCATTGTCGATGCGGTGATGCACGCGATAGATTATATGGCTTGTTGGGCCTCACTGGTAGGGACGAGCGATCCGATCTTCCGGTCGATTATGGCATCAACGTTCAACAGCTCTATACAGGCTTGGCAATGTACTGGCTCACAGAATGGGGATCCTGGCCACTGCAGTCATACATATTGGATCTTGCCTTTCTTCCCAAAACTACTCCATTGCTGCCGTCGTGGGTTCCTGACTGGGACTCTCTTTCCAACATAGAGACGAGCTATGAGCATACGCCTTCAGCATCCGAAACGCTCGAATTTAGAAATACGGATCTGGGGAGATCTTCGTCAGGTCTGAATTGGCGTTGGCCCAGAAAACACGGATCTCAATATAGATGGACACTAGAAGACGTTTGCAGACCACAGGGTACAGCAAGACCATTACAAGAGGCTGGTATAATGGTGGTCGACGCTGTGCATTTACTGTCTGTTTTAAAAGACGAGATATATTTCACCGACATCAACGGTAACCCATTATATGGTCTGGGTTTCGCGGACCCCGAGAATCTTGGTCGAACAAGAATTCGCATGCCGCGCGAAGACGCTGAGTTGCATATTCTGGTCAACTGGAATCGACCCTGTCTACTGAAGTTGCACGCCAACAAAGTTTATAGCCTTGACAGCCCATGTGAAATATCGTGCGGTCTACGAGGCATTCCGACTGGTGACCCATGGGCTATCAGGCAAGACTTCACCCACCACTTCCGTCGTGAAAAATCATCCAAGGGTGATTATCTCTCAACGAAAGAAGCAGCCCTTGCGGGCTACAAGCTTATCCCGGGCTTTCGTGAACGTGGAAACATATCTGCAATATCTGGGCAGCTAGCTGGCCTTGAAGTAGAGATTGTGGAGGGTTGGCTGATCGATCTTTTATTCTTTAGCACACGTGCTGGAAGCGCATTCGCGAAGTCAATACGCGGCGCCAGCATTCAAGATCACTGGAAGCAGCATTTTCCTCTAGCGACCGCTGCTAGCCAACAATCAGATTGGTTGTCAGACGCACACGTAGCCGAAAGCCAGGAGCCGGTCGGAATGGCGGCCATCAGGGAACAGCAGGAGCGTGTCATGGCTTTTGCCTTTGAGAACGCACCACTCGGCTTCGACATCACTGAGTCCGCCGACATCACTGGATCCGCTCATCAAGAGCTAACCGAGTTGGTCAAGAAGATCTACAAGCCTCCTGACTCGCATGGTATCAATCTGTTAGACGCAGGACTCTCTTTCCGCATAGAGCGAGTTCGAAAAACATGGTACTGGAGGCAAATATTATCGATGGGAGAAATGCACGAGTATCTTGATGGGGTTGTGCACCGCCATACGAACGCCTGCAAGAACTTTCAGTCTCCTTCCCTGGCGATATTGCAGATAAACCCCTTCCTACTACCTGTAAGTGTCCGTACCTTGGGCACGCTTGAAAGGACATCAAAGAAGCCCAAACAGGAAACCGTACGTGTCACGGTGGGTGACATGATTCGTAATGCTGTCACGCTGCTAGAAGACCTCAAAATCGATGACAAGTTCACGCTTGAGCAGAACGTCAACATACTCTGGATTAGCGTGTTGACGATGGAGATGATTGCGCGGTTGCGGGGTGTACTACAGCAACGTCTTGTTATGAAAGCTATTGCGGAAAAGATGCACAAAGTGCAAAAGATATACCTTATCTAATGAAGAAGAAGCGTCGGTTTCGTTTCTCAGGGTTTCGCAACAAAGACATAATCACAGGTAGCCGAACTCAGACTACAACATCCAAACTCTCGCAGTCTAATACACATTCCTGCAAATGTATCTTCTACGAAAGCGGTTGGTCGAAGTGACGATATGATAAAGACATGAGGGAGCACCAAGGAGACATGACACCCTGAGTGAAGATCTACATACCATCCATCGCATGATAAAATGAAGGACTGTCACAGTGCACTCGAAAGAAGATAGTCTAGTTTAGAAATTCTGATTGTATTCCCCATTCAGCAACATCTACAAGAAAGCGCAGCACGGCTGCGCCTATCAAAAAAGTATATATACAAAAAGTCGGCCAGACCAAAAAGCCTAGCCTATCGTCGTTTCAATCCTCCAGATCATGCAAAACATACCCATCTTACTCCTTGCGGAGAAGAGCCTCGCGGAAAGCACGGCGACCACGCTTAGCCTTGCCACCCTTGCAGTTCTCAGAGTTGTGCGCAACAGCCTCGCTGCTAGCAGCAGGCTCCTCGGAAGAAGGAACAGGGGAAGCAGCAGGCGAAGTCTCCTCAGCAGGCTCCTCGGTAGGGGTCTGAGCGGGAGACTGAGCGCCGCCGCTGGTGCTGGCATCCCAGACAGCGGGGGCGGGGAAGGTGTAGTCCTTGTAGCCGCCCCAGATGCTGAAGTTGAATTCTGGGTCGTCTTTCTTGTAGGCGCCGGGGAACTTGACGGTGGGGCCGGGGGTGCCGCTGCCGCCGCCGGTGACCTTGACTTGAGCGCAACTATCGTGTGTTAGCTGATGTTGTTATGGAAGTCGTGAAGAGAAGAAGTTACGCGTAGTAGAACTCAGCCTGACCATCGTGGGCACCATGAAGACCAACGTGCTCAGAGCGGATCAAGTACTCGCCCTCTGGCACCTCAGCCGGGACAGTGAACTCGATCTTGTTGCTATCCCAAGTGCACCAAGCATCACCAAGAATGTCCTTGTCGGGGTGGCAAAGACCAGACTCGAAGATCTTGAACCACTCGCCGTCACCCTCGTACTCCTTGACGGAGCTTGGCGCCTTGGACATGTAGACGAAAGCGGGACCGGGGTGCTTCATGGTAGCGCCGTAGGCAAGCTTCATGGCCATCTTGGTGCCGGCTGCGACCTCCTTGACGCCGGTCTTGCCAGCGCTGGCGAAAGAGCCCTTGTTGCAGCGGAAGTCGTCCATGTCGGGGGTCATGTTGTCGAGGGGGTTCTTCCACTTGGTGGGGTTGAACTTCTCCGCACGTGTGTTCTCACGGATGAACTCGTAGCCCTTGGACTCCTGGCCGTCGGTAACGAGGACATCGAAGGTGTAGTGGGCAGAGGCAATCTGCGCAATGGCAGCTGCGGCGATGATGGAAAGCTTCATGTTTGAGGTGGGTAGTGGTGGTTGGTTTGGCGTTTGGTAGTGAGTTGGAAGATGAAAAACGATTGTATAGTAGGACTAGCCTGTAGAAACGAATGTAGTAGCGAAAAGCTGAAGAGAAGCGAAAGACAGTGTGCAAAAGTGTGCTGATGAGCTCTCCATCGTGGTGGTGTTTTGCTTCTTATGTATCTGAGCATGCGTTCCTATCTGAGCGCTGTGGTCAATGTCGCTAACCGTTTCCAGTGACCAGAGCTGGTCTTTCCACCCATCCCTTGCAAACCCCTCTTCGCCGACGTTGGTTTACACCATGAAACAATGCCTCAGGTGTTTCCTTCCATCGACGCATGAGGCCGAGATCTCTTGGCTGTGGCCGTATTTCCGCTATCCCGCACAGCTGTGGCGAAGCGAGATGACCATACGAAGGGATGAGAGCTGTCATTGTGGTATTGACCCCCGTAGCGCCCGCTTTTTCGATCCTGGGAACCGCGGTGGTGGGCCTGTCACCATACGGGTGCCTGTTTCAAACCATTTTCTTGGCAGTAGGAGACTTGGCGGTCGGAGGTCTCATCAGTTGGGGAGGTGCAGGCACCATGCTCGACGGAACTTCGCTGCCGGTGCAGACTATGCACAGTGGTACAGGAATATGTGAGCAGACTTCAACGTTCGGTCAATAGTGGATCGACACCCATGAAGGATTCGCAGAATGCTGTTATCATCAGTGTTGCGATATCTCTTTCCACTTCCAATATCTCAGCGCATGAAAACGCAGCAAGATTATTTCTCCGCCTCTTCAACGTGAAACGAGTAATGACGGAAAGGGGGGCATGGCGGGATCGCACATGCTGAAGGACGTGATGATCGGGATCCAGACACAACCAGACTGCAAGCCCACTCACGTCTGAGTTCGGGTGAGCTACTACCTACCATCTAGCGCTCGCTGTGCTCGTACCCACTGTGCCAAAGATAGAGACTGCATACGGGTCTCGGAGGTAGAGCGGCTACCGAAGTTTGTGTGGTTGTCAAGAACGTATCTAAGGCAAGACTCACGGATGGAAACGGTCTACACCATTATATATCACGGCCACCGTCAATTGAGCCTGTTGTTGCGCTTATTTGAGCTGTTAAGACTCAATTTACACGATGAAGGCGTGCATCCAGGCTGATGGGCTCTCGAGATGCAGCACTCCTGAGTCAGTAGTGGTTCACTTCAACCTGCACTTTAGCCGTAGGCCTATCACGAACAGCCCTTTTCCGATGTATCCACACTGCAATCTCTTGTGGAGAGACAGACTGTAGCGTGTTTCTGTTTCCGCCTGTGGCTTGTTTCAAACGTTGGTGTTGTTGCGGAATGCTACCGAGTGTGACCGCACAAGTTCAATCCTGTTGTTCCTTGACGCCATGGTGGGGAAGCCTGCAAACGACGAAGGAAGGCGCCTCAAGAGGTTGGCAATAACATCGTGCATAGGCTTGTATTGGCGCATAACAGGAATTATCTCGTCGTCGGTCGGCGGCTCGAACTACCGAGAGCGTTGGGCTCTGCATAGTATACCGGATTAGGTCCGATGGGATTTCGCTCCACAATCCGATGCAGCAGAGGCATGCTTCCGCAACTAAGCCAAAGACAATGGAGGTCCACTGAAGTGCAGTAGCGGTGCGGCGTGATAGATTTTTAGTCTCCTTGGCGTCCGTCCCCTGGGCTCGGGAGTTCTGGAGGGAGGGACGTCAAAAAGTTCTCGACTCGTGGCGTGAGGCTCCTTGTCGGCCGTTGAGTCAAACCCGATTTTCTACCGACACCGTTGGGCCTAGCGTGTGAGCCTAATTCGACAATACATTCCTCGTGCTGTATGTGTTGCTGTGAGCCTCTCGTTGTTTTTAAGCAATCGACGCGTTGCGACGAGATGGTGTTGTGGTAGTGGTCGTGTGTTCACGACGTTGCAAGACGTCCCCGCATCGCCTGACCGTCATACGTCATCACTAACAAATCATGTGGCATTGTTTTCCTGCATGTCTTTGATCCGCAATGCACGACAAACGCTTTTTGCAAACTTTGGACGTGGAAAAGATATGAAACCATTGTTCTTGACATTGAAACATCCAACTCCTCTTCTTTCCCACCCGTAGAATAATTAGCGGGCCGTCATCGCAAGGACGCCCGGGACAGTGCCCCAAGCATCAATCAACATGTCAGCAACCAACGAGCAACCAGTCGAGACGCCAGTCAACAAACTCAACGCAAAGCAGCAGAACCGAATCCAGAAAAGACGGCTTGCACGTCAGCAACTCACTACGCACCTCGCTCTTGTACGAAAGAACAGCAAAACAAACGACCCTCCACGGATCGCAGGATGCATGCGCGCACCACGAGGCCCAGACGGCCGCTTCCTCCACCGCGAACACGTCATCACAAAAGCAATAGAGAATCTCAGCATACAAGAGACGACGGCAAAGCCTGTAGAAAGTTTGAATGAGAAGCCACAATCCTGGACGCCATGGGTAGTCCCGTCTCTCTCCAAGACACCAAAAGCTTCCCGACTTTAGCTTCATACAAGACCGAGGAGGACCTCACAACCTCATCACCCAACCGTCTGAACACCGCCAACGCACTGAATACCTCCCCGCTCCCTCATTCCCTCACAGAACGAAGCCGTCATGCTCCCTGTCAGCCTCTTCCTGCGCCCTGCCAATCGGATCATCCATGTAAAGAACCTTGACTTCCCACATACTACTCGCGTTCATACCGATCAAGATACCCCCTCCTTTAGTCCCCTTCTCCCACTTCTTAGTCTGCTTCACATCCTCTGTATCAAGGAGCAAGACCGTGAAGATATGTTCAGCGTCTTCCTTCGCGTCAGCACGATCGACGTAAGAGGCGTGAAGCTTGGTTGTAGCTGCGTATCCTTTTGGCTTGGAAGCCTCGAATTTCGAAGACAAGGAGGTAGAGGAATGGTGTTCGGCATGGGCAAGAGGGCCGGCGGAGATAATGGTGTAGACGGGCGCGGGCAAGATATCGAAGACGTCTTTGTTGATTTCGCGATGTATCTTCAGTATAGTGTAGACGCCGCGTTGGCCCTCAACAATGAATGTATCGAAGCCTTTTTCCAAGAACTCTTCATCAACCTCCTTCTCTTCATCTTCGTCATCCTCAAACAGGAAGTCGTCGTTTGGCTTCTCTTTCAGGAGGGCGTACTTATCGATTGCGGGGGGCGAGTTGCTGACGACGTCTTCGATTTGAGGGAGGAGGTGGCGGAATGCTTTCGCGGGACCGAAGAGTTCGTAGGAATCGATGTGTGGTCGGATGATGCTCAAGTACCAGATTGTGTTGGGTTCGACGTCGATGAAGGCGAGTTCGTCGACTGGCTTGTCGACTTTGGGAGCGGGGATTGGGGTGGATTTGTTGAAGGGCATGACTTCATCGTCCCCTTCGAAGTAGATGCCTTTGTCCATGGTGAGATGTAGGGATAGTCGAGGACTTGCGATATCGTCGAGTATCGTAATGTCGGTGCTGAGGCAATGTAGTCGGGGGTGGTGCTTGAGAGGTTTATGAAGGTGAGAGGGATGGGCAATGTATACTGTAAGAGCAAGCACGGGCGTTATAGCCTGCGAGCGTTTGTTAGATGACGTCGTCGCTTGTGGTTTGCGGTATCGCGGTGAAGGCGGGACTGGCGCCTGGAGCTATCGGGCTCCAACATGGGGCGCCGACAGACCGATACAAACGACCTTGTATACCGCTACGGGGGTTGATGCCGTGCGATATCGCCCCGACAAGGCGGTATGTAGGCGCCAACTCCCTCATCTGAAATCGTAGAATGATACATCAGCGGCAGTTCGAAGTGACTCCAGACGTTCGTAGAATTGTGCATTGGTATCTCCTAGCAAAGTAAGACATTTCGCATCTTAGAATACATAGCGTGCTTTTAAGTGCAGTTCCAGAACGCCAGAGCGCCATACGCATGCAGAACGTGACATGTGATTGTCACTCAGCTTTCCATATGACTACACCACCTAGTGTCTTCTCGCCCTCTTATCCTTGCCAGGCCGTTTGCTTGCACCGCCGCTGGGCTTGCCCTTCATCCTGCGAGCCGAGAAACCGCTCCCGTCTGCGCTGGATTCGGCGGTGTTACTCTTCGCGTGACGCTTCTTGCCACCGAAGCCGTACTTCGAGTCCTTCTTCTGGCGCTTGTTGAAGTCCTTGCCGCCAGCACCACCACGACCGCGGCGGTCGGACTTGTCGTCATCAGCGGTGGCGGCGACGTCGAAGAGGTCTTCCTCGTGGGTAGCTGTGATGTCGGCTCCTTGTCGCTCTGCATGTTTGTCAGTATACTGCTAGTCAAGTTCTCAGATATGGGTAACACATACTCCTCTTGAGAGTCTGGATCTTCTCGATGGTGTCCTTCTTCTCCTTGGCGCGCTCCTGCAGCTTCGCAACCTGAACCTGCTTTCCGAACTTCTTCAAGTCTCTCTGCTTGCGTGCTTCAGCAGCGGCCTTCTTGCCTGCCGCGGCATCAATCAGCTTCTGCTTGATCTTGCCCATGTGCTCGTCGCTCTTGACCATCTCCGCGAAGTAGTCGGCTGGCCGAGAGAACGACACGCCCTCCTTCTTCAACTTCTTCCGCGCATCCTTGACCGAGGACAGGCACTGCTTGTAGAAGGCGAGCTCACGGTTGAGGTCGTCCTCGACGTCGGCGATCTCTACAGGCTCGTCGGTGGTAACGGACTGGTATTCCGAGAAAGCGAGTTTCGAGTAGGGGAGTTGGATGCGGTTCAAGGCTGCGGTGAGGGCTGCGGTGTTGTTGATGGTAAGGCGCTGGTGCGGGATAATGTCACCCTTGTCCTCTGAAGCGACAGAATCCAGATCGGATAGCGCAATGTCATCCTCGTCATCGTCATCGTCCTCGTCATCTTCAGCGTCTTCATCCTCCTCTGCGGCCTCATCAGCCTGTATCTCCTCCTCGTCCGAGCTGATGTCGCTATCGGTGTCGTTGAGGTGGTCAAGGTCTACTTGAAGTCCATTGGGCGCGTCTTCATCGTCGCTTGCGTCGTCGTCGTCATCCTCGCCCTCGGTCTCCCACTCAGGTTCCTTGACTGCTGGCGCAGCCTTTGCGTCGGCCTTCTTGTCCTTCTTCGACTTCTTTGTCTTGCCATTGACCTTCACCTCTACCTCATCCAACGGCACAGGCACGCCGCCCTCCTCAGTATCCTTTTCGCCCTCCTCCGCAGCCTTCCTGGCTTCGCGCTTTTCCTTGCGCTTCAGCGCCTGCTTTACGTACTTCTTCTGCTTCTCGCGCTTGATGTCGCGGCCCTGGTAATTGTCGAGCGCAGACTTGAGGACACCTTTCTTCGCCATTTCGACTGAGGTTTATGGGGGTTCTGGAGGGTGTGGAGTATCGGACGTCGCAAAAGACAAGACGTCAAAGCTTCCCAGAAAATAATTCGTGAACTTCGAAGTCTGGGCGCAGAAACATTTTAGCGCGCACGCTAGCTTGACCGCCTACGAAACGGGCAGGAAGCCGCGGCGAAGACCACGTGCTCCGCGACCTTACATATCCACGTTATGCGCATCTCTCCTGTTGTATAATAGCAGACCGCTTGACAATCGCCTTGTGAGGTGCTGAAATTGTCCCAAATCCGCAGACTACTCGCATCGTTCTCACCTTTCCTCACAAACACATTCAGTCATGGCGACACCGCAGCCACTAGCAGACCGCGCGCAAAGCGACACTGCGGTACGTGCTTGTTACACTCACGATGCCCCGCTCTACCTAACACGCGCACAGTCTGCTGTCTCAAAAGATGCCGAGAGTTCTGGAGAGCTTACAGCGGTTGTTGACGATCTCCTGAATCAACTCAACACCAAGTTCACTACAGTCAGCAGCGAGCTGCTCGCCAAGAGTAAGTACAAGCATGTCTATGGGAGGCACATTGAAGGCTAATAACGCGTAGTGGATGACATGTCACGGCGGCTGGATAACCTTGAAGCAACTATCCAGGCTGGAGATGGTACTAAGGGTTCAGGGTCTGGCAAGTAGATTTGCAGGGAAGGCATCATGTTTGGTCAAAAGCAGGCGGTGTACAATGCGCACGTCTAAGTCAATGGCGTTTGGTTTTAAATTACATAGATCGTATGCAATCTGGGTATTGACTTTTGGTTCTCTACTACTTATTCCTCTTTCTCATTGTCATGATCACGTATGCCTGTCGCTCCTGCGCCAGGCCTCTTTGCGCCCCCAGCTCATCTAATCATCTTAATAGTGTTGATGGTATGCCTCACTGCGGAATCTTACTTCACGCACGGGTCGTCTACAACTCAGACTTCTCCTCCTCAGCATCACCCATGAACTTCCTCAAAATGTTGCTCCTGCTCATCAGGTCATCCATCTTCTCGGGTGCCAGGTTGCCCTTGGCAATAAGTCCCTGCAGACGCTTGAGCTCCTTCGCAGCGTACTCCTGGTTGGCACCGATCTTGTTGAAGACCTTGACGTAGTATTCGGCGTACTTGTCTTGCAGAGTACCGGCGAGGGTCTTGGCCTCCTCAGCACCGCCGGCCCACGAGCCCTGGAACTTCTCAATGAGGGTGTTGAAGGCCTCAATGGTGCCACCAGTAGCGTCGAGACCACCACCTACAGCACGGTGGGTACCGGCGTTAGCGTTGATGAAGTCGACGAAGTCCTTCTCAGCGCGGGCGCCGTTGTAGGGGAGAGGCTCGGTGGAGCCCTTGGGGAAGTATTTGATGGTCGGGTAGGATGACACGCCTTGCTCCTGTGCGAGGGCCTTGGAGTTCTCAGCTTCAGCGTCGACCTTGGCAATCAAGACACCGGGTTCGGTAACGAAGTCGTTGGCGAGGGTCTCCCAGACGGGGGCGAGAGTCTTGCAGTCTGCCAGGTGTTAGCTATGAACAATCGATAGAGAAGAGGTCAGCATGACATACGTCCGCACCATGGGGCAGTGAAGGCAACGAGCACATCCTGGTCCTTTCCAACCTTCTCCTTGAAGGTCTTGTCGTCCAAGTAGACGACCTGGCTAGGCAGCTTGCCCTTGACCTTGGGCTTGACCGAGCTCTTCTCTGTGATGAACTTGCTCAAGCTCTCGAGGTCACGTCCGCCGCTGTAATCCGTAGGCTTGTCGCTCTTTCCGTCGAACCACTTGAGGGTAGGGAAGCCTGAGACACCGAAGCGCTTGCCGAGCGCCTTGTGAGCATCAGCATCAACCTTTGCGACGCTGACCTTGTCTCCAGCGTGCTGGAAGACGCCAGCGAGCTCATCGTAGACGGGGGCGAGGTTCTTGCAGTGGCCGCACCAGGGAGCGAAGAACTCTACGAGGGCGGGCTTGCCGGACTTAAGAACGACATCGTCGAAGTTGGAGGGTGTGAGGTCGATGACGGCCGATGCCGAGGCAATTGCGGGCAGCAGCGCAATGGCTGCGGGTATTAAATTGCGGAAAAGCATCTTAGATGTGTGTGAAGCTCAAGGATGAGTTGAAGCTCCAAATGTGTGTTGAAGAGCGGTGGGAAATCTGGTGGGGAGCTAGAGCAGCACAGCGGCTATCAGGGTCCCGCGGTGGCGATCGCTAGTCTGAAAGGTGTCCTTACGCGTCTCAACTTTACAAATCCATCACCAACGCGACGGGATGACGTACACCGGATAGTGATCACGTATACTAATCACCGTCTAAAGCGTATACATAGCTGTGGATAAATATTGTTTACTACGATATGCATTCAATTCCCGGGTATCACAAAGACATCGCCCTCCAGACCTGCATGTGGCTATCACCTCCCAAACCTTCCATATCTAATGCAACGACATCTTCCAGTTGTTCCCTCCAGTCATCCCATAGCTACCACTAACCGTCTTCTCGTCTTCAACCTTCTTCGCCTCCTCCTTCTCCTCCTTAACCTTCCCGAGCTCACCAGCAACCTTCTCCACGGCAGCCTTCAGCGCCCTCACATCCGCGCCCCTGATCTCCTCGGTTTTCTTCCCGTCCTTGAAGACCATGAACGTCGGCATAGCTGTGACACCATATTGCCCTGCGATCTCTCTCTGCTCATCCACATTGACTTTTACGAATGCAAATTTCCCTGGTGAGGTGTGTGCTGTGGAGAGTTGGTTGTAGATGGGCGCGATTTGCTTGCAAGGTGGACACCATGTTGCGTAGAAGTCGGCGATGAGATAGGTGTGGCCGTTCAAAAGAGTGCGGAAGTGTAGAGGTGCTGAGATCTCTGTTGGCATGGTTGATCTTGGGGTATTTGTTGAAGCGGCGTGCTGAGAAGATGTGTCAAGTGATTTGAGTGTGGTGTCTTAGGTACTGAAGGACTGTTGAAAGGCGGTTGTAGTGTATTGAAGCTGTCGTAAAATCCAGGCTGCACTTTTGTATTTGTTCGATTACGATGGCGCGACCTTGTGGAATGTTCTTTCCAATCAATGCGCCATACCACGAATGGTCTGGCCAATCAGCATTTGTCATCAGCTTCACGATCACGTGTCGGTGCGCTTGCCGCATCTGGTAGTCGGTGATGGCAGTTCTGTGCGGGGGAGGCTATATATGCTGCGCAATGCGCACACGGAACCTTTGAGCGGAGTCATCAGTCATGCAGATGGGAGGGCCTGTGCTCAACTGATGGATGGTCTTGCGGAGGTAGATTCGACCGTGCAATGATATACATGCTGAGTGGTAGCAACCTTGAATTCCAGAAAGTCCACAACGCCTCGCTATGCCATCATGAGCAGTTGAACCCAGCTGCTTGTCAAGAATTGAATGACCCTTCAAAGCTCAGCCCCCACCCCTGCCCAGTATCTCCTCCCTTTCCAACACCTCGGGCTTGAACTTGATCAAAAAGACCGTCTTTCCCGGCCACAAACCCTTGCCCTCCTCGTCGCCTACACTATGCGCTGTCACGCCTTCGGTCGGAAACCCCGCACCATCGCAAACACCCTCAATTATGCCCGCAACAAAGGCCGCGCAGTTCAAACTCGACAGTTCTTTAGGCAGACTTATGTATTGGTTGACCATGGGGTCGTTGTCGAAGAGCATGTACTGTCCTGGATCGGTGCCGGACTTTTCTAATGCATCCGCGGGTCGACCGAATAGGTAGCGGTATAGCTGTTGTGCGATGAACTGGAGGAGAGGCAGGATACGAGTGGGCCGAATGCTCGCGAGGGGGTTGGCGGTTCGGGAGAGGAGAAGGTCGAGTAAACGGAGGCCAATGGGGTAGCCTTGTGTGTTCAGTCTACATGGTGTCAGAACACGTTCAGCTGGAAACCCAATGCGGTATGTCGCAGTGCACATGTGAAGTTCCGCAGCTGCATGCATCTAGCATACCTCTGTTCCAAGTCCCCCACATCCTTCGCGCCCTTCTGCGCATACGCAATCATCTCAATGAAGAGGTACGCAAACGCGGCTCTACTAAGCTCCGCATTCTTACTCCGGTTCAGATTCCTGTCATATATGCTCTTTTTATTCGACGGGTACCGCAGCCCAGGCCCTTGGCTTGGGGTGCCGCTCATTGCGATATGCTGCCCTTGTGGTTGCGATTGTGTGCCGGGTTGCGGGCGGATCGTGGCTGCAGAGGAGGATGTCGATGGCTTTTGCGCAGTGTCTACGGACCGCGAGAGAGACGACTGGCGCGAGGGGTAGTACGAGTGGTGTAGGGGCAGGATGTTGGACATGGTCGCTATTGAACCCTGGCGGTGTTGTTTGGCGGAGTGATGTGGGTCGGAGGGTCGTGCGTCGTGCGTCAGACTTGCCGCGGGTCGAGGATGCTAGGGATCATCTTCGGTGCTTAGCTAACACACGACTTTCACAATACAACAATTTCCGGGATTTTCAACCACTTCTACCCGGCGTGTTTGGAAGCGTCCTTTGCTGGCTACCCTAGAATGTGGTCCTCAGCGCCTGCATCTATGAGATTGCCATCGATGCAACCAATCCTCGGCACCGTGCCGCATCATTCATTGGTTCGGGGGAGGAAGAGGAAGAGTGATAACGTGGTGCAGCAATCAAACGGGGGTACCGCAGTCTACATTAGTATAGGGACAAGAGTTTAGCCGGTCTGACGGTGATGTAGATTCCCAGGTAGTCTCTAGTATTCACTATAGGGTGGTGTGCTCTTCGATGCTACGTATTAACATGGAGCGGAGAGGTATAAAGCCACCATCCCCAACATCTACATCTCTCCGTTGTGTCGCGCTTCAGCATGACGACAAACCGCCTGGACAGCGCGCTTAGAACGCCAACCATCGTGCTCAGCCGCAGTCTCCATGTAACCATCAGGCATCTCAACCATATCTCCATACAGCTTCTCGAGCTTCTTCTTCTCGTCATCCACACCTTCCGAGCCGACTACTTTGCATACCTCAATGGTAGATGCCTTCTTCCAGTCCTTGTACCACTCTTTGAACCTTTCGGTGAGATTCATCTGGTGCGACTCAAGAACCCTCATCATCGGCTGCACATCGGTGCGACGGATATCGAACTGAATCGGGATGATGGCAGTGGTGTTGTTCGGGTCCGCAGCAACATCGCGCATGTGAGGTGCACCAGACTGCTCGACCTCAAGCTCCGCACGCAGGTCACCGTTGAGCTTTCCCTGTTGCTGTAGTGCAGCCAAAGCATCACCGCGTTCTTTCTTCATCCTGCGTTCGGATGCGAGGTGGCGCTGCTTATCACCCTGAGCGTCTTTGGCCTTCTCTTCCTCCTTCCCCACCATGTCCTTAGCAATCTTGACCTTCTTGTTGGCACCCTTTAGCTTCCGCGTCTTTCCATCGTTCTGATTGCCCAGATTGACATTTTCGTACTCGATGGTCTTTAGTGTGTCCTTCAGCTGCGTGTTTTCGGATTGCAGACGCGTGACCTCGCTTTCGAGGCGGTTGAGACGGCGTACGGTGTCAGTCGGAAGATCAGACCCAGCAGCGGTCTTGGCAGTCCTTCGATCTAGATCGTCGATGGTCTTGCCTCGTTTCTCAGCCTGCCCTTTCCAGTATTCGCATTGCTGACTCAAGGTTGCGATGGTAGTTCTCAGACGGGCCTCTTCACCGTCTTTCGCTTCCTGCTCTTCATCGACTACGTTCTCGTGCCATAGGCCACCGACGGGCTCTACAGTAGACGCTTTGGACACTGACAGACTAAGCGACAATTTCCCAGAACGCAAGTCATCAGGGTCGTGGAAGAGTGCGTCCAGATTGAAGCTCATCTGTTGTGGGTTAGTATGAGCGCAGGCTTAGCTGTTCTTCAACCTACCTTGAACTGTACTTAGGTCGCTACACTGTCTCGACGCGAAGAAAGCGACGATTCGAGGTTGCACCGTATTCGTCACGCCAAGCATTTGGACCCTGGTGAAGTGAGATCCAAACGAGACGAAACGGGAAGGCGCGTCGATCACCGCTGCACGGTGAAGCATCCTCTGGCATTGGATCACTCATCTCTCAATCGCTCGATAACAGCTGCCAGTTCTCTCACTCGGAACGGCTTCGGAACCGCGTCATCCATTCCAGTCTCTCTCGCGCGCTTCAGTTGCTCGGGTCTTGCATTCGCGGTGACAGCGATGATATGAAGGTGCTTATCGATTGACCCGTCTTCCTGCGCGGCGCGAATCATACTTGCGCACTCAAGCCCATTGACAATGGGCATTTCAATGTCCATGAGGATGACGTCGATACGTGGCTCGTTGACACGTGGTTGCGATGAAGTCGAGCCTTTCCAGTGTTGCGTGGTCTGAATGAAGTCGAAAGCTTCCTGCCCGTTATCGGCTGTGTAAACGATATACCCCTGGAGTTGTAGTTGTTTCTTGAGCACCCGTTGGTTGACCATGTTGTCCTCCACAAGCAGGATGCTAGACTGGACTGTTGGCGGTGCATCCGCAGCGGTGCCCATAGCGTGAGGCAGCAACGAGGTCGATCCTTCGGATGTGATCGACTTTTCAGAGCTCCTGGTAGATAGAGACGGCCTTGGTGGTAGAGCCCTCGATGCTTTAGTGTAGAAAGCAAACGTAGATCCGATATGTTGCTGAGACTGGAAGCCAATCTCGCCACCCATCAAGGCCACCAGTTTCTTGCTGATGGATAAACCCAGTCCGGAACCACCGTATTTACTGTATGTCTTTGGCATAGTCTGAGTGAACTGGCTGAAGACGCGCGCTTTGGTCGCTTCATCCATTCCGCACCCTGTGTCTTCCACTTTGAACCACAAAAAAATGGACCCTTCCTCTTGTTCGGATTGGTCTATTGATCCAGTCTTTTGCACTGCTTTGACGAGACCGTCGAAGATAGCAGTAGGTGGCCATGACGCTACTCCAATACGAACGGTAACAGCTCTTTCGTCGGATCTATCTTTGGTGAATTTGATCGCATTGGCGACCATGTTGAATAACACCTGTGTCACTCTACCCGGATCAGCATCGATCCAGTCAACGCCGAGTTCGGTCAATGAAGGATCGGCTACAGCTACAAGCTGGACACCAGCTTGCTCAGCCTCGGTCTTGAAAGTATTCTCGACCTGACCCAAGAAGCTCTTGACTTGGAACACCGTTGGACAGATCTCAAGCAAATTCGAGTCCAGTTTGGAGAGCGAAAGAATATCGTCTATGATGCGTTTCTGATGCATAGTGCATGCCATGATCGTGTCGACAGCATCGCCCATGCTGCTGTTGAGATTGCGTAAGTCGTCGGCGGTGCGGGAGCTGTCGTTGTCGGGTGTACCCCGGTTCTCGCACTGGTTAAGAAGAAGCTTCACTTCGGAGAGCGAGTGAGCTATTGAATCCGCGCAATGCATGACAGCACTAAGGGGGTTCCGAATCTACGGCATGTTAGGCTATGCAACAACCTGTATGGCTCCCAAAGCGTACTTCATGGCTCACCATATCAACGAAGCTTCACCCTGTTAGTAAATTAAAGCATACCATGTGTACGTGGAGACTCACTTCTCTTGTTGCCTTTTGGCTTCTACGGCTTGTTGCAGCCGCGATTCGCTAAGATGAAGCTGCTCCAAAGCTGCTACGCGCGCAAGCTCTTGTTGTTTCAGAGCTTCTTCCTTGGTGGAAACATCCTCTTCTCTAGCAATGCGTTCTTTGCGGATCCTCTCAGTACGGCTCCTAGCTTCAGCATTTGCCATCGAAATCACCTCGTGGGAGAAGTCACGATGGAGCGTCTTGATCCATGCTTGATAGGCGCGATCGTAAGGTGTACGAGGTGCCAGACCGACGATTAAGGCAGCATGAACATTGGCAGTGCGGTTCGAAACACTTGGCAAGATGACAGCCTGATGGCACACATCGCCATAGCATCGACTCGTAGAAGCCTCACACATTTCCTGGGGGAGTGTACCGTTCTCAGCCTGGAGGAGTACCGGTGTACGAGTATTGACACTCCTGTAAAAGGCGTCAACCCATCCTTGATCCATGATTGGCTCGAGCGTTGGAGGAGGCGTGGTCGGGAAGGAGCCAACAGTACCAGAGAGAACGAAGGTTGGTGACCGAGCCTGTTCCTCAGAAGAAGCGGTCTCTTTGTCTTGTTCTTCAGTCGTCTCTACGCGGTACAACGCGGCAAATGATATGTCTCCGTCTCCATTGGATATGCCTTTCAAGATCGAGGGCCACAGCGTATCCAGATCCAAGGCAGTCTCGCAGGAACTGCGAAATTCGTCCAAAGAATGCTCACGACGAGACTCCAGCATATCTCGCGTGACGTTGTAGGTTGTGGCATGGGATCCGCCCAGGGACGGCGGTAGACCCGTTGTTGTAATGGACAAGAACACTTCCTCGAGCCGTCCATTTCTGGAGAAAAAGAAGGGTATTTTTTGCCCGCCATTAAGACCCGACTTTACTCTTAGGCACTCGCCAAGTCCATCGACCAAGGGCAGTTGCTGTACCAAAGCTGTGTTTAGGCTTATAGGTCGTCCTTGGTACTGCGGATGATGGTCGTACAGCAGTCGGCCGTACGCTGTGTTGTAAAGGACGGTCGAATCGGAGCCAAGTAGGAAAAGCTGCGGTTGAGGGGAGATCATGGCGATGTGAATGAGCAACAACAGCTCGCGAGGCCACGATGAAATGAGTCCGACGGCGGTTTTGGCCCAGTCCAAGTCCCGAATGTATTGCAAATCGGCATCAATGGTTGGATCGCCAGTCGAGTTCGTGAGAAAAGAGAGGTGAGACTGCTCAAGCTCTACCGCCATAACAATGCCGATAGCGTGACGACCCAAGAGAGAGATGTTATGGTACGGAGTTGCGGGCTGCTGCGCCAGTACAGATCCCAGCCACATTTCATTGTTGATTCCCGTCCCGGAGTAAACGGCTCCAGGAGTGGCAAGCCAGACGTCTGGTGGGAATCTAGACCGCGTAGGCCATGCAACTGCCCTGTCTAAGGTCTAGACCATCGAGCCCATGGACCCTTACACTGTTCGCTGGGACATGCCGCTCCATAGCAAAGCGGGACGCACAACTGATGAGCATGTAGCTGCAGGTGTGTTGCGAGTATGCAGGCGACGGCCTCGCATTGCCATATAGATGCTGCCCCGGAGCGCCGACACTGAACGCAGCGAGCTGAGCACCATCATGAAAACCTTCCGCAGCAACTGCCGGGTGCATCGATGCGAAAGGCGCATTTAAGTAGCCAGCGAAAACAGAGTCTAGCATAGATGAGGGATGTATGTGGTGCATTCTGACATGCATTGCTCGCTTGTCAAGCTTCAATCAAACTTCGATGTGGCCAGATCTCTGTTCGAGATATAGCCTAGCCGAACGTGGCTAGCACATGCATCCCATCTGCCCAGGTGCGCTCGGGACTATCTTGCCGCCCGTTGTTTTTCAGCCACAACTGCCCAGGGGCCCTCTCTTTGCATTTCGGCAGACGCGACAGGTTGTTCCAGCCAAGCGTCGTTCAAAAGGAGTTTCAAAAGCCATCTGCCTGGCTTCCGACTGGATTTGCGCCAGTGGTGGCTTCGATAGCTGCCGGAACTCCGCACATGGGCAGAAGCCTAAGCACACCTAGATTAGCGCGACCGCTGGTTTCTTCACACTACGGATTGTGCCTTGGAGAGAGATTTCATTCGTCCAATAGCGGGATAGACCCTAAGATCGAAAGTTGAACCTCCGCTTCGCTTGACCATCTCAGCGAAGAAGATCTCGAATACGGAGCCCAAAAGGTTCGCAGTGTGAGAGGAAGCGCTACCCAGAAGACGCCTGCGAAACTGCACAACGAAAACCTTTCGGAAAACCTCAGGCGCGTAACCCAAAATCATTTATGGGTTTTAGCTACGAATGGGCTGATGTATCACGGCCTCGCTGGACGCCGGTCGTCCTTTGGTAAATCGTTGGACGCAAGAAGCACACAGGCAGCGACTCATGGACTCACGTTTGGCAGATCCGGCTACTCCACCACTGTGTTCAAGTCACTTCCACCCTGCCTGGTCTGTCGCCTGATCACACGTACCGTTATTACATCCAGAATTATATGTAGCCGTAGCGCCTAGTCACGCAGCGTGAGTGAAGTCACGACCTCGGGATGGATGGGGTCGACGGACGGCACGTGCGGGTCGATGCCTGTTTTGGCGAGAACCCCTGTAGTTCGCACCGCCTACACTGCGACTTCTTCTCTGTCTTTCGCGCTCGAGCCTGGAGATGGCGTTCTGATGCTGGAGGCCTATTGCCTCGACGTCGTATGCCGCTCGTGCTCAGACGGAAGCGCGCCATATAGCGACCCTTATCTTCGCATGGTGGTTGATATCTTTGACGAGCGTGGTATCTGCGTCGGTACAGGCTACCACGATCGCATCCCAGAAAGCTGCATTACCCAATGTATGGCTGTGATTATGTCGCAGAGAGTGGACACAACCTGCAGCAGCACTCCCATTACTTACTTCCTGCTGGTCGTTGAGTCGCACCGCTTTGCGGAGACCTGCTACGAGCGAATAGGCATCGGGCAGACAGCCGATAAGACTTACGGACATGTACTGGACACGTCAAACATCAAACCTGAGCAGAAGAGAAAGGTTATACTCGTCTAAATACACATTCCCAGCATGTCTTTATTTCCTCGTCCTTCCTGATGCTTGCAAAAGCTTTCATTCCACGCCTTCATTTGAGTCCATACCGCGTATACTCTTTCTCTCACCAACAACCCACCGATCAAACAACATACCTTCAATCTTCGGCCCAGGGTGAACATCTAACATCTCGTAAAACATCTCAAACCTTCTTGGTCTCTCCTCTTTCTCTAGTCTTTCAAGCAGAGCAAAGTCCCTCGGGTGGGGAGTCATCCTGTACGCATTCTCGCGTATACGGTACCTTAGTACCACTTCTCTGAGATCTGCGAAACCCCCAAGCGAGGCATACAGGCCCTCACAGTGATCGAAACTGCCAACGCCGCTGAACCAAGACGAAGAGAATGTATCATCGATAACGATATTTCGGATCCGAGCGAGGCGTTGCGGAAGGACTGTCGACGTGAAAATAGACAGCCTCTTGGCATTGTCGAATTTGAACGTGTTATCAGAGTAGAGCACCGGAATGGCCTCGCGGTACCTGTACCTTTTGTAAATCTTCTTTTCAACGAGACTGCCCGAAAGCGAGGAAGAAACAGACATTTTCTTGCAAGTTCTCAGCATCTCCACGTTGCAGCCCGACACCGCCTTTATCCTCCAAAGATTCCAAGGTTCCTCGCGATTAAACCTCAACCCTACTTCCTCCTGCTCAGAAAGCACAATCGCATAGATCTGCAGTCTCAACTCCGCAGGCAACTTGGTAAAGAACAAACTTTGCGATTGATATTCCGCATGCTTCCTCCATACCCCCCGGGTCCTGTCAACGGAAACACTGCGCTTTCTCTTCTCCAAAGCACGCACGCGTCTCCGATGTTCGATTTTAGCCAAGGCGTCATATCGCCTTTGCTGTGCTGTAGATGGACGGCCGGGGGGACGTTTAACACAGGTGTGGGGTTCGATGGATCTGAGCCAATAACACAGACCACAGAGAGGGCAAGTGACGAGTTTGCAGCAGAGGCGCAGGATGGAACTGGTGTGCCATGTGTATATTATGGCATCTTTGATGGGCTCAAGAATTGGCATCGTGTTGTCTGAATGTTGTGTATGTTGAGATCGGGGGTTGTTGGCTGAAGATATGTGTTGTGGGTGGCCTTGTTTGATCTTGCGAAGGAGGCGGCGCAGTTGGTGGGGCCCGTCCCCTGTCGTGACTTCGTCAGGCTCCCATATCCTTGACGGTGAACACACAGCCTATCTTCCTCCAGATCGTGCTTGGCATATGCTCAATCTTTGCCTGGTCACTAGTGGTGCTATTCGGGGGAAGTGGTGTCATCTGGTATATACATAGCTCTAGCCAGGCATGTTGGGTGAACCCGACAGCTACCGTGAAGGTATTCGCAGTATCGCAGATCTCAAGTGCACCACCGCAACTCGCAGCGATTACCTCCACGGCAAACTATCAAAGCATGCAGCACGTTTATCACATCACCGTAGACTACACCTCTCGCCAACTTCCCACCTCGTCCAGCCCTCCAGACACCACGTCCTACGATCGTATTCCCGTTCCCGGAACCTCTCTAGCCCCTCCATTGATCCAACAATCTCATACCAAACCTCCACGCCACCCATATCATTCCTTCGTCCCATCTCGTCCAATAACGCAAGCTCGCTTTGTAGCCAATACGGATCGCCACCGGCAGATAAGACCTCGTAGCTCATGACCAGAACCTTCAGCCTCGTCAAAGAAGTGATGATTGTGAAGAAGTCGTCGTATGTATAGTTACGGCGATATCGTTCCTCCTCGGTCTCATAATCGGTTGGGCCGTCAACCGTCATTGTGCTTTGGGCGATGGTTATGTGCGTGAGGTTGGCTAAACGCGGTGGTGGAATGGAGCGGGTGAACATGACGAAGCCACGGTAGGTTTTGAAGCTGAAAGTATTGCCTGAGTAGAGTACGCCAATGGCTTCGCGGTAACTGGTGGGAAAAAACTCAGCGGGTGTAGATGTAAGTGTGGGGGTATACTAACATTCTTTTACAGGCACGCAATATGCTTACTGAGCATCCAAGTTCAGCCTTGAACTCGAACACTTCCTTCCTGCCATTAGTGTCTGCCTTTGCCTCTGAATCCACAACAATCATATTCCGTTCGCACAGAACCAACTCATAGATCATCACTCTCAACTCTGCTGGTAATCTACCAAAGAGATTGCTCTGCAATTGCTCCACGGTTTTCTTCCGTCTCGTAAACAGCATCTTGGTGTGCTTCCCGTCCACAGATACACTTCGCTTTCGGTTTGCCACGGCCCGCTCTCGCCGCGCCTGCTTTACCTCGCTCATGACCCGGACGCGCTCTTCTTGTTTTCTTCTCCGATTCCGCCCAGTGCAGTCGCGAAGCCCGGCTGAGCGAGTGCAGTAACAATAGCCCAGACATGGGCATGTGAAGCGCTTTACCCAGCGACGCAGGCGGGCGCTGTCGTTCCAAGCGTATAGGACAGATTCATGGATATAAGTGAACGGTCGCATCTCTAGCCTAACAGAATTTTGTGATGATGAGTTAAGAATATTGTTCTTTTGAATGACCTTGCAGAATGAAATGTTGACGGGCGCTGGTGAGGCTGAGCATCGGGTGGCTATGCGGGGCCCTACAATAGGCAACAACTTTGTACCATGCCGTTTCGAAAGGATGACAAAAGTAAGCGACCTAGAAGTCTGCGTCGCTTGAGAACTTTGTAGAGACCTGTTTCAATACTCATGTAGTCTGCAATCATCTGTCTAGGTTGTTGCTTGTGTACGGTAAAACGTAGATTAGTACAGACGTGAAGCACGCCTGATGTTTGCTTTCGCGAAGAATGCTTACAATCACGTTCGTGTGCGCAGCTGCTTTGTTAGGCCAATATATACGATCTATCTCCTATATATCCTAACAACCGCTCTCCCCTTACGTGATTCCAACCCACACAATTGCTCACAACTATGCAAGCAAGTAATCCTAGGATTATTACTTGGGTGAGTGACCGCAAGCGATTAGCGATGAAATCGCTTTTGCAAAAAAGAGCGAGATGTCTATTATTTTGGATATTTTGAAGTTCGTCACGTGACTCGAACCTGCTTACATAAAAAGGTGATTTTCAGATTCGGCCAATAAGAGCAGAGCTTTAATCCTCTAATAGAAAGGTGTGCTTTGCTCTTATTTTATGCTATTACGTGTCTAAAGTAAGCCTTAGGCTTTAGTATTTCTTAACTATAAAAACTTAGAAAAATCTTAACTTAATAACTAAAGTTTACTATTATAGTTATATACTACTAATACTTAAAAAAGATAAAATTATAAAATCTTTATACTTATATATTAATTTTTTTATACTTATTTTTATTTACGTACTCTAAAATAGTAACTATTTTTACTTTTACTTTTTAATAAGTAAGCTTAATATTATAAGTATACTTTAGTTACTTAATATATACTATTTAGCTTATTAGTAACTTCTATATTAAGTAGAAGTTTACTAACTTTATTATACTTTTTATAGCTATTTATAATTACTTTAATATAAATAACTTATAAGTAACTATTTACTTTATAGTAATAGCTAATTTTATTTATAGTAATATAAGTTTTAGTACTAATATTAAATTTTTTATATAAAGTAAATATAATACTTTTAAATAACTTTATAAAAGAGTTTTTATTTAAACTACTACTACTAGTAATAATAACTTTTTTATTAATATTAAAAGCTAAAGCTAAAAAAAGTTTAAAATATAAGTAAGATATATTTTATTTAAAGTTTAAAGATAATAAAAAAAATTAGATTAGTAGACTAGTAATTAATAAGCCTATAGGCATGCCCTAATGTCTTCCGTAGCGTAACATTAGGCTTGTCTTATGCTACTACAAAACTGATTGGTAAGCATTCTTCCGCTCAAATACTACGCTCGTTCCTCGCTCGTATTTTCGCTGCGAAAGCAATGAGGAGAGGGAATGAACGCGCGACACTCTGCGCGATCAAGCGCGATTGCGCATACAAGGTGTAGCCAAATTACACTATCCGGAAAGCTCTGCAGGCCGATGGGATACGAGGAAACTGATAATGTGCATACTGAGCATTTAGAGCTGTCTGGAGTTTCTACGAAAGGTCTGAAGCTGTTGTTCCACGAACGGAAGGAGCACAAGAGCCAAGTCGGATCAACAAAGCAAGAGCCCAGCATCCGGGTTACCAAAGTTAGTCATTCCACAATTTCCCCGCCCCCGCAAACCTAGCCTCGCACCAACTCCACCGAACCCATTCGCATGGCACCACTGGCAGCCGGGTATACGGGACTCACGGAGACACCTCCTGATATCGTGACTATGCCAGCCCCGCTCCCGATGATACCCAAGCGTGCAAGCGGACGCGGCCCTCTTGTGCGAGCCGCGTCGCCTCACGATGCCCGCAATCCGGGCTTGGTCATTCGTCCAGAACCCGCGACATACATAGATATGTAGGGCGGCACGGCGGCAACAGTGGGTACCCTCTTCTAGATCACATGTACACCTGGGGGCTGTGCGCATACGTTCCGAGAAGCGGAACCGAGGTCGCTCCTTTTTTAGAGTTGGCAAGAAGCGGAGGTGCAGATCGTGTCATGTCATCTGCTATTGAAAGCGCATTCGTAAATACGGTCGTTGATCGAGAGGAATCTGAGTTATGGGACTACCGAACTGGGGTGATCAAGACCGGGCTTCTACATTCACCATGCGCGCAGCAAGATACTACGGGAAAGAGGACATCAGGATTGAGGATGTGGATGAGCAGAAGTGCGGGGCGGGACAAGTCAGGGTATGTGTTTGGTTCTTTAGAAGCGGCTTGCGCGATGACTGACAGTGAGTAGGTCGCACCGGCCTTCGTAGGCATCTGTGGTACAGATCTCCATGAATACCTCGGAGGGCCCAACTTCGCGCCGACGACACCGCACCCGTGTACGAACGAAACGATCCCTATTACATTGGGGCATGAGTTCTCAGGGACTGTGACTGAAGTGGGCTCGGATAACTCGAGCTTTACGGTGGGCCAGAATGTCGTTGTTCAGCCGACGATATATTGTGGGAAATGCGAGGCGTGCAAGGCGGGCTCAGAAAACGTATGCGAAAACGGTGGCTTCATCGGGCTCTCGGGAGGAGGTGGTGGTTTGAGCGATTCAGTCGTTGTGCCTGAAGGCGCAGTATTGAACTTGCCCACCAACGTGCCGCTCGACGTCGGCGCGCTGGTGGAGCCACTGGCTGTTGCGTGGCATGCTATCTCAGCTGCTCCACTGACACCCGATTCCGTCGTCATGGTCCTAGGCGGTGGACCGATCGGGCTGGCAATCGTCCAATGTCTCAAGGCACTGGGCACGAAGAAGATCATCGTGAGCGAGGTGTCGGGCGCGCGGCAGCGCTTCGCGAGAGAATTCGGCGCGCACCATGTTCTCTGCCCCAAGACATATGATGTTGCGAAGATGAGCAAGGCTCTGAGTGGGAAGGATGGACCGGATGTGGTTTTCGACTGCGCTGGCGTTCCCGCAAGTCTCACAACGGCTTGCACGGCGGTGCGCGCTCGAGGCACGGTCGTCAACGTCGCGATCTGGGAGAAGGAGGTTCCGTTCAACCCGAACATGCTCGTGTTCCGGGAGGCGCAGTACACAGCCGTTTTGGGCTACCAAAGAAAGGACCTCGAGGCCGTCATCGAACATCTAGCTGCTGGTAAGTTGTGCGGTGTGCGAAACCTTACTTCCTTCAGATGCTGATTTGTCTTTAGGCACTCTAAAACCCATGAAGATGATTACCAGCAAGATTAGTCTGGAGGATCTGGTAGAAGGCGGGATCAAAGCCCTGATCAACGACAAGGAGAACCATGTCAAGATTCTAGTGGAAGTTGGAGGTATGAGTCGCGTGGATTCTGCCATACACTGAAGTTGTCGTGTTCATATAGATCGAAGATATCCAGTAATGCTATGAGTGTGTTATGGTTGTAAAGCTTGAGTGGTGTTTTGCAATTGGCGTATCGAAGCGTGACCATTTGGGTTCGCAGCTCCACCTCGGTCCTGGGCAGCTTGCAGGGTCCAGCATGCCGTCACTTCCGCAAAAGTAATCTACGCGTCTGGTGAACACCAAACACCCCACTACCTCTATCATGACTTTGGTAGACGCATTAGTTCATGCCTTCATAACCGCCCACATATCTCGATCACCATGCTAACGACAATGTCTTCGCTAACCCTAGACTCAATGGCTTGTTGCCAAGCGCCGTATACGGTGCGGCTGATGCCCATCTGCGGTAACGAGCTTTGTGCGCTGCAGTGTGGTGCCTCTGTAACGACAAGAGAGCGTCTTATGCTCGCTCTAGAGTTCACTGATATCACGATATAGGCCATGTCGCAGTACAACTCGATGCCGTCCCCAGGGGTCTACGTTCCCCCATCCCAAGGCTCTCCAGCGCAATCGCAAGGCGCCCAGCAGCCCTCGAGCTATCAGCCCAATGCCACGAACTATGGAGCACAATATCAGTCTCAGAAGGGAGGAGGCACGTTTGGCCAGATGATGAATCAGCGGCTTGAGCAGGCGGTGACAACAGGAAAGCCAATGTTGAACAAGCTGGGCAAGACTATAAGCTCAAAGCTAGGGAACAAGCCTTCGGGAGGCCCACCGCAGCATCTGCAGAGCTATCAGAGTTACCAGACTCACTTTGGGCAACAGAGCCAGAATCAACCATACCAGCAACCTCAGGGTCAGGCTTTCAGTCCTCAGCCGCAACAGCAGCAATGGGCACCACCGCAGCAACAACCCCCACCTCAAGTGCAGAATGCCTACCCACCTTCGCAGCCGTCTCCGTATCAGCAACCCAGCTACTCTACACCCGCTTCCGGCCACTCGGGGCAGACCAACTACTTCCCACAGCAGACGACTCAAGCGCCCAATACACAGTCTCATACGCCGCAGTCGCCGCTCACTACCACGGGACATAATTCATGGCAATACGGTCAAGGCGGAGGGATAGCGGAGCATACACAGACACATGGATACAATGGGCAAAATCAGGCGCCGCCGGGTCAGCCTCAGGCGCCTGTCCCACAACCGACACAGGAATCTGGCCAGTATACCGGACAGCAGATGGGAGTAGTGGGAGGCTCGCATGTCGCTCAACATACACCACCACCCCACACTTCAAGTATGTCTCCGGGAATACCCGCCCAAGCCATGCAGCCACAATGGGAACAGGCTACCGGGCAGCAGTCGGGTTCCCCTACATATTCTACACAGCAGAACACCACTGCGGCAAGTCCACCACCTCATCCACAGCAACAGTGGAATAGCCCGTCTCCAGGTGGTGCATATGGCCAAGGACAGTCGCAGATGCCTGCGCACTCCGTCAGCCCTCCACCTACACCGCCAATGACTACGGCACCTCAAGTGCCGTCAAACAAGCCTGCACAGTCAAGTCAGTCGTCAACGCCTGCACCGCATCAGACACAATATGCTGCGCCACACGAGTTCATTGCAGAGCTTCCTGCAGATCTTGGAAATTTGACTATTGCAGAATCGAAGCCGAAGGAACAAGAAACATCGGTCTCAAGCTCGCAATATCAAGCTTTCCACCCTTCGCTATCTCCGACTGGATCGCCATCGCCTGGCTTTACCATTCCTCGGCGGTCGTTTAGTGTCAGCACGATTCCACTGGCTGATCCGTGGAGGTTTGCAGATGCGATCACTGAAGTTCCAACACGCGAGTTCTACATTCTGGCCGATTTGCTTTTCGACGCTCTGGACCGGAAGTTTGAGCCAAAGAACACGGGCCTTCTAGAAGCACCAAAGATGATCGGAAGCTGGGTGAAATTGACCGAAGACGCGTGTCGTGAGTGTCTGAATTGCCGACAGATGATGCAAGACTAATGTGAAGTTAGATCTTTTTTCCTACAGGTCCTATAGCGCTTTTGCAAAGCTGTGGAGTCTCGAGGGTGTCCCCCACATCATGGTGCCCTGCCAATCCAACCTGACACCAAACTGGAACTTTAATCAACATTCGCATGGGCAGGATGCAAAAGTAATCGCTGATGTGCCAACGCCGATGACAACATACACAACGTACATGCCGGCTCTGAACCGGGCGGGATGGTACAAATTCTTCTTTCTTGAGATGATGCACGCGCCAGAAGATATCGGTGATTTGATGGCACTGTGCGCAGACACATATAAGCCGGGGGTGCTGAACCACCCCGACCTCAACAAGCGGGACAAAACAGAAATGCCAGCACTGCAGGCCAGAGCTGCAGAAATCCAGACATTTGCGATCGGGCGCGTGTGTGAGGAGACGAAGGCTGCGATGGCAGTCGACCCCGATGTTCTTCCGGCGCACACGCACTCTACCGCACCTACCTCGGGACCCACGCAGACTGGGGCAGGTATGACGCCACAGGACATGACGGTGAGCATGCACAAGATGCAGGCAGAGCGGCAGTTGAATGGCATGGCAGCCTGGAAATGGTAGGTTTGCAGGCGCGAGGTTATGGGGAAGGCAGTTTCGTGTAGAATGGGCAAACACAATGCGATGACGGCAATGCCGTGTAACCGTAAACGCTGCGCTGGCCATGGTGCGACGGAATTGAATGCCGATGGCGATGTTTGCCCAGATCTTGTCCTCGAGTGCCCAGAGGGCTAGCAAATTAGTGGGCAGGCATTGACAGGCGCAAGTTCCAACGTCGGCGCGGGTACCTGCCTTGGTGCCGGTGGCGGTGTGGGTGTAGAAGGCGCTGTCGCACGCACACGATGCGCTTTCCTGTGTCTTCACCATGCCCTACGTGGACAGCCCTGAGGCTCGTATTGTTCCCCAGGAGTTCTACGGGCGTCATCCCTATAGGGTGCATGGTCGGCCATGTTTCATCTCGGCAAGCGGTTATGATCTCAACGATAAACATGCAATCTACGCATTGACGTCCACGCGTTGGGCCTTGCCCGATTGAGCGTCGATCTGCAGGTACACCTTGCTTGTTGCGCCTTGGGCCTTGCTTTGTGTGGAAGTCGCGCGAGGGTTGCACCAACAAATAATTCTGGCCGGCCTCGCGTCCAGCCTCTTATCTTGCACCCTCCCATCGCCGCTCTTCTGCTATTCTTCACGACTTTGACGCTGCAAGCCCATATCACGAGTATCTTCTATCCCGCACTCTTCTTACTATCACGAGTAATACGATACGACATATTCTCCCATACTGTGGGTCTTAGCTTGTCAGGGATCCTCGACCGTCACCATGCGCACTTCCACCATCTTCGCTCCGCTTTTCCTCGCGGCCACTGGCCTCGCCCAGGCCGTCGAGGAGGGCATTGCTCCCGATGCCTCTGCGCCCGAGGGCTGCAAGACGACTGTCACGACGCCCTTCCGAATTGGCACACTCGAGAACCCCAGTCTCAGGAGGCGCGAAACTGCTCAAGAGGTATGCCGCTGCCTTGACCTCTTACTCGTAACTTCATACTAACACCATCACCAGGCATCTGACGGCGACCTCCTCTGCACTCTCGAAGACGGTATCCTCCACGACCAATACGGCCGCACCGGCTCCATCGTCGCCAACCAACAGTTCCAGTTCGATGGCCCTCCCCAGGCAGGCGCAATCTACACAGGCGGCTTCTCAGTGTGCGGCAACGACTCGCTCGCCATAGGAGGCAGCACCCGCTGGTGGCGCTGCATGAGCGGTGCTTTCGGCAACCTGTACGACTCGTGGATTGGCGACCAGTGCCACGAGATCCGCATCCAGGCTCTCTTCGACGAGACTGCCTCAAGCATGAGCAGCGACATGAGCATGTCGATGAGCAGCACCACCTCGAGTGCCCTGTCCGGATCTACTAGCATCATCTCCGCCAGCGAGACCAGCGGCCTCACCAGCGAGAGCAGGAGCATGCACTCCATGTCAACCGGCTCTGCTTTCTCCTCTGCCACACCCTTCTCCAACAGCGCGACTGCCACTGGCTCTGAGGGTGCCGAAGCCAGCGAGACTGGTGACGCCGCCGCTCCCCCTGCCGACGGTGCCGCTTCGTCCATCTCCATGGCTCCTTTCGCCATGGTCGGCGCGTCCATGGTCTTCCTCGGCGCTGCTCTCATTCTCTGAGCATGGCATTACACCACCGCGTTACTTCGAGAAACTTCTTCTTATTCCCGCGCATGGTATGGCAGGCTTCACATTGCCCCTGCATGTCCACCGCCTCGCCTCGCATTGCATTACTTCCACCGCATGTCTTCCCTGCATTAGCGAGCATGTCGCCGGCGCTTGTTGTTACTCTTCATGTTGATAGCTTGCGAGCGCAATGATTCGATGAGCTAGCTTTGGCGCATTTTTTGTTTATTATGGTTTGATGCAGCGCATGGTGTTTTGAGATATACACATTACGCATTCGGCATACCGAGCTTGGGATAGATTCCAGGCCTTAATCATAATACTTTGGAACATTTTGTCTTCAGATTGCTGGTTGATTGTGATGTCGTGTGACTGTAGATCTTTAAACGGATGTGTAGTGTAACCGAGGTGTTGTCATATACACATCACTTTGGTAATACACTGAGTGTACTAAAAGATCATCGAAAGGTGTACATGGCTTTATGGCTTGGCATCCTACACGGTTGGTAGTAATCACCACCAGCTGGGCACCTCGAAACACTGTTCAAACAACAGGCAAAATATTAGAAGTATATCTAGTCCACCGAAGATCATTCTCGCATCGAAAGAAGATAAATCATCCACCACGCCAGCCCGCCCGCAGACCCATTCCATCCCACATCTCAATCCTGCCATTACATCCCACCCCATCTGCCACTATTTCAAAAATCACTCCCCAGCTCATCAAAGCTATCATCCGGCACAGCCATCGCCACATTACTACTCTCCAACAACCCCCTCACCTTCTCCACCACCTCCCTCTGCCCCCGCCACTTCTCCACCATCCCCTCAATCTTACTCCTCAGCTCATCACTCCACGCCACAGGATTCCTCGGTATATTCTTCGCATTGCGAATCACAGCCGGCAGCAAGATATTCGTCTGGAAGCCAGGCATGTTCATGTAGGATTTGAATTCAGAGTATGTTTCGTCTAGGTTGCGGAGGGCGGATTCCATGGTTTGGTAGGAGGTGTGGAGGGTGTGGAGGTAGGTGAGTTGGGAGGAGGTGAGGGAGGCGGCGCGGCGGAGGAGGAGCAGTGTGGTTATGGCGTCGTTTTCGGTGGGGGTTAGGCTGAGGGGTGTGTGTTTGGGGGATGGGGCGCTGGCCCAGAGGGGTGGGAGGAGGCGCATGTGCCAGAGGATGCGGCTGTCGTCTTTACTGTCGGTGAGGGAGCGCATGAGGTGGGTGCGGCGGACGGAGCGGAGGCAGTCTTCGTGGTGGGAGAAGGTGTAGGGGGAGGCGGTTTTCTGGGTCGTGGTTGTCAGTATGTTCATACGAGCTGTTTTGGGGGCAGATGTACTTGTTCTAGTAGTAACCGGTATTGTCGCTCCGTCTTGAGGAAGCGGACGAGCATATCTTTCCACGCAACCCGTATCGATCCCGTGCGCAGGGTGACATCGACGTCGAAGTGCATTCGCCGCCATTCACACGGGAGATCCAGATCTAGGACCGCGTGGTCGAGCCGGATGCACCAGCGCAACGTCCCGAAATATTCTTCCCTGCGGCGCAACTGCAGTCGGACCAAGACACTATACCAGTCTGAGTCCGCGTCGTCAAGCGTATGGCCATCATTCGCTTCCGCACCGCCTACTCGCCTGAACGCGTCATACCACTCCTCTGCGATCTCAAAAACGGCGTGCGTCGCGCTCCACGCGGGTCGATTTGTCTCCGGGTCTGACGCAGTGTCCCACTCGACGTGCGAAAACCCTGCTTCGAGTAAATGGACCGACTCATACTGTTCGTCGTCCAAGTCCACCATGAGTCCAAAATCTCTCGCACCCATATACCCCACCAGCTCCGTCCTCTGCAGACAGCGGTATAGGACCCGTCCGTCGATCGCATCGCGAAAGCCACGGCAGACTAAACGCCAGTCGAGAATATAGTCCACAGGAACATGTTCGAGGATCTGGAGGAGCAGTTCTGCGGGGAGGTGCGCTAGCGTCCTGTTCGCAGAGGAGGGCGATCGGTCTTGGCTCGAGTCGATGGCGGTGATGAGCGCAGCGACATCGTCGGTGGAGAAGCCGAGCTGGATATGCCTGGCGAGGTAGGAAGGTAGGGGTGCGTTATCGTGGTTATCGTTGCTGGAGGAGGGGGCGTGGATGGGGAGGCCATCGGGCGCTCTAGCGCGCCCCCGTGACTGCGACATTAAAGTTGATCCCAGGTGTGGAGATGCGGGGATGCGCGATGGTTAGGGGATGGTGTGTGTTTTAGTCTCGGTCCGAATCAGAAGGCACGTGGTGTGGCACAGCGGCGCCAGCTGCGTTCCAAGGGATTACGAGATGTGTGCGACGACGCGATTCCCGTGATATTATCAGCGATGGCATTATTTCTGAGCGCTTACTTCCAATGGGTATATCGATATGAGTTTCACGATCGGTGACGCGGGTCTTGCCGCTACTCTCACGCTGGCCACCTGGGCATGCTTGCTTGATCACCGCAACACTCCCCCACCACATTCGGGAAATAGTAAACTTCAACATTCTGAAGCCTACATCGGCTTTAGGTCCTCTATTTCGCCTGTTTTTGATTGCACGTAGGCTGCAGACCTGTTAGGTTTCTTCCTGTGAGGTACCCCGACAGTCCTCAACCCACAACCCGCCCAGGAACGCGCACACGCGCGACATGAGTTAACCATCTCGCGTATGTTCGGCAACTCGAAAATGATCCTTAGACTCCAGAGCGGAGTCAGTGGGTCGGACCTTAGCTACTGATGGTTTAGTCCCAGCGGCTCGCCCGAGTGGGGTACATGTCTATCCTAGTTGTCAACGCGTATTCCGCAGCATCCTACGGATATGAACAGCCGTTCGACTTCCTACACAGAATGCAGGTGCATGAGGGAAAGCTGTCCCGATGGTGCAGTCATACATCTCAGCATGGCTTCCAGTCGATCTTTGGCTCGCTCAGCGCCTTCTACCCGCCATCCTCATCATACCGACCAACTCCTTGATACGATTTCAAGATGGCTCCCGCAGTCCGCCGACCCGTACGCGTGGGCGGTGCCTCAGGCGGCTTCTCCGACCGTGTTCGAGCCATCGCATCCCTCGCCAAAGACGACGTCGATGTCATAGTAGGGGACTGGCTCTCCGAAATGACCATGACCATGCATGGCACCGGAAAGCTCAGGAACAAGGAGCAAATGCTGCAAGCTCGCTCATTCGACGAGAAGCTCAACTATGCCATGTTCGCTGAGAACTTTATGGATTGCTTCACCCCTGCGATTCAGGATATAGCTACCCGCGGTATCAAAGTCTGTGTCAATGCTGGTGCATCAGACACGGAGCTGCTGGCTCAGCTTGTAGATAAGACGTGCAAGGAAGCTGGGTACCCACTGAAGGTCGCTTGGATTGAGGGTGATGATGTTACGGGTACTGTCAAGAGTATGTTGGCTAAAGGCGAGGGGTTCAAGAGTTTGATGCATGATAAATCGGTGTCTGAGTGGGGTCTAGAGCCTGTTTGCGCTCAATGCTATCTTGGTGGTTTGGGTATTGCCAGAGCACTGACGGAAGGGGCTGACATTGTCATCGCTGGTCGTGTCTCGGATGCTTCGCCCATCATTGGTGCCGCTGCATGGTGGCACGAATGGACGAGTGATCAATTCGATGAATTGGCTGGCTCTCTAGTCATTGGTAGGTCGTTTACAATCACATGTGTACGTTGTACTAATATTCGCAGGCCATCTTCTCGAATGTGCCGCATATGTATCTGGCGGTTACTGCTCCGACTTTCGGAGTCTCCTAGCCCAAGGTAAGCATATCAACATGGGCTTTCCGATCTGCGCAATCGACAACAAAGGCGAGGGGGTGATGTACAAGGAGAAGAATACTGGTGGCTGTATGACAGTCAACTCGGTAACATCTCAACTTCTCTACGAGATCCAAGGCCCACTATACTACAACTGCGACGTCACCGCAGACCTGACCGACATCAGAATCGAACAGATCGGCGAGGACCAAGTCAAAGTCTCCGGCATCAAAGGCCTCCCACCACCCCCAACAACCAAAGTCGGCATCACAGGCTTCGCGGGCTGGCAAGCCGAATACCACATCTATCTCGTCGGCCTGCACATGGAAGAAAAGTGCCAATGGATCGAAGAGCAAATCCGGTACGAATTGGGCCCAGAGCTGATCAAGAAGTTCGACGTCCTGAAATTCATGCAAAACGGGTCCTCCGTCATCGACGCTCGCAACCAAGACGTCGCCACGGTCGACTTCCGCGTCTTTGCCCAGTCTCGAGACAGAGAGCTACTCAACATGCGCAACCCCAAAGGCTTCTTTCGCATCTCCATGGTAAACTTCCTCATGTCGTGTCCGGGCGCGTCACTGGGTAACGACGTGCGGCAAGCAGAGGGAAAACCATACTACGAGTACCATCCCTCGCTTCTTCCGCAGTCAGCCGTTAAACAGCGTGTACATTGTATCTGGGACGGTGAAGCCACGAATGGCTTCGCAGATGGCAAGAAAGTGATCGGCATGCCCCTCGCACCCGAATTTCGCGAGTATCCCCGTCAACAACCCTCCTACGAAACTACATCACCCATCCCACTCTCCCACTTCGGTCCCACCATCCGCCTGCCCCTCGGCTCCATCGTCCTCGGTCGCTCCGGCGACAAGTGCTCAGACGCCAACGTCGGTTTCTTCGTCCGCCACACCGATGAATGGGAGTGGTTACGGAGCTTCCTCACCATCGATAAAATCAAAGAATTGCTAGGGCCAGAGGAATACAAGGGCAAACCGATCGATCGCTTTGAAATGCGGAATGTAAAGGCGGTGCACTTTTTGTTGCATGATCATTTGGATCGTGGGTATGATGCTTGTAGTACGTATGATACGTTGGGCAAGAATGTTTGTGAGTATCTCAGGGCGAGGAGTGTGGAGTTGCCGGTTAGGTTTGTGGAGAGGGGTGTGCTGTAGATTGTGGTAGAACGTAATACACGGTGCTGGCATATCATGGTGCTTTCAGCTTTTTCAACCAGAATCGACATATCAAGGCTATGGAAGAATTTTGACCTTGATATGTCGATTCTGGATGGAACCTCGGAAAGCAGCATAAGCGAGAAGAGCGCCATTGCTTTCGATTATGAATCTCTTACATCACTATCGTGTCTTTTCATTTTAGATGTTGTGTATTGATTTAAGCTTATCCCAGAGACATGGTAACCCAAAGACATGATATCCCAAAGACATGATGTTTGCCCCTGGCGCTTTCGAAGTTTGAGAGCCGCTACTCAATCCCTTTGCTCTCATGCAAATGTCGAAATGCTTCTTTTGACATCCCTCAACCAAGATGCTGGTGCGCCCGCATGAGTCGTTTTACCGTCCTTTTTGAAGTCAAGAAAGCCTCCTCATCATGTGGAAGAACGGTCAGGTTTCAATCTGGGAAAGCGCAAGTTCCATATTTGTAGGCTTCTATGTTTTTATTTTTCGCTAACAGGAGAGCGCAGCCATCATGAAGGCCGCGTTTGCGTTTTTTGTTCTTTGAGAAAATAGGTGGTATTGTTGTAGAGAAAGAGTACCGCGTGGACGGACAATTTATACAGACCGCAGTGGCCCAAGCTTCTGGGTAGTCCGCCGAGTACCGGTGTTGCAGTCATGGTGACTGATGTACATGTTTTGGGTAAAAGTGAGCTTCTTTTGAACTGGCGGAAGCCCGAGAAGACGCCATGTCTACGACTGTGTTTAGTTTTGTAGCCATATGAAGAGACATCGTGTGGATTCTGGGGTTTTTGATAGTAAGAAAGATTCCACGAGTAGAGGGAAAAGTATGGAAGGTGTTTGTGACGACTTTTGGATATTGAATCGACATCAGAGACTCAACCATGTCTTTTCTGGGTTGCATGTACTGTCGTGAGGACTATATGTACAGTATTTGCGGAGAACCATTTGTAGTGAATGGGGGTGTCTTTGGCATTGCGAGAGGTCTCATGCAAGCTGGTCGATAACCCTTTTTTTTTTGGAAGAAAGGCGCAGAGCGCAGAACACATAAAACTTTCTCATTCCAGTTTTGGTTTTGTGGAGAGAAGAAGTGGTGATGAAGAGACTGGAAGGGAATATGCGAAAGGTCTGACTTTATATGAGTGTCTGTGGTGGGGCGCAAGTGGTCCTGGCCGGAAACCACATCTACGGTCTGAAGCTGCCGCCCACCATCACCAGTGATGCTGTCAAGAGAACATGACGCCCAAAAGATCACTTTTTGTAAATGGAGGGATGAATATTGCAATTTTGCTCATTTTCGCTTCCAGGCATGGCGATCGTTCGATGGGGCCACTGGCGCCAGAGCTCAATCAAAAGAGCCTTGGGTAAAATCATGGAGTAGTCGCGAACATGTTTCGTAGTGGCAGATGCCTCGTAATTACCCAAGTCCGAAAAGACACCAACACTCGTCAAAGTCGCGAAAGGCACAAAGTAAGTCGTGACGGCAAAATGACGCGCCCATGATGCAAGCGCGGCCAGGCGCACTGACCTGCACCATTCACACCAGCCTTACGGACCCTCGTCTGCTACTGAAGATAACGGAAGGTCGGTCGAGTCTCGTCTCGAGTTCCAGCCACCAAGACTCTCCAGAAAATCGTGCCGCATCGATCCACCGTTGCAGGAATGTTGCCCATGTCACCGGAACGGGCGTCCGCGCTCGCGTGCAAGCATGGCATTCATCAATACCGATGACAAAAACCGCGTGTAACACGCTCAAATCCGATCCAACTTACCCACTTGTTTCGGTAGCGACATCCAAAACCCTTGTCTCTCGACTTGTGATTGATAGTTGATTGGCACGCGGCCCAGTTCGCCGCAGCACATCCCCACGACGCCAAGGACCCTTAAATCCGACTATCGCTTTTCGCACACCACCATACCAAGCATAGACTGCAGCGGTACTCAATGCCAGCCAATATACTATGGCCTACAACATAATTGTGGTCGACGGGACGCCTAGCGGTTTCAATAAATGCTGCATGCGGTAGGTGTGGAAAGTAGGAGGATTGCAGCGGAGAGAAAGGCCGAAGATGGGGTTGCTGCTTTGAGTATGAAGAGGGTGGGTGTGGATTATAGGACGAGGCCGCGGAGGTAAAGGCCGCTTTTCGTTTTCTACTTGGAGTAGGAAGAGGAGAGGTGTTGAATGTAGTGAAATCGCGGTGTTTTGCTCCATCCAATGGGTTTGGAGTAGTCGATGAGCGATGCGGTTCATATCATGGTCACTTTAACGCTCTAAGCGATGGACTTGATCATGTATCTTGGCACAATGCTGTTTTGAAGGCCTTGTGTGCTGTCAAGATCATCATGTTGCAAGACGGTTTTGGAAGAAGAGCGCAGCAGTCCCACTGAGCGAAGGAGATGTGTCTTCGTGATCAAGGCAATGGTTAATAATATGGGTCAAGAGACATGCCCAAAGCACTTAGGTGACATGCAAGCAAGCCTTGCACATGAGTTTGCGCATACCAACTTTTTAGAATATCCATAGGAAAAAGTACACATTGAACTTTCATGTCATATTCGTAGATTTTGAAGGCCCCTAAGCGTATACAAGATAACACCTGGTGTCTAGAGTCGTGATTATGACGAAGTCCAACAGCTACATTACATTTGTATCAAAGACTTTGAAACGCGATGGGCTCTTTGACTTCTGCACTCATGCGACTGCGGTGATGTAATTTCGCTCAAGATCTCATGCATCTGTCGAGTACGGACTTTTGACGACGAGCTCCATCAATCGCCAATGACGATTTATTAGAAAAATGAAGCGTTCGGAAAACTGATCCTCCAGGGAGACATCCAACGGTAATTCGGCAGTTTTGAAGTTTGGGCGGCAGAATAGAACATAGAGCTTGCCATCTGTTGTTTTGGTAAGGTAAGGTGAAAAGTGAAGTTATGGAAGCTTTACCTTCCATCTGCGAGATATTTATATTGTCAGAATACCACTGGCGTTAGAGTGGAGCGACGAGTACAGCTCATGGACAAGGCAGAGAACCGAGAGAACACATGGATCCAATCTTGCTAATTTTTGACAAATAGTGCAGCAATCTTCCGCCCACAGGACTCATCCCAGCCTCGAAATGTCTTTTTGATCTGCATAAGAGCAAATATCTCATATGGCTGCCGATTGATGATTTTGGACTTTGGTCGAGCACTGAAGACTACATGATGTTCTCAAGAATGGTACAAGAGATCCGAAAAAGACGGACATGTGTACCCAGCGATCTTGCACTTTTCCCACATACCGCCTGCATTCTTTTTTTTTTTTTTTGGCAAAAGCGACATATATTCGATGAATGCGGAGTTTTGAACGTTGTCAGAGAGCAGAAGTCATGGAATCGCCCGTGGCGATTTTGAAATGATGGAAGAAAGGCGAGCTGCCGGGAGACATATCATGGGAGTAGCCGAACTTTGGAACGATCGAGACAGCTCCATAGATCTCGAGGGAATGAATTTTGGAAAGAACCAGGAAATCCGGACATAGTCGTGTTGTCTCGATATTTTTGATAAATGAAAGGTGAGAATATGGAAGAGAAGTTGGAGGACATGAGAGGTGGTATTTATACTCGCTAGCCTCGCCCCCTCCCAAGGATTCTGACTCCGCAGCCGGTGCCGGAGGAGTTGACAGCCATCACATGCATCACAACTTCGCGCTTGCGCCCGCAATCGGCGTGGGCGCCTGCTCAATCAAACATCCCGCAAAGAAGTCCGCAACACCATCGAAGTCATCAAGGCTCGTCACTTTGGATACATCTACATGTTGTCAGTATTTCTTTTGCAGTGTCAATGATCGCGCGTCGATTGCTTACATTGATCAGGTCTCACGATGACGACTGCGCCCACGTCGGGGCTCACACCGTACTTCTCGTACGCGTGTCCATGACCTGAGTTGTAGTGGTCATCGTCGATGAACGTCTTGTGGAGATCTGTCGCATTGGTCAGCGTGACGATGGACGAAATATGAGGGGGCCGCATACCGCGTATGTTCCACTTCCCGCTCTTTGGCCAGAAGTAGTCGGGTATGCTTTCTTGCTCCGTTTCCGGGAACTTGCTGCTCAACACAAGGAGCGTCTCGATGGAGCTGTCGATGTGTTTCCCCGCCGGCGTGTATCGGCTTGCGATTGCTTCGAGGGCTTTTGCCAGCTTAACGGTGTTAGAATACGAAGACTATGGGAGCTGGGCGCGCATACCTTGGCCAGTCGCTCATGATGCTGCGCTTGGTTGACATCACCCCCAAACACCACAACGCGCCACCTTCCATCACTCCTCAGCACACTCATCAACTGCACAGCCTTACAGTCGCAAAACCGTATAACCTGCGCACTTGGAAAACGCGTGCCCACTGTGACCGCCGTCGCCGCACTCTTCTCCCTGTCCATGCCCTTGGTAATCACAGTATCTTCGTACCTCGCTGTGAACCCCGCCATATACCGCCCACTCTTCCTAAAGTAGTCCGCAAACTCGCCTTCATACCGGTCTTTCCTGCTGATCATCTTGGCAAGCTCTTTGTCAAAGGCGATCAGATCAGCGGCCGTCCTGCTGCGCTCGGTGACGTATGTCGATAGTAGGGAAGGAGGGGATAGACCGGAAAGAACGGAGCCAAGCTTCCAACCGATATTGTAGCCGTCTTGAAGCGACACATTCATCCCCTGGCCTGCCTTCGGCGAGTGCGTGTGACACGCATCGCCCGTCAAAAAGACGCGGTTATGCGCATGGAACACTTCGGCCAGGCGCTGACCAATACTGTATGCACTCCACCAGAAGACGTCCGCAAAGTCCATGGTGTACGGCGCAAAGATCCTGCGAGTCTGGTCTTGCAAGTCGGCCAGTTTCACTGTCTTGGGCTGCGTGCCGACGGGAAGCTGGATGTAGAAACGGACTAGTTGGCCACCTTCGCGTGGGATTATGATCAAGTTGCCGGCGGTGCTGTGTATGGTGCATTTGCGGCGGATGTCGGGGAAGGTCGTAAGTGGGTAGATATCCATGACGCCCCAAACGGTATCGGAAGAATCGCCGAGCATGCGAATGTCGAGGGCTTTGCGAATGGTGGAGTGCGCGCCGTCGCAGCCTAAGACGTACTTCGCTTCCCAAACATCTTCTTTGCCATCTTTCTCAGCGGTCACTTTGACGCAATGCGCGTTCGGGTCGTTCTTTCTCTTTTCGTCTATTTCCACGCTCTTGACCGTCCAGCCGTACTCGATACCGTTGCTCGTGCCTTCCTTCCATCTTCCTTGCTCTTTCAAGATGGTCTCCATCTTCCCCAGCATGAGTCCATTCATGCGCGCTTGATTCAGGATCACATGTGGCAAATGGCTCAGACCCTTCTCCGTATCAATAGATCTACTCTTCCTCTTGATGCCGCCCTGCTCATTGCCATTGCCATCTTCATCGACACCCCAGAAGCACACCTCCAAGATATGATATGCCTCGCGCAACAAATCTTCCGATAGACCAAATGACTCGTAGATCTCTACTGTGCGCACCTGGACGCCATCTGCTTGGCCGATCTTTAGTGGACCAGGACGTCGCTCCAGAATCGTAAATGGGATATTGTAGATTGCTAGCCAAGTTGCTGCGAAGACACCAGCTGAACCGGAACCGGATATGAGAACATCCGTTTTTGGCATCGCGTCAACGTAGTATATCGATTCGTTATCGAATTGCTGGAGTTTGGCGCACTAATGGGTGAACCCGTAGACGGTAAAGATGAGATGAAAGGCGATTATATGCGATGATCGCGGTGATGCTACTCTCCAAAGCGACGGTCAACGATACAGTAGCAGTGAAATCTACATCGCGAGATGACAGCATTCCGCGAAGTTATACCTGCCGAATAAAACCCCGAGGGCGCATCGGACATGATGCGGGGATGAACATCGACCCGCTCACTAGCGTATCATCAGTGCAGCGAATCCGGGGAAGGGGCCGGAGTAAGGTTCTCCCAAACTTCGAGCGGTGAATGTACGACAATCATGTGAAGACAGTATTCCAAGGTTGTCTACAGCAATGGTATTCGCATTGCTTGCCAGATGGAGATGGGATGAGTTGTGCTGCTGCGGCGCTTTACACGCGGCCCCAGGAAGCCTCGGCTCGGACAAGACCCCATGTAAAGAATACATCAAGACACCCACCTACAGGAACAAGAGAATATATGACCTTGAAGTCTCCATTGCCGTGAGACCTTGTCGTAGGCTTGTCTTGAAAATAATGTAGACTGTAGGGCACCTGTTCGTTCCCTTCCTTGTATGAGACAATCGTGTGCGCAGGGAGGACTTCGGTCGATTGTAAAGAGTTGATATTACTATATAAGCGCTAAATATGTCATGATCTCGTCTGCAAAGGGCGGCAATGAAGCACATTACCAAGTGCTTTTGCGGTTCCCAGCTCCTCCAAGTTCCAAAAGCCACCGTTCACAAGCAGTAGTACAGTGCTGAAGCATTTTGCCGAAACTGATATGCGCCATAAACTCCACCCAATGCCGTAAAATGGTATGCGCAAAACAAGTATCATCGAAAGTAAAACAAAGCGGGATGTTGTCGTGAGCCTAATGGCCGACGGCGGAGTAGTGCGAGTTGCGCGTGTATGGTTGTTGGTATAGCGATGGTGCGTCGTAGTCGGAGTCCTGGTACATAGTGCCACGCTTTTGGTCCTCCTCGAGGAAAGGCTCCTTGACCTCCCAGTTGTGTTGCTTGACGCCGACGGAGAATTCGAGATCTTCGCGAGTGATGGAGTCCCAGTACTGGAAGTTGTCAGTGTTGTTCGGTTGGATAATGTTAGTGATAAGCGTACCTTGTAGACCATCATGACGGCAAGCAGGTTGCAAATAGTGGCGAAGAAGAGGCCATCGATGTAGTGTTGGACCTGGTCGCAGATGGTGTCGCTGAAGACGTATAGAATGACCTGGCCGATGACAAAGAAGAAGATGCCGAATGAGATATCACCGAGTGGCCAGCGGTCCTCCAGTGTTCCGACAACCAAGATGATCTGGCTGACGGTATATACGAAGAGGCAGATGGCGTTGACGATGTAGGTAACGACAAAGATGCCGACGGGGTTGCCCGGTTCCAGTCCAGCCCAGCCCTTGAATGTCAAGAGGTTCACGGCACCACCGACGATGAACATGGCCAGCGAAGAGAGGCGTAGGAGCCAGACGGAGAGTGTAGTGCCATCCTCGTAAAGTTGGAAGCCGACGAAGCCGTTGATGAGCAGACAGGTGCATAGCGCGGAGACGAGGCCGTTCTGGGCGGCGGCGAAGTACGGGTAGGCGGCAGAACCAGGAGCAGCGACACCGGCATCGAGGACGAGCGATATGATGGTCAAAAGGAGGTAGATGTAGAAGAAGGATGTGATTTCCTTGCGACCTGCTGTGCATTAGTGAACTGCCCCGGCTATAGACGGCAATGCGCAAACGTACCGACAGCTGTGAACTTGGAGCGCACGTGGATAATCATGACGACGGTCATGATCATGGCCAAAATATGCATGAAGTCGTTCGCCGCCTCGAAAATGAGGGTATTCGCAATCTCAATCGTGCGCGCATAGCACTCTGTCTGGATGCCCACGCCATCGTTGATCTCCTGGTGGCCGACAAGCGCGCATAGTGGTATCGGTGCCTTTTCGCATATCGTCTGGAAGTCGCCGAAGCCCATGATCGCGGTTTATGAAACGTGTGGTGTCGCTCGGGTTGCGGCGGGTCTGGCGCAGTGTGCGGCGGTAGCTTGGTGTGGATGACGGTAAGTGAGTGAAGTGTGATAGCGGAGGAAGGTGCGGACGATTAGCGAGTGAATGTCCGCAAGGTAAACAGAAACGAGAGAAGGCGCGGTGGGGTGCGACGAGGGTCAGGGATACTATGGGGGCGGTTGTCAGGAGTGAATGCGCACTGTTGACACTTCCCGAGCCGCACTAGGCCCACCCTGCAGGTCGTATCCACATCCAGGCTAGTCCATGCTATTTGCGTCTCCACGATTTTCTCCGGGCAACGAAACGATACCACCTCGTGATGCCGCCACTCGCACCAAAGTCGCGATCCTCCTCTTTTGTTCACAACCTTGTGGAATTAAGTCACCTCTGTCCATATCATACCATGTCAATAGAAGTAACCGCAGCGGCTCGTAGTCGCACATAAGAGAGCATGCTCGAGCACCCCTCGGTGAAGTAGATACCCTAGATGTCTACATTGCCTCAGGGTTCTGTCATTTCTTGGTTTTATCGCTAATGTAGGTTGCAGAGCACGCGATTTGTGCATACGTGGTTTAAGATCGATAGGACACATCGACAAACCCGCCTGATGGAAGCTGGTACTTGGAAACTAAATTCGTTGCGCCGCTCGGGTCGTAGGGCAATTCACCTCATTCAAGGAAACTCTAGACACCCTAGAGCCTACATTGACGTTGATTTACATACTTTGTATCTTTGAATGTTGATGTAGGCTCCACGGTGTCCACGTTTTCTCTCAAATGAGGTGAATCTGTAAAATCGTGTTCTGTCGGAACAGGCGTCAACATTCTGCTAGAACCGCATTGTATAGCTTAACTTCTTGGATCTACACTTGATCAACATGGCATCTTTTCATGATCTGGATGTCTACATTGTCTCAGCAAACTGTTGATTTTCAGTTTTGATACTGATGTAGGCTGCAGCGCATCTGTTCAGTTTCTTGCTTACCTACCTACCTAGGTAGATAGGCTGCAAGTGTTTTTGCGTCTTGTGAACACAGTCTTAAAATACTATCTTCACATAAAAGGTTGTACATTTACCGTTTCATGTTTGTGAGAACCTTATTCGCTTGTATAGCAATATTGACTGTCTAAACTTAACTATAGTATCTTTTTGTAGACGCGTCTTGTTCTAGCTAGAGCTTTCTAGGGTTGCGTAGAAAGCGCCGCAGCAGCACATCCTACCCTATCTCCATCTAGCAAGCAAATTGAGGACCATTGCTGCTTTTGAACTGCAATCGCCAATGGCGATTTTGCCCTTAACCCGTGTAGTCACTCACTTCTTGCCTTTGTTATTTCTCAGGCGCACCATCATGCTCAAGTGTTCCAGGTCTGAACCGTCGACGAGCTTCATTGTGATATCCGAGTAGGTAAGATACGGCAACTTGTGTCTTTCGATACCCGATTCAGTGACGTCTCCAGTGCGGCATCCTAGGGCCGCATGCAGAATGATGGTTTGGACTTTTGCGAGTGTTTTGTCCTAGTTCTTAGTTCCGTTGTCCAGTGAATCACGGTAAGTGATGTCGACCAGTCGAGCGACCGTGTACGCTCCGATCCACTGCTTCTCCCGCTTAGCATCGTTCGTGAGCTGGTCTTTGAGCACCATTGTCTGCAGCAGCGAATCGATGCGCATGCTGTCACGGCGCGACGATTTGAAGTCGGCAAAGTAGAATGTGGTCGCCTTCATTGTGTGCTCTATGCCGCGCTTTATAGAGCCCACGGCGACGAGACCGCCACCGTTTGGCTTCATATACTTGTAAATACAGCTTATGAACCGCTCTATATCTCGCGCAGTTGGCATTGTGGACTCAGCGCTACGTCGTGTCAGTAAGGGCGATCTTTTGGTAGGAGAAGCATGAACTGACTCGGCGATGCACAGAGTCTCACTTCTGAATGCCGTCAATCTCTCATGCCAGAGCTGCGTCTGAGACTCCTGCTGAGGGTTCTTGCTGGTGAACTTAAGGCGCTTGACCGTTCTTGCCGAATCGAGTCGATCCGATAGGGCATTCGCAATCATGAGCTCCTTGCTGCGCTTACCGAGGTTGTTGAAACTGGGGGGAGAGGGTGGACCAAAGTCCTGGTCATCAGAGTCGATCAGCTCCATCGTTGGTGGACGTCTCGCCGCGGTTCAGGTAACAGTAGGGTGAGATGACTTCAATCGAGGCGCCGCTCGAATGCGAAAATAGTTGAGCTGCATTGTGGGGCCAATTTCAGACACTCGAGAGAGGAGCGCTCATTAACGAGGCCGTGCCAGTAGGACGGGGAAAGAGCGCTTATCGGCTTCACCGAGTTGATGACTAGGGAAGGAGCCATGATGGCACCTCAGCAAAGCCGCCACGTGCCTCGCATCGCAGAATAGCTCGTGTCTACTACTGAACAGAACCGCCAATGGCGATTTCCATGTAGGAACTCGTTGCGATACACACGGGGAGTAAGTTATGAGGTTGGCGAAGCCGGTCCTCGTCGCATCGATACTCCAGCCAGCGCATGCAGGAATGTGCCTTCGCGCAAGCGCTCTTCGCAAGTGAGAGCGTAGCGGGGTTGAAATCTGCCCAAGGCATGAGATGATGTTCTGCAAGTGTGCGTGATATATGCAGCAGTCGATCAGCCCTGGAGGCTGTGTTCTGAGCAAACGTCTAGACAGCGCTACGCAGAAAAACTTGTTGTTGCAGACAACTTGGGGCTACGGTACCGCCTTCACATGATTGTCGTGAATTGACCGCTCGAAGTTTGAGAGCACCTCATACAATAGAAAAAACTGAGCATCCTAGAGCCTACATCAGCCTCAGACTACCTATTTGCATGTTGTTATCTTAATGTAGGCTCTAGGGTACTTAGCTGCTTCCTTGATTAATGTACGAGAACTATAGAGCCTACATTGAACTTAGACTACCTACTTGCATGTTTTTATCCGAATGTGGGCTCTAGAGTGCTTAGTTTCTTCTTTAGTTGATGTATGAGAGCAAGAGGAGACTTCGACAACCCCGCTCGATGAAATTTAGTACCGGGAAACTCGATGCATTGCTCCGGTCGACTTCTGGGACCATTTGTGAAATCGTGTCAGTCGTCAACGTCCTGCCAGAAGCGCGTTGTGTACCTAGGTAGCTTAACCTTTTCGGGTCGACATTTGGACAATGCAACGGCTTTCCATGATCAGGATCTCACTCGAAAAGTCTCGTTCGGCAGACAGTCTTCAGACATGCGCAAGACTCGTTTCCACTCACTTTCACTATCATTTTGTACCTGAAATCTCTTCAGTGGGCGCAACCCCAAACCATCGACTACCACTAGCAATCACCGCGCTCACTCCTTTTTTCCTTAGGTCGCTTGCTCTGGTGATCTGAGGGCTTTCAAATCCTGAGTCGCCGCTCACAACACACGACATCCCCATCAAGTCCAAGTCCCGTCTCAACTGACTGTCATTCACGAGATGGCCGACCACCCTCCTGACTTTTCCCGCACCGCCAACGACGCAGTGTCGCGACTGCACGACTACCAGGCGCAGAATCCTCTTCGCGCCACGACTGGACCAAGGGGCTACTCAACTTCTCCGTCGCCCGGTCTAGCCTCTCCGTCCATGTCTCCAACCACGTCCGTACGCCAGCTATCACCGCCTTCCCCGAAAGTTCCCGGCTTCCAGCCTTCGCGTATGGCTATACCACCGACCGCGTACGCTCCTTCCCACACCACCGCGCAGCATGCTCCGCCGAAACCTCCCCTGCCCATCATTGGTACACAGTCGAAGTCACCTTCCCCGCCGTATGCTCCGCCGACAGGTCACATACCCATTATCGGTACGCAGTCGAAGTCGCCATCTCCGCCGTATGCGCCACCGACAGGTCACATGCCCGTCATTGGTACACAGTCGAAGTCACCATCCCCAGAGCCATCGCCAGGACCGTATGTGCCGCAGATCTATCGCGAGCCGCTCGAACGTCTCACTCGCGAGATGCTCTACGATCGCATATATCTGGTCCTCCGAGATATCTTGGCTATCTGGTGGGCGGAGAATCCGGACGCAATGCATCGTCTAGTCTGTAAGTTCTCTTTCCCACTGCACCACGTGGTTTCTCCTCCGCTGACTCAGGATTTCTCCAGATTATCTGTCCGACTATATCATCAACCTTGGGGTACACGGTATCTTCGGTCCTAATGGTATACAGTCACTCTGGCAACTCTGCATGTTCATAGGACATGAGGGTAGACGTAGCTATATGTGTTTGGCCGTCCATCCGGAACGCGGCCGCACTGGGGCCCCCACGATCGTTCTCAAGGGCGACCTCTGCGAGAAGGAGGGAAATGACCCGTTGGTAGACGAGGAGGTCTACGGATTGGCCAAGGACGGTTTTGAGAAGGCCGCTCTGGGGTTGCATGCAATGATCCTCGCCAAATCTCCAAACATTTAGCGGTAGGAAAAAGATGCTGGAGCGGTTGGTGCTCCTCAGACAGGGAAGAAACTGAAGAAACTGGAGAAGCGTGCAGCCTACGATAGGATGATGAGAAGCAAATGGCAAGGCGTAGCGTCGATGTAGGCTCAGCGCGGCGACATCTTGTAAGCTACCTAGGTATCTTAGGTAGTTTCGACTCAGTAGCTGGCATGGGAGCGCGCGGGCATGTACATAGCTGTATGTAAGCACAGCCACATATCCTGTCGACGAAAAGATACAATGCCTTATCTGGATGCTGCACTTCGCTATGCCAGTCGTTGCGCGCCTGATCTGCAACGTCGTCGCACGTCAACCAAGAAAAAATCTAAACAGGCCTGCAGCCTACATTAACATAAAAGCATACAAGATAGGTAGCCTAGCGTTAATGTACGCTCTAGACCTATTTAGCTTCTTTTGCTAAGGTTATTATTAGCTCTCTTTACTAAAAACTAGTATACTACTTAAAGTAACTATTAGTTATATTACTACTACTACTTAGCTAAAATAAAGTATAAGTAGCTAAAATTTTTACTTATAAATTCTTACTTATATAAACTACTATAAATATAGTAGCTATAGTATATTAAAATTAGCTTTTTTATATAAACTTAAACTAACTTAAGTAAAACTTACTTTATAATAGCTATATAATAGTATAAATTATATAAGCTAAAACTAAGCTTTAATATACTTACTATAATAATATAGTTTACTAGTACTACTATATAAGCTAAGAACTTAATTTTAAGTAATTTAATAAAACTTAAATAAAATACTTTTATACTACTAACTCTACTTTTAATTACTTTATATAACTTATTTATATAAACTTAGTTATATACTATTTACTAGTACTATTATTTATACTAAAAAATACTTAAAAAGTATTATAAGTATAAAAGTAAAATAAAAAAATAATTATATTTATTTAGTAAATAAAATTTTATAAAAAAGCTTATAAGTAAGTTAAAAGTAATAAAGAAAAACTATTAGAAGCTTATAAGTAGATTTAATTAATAATCTTAGCTCTAGCTTTGCTTAAAATCTTGTATAAGGTAGTTAGACATCTGCGGGTTTAACATCTTACGATTGGTCGGCTCGTAAAAGCACGTGATGTTTTCCGGGCGCTGATGTCATGATTGGCCGTCTTCCGTCCGCCACACTCGCACCTTCGTCGCGTATCTTATCCGACTATCCTCACGCGTCTCCATCATGCAGTCACGCAGTACTCTTATCGCCATCTCTGGCCTGCATCCAGGATGTCTTCGACGAGCGAGGCGTCTTTCCAAGCCCGCAGACGGGCTCCAAAAGTGAAGACAGGCTGCAAGACGTGCAAGTACGCAGCGGACACCTTTGCATGTGACAAAAGGCTGACACATCGATTCCAGAGTGCGACGCGTCAAATGTGATGAGAAGAAGCCAGAATGCCTCAAGTAAGCATTGACTCCCCGTTCTCGCGGATCATTCCGTGAGCTAATGCTGTCAGGTGTGTATGTACTGGCCGCAAATGCGATGGTTACACTACAAACGACGCGAAGTTCCAAGTTCATGTCTGGACTCATGGACGAGCCTCCGATCCACAGAACGCCATCTCTGCCTTCAGTGGCCTTGGAGATAGTGCACGCTATCTGGACTTCTACTACCATTGCGCCTGCCCTGCACTCTCCACCAACTTCGACAAAGAATTCTGGTCTCGCATCGTACTGCAGATGGCTCACTCGGAACCAGCCGTTCGCCATGCCGTGATAGCTCTAGGAGCTCTTTGCCAAGCCGAGCCTGGAGATATGAAGCATGCATGCGCGGGCTTCATTGCCAATCATGAGCGCAAGGTCATGTTATCTCATTACAACAAGTCCATTGGCTGCTTAGTCAATCGAATGAGCGATGCCACTTACTCGCCGGAGCTTGGACTCGTTCTCTGTCTTCTTTTCGTCTGCATTGAGTTCCTCCAAGGCAACTACCATGCCGCCTTCACCCATTTGAGGAACGGATTCAAACTAATGTACGCGCCCCGCATGGCACTACCGAACTACCGGGGCTCATTACAAACCACGTATCCCCCAAAGGTAGCATTGGATGGGTCCGGACCTTCGAGAAGCTCAACAGAATACAAGTTGGTGTCCATCTTCACCCGCGGCATGGCGCAAGCTTTGCTTTATGGCGCCAGCATTCAGGAAGATTTGGAGATATTGCAAGTGATGCCTGCTTCGTACTCCAAGCGCTCATATGCGAGTCTCTCCGAGGCGCACCAGGCCTACTTCGAGCTTCGCAATGCATCTATAACTCATCTGTATATTATGGGAAGAAGATCACTCGTTCTGCAGGATCCTAGTCTTGAACTGTATCGAGAACGCGACAATCTGTTGGCGTGCCATCATCTCTGGTACGAGAACATGCAGCGCTTCGAGAAGCATCATGCGCTCTCGAACGATGAATTAATGGCTGCGAACGCCCTCAAGGTTTCGTATCACACGACGTTTGTTTACGTATCATGCTCAGCAACAGTCATCGAGAAGACATACGACAACTATCTAGATCACTTCAAGAAGATCCTGCATCATGCCCAAGCAATCATCGACTCGAGGCCGCCCACGAACCCCAACACCGCTCACTTCACTTTCGACATTGCGATAATTCCTCAGCTCTATTTTGTCGCAACTCGATGCCGCTGTCCTGTTACCCGACGAAAGGCAGTAGCTCTTCTAGAACGTAACCCACCACGCGAGGGCCTTTGGGATGCGGGGCAACATGTGGCGGTGTCCAAACGAGCGATCGAATTGGAAGAAGCCCAAGTAGACCAAACCACCGGCTGGCCGGTAGAAGAAGCGAGATTATGGAATTGCATAATCAAGGCTGGGATGGACGAAAAGGGTGGCTTCTCCGCGACATTTCTACCAGCCGCATGGATTGGGGACCTTGATGCGAACGGAAATCAGAAGATGATTCGCGAGTTCTTCGTTCTGTGAGTGTGGCGCGCCACTGCATGTGGGTTTTACGGACTATGCCAAACGTCCAGAAGGGGGTCCCCACGGGCACGGTGACATCGCCTTCATGCCGCGAGATGATACCGCTACAATTGGCAAAGTTTTATCTTCCATTGTGACAGCAGCAAACGATCAACAAGCCGAATACATGAGTAAGGCATCAGATCAAGCACCCCGCCGACCACATAAAAGCCTGATCCCGCTGAAACATAACTCGCAAATATCTACACTCCAATCCAACAAATTCAATCTCCAAACATGACTTTCAACCCAGTACGACACGCTTTTCAGACAATGCTAGCGGACCAGAAGTACCGTGGTCTCCCGCTTCTCACCGGTCCAGACTACACACCTTTCCTCAGTACGTCTCACCCTCTTCAACATGTTGATATGTTTGCTAACACGTTGAAGAGGCCATTGAAGCTCTCCTCGCGAACCCCACCTTCATGCACGACCATGCCTGGCAGACAGAATCACTCGAGCACTCCATCAGCCGCCCTGCCTTTAGCGCCAAGAACCGTGAGGACTGCAGCAACAAGTTAGATATCCGACGTTACGAGGGCGCGGAGAAGGACTCTCGTGGAGCCACGGTGTTCGAGGGCAGTGTTGTTCTCATCGTTGTTGACGGGTATGTGTTGGCCAAGGGAAGGAGTACCTCCTCACCGGCAGATGCGCTGCTGGAGGTGTTCCAGAAGGTTGTTACTTTGGCACGAGAGTATGAATGATGTGGCTCATGGTGAGCATTGAGGCTGTCATCATGTCCTGTCTGTATTAATAGTGCCGTGTGCTTCACCTCTTGGCCGCGAGGAATTGTTGTTGGCTGTCATTTGCTCTATCATCATGTATACTAGGCTTGTATCAAACTATGAACGGTACCATTCAATCATCCAAGACTGCCTGAATTTGAGTGATGCTTGTCGAGATGTTGCAGATATGCAGCTCGATTGCTCGAAGCAGCTTTCGCAAACATGCGGAAAGGCGTGATTCGCTAGGTCATCTTGCGCCGCCACAAGGGGTGGACAGCCTTCGTATCGCATTCTATTGAACCGAGTTCAAGATAGAGGCATACATTGCCTGAACAGGTAGCTACCGATCATGACTTAGCGACATGTGTGCAGTAACATGCGACACGTGTCTAGCCATCTCATATGACACGGATAGGTAGCAAGCCAGAACGTCGCCCACATCGCTGAAGAAGTTTGATGTCAAACGCATGTACCATATAAGATGCTGTTTCATGGCCAGTCCATGACTTCTTCCGTGTCAAGAATACAGCAAGACTACAGTAATCATGGACGAAAAGAACTACGACCCAAACTTCAAGAACCAGGTCGAATACGTCATAACGGACAAGAAGCTAGGAGTCTACAGTTCTACGGAGTACCAGCCTTGGTGCAGTAAGTGCCACCTCTTCCATCGGAAGTGATTGACTAACATAAGTCAAGAGGACATCATCTATCTTCTCGACGTGGGAAGAAAACATCTACAGCACTACCCATGGGAGGGCCCGCAGAATGACGAAGATGCAGAACTCCATTCCGGTGCAACAACCCTCGTTGATGGCGGCGACTCCAACGATTCACTGAACAGTATGGCGCAATCTTTTGATTTTCCAACCCAATTCAATGCGTCAACGATAGAGGGTCAAAAGTCTATCGCAATCACTGTCAAGTGGGAATTGAAACCGGAATCCTGGATTCCTGGTGCGGTCCGTTGGGAGGGTCATGTTGCGCGCTTCCTGGTTGGTGAGTGGACGCTGGCGAAGGGTCAGTCGGACGTGAGTGAGAGGGAGGCAATGATGGCGCTTTTTGATAGGATGCATATGCTCGCGGAGAGTTATCGTGAGATGGATGAGGAGAAGCGTAAGAAGGATGAGGCGGAGCGTGCGAAGGACGAGGAAGAGCGTATAGCGAGGGAGAAGGAGGCTGGAGAGGCTGTTGTCGAGTAGCGCAAGCCCCATAATGACGACTCCGTGGGTTCGATATGTGGTGGCAGGATGTAATAAGTCTCCGTATAGCGCTTGCCGTGGGCACCTTGCCGATGGCGGTAGTTACCAGCCCACTCTAGCCAATTATCAGGTCGTCGAGCAGATAGCATTCCTAGATTGGTGCCTCATTCAACCGAAACCTAAACGCTCTGGAGCCTACGTTGACGTTGGGTCATCTACTTTGCATATTTCCATCGTGATGTAGTCTGCAGGCCTGTTCGGTCGTCACATTCACTTTGAACGATCGACAGGCCCATGATGACTAACCACTGCGCACGAGGACTGTTATGGGTTGACGAGTGAGAGAAAGTCGGTCCGCGGTCCAAGGCAATATCATCACTAAGTATGGCTCGACTTATATTCCCTATCGCGGGAGTCTCACCATTCACGACCTTGTGACCTCTCACGCAGCGCGACCTTCGGGACAGATACAACACGGCCTAAAGACCACCAGCAACCCGTCTTCTCAACCGCCACACAATCGACAGGAGCGATGAAGCTAAGGCTCCGTCTCGGGCAGCCCAAAGATAGGTTGCGCAGCCATCTCCAGAGCTCGCTCGACGATTCGTTGGGCAGACTACCGTCGCACGATCGAACACAACTTCTTGGTAAGTAGCCAGGCCAGTACAGATGCAATCAACTAATCGCGAGCATCAGACGACCTCTGCTTTCTGTTACGCAGTCCTCTCTTCCTCTACGCCATCGCTCCGCGTATACGCCGCGCGGCAGCCACATCGGAGCGCGCTGCAACCGGTCTCATGACGCCCAGTTCGCTAGCCGACGAACGCGCAAAGGAAGAAGGCATCAATATATCCGCTCTCAACATGAGAGTCGGATGGGATGGCGAGAGCTGGGCGACCCAACTCCTCTACGACAACATCTCGCTCATCGAAGGTCGAGAATACAAAACCACAAAAAAGGCCGGCTACGCTCCAAGTTTCCACTGGTTCTGCGAAGAGGCGAGATTCTTGAGCTACGAGTTCCACGCTCGTGAACAACTCGCGATGGTGGCGCCGAGCGATGCGGTCGATGCGGAGCCAAGGGAGGTGGAAGGTCGCCAGACGCGCGCGAAGAGTGCTGGAATGAAGGAGCGTCGCGTCGTCAAGTTGAGTATAAGGTACAAGATGGTTCGTGGTAAGCCGACGCTTACGAAGAAGGCGAGTTAAACGAAAAGTTATGCGGTGTACCAGGGGGGCGCGAGACGGACGGGTTCGCCGAGATATGGGGGTTCGGAAGCTGCGCAGTAGTATTATAGTGCGAGAGACATGATGCTATGGAGCGTGGAGTAACTCGCGGTGTGCATGCGTTCGAGAGAGTGGCGGAGCGTTCTCGTATTCTACAGGCAGCATTGCTATTCCTGCGCTATCAGCATAGACGAATGTAAATGTACCCGTATGCGAAGATGGTTGTTCTTAATGAGTTGTAACCGAGGTGTTTCCCAGACGTATACATCACCGTCCTTACATGGGGAGTGCAACTTCAAGCACCATGCATACGCTGACATTGTACCCAACTCAGGATAATCAGGCCACTTCGCGACGTGTTTCGTTACGCTCATGCAACGCCATCCTTAGACGAAGCATAATGGCCATCGGGGATGGATCTCGCCGCAAAGTCAATGACGTGTCTTTACGGTGAAAGTGAGTTTGGGAGCCGCTACGCAAAGGAGCACGACGCGTCCGAGCAGGCAAAAGTGATGCGTGATACTGGAGCCTGGAGACTCACTGTCACCGGCAACGGAAATGTGCTACAGGCGCCCGGATGCCGGAGTTCTCCCGCCAGCAGGCAGAAAAGGTACGTGCGACGCTACTGAGCCTCACGTGACGTCTAGCGCGCCAAGGCCAGGGCCAGTATATATCTCTGCCCTCCCTCTGCCTCCTCTTCTGTTCCTTAGCTCTCTTTGCCTTTTGGCTTAGGTACGTCTACTCTACCCTACCCTCTCATTTTGACATCTACTAACACTTCCTAGATCAAGTGTAGTATCTGTTCTTTTCAGTTTAATCTCTGAAACTCTCCTACGGGAGAATTCTTGATTATTCCTATTTTTGAAACCAGTCGAGGAGGCTCTGGGCTTGCTCATCTTCCTTGACACAGTGTCGCCAGTATTTCACTACCTCTGGCAGACGCGACTTTTTCATTGAGACTTCTGGCTTGCCAGTCGCTTGAGGAAGAAGGTTGATATCGAGATTGAACTGTGCTAAGTCTTTTGGAGACCGATGACCACTGAAGACATAATGAACTGTATGCAATGCCGTTATATGATACTAACTGCTTGAGCGTGATATGCCCTCCATTCCTCGTTATCAAGCATCTACTCGCATGATCTAAGGCATCTCTAATCGCCATTTGCATGAAGGTAAAAGCAAGGGCGGTACCGTGTTCGTGTTGTGCAATCCTTGGCGGTAATATACATCTTGTCGCTGAAAGCAAGCATTAGTCAAGGTCATTGCGTGACATGAACTATTGTCATGGAGTGTTGTCTACAAGTTCTTGGAGTGAGGTGGTGGTTGCCATGTCACGCAGCATTTGGTGGCGCACGCCTGTTACCTCTCCTTGAATGCGCTGCATATCGATCGTGACACCTACTTATATGGCCCATTTGACGCGAAGACGAACTGTACATGTGAATCCCTAAGTGGTAGTCTAGTTTGCGTGGTTGCAGCTGATCAAAAGCAACATTGCGCGTTAAGTAGTGAGAGACCAAAATTTCGTAGCTTGCCGTGAGAAACAATCGTCAACTCAGCCACTAACACGAACATCCTCGCAACAACGCCTTAACACCAAACCACACGTCACAATGGCAGCGAACTCAGGTATGGTCAATCCGGCCATCTTCCAGGACCTTCAGGCGCGCGTAGACGAGGACACTGCTACCCGGGATGTAAGTGGCGGCCGATGGAGCTGCACGTGATAGCGTACTCACGACGCGACAGGAGCTGCGCGACATCATCCAAGCGCTCGAGAAGCACAGTTAGTATCCTCTGCAAGAGCAGCGGACTATACTGACATTATGTAGACCGCAACGTCTCATTCGTGTTGTCTAGGGCCCACTCGACACCTGTCAGCGAGCGTAAGTCGCTCTGCACAGGTCTGGTGACACCACAACTAAACGAACTGCAGTGCCCGACATCCTTAAAGCGGCACAAGAGCCTATCGGAAATGTGATCGACACCGTTGGCAACCTGTCGCAGGCTGCGTCCAAGATGCCGTATTACAAGTTCAACAACATGTGGAGCCGTCAGATGCAGGGCGCAGTAAGCTCATCAACCACACGATATCGCTATCGCAATACTGACAACGCGGCAGTGCGAGAGCGCTTTGTTCTGGGGCTGGCTCGGTGGTTACAAGTACGACGGTGGTGAGGTGCAATGCGGCCGTCTCTTGACCATCGAGGAGCTCGGCGAGATCTTCAAGAGTATGTTCAAGATTACAATGCACATGCTCATCGCTAATTCTACCAGTCCCCGTGAACCTCAAGGACCGCGATGAGTTCCATCTCTCGCTCGAAGAGTACCTCCATTCTCTCATGACGCTGGTCGAAGAACTGGTTCGTTGCCTTGCTCAGCTCTAACCTGCATCAACGCTGACAACGACAGACACGTCTTGCACGTAACGCCGTCACTCTTGGTGATTACGAGCGTCCGCTTCTCATCAACCAGTTCGTCAAGGACTTGCACGCGGGTTTCCAGATCCTCAACCTCAAGAACGATAGCTTGCGCCGCCGCAGCGACGGACTGAAGTACCGAGTCAAGGATGTGGAGGACGTTGTCTACGATCTGTCTTTGAGGAACCTGTTGCCCAAGAAGGGCGGGCAGAAGCAGTGAAGGTCTGCAAGGTGATGCTGAAGGAATGCTACTACCCAGAAACATGTCGCACGAGAAACACGCTACGAGATGAGCAAAAGCGAGGGCAAAACAAATAAGCAGTCAATAAATTCCATTACCGTTCACACTTCTCTACCACTTCGTTCAAACCATAGAGGTGCTCGAAAGATGTCCGCTGTTGAACCAATGAGCGAGCAGCACGGACATGATCACGAAACTTTCCGATGCGCGACATACCTCCGCAACACCCGCGACTACAGCAATCCAACAGGCCAGGCGCCACTTCCGCTCCTTTAGACGCCGCTCACACTACCTTGCGTCGCCAATTGACATATTCATCACGTTAACAGCAGCGTGCATCGTTATCCTCCATCTCACTCGTAAACATGGCCAGCACAACTGTCATCAACGCCAACGCGACGGCAAAGGTTCAACCCTCCACGGCGCCGCCAATTGAGCCATTGAAGAACGATAGTGCACGACTTTACACGCATATACACCCGATACTCGTCCTCTCGGTCTATGCCTTCAAGTTTCCCGCATTGGTCGCGGACCCGGTGCCGACGCTCCTATCCACTCTGGCGCCGCTCGCCGTACTACAAATAGCATTCGTAGCAGTATGCCTTCCGCCAACAGGAGGCACACCTTCCTTAAAGAACAAAAAGCCTGGCGAGAAGAAGGGGAAGGCACCTGGCAAGCTGGAGCAGGGACTCAACTCGAAGATTGTCGTACGTGTACACTCCCACTCGTACAGCCTACACTAGACTCGCGACAGCCAACCAAAAGAAAACGTTACTGACTATACGATACACAGCCGGCATTCTTATCTCTCCTCCTTACCACGCTCGCCGCAACACCGCTCCTCACCGCGACCCTCGTTCTCTTCGGCGCGCCTGCCACCACGCATCACATGCACACGCTTCTTGCTGGTGCCCACATCGCGCTGCTCAGCACACTTCCCTTGGTATACGTACACGGCGTAGACGGCGAGACTTGGAGGCAGATCATCGCGCTACTTCTGCCGATGGATGAAGTCTACGGAGGACTGATTGGTACCGTGCTTGGTGCATGGCTGGGCGCTGTACCTATCCCCTTGGATTGGTGAGTACTTGACCGACTTCAGCGTTGAGACTGGAGCCGACAACGTATATGCAATGGGCATAGCTAATGAAACACAGGGACCGCGAATGGCAGAAGTGGCCCGTCACCATCGTTACCGGCGCTTACATTGGATACGCAGTTGGCAAACTGCTCGGTGGCACACTGTTGAAGGGCAAGAAGATCATGTTTGACTAGAGGATCATATGTGGCTATATGATCATGCTTGACGAGCGGGTCATGGTCCTGATTGGGATCTTTCTTTTCCTGAATGGATTGCTCCGTTGCTTGTCATGATGTGTGGACACTGGACAACGGAGAGTTGTAGGTGCGGCGCTTTGTTCATTTGCAGGTATTGAGGAGCGTTTGATCATAGCCCGCTACCTTTTGCGACGATATTAATACGATCAGCTCGCCTACATGCTCCAAATCGAATTTTGACAGGGCTATACACGTCTCTGACAAGGTACAGAATTGTTCCGCAAGGCTACATGTTTCTACGGAGCGCGGATACTGCAGGTACTGCCAGCGTCTCGTCGCGAGGCGCCGACCTGATAGCTCTCGGAGCTCCGACCGATGCGAGCTTCCTCCACAAAAGCCAAGCTTCCGCCCGGCATCCCCAAAGCGGCAACCCCGGCGCAAACACGACCCTCTCTCCAGCTTCCAGCAGCCCACTTATCTGAATGCAGTATACCCAAGCCTAGCATATCATTCTGACATCGTTTCGGGCTAATTTGAGCGCGTTTTTAGGCTTCTAGACGCGTGTTGAATACCTGGCACCGAAAAATTGAGTTGACGGGGTGTCCACGAGCGGGGTTCATGGTCATGATGTTGATCGAGGCGGGGGATGCGGGGGACTTGTTTAAAAGGCACGATGCCCGGCTGAATTGGCGGTACGCCGCGTGTCTTGATTTCTTGGATCCAATTCCGCTATTTTCGAGTTGTGTACACGTTGGCATACGTGATTGAATTGAGGTACGTTCTCCATCAGCCTCCGGCTTCACACTACGGTTGTCAAACACGTTACAGTCGCTAACAACCTTCAGATTTTTGAGTACTACACATATCCATACGAACCGCTGCAATGTCAAGAAAGCATTTCTTCCCCAACCCAGAAGGCGTAGTCCTCCACAACCTGCGCTCACTATGCACGCGCAACTCCCACATGGCGCTCGATGAGGCCAACCGCGTCGTTTACAACCTCTCACACCCTCCGAATCAAGTCACCATCGTATCCGGTGGTGGCTCAGGGCATGAGCCGGCATGGTCCGGCTTCGTTGGCGACGGCATGCTGTCAGCTGCTGTATGCGGTGACATCTTCGCTTCTCCCAGCACTAAGCAGATCATGGCTGGAATACGGAACGTGCCGAGTAATGAGGGCGTCATACTGTGCATAACAAACTACACTGGAGATATGCTCCACTTCGGTCTTGCCAGAGAGAAGGGACAAGCACTTGGCTACAAAGTCGACGTTGTGTGCATGGCGGAAGACGCTGCCTTGGGCCGCGAAAAAAGCGGCAAGGTAGGAAGGAGAGGACTGGCTGGTAACTTGCTGGTTATCAAGCTTGCTGGTGCTGCATCACAGAAAGGCTGGGCTTTCGAGCGGTGTAGGAAGATTGGTGAGTTGGGCAACTCCCAGCTTGTCACTATTGGCACGAGTCTGGATCATTGCCACGTACCGGGTCGAGAGGCGTTCGAGAGTGTGCAGGACGATGCTTGTGTGGTTGGTATGGGTATTCACAATGAGCCTGTAAGTTTCATCAGCTTACTTCCGCCTTCCCAAGAGCCTCAAACTGACTTTCACCAAGGGCCTACGAACCATCTCCCCGATGCCCAGTCCCGAAGACGTGATCAAAGAGATGCTCCGCTACCTTCTCGACTCCTCTGACTCCGACCGCGCATTCGTCACCTTCAACCCCAACGACAACGTCGTCATGCTCGTCAACAACTTCGGAGGCCTCTCAAACCTCGAATTCGACGCTTTGGTGAACCTCGCCCTGATAGCCTTGAAGCGCGACTGGAAGATCGTGCCAACACGCATCTACGCCGGCGTGCTGGAGACATCACTCAACGCCCAGGGCTTCAGCATCACACTTGGCAACATGAGCGGAATGGCAAAGGCCATGGACCTTAAAGACGAGGACGTCATGGAGTTGCTGGACGCACCCACAAACGCCCCAGCATGGCCAAAGAACGGTTACCAACCCCTAAACATCAACAAGGAAACCGAAGAGCTCCGCAACAAAGCCAACGCCGCCGCAGCCGACAAATCCCTCCTCCACAAGGGGCCCGCCACACCAGCATCTTTCATCCCCGCGCTCCGTCAAGCCTGCAAAGACGCCCTCGCAGCCGAACCCACTATCACACAATACGACCTCCAAATGGGCGATGGCGACTGCGGCGAAGCCGTAGCCGGCGTCTGCAAATCCATCCTCGCCAACATCGACTCTGTAGAAAGCAGCCCACCACCCATCCTCGCCCTCCTCGAAAGCATAGGCGAGAACGTCGAAGATGTCGGCGGTTCCCTCGGCGCCATCCTCTCTATCCTCGTCACCGCCTTCACAAACGCTTTGTCAAAAGCCACACTATCCCAAAACGCACCGCTGGATATCTCTACACTCGCTTCCTCCGCCTCCGCCGCTCTCGAGAACCTCAAAAACTATACTAGTGCACGGGAAGGCGATAGAACGGTCATGGACGTGTTGATTCCGTTTATCAACACGTTGGCTGAAAGTAAGGATCTGAGCAAGAGTGTAGATGTCGCGGAGAAGAAGGCGGACAGTACGAAGGATATGAAGGCCAAGTTTGGACGTGCGACGTATATTAGTGAGGATGGGAGTGAGAGGAGTAAGATTCCTGATCCGGGGGCGTATGCTGCGGGGATTTGGCTGAGGGGGTTGGAGAAGGGGTTTGGGGGGTCGTAGGGTAGACCTTTAGGGGATGTGATGTGACAAATACGTGATGCAAGGTTCGCTTAGTTGAAAGATTAATGGAGGATGTCGCATTTGTCACTACTTCTGTGCCTGGTAGTGATCTGCTTCATTGATATCGTGAAATGCGCCCAATAGATGTTATCGTACTTGCCACGTAAGCCGCCAACTGTTGGAGTCATTCACAGCACAGTGGCTATTCCATCTCTCATGCGGCCAGCGATCACTGCCATCATACAAGTCCTTTGGGTCCACAGACTGACCCATGTCAAAGTCACACTTGATCATCGAGGAGCCCTTTGATACATCCTGCAACTCCTGCCACGCCAGCCCGCGTGGGTCCCAAAGGTAATCAGAGTAGTTGAACCCAAGAGCATGCATGTTACCTGCGTTTCCGCTCTTCGCTACTTTGTCGAGCGCCATCTGCCAGGCTGCCGCTTCTTGAATGACATTGGCTATCTCTTTAGTGTCTTCAGGCGACGCGTCAGAATAGAAGGAGAGACCGAAAGCTCCTTTGGGTATGTCAAATGCCGCATGTAGTGCTTTGAATTCGACAATCCAATCCCAAAGTGTTTTTAATTCTGTGCGCCTGTCAGCTTTAATCTTGAGCTTTGAGCTTCCACAGCACCTACTGTCTGCATGATGCGCGTGCTCCCGATGCCAAGCCCGTCTATCAGGTTGACGAGCTTCTTCGACAATAGTATTGATGAGATTGACGCGACGATTGATGCGAAGCTTGGGGTTCTCTTGCCACAACGGGATGAAGCCCTCCGCATGGCACATTGGGAAGAATCTGGAGCGCCTCTCCTCGTCTATATCGAAGTGTCGGATTTGCCTGCGGGTCGTCGGGTCGAGGGCGTTCCAGAATCGTATTGCTACGGCCGCTGCGGAAAAGCAGGATGACGGTTTATATTCCTTCATAACAGGCCTTCCATCGATCCGGCTGAAAGCGATTTCGAAAGGGTTCGTTTTCCTCTGGAATTCCCAACAGGGCGCTTGCTGCTCCGGATCGGTCTCTGATAGCACCCAGAAATGCAGTTGGCTTATAGCTCTGAAGAGTGTTCCGGGGAGATCCAAGCGCTCTTTCATTATTTTCACGGCACGTGAGACGAATCTCAGCTCCGTAGACCAGGGCTCTGTAGCTGTGGGAGGAGTGCAGCGCATGTATTCCCTACCTGGCCCCTCCCTATTTCTGTTTGCTATCAACTCCTGCAGTGCGTCCCTATACTGAGGGAACCCTTCCAGGATCTCATCGGCTACACTTGGGGTAATGCACTTAGAGAGCTTCACCAGAGCCCTGTGACGATCGAAGGAATGCCCTTTCGTTACTCTCCACGAGTTGTAAGTTGCCTTTGCGAAGCGCTTCTCTTCGGTAGTCGTGGCGTGGATGGTGTTGCATTGGAGCGCTAACCCTTCCGTCTCTTTCGCGATCGCGTGACATGTTGATCTCAATGATAGATTAATGGGATTTCCATCAACTGCACGCAAAGTGTTCGTGATGGGATCGATGCGATAGCCACCACGCGTCGTGAAGTAATGCTTGTAAACCTCGTCTCGCAACTCCTGTGGTAGCCTGCCGAGGTAGCTATTGGAGAGCGAATCAGACGCTTTGACACCGTCGTCTGCATCAGACATGATTTTTGGCTGTGGACCCGGTAAGTTTTGGACCGGAATTGTAGGTGAGGAGCCCGCTCCCCAACCTCGTTAAATGCCACCGTAGCGTCCCGCTAGTTATGAGATACGACCCCACATCAATGATCGCATCTTGCCGAGCTGCCTCGCCTCTCCGCAACTTCACCATCGCAACGCATTCTCCGACCCTCCGCGACCTACGACCACCATGGCTCACGAAATCAATCACGTTTCAGTGCTGGCAAAGCAGGGCATTGTTGGCCTGCCCGCAGAACTCCGAGAAGAGATTTATGGATACTATTTCAGGCTTGAAGATGGCTACACTTATAATCCAGCAACCAACAAGTTTGTCGCATCGCATCAGGAAAAGAACGCAATGGCACTCAGGACAGTAAACAAGCTCATCGCGCAAGAAACGCGCGATTTCGTGTTCAAATACAACGAGATACATTTCACCACGGTTGCGCTACCTATGACGAAGCCCAATTACTCGCAGATCCGTCACCTCCTCACCGAGCTGTCCAATACGCGAGACAGGGCTTTACGAAGGCTGCTCACGATGTCAGATTGGTATGACGACGCCGCCCGTGACTACGTTCGAACAAACCACGCCCAGTTCCTACCCCTCCTTGATCATGCAAAGACATTGCGTGACACGGATGTCGACCGGTATAGAGAACAGTGGAAGGAAGTCCCTTCTATCACCCGCGATTTCATTGCATCAACACTGGATACCATAAGGCCGCGATTTTGCCCAGGCTCGGCTACAGACCCGCCGCAAATGCCGCATATCTATCTGAAAAGCCTTTTGAAAACTTCACAAGGCCAAGCAATCGAGCCGTGGCTGATTCCCACCGACGACGAACTCGACGAGCTGCAAAGGAATGCAGACGAGCTGCGACCATATGCCCGCTCTGCATACGGCATGAACGAGTTCTTCGCAGAAGACAAGAACCGGTTCTCAGCTGCTGCCGTTGCTATCGGATATATGAAGCGTCTTCGCCCAGAAGCGAGGAAGAAGATACGATGGATTGTACTGGACGAAGACGACGACTCTATCGCATGGCCTGAATGTCACGCTCGAGGGCTCATACCTTTCTGCCGAGAGAACGGACATTTGCGCATCGATCGCCGAATCGATATATGGAATTATGTCCAAGACGTCGTGGAATGTAATGGCGACCACAAGTAGTCAGTACATTGCTCGTTGGCTTATGGAAGCAATCGCGTTGGCGAAGTTTGGTATGCCCTTACGTGCATTCAAATTGACGTTCATCGGCGGCACGAACCCAGCGCGCGCTACCCAAGTCCTCAATGTTGCCCTGAAAGACGCAGCTTGGCAAGCTGCGCTTGAGAGACGCACATCGACCAATCCTGGTGGTCTACTCCACCCAGCTATCATCCGAACAAGTCCGACGTTCATCATGGCTGGATTCCCTCGGGCCATGCAGGATGTAGCCAATGGAACCTCGATGGTCAGGTGCAATTTTCCTATCGGAAGTCTGCCTGACGAGAACGAAGTGCCAGAAGAGCATTTCCATTGGGCACTAGATGATTGGGGGAGTGAATGGAACGCTAGTCGTACCGAGATCAACACCTCCGATCAGTGGCCGTCATATCAGGCGGTCATTGATCTGACATTCGTACCAAACGCGCAGGTATCGCAAGCAACGAACGATCCCATTGTCATCGACGTGCCGGGCTATCCAAACGACCATACACCGATAGAAGTTTCGTTGGCTTACCCGGAGCATGCCGATATTGAGTACGACGACGATGTTGAGTAACATGAAGATGTGCAAGAGACTGGGTAGTCCAACCCAGAATGACACCACGCGGATTTGGGAGATGGGAGAAGGGGAATGGACAAGAGAGTGGCGGGAAAAGATGATAGATTAGAGACGGCGAACAAATGAGTCATATCTGATGTCTGAGCATTCATCTTGCTGTCTACCACGTGTTGTCATCGTGTTTGATCATAGTTATCGGGCCCTATTTGTAACACCCGAGAGCGCTATTCGGGTGCCACCCTGCCCAGGTGTGCAAAAAAGCAAGGCCATAGACGCAATTACTTTGAAGCCTACTATCGCACAGAATGTATAACTTTGGACGTGTAAGCATATTCAAGATATGTGTGAATTTATAGGCTATTATAAAGCTATCATATTACCTGGGTCGTGCGGAGTCTTTCCACTGTGACAATCGCAGCAACCGCAGCGGAGAAGGAGAGGCTCTGCGGATGAATATGCAGCATGCAGCCAGAAGGGAGGCCGAGCTCAACATGCGCACTTCTATGAGGCGTGATAGCCTATATCCTAATAAACGCGAAGCTTCGATCAAGCCGGTGGACGAATAGTGAACGCATATTGATTGGCATTATTGCTGATGACTAGTCTGCTCTCATGAACTTGCTTGACAGATGAAGGTACGGTGAGGCCGCTATTAAGACTGGAGACGAAGCCAGCCGCCAGTATCAGCACAAAACGAAAGCGCATGCATGCGATCAGTCCATTCCTTCTTCTTCCAACATGTCTTCCATCCGGAGCTCAACCCAGCTCGGCAGTGGTTCACTGGTGTGTATGTCGCCGTGGAGTTGAATAGTCGTCCACCAGTTCTCATGCCATTCTCTCTGGGTCCATGATCGACCATCCGCAATAATTTGGTTCACATCATGTACAAGCCCGGTGTCGATGTTGCATTTGACGATCGACCTACCATCACTGATTGCTCTCAAGGCATCAGGAAATCCTCTCATAATGTATGCATCAAGATTCCGACTCTGCAGCCAGGTAAGCGGGACTGGCCAAACTGTCGAGTCGTGAATACAGAGGTCATAAGCAGCCTGCCATGCAGCGTTATGCTGTAGGATGTCGAAGATCTGTGCTGATGCCTCGGTTGTGGGTTCGCCGTCGATGACTAGGGTGAAAGAGCCCGATGGCATCCCGAGAGATTCCAGTTCCAGCGCTTCCATTATCCAGTCCACCACGCCGCCATAACCAAACTTCCCTCGGCTGACTGCGTGCGGGGCTATGCAGTGGTATCTACCTCGTCGCTGATCCGCGGGTGAAAAGGTCGACATCGCGTAGAGGGACGCGGAGGCGGCAGGTAGCATAGCTCTCCAGAGGGACACTTTTCGTTCTATGTGCAAGTTAGGGTTCTCACGACAGAACGGAATGAAGCCTTGCATGTGGCACTCGGGCCACGCAACCGCGACATGATCCTCAAGCAAGATCATTTCACACATCTCGAGCCGCGTGCTGCGTGTGAGAGAACTTAAAAATACAATGGCCATAGTCGCTGCGGATAGCCTGTACTTCTCTCTCTCCCAATATTGACACTGTTGGAAGCGGGTGGCCACAATGGGAAGTGGTGAGACTAGTTTGCGCATAGCGGCGACTTCTTCTTCACTCGGTAGTATCCACGGCACCTGGTAGTGCGCTATCACAGGAAGGGGATCGGGCCAAGGATGTTCGTTTGTCCCGTGCCAATGGTAGGCCTGGCTCACAGTATCGTGAAAATGCGGCTGTGCGGCCATGAACTCGAGTGTCGACTCCACGAAGTGTCGCGATCGTGATGGGGCCTCCTTCCACGCATAAATGTCTCTGTTGGTGACATTATTTGCTTCTAACGCGTCTAGAACAGGAAGAAAGTGTGTATGATGCTCTTCGACGTGTGAGCGTACTTGATCATCGAATAAGCCGGACCGGGGAGCTTCACGGAGCAAGTATCGTCCCTTCCACTCGTTGATCAGATTCAGAAGAGAATTGAAGTGGCCGGCTCTCTGGTTAAGGTCGCTGTCGTATACAGTTGAGAAGTTAACTGTGTTCAGCTTGAGCGCGAGCCCGCGAGTCTCAGCAGCTGTCTGACGGCTGGCCAACCTCAGATTGAGATCGATAGCCTTGCCCTTCGCTGTAAGCAGCTTGTTGGTCTTATGGTTGTAGTGATACCCACCCTGAAGGATGAAGTATTCTTCGTAGATCTGGTCTCGAAGCTCGCGCGGAAGCCTGCGGAAGCCCTCCAGAATCGTCATAGTTCGTGTAAATCGCTTTCGAATCAGGTAGTATTGTATGACGCGGGAGGTAAATCGATCGGGGTGCGATGGACGTGGTCTGGCGAGTCTGGGAGATACCGTGGAAGGCGTAACGATGTGGGAAGTGAGACTGTCTTGTAAGCCGGGGGGTCAAGCTCTTTATAGTATTGGAACGGTAGTTGCAAAGTTATCCGGAAACAATGCACTCGTGCGCACGAAGATGCCTAGTTATGGGGTTGCCTTGGTGGTACCGCGGAACTCGTCTACTATTTAGGAAGTGAGCCCTGCAGCTCAGCCAGAGGTAGCGTCACGCTGTACGTAATCCCGCTGTTTATGATGTGTATCATGCTGGTTTTCATAGATCTCTTCAGGCTATGCAGCTTGGGCGCACCATGCTTGTCGAATGGTTGCGATAATACCCTTGTGAATGTGACCTCACCATTCAACAGGTTGAAGGGTCAGGCATCCAATCGCGCAGCTTTAGAAGACGTCGATGGGCAGTGCGTTTCGCGCGCGTTCGATAGCATTGACTGGGTCCATCAAGGTGTGATGAGGTCGTCAAATTGTGGTGATGGTGAGTTGTTGGGTGGCCGTATGGGCAGTGTGGCAGCACACCGACGCTCAGGCGGAGATCGCGCGGCAGGCGCCCAGGCACGTGCCAGGCTAGCTAGCGAGAGGGCCAATTTAGGTACCGTCCCATGTCCAACACACTACATTGAAGCCTCTAACACGTAATGCACCAACGGATCGCAGACGGAACGATGCACTCTGAACGCGCATCAGAATCTACGCTTGTTTTGCGCTGTTGACTCAAGCCCTACATCTCTTTGGGGGATGGTCGCTGGGAAATAGAATTCGCAACAATCGATGGTCGGTTACCAACGGTCTAAAAAGAGTCACCAGGAAGATAGACGGAAGATGATCCAACTGATAACTGATTGGGGTATGTGTGTAAGTATTGAGGGCGTTGTAAGTAAGCGGACTGAAGCTATACGCGCCATGCTTGGGCTGAACAGAACGTCCTGGGGTCTCTTCGACCCTATTGTACCTGAAGACCTAAATTGTCGATATCTTACCTGAGCATCTGCTGACGGCTCTGATCCATCCTACATCGCGACACAGTCATTCCGGCAATGCCTCCTCTGAAAGACGAAGGCTTTCCCAGCCAGGCAATGGCGCTGCGGTATTGAACGCGCGGGGTTCGTGCATACGCCATTGCTGCTCCCATTCACCCATCGTCCAGTGACGTCCATCCTGCGCTATAGTATCCGGGTCTTCTGGAGTATCAGTATTGAAGTTGCAGCTAACAATCGATGTTCCTCGGACGATGGCTGTGATGGCCTCCGGAAATCCTCTCATTTGGTAGCTTCTGTTACCCCTCATTTCGAACCAGCTGGGGGTATTGTGTTGCTCTGCGAAATTTCTCTCGAAGGCGGTTTGCCATGCGGCGTCCCGCTGCACGACCTTGAAAACTTCGGAGCTCCTTTCTGGTGTTGGCTGTCCATCGAGTTTCAGCTTGAAGCATTGAGGTGGCATGCCCAGACCGTCAAGGGCGAGTGCTTCCATGATCCAGGGTGCTAAGCATGGGGTTGTGATGTATCCAGCGCGCAGACGATCCATACGATCTTGAGGATGATGACTTCTTGCTGCACTGGCGACGCAATTTATCGGCTCGGCACCAGCAGGAAGTGCGTTTCTCCACAAATCAACTCGTCGCTCCACTCGAAGCGCGCCATTTTCCTGACAGAAGGGAATCAACCCCTGGGCGTGGCACTCAGGCCAAGCAACTGACACGCGGTCCTCGTCCAAGAGCACACGACGAATGCGACATCGCGTAGATTTGGGCAGTGACGAAAGGAACCGTATCGCTGTCGCTGCCGCGGAGAATCTGTGTTTAGTTCTTTCCCATATCTCAAGGAACATTGGTTCATCGTCCAGAACGCGCCACATGTTGGCTATCTCGTTGCTATCTGGTGTGTTCCAGGGCGAGTCATCTAGCGAGAGAATCTCATGGACGCGATCGCCAAACCACCCTATATTGACGTCGCTAGTGATTCTTTCGCTGAAATTCGTGTGTTCGGAGAGGATTTCCAGAGCTCGTACGACAAATCGGCGATGAAGCGAGGGGGTTTCGCCCCAACTCTTATGAGCGAGTTCGTGGTCCGCTCCCAACGTCCGAAGTTGGCTGATGACGGGTAGAAGATACGAGAATTCGGGCTCAAACTCGCTGCTGGTCGATGATTCGATGCATTCATAGACAGCGCAAAGTATGCCTGACTTCAAAGCCTCAAGTCTTTGTACGATCAGTGCGTACTGTCCTGCCCGGTCGCGGATTCCTTCGTCATGAGCTGTGGTGAACTTGATGGCGTTTAGAGTAAGCGCGCGACCATTTATCTCAGCAGTTGCCAGTTTGCAAGTGTAGGTAAGAGCGATGTCTATAGGCTGGCCCCCAATCTGTGTCAGCTTCCCTGTCTCATGATTATAATGATACCCATCCGCAGCCATAAGATAGTACTCATAGACCAGATCACGCAACTCACGCGGAAGCGCGAATAATCTGGATTGAGGCTGTAAAAGGATGTCTTTGGGACCACTCGGGACGTGTGCAAGTGTATTCATGTTTGGTGGGTTTGTAGTAATGAGTGATGAGGAAAGGATAAGGCTTCTGCTTGTAGATTGCCGAGAGATTGGAGGAAGTACCATGTAACGGTTTGTCGCTGGAGTGGGACTGGGCGAAGATACTTTTGTGATGTGCGAACACCTAGGCAACAGCCCGATCATGTGACCCAAAGCGTACCTATCATGGTAGCCTTCGTATGATCTACCGTAGCGGCCCATATTTCCAACCCTTGCAGTTGAAAACACCCCAGTGGAAGGAGGCCAGACACGCTTGACTACCACGGTGACGTTACATTGCTCGATGACCATTCGTTGATGCTGGTATTTACACTGATGATAACCTTGGAACCTTTGGAAACCTTCCAAGGTTAGTTCGGCCCAAGGGATCTTTAGTGTCCCCTTGATCATCAAACCCTCTTTTTTGCGGATATCTCATACAAGACAAAAATTCATCGAATGACTGTGGTCTACACCAGCAAGGAAAAAGGCTTACTTTAATCCAAACGCAACGTAGACTTTTAGATTGCTGAGTTCTAGCAGGTGTTTTCCTTGCACAGAGTGAGAGTAGGTACCTATCAGCCTACTTTGTACCACGGTACTCACATCCAGCCCTCATCTCAGCGGGTGCGCTTTTTCTTCCACCGGCCGCCTGGTAGCCGGCATATTTTTTCACGTTCTCGGCGCCTTGATCGTGCTACCGTCCTACCAGTCTTGCTGCCCAAACAAAAGTATTTGCTTGGGTGCAACACATAAATTTGAAACTTCCAAGGTCTCTCGCATCAAAACCCCCTTACTGCCGGTTCACGCTTCCCAAGCTTTATGGAGCTGTTCCATCTACCTCGCGAACTGCGCGATCTGATATATGAATTCTACGTCACACAACGCGAACCTCTACGATACTTTCCCGATGATGCCAAGTTACGAACATGTAACGGAGATGCGATCGATCTCAATCTTACTTACGTATGCAAGCAAGCTGCTGTGGAACTGAGCGGTATGCTGTTCCGCCATAACACTATTGACTTCGTAGCGTCCTTGAACGACAACCCCGCCACAGTCTCTCGAGCCTCCCGCTTCCATGCCATGGTACATGATCTGCATCAGAGAAGACTAGAGCTGTTGAATCACTGTCGTCCGTACATCACGGCAGAGATCATTGAAGATGCGACGATAGCGTTTCCTTACTGCACTTCGCTCTTACCGGTCTTGACGAACCGAAGGCGCAGTTACCCGGAAACGCCAAGCAAAGCAAAAGATTGGGGAACAGTACCATCCGAGCATCGGGATCTAATCACATACGTTCTTCAACAAGTCCAGAGACAACCAGGTTTCCCAGGTTTCATACACGCACTGGGTAATCTCATTAAGCACCCCTGTTTCGCCAAACACGCGAAGCATATAGACACATTGACACATCCAGTATGTCAGTCCTGGAAAGTACCAACCGATACAGAATTGGATCAGATTGAAGAGACAGTTCCAGGTCTTCGTGGCGTTTTTTCAGACGGCAGCACGCGTTATAGACGGTGCTTTTCCGCCGCGGCGTTGGCTGCAGATTTCCTGGCCAGCCTTCCCCGCAGTTTGCGGATCGCAGTGAGAGAGATCAGACTACACGAAACCCACATAGGCGCCGGCTATACCGAATGTCATGCAAAAGCACTGATACCATATTGTATCGAAAATCCGAATATGCGTGTCAAGCGGCATGTAGACCTATGGCAAAACGTGCTACCAGGGTTTTATTCAAATGGTCGAGACATAGCCCGAGAGCTGAGCCTCTATAGCGTGCGCGGTCCACGTATGCCGCGACCGTTGATTACCGAAACCGTGGCAATATGGATCGACGAAGCTCTAGCACTACCTGCAGCCGGCATGCCTCCAGGCGCATTCTCGCTCATATTCGATGGCACTTTCGACTACGTGCAATACGTCATCAATGTAATGAAATACGATGCGGTCTGGCAGGGAGCATTAGAAAGCTGCCTTCAACGCCAATCCATTGCGCCGCCCATGCTTGGGCCCGACAACTGTGCTGCTGGCCATAGGGGCTCTCCGCTTCACTTCTCTGAAGATTTTCCCCGAAAGATGGCGACCATATTAGCTGGCGATTCATTCATCAGATTTTCGGGAGTGGCCTCATCGGAGCCTATAAGCAGAGGCAGGCTTATCGATGAGAATCGTACATGCACCACTCATGATGCCTGGATACAAAAATGGAAATTGCTGAGCCTAACCTCTTTGGACCCGGTGGAACCTTGGCCTAGCTGGAAGCATATTCAGCGTCAGTACACGATGCCTCCACTGGTCTAAATTATGATTAGTGTGAGCTTAGGATCAGGCTTGGTCTCTCGAGTTCTTAAGATGTGCGATTCTTTTGCAGTATCATCGTACGAAATTCGTCGTCCAGACGACAGGACTTAGCAGGTGGTAAAGAGTGACTAGGTGAGTGTGTCTCAGTTGGAGTTACATCCTGTGTCAAGATCTTGCGGACGCACAAGGGATACGTATAGGCAAAAGCGCAGTTCAGGACGCTTCGGGCATGGCTGTAGTATGCCAGATGGATAGTCGTGGTAGTCATCGTTTATAGGCCGATTATCCCACGGATCTAGGGCCGCAAAGGTGAATGAGTGCTGCAAGATCGCGGAACGGCTTGCTGATAGTTTTGTTGTTGTTCATGTCTTTGACCGCCCTGTTTGGGTGGCTTGGGGCGGGCTGCCACTCCAGGCTCATTACGTAGGTAGACTCAGCGTGTTGTCAATCGAGATTGTTATCATGAATATACACACATCACTGCATGGTGTCTACTGTCGCAATGGGATACGTCCACGGGTGTAAATCAACTTGTAGAGCTATCTCGATGTAGCGGGCTTGATTAATAACGCACTCAGGTAGCCGTACGGTTCAAGAAGGCGGTCTGAATGTCCACGATAAGGCTTTTTCAAGTAGATGGAGCAAACACGTGATCACATAGTGCGAATGCTGGAAGCCTTCGCGCTCCGCAACCAAGTAACACCTGTGGACGCTAGACGCAGATCTTGCTTAAGATTGTGATTTGGTACAGAAAACATGCGCCAGCTACGCACCTAGGCATCCACAGTCATCGCATAGTACCATGGTACCTTTACCACGTAATGAACCAGTATCAGCACTTCCAACTGCAACTGCCGCCTGGCCTTTTGCTTTCGTCAGATTCTGCCTGGATGCATTTGGCATTCTTTCGAGAGTGACCCACACTGCGCCCACTGGTCTTGTCTAGCGTTCATGAATAGCCCCGAGTGTGTCACGTGATTTTTCTGAAGCTGGAGCCTGACGGGAGGGTTATAAAAACCATCGTTCGCACCTTCTTTACTGTGAAATCATCTCCAACCCCCAGTACCTTGAGACCCGAGCTACGAACCGTCGGACCTCCTCAAAATAACGCTCATAGCACTCACTACAATGCTGTTCGATCGCCTTCCCCGCGAACTGCGCGACATGATATACAATCACTATACCACTGAAGATGGTGGTTATCACTTCGACTCTGAGTCTGGAAGGCTACGCACCAAGTCCGGAGATAAGATTGAGCTGTCTCTCATGTACTCATGCAAGAGCATCGCCTCCGAGATGCGGAGTCTGCACCTTCAGAACAACACGATACACTTTACGACAACTACTTTGACTACCGAGCGATATAGCACAAGGACCAGGCATCATGGTCACCTTTTCGATGACCTCCATATGGTCAATATACTTCTGTTGCCTTGCGCCCGGGAGTTCATCGACGACAACATAGCTCGTACAATATCGGAGCAATTCCCACGAAGCGAGATCTTGATGAAACACCTCATGAACACTAATGTAAGGCTTCCCGAATGGAGCGAGCTGCTGAATGATTCAGGCGTATGGGGACAAGCTCCATCCTTCTACCGGGAAACGATCGCTGAGCTGCTTCGACTCGTGGCCCGGGATCCCAGATTCGGTGAGATAAGTCGCAAAATGCTTGAGAGGCATGGATTCCAGTTCTCGCCAGGCCAGGATGCACTAAGTCTTCATTTTTTACAACCGACGCCATGGAATTTCCTGACTGAGCACGAAGTCGAGTCCATGGAGAAGCTTTCGCCGTCCCGACATAACCCGTTCCGCGAACACGTCCGCGATCGCACCAAGTACTACGTCTCTGCCGCTTCACAAGCCTCAACGTTTTTACCGCAGCTACCTCAACATCTTCGGACTAGCATCCGATCGATCGACCTCCACGATACGCATGCGAGCGTGTCGCACCCGGAGTGCCATGCGCGAGCTTTGATACCCTTTCCGATCGAAAATCCGAAACTCAAGATTGTGTACCGTGTGGATCTTTTGGGTGCAGTCCTGACTTCGTTGCAATCTGCGCGCTATGAGGAATACCGCTCTGACCTACGTCAAGGGTTAGCGCTGATGCGCACCATGTTTGGCACTGACGTTACTAGAACCGTCGCTCTTTGGATGATGGAAGCTTTGGCTTTGGAGTCTGCAGGTATGCCTCCAGGATCCTTTACCCTTATCTTCGAAGGCGAAGGAGATTTAATGCAGCCAATATTCGATATAGTCATCGAGGATGCCGCATGGCAAGAGGCGCTGCAGAATTGGCCAGGTCGGCACATCATTCCTTATTTCGAAACAGGATACGAGAACTATCCTTGCTATTTTTTCGCAGGTTTCCCTGATCTCATGCGAGACTCTCTTACTGGAACTGGAGCAGTGCGTTTCAATAATTGCAGTAATCGGCACTGGGACATCGATGAGCTCCTCCAAGCAAATTCTGAATGTTCAGGGATGGCCGACTGGTATCACAAGTGGGCTAAGGTGCGATATCAAGATATAGTTCCACCCTTGCCGTATACATGGGACGCGATACTACCGGATTACGTTCAGGAGGGAGAGGTCGCCCCGACTGCGGTTAGGGTACTTGTCAGGTCCCAGGCTAGAACGGCCCAGAATAACTCAGCCCCTGGCATGATTTCTTCGTCACCGCTATTGTAGCTTGGTGGTATATTGTCTCTGGAATTTTTTTAATCTTTCTTTTGCAACAGACGGAGTCTTTGATACGAACGCGACACAACCTGGGGGAGGGGGGGGGGAAACACATCTGTCGGGGTTAGAAAGTTGCAACAGATCAATCGGGGCAAACGGGTTGTTGACGTGGAAGGGAAATATGTAGCTAGCACAGCGCAATGGTATTATGACACTGCCGTCTAACTTTCTTTCGCCCACCTCGCCATTCTGTTCATACTCATGCGATATGGGGGCCCCAGGATCAACGTGCTGGGACGGGGATGTCTACGCACGGTTCGACTACAAAGACTAGAGAATTCTTGTCCGCAAGGGCATATTATATCGACCGCGTCAATGTCGTGTTACAAGTGAACAACGCTACATCGTGTAGCCCCGCCTCAGGGTTTGAGAGCCACTCCAACATTGCTCAGTGTAGCTTGTGTGTTCTGCTCTTCACGAGGTCGGTAGCCGTGGCTAGCTCTGTCGTCATCTTGCTGCGTATGCGCTTTCGAAGATTTCGTAGGGTCGCGGCGATCGGATGTATGCGTGTCGTGTCTTGGGTTTGTTCACGCCATGTTGCGCGCTGGGATGTACTGTGTGGCTTCATATCTCGCGTGATGAAGATCAATATCTGTATCATTATGTTACTCCCTGTTTAGCTGTCAGTGAAGATAATGCGACTGACGAACGCGCTGCGACTCTGTCTCCCTCCGCCTCTCTCAGCCAGATAGGCCTACCGCCGGGCCCGTATTGCGCATCGTCCCAGAGGTCGAACTACCTTATCACCTGGGCTCTATTCTGAGATGACACCCAGCATCCGTAAGCTTCATTCGGTGTGCGACGTGATCTTGTATTACAGTATGTGCCTGGAGTCCCAGTGAAAGTTGGCGTTCTAACTGGGGTTGGGTACTCTTGCAGTCTCTTATGACAGTGTTTGTTGTCGGCTATTGCGAATCTGCATAAGGCGATAATCTGCAAGGTCGAAAACTACAACGTTGGCTACAGCAGTTGCCATCATCAGCGACCACGGTAGGTGCGCTTGTGTATGGTGTGGACGGCATCGGTAGCAACGACCGGAGGCGCGATGGTGAGGGAAGAAGGTTGGAGCGATTCGAAGCAACGGGAGATCGCTTGCCAATTCTAGTCGTGGGAAAGTACATGATAGCGATGATGCACGGAGTTGGCTTGCCAGACAGCTGAGGCTCATGGCCGAGGCTTCGGGGAAACTGCGGCTTCGGATGTCGGCGCATCAATTCGCCGAACCTCCGACTCTGCGATACCTTCCCGAGCACGTGCCGAGGTCGTCTCTCCGGCCCGCTCCTGCACTATCTCATCTCATTGTGCCCAAATCTAGCATCACGCTGACATGTCTGTTTCGTGATTAATTTCAACGAAGTGGAAATAGCTAACAGCGGCATGTTCTTTGTGTTATTTTACATTCTACGAGCAAAGCCAAGCGTTATTGACGGTGAGTTTCGCCCTCTTACAACATCAGTCAGATCGCTCTCAGCCGATACTATCCAGAAAACCCTGTCAATATTCTCTGATATTGGAGACGTGCATCATTGATTGCCATCTTGCCAGTAGTGCATCTATCGACAAGCATGCGACTTTTGTCTCCATCGAACCAAACCCTCCTTTATGTTTCTGCACATTCGACGTCTTCACCAAAAAGACTTGAAATGTGCAGAGAGTCTTGGAAAGGGTCTTCCGTTTTCTGTCTTAGATCGGGCGTATCGACAGTGTCGTACGCCTGAGGACGCCTGAATCCAGATTTTGCATCATATATACGCACGCAAATGCCTCTATCGCGGAATGTGTCGAAGACAGGATCGCGGCGCTTATGGAACCATGAGGCAAGTCGACCATGTCCTGGAACACATTCAAGCGCAAGAACCCGCAGCGCATTGAAGTGGTTTAGAACAAGGGAGAGTTTGTGGAGCCATACGATGGCCATACCATCAGGGCAGATGATAGTCAAACTCTCGATCGCTAAGGGCAATAGATGTCGAAGATCACCTCCAGGATGCGGTCTGCTACGAAACTTTCTGTCTATGAGAAACTCCTGTGGCACCTCAAGGTTTCGCAGGTTCCCGAAGCCAGAGAGTGTAGTAACGGGTCTCATACTCGAAAGGTACCGTGCTAATGTTTCCCAGTCGCAATAGACTAGGCGGATATCTATGCGCAGGCTCTCAATTTCTGTCGAAGCGGCCGCCAGGTGCGAGACCAGGGTCTGGAAATATCGCCTAGCTCCACAGTAGTAACCTCTTCTAAAAGTGAGATGAAAGTCGACATGCTTCAGTGTATGTCGTCGACCGTTAAGGCTTCCATCGATGTGAAGCCATCGTATGATATGTGGGGTGACGGGGTGAACTGATGACGGCTCTAGTTCGCAGCAATCACTCTGGATAGTTAGATCTTCAATGCCATTCTTCGAAGCTATCGGTGTGGTGATATGGTTCAACCAGCCTGACCCTAGATCGCGGACACCGTTGCTCATGAGATCTAGTTTCAACGCCCTCAGGTTTGGGAGGTAGAAGAATCGGAGGAGATTGAAATGTGTAAAGGGAATGCAGAGGTGTGTCAAATGCTGGAGCCCGCCTCGTAAACCACACAGATCAGTCCGGGTGAATCGATCGTGTCTGATTCCATATAACACCCGAAGAAGGTCGTTACGGAAAGAGAATCGTGATCCGTTGATGGGGTCTGTGACACGGATTGAAAGCCTTTCAAGCTTCGGTAGCAGGTGTAATATGATCGCTGCGAAAGCCGACCGCTGCCCGCGCGCGAGATTACTAGTGAGATGTCCCGCTACCTCGACCGGGACGGCCATCTGCATGATCTGTGCGGCGCAATTCCCCACAAGCTTTGGTTCATCTTGTATCTTATCTTCCTCGGCAGCACAGAGATCGCCGTTCCGTGTATCCCAAAGACATTCAAATATCTTGACATGCCGTGTAAGATCATCGTGTGTAAGCAGTGTTCGCACAAAGGTATGAAACTTCTTTGGGCTAATGTACAAAGCCACTCCAGTGTAAAGAGTGCTCATAGCGACTTCTTTCCATCTGCGCGAGACTAGGCAAAGTCGGGCGAGTGTTTGAGATTGGCCCTTGAGATGCTCGGTTATCTGGAGCAGAAGTTCATTGGGAAGGTCGTTGAGGAGCGCCATGATATCGACTGTTGTAGCAATTATCGACAGTGCACTCAAGTCTCAGTTGAGATTTTTGGTCGGTGATGGTCGCGCCAGGTTGAGGTTCAGCTGTAGTGGAAGTTGGAGTAGCGCAGAAGGTATAGTGTAGAGGCTTAGAAAAGCATTGGCTTGCTGGGCCAACGTCTGTGCATCATATACACTAGAGCACTGAGATAATCCGAAGTCTAGCAAGGAGCTTACATACACTTTGCCACACCGCTAGACAGGTGTGGCACAGGCCGCAGTCGCATTGTTCATCGAGTGATTCAATTCCTTTCAGCTTGAACTGAGACAGTCGTATTTTCGGCCCATGTATGTACTCGAGTTCCTCGAAATTCCCGTGACGTCATCAGGATCATAGATGTGAGAGGTCTCGCTGTCTCCCGTCGACGGAAATGCGATGAGGGGGGCGACTTTACCATTAGAAGGCGCCTTCTGGCCTCTGCTCGACCAGATGGTCGAAGCATGTGCTTTGCATGCATGCAAGAAGCGGCAAGGACAGAACGAGGACGTTTATTGAAAAGTTACGGCGCGGATGTTGTTGGCAGAACCGAGCTGCTTGGAAGCAGCCACCAACGTCATGCCGCGGTATATTTGAGCAAAAGCGCTAAACTTCCATCCGCACGTATGCGTCGACGCGATCGCGGAGCCTCCATCACTCTTACCACGACTTTCGACTCTCCAACATTATGACAGACCTTCGCTATACTCCCGGCGTACACAAACTTCCTCAAAAGGCACTAGTTTCGCCATTGTGTTAATCGCAACATCGCACCAGCAAGCAAATGAGGATGGTAGCTTGGACGCGGGGAAGTGACGGTACGGAGCTAGCTATCATCATCATGTACATGGCATGTTAATAACAAAGGCGACTGTTTGGGCGACTTGACCCACAATTGACCCAGGCGTATTCGCTATGCTTTTGATTGGCATGTCTATAGATAAGAAAACGATGTGTACTTCAAGGCTCACCATAATGCCTGCCGTCCGTTTCCCATATGCTCCAGTCCATCACTCTTGCCACGTCGAAGCTGCAGCTACGCCCATAGCCTCGCTGTCGGTCCACTAATACTGTATATCCTTGCGTTCCACCAGGCTCATATGTTGAAAGCTCCTCAGATCCGGCAGCTTGACTTTAGTGCGTTCCGAGACGGCCTTGCGCAACACCTTGTACACGCGCCTAGTCCCTGGCCACTGCGATATGTGCGGAATTGTTGCACCGGCCTTGATGAGGACGTCTGCAACACGATCATCGTTCCGATTCATGGCGACGTCAAGGGGAGTGATAGTGTCCTTGTGAAGTGTCGGGATGTTTGAACGTACGGTGAAGTCCACATTAGCACCTGCCTGGATGCAGCCCTGTACAGCGGCAACGCGACCGGATCGAACAGCGATGAAGATGGGAGCGTTCAACGCTGTTCCCTTGTCCACATCTTCAACCCGCTTGAGAGCTTCCTGAACATCTTCAGAGCTGCCTCCGGCGCATATGGAGAGCATCGTTTCGCGCAAGACACGTCTCCTGCCCTCAGGGTGGAAATCCAAGACGGCCGTTAGATTGTGCAGATATTTGGTCGTACTCGCATGGACAGCGCGAGAGACCCAATAGTTGTAGGCGTGCCTCGTGGGGGAGCGTAGATTCTTCTTGTGGTAGTCGAGCAGAGTTTGAGCAATTGTACCGCTGTCGGTAGCCAGCGCGATGCTGATAGTGCTATGTATGGGAAACATGGCGTCCTCAGATGTAAGAGCAGCTTGCACTGATGACGACCGTGTTTCGAGATAACGGACAATAACGTCAATCGACTCCGTGTCACCTAGATCTCGTGCGATCCGGAAAGGTTCCACATCAAAGAGCGCATCTTTCTCCATACCACTGAGTTCTGTGAGAACACTAGCAAGAACATCATGCGCTCTGACCATTAGAGATGTGTAAAGCCTATCTTGGACAGATAACTCGGTACTGTTCTGGTTCTGGGTGACGTAATGGCAGGAGGGACCGCAATCGCACCACAAGGCGTGACTCAATTTGTACGCTTCGACGATCTTGCGTAAACTAAGGTAGAACTTTTCGATGATACCTGCGCGTTGCTTTTCATCTTTGATGTCAAGCTCTTGTAAAATGTAGCTGATCATGCGCTTTAGTCTTGCATGAAAGCCTTCGTTGATGTTCCCCGGAATTCGCTTGACTTGCATCATGTATCGGGGCAAACGCTTGAGGGCAAGGCGTTGAACAAAGTACTTGTTGTAGTAAACCTCTTTGGGCTGAAGGGAGAAGACGTTGCGCTCGATCTCTGCAGCGAAGGTACCGCAAACATCTCGCAGTCTCCAGACACCATCGATCTGAAAGCCCTGGGAAGGACCTTTGACGTTGTTAATCGCGCTATTGACTAGCTCGTGGACGATCATCTGGAAGATCTCAACCGGAAGATCGAGAAGGTTGGTCATCGTGGCTGTCGTGAGCGGAGTGTGTCAGACGGCTAGTCGGCACCGTTTGCGAAGGAGTGTTCAGGGGTTGACGCCTAGACTATGGTGCTCAGTCGGCGATAGAAGTGAGAGTCGCTGCTTCGAAAGAGAATTCGGACAGGATCAACGGCGGGCGACTGGGTTTGTTTGAGCAGGAGCGATGGATGCGTGAGTGTGTCGTCTACACTAGCAGACACTAGCGCGTAAACACGCGACCTGAGCAAGAGCAAGTGAAATACCCCAAGAAATTATGGGGCAGCAAGTCTGCCAAGAAGAGAATTTAAACGGGCCTGCAGCCTACATTAACATGAAAACCTACAAGGTAGGTGACCTGACGTTGATGTAGGCTCTAGACCTGTTCAGCTTTTTTCTTGTATAGGTGGCTGCGTGTCTCTTATTATTAGTCTTGCTCACACCCGAGCGGAATGTCTCGTGTTTCATCACATTACGTTGTATGTGCATTTCGCTTCTACCTACCCCTGACCTCTTTGGGGCTTTCGAGACATGTACGCTGCGTGAGACTGATGTGCGATGAACGTGTTGCGTCGCTGTTGTTCTTGCCAACTGCGTACGCCATGGCCGACCGACATCTGTTAGCGCGTATAGCCGGAGGGAAAGAAGCGCCCGGCATGGCACTTCACACATTCAACTGAAGGATGACATGCAGTAGGGCGATGGACATAGATGCGACGTGATGAGATGAGTGTTGGTGGTGTAGCAACCGCGGCGCGTCGCGTCACTTCCGTGACTTTTGCACATGACGTAATGGAAGAGCACGTGCACATTACTCATGTCGGGCAACTTCAACACACGGAGATGTCCATTTCCTCACCATCATTTTCATGAATATACACTTGTCGTCTACAAAGCCAAACCTTTGTTCTTTAGATACACATCTTCACCAATCCCAAAAGACTCCATAGTGAAAGCTGCAGACCATATCAGCAAATGTCTTCCGCGCGAGCCCGCGCATCCCATCAACCACTAAAGCCACCCCAGTTCATGATCCTCTGAAATTAAGAACTCATCAGTTACCAGTCCCAGGATATACCCTCTTCCCAGCCACCTTATCAGCCCACTTCACCTCGAGCAGAGTGAAGTTCTTCTTCCCCTGACTGACCTTCTTCCGGTACGACACGCCAGCTGCCGCCCACCGCGCAGCCTCATCTGCCTCGCGTTGCTTCTTGCGTGCCTTCTCCGCCGCCTTCCAGGCTTCGTGTTGTGCATTGTGAGCAGCATACTGCTGCCGTCCAGCTTCTCGCTTCTCGTACTCAGCGTTCCGAGCATCAGTGTCCGTGATGTTGGTGAGAAAGCGGTCGATGGTTTCGGAGAGACGGGGATTGGTCGTGAGATACTTCTGCTTGAATCCTTCAGGGTCGGGGAAAGTTCCATCGTTGAGCTTTGTCGCCATGGTGTACGCCATCTGCTTGAACAGTTTGTTTCCGGTTGGATTGTTGGCCGCGGTGATGATGTTGATGACGTCTGTGGGAGGGACTTTGGTGTTGATACGGCGGAAGAAGTGGTTGAAGATGCCTTGGGTGAAGGAGCCAATACCCAATGCATCTGCGGCGCAGCAAAGATGCAGGTCTTTGAAGGTATCTTCAACATCCTTCATGGGTTGTCCTTTAAAGTCTCTCACCACATACTTCTGGAACTGATACACTTTCGGCGCGGTTGGTAGTGCTAGTACCAGAGAGACCAGGTAGTTCAGAGCTTTGATATCGATGCCCTCTGGAACCTCAATCTTGCCATCGACAACCAATTCATGCTTCTCTGAGACGGCCTCAAAGAGAGCGATCGGTAACTCGGTGGAGTTGGTTCCGGACATTATAGCGTTACCTAGGTGATCCACAAGCTGGGCTTTGTTGCTCATGACCAGGTTTTGGCGTTGGATAGGTCCGAAGGTACGGAAGTGCTCGAGACCACCGGGGACCTTCTGATCGTTGAGAGAATCGCTTGAAGTAGGCGCGGGGGCTACCATGTTGTTCGACATGTTTGATATGAGTCGTCGCGTGTCTCTGTAGCCGTCAGAATCGGTCGGGAAGTAAAGCGGTTATTGGACCTTACACACAAGTGGCGTTCTGGGTGTATTGTAGAAGGTTATCGTGGTTGGATTCTATGGCGAGTATTCTCAACTGTAGACCTAAAAAGTGAGGGATGAGATACTTTCGTAGAAAAAGAGATATAAGAGTAGCAGGGCTGGAGAATCTATACAGAGAAGGGAAGCACTAAGTGGCCTTGGCAGTGAATGACAATGACAGCCGACCTCGCCCAATTGATCACACTTCTGCCTAGTAGAGCTCGCCAAGAGGTCTCTTACTGCGTCTTCAGTTAATCATGATCATGGGATACGTCAGGGGACTCGTGCGAGTGACATGTTGGAAGTAAAGGAAAGGCCGATACTCGGAGTTCTGTTGGCCAAATGGGTCTATATACGGTGTGGAATGTTTGCAATACATCGTCATCCACTTGCTAAACGTCTTGTTATACATTAAGCTTTGCTGCACGTTAATACAGCGTGAGTGCGTTGCTTGTCGAGTGACCGAGTGAGTAGCTCGACCTCTTCGACCCTTGGTGACTAGAGAAACATGCCAGTCATATCTTTCTTGCTCTATGGACTTGTCTTACATGTTCGCGAACGTCCTTGATGAGGTCCATCAGTTCGAGAATGCGCTTAGACGGGTGACAAGCACCAGTCAAGGGGACATAACGACGGCTGCACCGCCCGATGTGCAGGCGAGGATCAAACTTCGACTCGGCAGTACTAACAGTGATTATAATGATGTTTGCTGATACCAAGCCGACTAAGAAGCGTACGGAAGATGTGGCAAACAGCCCTCCTTCATCCAAAAAGAGGCGCTTGTCAGAAGCTACCGTTCAGCCATTTGAGCAGGTTCGATCCTGTTCTCTCCCGGAAATGCATCAAGCCATCGAGACTGAAGACTTCATCAGGAGCTATTCTGCCACCGCGATGTCATCACTGAAGCGCGGTATCTGTATGCTGGAAGGCCTGATCACGCAGGTACAAGATTCTGACATCGCGCAAGCCCGGAAGAAGAGATTCATCCCAGAATCTAAGGGCTACATCGACATCATCAAGCCCGGAGAAGACGTTGTGCCCATCACCGCTGCCCAGTACGAACAGCGCATCCAGCAGCCCCCACCGAGCTGGGACAACAACCTCATCGTCTGCACCTCAATAGAAGCACGCGACCTACTCCAGCGCTTTACCCTCCAAATCCCTCTCCTGGTCCCCTCAGAACTAAACAACAGCCCGGAACCACGCACCCTCTACTCCGCCCAGCACTACGAAGCAGTCCTTAAATTCCGCAACCACGCCTCAATCGAACCCTACATGGACGTCCAAGACCTCACATCCAAAAACATAACCCGCCGCCTCACCATTTCCACCGCCCTAAAACGCATGTCCGACCCAACCGCCCTCCCGATAAACCTGCTCGACATCCGGCCCGTACGTCAAAACGTATTACCCTGGGAGCTCGACAACCTGACTGACTACAGCATCCTATCCGAAGCGACAGAATACGGTGGCATGTCCAACCACTCGGACCCGAACCCCAGCGATCTCTCTAGTAAAACTGGTTTCGCGCTCTGGGGCAAACGCGGCGTATGGTCTTTCCCTCACGTTGACGAACACGGCCTCTACACCGGCGTGTTGTGTGAGACTGGCTCGAAACTCTGGTTCACATGGTCGCTTTCCGACTCTGAACGCGAGGAATGGGCTGTATCGCGACAAGCAGGTATCCAGTATGCACCAAACAAACCCGGTTTTCCTATTTACCTCAAGAAAGGGGATTTATTACTTATGCCACCAGGAACTGTGCACGCGCCGCTGAGTCTGGAAGATGTGATTATGCATGGGTTCCATGTGTGGTGTAGCAAGACGATGGTGGAGACGGCGAGGAGTGCGTTGTTGGATTTGAGGTTTCCGATGTGTACGAATGAGGAGCCGAGGAGGGAGTTGAGGGGGAAGTTGATGCATTTGGTACGGGCGAGTAAGGCGAGGCTGGGGCCTTATACGTGGGGGGATCATGAGGAGTTTGCAGAGTTGGTAGGAAGGATTTTGTTGGTATTGGAGGGGTTGGAGAGGAAGGAGCGACTGTCGTGATGAAGTTTTGATTGCGGTGCTAGCGCGAACATGTTGAAAGTAATCATTGTTTAGCTCTACTGCAAGACTACCTGCCTGCTTAGAAATGGACTGTAGTGTCCAGCGTCGTCAATGTGACGCGTGTAGTTGAGGTTATTGTGACGCACAGACCACCCACCCATGCCCGCGGGACCGACGAGGGCAATCTGGGGCAAGCGAGGAATGCATTGAGTTGTGCGGCATGCCTCTCTGCGCCGACTATTGGCAGGGCGGAGCGGAAGCCAGCAGCGGGACAACGGGGAAAGTGCATGGCGAGATGGCGTGCGCTATCAGGTGCCGCGACGGTCGCCAGGCAGAGTTGTCTTTGGTTTTTCGGGGCAATGGCTCAGGCTTAAGAGTTTGACATGTCGCGTCACTTTCGCCGAGGACACGCCTTTGCTCTTGAGACATCGTGCATCCGACGTCGTGCATTGCATGCGACAGCTCATCCATCGCTCCGTCCCGCCATGCCCGCTGCGCCGCCTGCTTGGTCATAATGCCGCCCGCCAACTCGCCTGTAAGCACCCGCCGTTCAGATGTTGCCGTCCACATGTTGTCACATAGCCGTGGTCTAAGTGCATGACTGACGTAGCCGCTCAATAGGACGACGCGGAGCCCACCTTCATCTCGGCCCTGCGCGAGCTCGAGAGCCCCGTAAACGACGACGTGCTCAACCTCGCCGCCACGCTGGGCACCCCGACGGACGAAGCAGGCATCCCCAGCGACGACGACATCGAACGCGCCCACGTCGACTATCTCCGCGCAGCACGTGAGCGCGACCAGGCGCGGTTGGACCGGTCCCAGGAGCGATTGCGCCTGCTGGAAAGGCAGCGAGACGAGCTGGAGCAGCGGGACCGCCTGCGCCGCGTCATGTCACGCCTCAGCCGCCTCAGCGACAACAACTACGGCGACCGCGTGCCCAGTCAGAACAGCCTGTATGACTGGTCGCCGGCCACAGAGGCCCCGGGCGCGCCCGAGAGCTCGCTGAGGTCGACGGCCATCCTCCAGTCGGCAGGCGTGCGCCGCCATCCACGCTTCTCAGCGCGCACCAGGGAAGCCGCCACCAGCAGCGAAGCACCGCCACGCCACGCTTCACACCGCAGCCTCAGAGACATGCTTGCCGCCCGATCCAGCCTCTTCCCCGAGACCGTCCAGCGAGAACGCTCCGCCCGCCAGATGTCTTCGCACCGAGACTCCGAGGCCCGCACGTCGCCCATGCTGGAGCAGACCGTCAAGTACCTGTCGCGCATACGCCACTCGCGCGACGACGACGAGAGCTGGGAGCGTGCGCGAGACGCCGGTTTCCTGACCAAGGACTTCTTCCTGCAGCACGCAGACTTCGTCGCAAACACCCTCGCCATACCGCCGCCCACCGAGACATCGTGGCTGGCACCGGGCGCGATACTCTCGGGCTGTCAGCATGCGACGACCATGCCCGCTGCCGCGACCACCACATACAGCCGGCACACGGGACTCCCACCGCCCATTCGACCGTGGATATGGAATCCCAGCGAAGTCTCCACGAGCCGGAACTCGCAGCCCGACGCACAACCGCACCAAGACCGATGGCCCGTCAAGGTTACCATACACGACGTCGACTGGGAGCAGATGTCTCTCTCCGCAACTATGGAAGCGTATAACGTACCTTCCCACCCGCATCCGCACACCATGTTTTCCCCCAACAATGCCACACCGTCCGTCACGCGCACATCTTCTATCACAACCTACCTCGAAGGCGAGATCCTCGACTTCAACAACTACACCCTCCTCACCGAATCCTTCAAATCAAACGCCGCAAACGACGCAACATATTGGCGCAAACTGCCCCCGTTCCAGAAGATGAGCGATGAAGACGTGGTCAGGGCATTAACAAGCAAGAAGTGGCTCACCGAAGTCCTGGGCCAGAACTGGATACTCATGCGCTGGAAAGAGCGATGTTTTGTAAAGAGCCTGAACCGCAGCACCCCTGACCCCGTTCAGCCCCCACCCTCCACCACGATACCCTCCTCCTTCTCCGCCGACCCTCCACCGTCCAATCCCTGGGCCTCGACGGGTTCCTCCAACTACGCACCTGCCGCTCCTACCTCGACGCATACCTCGCAACTCCAGCCCTCGCCCTACCGCATAGTCCGCAACGCGCAAACTGGCCGTGCCGAGGTCGAAATCACACCACAACCGCTCTTCAATTCCGTAACGAACGACGCCGAACAAGCGACATTCGATGACTCAGGCTGCGGGCTTACCATCAGCGGGTTCTACTACGTGGCCCTTGACCGGAGAAGCGGGATGCTGGAAGGGTTGTATTATGATCCGCAGAGCAGTCCGTATCAGTGTTTAAAGTTGGAGAGTGTCAACGGTGGACTGAGAACGGCGTGGAGTTTCAGATGATAGATTGGAGAATGAGTCAAGAAGAGCGGAAGAAGAATTGCATGGAACGGAGTTTTGGAATTGAACTTTTGGACTGCATCGCCCATTGAGGCTCTCCCGGATTGGATTGGGACTAGGTTTACTTTGACTACATGTTGTACTCGGTCTAGTATCATAGATGGATATCGAATACTATCGCCTCTTACTTGTAGCTCTGATTTGTACACGGGCCGTGGATAACCCGAAGTATCCGCAGCCAACGTTCCGCGGTATGTACACTGTTGTGAGGCTACTCACAATTCTAGACGCCCTACACGCCTAACCGTGTACGCGAGGTATGGTAGTCGCGCAGTGTAAACGCCATCCACCAATGATTACTCACACGATTACGGCCCCGCTTCCGCATGCAGTAAGTCCTGCCGGGTGCCGTCATCCTTCCAGACACTTTGGACGTGTACAATGGCTTGCCTGATGAGCGTCGTGCGTCTGTGCATATGTGAGTGTTGAAAGAGTCACGAGTTAGGAGTCACAGAAAGCTTAGAGGGAAAGGTACAAAGCTTGATTGAACCTCGCATACGATCGCACTCCAGTTCAGCGAGACCTCAGCAACACTTCCTCTCCGACAGTACTTTCTTGCCGTCCGAACGGAGATACTTCAAAAATCCAGCAACAGACATTACACAATGGCATCACCGGAATACCCCAAAACCGCCGTCAACAAACTTGGTCGGTTGGCGAATCGAGGTACGTTCGTCGGCTTCTCCTTCCCAACTACTCAAGATAAATGCTCACATCAATAAACCCAGGCACATATGACTACGCAACAATCCACAGTCTAGTAAACGCCTGTCCAATCCTCCACGTATCCTTCGTCGACCCAGAACACCCTTTCCCCGTCGTCCTGCCTATGCTGGGATGTACGGGGAACTACGAGGTTCGTCGCTTCCCTCCATTACACCACCACGGAGCAGAGAGTCCACAGGTAAACAAACCAGCGATTTACTAACCCACCCGCACAGAACCAATCCGCCGACCCCTCAACCACCCCCCAATCCCTCTACATCCACGGCTACGTCTCGGGCCGCATCTTCAAGTCCTCAAAAGAAACCCCCACCCCCGGCCTCCCCATCACCATCGCCGCCAGTTTCCTCGACGGCCTCGTCCTCTCCCTAACCCCCTTCCACAACTCGTGCAACTACCGCTCCGCCATCGTCTACGGCTACGCAGAGCTCGTCGAAGATGCCGACGAAGCGCTGTACGCTATGAAAGCTATTACTGATAATATTTTGCCGGAACGTTGGGAGAAGAGTAGGGTGCCGCCGAGTAGTGCGGAGTTGAAGAGTACGAGTATACTTAGGGTTAGGATTGAGAGTGTAGGTTGCTTCCTCTTCTCCTCTCTCTTTCCTTCCATCTCTTTGCAAAGATATTGGTATTCTTTGCTACTACGTTTTCTTTTCCGTACTAATTTATTTGTGTGGCAACAGGCAAGCGCGAAGATACGGACCGGCGGGCCGAGCGAGGATAGGAATGATCTTAAGGATAAGGAGTTGGTGAAGAAGACCTGGACGGGTGTTGTGCCGTATTGGGGAACGTGGGGGGAGCCGGTGCCTGGAGAGGAGAATGGGTGTAAGGATGTGGAGGGGTATATTGAGAGTTGGAGGATGAAGGAGACGGCGAAGGCGAGGGGATATGCTTTCGAGGCTATTGGGAAGGGTAAATAAGAGCTGAACAAGGGCATGTGAGGATGGATCGACGGGCGATCATGGGCGGTTTCTTGCGTTGGTCTCATCAGTGTAAATTTTCATACGGACAATCGGTATATTTCTCCTTACTTTATAGTAGTTTAAACATTGCCTCATACATGTGATCTCCTAGCAGGCCCATGATACTCATCCCACTCAACCCCCGCCTCATCTTTCTTCCCAACCACCTTCCGCCCCCAATCCCACTCTCCATACCCAGCTGCCACCATTCTGCGCGAAAAGCGCTCATGTCTCTCATACATCACCCTTCTTTGAGAAAGGGTTCTGTATTTCTCATTCGCCCTTTTGACCGCCTTGTCGAGAACAGGGGTTAGCTGGATCTGGAAGATTTCCACATTGGAGGCTGTTTCGTTCCAAACGCGTTTAGCGAGGCCGGCTATCATAATGCGGAAGAGACGGGAGAAGTGCGCTGTCATTGTCGCATATGAAGTGATGGCTTCGATGGTCGCCCACGAGGGTAGGCTTGTTCTTAAAAGGTCTTCGCACTGGGCGTATAGATCATCGACGTATTTGTCCATTCCAAGGGCCGAGGCCGCAGCACAGACGTCCAGAGATGTTGTCATGGGTAGACAAAGGATGAATGGCGGGGACTTGCCCGGATTCGCAATGATGTCCTCGAGGTATTTGATGAGTCGAGACACTGCATCCGCATCAACGGCTGCGGGTAGCATGACTGCATCATCCACGAGGATTTCGCTGGTCTTCGTCGAAGTCGCTCGAAACAGTGGTTTTGAGATCGTTGTGATGAGCTCGTCGTCGATGAAGACTTTGATACGGTTGTCCTCGGACTCGAGTTTCTTGCGGTCTGTGAAGGGCCAATCTCGGATGTCAATGTCTTTGGCGGTGATCGGTTCGGGGGACTGAGTGGTGTCTCCGGCGGCCTTCTGGTTCTTTGTGGTCCTTGCGTCAGGAAAGATCATATCCCAGACATCATCGTCTACGCGGACGTTGGGGCGGGCGGAACGTAGTAGTAAAGAAGACATGGTTACTCGTTCCTTCTCGTGCGTGCTTGAAGTCTGCGTCAGGAAATGTTGGTTCCAGGCTGGAGCTAAGACGGCGGATATACGGGCGCAAGAAGGGTACAAACGGCTCTTGTCTTGGCAAATCACAACAGTGAATGGTCTAGTATCATCGGCCTTTGACCTGGAGCACGTTATGATATCTGCTCTAACAGAAATCGACAGCTACTTTCCCTCCCCCTGATGCGGCGGAATCGACTTCAGCCCCTTGACATGATCCAGAACGCCCATGTTATTCGCGAATCGATTATCCTCCGGTCCCAAAATCGCCGTATTCTCTGGATTCAGGAACTGATGCGGGAACCCCATCTCGAACCCATATGCCTTATCGATTTGTTGTATCTCCTCAGGCGTAAGACTCAAACTAAGAGCCTGGATGTTGCCCACGAGATGCGAAATCTTGCGACCGCCGACAATGGGGAAGACGTAGGGTGACTTGTGCATGACGTATGCGAGAGCGACGGTAGTGATAGGCGGGACCGGAGATTTGGTGTTCGCAATATCCTCGAGCACATTGCTGACTTTTTGTTCGTTGCCGATGACCATCATCTCCATCTTCCTGCCGCCGTCTTCTGGGTTCTCCCTCTGCGCCCTTGTCTTGAAGCTTCCTCCGCCGATAGCGCCCCATGGTGCAAGGGCCATGCCTTCGTCAAGCGCCATTGGGATGATTTCGCGCTCGAAGGAACGGTCTGCGGCGGACCAGCGGCCTTGGTAGATTGAGAATTGGCGGAGACCGTGCTGGCGGGCGTAGCAGTTCGCCTTTACGACGATCCAGGCTGGGGTATCGGAGATGCCTAGGTAGAGTACTCGGCGGGAGGAGACGAGGTCGTTGAGGGCATTCATCAGCTCTGGTATGGAGGCTGTTGAGTCCCACAAGTGGACGTAGTACTATGAGTCAGTCAATCACAACAGTCGTAGCGGAATACAGAGCCCGAAGAAGGAACTTACGATATCGACGTAGCTACTCCTGAGCGCCTTGAGCGAACGCTCAATACTTGTATGCATGTTCTTCGCGCTATTACCTCCATAGTTACTCTTGCACCTCGCACCGCCTTCCTTTTCTCTCTCGGTGATCTGCATACCAGTGAACTTGGTCGCAAGTACCATCTCATCTCTGATTCCTCGCTCTTCCATCCACTCACCAATCCACTCTTCGCTTTCGCCAAATTGGTAGTTGACGGCGGTGTCGATGAAATTGCCGCCTTGCTCGTAGAAGTAGTCCAGCATTGCAAAAGCGGTCTCTTTGGTGCATTCTCCGAGAGTGGCCTTCCATGCTTCACCGAAATTCATGCCACCGAGGCAGAGGGGGGAGACTCTGACGGCTGCTGTGGGACTGAGGATCCGATGTCTGCCTAGGAGAGACACGGGCGCTGCTGGATTGATGAACGACATTGTCGCAGTGTGAGAATAAGCCGAAAGTTTAATTCACAAGAGCTACGCAAGGGTGAGATAGGTTTTGATCCTGTTGTAAACTTCATGCACGTAGCATCCAATGCACCAACTCTTCTTATATAGCTGCCAGCTTCTGCAGCAGCGGCCTCACAGTCGTTCCGTCGCATGCCTTATCGCCGCGAAGGCCATCTCGGAGCAATTGGTTGTATACACACAACTTAACAAGGCGTAACGCATGCCGTACAAGTAGGTGCGACCAAAACGATACTTGCTGATATCCAATGGCGTTGCAATCAAGCAACGGGCGAGAATCTCGTATGGTCTGACATGCGCCACCAAAGCCGGTAATTCCGCAATCTCCGAAGCGTCAGACCAAAGTTGAACTACACCCACTCGAACAACCTTCAGTAGCTGAACAACTACTTTCCGCATTGATCGCGCCGTAATTGATGTTGTGAAGTTTGCATCTGGACCCCTAAATCGCATCGCCATCTTAGCTCACCGCTAGTACACCCGAATCGTCATGGCCGCAGTTCCCCAGAATGCTGACATCATGGCTCCACCACATGATGCGCGCGCATCGCACAGTCGCCGCGTCCATCGGAGATGTGGTACCTGCATCTCAGGGTCATCAGCACGATGTCGTCGCCATTGATGCAGAGATTTGCGGTGCACGGGCAGACCGACAAGTTGCAAATGCGCATTGCAATCCATCTTTCCCCATAGTAAACGTCACGTTGAGCGCACCCTCAGACGAGAATCAATTTCGCATTACATCAGTACTCCATCACACTACATATTCAGCTTGTACACCGCACACACTTGCTCCTTCCAGTTCACTATCACATCAACATATAAACAAGCAGCAACAATGGCTTCCAGACTCCTCCGTATCAACCGCAACGTTTTCCTCGCAGCACGACCAACAGCTCGCATTACATCGCAAAGAGCACCGCTCAAGAACAACATCAACGACCTAAGCAACCACCGCGCTTTCACAACAACACGCATCATGTCTGTCCAGGTCGACTCCAACTTCATCTCGCAGATCACCGCTGCCGAGAAGAAGATCACTGGCAAGGACGAGCCACACAAGGGCGGCCCTACCGCGAAAGCCCAACAGCACGTTGGCCAGAACCTTACCGCACAAGTCATCCACGACATCACCGAGGGCGAGAAGGTCCTCACCGGCTCCGATGAGGTCATGAAAGGAGGTCCCACATCCATCGCTCAGTCTGCTCTCACATCCGGTTCCGCAGCTTCCAATAACAACAACACTGGCGCCAACACTTCCAACGCTTCAGGAAAGCTGGACTCATCGACGCTGAGCAAGATCACCGATGCGGAGAAGAAGCTTACCGGCGAGGACGGACCTGTCCCTGGAGGTCCTACTGCGCAGGCGCAGAGTCACGCCAAGGAGCCCATCACCAGCGAGGCGCTGCACGACATCACTGAGGGCGAAAAGAAGGTTACTGGTGGAGAGCGTGTCAAGGGTGGTCCTACGTCGACTGCTCAGTCTGAGCTCGCGAAGAGCAGGTCATAGGCTTGGAGCAAAGGATGCTTCGCGTAACCTTTCCTATCACGATCACCTTGATACGCCATGTATAATACTGTATGATATTGCATAAGGAAGATGAAGAGGGGATTAATGACTACTATGAGGCATGATTGTATCTTACACCAAAGCATTCAGGCTGTCATTAAGACAGACCTAATCAGACCACATTACCTATACTGTTGACTGTGATGTCCGATCACTTATTGTACGTTCATGGTATGTGACAATGGCAGAGCCGAAGGAAAAAGTAATCTTCATTCAACGCGACGCACGCTCTATCCAACGTACAGGAAGTCTGTCAAAGGAAACAAAGTGCGCACATCACACCCATCCCTCCCTCTCCCTCTCATCTTTAACCCCATTCCCTTTCAACCACCCAACCCCCACATTCGCCACGCCCTTCCACTTCTCCACACTCTTCTTCTTGCTGAAGCGATACTGCCGATCACTAGTTCTCTCCAACCTCTCTTTCAATGGCCCATCACCCGATGCGCCCAGTCCCCCAAGTTCAATGTCCTCTCGAACCTCTGCTTCTCGGAATCCAAACGCCGATGCAGCGCCTATTCTCGATCGCGTAGAGTTGACACGGTGAAGAGTCGGAGGCCTCGAGCCAATCGTCTCGTTCGATCTTACACGACGCAGACGGTCTTGGAGGTCTGCTGCTTCGCCATCGCCTAGGATTCTGCCTTTACGGTTGGAAGGCGGGGTGTGGTAGTCGAAGTTGGAGTTCGCGCGGCGGAGACCATATTTGCGCGGGCTTTGCTCGAGGGCTTGACCAAGTTCTTGGATGGCTTCGTCGCGTGCGCGCATGCGTTCTAGGGATTGCATGCGCGGTGCTGCGAAGGCGCGGCCTTGGACGGATTGAGATGGGCGGCGACCGAGGCGAGGTGGAGAGTGGCGGGCTGTACGCTTTTCTTCGATGGCCATGGCGACTTGGGCGACGGAGTTGGGGACCACGTCGAGAGAATTCTGAGGTGCAATCATTAGCGAATATAAAGGAGGGGTGGTTGTGGGACGCACCATGTGGATGAGTACGATCGGTAGTTGGACGGTGACGAGCTTTCTGCAGGAAGTCAGCTTCGTCGGCGAGAGAAATGGTGACACTAACGTGTGTCCACTGGTAACGATGACATTTAGAAAGTATCTGACTTCGAAGTATTTCCCTGTCTCAGTTAGGGGCGATGTACATGACTTTTTGCCAAGGTACATGTACATACCACACTTCACGGTACCATGGCCACGAGGTACTTCGAGATCACATGTTCTGGTATGGGTTTGATGCGGGGTGACACCGTTCCAGCCAGCACAACCATGCTTGACGACTGCTTTACTGAGGATAGTCCGCTCGTTGCTGTCAAAGATGCGAGCCTGGCCCGCAGACTTCTCCATCGTGGCCGCAGCAGCCTGCAAAGTACTCTCATTAGTATCATGAGGAGATGATATGTCAAGTTTGCATAACAAACGTGTTTGTAGCAGAGTATATCCCTTTCCAGCTGAAGCTCAATCTTTTTGACGATCTTGCGACTGTTGTTGGCAACGTGGACATCGACATAGAGGCTAGTACCGCTGACCCAAACTTGTCGATGTAAGCCTGCGGTAACCCTAACAACCTCGACGGTGGTATCTCGGGGCTTTATCCATTCGTCTGATGCAGTCAAGGGACTAGGTAGCGACATGAGTGCCTTTTCAGCTGCGGACATATTAGCCTCATCACAGGAAGCATGAATGATCAGGTTTCTCATACGATCGTACACTGAGAGCACTGTGACATCTTCGGAAGTCCTGACAATGTACTGTCTTCCTTGGTCGCGGATAAGAAGTGATACGCAAAGTATGTAACGTATCCTTGCGTTCTTTGAATGGAAAGGCGGGGGACCAACGTTGAGAGGTAGACTCAGATTGAACGCGAGATTGGTCGTAGAAGGCATCAGATGCCAGAAAAGATCTGCCGAGCTTATGGGCTCTTGGGTATCTACCATGTTTTGAGGCGGCGGGTTTTGCTCATCAATGAGCTCTGTGGCGAGGTTCAGAAAGACAGCTCGTCTGTTGCCGCTCACTTCCTCAGTCCCAAGAAGATCGATAGATATCCGGGCAATGTCCAGAGTCCTTCTATGACGTATTCGCTCTGCATCGTCGACGTTTATCTGGACGGTCCCTTCGATGGAGCCTCCGCCCACGAAAATGCCTGCGGATAAGTCCAGGCCAAGGTCAATTCGCGGATGTCGGTGTGATGGAAACTCTAGCAGCTCTTTCGATAGTGGATCGCGAACAAATGTTCTGGAGGGTATGCGTCGGTGGGTGTCATGAGTAATGGGATCAAGGTGAGTCACAATGTGGCGCAAGGGCGACTGCGATTGACCATGCCGAATGATAGTATTGGTATTATTGCTAGGAGGCGGAAACGGTATAGTAGGTATGGCACTGAGCGTGTTCGTCGCAGTCGCTTGAGTTATGTGTATAGGTGGTATCTGCTGTGGCTGTCGGGTTCGAGAAGTGCTTGGTGCACGAGGTCGTGAGGAGGATCGTGGCGGGACGGTACCGGCTGGTATGCTGTATATGCTCGATATGCTGTGGTTATCTGCAGGGCTTGATGGTGATGGTGATCTAGACGTCCGACCCCTGTGGTTGGATCTTATGCCGTTGCTTTCGATGCTATTCTTTCGATCAGGTTCTACGTTTTCACCGTACCTGTTGTCGTTGCTCGGACGTCGTCTCGTCGCAACAGAGGGCTTCCGCGACATCTCCGTGCGCGAGGTGCTCCGGTGAAAGTTGTTTGTCAGGGCGTTCCGGGGTAGAGTGTCTGCAAAGCTTGATTCGGTGACTTCGCGAATGTCTGATAAAGGTCTAGGTTTCGCCCACGAAGAGGCGGTGGAGTGTCCTCTTTGCTCGCCAAGATGGATGCTGAGCATGCCTTCGCGGGCTGTGATATGACCGTTGTCTGACTCGGGCGAAGCTAGGAAGGAGGAAATGCTGGCTCGCTCTGGCGAAGGATGAGATTCGATTAGGTGCTCTTTGCCAGGCGGCGGCTGCGAGTGTCCTGACCCTTTCAGCAGCCGTCCCGCGATCTCGGAAAAGGTCATTGCTACCTACCGTCAGCAATGCTTTGAGGAGCGATATCGCGCCAAGCACCTCGTGAACGATAGACTGCGCGCGAAGCTGGCGACTAGCGACTAGAAGCTGACCGAGTGATTGATGCGGGATCTATACTGCTGAAAACAGGATGGAAGTCATATGAGACTATGCGATGCTTGGATATCCTGGTAGGGGTGAGGACTGTCGCCTGAGGTGTGCATGGTGGAGGTCGGATGTCACGATTTCCCGCGACATTGCATCTAGGAGTGAGAGAAGGAGCCCGTGTGGGCTTGCTCTTGACACGATTGTACGGCACGTGGCGGTTGGAGTTGGCAGGAACAAACCTGACATTTGGAAAGAGCGCATCTCACTGCGTTGATGTTATCGAGCAATGTACTCAGACGCGCCGATGAGGATCTCAGCCCATATATCATGTCTGTGAAGTGTTCTATAGCGATTCAGTGAGAGCACCTTTTCAGGCCATTCTCATACTCGCAAACCTCTACGTGTATAGGATAGACTTCTCGGGAATTCGGTTCGCAATGTACATGCGCGGGGTCAATTGACACTTTGGTGCTTTCTGTTCAAAAGCACTCAGGTATGGAATCCGACAGTCCGCACCTAGGCAATGCCGAATGTCCGTTGCCGATTTGACGGGTCTCGACTATTCGAACAACGGCTGGAAGGTCACGATGCGACAGGGTGCAACTAATGCCCTCGTACGAGTCTCGACCGCCCGCCCCATAGGTCACCTGCTTGCTCAGCCGAGAAAAAGCGTGGTGACGCTACGGCTGCTTCGGGCCAACAGGGCTCAAGTGTTGCATGAAGCAACGACCTCGGCGATCCCCAGGCCAGACTTCGGTAGCGGTTCGGGAGCCGGTGGTTGCGCTGGCGGAACAAAGTGTCCAAAGTGCTAGTTGTGCGGTGGTGGTGTGCAATGCACACGGCAGATGCGACCGTTGGTGGCTCCTTCTTCCAAGATCTGGCATCCACTAGTAGGGCCCATAGCAGCCCCGGGGCAGGCCACGTGACGACCCTGAAAGTTTGGAGCGTGATGGCTACGGGCGTTGTCCTGGTCACGGCTGAGAGACGTCCTAGGTTCATCGGTGAGGCATGTCGTATAGATTGACTGCCGTCGTATCGATCGTTATCGCCAGCTGCGCCGATAATGCAACCCTCGTCATATCAGATCATCCAGATGGAACCTGCTCGTCAGCCTTACCTATGCCGTCCGCGAGTAGGGTGACTTCATAAGGGCGAGGTGCGTGGCCCCGGTGCAGGGCGCGCTCCGACGTCGGTGGCCTGGCGTGGATGCGACGACGACGGCTGGCTGCTTGCTTTTCACGGGAAGACTTCATGGCCGCGTGGATGAAATCAGACAGACGCATACACGTCGCGAGTTGATCGCGCTCGAACGGGCGACGCCTGCTAGATAACAATGCCAGGCTCGCGCTCTGCCTGCGCGTCCATGGAGAAGCCGGAGAAAGGCTACAAAACTTTCTAGTGGCGCGGGAGCTAACCACCAGGCTACGCCGCATGGGGCATCGCGATCCAGCTCGGCTGGGGCAGCCATGTTCGGCGTCGTCCACCAGGCGTCTGGCACAGCGAGAGCCGTGATGCAGCGTGAGCACCCCGCGAGAAAATTCTGAGCGTTCGGCCAACCGCGCACCCGCTCGCTTGGCCGTCATTGCGCGTGCGAAGTGCCCAGCAGCGGGAGCACGGCTGCCATTTGCTGCGCGCCTGAGAGGCAGCCTTCTGGGGCGAGGCGAGTCGAGCGAGCTTTAACCACACGGGAGGAGTTGATCTGGGCAGCAGAGAGTGGTCCGCCCGCCTTTTCAAGTCCAGCACTCCGCCCCTCCGTTCGAGCCCATCTCTGTTTCCATTACCCAAGAGCTTACCTCACAACTACTGCGCGACCACACACAGGCCCGAACGCCCTCTTCTTATCATACATTATCAAAACCCCATACAAACCGTATCGATTTTCGACCCGGCGCTGCGGCTGCCCAGCACAAGCGCGTCTAAGCGACCAGAGCCTCCTGCTATCTCCTTCGACCTGCCTTTGTCGCATCTCTCGCAGCTCTTGGCGCCTCGGTGCCCCTCTATCTGGACGGAGGGGTACGGTGGCCGTAGATGGGAGATAGTCTCGTAACAGATATGACGGCCCCCGTGGGCAAGGCAGAGGCTTCGCGCGATGGTTCGACCGACTCTATCGGATCGTCGCCCGAACCTGGTCTGGCGGAGACATATACCCAGGAAGAGCCCCAGCAGCAGAAGCGCAAAGGCGGCCGTAAACCTGTGAGCCTTCCTGATGCCAATTGCCTTGCCTGTCATGGCTGCAGCAATTGAATCGCCAATCACTATGTCGAAGATAGGACTAACCAAGCGTCGTAAGATATATGCCACCTCAGAGGAGCGCAAGCAGCGCAATAGACAGGCGCAAGCCGCCTTTCGTGAGCGCCGTACAGAGTACATCAAGCAGCTGGAGAGCACCATAAAGCACCATGAGGACACGCTGCAGAACCTGCAGAACAGTCACCGCAACGCCGCCGACGAATGCCTTATGCTCCGGTATAAGAATTCTCTACTCGAGAGGATTCTGCTAGAGAAAGGTAGCCCCAATCTTATCAAGACGTCTATCAATCAGGGTACACACGCTAACCTCTTGCTCCACCAGGTATCGACGTCCAGGCCGAGCTGCGCGCGAAGACTGGCAGTCCAAACCTGGGGCCGACCAGAGCCCCAGCGTCTGCACACACCTCGCCCAACCAGGCGCCTCTCCAACAACGTGCTATATTGAACAGACAACAACAGCGGCGCTCGCTCCAAGGCCCGCCCAAGGTTGATAGCGTCAATGGCTTGCCCATGATACAGCCGGATGGGCCGATTCAGCGTTCACCACTGTCGCAACCCACTCCTGGCTCGCATCTCTCGTCGCCTGCTCAATCAGCAACGCGCTCGCCCAGCTTCATACCTCATGGTCAATCAGTGTCTCCCAACTTTGGGCCCATACCTCCACAACAGCAGCAGCACCAACAGCAGCAGCCACTACGGCCACAGCCGCCTAGATCAAACTTTACTCCCATGATGGGTGCTCAGCGCCCTTCGCTCGTAACGAACCAGGCTCCCGCAAATGGCATAGCAAACGCGTCTACTGTTGGCAGCAACGGTAACGGCATAACTCAGAGCAGTGGTCCTACGTCTTTCTACCAGACACAGTTCACGGACCACATGAGTCAACTCGGCAAGCTGACCCGTTTCCTATCCCCTCTTAAGTATAGGGCTTTGTAATCCTAGGCTGATTTCGTGTTACAGAGCAGGAGTACGAGGAACAAGCCGACTCCTACGACCACGACGACCCGAGCGAGCACTCCGCTGGCCCTGGCCCATTCCCGCAACAGAACTTCCCGCCGTCGAACAACATGCCACCACCGATGCCGCCCTCGCAGAACCCACCCTTTACGAGCCCAGCAGCTTTGGCGCCCAACGACGGAGGCCATGCCTACAATGGCATGAGCAACAACCACCTCTTCGACCCGTACGACCCTATGCTTGACGCCGACCCCTTTGGACTCTCGGCCAGCATGCACTTCCCCACGATGTATGAGAGTAGATGATGATACGAGGAAAGGATAGGAAGAGGGGGCTATATTGGAGTTATCAGGGACCGAATTGGATCACCGCCGACTGATACCCTCCCATGACGTTGTTTAGCGGGCGCAACAACTGCTTTTACCCAATCGACAATGTGTCACGACGGTACGACGGCGTTCAACATGAGACCACGAGTCTCGATACGGGGGAATTCTACAAAAAAGTTATCATTCAACCTGGGGCAGGTTTACGACATGTGTACTTGTGATGGAAATTGCTTGGGGTTATTGCTATGGACGCGGGTGAATATTTCTCATCCATACGCTTCACTCTGGCATCGCTGCCTGTCTAGTGACACTGGAAGGCGGGACGATGCTTTGTACATATTGTAATGCAGTCGGCCGCAACTATCGAGTCAATGTTGCACCCCCCCTCATACTCCCACAACGCCGTGACAGCGCCCATGCTCTTTAACCAAGGCCAAGTCAGGCCTTTTCACATCCTGCGACACTATAGCGATGCGGTCGCATTCTGGAGCTGCATTGGACGCATTCACAATTGCTTTTCCTGACAAAAAGCATTGCATGGGTGAAACAGCCTCGGAATGACGTGCGCTTGAACGCGCATTCAAATCAACATTGACACGCCAGCGGCGCAAGAGCTGCAGACTAACAGGTTGGTTACAGTGAATACCGTGTGCCTCAAGACTTTGTTTTGAGCTGCACTCGCACAAGAATCGAGTGAAGCGCTGTATGCGGCAAGAACCGCAGCGCTCATGTTTCTTTGTGCCTCCAATAGTCTTAGCCCCACTACACTCGCTTACGGAAGCAACCCACGGCCATTTTCGATTGACCAAAACCTCGTGCCCGCAACATCGCGCCTATCACCCCGTTCGCGAGTCAACTTCTGAGAGCCACGTCCCTAAAATCTGTAGGGCAAGCTCTCGCATTCTTTTTCTCTCCCGGCAGATTGTGCATCTAGAAGGGCAAAGCGCGAAAGGCGCTCCAATCCGTCAAGATGTCGCAAATTGCTTCCAAGGTAAGCTACAACTCACCCCACCATCAGGTTCAGCTTCGCGCCTTCCATTGAGGGCTGCGAGAGGGCCTGCACCACAGTAGACAGCTTCAAGATGCTAATTCCAACTGCAGAACATTTACGAGCTGCTGGGTATGTCGCAGCGCACAGCACAGGCACCGAACTCTCACTCACGACCCCGCAGGCAATGACCCCGAGCTCGACCCCGACAGGCCGGCTGACCCACCGACGAGGGCGATTGAGAAGCCCGTCATGAGGCACGGCAAGCGCGAGGGAACCGATGCCCCCAAGCCCATGCCCGAGAGGATGAGCAACCAGAACCGTGCCAAGCAGTCCGACAACGCCAACGACAACGGTACGTCGGATACAAAGAGCAATCCCCATGCTCTACACTCTCATGGGAGGTTCAGTGGACAATTGCTAACGCAGCACAGCATTCCGGGATCGCGGCGTCGGCTCTGACAAGAACCGCGGCAGGGGATCTGGCGGTGAGTGCCCTGTCACTGGTCAATTCGTACCTATACTGACGTTTCGCAGAGCCTACCAGCACTGGAGGTCGTGGTGGACAGCGTGGCCGCGGTCGCGGTGGACGCGGAGGTCGCGGAGGCGCTGCTCAGGGTGACCGTCATAGCAGGACTGGCATCGCGTAAGAAATCCCATGTCATATAACGACCATATCTAACGATCTCCAGCGAGCACGACAAGCAGGCCGCACACGGCTGGGGCGGAAAGGACGGCGATGCCGAGTTGGCTGACGAGCAGGCTGGAGAGGCCATGGCTCAGGCTGAAGAGAAGGACGCCATCAAGGAGGACGCCGAGGGCGAGGCCGATGCCGAGCCTGAGGACAAGAGCAAGTCCTACGCCGCCTACCTCGCTGAGCTCGCCGAGAAGAAGCTCTCTCTCGCCGCCCAGAACGTCCGCAAGGCCAACGAGGGCAGCAGCACCAAGTTCCCTGAGGGCACTGCTCTCGCCCGTGAGGAGCAAGAGGACTTCATGGCCGGTTCCCAAGGCAAGGCCAAGCGCGAGCGCGCCCGCAAGGAAAAGGTCCACGTCGAGCTTGACGGTGACCGCATGCTTGCTCCCCCTCCCCGTGAGGGTGGCAGCCGAGGAGGACGCGGCCGTGGCGAAGGCCGTGGCGAGTTCCGCGGTCGTGGCCGTGGCGGCGGTGAATTCCGTGGCGAGGGACGTGGTCGCGGCGAAGGTCGTGGCGAGTTCCGCGGACGTGGCCGTGGCGGTGAGGGTCGTGGACGTGGCGAGGCCCGTGGTCGTGGAGGCCGCGGCGGTGCCCAGTCCAACATCAACATCACCGATTCCAGCGCCTTCCCCAGCCTGGGCGCATAGATTGCGTCAACCTTGGTTCCGGCCTGAAAACAGGACATACCTGCATCCGACAGTCAAGTGTGGATGAAATGAACGAATGAATAAGCTATCTCACGACGGGACGAGCGAACGGAGAGCGAAAGCACAATATCAAGGAATCTCGATCAGAGATGTCGGCGGGCTAAAATACTTACATCTACCGGTACCACGAATGTAGTGAACTTGAGCTCAACCTTTGCAAGTGTTTTGATTCCCCGGTTGGTCTTCTCGTGTGCGGTAGTACGTTTCTATGAACAAGAATAAAAAATTGTATCTGATGATTGTGTGTACGTTGATAACACCCTCACGCTCTTGTCAACTATAAGGAGTGCTTGTAGAAAGGACGAGTGGACTCATGTTATCCCGAGGCGCGCTAGAATGCTAGAAGTCCAACTGAATGCTTGAAGTAAGAGGAGACAGTCAAGCATGCAATGTGTGAGATAGCTCCGATATCATCAGTTCAGGGAATATGAGGCGTATATAATCTCAAGTAGTAGGCCGGTAGCATATGTATGAGTGTATCAAAGTACTGAGACAATAGGGCTATGAAACCATATAAGAATCGACGTTGCCTCTCTACATGAAGATGATTCAAGTCAATACAATCGTCCGGTCCTGATATTAGGACGAAGCGGGGAGTGGTTCGATGCGCAAATATCGTGTGATGGAGCATGCAATCGCTGACCGAGACATATACATCACCGCAAGACGCCTATACAATCCACATGCAACCCCATGGTATTCTCCCACACTATTTATCATTTTGAAGTGCATAGACGAGTGCTCCAGTTACTTGCTATACGCCGTTCGATAACAAGTGTCCAAATCTTCTCATTGAAAAGCTTCTTGAAACTACGGAAGCAACGCCGTATGCCCATAACGCCCCTGCAGTTCAACGTCAAATTCCCCATGCTATTAAATGTTGCAAGACTCCGTGTAAAGTAAGAGGTACGGAAAGGTTCAGGACTCTCACTTCCCCTCTTCAGCAGCCAAGATACCGTCTTTGCACGATGCGCACACAAGTAAGGCGCAGTTAACGCACTCATGGGCGAGACTGAACTTCATAGAGAAGATGTTCGATGGGGCATTGAAGGTAGCTTGAGCCTTTCCTTTCGCTTGCGGAGGGACGACGTCAGTGACGAATGACGCTTCGGATGCTCGTCGCCGAAGCTCGATTTCAGTTGTGGAGACGATATTGCCGTAGGTATCTACCACGCGGCCGGAAGAGTACTGAATATCCTCCATAGGCGAGGTTTCGCGAATGGGCACACTTTCAGAGAGCGGAGAGGCGACGGAAGTAGTGAGATGGGGCGCTGTTCCAATGGCATCACCAGCTTGGAAGAGCCCGCGAGGAGGTATGTATCCACCCCGTCCGCGACCGCGCCCTCGCCCTGGTCCGTTACCCCTCCTGAACCCTCGACCGGCTCTTCGTACTATACCTGCGGCTACGGTCTTTGCCTTCATCCCATTGACTGCGGTTTTGGGAGCTTCGATCTCTGGGTGTATTGAACACCAGCATTTTACACATTCCATCTCAGCCGCGGAATCGTTGATTAGAGCTTTTGCGAGGGGGATTCTGTAGGTTTCGAAGCTGTGGTCACAGTTCCATGAGCGGTCCTGGTAGTCTTCCCCTGGCTCTTCACCAAAGTCTAGATCTTGATTCTCCCAGTAACGAGGCCCTCCAGCATCAAGATTACGTGGAGGCGCTGGCTGTGGCGTAGATATCGCTGCTGCGCCAACCGTCTCTTGCGCTTGAGATGTCTCGTTGGGTAGCGCCGATGCATCGTTCGTGCCAGATGGAGGCTCGCCCTCATCAGACTCCGTGATATTGCCGTCACTGCCGTCGTCTTCCCCATATTCATTACACGCTCCACCACAGTCCTCCGGCTCGTCCATACACATGTAGCAGAAGTGCGCTCCACACCGACACTCCATGTGTAGACAACCGTACATTCGTTTCAGTCCATGACCGCACTTCGGACACCTCTTATATCCCCAGCTCTTCAGTAGCTCTGTAGTTTCTGCATCGATGCCAAATTCAGAGATATTGCATATAGCGTCCGGGTGAGCGACTTGCCGACATGTGAGACAGATATCAGCTGAGCAGGTTGGACACGCAAAGACGTTCAACGTTGGCGTTCCAACACCAGAGTCAGCGCGCTTCCCTTGCTTTTTTGTTGCCTGATCGGGCAGGAGTCGTTCTGGAATGAAGGCCGAGCATGTTGGCACTGGACAATAGAATGGATTTGGTGTGAGCCACTCTTCGTACTTCGATTTGAACTCTGTGAACTCCTCCTTTGTCAGGTGCGGTTTTGCGTAATGAATTGGTATCTGTCCGCAGCACCTTGGAGGCATGCGCGTGGTATCTTTACAGCATTCGGTGAACATCCTCTTGATACACGACCCACAGTATGTACTGCCACATTGTCTGCATGGCTTCACAACCTCCTTTGAGTGCTTCGGACTTTTGGCACCTGGTAATTCCGTACAGCATATAATACACTGTACTTCTGGTAATGGTAAGGTAAGAGTAGGCTTTGCTGGTGGTGGAGGAGGCGGGGGCATGGTAATCGCGGGCGGGGGTTCAGGGTCGGTATGATCGTGTTGGATAGACATGAGTCGACGCTCTTCTAAGAAGAGAAGGAAGGAAGTGGTGATGTTTGGGGCTTGTTCCATGGCGATGGAAGGTGCAAGAGTTGCGAACGTTGTTGCGGGCGCGCTGTTGCGTCTTTGCGGAATAACTGGTACCGTGGTAGAGGTTGCAACGTTGATATCGTCGTAACAATAAGGGTCTGAGACCCGTGGTGTGGCCTCTTGGCAGTCCCGTTTGGCGTTTGCATGGTCAATGTCGTGATGTTGGGCAGTCGCGACTGGCGAGGCAACAGCTTTCACGTGCGGCCGTACCGCTCGAGAGAACTTAGAACCCATAGTAAACGAGATGGCGTATGCTACTGTTACACATGAAGCTCTCAGCAAGAAGACCTTAAATAGAGAACAGCATGCAGTTAAATGTGCGAGGTTTGACTCAAGGCTGTTGACTCAACGGAAGGCGCAGTGGTGCTGCCTGCAGGCAGCCAGCCTTGCGGCGCTGACAGTCATTGGCTTCGACGAGACATCATCACAGTACCCCACAGATACCAGACATCTCCTAGCTTCAATGAGACTGTGGCCTGAAGACGTATCTGGTCGACCTCTTCACGTATGCTGATTGATCAATCGATGCTCCGAGACTCGTGTCGTACTGCGAGAGCATGGTGAGGGCTGACCATGACGTCAGATCACGAGCCTTCGCCCTTCAGCCATATGACTCTGGTAGGGGCACAACAACAGAACCTCGAAACATAGGACATTCCGCCCTTTCGATGGCAGAAAGCTGCATGCGGTTGAGGGCACGATGTCGTGCACAGCCAGCAGGCGGCCTACTCTCTAGTAGCTCCACCAACCCCGCACCGGGTTTAGCGCCATCTGGGGCTTCATCTTTCGCTAGCTTTCACACTCGAAATCCATCATCCGAACCTGTGTCGCGGTACGCCTACTAAGAAACAGTTGCTGGATCCGCTTCTTGTCGCTACCATCTGATGAAGGTCACCTGGCCATCGTCTTGTATCCTAGAGATCATGGCGCGTACCGGCACGAAGGGTAGTCGTGTAGGCGTGTAGCTCTATGCTCTTCGTCCTCAGATGTGATTGTAGCTCCGAGTCAGACAAGTTGACTGATGTTGCTGTGAAGCTCAAAACTTTTTGTTCGCGATTCCTCACCAGCTGGAAACCAGACATGCTTCGTCATCAATGTCGCAACTCTCGAAGCTAGTCAGACCCTGAGCCATGCACACGTAGGAAGGCGCATCTCCGAAAGCGATCGATTGTCGTCTCCAGCTGCTGAGAGTCCGTATGGCGCTGCATCAAAGACATGCTAGACTTGATCGGATTTAGGCTCGAGAGGAGAAGAACAGGCTCCACAATCTAAGTTCAGTATTTCGACGGAGTGAAAAGTTCAGTGTAATACGTGATATGTGATCCAAGTTATCTCGAAGGGCTTGGCTATAGGCTAGGCTCAACTGCGGATATAACATGACGGCCCGGTGCAATTCAATCTGACCGCACCGAGATGATGTTGAGTAAGCCTACGCCGTTGGGCACAACTCCAAGAGAGAGCTCCAATCTCTTGCATCGGCATCGTGGAATGTGGCGCAGACGGTCGTCTTCACCCGAAATACGCTCATACGTTCATACGCTGAAACCTGGTAGACTTCTGCAGGCTAGACGTAATAGGTGCTATTTCCACGCGGAGCGGGGTATATAGCGTGAACGACTCATGCAAGTCCTTGCACAGGACGACGACATCTAGATTGACCACCACCAGCGATATGCCTTGAAAGCGCGAAGCTAATACACCGCGACTACGTTGATTAAGTTGCGATCGTCACACTGGAAAACGGGTACTCGGATATTGCTGGTATTCTTAGGACTCGGAGCCAACGTGGCTAGCGATGTTCTTGGGTAGGGATCGCAGACTATCGGTGTACCGCGAGGTACTTTTGACATTCAAGGTACTTTGTACCGTTCACAACATAGTGACCAATTGAGAGACACAGCCAAGCATGGCGGGTGGTAGACGACATGCCGAACAACGTACCGTCGGCTCGTGTATCCGCTTGGTATTGACGCGATGCTGCTCTGAGAGAAAAGGTGTAGCACAAATGGGTCAGTATCGGGGTCAAGTTACTCAGACCAGATCAGTGACGTGAGTGACTTTCGTTGTACCACCTGCCGAGTGGGGCGGCCCACGAGAGCGTCCTGGTGCTTACTAGATCATCCGGTGGAAAAGCTCTCAAGCGCACCTGGTCGGCTGCTAGTTGCTCGACAGCACACGCCGAGGCAACGGTCCGGACGTAAACGTGAGCTTGCAAAACGGGAGCATGTCCTCAAAGAGTTTTCCCGAGGATTCGCCAATGTATAATGCGGGTGCTCCAGGTAATACTGGGGTCTACCCCGAGGAGCTATACCGCCGATTTCTCAGCCCAACGGAATGTCGGACCTCACAGCAGACGCTACTGAGCAGATGCTAGAGACCAAGGTTTGCGACTTTGCGGCGCAGTTGAAGACGGATGCATGGAAGCTCGAATACGACACCAACCCCGCACTGGGTGTCTTGCCCTGGCTTGGACGTCTTGAGCCAGCGAGACAGGGCGCCTCACGCACCTCCCACTGCGAGCTTGGCTGTTCTGTGGCGCTCGGAAAGGGCTTTTGAGTGTGAGCTTATATGCACGTCCGGGGTTGACGTAGGTAGATGACGATGTACACGGCCAGGGTAATTCAACGCGCCCGTGCACGTAGCTCAAGGGAGGGAGAGAAGCAATATTTCTTCTTCTCCCTTGTGGAGCTACCCTGACGTGATGCAGCTGCGAGAAGTCGATGGTCGCTGCATATGCGCAGCAGTCTTGACTGGAGACGGACCATGTGATGGGGCTTCCAAGGAAACATCGGGGCCAGAAGAACACAGCGGAGGCACCGGGGTGCGCTCCATCGAGTCATTGAGGGCTTAGGGGCGGGGATCAGCAGGTTCTGCACACGTCCCCCGCAGAAGAAGAGGCAGCCGCTTGCGCCTGGGGTCGTGACGGCGCATGGTGCTAGGGGACGGGTAGCTGGGCGCTGGGGAAGCTATGCCCTGCCCATGTCACTTGCTGCTCGCGGCTGTGAATAAAGCTGTCATGGCGCCCGGGACTTTAGGCCTGTGTCTGCGAGCGCTTTCAACTCCTACTTGCATACTACCACAGTAGATTTATATTACTGTGTTCTTGTATCTCAATCGCCGCGTTTCCCAGCCAGCCGACGCCATGCTGTGGCTTGCACAAGCATTGTTTGCGGGCCTTGCCCACGCCCAGGTCTGTTTGCACATCCTCTAATTACGCACCACAACGCCGTTGGCACTGCAAGATGTTTGTATTCAAGCTGCAGAGATGCTGCGCGATCTTGCGCATCTTGTTGTTGCCCTCTTCCCCTTTCTGCGCGCAGTACAATTCACCCCTGCAGTTGTGTTTACGAGCTTACGCTGATCATAAACAAGTATTCCAACAACACGGGCTCTAACGACACCAGCAGTCCATTGAACTTTGCTGAGAGTCCTCCATACTACCCCAGCCCGTACGTACAAATTTCGGCATTTTACAAGTCATTAGCCGTAGAAGTGGGCTTGACAGGTGTGGGGAAGAGCGAAGGAGCGCCGGCTCCACCAAGCTTTCACATGCGGCAGTTGCATCGCGACACGACCGAGCTTCACATCTGGAACACAATTGCTGACTCGAACATAGCTGGGCAGAGGACACCACTGGCGACTGGGCTGATGCCATTACCAAGGCAAAGGCATTTGTCAGCCAGCTTACTCTCATCGAGAAAGTGAACCTCACCACCGGAACTGGATGGCAGAGTGACGCCTGCGTTGGCAACGTTGGCGCCATCCCCCGTCTCGACTTCGACCCTCTCTGCTTGCAAGACAGCCCTCTGGGTATCCGTTTCGCCGATTACGTCTCTGCTTTCCCCGCAGGTGGCACCATCGCTGCATCATGGGACCGTGGCGAGTTCTACCGCCGTGGTTACCAGATGGGTCAGGAGCACCGCGCAAAGGGTGTCGACGTGCAACTCGGCCCTGCTATCGGTCCTCTTGGTCGCCATCCCAAGGGTGGAGTAAGTTGTTCGACCCAACCGCATTAACATTCACTAATATCTGCCCAGCGTAACTGGGAAGGTTTCTCTCCTGACCCAGTCCTGACTGGCCATGCTGTCGCCGACACCGTCCGCGGTATCCAGGACGCTGGTGTCATTGCCTGCACCAAGCACTTCATCATGAACGAGCAGGAGCACTTCCGCCAGCCCGGTAACTTCGAGGACTTTGGCTTCGTCGATGCCATCAGCTCCAACTTGGATGACAAGACTCTGCACGAGCTCTACCTGTGGCCTTTCGCCGACGCCATCCGTGCTGGAACTGGATCCATCATGTGCTCTTACAACAAGGTCAACAACTCCCAGGTCTGCCAGAACTCGTACCTCCAGAACTACATTCTGAAGGGCGAGCTTGGCTTCCAGGGATTCATCGTCTCTGATTGGGATGCTCAGCACTCTGGTGTGTCTTCCACCCTTGCTGGTCTTGACATGACTATGCCCGGTGACACCGACTTCAACTCTGGCCAGTCCTTCTGGGGAACCAACCTGACTATCTCCATCCTCAACGGTACCGTTCCCCAGTGGCGTCTCGACGATGCGGCTGTCCGCATCATGGCCGCCTACTACTTCGTCGGCCTTGACGAGTCCATCCCTGTCAACTTCGACAGCTGGCAACGCGACACTTACGGATACGAGCACTACTACGCACAAGTTGGCAATAAGCTCGTCAACCAGCACATTGACGTTCGCATGGACCACTTCCGCTCCATTCGCCGCTCTGCTGCCAAGTCGACTGTCATGCTCAAGAACTCTGGTGTCCTTCCTCTCTCCGGAAACGAGAAGTGGACTGGTGTCTTCGGCAACGATGCTGGTGAGAACGAGTATGGTCCCAACGGATGCGCTGACCGCGGTTGTGACAACGGTACCTTGGCCATGGGCTGGGGATCGGGAACTGCCGACTTCCCTTACTTGGTCACTCCTCTCGAGTCCATCAAGCGCGAGGTTACTGACAACGGTGGTGTCGTCACTTCCGTCACCGACAACTGGGCCTACGCGCAGATCCAGGCAATGGCTAGCCAAGTTAGCCACGCTATCGTCTTCGTCAACGCCGACTCTGGTGAAGGTTACATCACCGTCGACGGTATATATTATCCTACTTTTACATTGAAACTTTATTAACTCAGGCACAGGCAACATGGGTGACCGCAACAACCTCACTGTCTGGCAAGACGGTGAGACTCTGATCCAGAACGTGTCGGCACTGTGCAACAACACCATTGTCGTCATTCACTCTGTCGGACCTGTCCTTGTCAACAACTTCTACGACAACGAGAACATCACTGCCATTCTCTGGGCTGGTCTTCCCGGCCAAGAGTCTGGCAACGCCATCGTCGACATCCTCTACGGCCGCCACAACCCCGGTGGCAAGTTGCCCTTCACCATTGGCAGCTCCCAGGAAGAGTACGGCCCTGATGTCACTTACGAGCCCACCAACGGCCACGGCAGCCCCCAGGACAACTTCGACGAGGGTGTCTTCATTGACTACCGTGCGTTCGACAAGAAGAACATCACCCCCATCTACGAGTTCGGTTTCGGTCTCTCCTACACCACCTTCGAGTACTCTAACATCAGTGTCGTCAAGGTGCCTGCTGGCGCATACGAGCCCACTACTGGCCAGACCATCGCTGCCCCTACTCTTGGCAACTACAGCAGGAATATTGAGGAGTACCAGTTCCCCGCCAACTTCACCCGCCCGGCCACCTTCATCTACCCCTACCTGAACTCGACTGACCTTGCTGAGGCGTCACAAGACCCTGAGTACGGTGTCGACTACACGTGGCCTGAAGGTTCCACTGATGGCTCACCCCAGGCCCGCATCGCTGCCGGTGGTGCTCCCGGTGGTAACCCTCAGCTGTGGGACGTCCTCTACACAGTCGAGGCCACCATCACCAACAACGGCACCGTCGCTGGTGACGAAGTTGTGCAGTGCTACATCGCTCTCGGTGGACCTGAAGACCCGGTGGTCCAGCTCCGCGCCTTTGACCGTCTGAGCATTCAGCCCGGCATGAGCGCTACCTTCCACGCTGACATCACCCGCCGTGACATCAGCAACTGGGACGTCGCTGCCCAGAACTGGGTCATCTCCGAGTACCCCAAGACGGTGTACGTTGGTGCTAGCTCGCGTAAGTTGTTGCTTACTGCGGAGATGGACACCAGCGACTACACTTCGTAGAGGAGTCGTTGAGATCTGTATTGTTTGGATAAAAACCATCAACAGTAATGTTCAATCCTTAATTGTGAGCTAGTCATAGCTAGTTTTATGAAGAAACGAATCTTTGTGACTATTGCCTGATGGTGTGTGCACGTGTCTTGCCTGTCAAACTTGGTGAAACCGCTACATGGACGCTTGATCGATCCCGACAGACGGCTATGGTGCCCTATCGCGATGGATTGAGGGGTAATGCGTATCCCGGGCCGGCTGCGCTTCGGCGTGGAGCCTCGATGACGGGCGACAGTCAAGGAATGCGTTTACGAGGTGACTAATGTAGCTAAAGCGATCAAAATTAGACGCGTCACGAGACGAACGATGCAAAGTTGCGATCGTTATGCAGGATGTCGACACGGTATTTTGCGACGTTCTTCGCTCATCGTGTAGCAGTACACACAGCAAGCGAGCGTGAGTAAGCGTCCGAAGCGGCAACGATTGGCGTCGTGTTGGTGGGCCGTTGGTGCAGCCAGCAGCGATCCTGTTGGCGGCATGCGAACGGTTTTCAAGCCCGATTGCATAGCGTCATTGTTTGCTTGGCTGGGCCCGACGCGCACAGTCGGCACCTGAGCGTTTGGGGCCTCTGGGTGCGCTGGAGAAGCAATGCTCAGGGCGCAATGACAGGAGGCGGGCATCATATTGCAGGCGTCCCGTTTGACAGCGGCGCAGCGTGCATGTTTGGAAGTCTGGGTCTGGGTCGCTCACGGCTGGGGGCGCGCTGCCAGCTACCGCGTTATTTTGATCACGAGTGCGCACGGATAGCATCTTGAGCCAGGACACCAAGGCGACGTAATTTGTCCCCTTCCGTGCTCCTGCGGCTCTGCTCCATTATCTCTCTATCGATAGCCACCGACTATCTGACTATCCCACGCGTCGCGCATTGTCACCGTTGTCTCGCTGCGTCCTGAGGTCATCGCCACGCCTGCGCTAGCCACCAAGTCGCGTCGTGCTGGAATAACAAACACGCCGATACGTCGACCCTTCCGCCCACGACCGCGCGCTCTTCCACCCTCCTCGTCACCACCGCCCTGCGACGCCTGCCCCCGGCCCGCCGCCGCTCCCTGGACGACGCCTTCCAGTCGCGCGCAGTGCATTGGGAATCCAACACCGACGTTTCGCGGTAAGCAGCTCCCGTTCCGAGTGTGTCGAGTCGCTTGGTGGGGCGCCTGGCTGGCTGCTCTTCGCACGTCCGTGGCTGGCTCGTCCCTCTCCCATGGTCCGCCGTCACCACCCAAAACAAATAATACACGGATGCCCACACTCGCACAACTCTCGCTGATACATTCTTCTCCTCCACAGATTCGCTCGCTAGCCCCCCGCATGCACCATGTCGACTCGTAGAAGTCTTCGTTCGCGCAGAGACGCCCAGCAGCAGTCTGAACCCGACACGCCAGATGCCACGCCCTCGCGCAAGCGCAGGCGGGTGAGCAGCCCCAACACCACCAGTGTTGCGGCGAACTTGTACTCACTCGCACAGTTGAATGGCGCCGCCCAAGAGCCCGCTGCTACGGCCGCCCCCGACCCGCCCCGTACCCGCATCACAGAGTCGGTCGCCAGCAACGACTCCAACACGACACTGCCCAACGGCGGAGACGCAGAAAACCCCATGGACCCCATAGAGCGCCAGAACATCGTCATAGCCGCCCTCCGCGTGCCCGGTTATGTGCCCCACGCTGCCATCGACTATGCCAACGACCTGCAGTCGCAGCGCAACAAGGGCAAGAACATCCCGGCCTTTGCCAAGATTGCTGCCCGCGACTGGTGCTTCTTCGTTCAGGACACGCAAGTTAGAATCGGCCGTGTAGACTCGAACACACGCTCCAACCTACAGAGCTCTCAGCCCGACATCTCTGGGCTGCCTCCAAGTGAATCCAACCGCCAGGACTGGGGCGTGCACATTGACCTCGGACCTGAGCGCCAGATATCCCGCGTCCACGCCGAGATCAACTTTGAGGTTGACGACCAGCAGTGGTACATCACTGTAAACAGCCGCAACGGTCTCAAGCTAGACGACCGCCATCTCACCAGAGGAGACAAGGCACCCCTACACTCGGGTATCTGTATCAGCATCATGAGCACTCAGATGCTGTTCCTTCTCGCCAACCAAGAGGACCACTTTCACCCTATGTTGTGGCGTCAGGTTAAGAATGAGGACGCTGCCGAGTCTGACAATGACGGCAACCCGCCGCCAAAACCCCATCAGCACGCGCATCCCAGCGGACCGACGCCCAAGCGCGACCAGTACGATCCGTTCCCACCGTCTTCGCACCCTCGCAACAAACACCAATCGTCACAAGCATACTACAACCAGATGACATCCACCCCGGGATACCCACAACCCGGAACCCCCATGACCTTCCGCGGCGAAAAGGACCCCCGCAGCAAAGGCTCACCTGCTACCTTCTCTCGAGCAGTTCTACTAGAAAATGGCGACGATATTGACTACAGCTTAGACTCAACTAAAGAAATCAAGCCGCCTCACAGCTACGCCCAGCTCATCGGCCAAGCGATCCTCAGTAGCGAGGAAGAGATGCTCACGCTTGCCAACATCTACGACTACATCAAGTCCCGGTATGCCTTCTTCCGCCACACAAACAGTGGCTGGCAGAACAGCATTCGACACAATCTGTCTCTCAACAAGTCATTTGAAAAGGTTGCACGCCGCACCGACGAGCCTGGCAAGGGTATGAAGTGGAAGATTGCAGAGTCAGAGAAGGAAGAGTTCATCAAGAAGCAACTGCTTAACCCTCGCAAGGGCGGTGTGGCAATCGGATACCGCATAGACGGCTCAGGGCCTAGTTCGCCCGCGCTGGGCAATCCATCTCAAGCCACCGAGCGCCTTGTAGGTGCCCTGGAGCGCGACAACCGCCAAAGCCAATACCCTCCTCGCGTCAAGTCGCCTCCACGATCCGCTACGCCCCCGCTTTCGTCGGTCCCGATGGCCACCGAATCCTACACTCCAGACCGCGGCCCACGCCCATTTGGAGGTTTCAAGCAATCGCCGACTATACGCGACCAGGATCGGTTCGTCACTCCGGCGAAGCGCCTTGTTTATGGAGCCAATGACGGCCAGGAACCTACTCACATCAAGCAGGACGAATCTCGACTGGAATCATCACCCGGTGTGGACCCCGTTAAGCAGAGTGTCCCTGGTATGAAGACAGACGTCGGTAACTCACCACCGACCCTGTACTCGGACACCGGGTCGAACAACATGAATGGCAACTACGATGCGAACCGAATGAACAATGCCCTCGTCACCCCACTTGTTTCCCGCCACGCACCCCGTCTCGCACCCCCCAGCACAGCTCAAATGCCCAGCCAGTACATGGCATTCTCCAGCCCAGCACCTTTCTGGAAGTTCGTCGACCTCCCCAGCACACCTGCCAAAGCACCCCTCGAGCTCAGCCCCATCAAACTACAACGTCCAGACTTCAAAGATGGCGATGACGACGACCACCCTAGTTCACCGCCCATGTTGCCGTACAACAGCGCAGAGCCCGAAGACAATGAAGATCAAGACCAAGATGCCGAGGAGAAAGGCGAAGAAGAGGAAGATGCCGGCCCAGAGAGTCCAAGTCGTACCGTCTCCAGACCCGCCAGTCGGCATATTGGAAGCCAGCGTTCCCGATCAAATAGCAATGTCAACGGGCTTGGATTGGGTATCGTGGGCAATGGAGGGATGGTACGCGGTGCCAGCCTGACGAGCTTCGAGGAGGAGCCTGAGCCCGAGGAGGAAAGCTACGATCTTTCAAAGTATGTTGCGAATGCGTCCTTGTCTTTCGTAACGGTGCACTGCTAACAATTCAACAGGGGCTTCCAAAAAATCGGCTCCTTCCACCGCAGCATGGCTCAAGCCCACGGTCTCGGCAGCATAGGCAGCCGCGCTACTGCTACACCACCTCCCCATCCTCCCCATCTCGCGCGCACCAGTGTCCCTGCAAACATGTAGACTGAGTTGCAGGACGATATAGACCAACAGACATTAGCGATATATCTTCTCCTCTCACGTTTCGGTACAGATCCTATACTACCATCTGACGACGGTGTGGGTGGTCCAAACTCTTCAGAATGAGCGAAAGTTGGATTATGACGGTTACGACACTTCCTTGTTGTGTGTTTGATTAGGTCGCATCTCGGTTTCTCGGTTTATCGGTCCGCAAAACTCTGCGTATGCATGGAGTTGAGTGTGTTGTTCGTCATACGGATTGTTGTCTTCATTCTATTGCTGCATCACTTTATCGATCGTATCACTCCGCTTATGGCGTTCTATGGGGCATTATGGCATTCTGGGGCAAAAACGGGTGCGTCATGATAATGATGGTGTGTTCAGTTTCTTTCCTGCTGCTATCTGCATCGGTTACGAGGGGGAGGGGTAGGATAAGATGGCTATGCGTATGGATTATGGAAGAGTGGGAAAGTTTGGATGGTGTATGCTTGTAGTGTTAGGCAATGAATGAAAGCATATATCTTTTGAAAGTGGTTCCTGCTCGGATGTTTGACGTGTTTACAAATGTGACCATCGCAAATGGGACTGGGATGGCATGCATGACCTGTAGTTACTCTAGCTTCGATGGCAAAGTTCATTTGGTACGGGTCAGATACCAGCTGTTCCATTGCACATTTATCACCTCACATATATATTGGGATGCCTCATCACTTTCAGTTCCCTTCCATTGTTCCCTTTCTGCTGGCCGTGCAGGTAACATAAGCTACCTAGGTACCAATATACACAAGTCCACCCCCCTCAGTCATCCCATTTCCCTTCCCCATCCATCGTCAGACCAATACGCAATGCAATCCAGCCCAGCCCAATCTAATTGATCTCCTTATGAGGGAACCACTTGCTCGGCTTAAGGTTCTTCTCCTCAAGCGGCGCATCCAACACACCCAATCGCCTTATCTCGCCCGCAGACGGTGCGTCGTCGCGTTTTATGTTGGCTTCGGCTTTGCGGTACGCGGCTTGGAGGGCGAGGGTACGGGCAGCCTGTTGTTGCATTGTCAGCGTTGGTGTTCTGGTCTAGGTTGGTGGGGGGGAGGAGGGACTGTGTGGGAGGTGTAATGAGAAGATGGGATTGATTGGGAGATGGTAGGGGGAGGGGGTGAGGTTTGGAGGTACGCACCTCCTTCTTGTGGTGAAGGCACTCGTAGTAGTCCTCAAGGACGGGGGCGCATTTTGCCTTGCCAGAGTCGTCCTCGGCGTTTGTGTTGGTCGTGTAGCATGCGAGGACTTCTTGCCAGAAGGGGAAGCAGCGGGATGGGCCTGGGGTGATGTGTTAGTTGATGTTTGAGAACTCTATGTAGAGGCGCTTCTTCTTGCTTCGTATGGATAAGAACGAGATCAAAAAGCTTTGGAGGGTTGCGGCGCGAGCGAACGGTCGGTCGAGTTGAGGGCATGTAGCGAGCGAAGGGCGGACACTGGTGGTGAAGATGTGATAGCCGTCTTGCGATATTAAAGCCATTCTTGGAGGTCCCGTCGATTTAATGGGTGTTGATCTTGTAGCTCTTGGTGCTCATGCGCGCTCGTATCATCCTCCAGATCTGGAGTCGTCTTCAAGCCAACGGCTGGCCTCTGCGCTAGCAGTGATGCTCGGTCCACCTTATTCCCAATCCCTCCATGTAATTCCATCCTTCGGTACGTTCGGTGTGGGTGCTCGCATCGTGTAGTCGTCATGATCGCTCTTCGCATCCGTTCCGGGTTCGCTCTTCGTAGTGCCATTGCGCTCGCCCCGCTGCCTCCGCCAACCCCCAAAGCTCCCAAGGTTGTCCCCCAGGAAGTGATTTGTACGTACCACCAGCAAGTCCGTATCCTGAAGCCATTGTCGCGGTGTTTAAGTGGGGGTCTTGAGTCGCGATGTGCTGCCGCTGTGAACTCGACCAGCTTGGGTTACGTCAGCAGCGCACGGACCGTCCGTCATTCATCCGATGGCGCTCGCGGGCCTGCGACAGGTCACACTCAAACACCTCTACATCGTCTTAGCAAGCCATGTCTGCGTCTTTCCTTTCTACAGTTCAGACTCAGCGCATACATTGCGCTGAGATAACAGTTCTCCCAGAACATGGGCTTGCAATACTCTTGATAATGAGGGATTTATCTTACAACCCACATGCTGTCAGCATGCATGCTTCACTACGTAAACCGGTGAAGGAAACCCCGCCACAGCCACATAACTTGGCTGCATGCATCATGTTCATTTCTTCAACTGGGCTCACCAGGCTGCGACTTTGCATCAACATTCTTCAAATCCAAGACCGATAGCTGCTCTTGCCGCATACCGTTGCTAGTGGCACAGTAACAAAGGACCCTTTCATAAGCCTCTCTATCATCGAGTAGCCAGTTCTGCTTGTAAACGTCTTCGCCAGTACAACATCCGCAGCTTGCGCAGAGATGTCTGACAGCGAGAATATTTGTGTTGGTTGTAAGCATCCGATAGTGGACGAAATGATTGAAGGCGACATGACACTGAAATGGGGTCATACTGAGGTCAACGTCAAGAAGCTGCCCGTGGGAGTAGACTCTGGGTGTCGGAACTGCGCTGTCGTTCTTGACGCTATCCTCACTTTCGTTGAGGGCAAAGATCGATCATTCATGCAAGACCACATAACGGTACACCCTGGTCCCATACGCCAAAAACTACGCCAAGAACTTCGCATCGACATCGGCGATAAGATTGAAGTCATACGTTACAGTGGTATGTCTGAACACTCCATAGGTACGCTCGAACTAATAACAAGTAAGACCTTCCACGCAATTTCGAGCCTTCCAAGTTTGGTGTCTGGAACGTCAAAGAATGCCGACCGCTTTCGAAAAACACTTCTTCGCAAGAGACTATTCGTATGGTTCAGGAGTGGAAGACTACTTGCATGCAACACCATAATCATTGTATGCAACGAAAAGCCGTCCCATTGCCCAAGAGGATCCTAAAGATCACAGCTGAACATGTATTCCTTCGCGAGCGGCCTGGCAGGCTAGCTCCGTATGCTTGTCTCAGTCACTGTTGGGGGTTGAATGGTCCAGCCATTAAGTTAACTGCTGAGACTGCCGGACATCTACGTGATGGTCTCAGGACATCGGATCTACCCAAGACATTTCGAGATGCGGTGGAGGTGTGTCGTAACATAGGAATCTACTACATCTGGATCGATGCGCTGTGTGAGATATCCTAGGACAAAATTTAGTTAAAGATACGCGGCTGACCAAGTGCAGGTATTCTCCAAGACAGCGAAGAAGATTGGAAAGAAGCTGCTGCTACGATGGGCGATATTTACGAAAATTCACACATCACCATTGCAGCCACAGCTAGCCAAGATAGCAACGGCGGTCTCTTTTCTTCGGATCGTCCAGTCGCGAGGGTAAAGTAGCCGCCACGGATAGCTCTTAAGATGTCTTGCTAACTTCTTAATAGTATGTAGCTCCCTTGCTATGCTTTGCCAACGCGGTTCGAAGACATCTTATTATTCGTGCTTACAGATTAACAGACGTTTAAAAAAGCATTCCCATCTGTTCGTCCGGAGACAACTAATGAAGTTTCCAACAAGAATGCTAGATAATACACCAACATCAATGCCATTGCTAACTCGCGCCTGGGTGTATCAAGAACGAAGACTCTCACACCGCACAATACACTTTGGCAACCATCAGGTATACTGGGAGTGCCAAACCGGGTTTTCGTCCGAGGATTCCAGAGAAGACATAGCATGGAGTACAAATGCTCCTGACTTCGAAGACTCGCTAGATCTTTACTGGGGTGATGAATGCATGGACCATAAAACCTACTGGCAAAAGACTGTGATGGAGTACACCAAGCTCAAAATGACCTACGAGAGTGATCGTCTTCCAGCTCTTGCAGCTGTCGTCGGTCAAATGTCGCGGCTACGAAGAGTAGACGACTTTTACGTTGCAGGATTGTGGAAGAATAGCATACTCTCGGATTTGCTGTGGTACACAGCGGGAAAGAAACCGCGCCCTGACCGGATGACTCCTTCTTGGTCTTGGGTATCAGCGCAAAACTCGACGATCTTTTGGCATGATTATGAATTTACTAGAGAGGTCAAGATTGTCGATCTGGAGTATACTGTCGTTGGTGCTGCTAACCTCGGAGATATCAACAATGCTAGCATCGTCTTAATGGTGCCTGTACTGGACTTGACAGGCCTTGACGGGCTTGATTCCGCCGAATATCATCACATCAGGCGGGGCACGCGTTTTCACGACATCTCAAAGTCAGCTCCAATCATGGAACAGTTCCGGCAGAACAATCTGGAAATCTCTCGCACTTGGTTCTCTCCCGACTACGATCTAACCACCGCCAATCCTCCATTTGAAAGTGGATGTACCATAAAACTTTTAGTCGCGAGAGGTTCCAGTGTCAGCATCGGCGGGATTGTCGTCCAGCAAATGTCCAACAATGCCCCACAGTACAAGAGGATAGGTTTTCTTAAAATCCACCTGAAGACGACGAAATCTGAAATGATTGGGACGAATGATAAAGACTTAGCAAGGAGTGATAATGATGGTAAGGAGAGAGTTGAAGAGAAGGAAGATAATGTAGGACGTCTGATACTGTCGTTGCCGATGGAAGAAGTAAAGATCATTTGAGGTTTCATCATCTGGTCGGCCATAAGCTCAGATTACCTGTTGTCAGTGTGGCTTTTTCAGAAATACACGGCTACCATATTTGTTCGAAATGAAAGAAAGTCTGCATATCTCTGACGTGGCGCATCGTTCGGCACCACAGCTCGAGAGTTTCGTGAGTGAAGCTACACAATGTTACAGGAAATGACACAAGCAAAAAAGAGATAAATACGTGCACCTTATACAAGAAAAAGACTAAACAGGTCTAGAGCCTATATTAATGTTAGGTTACTTATTTTATAAGTTTTTACGTTAATATAGGCTATAGGCCTATTTAGTTTTTTTCTTAATTAACGTGTGTGGAATGGCAACGAGCTCATTTGATGCTGTCTACCATATCCTCTCACTCCATGGATGTACCCATGCAGACAAAGATAAACAACTACTGCACATACTAGCCTCTACAGGCCCAGCTATAGAAACACAATTACCACGAAGCCGCAGGGATTTTCGTCACGCCTAGATAGCCACGTTAATCCCACGAACACGACGCAGATACCCCGCCTCCTCTGCAGTCCAATGCTTCTTACCCGGCTGCACCCATTTCGCCTGAACACGCGCAGCCAGCTCCGCCTCCGTCTTCCTCGCCGCCTCCCACTTCGCCTTATCTTTCTGCGCCTTCTCCTTCTCGTTCAGCTTCCGCTGCTGCGACCACTTCTGATCGGCATCGTTCTTCTGTTGTGCGTTCGCCTCCCGCTTGGCCTTGCGCTCGGCATAGTCAAGATGCTTCTGCATCTTCTCCTTTGCCTCAGTCACAGCAAGTCCGAAACGCTCGTTGTGCACAAGATAGGCCGCGTAGTCCTCTGGGTCGGGGATCTTGCCGTCAAGCTCGGCCTGAGCGAGCTTGGTTACGACCTTTCGGAAGAGGTTCTCGCCCATCGGTGTCTGGACAGTGGAAAAGGCGTCAATGTCTGAGTACTCTGGGAGACGCTCCGCGCGGATGAGGGCCCAGTATCGGTTGAAAATTCGTTGGGTGTACGCCATCATGCCGAGGTAGTCTGCGGCGCTGCATAGCTGGAGGTCCTGGTACGCGCCCGGGGCTTTGTAGGCGTGCAGTTCTTTCGCGAACTTCTTGAACGTGGTGATCTCGTTGAAGTGCGTGATCAGGTCCTGGACCATCTGGACTTCAAGTTCGGCAGGCAGCTTGATCACTGGATTGGGGCCAGCTACCATCTCCTTCTTGATGGAGACTGCACGAAAGAGTGCGATAGGCATCTCAGCCACTGGCTTGCCCTCGCTGTCGACGATTTGTACTTTTGGTCCTGTAGCTAGGACCTTGCGGTCGGCATGAGAGAGCTCGTAGATCTTGGCCACGTCGCCCATGTTGTTCTCGGTCGCTTGCATAGCTTTCTTGGAACCAGGCGCGGTCACGAAAGCAGAAGCAAGAAGGTTGGCCTTACCATTGGGAGATGGAGCGGCGGCTTTTGTATCCTTCTTGGTAGCTTGCTCCATCTGCTTGGTCAAGGGAGTCGGCGCCATCTCTGCTTTGTCGTTTGCGAAAAGATGGGAGCAATCGGTAGGATGTGGACAACTTGTTTCTGGTCTAGCAAAGTTTGGAATTTGCTAGTGGGGATACTGAGCTGGCTTCGACGCGTAGACTGTTGGGTGGGTTGAGAGTTGACTCCGGTGCTGTGATGGAGAACAGCTAGGAGGAAAAAGGGGGGTTTTTTATATGGAGAAGGGGAGACTGAAGCCATAGTGAATTCAGGAGAGGCCATGGCGTTAGGCTGGCGAGGAGCTGAGGTTGTAGGCTTACTCCGTTCAGTGTGAATGAGTGAATGTACCTGCGGGTGGTGATGCATTGCTCAGGTCGGACATGATAGACGCACAGCACCATCGCTTCCGCCTGTTGTTCTTTCACCAAGGAAACGAGACGGATATTCTCGCGGCGTAGGAAGTGAATGCTGTGGCGCTGACGATGCTATAGTGAATGAGTACCTAGGTAGGTTTCGCGTATATATGAGAAGCTGAGAGATGAGCTTCAGTCAAGGGCTGAGACGTGGTTATAAGGCGAAGGTTAGCTTGACATGCGATCACGCGATGTGATATTCTCTTTGATAGCAAGTATGTTTTCTGCTACTGATGGTCTTTGTGATCAAATGTTCCCGATGTTTGTCAGTGTTGGCATAGTGGCTCGTTTGTCGACTGTTCACGTGCCAAATCTTTCATCGATTATGTATTTTCCAACTCCGACTTTATGGCTTTCACTGCTTCTGATTTCCGTTTGATGAGCGCGGTAGCCCTGTGGCAGTCGCGGTGTTGAGATGATGAATGGTTGATGGGACGGGATGCTGGGCTTGCTTGCGATTTGCGTGGGGCTGAAGGTTGGCGAGGCCGGCTGGGCAGAACATCAGTCTGCGCGCGCTGTTGCGGCGGCGTCGCCTGGTGGCCTCGCCAAACTGTGCCGCAAAAAGTGGTCACTTACCAACACCAAGGGCTCGGGTGATGCAATGTTCTATGTCGCATCGAAAGTGGGTATCGTGTTCTTGATCTGCGAGGATGATCGACGCGAATGCGAGATGGCTAATCGAAAGTCGCGAGGCTGTCAGGCTGTAAGGTCATCGCATTCCAAAGGTTGTTCGTCAAATCTCACTCGCAACGATGCACAGTTCTTTGAACAGTTGATTTGTTTGATTCAAGTTTCGTTTTTTATTAAGTTTAGAAGGCTAAAGAAGCTTGCTTCTGTTCCAGCATCCGATTCAACTGCTCCCAGGTCAACCAGGAGAGTGCTTCTTCCAAGAACTTGCTTGAAGTGTAGGAGATGAACCTACAGTCTCCGTGCATCCAGTATCCCAAGTCGAAAGAAAGGTCAGCGATAGCGCAAAGGTGCGTCAGGAAGTGTTTGCTCCGCAAGCAGAGGACCACCTCCCGAGAGGCAGAGACGCCACGGGCGTGCTCATGTCTCGACCCCGCGCTGTCGCTTTCCCTAGTTTTTCCGACCCAGTCCTCCTTCGCAACGGAGACGAGCTATCACAGCGGCATCGCAGATGCATGTATAACTTTTGTCGCCGCCTCTCGGCAGATCCAGCTGACACTCAATGCCAGGCCAAGTAAGCGTAATTCGTGAACGTGAATCGCGTCAGATCGTAAAGAGTCATGGCATGCCACAGGCTCAACGAAGAGATAGCGCATCCGTCCAGGAGTTGTAAAACGACATTAACAAACAGGAAAAAAAGCACAACAAAAATCCCAAAACCGAGTGTGCCTGACCTCGTGAGCCGTGAGGCTGTTGTTTAACCGTCTTCCGTTTGAAATGCCCGACATGCATGCCTCCCAGAGATGCTGTATTCAAGTAAATGAAAAGACCTGGTCCGGCCGTTGTGGTAGACAAAAAAGGAAATCGCTCGCTAAAAACAAAACAGATAACGTGAGAGCAGGTATCAAAAAGAAAATGTACGGAGAAGGAGAGGGGAAATGACGCTCGCTAAAAGGAATCAATGATAAAACGCCGTCCCATGCCGGTTGGGTAGTGATGTTTGCACATCATGTCGTGAATATCGCATTCGTCTCGTGTCGGGCGTGGCAAGGTTGGTGCGCTGGGCAACCTGCGCGGTAAAGGGAAGAGCAAGGGGGACTGGCCAGGTCCACGCTTCCCAGCATCGACAGAGAACAGGTGCATACACCACAGTCGAGTTTGTCATTCAGCTTATGTGAATGCTGCGTACTGTGGTGCGAATCCTGTGTCCCATCCGAAACCGCCGAAACCTCCGTGAACGGCGCTTGACCCGCACTGCTGGGCTAGCACGCTCGGCAGAGGAAGGGCTGGTATCGGTGCCGACGCTGGGGGCGGGCTGTAGTACGAACTTGACGTGTATGGGCTGGTGCTTGGCGCATACGGGCTGGTGCATGGTGCGTACGGGCTCGTCGAGTTGTATGGCTGGCTGTAGGAGGGTGTCGGCGACGGAAGCTGGATCGCTTCGAAGCCCATGTTGCCCATGGTGCTCCAGAATGTTGGTCCAGTTTCACCGCAGGTAGCGATGGTCGGGCTGGGTGTCGATGGGACCACTCTCCATGTGTCAACCGGGGCTGAGTGCGACTGGTACTGCTGTGTTGGCACCCACCAGTTGGCGGAACCGGGCGAGCTTGGGAGAAGCGGTGCTGGTCGCACAACGTCGACGATCCTGGGAGGAGGAGGAAGGAGCGGGAGGAACAGGCCCATGATGGCGCTCTTGACATCCTCACCTCGTCCCTCGAGTAGCTCTCCCGCACCATCCTCCTCGAGTCCTTCCAGAGCCTTGACACCAGTTCGGAAGACGTAGCGGTTGACAGCCTGGACAAATCCATCCTGGAGCTTCTTCAGCTGTTGCTCCTTCTCGGCCCATTCCCAGGTGCTGGCGGATACATCGACAGAGTAGATGTCCTTGTGGTACTCGATAAGCGCTTCGATGGTCTCCGGTGTAAGCTTGAATGCGACCTCATGTTGTGAAACCATGTCAACGTGTACGACGTAGGCCTCGATGTGGATGAGCTGGTAGTTGAAGAGCGCTTCTACCAGCGGGTTGTTGTCCTTGCGCAGTTCCGAGTCCGGGGCCTTTGGTACCATGATTGAGCACAGCGACCACATAGCGTTGGGTCCGGAAAGAGTTTCAGTCAGACACCTCGTGTGTTGCTGGACGCTGTTCAACGGACGCTTGACGCGGTTGACCCTCTTGAGGGTTTGTGTTAACCATGGCTCGACCTTGGAGGCTAATACGACGTTGACGTTTGATCGGGGCGCAAAGGCCGCAGCCGAGGCGGGTAGTAACGAGATCGGCATGTTGTGTGTGTGGTATGTGCGAGACGTTTGCGATATTAGGATTGGGACGATTTATCAAAGATTCAAAGAAAAGAACAAAAGAGAGGTTGTAAGAAAATGTCTCTGGCGGGTATAATTTTTCGAGAGGCGCCTTGGATTGAGGAGGAGAGACAGGGAGGGGCGGGCGAATGAGGATGGGGGAAGGCGAGGTGGGAGGAGGGTGAAGAAGGCTAGTGGTGGTGGTGGGTGGGATCTCTTAAGAGCTTACAAGCGACGATCATGGGTCGGCGTGGCCACACTTGTCGGCAAGGATTTCATGCACACTGCCCCGTTTAGCTGCACTGCGCATCTAGCTTGTTTAAACGTGCATACGGCCAGAGTCCGCAGCTGCAGGTCTAGTCGGATCTAAGCTGACCGACGGACACGGCGAGCGCGTTGCGCACGCGTGGATAGGCGGATGCGTGTGGTGCGCGAAGATTGCGATGCTCTCATGGCTGCGAGTGTTGTGCGAACGACTACTCGGCCATGCACGCGCGGAGATGACTGCGAAAGAGGCGTCTGATCAGCCTCCCCAGTGGAAATAGCAAATGTAATCGACGACTACGACCGAATAGTGCTGTGCACCAGGGCAGCTGAAGACGGCCTCACGGTTGCAGATGCATGCGAGGCCGCAGAAACCTGATCGGGAGGCCGCAGCAGCCACCAAACCTGCACATGGATACACGCCGTAGGCGAGCGTCGCAGCATCCTCGAGCCTGCAACTGCGCTTATAGTTGGGCGTCGAGCATCTGGTGTTGCGACATGACACGGATTCCAGAAGCCTTCTTTGGGCGTCCGGAAGCAGAGAGCACGGCAGCGGCTTTGCTACCCTTTTGGGGAGTGTGCGGTTAAAGGGAGGACGAGCCCTCTACGCTTGTCAAGGGGTTTCGCAGAGCAGGACTTTCACGGTGGGTGTAGTCGTGGTAGTCTTGGGCCATCTACAGGTTGACGTTGCTTGAGCCTAAAAATGGGCTCGAAACAGTCAGCCCAATCAGCGGGCCCAGCAGGGATGTGAGCAGGGTTCTCTACCGAAAAACCCGCGATCATGTGAGCCGCAGACGGCCCAGAAGTTTATCATGCCAGCGTCCATGGTCGAGTAGCTTCGGCGCCTGCTGAAGCACGATGCGAATATTCTACGACTCCTGCTTGCGCAATTGTGCCCTGATGACGATGATGCTGCTGCTGCGAAGAAGCAAGAGGATGGTCGCAGTGGCGTCGGCAGTTGCGCCACTCTCGCTTAGGCTGCACAGCCGCAGACACGTGCGCTCCGGCGGTGACGATGCCACCTCGAGGCAGATCAATTCGGCGCTGCCGATGTCACCTCTACAGTACCGACACAATCGGGCCTCATGACGATGTTACCCACAGTGACCTGGCAATAAACTGGCAATAACTCGCTCCGGCCGATACCACCTGTCTCTATGGGAAACGGTCGCTTCTGCGCAAAAGAAAGGCTGCATCGGAGAGGTCGTTTCCGTTTCAATCCGCATCGTCTGCTAGGCCTACAGCTGCGCGATTGGAGAAAAGTATCCTCAAGTGAAGCAAAGCGAGAGCATTACGCAATGCTCGGCAACCCCAGCGCCGTCCAGTCGTCCCATCTGTACGGACTTATCGATAGCATCCCACATTGCCATGTTTCAGACCTGCAAAGGCGACCCCGAGACCTGCAGCTGGGATTTGTAGCTGCGCCTCATAGCAAACGAATACGCGGGGCAACGTCCTGGCCATGCGCCGCGGCCGTGGCCGACTGCCCCACGTTATCATGATGCTTTTACTTTTGCTGGTGCCGATTTCATGATTCAAAAGGATCGTGCGTGCATACAGAGCATGATGTTATATCGCAACGTGTAAGGATACTCGTGACCGTTTCCTGCGTTTTCAGCTTGACAGGGGCACAGACGGGTCAGGTGCCCCACTTAAGCCGACACGAAGCGGGTGGCTCCTTCCCCCACGACTCAACCCTTTCCCAGGCCCGTCCTCGCCCAACATTTACCCTCCAACGCAGACAATGTCTTGCTCGTGATAGAGCGTCGTCATGGAGCATATGTACGTATGACTGATCATGCACGCAATTCATCCGTCGTGTTTCACAATATGTCGGCGAAGCGGCGGCCGCATACGCCTGCATCGCGACGTGGACCTAGATGACTCACCCACAGCAAGCAAGCTTCGAGCAAGCATACTTCCCAGCGCATGTGCGGAGCACGGCACTTGTCTTGACCTCAAGCGCTGCAGAATTTTCCTGCTCCGGCTGCTTTCCTCTAATGCGCTCGCTTTCCGGGCCCGGTCAATCTTGGAAATGTCGTCTCTTCACCTGCCATAGAGGTGGGCAACGATGCAGCCGGATCACAAGCCAGCCCGACTGCTGATTGAACCATCTCCTCACACGGGCTGCTAGGCCTTTATACTCTGGTTACACCAGGTGGTCCCTGCTCTATCCCAAAGTCCCTGAAAACCCATGGCTGATGCCCCCGGCTCGAGCACCAAAGTCGAAGACCACGATTCCCTGTCTTCAAGACTTGTTTGGCTCGTGCCTCGCTCTCCGAAGCTATCCAAGCGTTCTTGTTGGTATAAGCGCTAGATCCGAGAGATGCCTCGTCCGATCTTCCGTTTTACCCAAGCCACTTGGGTGTCATCTTAGGCCAGTGATCAGTTCTAATCATCTAGGAGAAGATTCGCTGAGAAACAATAAGGCAAGGTCTCTAAACAACATGGGAAATATAGGGATTCCTCAATTCAGGGGCTGTATCTTGTCCAAACGGTCTCCCTATGAGATGTGAGCGGGGTCAGATATGGTAGCCGCCCCCATCATCCTTGACGGGGAGCTTGGGCTACCGTAGCTCTGGTATCCACCACACCATCTTCTCGCCCGCGAACCTCAACACTGCAGAGTTGAGAACAGCTCGATCGGGGGTGCCGGGTCGTGGTCCTAGTGGTATGGCTGGCCCGCCATTCGCAACTTCATCGACTAATCGACGGGAACCTTGGAACCAAATGGGGTTGCACCCATAGGCGATCGGTAGTCGTCGCTTGTCAAGCCATGTTCCTGGACTCTAATCTGCCTTTTTCAGCGGAGCGCAGGCAGGGCATGATTGTTGAGCTTTGTCGGCGCTTCGCCATACTGCTCGTCGTTTCGGCTAGACTTGTATGCTGGGATCGCAACTTCGCTTTTACACTGTCGCATCTAGACCCTCTTACGCAGCCGCTGACGTACCCACCGAAGCCTCATATTTCTTCTAGTCGGAAATAATCAGCCGTCGTCGTTGTGCACTGCCGCGGAGAAGTATGTGCAGTGTTCAGGCTGATGAGAAGTTATGCACGCGTGGGTAGATAGTCATGGAGTGTAGCCCCGAGGAATCAAGGCTGACAGGTGTTTACGAGTCAAAGGTCTTGCAGATCTTCGGCTAGATCATAGCTAATCTCAGATCCCAATACGCTGCTTCGTCAGGAGTTGCTGTAATAGTACTGTCACCTCCCGCTTTCGGTTAACACATTCACTTGACAATCCTTCAAGCAAATTCTCACGAAAGGATCTCGGCTATACACGTCTGCCGACTTGACAATCATTATCGCGCGAGTCTTCCAATATACAGCCCACCATCGGGTGTAGCGAGACGCCGACCCTACCTACAATCACATGTCTACGGTATTCGGGTATTGCCTCGAGGCAGCGACATATCGTCGATCCTTTTGCTTTTTCTCGCGCCCCAAACTTTGTCGCAACCCACCCAGTTGTATACCAACATGTCGCTTCAAGCTCCGAGGTTTTGACACATTGCGGGTCACCCGATCATACTGACTAGAGCTAAATGCTCGGCTTGACTGTCATTCCCGGTGTTACTACCGTTACAACGCTAATGCTACAAGTCACCGGATGCGATAATCGTTACTTTAAGCTGCAAGTAAAAGACACGGAAATGCCAAGATCTATCAAGCTATCGAGAGAACAGATACAAAAGCCATAACAGTAAGGGCTGCTACCAGTGAAGCCCCGGAGGACAACTGAGCAGCCGCAGACTCTGGAACACGGCTACCGTCAACGACATTGTTCGGTGCTACACAAACGGCCTTGTGGGCGATGGTGCCACCTGGAGACTTGATGGTGAAGACCATGGGCACTGCTTCGCGAACGTGCCTATCGTAAAGGTCGAAATTCTCGTAACCACCTCCACCTTCAGACACGGGTACGTAGTGGGCGTAGTAGGTGCGGTAATTATCCGGTACTTCGACATGCGGCATCTCGGACAAACTGCACTCGGTACTGTTGAAGTTCGATGGTGTACCTTATCACGACGTCAGTACACGCTCGCTATATGAATAGACCAGTAGGTCACGAAGCTCCTGTCGCTGGGCTGAGATAAGAGCGGGATGTACTAACCTACTGGCTGCGACGCAACCATCCCACAGGCGTCTTCGACATTCTCCGGCTTATAACATTGGCCATCCGACATGGCCGGCGTATTCTTCATCAACGCGTCAATGCAGTCGTCGCTCAGTACGCCGCTGCAGTCTCCAGCTTCTTGTTGCGAAGAGGCGTCTTGACCCGGAAGTTCGTAGACGCAGTACTCCGTCTGATTGCCATCTTGACTTCCAACCAGCGAATCAGGAACACTTATAAAAGCTTCCCTCTCTTGCCAGGGCATTTCGGTCCCGTAGATGTGATTCGGATCGCGTCTATCGGTGATGGTGACGCTGACGTACCAGTCATCGTCGTGTGTTGGGTTTGAGGGTAGGCGGGCCGTTCCCGTCGAGTTGAAGTACTGACTGCCGCTGGCGATAGCGTTGATGGGGCCTTGACATCTTTCCATAGATGTGTCATTCGATTCTTGCGCTGAACATGAGTTGAGAAGGAGCGATGCAGCTAGCAGGACGAAATTGGCCATGATGATCAGCAAAACCAGGGACGAGTGGAAGTATCAAGCATCAAAGACATTTCGAGGTAGGCACATGCGGTCTTTACATTGCTGTATGAATCAGCCTCACGGTGGACCTAACATGACGTAGCAGTCTTCCAGCGGAGTTTGCCAAGAGCGGAGGGGACATCAAGGTACCTGCAGTGACGGGTGTGCGGCTCGCACCGCAACAGGCCCCCCGCGAGGCATCAACTGGCGACTACGTGTTGGGAAAGGATGAGAGGCTCCGCTGTCTTCCAGACGGGTAATCGGATGGATGACATACTCCGGTGTCAAGGTCAATATGGGCTGCAATAGTAGTCCCGCCCCGTCGCACCTGCAGGGCGTAAATATGTTCAAACTAACGTGAACAGGTTGCATCGCATTCGTTACATTCGCATGTTTTCGCTACATTGAGCAGCTTACTGTGGGGAAATAACACTTACGAGACGAACAATAAGGGTGGATGTGGAGTGATCGGAATGCTTGGCACTTGGCAGACGTCTTGGTGTCTCTTCTTCGCTCGCCTCGAGGCTCCAAACCTTGCCTACGCACGTACATCGGACTTGCCGTTGCCTTCACCAACCTTTTGACCAGAGAAGAGCCTTGGGAAGAGAAACGTGGGGATGTTAGGCCCGCGCCGTGTTAGCCGACGCAAGGCGTCCATGCTGGGTTGTCTTGACGAGCGTGTGGTGAAGCTGGAAGAGGAAGTTGGTTCAGTCTTGTCGAATTCTCTTTGAGAACATGTGGGATTATGGGAAACATTCGATTCATGGCGTCTGCCCTGTCGTCTTTCTGCAAGACGTACAAATGGAAGGCACTGAAGTCCTAGAGGAGCAGGCACCACGAGAAGTTATTGGGACTGTGATATCGTCCTGCGATCGAGATATCTGAGGTCTTCATTTCAGCCCCTTCTCCACTCCCCCAAATGTACCACCGCCGGGAAACTCGGATGCTTCTGCCTGGCAAGAGGCTCTGCTGATCTTAGACAATCGTTCCAAGACACTGAATGACAGCGGCCAAGTATCGTATACTCTGAGTAGCGCGTTACTTCTGGCCCCCGGAGGTATGCACATCAATGATAGTGTACGAGAGCACCAATCGCTAGAGCTCAGAGTTCTAGTTCACGTTCAAGGCAAACCATATCCCATGTTCGATAGTAGACATTGTGCATAGTCAGGCCAGCCATGACGCTGGATATACGAATGCTCGTGAGACAGATGGAAGGGCAGAAAGGTATAAAGAGGTATGTTTTTGCTCTCAATCCCATCATCACAACCAAACACCTTCTTCTCAGATCACCTGGTTCATCCTCGACCTCAAGACTCCATCTTCGACAAGATGAACTACATTCTCACCCTTTTGCCGATGCTTGCGGCAATGGGAGCTTCTTCCCCAATTGCTCCTCGTCAAGAGGACTGGGACGGAACGCAAACTGGCGGCATCTTCTGCGAGGCAAGATTGCAGCCTGACTGGGCTGACTGTGAGTACTCCGATTTCTCTTGCTTTCAAAATCATCACATTGAAGAGCAATGCTGAGTTTTCTTCCCATGAACAGGCCGCAACATCATGAGTGGCAACGGCTATTTTGGCGAGGGCACCAACCCAGACATGAGTGTCTGCGTCATCCCAAGAGAATGCCGTATCTGGACACGAGGCAACTGCCGTATCTCATTCTGCAACAACGAGGAGTATGAAGTCTGCGATTCTGCCTCTGGCTGGGGTGGAAGAGCCAGAGCCATCGAGGACGGCTGCGCAGAGGACACGGGTGGTTATCAGTCACCAGCTCCACCCGCGGATTGGACCGAGGTCGCTATCAGGCTCGCCACTGAATGGCGCCTGATGTCTACGGCTGCAGCGACCAGCTACAAGGAGATCACTGTCGAAGAGAACAAAGCTGAGCTTGAGACTCTGGTGGCAGAGATCGACAGTCTCGCCGCGGCATCTCAAGTCAACGAATTGGAGAGCCGGGTATGTACACCAGCTTCCTCACTCTCTTTTTCCGAAAGCTAAACATTTACAACGCAGCAAGCGGACAGGTTCGCAGACGTCGTAACATCCTACAACGTCTACATGCCCGGCTCCGCCGTCTTCGTCGCCCAAGTCCCCAACAACGGCGCCTACACCGTCTCAGAAGCAAAGTCAGAGACCTTTTCCATCACGGCAAGCGCCAGTCTGGGTGCAAGCGCATGGGATGCAGTCAGCGCAGAGATTGGCGTTTCCGCCGGTTTCTCGACTACCATGACCAGTACCACGTCTGTTACTATCAACATTGACTGCCCGGGTGGAACTGGTCAGGTCTACTGGCGTCCCTTCTTTGACTCGTATGTGGGTACGCTTGAGGCGGATGGGAGGAGGGTTACTATTTATGTTCCCAAGGATACGGATGCTTCGCGCATGAACTATGACTACCAGTGCACTGGCTAAGCGGCCACATACCCCTACGGATCAGGGATCTGGTTTTCATCCTTCTGGTGTAGTCTTTGTGCTGGTGCACAGGATAGCTTCAGTCTGGTTCAACACCGGCTAAGCTGAAGATGGTAGTCGACACTTCTGTATGCCACAACATTGTGCAAGAAGAAGTACTACCCTAGGTATACTAGCAATACAAAACTTTGATCAAAACTCTTTGGTGCACTACTTCGACTCAATCTCTACTTCTCTTATCAGATTGACTAGACAATTCAGTATATCTCGTGATACGGAACGTGATGAAGGCGAAAGTGAGGTGCGGAAAGGCCGCTGACGTCGATATTCTGCTGGGCTTGCATATATCCGGGTTACGCAGTTGGGTCTTGCCCATGCATTCATGCAAGACATGTCACTTGCCTTGTCCACCATCACGGTAAAACCCATGCGCATATTTCGCGATCTGTGCTTCTAATTAGCTTGCTATCAGACGATGCATTGCACCCAAGTTGCGTACATTTTTGCCGATCGTTGAACGCACTGCTCATCTCTGGGACGAACATGAAAAGTAAGTCTCATACTTCTCACCGACTGCTGGAAAGGTTACATGACAGCCGAGGGCCAGATGTAGCCGGAGCCACGTGACGAGGCCTCGGAGGCTTCGGCGCCCATTCCCCCTTCAGATATCGGCAGTTGCAGTTATGACATTGGAATACAACTGCCGACACGCGAAAGGTCCACAAACCCTCGCTATCGTCTCACACAAGGTTTAGCTGTCGAAGTGACGATAATCGGCAGTTCAAGAATAGCACAGAGCACATTGGCGATGCTGCGCCGAATCTAGAGGCGTTGTGAGAGACCTGGGTTTGCGATCACTTCAATCCCGCGTGGTGTTGCACACAGGCGATTTAACCAATCAGAGTCAGGACGATAAATTGTATGCATCGCGATAACCGAGTTTTGAGGCCAATGGATAGGGCTGAGGATGGGCGTTCAGCGTGATGGACGAGGTTTACCCCGCGAAAGCGCCCCGGAGCTACTGTCCCCGCGTCATCCTTCCAAGCCGCTCCAGTCCAGCCACCGACCCACCTTCATCATCTCACGCCTCAGCTATCAACTGCCGACACACACAATCTTGCGCAAGCACCCAGACGCGTTGCGATGGCGATTCCGACTCCGACCCGACTGTCTGACGACGCGGGAAGTGGGCGGCACAGGCCGGACGGCTGGCTGCCATTTATATGAGCTTTTGCCCCGGGCGAGCGTTCTATACGTGTCGCGCTGCTTACTCTGCTATATACCTACTCACGTGTTACCGTTATCTGGACCCCCGGATCGAATACCTTATCACCGGGTAGATTGATCGCGCGACATGCTGGCCAACGAGATCGTCCCGCTGCTGGTGCAGTACTGGCCGCTTGTTCTGGCTACGACTACCATTGCATACCTCCTCAACAACAAGTACTGGAACGGTTTGAACAAATACCCTGGGCATTGGGCTGCGGGATACACCAACTGGTGGCGGCTGTGGGATGTGTCCAAGCACAATCATCAATGGACCAACCTCGCGTTGCATCGCAAGCATGGAGACATCGTCAGGCTGGGACCGAACGTCTTGTCTTTCGCGGACCCAAAGGCTATCAAGGCTATCTATGGGTTGAATAAGGGTGTTACCAAGGTACGCACGTCTCGGTCAATCTCCTGAGCGACAGCTAACATTTCCAGTCTGACTTCTACCCCGTCCAAGGCGCCGTTTCCAAAGGCGCGCCGCTGCTCTCCCTCTTCTCCACCACCGACGAAGACTTCCACGCGAAGTACCGCCGATGCGTCAACAACGCTTTTTCCATGAGTTCGCTCGTCAACTACGAGCCTCTCGTCAGCTCGACACTCACATACTGGCTGGACAAGACGGAGGACATGTACGCGAGGACTGGTCAGAGCTGCAACTTCAGTCAATGGCTGCAGTTCTTCGCCTTCGACGTTATCGGCGAGTTGACATGGAGTAAGCGATTGGGTTTTGTCGAGGGGAACAAGGACGTGGACAACATTATTGGTTTCTTGGGCAAGTTCTTTGACTATGTCGCACCGGTAAGTCCTCACAAACAGGACCTGGCATGCATGGGGTCATACTTACGCGTTTTCAGGTCGGTCAAATTCCTATCCTCGACCGTCTTCTCTGGAAGAATCCAATCAGCCTCCTCGCACAGCGCATCGGCCTGGACAAGCGTGTCCACCCCGTCACCCTCTTCGCCCTGAACCGATCTAACGAGCGAGCCACACAAGTCGAGAAGATCAAGCGTTTCGGTCTCTCCGACGACGAGAAAGCCAACCCTCATGGCATCGACCTCCTCTCCAAGTTTGCGCAAGCAAGCCACGACCATGAATTCATGGACGATAACCGCATCCTCTCAACATGCACATCTATGGTCTTCGCCGGCTCAGAAACAACCGCCATCTCGCTTTCGGCCGTCTTCTACTTCCTCGTCAAGCACCCGCGCGTCTATGCGAAGCTTATGCAAGAATTGGATACCGCAGTAGCAGATGGCCTTGTCGAGTCTCGCCCTGACAAGACCGTATCTTGGCCTGAAGCTCAAAAACTCAGCTACCTCGACGCTGTCATTCAAGAGTCTTTCCGTCTCCACCCCGCACCCGGCCTTATCCTCGAGCGCGTCGTACCCAAGCAGGGTATGCAGATCTGCGGCGAATTCATACCTGGTGGCACCATCGTCGGCTGCAACGCTTGGATCGTCCACCGCCGACCGGAGGTGTTCGGTGTGGATGTTGACACTTTCCGTCCTGAACGCTGGATCGGGGCCAGTCCGGATAAGCTGAAGGAAATGAAGGGCACGATGTTGCAATTTGGTGCTGGAGCTAGGACGTGCATTGGAAAGAACATCAGTCTTCTTGAGATCTACAAGCTTGTGCCGAGTTTTCTAAGGAGATTCGAGGTAAGTCTCACTAATGATGACTTTGAAAACTGGACGGTACTAACACTGGTTGCAGATCGAGCTGGAGCACCCTGATGCTGAGTGGAAGACGCATAACGCTTGGTTCGTTACGCAAAGGAACTTCAACACAGTGTTTAGGCCAAGGAAGGGGTCGCCGTGAGCAACGAAGTGTTTTGAGTAATGTATCTTGTTTCATGTATCGATCTATAGCGTTCTAGCGAAGAGCATACAATGTGTACTATTTGAATAACATCAGTATGAAATGACCCTAGATGATACCGTTTGACTTGTGAATTCCATCTACCATCCACGCAATCAGATATCTACACCTACTCCGCTCGCTTCCTCTGCATGCCCACCTTGCGCTTCCCCAGCACATCCCTCCCCTCCTCAATACTCAACAGCGCCTCCCTCTTCTTCTCCGTCACAGGCTTAAGCGCATCCCTTACAACCCTTCCTTCAACACTAACACCCTCCTCCTCAAACTCCTCCATCTTCTTGCCCACCCTCGCTTCAATCGCCAGAATCAACTCCACATCCCTCTGTCCAATCAACGTGATACTCGTTCCCACACGGCCCGCACGCGCCGTACGACCAACACGATGGATGTAATCGTCCGGGTCACGGGGCACGTCGAAGTTGATAACGAGCGCTACCTCTGGGATATCTAGACCGCGGGCTGCGACGTCGGTCGCGACTAGGATTCTAGCGGCTTGTGCGCGGAAGCGAGCGAGGTTGCTCACGCGGTCGTTTTGCTTGAGGCCCGAGTGCAGGGCTGTTACGCGGTGAGCGAGGAGACGCAGCATGTATTCTAGTAGCGTGGCGGTTTTGGTTCGGTTGCAGAAGATTATGACGCTCTTTTTGAGGTTCTCGGGCGTGTTCAATAGGACGTGCAGATAGCATTCTTTGTGCGTGACAGGCGTTTGGAGATATCTTTGCTGCAGCTTGGGCGGAATTGCTAGATCCTCTGTATCGACCTCGGACACGAAGATGGGAAGACGACCCGGTGCGCGCGGTTGCGATTTCAGCGCTAGAACCTCTGGCGTTACGGTCGCCGTAAATAAAAGGGTTTGCCTCGTTTCTTTGGGAGGTAGAGCGGAAAGACACGTCTCGAGATCGGGCAGCATGGAGCCTTTTCCTGGGGCGAGAAGACGGTCAGCTTCGTCGAAGACGACGAAGCGGACGCGGCGGAGGCCGCAGATGGTGTCTTCGCCTGAGGTGCGGATGTGCTCTGCTAGACGACCTGGTGTCGCGATTACGACGTGGGGACGCGTTGCGAGAGCGATGGCCTGAGAACGCTGGTCTGAACCTCCTGTGATGAGAATGGGTTTCATAGATTGCGGCGCTGAGATCGCTTTCACTTGTTCGTAAATCTGGATCGCGAGCTCACGGGTCGGCCTACATGGCTATTAGCTACTGCCCACATGGCAGCAATGGTCTGTACTCACGTGACGATAACGGCGAAGATGCCGCTTGGGTCCTCCGCCCATTTCTGCATTATCGGCACAGAAAACGCTACAGTTTTACCCGTACCGGTTCTCGATCCACCAATACAGTCCTTCCCCTTCAGGATCTCAGGAATACAAGAAGCCTGAATGCCCGTTGGGCGCTTGATCCCCATGCTGGCCAAAGAGGTGCAAAGCCATGGTGCTACATTGAGCGTCGCAAAATCCAGCTTCTGGTTTACTTTTGGTGCGGAGCTGGCGGTATTCGTCGACTTGTCTTGCTGTTTCGCTTTGATGCGCGAAATCGTTGGTACTGGTGCTGCTACTGGCAGCGGCTTCTCAGCTTCAGCCTCGGAAGCTGAACTCTCGGGCTCGGTAGGTGATAGTCTCCTTCTCTTTCTGGCTCCTGACTGCGCTTCCAGTATCTCCTGGTCGGATGCGCCAGATTCGCTGTAATCGGAGGTCGCCATGGTTGTTGTTGATGTTTCGCAGACACGCTGATGGTTCAGGTTCGAGTGTCTCCGAAATTTTGTGCAGGGGTCTGTCGCGCTAGTCTTATCGATACTGCAACACGCGCCTTTCACGTCTGGACCCAACATTTGCGACTATTGCACCAACATGACGTTTGCCACAGCTCGAACACATCAGCTGTTTAAAAAAAGTCGCTGTGTTCTATCAAGTGTGCGTTAAATATAGCAAGTCGCTTCCAACAATGTTATCTCATCCTTCCATCTCTCCGATACCTGCAACAACTCTCTCCACATAGACAGCTCTTGTCTAGCCCAGCCCAATACTTGTCTCCGTAGTCCAATGTAACCTCTTTTCCCGCATCTATCCCCTTGCTGACCAGAACCACCCTCTGGGTATCTATCCAAGTGAATGTAGAGCATTGCGCATTCGGCTTACAGCTGTGGTTGATGAAGCGAGTGAAGTTTCCTGCCCTTCCTTGCCAGATTTGATAGCTGGCCAGGGGTGTTGAGCTATCCAGCACATCGAGATGTCTAACACCGTTTGTGATCAGGCCAACCAGCTCGCCGATTGCTGTACCACGGTCGAAGGAGGTCAATGCAGCTAGACCGTTGTTTCTGCCATCGGAAGTCCGCAGGATCTGAACAGGCGGTGGCTTTCGCTTTACACAGCCAAACAGGGTCGGGAAACAGAAACAGGAGTTGTCTTGCGGTTTGTCGGACTGCGGCTCGTTACACAAAGCGCAGATGTAGGCTCCGCCTGGTCTTGTCACTGCGCTCGACTGTGGTGTCCAGCGTGGGTCTTCGCATCCCCAAACTGATTCATCGATGATCGACTCGTCGATGTGTTCGAAGGCAAAGTAAGGGTCTTGGAGCAGATATGTTTGGCGCAGTGGCACAGGATCTGATCCGTCTTCGAAGACTACCCAGTCGTGCGGATGGCCAGGGTATTGAAGGGTTTGCGATTCGCCTACTATGGACAAAAGCTGGCGCCAATGGGGGTGTAGGGTATCGGCCGCGACTTCGAGACGTTTTCGCAGATTCCGTAGCCGGCGCATGGCATCTTTATCGAAACCGACCCGGTACTTGCAGAACCGGTATATGCCCATGCCAGCGAAGACAAGTGCAGCCCAGCCTGCTGAATCCTTCACTTCTTTGTAGCCACGCCAAATGGCCATTTTGTTGCGCAGTTCCTTTCTGGAGTGGTACAGTCAGCGAATGCAAGCCAAGATGCGTGCGCAATCCCAGGTGTATGTACTTACTCCGACCAATCGAAGTCCTGACACGCTTCCATGAACACAGCTTTCCTATGCTTTGTTGTTGACAACTCTGGTCTCAATTGGCTCCGGTATAGCACCTGCTCCTCAAACAGTTCGACCCAGCGAGCTTGTACGATCATTTCGATGGACCGGCATACACGACTCGCTTGTGTAACTTTGCGACAAAAGACATTCATCTGACTGAAGGATTCGGATATTGGATTCGGGGCGTTGTTGAGTACGGCCATAGCGGAAGGTGTTTCATCGGTGTGCGCATGGCCGACCATGCCCATACTCATGGAGGATCCATTGGGCGTTACTTGGAATTGTTCGAAGATTGCTTTCGGATCGAGGTTGAGCGTGCTATGTACTTGCTCCCAGATGCCGATGATGAGTTTGTCCAAAGTAGACGGTTGGAACACAAACTTCTCCGATGCTACCTGGAAATAGTTAGCTAGGTACGAGAAAGCAGTCCACCCGTTCCCCCACTGAGGGTTTGGCGAGTGCCTGAGAGAACGATGTCACCTCATACAATGGAAAAACTGAACACCCTGGAGCCTACGTTGACCTTGGGCCACCTACTTTGCATGTTTTTACCTTAATGTAGGCTCTAGGGTGTTCAGTTTTTTCCTAGGCTGACGTGACGTCGCCTGAGAGAATCCACGTACCTTCTTCCGCTTCGGGAAGCTGCGGCTATCGACTTGCATTTGCCGTTGGTGTTCGCTCAGATCCTCTTGGAACGATGACTGAGTGTGCGACACCCTCAGACCGCCAGTGCCTTTCCTGCGGGGCTCGCGGGGTTGTTGTACCGACGAGGACGACTCGTCCCGCGAATGAGACTCGTCCATTGACGAGGTTTCATCAAAGTTCTGAAGATCCATTGCGGCTGGGCTTGCTGTGGGGGCTGGCGTCCTCATACCCGCCAGATCGACGGTTCTCTGTGGACGCGTGAGCACACGCTACTGCACATTGGCAGCTGGAGTGTGGTGGGAACATAACTCACCGATGCGATCTTTTCGGACTGCGCTCTCGCTGCATGGGTGGCATCGGCTTCCTCAAGAAAAGCCTCGACACGAAGGATGGGATGATCCAGGTTGTCGAGCTGCGGCCATGCAATGTTGATGTTAAATCTAGCAAGATGTTCCTGGATCGCCTTGCCGATGCATTCTGAAAGCCCATCGACGTCCTGGAGAGCGTTCATGATAAGGAAGTATATCGATAAAACTCCGGACGATTAATTAAGCCTGTGGAGTTGACACCGGACGCTAAGAAGCTTGAGCATTGTGCGGGTAGGTGGGTGATATATTTAAAACCTACCACGATGCCCACTAGAAGTTTTACAGTGGAGGTATCTCCGTACCATAGAAATACCTCAGGATGCGAAACAAGACTCGCTACAGACGTGCGGTAATGGAAGGTCGGTGGACTGTTCATGGGCTGAACAAACTGTCCGAAGTCCAACCGGATCGAATGTCGCAATGTCGCGACACTGTTCACCTCTTTCTATATGCCGCAATAGGAGCGCGCGGAAACGTGACGATGCCGATGGAAATTCTGCTCAAGCAGCTGTTAAAGATACCGGGGTGGAATGGAAACGCTCTTGACCGCGTGCGGTATGGCGCTTGGCGTCAGTCATACGCTCGGCGAGCCGTGTACGTCATTTTGGTGTGGTACAGACGTCTGGACCAATTAGAAGTAATGTCACAGCTGCACGGTGCCCTGCAGACGATGGTCGTGGTTGCGGAGTTTGGGTTGTAACGTGCACGTTGACCCAGACCATGGAAGTTGCTGCTCGAGCAGACAGAAAAAAGCCGCAGGCGACAGGGCTGATGGTGTCTGTTGGGTTCTCGAGTGGTTTAGCTCCCATGGAACACAGGGCTAATGGCGACCTTCCTCAGCATGGCACGGGAACTAACGGCCACGCTAACCACGTGCGCGAGGCCTCTACTCCGGCAGACGTCACCAAACAACCAAACATGTCTCAACAATGAACATGCTTATCGCGAACAACCACAACGAAATCGTGTCGGAAGCGCAGACGCTATTGTTCGAGACAAGCATCCGCCTTTGTCTAATATCTTCATGCTAAACATCATCATCATGTCTCCTTCCGCGCAAAAGCAGTTCGCCCATCGATGGCAAAACCTCGATCTCCACAAATGCCAAGCTTGGCTATGACATTGGGGCCGTAGTGCGCCGGCTTCTGTAATTGGACTTGATCCCGCGTATATAGGCTAGATGCTCAGGGTCCGGATCAAACTATGCACACATCTATTGCGTCGATCGGTTTCCTTCAGCTTTAGTTTCTGCGGCTTCGCATCCATTGCCCGTTTGTAGTCCATTCAACTTGCATATCCGTCATCATGGATTCGCCAGACGCGACAAATTCGAACAGCAAGGAGATACTAGAGAGGACCGCAACACACGAATCGTATACCTTCCAAGGCGCGAGAGGATGGCGGAGATGGCGCATTCTCCAACCTGGTCGCGGCATGTATCACGATGTCAAGAGGAGACTACCTTATTACTGGAGTGACATAACCGATGCTCTCACCTATAGAGCTTTCGCCAGTACAGTTCGCATGTACTTCGTAAAGTAAGTCTATCTCGATAGACGCTCAAGTCTCAGACTGACCAATATAGCGTATTACCTGCCATTGCGTTCACACTCGACATGTACCGTCGAACGGGCGGTTTCTTTGGCATCAACGAAGCCCTGTTTTCGTCCGCATTAGCAGCCATGGTGTTTAGTTTGCTCGCGTGCCAACCCCTCACCATCGTAGGAGTCACTGGTCTGATCGCGCTCTTCAACTACACCATCTACGACATAGTTACCCAATATGACCCTTCCATTTATCCAGCATTTACCGCGTGGGTTGGAATTTGGGCTGCCATCTTTCACTGGATCGTAGCCTTCGGAAACTTCAGCGACTACATGGCCTATGTCACTGACTTCTCGAGTGAGACGTTCGGCATGTATGTTGGAATTATCTACTGTGGTATGTATCTAGTCACTGGCCATATCAAGACACGATATTGACCTGCATTCAGTCAAGGGTGTTGAAGAGCTAGTATATCTGTTCCAAGAATCCGGTTTTGACGGTGGCTACCTCTCCATCGTCATTGCGATGTGTTACTTCGGCTCTGTCTACGGCCTCGAGAAGCTTGGTAGCAGTACGGTGTTTACCCCAGGCATTCGTAGCATTATCGCCGATTACTCCTTCGTCTTCCCTACCCTGTTTTGGGTCGGTTTCTCGCATATTCCTGGACGTTTAGAGGAGACTGGGCTATACCGAGTGCCTATCGGCAAGGCCTTTGCGCCGACGCAGGATAGAGACTGGGTAATCGACTTCTGGAATCTTGACGTCAAGTGGGTATTCGTGGCTTTGCCATTCGGCTTCTTGATGATGCTGTTGTTCTACTACGACCACGTAAGTCATACACGTCTTCTAGCATCGGCGAACGCTAACCCTTGATCATAGAATGTGTCATCCCTCACAGCACAGGCCCGCCAGTACCCCCTCAAGAAGCCCGCTGGTTTTCACTGGGACTTTTTCCTTCTCGGCTGCACATGCTTTGTTGGTGGCGTCATCGGCCTCCCACTTCCCAACGGCCTGGTTCCGCAAGCACCCGTACACACAGACTCTTTGACCGTTTACGAAACTAGGCTGGAAATCACCAAAACGGAAGACGGTGGTGAGATCCGCAAGCCATTTGTCAAGGCTACTGCTGTTGTCGAGCAGCGTATCAGTCATTTCTTGATGGGTATGGCCATCTGGGGTACCATGACTGGTCCCTTACTCATCGTACTACACACCATGCCCGCAGCAGTCTTTGCTGGCGTGTTCTTCGTCGTCGGTGTACGTGTTGACTCATCTTTAAGCACGATACAATATGCTAATCTCTTCATAGTGGGGCTCCATAGAATCCAACGGCATTGTCAGCAAGGCGCTCTACCTCACGTCAGAGAAACGCTTCATCCAGCGCGATAACCCACTCAACCGCGTCTCACGCAACAAGATTCGGCTTTTCATCGGTCTTCAGATTCTTGGTGTCGCATGCACAGTCGCCATTTCGCAAACCATCGCCGCCATCGGCTTCCCGGTCCTCATTATCGCCCTCATCCCGCTGCGCACATTCTTGATGCCGAAATGGTTCACAGCACACGAGTTGGACGTATTGGACGCCCTGACGGCAGACAACCCGTCTGTATTGGTCAGCTTCGGTGGAACACCGAGTGGCATGCAGGCTGGAGGTCCTATGGAGGGTGGTGCTGGTGGTCCTCGAGACGAGGAAGAGGCTGCGCACCCACACTCTGCCATGCGTCAACGAGCAGGAAGTCTTCATCGAGAAGATTAGACAATCTTTAGTACGGCTACGGTATAGACAAAACTGTTGATTTAGCGAGGGGGTTCATGGCGACGGCAACGCTGATTTGTTAGACTAATGTTCGTTTCTTTCAGAGGGCCGTTCAGGCATTGAAGATAATTAAATGTAATACAATATTTAGCTTCACTACCCTTCCGCATGCCTAGATTTGATCTTATGAACAAGGTGGTTATGAACCACTTATTCCTTTCTCCATCGAACTTCTGCCTACGCTTCACTTACCGCCATCTTCTAGTCCTTCTCCGTCCTCTCTGCTCAAAGAGTTCCTCTCCCCAATCACACCCAGTATCTATAGCCTTCTCGATATCTCTCATATCCGGCATTGAGACTGAAGGAAAGATCTGCATGACCTTATCGTGCATTGCCGGTACGTCCCTACCTTCGAATGCTTGGTTTACTCTTGCAACGAACTCATCCGTTGCTTCCTCGGCCAGTGTACATAGTTTCGCATACAGCGCTGCGTAATCAACAGCTGTAGGATGCGTCAACGCGTGGACGGACTCATTACGCCATGTACCGTTTGGTGAGGAGGGAAAAAGATGTGCATGAGGAGGGAAAGCTTCTGTATCGAACTCAAAGGGTATTGTGTATTCAGGAGGGTAGGTAGCTTCGGTGTGTGTTATCTCTTCGAAGGATATCCAGGAAGTGCTCATCTGGGGACAGGAGTCAGATGATGAGAGCTCTGGCCTTGTGTCTGGAGATTCTTTGCAAAGTATGTCTTCTGAGGGTTGTTGTTCTGGGAGAGAGGGTTCGGGGCTCGGTGAACGGCTGGGAACGGGGGAGGGTGGTAGTCGATGTAGACAAGGGACAATCTCCCATGATATGAGCCGTTGGATTTCTGGACGATCGAATGCATTTGGGGAGTCGCAAAGCTCATGCACCGCACTTGATGCGGTCGCTGGTGCCGGTGATGACAAGATCGGCGCTGCATTCTGGCATCTGGAAGTCCATGTAGGAGCAACTGGCCTGGAGAAAAACGACGTCATGTTGGCCTTCAACTCTTTCTGGAATCCAGTTGACTAGACTATGGCGTGATCAATTTGTTTGTCCGTTCGCTAGTGCCTGGAGCGTTTGTGGGCTAAGCGGGTTGAAGAATCTTGGACTGCTAGTGAGTGCGTAGTGTAAAACAACAGGGGCGATAAAAGACTCGATCGATATAGAGAGCAGGTGCAACCGTGTATAAGAGAGTCACAGTGCTTGTATGCGTATGATGTCACAGTCGATTCGTTTGCTAAGTAGTGAATGATAGAGCTTGCGTGCCGTAAGCCAAAATCAGACAGTGAATGTCCAACCACACGGATATTTACGGAAGAACTCATACAAGCGTTTACAGGAGCTCTTCATCTAGATTCAACGGCAGTCTCTTTCCCGTTCAGTGATAGCGGTGCGTTGCTTCACATCGTGTCCAAACTGGGGTGCAGTAAGTTGATCAGGGAAAGGTGAAGAATGCGAAATGACATACAAACGCCACCAAGAGGGGTTTGAGGCACATCCATCTTCATCAGGATGCGCCTGCGTCAATGAAGTAATCGACAGAAACTGTGAAGTTGCGTGCGCACCTCGCACGAATTGATACCTTTAGCAAAGCTTTAGGTCAGCGTATTCCAACCCGTTGTAACTAGACAATGGTGGCCGATTAATGTTGTTGTTAGTAACAAATCCTCGATTTCACTAAAACTGCGTCCAACCAAAGTCGGTACGTGAGCAGAGCGGATGATGTGAGCGGCTGCCTTCACATGTTATTGTATCGCTATAGCTTCCTGGAAAGAACTGCTATGGTCAGGCTATACGCGAAACTCGGCCGAGCGAGTCGTGTACACTGTCAACACAACGCATGACATCTCCATCGGACCGAGAGTTCCAACACCCATTGTCGCACCGCTGCAATTATACTAAATTTAGCATCCATACGTTGTTATATGATAGAGACTTGCTTCACATATTAACATAGGTCTCATATGAAGACACGGTTTGTAAGTATGACAAAGAACCGAAGTGGATCTGAAGGAACGCTGAATGTGAGCGATGAAGTGCCCGACATTCAATAGCGCCGAGATCTTCACAAAGAGTGCCCGGGATCAGCGAGAACCAGCATCGTTTTGGGTAATGCGAGATTGTGTGCTGTTATGCAAGGATGCCGAAGGTTTACGTCGTACGAGATCCTTCATTGCACAATACAATGGGAAGAGACATGACGCAGAATGCTAGAGACGAATGCGATGTAATGAAACATAGTTTAACCCCTACACATCAATGAAATGCCGTGTGTAACAGCCGTCTAGAGGAAGCATCGCGCCATGCTGAATCGGTAGCAGAAGTAAGGGATGCAATGTGGCTCAGCCGGATGTGACGGACGCATGGAGATAGCTGCAATCAAATCTAGTAGATTGAGAGTGTTGTTGTTCCTTCTGAGAAGTAAGCTCGTTGTAACGTGTTGGATAATGCAATCCCTGCCAATATCTCTTCCCAAAAGAGCACAGCATCTACAACGACATCTTCATTCGTGTTTTCTGGGGATTATCTCCATGTCTGACGCATCCAATGCTACTCCGAGTATTGTCGGAGTCGACTCATTAAGCATCTGGACGAGGTCGCATTCATTGATGCACTTCCCCACCTGTCGGAGTGTTGATCTGTATACCAATCAAGTCGTAACCATCACCGCCCGTAATGTATTGGCTATGTGGTACTCGTTGGTACATTCCGTGGTCTGGGTTTGGTCGTCGCATGTGTCCGTGCTGTTCTAGCATCTATATTGTGGTTGCGGAGCTACTTTGATTCCGCTCAAGGTATTCACCTGGGTCTGGTGAAGGTAATGAGCCTAGACGCGCATCTTGCCGCCTGTAGACTCGACAACAGAGGTCACGTCTTCTCTGAGTTCTGGAATAGCGCTCGAGACGTGCAGGGCGAGTTGTTCTTGAAGCGCTCGGTATGCGTCGACGCGACCGTACAACATCTGGTTCATTCGCTGCACGGTCTCAACAAATTCGCGCGTGAAGATATCCGGGTTCCTGGAGTTCTCAACATAGGACATGACCTCTGGAGGAATGTTGATGTTCACGGACGGCGCTGTCCTCGACAATTTAACCAGGTTCTGAACGAGCGACTGGCTACGGTACGGTTAGCCTCAAAAGCTTACACGCAAGGTGTAGCTATCGCATACATCTCCCGCCTTATGGCCTCCTGCGTCTTGCTTCCATGGTGGTCGTACGCTTGCACGATGAGGTTATAGAGGTTTTGCACGATGTCTTTCAGCTGACCTTCCACGTCGATTATCGCCGCTATCGCACACGTTAGAACGAGCCGAAGAAGTACCGCACTACATACCATCGGGACTTAACTCTGCCATGATGTTGGCGAGAGTAAGTGGTGCTGTGAGGTTTGGTATTAGGAAGGCTGGTGCTGTGCGATGGCCGACGCGGCGCGCGTCACAAAGAGGAACGCGCCAAGGCTCGGCTAATCCCGGCCGTGGTTGACTTTCTGTCGTCATCGCTCCTTCGCCAGTACCAACTCCACGACCACATTCATCACGAATCGTGTCGCAGCGCGCTATCACGTGTCGAAAACTACATTCGGTGTTGGCAACGATGAACATCACGTTGCAATGACAGAGAGTACGAACCGGGATCCAGACGTCCCTCTTGCGCAGCCACCAAGCTACCAGGCCTCAGCATCGTCGACCCCGGGAGCCACGGGGACCAACGTGCAAAACCACTCCCGTGTGGCGGCTACAACACGCTCAGCAGACACACAGAAGCCTCAATTAGATACTACCTCGGATAAATCCACGGCAGCATTCATTCGGCGCACTCTCTGCTCCCACAATGTGCTACTTGGCAATGGCGAGAAAGGACGCAGTACACCTCGTCCTATTGAAGACGTATTGCCACCCTTGACGAGCTCAAACGAGGTCGATCTTCAACTATACGGCATCATCTCTGTTATCATCAAGGAGTTTGTACAGACGTGGTACTCCAAGATAACTCCCGATCAAGTATTTGTCAATGAAGTGATCCAGATTATCGCTCATTGTACGCGAGGTCTGGAGCAGCGCCTCAGGAAAGTCGATCTCGAATCACTATTGCTAGATGAGATACCTGAGCTACTCCAAGCCCACCTGACCTGTAGGTTATTTCAATTTGGACTGTCGCATGAAGTTTGTCTAATTCTTCCCTGTCAGCATTCCGAATAGCGAAGACGCAAGCCGCCTCGTCAATTTCACTAGTATCAGATCCTCGTCTGATATATCATACGCTCCACCCGCACCCTGCACTATCACCTGTGCCTACCGATGATGTTCCGGCGACAGTCCTTGAACAGCGGGAAAGCGAGTCGGCGTGGCGCCAACTACTCATCCATGGCGTGCTAGCCCTGTTACTACCGACAGAAGACTTGAAAAATGGGTGTCTACGCGCCCTGGTAGGCGAAATATTCGCAGAGATGATCCTTGGAAACGGCATTAGCGGAAAAGCCTGTGAAGGATGGGTGCTCTGGGAGGGCATCACAAGAATAGCTGAGGTTTTACAGACCGATGCTGCGAAAGAGAAGGACTCCCAATCGGACGATGCCGATGCGGAGCAGTCGTTAACCCGTCTTGAGCGTTACGGACTGCTGTCCACGCATCAAGGGTCAGAAATTAGTCCAAAAGGGCCACTGGACGCCGGCCAGCGTCGTCACAAGACATCGGCCTTATACATCTCGGGTGTACTATGGGCGATCATCCAATACGCATTTTTGGCGTTTACTGCGGTGCGCGCGGTGGTCTTGAGTCTTACGACATTATCTTCCCTTCCGTTGAGATCTGCCACAACCGAGCAGTCATCTGCAGAAGCAGCCAATCAATCGCAAGCACTGGAAGCGGAAAAGATGGCTTCCAGGCGCCCGTTGGAGGCCAAACGGCCTGTAGTAAGCATGAGCCTGTGGAGCTGTGTAGCGCAACTTGCCGAGTTAGATGTCCGCATGCCTTGGCTGTTGGGCTTCATCTCCATGCTTCATCGTGGAGCACTGCTCGGCCCAGGTAGGGTGGGTGAAACCAATGGTGTATTGGACAGGTAAGTTACGATAATATCTCTTTCTTCACTCGCATCCCCTGGTTGGCTAGCTGGTCAATCCCTGTGGCACCGTGCGACGCAGGATGAGATAGCTCCGCATACGATTCAAGTCACTTGACTTCGCTTCAGCGAATGCGACGGCCCGCAGGCTCACACACCAAAACAACCCTGTCGTGGCGCACCGCTTTATGCAAGCCTCGGCACCCGTTCCGGGCGGCAACTCGACACGTTTCGGACAAGGAGGCTTGGCACACTCTAGGCCGTCGCCATTGTCAACACCATGAGCGACCATACGATGCCTGCATCAAGGTCGGACCAATCCTGGTGCTGCGCCTCTCATCAGCGACCACAGAATACTGCGGGTCGTGCGAAGGGCTTTTGTTCCCTGAGCCGTCATCGCGATGCTAGCTCTTGTGGAAGGGCCGCTTACGCGCCGGTTGATCTGCTCACACCGTCCGGCCGTCGTCCCTCTCGGGACTGGCCGTACAGAGTTCGAGCACGACATTGGCCACAAACTCTGGCCCTACCATGAATCCCGCCAACAGCTGATTACGCCTCATTCTTCGGTCTTCATCGCTACCGTCATCCTGTTGAGGATCCTGCACGTACTCCTCGGACTCCAATATGGTCTTAGTTTGTTTGAGCAGCGCATTGAAACAGTCGGCGAATGATGCTGTTCCCGAAAGATTGGGAATGGCTTTTTAATCCATCACGACGACATCCTGCTTTAAGTTGCATAGTGGCATGACCATCAATCTCGCTTGCTATGGGCGTGCGCCTCACTTTATGGGCCGCGTCAACAATTCGACTCGATTCTCGTCCGACGCTCCGGGCCTGCTACCGCAGACATCATCATTCGTGGTCACCAGCTGAACGCCCCGCGGACTCCTTCATCCGTCCAACTCCTACCGCACCCGTCCTGCCTATCTCGCACCAGTCAATCTAGCCATATCCAAGTCTCATCTGCTAACCAGTCGCGATTGCAGATTCCTCGCTCATACTTTCCACACGCAGATCTTGAACCCCGCTTTCCTTCCCGTGGCGCTTCGGACTCTTCGTGCAACACTCTTCCCTAACAACGCGCTCGGGCCCCCACGTCAGATTCCAACGTATGAGGAAATCAAGGAGATCAAGCGCTGCTGTGCCGCCAGACTACTTGACTTAGTACCACCGAAAGTAGCAGCCGCTTTCTTTGCGAGCTACGAGCGCGATGAGCAGGTTCGACAGATCGCAAACACACTAGACTGTCTCGATGACGCTTATCTCAACAAGCACCTCGTCTTTCAGATCGTTGAGCTGGTTGTTCTGCGTCTGTTTCCGGAGTTGGGAGAACAAGGCGTAAAGGATCTGTTGGAGGAGCGCATTAGCTGATGCTGTTCTCATGCTTCCGAAAGTTAGAACCCCATACATTACGAACTTTCACCGCCAGATACTCGAACGCTGCTGGGCACGGCCCGTCGCGCAGTCACCTTCGCCGTTCATACCCCGTTCGACGAGGGTGAACTCCAATCCTTGTATCGCATACATACTTCCATCAAACCAGCACAAGGCAACTCACTAAAGCGGCGAAACTGCAGCTTCGTGCACTTCCACGTATACCAACTCATAGTGCGCTCGTAGCAAAGTGTGGTGGGAAAGGTACACCGCTGACCGTAAAAGAGGGGTATCGACCAATCAAAAAATTCCCTAAGAAAATTGTTGAGGCACATGGCATCCAGACTCCGGGCTGGCTGCATGCCGTGGCGAGCACCTGACTATTCGGGATATTGCCGGACGGAAACTACAAAGAATGAACCACGAGGTGCCCCACCGTGCACGTCTTCCACCAAGCCATCGCTTAGTCTGAGCTGCTTTACCATGATTGCTGCAGCACTCAATCTTGGTAGTGTTGGTATGCGGCAGGGAAGACACCACTCACGCAGACTTACTGCGAATGAGGGCCTTGAACAATCTGCATGTCGCTCGGTGAGCGCGACGGTCCGTGTCATCTGTACATCTGCGCGGGGATAAAATGCATACAACCGGGAGCCTTAAAGGTAGATATTGGACGACAAGCGACATGCGTTGTCAGGGCGCGCCATGGTACATAAATTCAACTAATCGAATACGAGATGACTATGTGCCCAGCTCCGTCGCAGTTACGATGCGAGCTCACGATGCAGTACCATCGCATGATCCTGAAGAGAGTCAAGGACTGTAGACGACGTTGCATCTTCCCTGGTTATCTAACGTAGCGTTCCGAGCTTCACCACACCTTCACGTATCAAGATGAGCTCGTCTAAGCCCCGCACCTTCATACAATCAGCAATCAAGCCCCGCCTAGCGAGATAACAAAGGTTCTGGTTCAGAGCGCCTTGGAATCTCTGCCTGCGGATCACATTTACCGCCGCGCTCCTCTTCGGCTACGCCGTGAACCCTTGTTCCAAGGGCAAATATAACTCAGCCTCACTTAGGCGATGTATCAACCGTGGGGTTTCAGTGAGTGAACATCGCAGAAGCGAGGGTGGGCTGAAAAGTCTAAAGCGTCGAGAGAAGTTACCCCGCATGCGCCTTCAGCCCGTAGCCGTCTATCTCTTATCGCTTCCGCAAGGGTTGCGGTTCCTGGCAACACGTTCCTGAACAGCCTGCCGCTAACGTGTTTCAAAATTCGGTTGGGCAGCAACTACGCGGAACATAACCAACGATCGAGTCAGCCTTCTTTCTGCCTCTGCGGCACAGTTGTCCTGCATCTCGAACAAAACCCATCCTGATCCTATCGAATAACGCGCGCTTTGTGGGCGCGTGCGTAGGATTCAGGTCGCCGATTATGCCGGCCGAAGTGTCAAGACGTCAGTGTTGGTGATGCTGGCCCTTGCCTGACTCGGCGCGGATGACCGTTGAAACTTTAATTCCTCGAACTCCAGGGCGTAACGAGGGAACCCCTACAGGGACCTGGTTCGCGAAGCCGCGGGATGCGCAACACGGAAAGTCATGATCCTAGTAATAGTCGCCGTTCAGCATTTGACAAGATGCGACATCGCCTGTTCCTGAACCGCACGGGGTCCGGGGCAAGCGCATCAGGATCCCAGGCACAATGCCCATGATCCCAGCACCGGCGATCCAGCATCTACCATGGTTTGGAGTCAAGCGAGTGCTCATCAGGGGCTGTCATGGGCATCAATGTTGCGAACATCGACCCATGTTTCAACGGTTAAAGAGCCCGGAACGTTAGTGCAGGTACGGCAGCGGGTGGGATTGACTCGAACATGCAAAACATCACCCGTAGTGGGCAATCACTATATCCTACCAAACTATCGTCATCCTGCGCAAGGCATGAAGACTCAATAGTGAGGCGTACGGCAGACTCACCTCAGCCACTCTGGAACAGTCGGCGTACGCGGCTACGGTTTGAGTCGTTCGCCAATCCTGAATTTTCGGGATAGGGAAAATTCGAGACGTTCGCTTGCTGCGCAGCGCATGACAATGATCGCTGAATGACGCCAATTGGCAATCATCATCGAGGCGAGCTGTATATCCCGCTTCCAATCTCACATCTTCCTGAGTCGTGATCCATTCGCCAACAAAGGTATTTGCGACACCAGTTCATGCGAGGACCCGTTGTTGGGAATCGAAGAACATTTCTGGAGCAACGGATGTGTGCGTCTGACAGGGAGTGCAAGATTGACGGGACGGGTACGTCAATGACGGGCGCGCGCGTCGTACTGTCGCTTGTACACAGCGATGCGAAGGTGTATTCAATTTCCTATCGTGCAAATCAGCGTTGCTCAGACTTGTCAGCTGCGAGGTCCAAAAAACGATACACCGGCCTCAGCCCATCAAACGGCACGTGACACAAGCCTCAGGGCGAACAAACGGTGCGAACAACGGCCCGCAATGCCATGAATGATTTCAGAAGTAACCTTGGAAGTACGCGTGCTCAGGCAACGTTGTCGGGAGCACCTCACACGAAGGGGTTTCGGTGGTCACTTCTGTACCTCGACATTCTTGTTCTCTTGCTTAGCCGGTTCCGTACCGTGTTACACAGCATCGAATCTCAATCACGTGGACGATCTAATGCAGGGTACCGCATGACCTAGCACCGCGAACATCGTAATGAACTTTTCGATGCTTATCGCCAGCACATTGTGCATTAGATGCTAGGGCAAAAATTAAAGGTCACCGGAACGCTCTCAGCCTCTTCACTATTGGCGGACTAGCCCAACATTATCTTCGAATTGCGATGGAGACAAGGGCGAGAGCTAGCAATCTAACGCGATAATTGACTTTCGGGTGTAGGTTTCCTAGCCTCTTGCGCTACAACCTGCCACCACTGCTTGACGTAGGCCCGAATACAAAGGTACTACGAACCTGTCGGCCTCTTTCCTTGGATTTGCCAATGGTCAGGGGGTTCAAGGGACGGTAACGCAGGCCTTCACCGATCGATGGGGGGCGCTGCGATTGCGTGTTCGCGATTTGATGCTCACGGAGGTCTAGCCATTGCGCGCAACACCGCGAGCTAACGACGTGAGCGAGAAAAGGGCCGAACCAAGTCGGACTGCGACACCAAGTACAGATCTGCCCCATTGCGCGTCCCCTCATCTACTGTTACTACCTTTGCTTATTTACTTTGACAGCTACGTAACACGCGTTTTTAGTTGTCATCCAAGGCCCCCTGTACTCATTTTCTTTTCTTTGATAGAGCTGCACAATGTACAAGGCTATGTACTGCAGCTTCAACCTGCGAAGGAAGTACATCCGGCATTTGGACAACGTGTGAGCCAGTGAACGGGCTCGGCTGCGGACCGAACCGGTACTGTACCGAACAGTAATGTGTTGCAGAGAAAAGGAAGAAGCAAGGACAAAACGAACAGTCCATCATCCGCGGGATAAGAAAAAAGAGTGACACTGCAAGGATGCCCAAAATATGGTGGTGGGGAACACCGACGACATTTACCTTTTCTTGCTTCTTCTTGCGGCTAGAGAGGACGAACTAAAGTGGCGCTGGACTGCTCACCTTTTTGCTTTTTGGCGCCGCGGAACGCAGGGTGAAGTTAAACGGGCTGCATAATACCCGTAATGCAAAAGTAACGGCTTTGTGAAATAAGTAAACTGGTTTCCAAAACACTGCCCAACTTTTGCTTCACCCGCGGAAGCGTGGATTGTACTCTATGTGCTACAGCTATGTTCGTCATGATTGAGCAAGGGAATCCGAAAACGAAGGAAGCTGCAACTAATCCAGTACGGAACAGCAAGAGCCCCAAACACGACTCGCTCCAGGGTTTGGGGAAACTCGAGCTTCGCTGCAGAGACGACCTTTGGGTCCAAGCTCCCTATCCAGCCCAGCAGGGCAGCAAAGAGCTGAGTCCAGTGCGTGCGCCCCCGCGGCATGATGGAGCCCTAGGGCGCCTTGCGTCGATTGCGCTGCCGAAACCACTTTACTGAGCAAAGAAAGCCCGTACCAACGCCAATCCCTCGCTTCTCCAAGCTCGCGCTCGTCTCATCCCTGATCCAGATCGGGACAGCCCTTTGACACGAACCCAAATGCGCAAACTTTCCAGCTGAGTATGGTGCGCGCGCGGGGAGACGGGATACCAAATGTCTCACGCTTGCGGGCATCTAGATCAGGCTCAACAGTTTGAGGATCTGTCTTCCTCGTATACGAGCCTCGTCATCGATCGTTATGCATTGCGATCGCTTCAAGCGATGTATCTGGATATGTATATATGTACTTTTGTGATGTATCAAGGATGTGCAAGGTGCGCCAGGTCAAAAGGTGTCCGAGCTTCGTGCAAAGGCGGGGAAGGGGGCCAACTGGTGCCGACTGAACCTGCAAGTCTCACATGCAATTTACGTTTTGGCCGTGTCCAGGATGCGGAAAGCCCGAACGAACGAATGCTGCTTTTCCTTGCGATCGGCATGTCTGTCGGCAAGGTATTTTCCGAAATTCAGTGTTGTTTTTCGGCGGGCTATGCCAAAGTTTGTTGCACATCGTTGCTATAACGGTGTTGCAATGCGATGCCGAAAGCTCCGTCACGGGGGCTTAAAGCGGCAAGTACCAGCCGTTCATGAGCCAGACTTTTGCCGATCAGTGAAGTGTCAGTGGTGCTCCACCAAAACTAGGCTGAGTCTGACCATGATCAGATTGAGATCGGACGAAACTGACTAGTGACATCAGACGCACAATCGTATGGCACGGTGGATTGAGCATTAATCGCATTTCAAGCGTGATTGACCCTTTCGTGAGGCCGGTCTTGCGGCAAGGGTCGGTAACTATATTAGAAGCTACATATAGGTGCACAGCAGTGCGTACGAGGCCCATCGCGCCGTTTCAGACTCAGTGCAACGTATGAGCGCCGCCAGGCAAATGTAAATGGAACGTTTGAAAGCAGCAAATAGAAGCGTACAGAATATTGGCCCGCGTGGGCGGATACAGTCTTCGTTTTAGGTAAGGGGATAAAGTCGAAAACAGTCAGGTTACTGTGCGCTGCTAGAGGGGGGTATAGTGGTTCGTGGAGCAAGGGAATAGGAAGATTGAAAATGAAAGTCAATGAAGGAGTAGTGAGAAATAGAAGCCATGCTAATGATGCTGATGCGAGAATGCGGCAAGATGCGGCAATGAAAGAAAATCCAAACGGTGACTGTAATGCAGAATGCTAGCCGTGTGTGTATGTCCCTGATCCCGGTGTTCTAGACCGCAAGTGTTGCACAGTCTTGCTACTCCAAACCCAAGCGATTCAGGAAGCTTGTTCCACAAAAGAAAGTGGTCGTCAGCGTTACGTGCTGTGACAGGCGTCACAGGCCCTTGGATGAGTGACATGTCCAATTCGCTAATGGATCGCGTCGACGCTTTCGAGCTTGGCCGTGGTGAAGTTGGGCTCTGACACACGTCGCATCTCGGAAGGAAGGCTCTCGGAGCTGCGCTTGATTCGTAGCTTCTCCATCAGCTTGCCAATGGTGACATACTCCTGGGGCTCCACGACGAAGCCGGCGTTCTGTGACTGGAAGAAGGTCATGACGAGCTCGAGAGCGCGTGCAGCTTCTTCTTGGGACGGTGTGATGGGCGAGGAGTCGGCTGATGAGCCTTTGTCGTCGATGGTACCTGGGAGAGGAGGGGGCTGCATCGAGTTGGGCATCTGGGTAGGCGAAAGCGACATTCCTTCGTCAATGACTGGCAGTGTACCAGGCATCTCGGTCATGGGCGAGTCAAGTGCACCGCTGCTAACGTACTTTGGGGTGATATCGTCAGTTGAGCCCGGAGGTGACATGTACTGCTCAACACCAACAAGCATGGGGAAGGTTTGGCTTCGGGGCCTTTGGAAGTTGTTGTTCCCTGGCTGTCCATTCGCAGGCTGGCGGCTTCCCATGAATGGACTCGGGCCGCATGCTGAATCAGGCGTGAAGAAGGGCGAAGAGAGCGACGTGGGGCTTGTGGCTGTATCCGTGAAGACGCTTGACAAAGATGTACTGCTCTGTGAATGGAAGGGTCGGCGATGGTTCGAAAAGTCGTATGTGTCGGGGCTTTCTGTCTTGAGATTTTCCTGACTCTTCTTCGCTGTCATGGTCGTTGTCGCTGGGGATACCCCGCCAGGTGAGGTAGGCGAGATGGCCCCTGGGGTATGCACATTGGATGGCGGATTCGAAGTCCCCTCCGACTCTTCTGCTATCGAAGTCTTTCGTGACCTTGCACCACTGAGATGATTCTTTTGCTTGAACTTTTCCAACCAGCTCGCACTGTTTACCTTGAGGTGGCTCTCTGAGTTGCCGACGGTCTGAGCGAAGAAGCGGGCCTTCTCTCGGATCTGAGCATCTGACAGCTGTGCTCCCTGTTTCTGATGGTTTCGTGCCCAATTCGACAAGGCACGTTCGATGTCCGGGAATTTGCCTTTCGACCTTTTTATGGGTGATCGGCTACCATCGTCCTGGTACAAGTACTTCTCCTTCTGGCGCAACACTTTCGAAACGGTACTACAAGACTGTCAGCACGGGAAGAGACATGCAGGGTATGCAGTGGTACCTTCGCTCTACGCCGAACATTGCTAGGATAGCGTTAGTAAAAGATCCATGTGAGTCTGGTGCGTGGTGCTGGCATACCTCCAATTTCCGTTTGCTTGACAGTGGGATTCTCTTCATGGTATTGGCACATGCGTCTGCGGTCCGAGTCTGTGAGAGTCTTCCGTGGTGTCGACGAAGTGCGGGAATGTGTTGAGCTCGCTGAGACTGGCGTTGCTGATGCCGGCGTTATCGGTGGTGGGGCTGAGGGGAACAGTGAAGCTTGGTAAGTCGACTGGCTGGTCAGCATGCTCGGCCATTGCGGCATCTGCGGCATGATCAGAGGCTGCAGCTGTGGATGCGTAGTCCTCGGTGTCGGATGAGTTTGGTGGGGTGGATGCATGCCGTTCCCGTAGATGGGCTCCATCGGGAGCGGTGCAAAGCCGTTGAAGCCATTAAAGTCTTGGACTGGAGACTGATGGTGTGGGTTGTATCCATTATCGCCATGCCATCCAGAATGGTGATCCTCGAAAGGTTCCTGGTGGTGGTGATGGTGGTGGTCGTGATCCATTTGCAACTGGCTCATGTCGAAGGCAGTAGGTATTGGAGTGGTGTATCCGTGCGAGTGTGGGAACGAGTGTCCGTGTTGGGTGCGGAGCAGAAGTAGGGTGCCAGACGGGCATATGCACCTGCACCGTGGTGTTGCTATACCTAGGCGGCGTGGGTGACCTCAGAGCGGCCGAGCGCATACATGCATGAGACGAGATTTTGGTTCCTGAGGCGAAACAGCGACAAGTCAATGTACCGCAGTAGCGGGGGTAGCGCTGACAAAAGGCGCTGGGTATGACAGAGGTCAAAACATATAGGTATAAAGCAGCGCGGCAAAGCAATGGCCTTAGATGGAGAATTGAAACTGCAGGGAAAGCCTGGCGCGGCGGGCCTGCAGCGCGTACTTGAGGATAAGTCTGGGGACACTGGTAACAGGCCCTGGCTGTGCGATGCGGGCGCGGCCTACTGCAGCTGGCGGGAGAGGAGCCCTGTTTGTTTCGAGCCCAAGCTTGCCGGCAAGCCTGGCGTGTGCACAGTGATCCTGGTCGCCATTCGGCCAAGCGACGAGCGACGACGTTGGGCTTAGCGTGTGCGGGTCTCTCATCGGGGATGCGCCCCTAGGACAGCGCGGGCCAGAATTATGCGGCCGCCAGGCTAGCTCGCCAGTGCATGCCTCGACGCCTGACTCCTAGCAAGGGCAAATGGGATGTCAAGGCAGCCGGGTGGGATCATCCCATCAGGGCCCTCGCACCGCTGAGCACGTCGCAGCCGGCTAATCTGACGCTTCCCGAACAAGACATGGTCTGAGTGGAAGCGCCATATTGGCTTCGCCTCGTGCGCCCAGCGAAATACATCCTGGCCGTTGCCGTACGCTCGTGGCGCGAAACAGTGGCAGCCGATTCAATGCTGCTCAGGTACGCGAGCCTGTGGCGATTCCCACGGCAGGGGCAAGACGTCAATCATCGGCTGTGCATAAAGGAGAGACAGAAAGTGTCGACGGCTGAAACGCTTTCGGAAAGCTGCAATAATCGCGCCCATGGAAAATCGAGGTTTTGCCGACCAGCCACTCAGGCTTTCGGGAGCGATAATGATTTAGCGCCCGACTGACAGCGTGCCCTCTGAGTCGCCAGCACAACTAACCCCTGCTGATTTCTCCGAGTCGACCGCTGCGCCCGTTAGCAGACCAATAAGGAAAACCGACGCCTCAAAAATTGGGCCAGACAATGCTGATCTGAATCCATCAAATTCCGAAGCAAATATGGAATAAAAACAAATGCGACATGCTGACCCCGTTCCAATAACTCCAGCGGCGCCATTACCACGAGGGTCCGCGACGGCAATGTCTTGAATGACGCCTCCTCGGCAGGGGAAGCAAAGGCCTGGTATTGATAGCTTGCGGACGGTATCGGACCGCCACCAGTCAGTCGAGCATTGGCGATTGGCAGGTACGATCCGCGCCGTAAGCTGCGTTGCCCAGTGCTAGTGTCGTCCTGATGTCGTCCGCGGTGCTACTGGAACGAGCCCTCGGCCAATCCAGGCCGCGAGATCGGCTCCAAGCCTCGCTCTCTTCGTCATCTTCATGCTGCGACCTAGTATTGGTATCGCAGTGAGACATGTTCAGCCATCCAGAAGGCCCTTCTGCTCTACTCACTATTTCCCAAGGCCGGATCCATAACGCCTGTCGTATCTCGTAATCACGAGACCTTATCTAGCGCTTGACAATAGTGACTGGTCGGGTCGTCAGCTCACGATATCCATTTAGAGAGATAATACTGGGATGCATACCGATATCCTCGTCGGCAAGCTCGTGAGAAAGTCCCACACGCTGGGGCTGATGCTTGCATGATTTCCCGTAAACAATAGCGTGCTTGAAGTTGTCGACAATTGTCTTGTGGATGGAATTACACTACAGAGCGGTTAGCGCGTCGCGTTTAAGATGAGGGGGAGACTTACGAAGTCTTCAATGGTACAGGCTGTTGATCGCAATACCACTGGCGCCGAGTAATCCGGCATCTTGCCCTTGGGCTTGGTGTAAACACGAACGAGATTGAGCTTCTCCCACATCTGCTCGAGGAGCTCATCGATGTTCCACCCGTGCTCGGAGCTGATGGGACAAGCGTTCGGAATACGGTAGAGCAAATCGAGCTCCTCGATACTGATAGCATCAATCTTGTTCAAAGCGTAGATGACGGGGATATAGCTTCGTCCCTTGGCCTCAATAACATCGATCAAATCATCGACCGTGGCGTCGCATCGAATAGCTACGTCGGCGTTTGCCATTCGGTACTCGTTCAGCACCGCCTTGATTTCGCCATGGTCGATATGTGTGAGGGGAACCGTCGCGGTGATGTTGATGCCTCCCTTGTCCTTCTTCTTGAGCACAATGTTTGGCGGGCTCTTGTTGATTCGAATACCGAAGCCCTCCAGTTCGTTCTCGATAACGCTCTTGTCGGTGAGGGGTTTGTTGACGTCCAGAACGATGAAAATCAGATGGCAGGTCTTTGCGACGGCGATGACCTGTCGTCCACGACCTTTACCGTCCTTCGCACCTTGGATAATACCGGGAAGATCGAGAATCTGGATTTTGGCTCCGTTGTACATGACTTGACCAGGTACTGTAGTAAGCTGTATGTTGTCAGTACTGATTCTAGTACCAAGCGTATCCAACCCACCGTTGTGAACTCATATGCAGCGGCTTCGGAGTGCTGTCCGGTCAATTTGCTCATGAGCGTACTCTTGCCCACGGAGGGGAAGCCAATGAAACCAACACTGGCAACACCAGTCCTAGCAACATCGAATCCTACACCTCCACCGCCGCCACCGGACGAGGGCTCGAGCAGCTCTCTCTTAAGCTTCGCGAGCTTTGCCTTCAGTTGCCCTGTTCATGTATAAGCATACCAGTATGCAGTATCCGTCCATGAGGCCATACCAAGATGAAAAGACGTCGCCTTGTTCTTCTGGGTCTTGGCCATCTACGTCTCGTGTAAGTCATCGTGTTACGGTCGCGTATTGGGGTGTGGCTTACTTCGGCCTCGATGTCCTTGATCTGCACACCCTGTTAGCGCGTGGAATGGCGATATGCTGCGGCACTCAATACTTGCCTTGTCTACTGTGGTCGCCATCTTGAATTACTGTGTATCCTGACTTGCTCTGGGCAGGCGTGGAGAGGCGATGTTGTTGTTCAGAAATTTGATGCGACGCACGCCGCCAATGACGAAGCGGGGCACGGCTTCCCGGCAGTACCTTTCACCGCCACCCGATAAGGTTAGCGCTCAGCGCAGCACCCTTCCATCTCGGCTTCCATGCATGCTTCCTCGAGGCCTTCATAAAGTTCCCCGATAGAAGCCGCGTTCGGGGTCTTCACATCGGTGACCATACCCACCACTCTGGCTGAGCATATGAGGTGCATCACATGTCGGCGAACTGCTGACCGCCATGGATCCACATAGCACAAGCTCAGAACGCGCGATTTGTTACATAATGAAGCAAGCCCAGTCCTGCACAAGCAGCATTGAAGGCAGGCAAGCCAACGCTCTTACTCTCCAAAGGCTGTGTGTATTTAAAGCCCGCGCACCGAACTCTCTTTGTCGGAACTCCGTCTGCAATAACATCATAACCAACGACACGCTCGCCACATTTCTTCTTCCTCACATATCAACATCGTTACCATGATCGGTCGCAACACTGAAGAGGATAACTTCCATTCGCTCGTGCAGGAGATCAACAAGGTGCTCGGCCCCAGCAACGGCATAGACTCGGATGACGTAGACGAGAATGAACTCCAGGAGTTGATGAAAGCATACACCTCGGAAGAGTCGGAGTGGGAGAAATACTACTTTCCATCCGAGACATTACCATACACACGGAATGTTGTCGACAAAGGCAACGGCAAGAGTAACTTGGTACAGTTCCGGATTCTCGAGTCAACGAAGAGTGCTAACCGAACAGCTCATATTGGTATGGGGACCTGGAAAGAAGAGTCCGATTCATGAGTAAGTAATAAGATTTTGCGACTGTTGACATTAGCATGCCTTACCTCGCGAACAACATCCCATGGCTTCAGTCTCCTGCACGATGAAGCGACTTCGTTCGCCGATCTACTTTGATCGATGTGTCAGCAGGAGACACGCCGGTAAGACGACCTTTCGATAATTCATCATGGATACACCTCGCACTCTCGAATGCGCGACTCGGCGTTACAAGACCCAGTACTAACATCACCCCAGCCACGCAAACGCCCACTGCATCATGAAAGTCCTCAAAGGCAGCCTAACAGAAACCCGTTTCGCAACCCCCACCGAAGACGACGCACAAAACCAGCGGCCCATGATCAAAACCCAAGAGACTACTTTCGCTGAAAACGACGTCACATACATGGCTGATACGCTCGGTGTACATCGTATTTCCAATCCGCATCCCACAGACTATGCAGTTTCACTACATTGTAAGCATCAACCCTTCCAGTCTACCTCACACAACTAACCACCCACAGTGTACACACCACCCAACGCCGCAACCTACGGCTGCAACGTCTTCAAAGAAGACACATCCGGCGTCGTTCACAACACAACGTGCCATTTCTACTCCGAGTACGGCGTCCGAACGGGGAGGAAGTAGGCTCTGCCTCGTTCGCAGATCCGTTCCATCATCGATAGTATTGTTTGGTTCTGGAAGAAGATGTGGAGACGGATACGTGGATACTTTACGAATAGAGTAGCGGGTTGGAAGCGGTTATCGAGTAGGAGTTCTTCGATGGGAGATTAGGATGTGAACACGGGCTTTTCGTTGGACTACTATGCTAGTCATTTTTTACGTTGATTAAAGGTCATTCAACATGCAAGCCGGAGCACGTCAACCTAGGGGGGGAAACTGAACAGGTCTGGAGCCTACATTAACGTTAGCCCACCTACTTTGCAGGTTTCTACGTTGATGTAGGCTGCTGACCTGTTCAGGTTTTTCCTTGTATGAGGTGGGAGAGTCAGTGGAGTCGACTGAATCACAACAACACCCAGTCTCGCGTACACACGAACTGAAAGTATCAACTATTATATGCACAATCCTCAGAACACGCCAAACAGAACAGCAATGTATTCCAACTCCATCTATCCAACCCCATTTTCTCCTTCACACCCTCCGCCTCACCACATCTCACCCCCATCCTTACGGCCCCGCAAACCCAATCTCCTCCCTCTTATCATCCACCACCCTCCCATACTCCAACAGCAACCTAAAGAACCAAACCTCAAAGTCCACATTCCTCAACACCATATCATGCCACTCAGAACTCCTCTTCGCAATAAGCCTCGCCTTCTTCTCGCCCTCACTCGCGCCATTCCCGCCCTTCTTGCTTCCATCCGCCTTGACTCTCTCAATAACGCCATCGCCATCATCGTCAAAGACCCGTGTACCGCTGAACCACCGTACAAGATCGAGGTGTTCGTCGCCACGGAGGGAGAGGGGGATATAATGCACCCAGGGCCGTAGCCACTCGGCGTGCCATTCACGGAATAGCGCCATTTTGTAGGTTAGACTGCGAGACTTGAGGAAGCTGTAGAAGCGGCCGGAGAAGGCGTTGCCGTCCATGTCGAGGAGGTGCTTGTAGTACCATGCGTCTTGGCCGTCGACGCGTTCGGTGACGTCGAAGAATTCGTTTTGGGCGTCGCAGTCGCCGGGGTCGCATTGGCCGATGTGGGAGAAGTGGACGTCGATGAGGTCTTTGAGGGCTTTGCGCTCGATCGAGGTTACGGCGTGGGTTGAGGTGGGGTTGGAGACGGGTTCGAGGACTTTGGCGGTGTCGGGCGCGTTCAGGCGTTGGACGACGTGTTGGCGGTGTTGGCGTCGCCAGCCGCCGTTGCGACTGAAACCTCCTGTTGTGGAGCCGCGCCAGTAGAGACTGTTGGTTTTGTTTTCCCAGGTCGTGTCGTGCGTCTCGTCGTAGCCTACTTTGCCCATCCAGTACCATGGACTGGGGTATAGGATGTCCTGGAAGCTGGAGATCTTCGACTGTGAGAAGACGGGTGTCAGCTCATGGATGATACTGAAGGCGTTGGGGCGCTCGAAAAATCCGAACGTTGACGAGAACGAAGGCGAGTTACAGATATCAGAGAAGGCGGTTGTGTTGTAAATAAAGCCAAGGTCGCTGGCGGCATACGCGGTGAAGTTATCGGCAGCGTAGTCTTCGAAGGTTTGGGCCTGAGTGCCAGGGGAGCATGACAGCCGCGAATGCGTCCATGTCTGTTGATGCGCAAAGCGATTGAACTTGGTCGTGCTAACTTCAGCAAACCGTGTACCATCACTCAAGTCTTCTGGACGGGCAGAGAAGGCATTGCGAGGTGCAGTGTTCTTCGCAGTGCGCGGTAGAATTTCGTCCCTCGCCTTTGCCACCATCGACGACAACAGATTGTCGGGCACGACGACTCGCGGTTCGTCATGTAAGTTGAAGCCCAGATCCATGTCGGGCAGATACTGGACAAACTGCTTCATCATGCCAATGGTAGCCTGTTGTTGCCATTCATCGCCGCCTTGGAAGTTCTCTACAGCGCCATGGCGTATCGCAATTGCAAGCATGGAGCTATCTTCATGACCTAACGCATTCGCAATGCGCGACCGAATCGTCGATGGTTTGAGCGCCCAAAACGGTAGCAGCATCTCATTAATCGTGTCGTATTCGTCTATCATCACAACACCGTTGCGCGTCGCAAACTCGTACCATTTGTCGAAGTGCGGAGGTGGCGAGATCCCGTTCCTGCGTCGGTACTCTCGAACCGCATCAGCGAGCGACTTGGATTGTCGGTTAAGGGTGCCTTGGAAGTCTGCCTCTGCAGCGTCAATCAATTGCGCAGCCGGATGACCCTTGGTCAGATCTACCGACACCGGAGCAAGTGGCATCCCAGGCGGGGAAAGTGGTATGTCGGTAAGAACACCATGCGTGATGTGTTGATACGTTGGTGGTCCAGTGAAACGTCCGAAAAGTAGAGACCCCACTGCAAGAGCCATAACGATGAAGATAAAGCGACGCAGTCGCTTCGAGCGCCGCGAATCCATGACAATGGGAGATCCGGATGACTCAAAAAAGTGTACAAGTGCCGCCCCGTCGTAAATGAGGGTAAACAAAACGGCGGAAAAGGTCGGGGCGAAGTGTAGTTTCGCAGCAAGGTGAGAGAATATGGCCAACAGAGAGGTATTTACAGCGCCATATTGAGAGATCTATCGGCTAGTTAGTTTGATATTGTGACAGTACGTTGAGAGTGAAAGCTACGTCTCTGGTCTTGGAACCGGAAAGTAAAAGCTGGGGTGAAAGCCATGGCGACGGGTACGACGCGGCAGGACGCCAGACCCGCGTTTGGTAACAGGACAGCGTAATTAGGTAGTTCAACAGTAATATGGAAGAAAGTACGTACCAGAACGAAGACAAGAACATTTACAGTGGTGTGAACCGGCAACATCCACAAGAAGCGCTGCAGGATGCGGAAATTGTGTACATCCCTCCACTCTCGGTTGTACTCTCTGTATACGGGCTCCCAAGATATCGTGCTTGCAGTCAAGGACGACTCGGTAAGGATAGACGCAATTCCGCACACAACTGCAACGGCCACAGCGACATCTCTTAGCGCAGCTAATCGTTGCGGCCTCGAGGCACCGCTCACTGAGGCGCGCCGCAACGTACTCCCGTTCGCAGACCCAAGTCCTCGCTTGCCACCCTCGCCCTCTTCTGTCGCGGCTTGTATGGTGGTCTCGAACAGGACAAGACCAGTAGCAGCGAAGATGGCACTGCTGACACCGAGCGCGACCGTGGTAGGAACTGCGTAGACGCCTAGAACAGCGCTCGCAGAGACGACGAGAACTGCCAGTATCCCGTATGATGCGGTATGAGGCTGTCGCTCCGGGGGGGTCTTGGTCTCGGCTGCAGGGCCATCGAGAACAGTCCAGGTGGGTAGGGCAAGGTGTTTTGCGACCAATTGGTTCTCGGAGAACAGGACGGTGAAGAAGGGAATTAGGGCCTGAAGTGCTGTTAGACGGTCGCATGTTGTCCCTTTATCCCGTCTGAAAGTACCTTGGTCGCCCAAATGCCCTGCTTATCGCATGCCGCGCGGTCGCATATTACAGACAGACCCAGCAGCGCGCCAGCCAGCCAGCTTGTCTTCCTCTTGGCGCTGTCGCTGTTTGAATATATGCCCACCCAAAAGACAGTCGGCACCCATACTATCAGCCAGGATATCGTCGTTATGAGCAGCGAATGCTGGACCGGTGTGTGTACGTTTGCGACAGCCGCGAGGACGGTGTAGAGCAGCGGGGCGAGCAGGTGGTGGTATTTGACGACATTATCGGCAAGTATGGAGACGGCCGGGTGCATTGGAGCAAAGGGTGGGTCAGCGCTCGTCGGAGGGCATCGAGTTGTCTGACATGTGTTGGGTCGCGCAGTTGTGAGCGCCGGAGAGCCGCAACATGCAACCGTGCGGATCTGCAGGGTCGTGAGTGACGCCATGCCCGAAGCCACATCTTTTTCCATCCCCACAACTACAAAGCCATTGTCTTGGGTTCCATGTTTGCATGTATCTCAATTAGACCCAGATTTGAACATCGCTCCATCAGAGACCGATTTCACATGTCTGAGATGAAATCGAACGACACCCGCTGCTTGTCGCTGGGTACTCAACATGCATGCGCATCCTGCAGGAACACGTCTACCAGATATTTGGATGACTTGCTGCAATGCATCACTTAGCACGGGCCTCAATATATCTCCAGAAGGTTACACAGCGATGCGTGGTACAGCACAAGCTCAGACAAACTCAGAAGCCAGCCAGAGTTGAGATGGGCAATTCAGCTGCCTCACTTCGTATTGAGCATCAAAAGATCTGTTGATATTTGAGTATTCCCAGGCACTTATATCTTTCTAATTGCCAGCCATCTGCTGCTTCTCATTACCATTTGCTTCATCCAACCTTTGATATGCCTCAGTCTCTCACAACGCGGCTTGACTTGTATGGATGCTTCAAATCCGGAAGGCACGATGCTCAGTGACCCACCAAACCTGAAGATTTCACAAGTACCCACCATATTCGATGCAAGATCGTGTATTTATGGGTATCTTAATGGCCTCGGTCTAGCGAGACTTGTCTGCGATGCTACGTACAGTCTTTCCCTGTCACATCTGGAGCCTACGTTGACGTTGGATCACCCACTTCGCATGTTTTTACATTGATGTAGGCGACAAACCTATATCCCCCGACTGTTCAGCGTAGTAGAAAGAAGGCCTATCCAGCGTAGAATAGGTCTTGGAGTCGCAGCGCGCGACGCGCTGAGACTTAGGCAGGTAGGTTCCTGAGAGCACGCTTATGGCTTTTGAAGAAGTGGTTTTGATAACGAAGAGGGTTTTGAGCTTGATGGAGGATCATGTCACTGCAAGAAGTAGCAGTTTGATCTGGTAGTGTAGCGGTATTGTAGTTGTGCTGGGTCATGTAGACGGCCGCGCCTTCCCATCTCAAACTCCCCCACCTTCCTCACGAATTATCGTGCCACATGGCCGTCCTAGCGTGAGGTGAGGTATAACGAATTTTCCAGTTGACGTCTGCATCTTCTGGTAAGCTACGTACAGCATACCTTGTAAGTGAAGCTCTTTACCCCCACGACTGCCGCAAGAATGCCATCGTGTCTACCATGATCCTCGCCCGACGAACCCACGACTGCGCAGATTCAAGCGATACAAAAGAGACTAGGAAGAACTTCGAGATGGCCAGAGAATCGCCAGGCGCAGGTCTTTGCATGATATGGACGTGGAGCGACACTGCACGATGTCGCATGGCGACCGCAAAGCTGAGTGACACTCCAACTCCTCACACGACCATCCCTCGACTATATACCCAGCCTGTTCTCTTGCGTCTGTTCATCCGAAGCTGTGCGTGGTAAGGTGTCTTCCTGCCCCTCGACTTTGGTCGATCGAGCATAGTCTTCTCCTTCCTATAGTTCGACTCGTCCATCGTCCGATACTTACATACCTTTGACTGTGCAGACACTGCTAACCATATCATTAGTTTCGAATTCCGACTGGACGATATCCATCACCTATCACCCGCAGTACGTCTTCCCTCCCCTCGAGAAACCCCACACATACCTACACGCACACTCTTGGGCAATGAACACCTACGCTTTAGCTCTGCTAGTGCTCTGGGGTGGCCTCTTCCTGCCTCTCATGCTGCTTCACACGCGTCAGGTGTTTCAGTCCCTACAGCCTTGCTCTGATATACAACAACTGCTCGTTGTTCCTTGAAGAAGTTCAATGTTAACCTATTGCAGCTTCGATATTTCCGATCCTCGTTCTCATCGATAAACAAACGCGATACACCAAGACAGGATGGCATTCGACAACAACAACGAACGGCAGGCGGACTATCGTACATGGAAGTACTCATGCTGAAATTCGTGTACGCATAGCAGCATCATGCCTCGCAGTACGTATACAACCCTTGCTCTCCTCCTTCCATGTCAAGTTACCCACTGGGTATCGTAACATGTTGCTTATAGCAGTTATTGCTGTGGCGTTACGCTGTTGAACTTGGCTAAATAATGTGAATGTATAGACTCTCGCGTAAAGAAGCAGAAGGCATCCGGCACCTTCGACTGGAACTCCAAGCAAGTCCAGCGGGAGAAAGCCCGATTTAGGAGATATTGGTTCTGTATGATCGGATATACCCTTGCCAGAGTCAGATTCAAAGGGATGAAGAGGGTCCTGCTTCTGAATATTATACAAGATAGATTGCATGTTACCAAGGCAATTCTTCCCTTCTGAGAACTGACTTGCTCTGTTGTACGGTGCCGTTCCACGTCAACCTAGGGAAAAAGTGAACACCCTGGGATCTACATCGATGTTAACACACCCATTTTGCATGTACTCACCTTAATGTAGTCTGCAGACCTGTTCAGTTTTTCCCTTGTATGAGGTGCCACCCCTCTATGTCCCATCCTACTAAGACCGCAGATCATCTGTCGTCATACCTTCCCAAACCAACCCGTGGACCTAGCACCTCACACGCCAAACAAACATCACGATACCAACCAAACCCACCCCTCCACCCACACCACCCACCGCGCCAAATCCACAACAAACCACGCGTCCTCGCATCCTTCCCTCATCACGATACACGATACCCCACTTTCAGCCTTATCCCCCCACCAACCAACAAAGTCCTCACGCGCCCCATCACAGATCGAAGATCCTCATCTCCACAACCACGCAACTTGAAACACGCACACGTTACCCATACAGGAAGTTGGTGATGCTGTCGACCCGCCTCACTCAGCATATCCAACGCTGATGGGTCTCGCTTATGATGTAGGATTGGGGATCGTCGTCGATCCACACCTGATTAGATGTGTGTTGCGGGACGGGGGACGGAAGGAGAGGTGGGTTGTTGGAGGTGTACGTCAGCTAATTTTGCTTTATATAAGAGCTGGTCCGAGGAACAATATCAACATGCTGTCATCTTGGTTTTTCCTTGGTTCTATGCCAAGGTGTCACGATCACGATCAGCCTTTGACGTGATGTTGTTGTTATCCCGTGGGGTAGCATGGCATGGCATAGCATAGCGGGGTATCCTACCCGTCCACTCGACCCAACCATCCAACCATTGACAGCCAACATACAAACATCACGATGATATCCCGTCGACGTAACAAATACCCATCACCACGAACTCTAACACCTCTCCCTCTTACTTACCTCTCAGCCCGGAAGCAACCATCCCATCCAGCCATCCAGTCGGATCTCCAGCAACAACGAAGCTAGCCCAGTGTTTGGGTACTAACGCTCACCCGGCGCCCCGGATCATGGTGTGCCAAACTAAGCTATCAACTGAGGAAGGTAAAGCACGATTTTCCCCCCAACCTCAACGGTCTTGGCCGCTTTTCCAGTCAGCTCGCAGCTCCGCGTCTCAGCACGCTTTATCTCGGCGACCCAACGTTGGGTTGGGTTGGGGTGTAAAAAGGACCGGTTGCCCCCGCCTCTCTTTCCCGTTCTCTGTGTTGTCAATTTCTTCGTCTCTGGTCAGCTTTGGGCTTTCTTATACGAACGGGGTCCTGCTCGGTCGGGAGCACTTCGATTTCCTCACTCAAAGCAAATACAATCGCACGTTGGGCACTCTTCCCTTTCGACTGAGATGTTTTATTTGGCATTTCAATCTTGATTCCTCTCATCCCCAAGGTTCGTTTCGAAAAAAAGGTTTCCTCCACAGCCGAATATACAAGAAGATGGCTGGACCATACACACATTGGAAAGACCCCTCGCCTCTCCTCACCTGGCACCAAGGCCACGCTATCCAGCGCAGCCATGATAGCTCTCCCGTCCTCCTCGTCATTGAAAGTATTTGTAAAGTTATATGGGTTTATGTCAAAATAGGCTGAAGTTTCTTGGTGAAGAGATGAAGATTGAGCAAGAGAAAAAAAGATAAGGAAAAGAGAAAAAAACTCCGGGATATTTGTTGCAGGTGCTAGGCTCTCGACGCAAAGGTGAGCAAAAGACGGCAGGTTCGGATGATTGACCTGTACTTTAACCTCAAGGGCGTCGTCGGGGTTGTGACGGCCCTCTCCTCGGTGTGCAGGCTGCGTCTTTTTCCTTCGCGGAGATAGATTGCTAAATGGCTGGTATTTGGTTTGTGGTACAGGGCCGGAAGTACGGTGGGAAATGGAGGCGATGGAAAAAAACATGGCAAGAGATGTCGGGACGTCGTAAGGGCGTGTCAAGCGCAGAAGGCTCCTACTCCTCCATCCGTCCGAAGATCTCGTCGTCGTCCTCGTCGATGCGGCCGCGGCTGCGCGAGTTGGAGTAACGGTAGTCCTCCTCGTCGGCGAAGTGGTCGTCGTCCATGTCGACGTCCTTGCTCTCGCTGTGGTAGCGGTAGCTGTTGCGCATACTCGACTGCTGCGCGGTGACGGTGGTGCTACCTGACAGGGTACGGGCATTCAGGTCGAAATACTTTGCTGGTAGCGGGGGCACGGGTGGCACGTCCGGCGGGAGCGCAACGGGTCCCGTCTTGGGGGTGCCGTACGAGCAGCTCAGCAGGCCGACGGCGGCAGCGAGGTCAGCATGGTCATTGGCATCGTCATGGTAGGAGCCGGCAACCGAGGTGCCTGACGTAGTGGGGCGGTCAGACACGTTGCTCCACTGGCGATAGTGGTGGCCATTACCGTTGTCGGAAAAGACGGTGGACTGGTACGACTGGCTGTAAGCGGAGCTGTTGGCCGAGTAGCGCTTGAGGGAGCGGGTGCCAAAGTGCGAGTGAGGGTAGGATCCTACGGCATGGTCGTCGAGTTGCGGGGGCGGGGTAGTTTCAGTGGAGCTCAACTCCTCACGCAGGTCAGACGAACCCGAGGCGGGCGGGGACGAGCGGTCGCTGGTCTCGCCGTCGCTCTCCTTGTTCATGGCGACGAGGACCGAGGCGGCCTCGAGCAGCTGGACCTGCTGGTGCTTGGAAATGAGCAGCTTAGATGTGTACTGCCATTCAGGCGTGTGCTCCCAACTAGAAGAAAAGTCAACGCGGAACTATCAAGAGGCATGGCAGTCTATGTGTGCGTGCGAGAGAGGAAAGGGCATTCGTCATGAGTCGTGAAAGTATGTGGGAGGGCCATAGTCGGCCAAGGGTTACTAACAGGTGCTTGGTCAGACAGCTGCTGTGCTTGTAGCCTTTCCCACATTTTTCACATCTCAGATCGCTACCACTTCGCTTGCCGTCGCCCTTGGACAGGCGAGAGCCCTCGCTCGCGCGACGGTTCCGCGACTTGGAGTTGGCCTTGTCCTGCTCCAACATGGTTGCGAGTGTCGGTCCGTCGGTGAGAGCCTCGCTTTTAGCCGCCGCGGCGCCATAACTGCTGGGCCCAAACTGCGCGCCATTGCCGGGCATGCTCGACGCCATTGTGGAGTGGAGGGCCATGTTGGGGCCCCGGAACTGCGACGTCGGCTTGGACGAGCGGCGCAGGCCATTGCTGCTGCCTCCCTCGAGTGGCGCCCCTGACATGCCCTTGGCCGCCGCCGCAATGGCCGCGACATTGGACGCAGGCGTCTGGCTCATGCTCTTCCGGCGTGTGACGCGATGCGCCGGGTTGAGGTTGGCGGCGGATATCGAGTGCGAGTGCGGGCGGTTCTTGGGGAGCGAGCCGGCCATGGTGCTCGACGAGTGCCGTTGCTGGCTGGCGGGTCGGACGTTGATGGGCTCCTGGCAGGCGGCACGGTCAGCGCAACTCGCGGCGGTCAATTGGGGAGATGTGTATAGGTACCTTGTGGACAGTCATGCTTGCAGTAAAAAAGTCGCCGGCCGGGTGTTTGCTTTGTTGTCCGCTTCGTCAGCAAGGCAGCGGAGAGTTGCACAGCCTCCGAGGTGTCGGAGGTAATAGAGCGAGATGCGGCTGAGAGACAATGCAGGGCAGCGCAGGCGTGGGCGGTAGAAATAATAATCCAAGATGTGTGCGAGAGGCGTCTGCTAGCTGGAGAGGCGCTGATTTCAAAAATAAAGCGTGTGGACAGGTCCCGGAATGCTATTCGACAAGTGGGGTGATGCCCGAGCTTCTGATATGGAGTTACTGTGTCCAACAGAGAGTCTCGATTCGCAGCCTCAGAAATGCGGCCAAATATCCCCGTTTCAGACCCGGCAGCGGTAATAATCAAGGTTAAGGAAGGGAGTGAGATGGGTGCAGCGGTGGCAGCGGCCAGGAACTTTTTATTATTTGGTCGCAAACATGGCACGCGGCATCTGGGGTCAGCCGGACGCTCACAGCCCACGCCCGACCAACGTGACTGATAGCGAGACCCCGGCCGCCTCCTCCTCAAAAGGTACGCGGCAATGCCGTGGCTGAAGCGACAAACGAGGCCGCCCATGCTGCCGCTCCTATTAAAGACCGCACGGGGCCGTGGCGGGCAGGGAGCGCACCATCGCCCTCGCCCTCTGATTGCATGTTTCACCCATGTTGCTGCTCCAGACACCTCTGACTCTGGCTGCCTCTGCTGCCTCTCCTGCGCATCCCCATGCACAAATCCAGGAACCCTTTGTGCGTGTTCCTGGCGCAACGCAGGTTCTCAAGGCCCCTCGTTAGTGCGCCATACCGTGTGAGCCCCCGCGGCTGTGATTCGAGCGTGATTTCATGTCAAGACACCTGGTCCCGCAATAGGGAACGCCGATCTCGAGCTACTTTGCCCATGGCCGCTTGGGCCAGTCCGGTTCGGGCGGATCAAGGACACGGGGAACCGAGCGCTTGTCTGGAGTGCTGTGGCTAAGGCGAGCCGATCGCTGCTGTGTCGGGCTGCGCGCGCTACACAACAGATCATCGCCTGCCAACAGGTGTTTGCGCGACCCTCTCTTTTCCTCATTGCAGACAATGGGCAGTTTGCATCATGGCGACTGATGGCAAAAGACTTATCTGACTCCACTCACCTGGGCACCCACTCGCAAACCGCTCGGATAGCAGGCCAGCCTTGGCGTCATCGCGATCGGTCGCGCACATGGCGTCTGTGCTGCACATTATCGCGCAAGCCACCACCCTGTCGTCTTGCTCGCTGCTGTGGGGTCGCTGGGTGTTGAGTGGTGCGGCACCTGCACCACACAGTCAAAGACACATGACAGCCTGCCAGCCGTACAATAAAACCGCTCGCTCCTGCGCTCATAGCTGGACCACCTCTCGTCCTACCACCGCTGCGATCGGCTAAGATCAACGGGTCCAGATCGTGGCCTGTCGCAGGGATGCAGAGAGTGCCACAGTGACGGATACTCACTGGCAATGGCAATGTTCGTTGTCGTCGGAGTCCGGGCAGCAGAATGCCATACACGCGTAGTATCCACTTGTCGGTGTAGCCTCTCACCACCAATAACCACCTACGGTAGAGCAGCCGTCTGGCATCAAACTGAGCGGTCCGCAGCTTTGGAATTGGGTACACTGGGCATGTGTAAGACGTTCCGGTGGTGTCTATGCCCATGCAGGTGCTAGAGGGGTGCAATTCGCGCCTGCCGATTCGGGAGTCCCACGGCCTTGGAATAGCTTCGTTGCGAGATTGCGCGCCTTAGCTGAGGGGTCGACGACGCCACAACCTGCATATCCTCACATCACTGTACTATGGTATAATAATTGCATGTTGCACATAACTGCGTCGAGTAACAGATTCCGGTGTCTTGACGGCCCAAGTGAGGAGTCAGGTCCACCGCGGACAAAACCTCCGCGTCAACCAGGATTGAGCTTGTTGGTTGCACGTGTCAAGATTTAGTCCAAAAGTTACTTGGTTTGGGACGGAACTCGCCCACGGTCACGGTGAGAGTGGGCTGTGCGGATCTGTGCCAGCTAAGTTTCACGTCAGCAATGTGACGTCAGTCATTACTTGATACAAAAAAAGTTGAGATCCTGCATCGGGGTGGCATATCCTCGGCATGCATCGTGGGCTGGCCAGATGCACACACAGTGACGTGTGTGCTTTCGTGATTCTATATACCGAGACATGTTTGATGCGGGCCTTGTCGGCTTTGCGGATGTCCGCGGAATGTATCTAGATACTTCTCCAGCGGTAAACGGTTGTGAAGACGGACATTACTGTATGATTTCATGTGGAGACGGTGTAACAGACCGCCATGTATGTATGCATCTAGTGTCTTCTTGCACGCAGTCGCCAACAGGAAGCAGAGGCCATCTCAACGATGCTTTGTAGGGGCTGGTAAAGCAGCTAAGAGCGACGTTCATTTCCACATCGCATAGTTTCTGGCTGTGCCTCAAATTGTAACTTCAACAAGCCTTATTGCACTCTTGCCAGGTCGACATGGCAAGAGCTTTGGAGGTAATGTATCCGCAGTCAAGATGGGTCTTATCGAGCAGTTGATGTGATGCAGTTGCTCCAGTCACCAGCGTAGAAGGCTTAGGAATCATGACTCTCATCATGAGCTCTGTCTACGGGTGCTGGATAGAAACAGTATCGATATGCCAAATTGAAGTAGTTGTGTTGGAATGCATTCGCACGCCAAGTGCTTTCCGATCTTAGTAAGTCAGTCACGTGCACGAATTCGTCACTGCTCTCGGCGATCTCCAAAGCATCTGCCTGCAGCATCGCAACCGCTATCGCCTCATCACGACGCAAACAACCGCTGTCCATCACTCTCCGGGTCTTTAGAACCTCAGTCGCCGCTTAACCCTCCGCAAAGACCGCATCACAGCCCTATCACGACTTCACGATGGCGGACGCTTCCGCGCAACCGAAGCCTAGCAGCAGCGTCAAGCTCGTGCTGCTAGGAGAAGCAGCCGTTGGAAAGGTACGGAGTAGGAAGGCTTCGTCGCGACTCTAAACTGACGTTTCTCAAGTCATCTCTCGTTATGCGCTTCGTCAACAACGACTTCCAAGAGAACAAAGAGCCTACTATCGGAGGTACGTACACAGCCACATGCGGAGATATTGCTCAACAACCACCCGCATCCCCATACTGCCAAACTATGACTAACGTACCATTTGACAGCTGCATTCTTGACGCAGAAATGCAACCTACCAACCCGAACCATCAAGTTTGAGATCTGGGATACCGCCGGCCAAGAACGCTTCGCCTCGCTCGCGCCCATGTACTACCGCAACGCCCAAGCCGCCCTCGTCGTCTACGACATCACAAAGCCCTCTTCCCTCACAAAAGCCCAGCACTGGGTCGCCGAACTGCACCGCCAAGCCTCCCCAGGCATCGTCATCGCGCTCGTAGGAAACAAATTCGATCTGGCGACCGCCGCCGATGAAGAGAACCCAGAAGATGCAGATGATGCCCCCGCAGCTGAGGGCGAGGACGAGCCAACCGAGGATGGAGCCGACTCGAGGAGAGTACCTAGCAAGACTGCAAAGGCATACGCAGACGAGGAGAGCTTGCTGTTCTTCGAGACGAGTGCAAAGACGGGGCACAACGTCGCCGAGGTCTTCACTGCCATCGCAAATGCTATCCCAGAGACGAGCTTGAAGGGGCCTCGTGGGGTGGGTGGACAGACAAACTTGAACAGGCAAGAGGATGCGCGGGTGAACCTGGGCAGCGCACGGACGGAGGGTCCTAAGGAGGGTTGCGCATGCTGAAGAGGTGCATGCGGAAGTGGTGTCGTGTGGATTTGCTAATGCTCACGGAGGAGCTCGATAGCTACGAAGACTTGCGGGCACAATTGATGTGTTCAACTCCGGATTATCAACATTAGGCGTTGGATGGAATGATATACTTTATATTGCCGTCAACATGATGGCGTATATACTGCGTGAGACGTGCGACTGGGTTTTCTGTCCCAGGCAGCTTGACTACACCTACAATGAGCTTCAAGTGCAGTGTTCCTGCTTGGAAGGCTCTATTGAAAGATGTTGTTCGAACACCGGAAGTAGTCCCACAAAGTCGTGTCTGTTGCCGCCATGTTCGTCGTTGCTTCCCTAAAAGACGCGCCAAGAGCTATCCCTTCACTCAGGTTGGCGCGCCAACAACCATCCTTGCTAGGGGCTCTAATATGCCCCACTTGCACACACGACGCGCTCATTTGCACTCAACCACAAATCTTACGATACCAGCCATGGCACCAGCTCATCATAAACGTCTCGTACTGCCAGAGGTACTAGAAAAGAAGGCCAAACCCGCGAAATGGGTTGAGAAACTCTTCTCGGGCATTCACGATGCAGATACCTCAACGCGCAGGAGCACGCGCAGCGGTACGCGTAAGAGCGCGCGAACTCCTCAAAGCCAAACCACCGGCGACTCGCCTTTCTTCGCCCTGCCGCTAGACATCAGAGATCGAATTCTTCATCACACTCTTGCGGGGACCATAATCCGCTTTCGCCACTATAACACCTCTGTCATGGCTCAGTATACCCAAAATGGAGACGAGTCCGTCCGTTGGACGACTTTCGATGAATCCTTCCATGCGGACGGTCTTCCCTCGGACTGGGCACAATTCAAAGACGCCAAATGGCACAGCGGCAAGGGTCTTCCGGGGTGGATGATGCTCAACAAACAAATGCTCCAAGAGTGTGTCCACCAATTCCACAGAGAAGCCATCTTTTGGCAAAACAACTTTTTCTTTACGCCGATCTATCCCTCTGCAATGCCCCTAGGCTTGTTTCGTCTCGACAAAGCGAGAATCGTACGGATCAATACTGGAATCAATTGCCATCCGGAAGGGGTGGGAAAACCTCTGGAGGAGGATAAGTACACTGTCATCTGCCTACACCCACAGCAAGAAGTATGTACCAAGCAATTTACATATCACCTGACGACCTTCCCGCCAGTACTGCAGATACTCAGTCTGAGCGTGTACGATTTCCATGGATGGCAACAATGCGACTCCTCTAAGTACGCATTTCGCTCGAAACTCACGGGATTAAGTGAGAAAGTAGACCAATCTGCCTGGAAATTTCGCTCGGATCTCACTTTCCTCGAACGACTACCCAAGAACTTGCAGAAAATCACTTTTGAAGTGGTTACGCGGTACATCAAACCTTCAGTCTATCCCGAGAGCACGTATGATATCAACTTTCAGAGATGTTTGCGGCTTCTCAAAGATGAGCTGAGACGGATTGGAGAGATTCTTGTGGGTGGCGATGGGGCATTGGCTACGGAAGAGGTGGTAGACTTGGTACCCGCAACAGGTTCATTGGCAGACAGTCATCGGAAACTTGACACTATTTGGGGTTTGACAATAACGTCGCCTATGTACAGACGGGCGCAGCTGATGACATGATCAGTTGGTGTCGTGCGAAAGAGGAAGGAACGCAGATGCCTCGTACAGCAGCTCTGGGTGTACAGTCGACGGAAGAGCGGTGCTTTCCTGCAGGAGAGACTTCGGGAACTTTGGGCATGTAGAGATGAAGATCTGGCCGGTACGATTGCTATCCATATCCTTTCAGGGTCGTCGTCTCAATCTCGGTTGTCAAACTCCTCGGATTGTCTAAACCATTATCGTTGTCAGACTGGACATCTTTCCAGCATGTAGTCGTTTGGAAGACATCTATTAGCACGAGAGACACGACGAACTCTTGTGTAGCCCTCTGATCTGCAGTTGAAATCATTTATAAAAACACACCTCCTAAAAGCTGTTAGAAAGTGTATGGTTTGTGTATATCTAACGGTGTGTCTTCTATGGTTAGAAGGTGTCGAGCTGCTGTAGTAGATGCTACAAGCTCTACGCAAGAGACCTGGACACCGACATGGTGCTATCAGATATGACTTTTGAAAGGAAATGTTGCCTGAAAGCATTTGGCAGGCATCTCCATGAGGCAGTCGCGTTCTTTTTATTGAACGTGTAGCGCATCCAATCATTGCGGGGTCGCCACACAAAAGTCGACCCGCACTAACCTTTTGCGCCTGCCTGGCCCTACCAACTCCATCATTCCCCAAGGCCATCAATCTGACTCATTACGCATCATCCCTCTCGACTAGGAAAGAACTGGAGTTCTGCTATTTTATGATAGTACTCTGATCGAAACCCTCCGCAAACATTTCGCGACTTATCACAAGATCTTTCAAAGCGATGGCAAGAGGTGGTCGAGGCGGCGGTAATCGCAACCCAGCGAACCAATCGAGAGATGTGCAGGTGTCAAGAAAAGTCAGTTGGTTACTGCGACATGGTGCTGGTCAAGAGGGCTTGAAGTTGGGAAAGGGTGGGTATGTCAATGTGCAGGAGACGGTAGGTTTGTTCATCACTTTATGTTCTGGGAAGTCAGATATACGTTCAACCAGAAGACGTGGGTATCTGAAGACTTTCATGTTTGCTTTTATAGAAACAAAGTAAGCAGTAGCATCATACGGGAGACTGACACTCCCCAGCTCAACACCAAAACCCTCAAGGGCTTAAAAGTCACATTCCCTGAACTCCGCGACATAGTCGCCAACAACGACAAACAGCGCTATTCCATGATCCTAGCATCCTCACTCGACCAGGACTCATCCGACAGCGCAGCACCACCACAAGAGCAACCCACACCAGATGCACTTGAAAGTATACCAGAATCCGATAACCCAGCCGACTACCTCATCCGCGCCAACCAAGGCCACTCCATCAAAGTCGACTCCGAAGGCCTCCTCACACCCATCACCCAGGAAGCTGGAAATGTCCCCGAAACGGTCGTCCACGGCACGAACGAGAAGGCCTGGAACCTCATCCTCAAAGGCAGCGGTATGCGACGCATGGGACGCAACCACATGCACTTTGCATCCGGCCTCCCCGCTGGCTTCAAAGCGCTCGACGACTCCACCACTGAGGAAAAAGAAGCCGCACCCGTCATCTCAGGCATGCGCACGAACTCTACGATCCTCATTTACATCGACATCAATGCTGCGCTTGCTGCTGGTATCAAGTTCTTCATTTCAGAAAACGGGGTAATACTTACGGAGGGTAATGAGCAAGGCTTGCTTTCGTATGAGTTCTTCAAGAGGGTTGAGAGTAGGAAGAAGGATGGTGGGGTGTTGATGAGTGGGGGAAAGTTGCCTGAGGGTGTGGTTGTGGATGTTGAGGCGTGGGAGAAGGAGGTTGGGGATGGACAGAGGGGGAAGAAGGGTGGACGGGGAGGTGGGAGAGGGGGAAGAGGAGGTAGAGGTGGTGGACGAGGTGGCAGTGGTGATGGGAAGGAAAGGGCGGTAGATGACGCGGGTGATGCGAATGCTGGTGCTTGAGTGTGATCAAAATTGCGGAGAAGTCAAAGAGACGTACATGTGGTAAAGGCGATGAATGACCAAACGACAGATTAGAGACTGGTTGTCGTATGTGCTGGGTTTGAGAAGCCACATATTGCTTACCCACTCCAATTTGGTTGCAGAGTCACTATCGGCAACATATCTTTGTAGCAGCCAGGCAGACATTTCACTCAAAAAGCAGTATCACAAAGTTGAATATTGAATCGTGATGTATTGAATCGGGATGTAATCATCGACCGTAGACGAAGTTATGAAAAGTGTGCAAAGGTATATAACAGAATGCCGCCCATGTACTCATGATTGAACGCCGACCGACCCATGACAAAGGAAAAAAGTATAAACACTAGAAGGGTAAAAACATTAGAACTTAAAAAGCGTCTTTGCGCTGTAAACTTTTTGGACTCGTACTCAGATCCACTGATGGTTTTGCTTCTCCACGTCGACATTTGTATCTGCGGGAGGCGTTGTTTGTTGCATGGCGAAGTAGTCACGAGCGACAACACCCTCACTTCGTAGCAGAGGGCTGCTGGGGCGCGTTGTGCTGACGTGGTGAGGTGGTTGCAGGCCAGGGGAGTGGGCGTGCTCGGGCTCTGTGACGATGGCGTAAGCACCACCACCCGTCTCGACGCGATCCATTGGTGAAACACCGTCGTCGTGGTCGTCGCCTTCGTCTATGCTGCCACGTGTACCGATGGTGCGCACCGTCATGCGTCGACCGAGACCACATTCTGGGCTGGCTTGTTCTTCCTCAAGGCGGATGACGACCTCGACAGCCTTTTCGTCTTCGATGACCTTGGGATGACGCTTGGCGAAGTAGCGGGCGTACTTGTAGAGTGACCAGTAGCAGCTGGCGACGTTGATGACAGTCAAGACCATCTTGTACGGTAGGTAGTACACGTACATGAGCACCCAGCCAACGCGCTCGCCCTTGCGGCGGAGATGGACTTCGTTGAAGAGGACGCTGTTGATGAGGTACATGACGACGGTGGCGGCGAGGAGATAACCGCAGAACGAGGGGCGGACGTAGAACGAGATTGGTAGGATGAAGGGTGTGAGGAGGTAGAGCAGAGTTTCGTAGACCTGGTGAGACTGTTAGAATTTGATGAGTGAGAAATGAATTGTGAGTGACTAACCTCTTGGAAGACGAAGATCTTTGCGCCAATCTCCCACCAGCCGAGCTTCCAGCTACCAAAGATATAGGCCATGTTGTAGTACATTCCGTTGACGAAGAAGAAGTTCCATCGCTTGAAGCGTTGCGAGAAGATGGTCATCTCGCCGAAACCACCACGAGAGCCACCGCCAGAGATGAAGACAGCGGTAGGTGTTTCGGTTTCGACAAATACCTGCGAGCACATCTTGATGCGACATCCGAGTTTGCGGGCAACGTGACCGAAGAACCAATCTTCAGAGACACTGAAACCGGGGTGTTCGTGGAAAGTCTTGACGAGGAGTTCGCGGTCCCAAAGGGAGATGGCACCGTGGGGGAAGGTGGCAGAACCAATCTTACCAGCAAACTCGCGCTGGATACCACTGAGCTTGTATTCGAGATCCTGGGCTTGTTGGCAAAGGTTGCCCTTTGACCCATTTGGTCCGACGGATTTGATGGTGTAGCCAATGCACTGGACCTTGCCAACTAGACGTTCAGTAACAACCGGGAAGTTATCGGGCAGTGCGCAGTCGTCGTCGATGAGCAATACGTTCTTGAAAGCCTTCGCAGCGTAGCAACCGACGAACTGAGCGACAATCTTTGATCCGATGGGCGACCAGATGTGGTTCACGCCGTATGGGCGGCACACTTCTTCCGTGTTGTCGAGAGGTGTAGGGCTGTTACCGTTGGCGATGACAAAGATATGCGATGGAGGGAAGATCTTCAAAGCGGCCTCGAGTGTGTTGGCAATGAGTCCAGCAGACTTGTAGCAAGGGATCATAAGGCAGGTGTCGGAAACATTGGACTGGATCTTGGTCTCTGTGGTGTAGTCGGCAGGGGGCGGGTCCTTCTCGAAGAGGATGAGCAGAGGAGCGAATGCGTAGCTAGGGTATATTAGTCAAAGAAGAGGTAGCGATGCAACTGTGTCAACTCACAATAGCGCTATTCCAAGCACGATACCGAAACCACCAGCGATGACAAACTTTGTGGCCACGACCCAGTAGAGCCACCACACAGCACCCTTCCAGAGCGGAATTCCGATAAGAACAAAGTAGACGAAGAGTATCAGGAAGAGGTAGATGGCGTACTCGAAGGTGTACTGCACCCACTTCTTTCGCTGAATCTCTTGTCCTTTTTGCTTCGCCTTTTCGTAAGTACCAAACATCTCACTCCTCTTGAAGTAAGAGGCATTGGTCATCTTCCGCTGGAGAGCGTTGGGGACCATGGCATCAACAACGGACTCTAGAGTCCCTTTCCGGGGCCGACCACCCTGGTGTGCAGCTTCAGGTTCCTGAGGCAAGGAGGCTGTTGAATTCCGGTAAGAGTTGTTCTGTGTTGCGAAAGGATTGTCTTTGATCGAGTTGGGCCTGGTCGCGAAAGGGTCCTCATTCGACCACTTTGACGACGCAGTCGTAGTCCTGTTGAGAGAGTTGGGCGATGGTGCACGACTGCCTCGAGGACTGAGAGCTAGAACGTCCGTTGACCCGGGGATGTAAGAAAGGGTCCTGAAGGGTCTGATGTTTTCCTCTGTTGGTGATGGTAGTACCCCGCTTTGCTGCGACATTCTTTTGGGACCAGTGTTACTGAACCAAGAGAATCGATTACTCCTCCTGCGTTCGCCCTGCGTCTCTGTGCGTTCGAGATTGGTAGAGCGTTGGGTGCCATTTCGGTGTAAGCCTGAGTCCTGAGTTGGTCGACGACGTATGCTTCCTATGCCGTTGGGATCGAGGAAAGGGTTCTCTGCTTGAGGCTCCCATGTTCCATGTGAGGTATACGTCTTGTCGCGTTTGGATCCAAGGTTGCCAGTGGCCCGAAGTAGATGCGCAGGGACAGTGACATCCTGTACGATCTCACTGGACTTTCGTCCGTGTGCGTAAGTCATGTCTGCCAATTGATGTTCTGCAGGAGTATCGGAAGGAAGGCCGGAAGGAAGACCGGATGGAGAGGTCATGTTGTATTAATGATGACCAAGATGAAGGTCCCGGGGTAGTTGTGTCTGTGAAATAACGGACGGGGGTACCCCATTAATACTCGGGAGCCATCTCCAGACCTTGTACGATGTCGAACCTCTAGTCGGGTAGTCGGACAGCCACATCGGGCGATCCGACTATGAAATCTCCTCCTATGTGCTATTACCGATCCACATGGTAGGTGTGGGTACAACCCGGCGTCGATCATCATGGAGGGCGGCATGCACGTGTTGGAGGCATGTTGAATGATGCGCCACAAATGCGGTTGACAGTGACGTTTAGAGCGAGGGCTAGATCTGGAAAGTTTCCACGCCACTGAATCGCAACGGAGCCTTACTAGTTCCCGTCTACTTCTACTCCAAGTAGCTCCAGATGGATTTGCGTTTCTGATGACCCTGTCCCGAGCACGGGGTTTGACGCCTCAGGCCGTGGATCTGTGGTTGTATTGCATCACTATATCGTTGGGCCATGTGAGTTTGACGTGTCTTCGAAGGCCATTTTCCGATGTATGATGGAAGGCAAGGAACCCACATTCGTATAAGCGTGGCCAAAGAAATGACCTTCCAGTACCTTTAGGTGGGTTGTAGCATAACCCCTGCAAGTCTCGCCCACGTACCTGTCCATGGACAGAGCAGCTGAAAAGATGGATTCTGACAGCATCGCCGACATGGATAGGGCCCGTGCACTGCCACTGTCTGAGCTAAAACAGTGGGCGCCGTGAATTGGAACGGGTACTAAACGACCTCTTCGGGGTTGACAAGTAGTTCGAGGCGTAGACTGAGGCTGTGGCCAAGAAGTGCCGTCTGGACATGACTCCGAATCTTACTGTGCAGTAGGTCATCTTAGATCGATGGAAGAAAGAGTTTGCATCTCGATACCGGTGCTGCGCGCAATGATATCATAGTCGTTGCGCTGTGGAAGTCGTGTTCGACTTCTACGCCTCGGTCCTTGGCCGTACACATGCATCCTGAACCCGTCCGGAAGCAGCGCCCGAGAAGATTTTCATCTCGCACTCGTAAACACGGTGGACTGGGCCTTCTACTTCCACGGCATCATCCGTGCTGCTGACAACGCAGGCCCCTGCGTTGCAGCCTCGGAGAAAGCTTCACCGCGCTTGCGCAGGTACTCAGGGTAATTGTCGTGTTGTTGAGGCCGAGGACGAAGTAGGCAAGGTGACATGGGAGCCTTGCAGAGAGAGTTCAAGGGTGCTTTGCTATTACGCAACTTTGCAGGGCATCCCGCTGGAAGTCGGCGTTTCTTTTGAACGGTTGGCGCTACTATAGTCTAACATGTCAGTGCCGTTCGGGTACCACAACCTGGGAGGCTTCGAGGCTCACGTTGTGGCGATGCCAAATCATTGTCGCGGGGTCGCAATTTACCCAACTGTTCAGTTGCCAGGAGTTCGTGATCGGGAATCACCAAGAGATGTACGAGTGAGTGTTGCTGACAACTCGACGATGAGGTCCAAATTGCAGAACGCCGTTCCCGCCCGGGCCGCTGCCAAGGCCGGATGTCATTCGTTACGTCAGGCCCGCAACACGAGAGAAGCCTTTGCTGGACGTTTGACCATCCGTTAAGAATAGCCAACTTCAACCCTTGATCCCACCCCACCAATACAACACGAGATGAGTTCCTACGTGTCCCAATACCCGCCGGCTGTTGAGTTCGACCCTGCATACAAGAAATTCTTCGAGGACTTCTACGCTACGTCCGATGCAGCAGAAGCGCATGAGGAATACGTCCAGTACTTCACTAAGGATGCAACCCTCGTCATGGCCTCCAAGAGGGTAGTAGGCCGGGAAGGTTTGTCGCATTGCTTTTTGTTTCCAGCCTTGCGAACGGCTCCCTGGAATTCCATCGCCCTTCCATAATCTACCGGGCTAATTCATGGGCGTAGAGATCTTAGCCCTGCGCAAAAGTATGTGGGAGAAAGTTTCAACGAGAACGCACAAGCCACTCCAAGTGTTTCCGTTCGGTCCGAAGTCAGACGAGGTCATGTTGTACGGGACGGTCAAGTACGGCTTCAAGGCAGGCGGAGAAGCCAGCAAAGATTGGGCTGCAAGGGCGCACCTAGTCAAGGAGGACGGTGGCAAGGTGAAGATGAACTTCTATCAAGTCTACCTGGTGCGACACTCACCTCCTGTTCGCGTTCGTATATGTGGACTTGAAGCTAACCACGATGCTCAGGATACCGGAGCTTAGGATACCGGAGCTTAGACCATGCAGGTAGATCTTATGTAGATCTATGATCGATTATAGGGGCTTTCCGGCGCATGCAGTGTTTAAAACAACCGGCATACCGAGGTGACATTCACCGGTGTACTGTGAGCACTACTCCAGTGCTTACTTTGGTACGCTTTCAAACGAAGCGGTCTTCAGGAGAGGCCTCATATTCGGATCGGGCGGCGCAAGTACCGGGTCCACTTCACTCTGAAACACGCGCTGCGGAACCCCTCCGAACTATACAAAATTGTAAAGTGAACTGGAGATTAACGCATGGGGCTCTTCTCTACTATGCGGATGTGAGGGCCGCCATCAAGTAAACCATTGATCCCGGCCAGTCACTTGGTTGTCATAAAACCTTACGATTCACGTTGTCGTACAACCCAACAGTCCAGATGCGAAAGTTCTAGATGACCTAGGTATCCCAGCACCGCCTCATCTCAAAAACATCATGCAAATTATTTCGAGCGCTGCGATGAATCAGGGTCCTGCAGGGCCAAGTGTTGCTTTTTCCAACGTGGTGTTGCCCTGAACGTATTTCAGTTACACGTACATTGGTTCTGCCCCTGGAACTACTGTTACGGAACATAAGAATTGCTTTTTCGTGTTCTTGTCCGTTTCCAAGGCCCTGGATTTTCTTTACGACCTAAGGACCGACCTCAGCCACAAGTACGTCAGCATGGGTGGGAATAGTTTGGTACTGCCGCAGTCTCGGCATGGCAACGCCACTCTGGGCGCAATGCTACGAACGTGGCCCAGATGCATCTAATGGATGGAGTCTCATGTACGAGTGCCGCGTAACGGTCTTCCAGAAGCCAGTCGGAGGCATAAGCAAAGCAGATGGGGCACCTCGTGTGGTGCACCGACGCTTCGTATCATCTGCAGCCGGCATACATGCTGGACCTAGACGTGTCTGCAACGACAGGTTTTGCGACCTCCGCAGCGTCGCCGAAGTGAGAATACCCCTCAATCGTAGCATACTCAAATACAACTCTCGTCCGGTGATGCGACCAGGCCAGACTCCTTAGCTTTGCTGCTGGATGATGGATGTGGCATTGTGAAATTGCTTGGTATCGTTCAGTCTCGACTTACGCCGCGGGCAAGCAGATAAATCGCAGATGTTCGCGTCACTTTCGCCATATGATACCCCTGCTCGTAATCGTATTTGCATTCGTGTTGTGTCTTTGCTGACGGGTCGGCCGAAGACGACATCATTGATCTTGTTCTGTGGCTCCGAGGATGTCGCTAAGAATTTCGGGCTTCTCGGGCCATAGTTCACCCACCAGCAAGTTCGTTGTCACCATGTAACAGAACATGATGTAATGGATGACCAGAAGGCTTAAGCTAATAAAGGGATGAAAGAGAAGAAGCGCATTCATTTACAATCGTCTTTGTCATAATCTGACCATGGAGTGCGGAGTTGCAGGAATGTAAAGTTCGTGGGGTGGGGAAATTGAAAAGTCAAAATTCGCGGACGCAGGCGGCTCCCAGCACAACGCCCCGCATTTGCAGATATACGGTCAGCATAAGATTTGCAACAGCGTGACTTATGTGTGCCCACGGACTTTTATCATCAAATTTGATACCTCTCCATCAACAGGCTACAAACCAGCCCGGCTAGCTCAATCGGTAGAGCGTGAGACTCTTAGTCTTTCACGGTCTAACAGACACGATTACTCAGTACATCTCAAGGTTGTGGGTTCGACCCCCACGTCGGGCTTGAGAAGCTTTGTTTTTGCTCCTGGCGTCGTAGGTGGCAGAATGGTGGTCGTGGTGTTGATGGAGTGCACAGGACCATTTTTTTGGCCAGTGCCCCACCGTCTCGCAAACCACCACTCAAAATCATCACCAGGCATACAATGTCTCTGCTATTAGCCCGTTCACCCTTTGTTTGTGGTCTGGAATGTTCTACACCATTATTGTTTACATGCACCCTGAGTCGTTGGCCTAAATCCTTTCTCCTTACAAGTTGCACACACTATAGCTACCTAGGCGAAGTCCGCCATACAGAGCTTTGTATGTAAGAGCAACCTGAAACAAATATGTCCTAGAAGACTACATTAACATGAAATTTTACAAACGATGGCTTTGACATCTATGTAGATGGCAGCGTACCTATTAAGTCTTTTCTACGATGTGAGAGCAAGCTACGTCGTACTCAAGTCCCCTGGAAACACCCGCAGCAAAGAACAACAGCTTCAAGTTCACGATCAGCATTTTGATGATACAATGGATTTGGATTCAAAGATTCGTCCGTCAAACAAAAGATTACGACCATGATAAAAGATAAATCCCCGTAGCATCCAACATCACACACTGCCCAGAATCGGTATCCGAGCCTAACCCACCACATCCGTCACCAACGCAATCACATCTTAAACATATCCTCCAAGCATACAAACTACCCAATACTCTTACCACCCTCCCCGCCACCGTCTCCCCCCTCTTGACTCATACAACTACTATCGTCCTTCTCCCCCGCCAACACCGGAATCGTCAACATCTCGCCTGCAAGAATCAAATTCGGGTCCTGAATGTTATTCGCCTTGACGATGTCGCATATGCCGACTGCGTTCTCGGCTGCAATCTTCTCTAGTGTGTCGCCGGCGGCTATGGTGATTTGTTTGCCGCTGCCGGAGTTGTGGTCTGGAGACGTGGAGGGTGAGGGGGTGGGTGGTGTGGAGGCTGTTGCTGAGGCCGAGGTTGGGGCGGGTGGTGGTGATGCGGAGGCGGCGGGTGGTGGTGATGCTGCCGGTGGTGGAGATGCAGCCGGTGGTGGAGATACTGCGGCTGGTGGTGATACATAGGTTGAGGCAGCTGGCGGTGAAGCAGCTGGTGGTGACGCGGACGATGCCGGGGGAGGCACAGCTGGTGGAGCAACAGAGGCAGAAGCAGATACAGAGGTTACTAGTGTGGTTGGTGCTGGGGCAGGAGGAGCGCCGGATACACTGCTGCTATGTTCGCAGCGGCCATGCCGGCGATGGATATGTGGGTGGACTGCAGCGGCTGTGCTTGACAACACGAGGGTTGAGAGCGCGAGAAGAATTGCTGAGGTCTTCATGGTTGCTGGTATCGTGATGCTGACTGAGGCTTGTAGCTTGATTCGAGGTGTGGTATGTGGGTTATAATGTAGATAAGAAGACCTACCCAGTGGGTTTTATGTGTTTGAGGCCTTGTTTTCTTGAATGAGTGACGAGGTATATGAACTTGTATTGTCTTCAATAGGAACGCGCCTGTATATGTATTCTAGTCGCTTCCCCACGGCCTGAGGCAAGAAACATTTACGTTCGAAAACGTGAACGAACGCTTCATTCATGAATGCGACAACGGCCCCAGAACAATGGAATGAATGATTCCCGTCAATGCCGGCGTCCTGTCGTTTCGATCCTACAGTGCAATGGAACGTTTTCTGTCACAGTGTGTCGGTGCTCAGCTGTCACTGTTTCGTAGATCAGGCGCTTTTCATTCAGCAAAGGTCGTCCATGCCATATTGCAACAGTACATCATGTCGCGAGATGCAGGCTTCCTCGTAGCTCAGCTTCGTAGATTAGGTAAAGTGAAGTGTGAAGTCGATGGCGTGCAGATCTGCAATGTAATATGTCAAAAAAAAGGCACCGGTGGTGCGGACACGTACTGACAAGTGAAGCGAGCTGTGATGGCCTGACATGTAACAGCTGTCAGTTTTCAGAGAAGACCCGAGCCACGCGTACCAAGCATCACGAAGTGTCTAAAACATGAATGTATCGCAAGAAGACGATGAGAAAAAGACTTCGACTTTCGACGTGTTGTGATTAGGATATGCTAGAGGACTGAAATACTGTACAGTGAAAGAACAGAATGCGCTCGCTAAAATGATGCGGTAAACAAACAATAACCAAAAGTGGCTCGAAGTGAGCTCACAGAGCTGCCGAAACATCGAAGATAACAGAATGAAAACAACAGGTATTCAAGCGCCCAGCGCGATAAGCCTGCTCTTGATGTCCGTGGGCCTCATCATCTGGTTGATGACAACACTAGAAATACTGCCCATGCTGACGACTGACACGTATCCTGGAGCGACTTCGCTGGCCAGGACCTCAACACACTTCATTGCCTCATCTTTCGAAATCGGTGATCTGATAGAGCCTTGAATTGCCTGCAGAAGGGTGGTTGTGGAGAAGGAAACACGCGATCCGGGTCTGTTCGCGCACAGTAGGGAGAGGACGCCGATAACCTCTGGAGTGCGTTGCAACGCTGCCTTTCGCTGAAGTTCGGCAGGTGTCGGCGCTGCGGGGCCAGCCTTTGCAGCTTCCTGCTTTGCGAGAATACGGTCGAGGAGGTTGGTCTTGCGGACGGCAGCAAATTCGGTGATCTTGGGTTGGGCGGGCTGAGCTTGTTGGTTCTGGCCCATGGGCGTCTCGTTCTCCTTTCCGACAGAGGGTCTCGTCTTCTTCTGTGCACGGCCTTGCTGCACACTCTCCTTGAACTCCCTCAGCCTCTTGCGTCCCTTCTCTTGTGCTGGCGCGAGTGCGGTGAGGGACTCGCATGTGGTGACTTCGGCGAGAGGAAGCTGGCTCAGGAATTTGGACATGGAACTGTCGTCGAGAAACGTGTCCATGCAGGCTTGCTTGATATCGGCCTTCTTTGGGCGGCCCCGTCCACGCTTGGGAACGGCAATTGGTCGGCTCATCATCTTCTGCGACGTGCACCATTGCGTCCATAGCGTGTCTAGGCCCTCTTTAAACATGTCCTGCAATCCCTCTTCGTTCATGTGTGTCATGCCGTTCATCATCGGACTGCTGTCCTTGATCTCGATGCAGACCTTGCCGCGGCCATAGTCGGATAGGTAGTAGGGGTTGTTGTTGCCGGAAGGGCCATGGTCGAGGATGCCGATGAGCAGTCGGATGTCATCGTACGTGACTTTACGTTGCCGCCAGACCAATGTCGTTGATGCAATCAGGTCTCGAAGATCGGCAGGCGTTGAAGTGCCATTGTGGGCGTAGTGCAGCGACAGCGCGGTCAGGAAGGAAGAGTGTAACGCGAGGAGGTTGACAAGCTCGGCCGGGAGCTGACCGGGAGCAATAGGCGACATTGTTGATAGAATAGTGGAATGGATACGACGATGAGATATCTGGAACAATGTCGATAAGTGATGTGTCGTGTGGGTGTGAGGTCGAGGTCCAAGGAGTGTTTATGGGCCGAGGGGGCTGCAAAACAGGGAAGGCACGTTCGACGCGCTTTACGCTTCTGCGCGTTCGCGTCGCGTTTCCGCCCCACTTTAATGAAACTCGAACGTGTCGTTGCCCCACGCATCCGGCGTACTTTCAGCCCTCATTCGGCATTAGCATTATTTCCATTCTATTCATGACGCAGCGCGTGCAAAAATTGTCTTGTTCTCGAAGGAGTGGATCACGCAAAAGCAATGCCGTCGCGGCGCGTACCGTCGCCAGAGCTTGTCACGTCCGTGCAACGAATAGAGGGCAACTGTGAGTATCGTATCGTATTGGGATGAGAAGAACTGCGCCTATATACTCCAATGCTCATGCAAGACCTTCACTAACAAGCTCCAGCTCATCTTGTCACATTATCATTACATTATTAGTTCTCTAGACGTAGAGCTTACTTTCCGCCAAACAGTCCACCGAGCCATGATTGAGTCTTCGCGGCCTTCTCCTCGACGACGGCATCGAACTTGTTGGCGGCCGCGTTGACCTGCTTGCCTGCCTCGTGCATCTCGCGCTCAGCGCGGACCTTGGCCTCCTCATACTGCTTCTTCGCATCTGCGCTGTAGGCATCGAACTTCTGCTCTGCCCTCTTCGCTTCCGCCTTGGCTTGGTCGGCCTAGCAGTGGTCAGCATACTGTCACGAGTAACATCAAGTCGCATTGAACATACGTATTGCTGTGCGCTGGCGCGTACTGCCTCGTAACCCTCCTGGCCGGCCTTCTTAGCTTCCTTGTCCTGGCCAGGGTAGTCGCCTCTTAGCTTGCGTGCGGCAGTCGCAGCGTCATCTATACACGTTAGTCAAGATACTATGGAAGTTGAATACCCTCAGGACATACGTTCAGCCTTCCTCTCGGCAAGCTTCGGGTCGCCTCCAGCACTGTAGAGGTAGTAGGTGACACCACCAACAGCAGCGAGACCACCGTATGTAGCGAAACGACGAGACATGTTGATGTAATGGGGTTTTTGTGAGGTGGTTTGATTGGACTTGAAGCAAGATCAAGGTATGTGAGATTCGAATTGGAGATGTAGAATGAAAGTTGTGCGAGGGAGGGGAACCTTGGAAGGCGTCTTTCAAACAAGCGCATGTGTGACGTAATGGCAGACAGCTGCAGCACGGGCTTTTCAGTGCCGTGCGAACCAGATCACCAAACTAGGACTCTACCGAGCGCGACAAGCCGGATCCACATTACCTACATTCGTTGCTTTCGCTTCTACATGTTAATCATAATGTCATTATAGTATTTCTCTTCATCACATCTTCGTCGCACCTCGATCGTGCCTTCCCAGCGTGCCGTCTGCTGTGCGCGCCCCTTAAACCGTTCACCACAACAAGCCAGCCTCGAGCGACTGCCTTAGCGACTACCGCGCAGCGTGCCGCGCCTGCCTAACACAGCGACCTCATGTATCCACGATAGCAACGGCGTTTGCCTCTTACTCTCCTTGACACATCCACCACGCCTGCAGCATGGCGGACCAACAGATAAACCTCGTCGACCATACCAACGGCGACAACACACCGACCTCGGCTACACAACCCGAACAGCGGTCAACCACGTCGGACTCGCACATCGACATCCTCTACGAGAACCAACGCGGTTGGTTCGTTTTCGGCATACCCCTCTTCTCGTCCAAAGCGCTATGGAATCTGCGAATCGACCCTGCGCCATGGCAGGATGCCAAATTCAAGCCCTCAGCAGTCAACATCACAAATGCACAAGTTCCAGACCCAAGTTGGGTGTGGGACTGGAAGAGCTGGTATGTCGACATGAGTCTGGATGTCGATGAAGAGGGTTGGCAGTACAGCTTGCTCTTCAAAGGCTCAGCCTGGCATGGCAACCACCCTTGGTTCCACAGCTTCGTTCGGCGGCGACGCTGGCTACGGAGGCGGGTCAAGCAAAGGCTGCCACCCAAGACCAAGAAGAATGCGAAGGAGCGTATGTTCGGCGAGACATTCAGCATCGGCACGACATTGGCTAGATCAGCGACCTTTGGCACTGGCAGCGGTCTGTTGGACGACAGCGCACAGACGAGTCTAGACGAGGAGATTAGGGATATTGCGACGTTGATGAGGAAACTCAAGGCAGCTGCCATCGATCGCGAGAAGATCATCTACATACACAAGTTCATCGACGATGGAGGGGAGGAGCTGCACTACCTCCCAGAACAGGTATGCATGTTGCATTCCCATGCAAACACAGCTAACGAGTTCAGATACCGTCCATCATGTCGATGCTCATCTTCCAAAATTCGCGCCGCCAACTCCTCTCCACACTTATGGATCGCTTCGAGGCCGCCAAAGACCACCGCGAGCAACACAAGAAGGACCACAAGCCTGAAGGCGACGCCGAGGAACGCAGAATCAACAACCTGCTCAAGGCTATTGAAGCCGCGGATAACGAGTGTAAGAAGCTCGAGTATTGGAGCGACATCAAGAATCTTACAGAAGAGGGCAAAGCCGGGAATGCAACAGATCCCAGCATGGGGTGGGACGAAGAGAAGTGGCAGGGGCTCGATGCGAGTGGCGCCAAGCATCCTGATACCTGAGTTTGAGTAGTTAAGAAGGTTTGGATGCATGCATATATTGGAGTTTGTCAGAGTTCGTGGGGTGCGGCTCTTCAAGGTCAGCACATCGGGTCAATTGGACCGACTAATCAGTTTTCGTATTGTATCGCAACCATACATGCTGTCGTCAGCAAGAGTATCCAGCCATACGGTGTTATATCATCCATTCACATTCCTCACTCTTATCGGCCCTCTGAGATCCGCCAAACTCTCCACATCCACTACGGCGCCTTTCTGCATTACCTCGACTTCTCCAGCCTCTCTCTTTTCCCACACCATCTGTCGTACATCATCCATGGTGTCTCTCCACTCTGACGCGTCCAATGCACACAGCTCCTCTGTTGACAGTGCGCGGGCAATTTCGGAAGGACAGATCGTCTTGGGCCAAGCCCTTGAGCTCAATAGACGGTCGGCATGGCGCGATAGGATGGTCCTCTTGGCGTCATCAAGAGCCATATTGTTTGTGCAGCTGGCGAATACCATGTACCAGCTGGCGGATTTGATGTGCCGATAATGCTTGGGTTGTTTCGCAGCGATATTGGTGAGGATGCACCGTCTCGATGGTTTCACCCAGATCTGGTTGCTAGACCCATCGCCCGCTGATCGACAACAGGGGTCCAGAGATCCTTAGCCAATCCTTTGACGTCAGAGCGCCCAATCGGCGCGCAGCAGAAGCAAAATAATTCGAGCATTTCAGCGTCGCGTCCCCTCCCTCCTAAAACCGAAACTGCCCGCAGCTCTGGGATTGGCGTTTTGCCTTTGCGCGTCGTTTTTTCTTGTCCTGTCATGCCGCACCGGTTACCCCACGCTCTCCGAGAGCTAGTTGCAGCGGGGCAGTCCTTCGCTCCCGCCTCTCGTCTCTTATCAAGCTCAACACCGCTACTGCATACTTCTTCTCCGATATCTTCTCTACTCCATCAGACTTCCCTGCGAACTTGTCATACTGGACGAGCAGCATTCCTCTTGCAAGCATCCAGCCCACAGAGCACTACCGCCAAACGAAACTTCTCGTGGCCCAGAATGACTGGAAAGGAAGAGCCAAAGGAGGTGCGCAAGTACCTGCAGCAGAGCCATGACCGCATCTTTGAAAACAACAAGAAATGGGCCGATGAGATGCGGAACAAGAACCCAGGCTTCTTCAACGATCTGAGTGCAGGACAAGCACCCGAGTACCTATGGATTGGTGAGTTGCATCTGGAATGACTCAATTGCCCTATAGCATTACTCCATTATACTACCCACCACCTAGACTTGCTAACTCAATACCTACAGGTTGCTCCGACTCCCGCATCCCCGCCGAAGCCATCACCGGTCTCGAGCCCGGCGAGATGTTCATCCACCGCAACATTGCCAACCTCGTCAACAACATCGACCTCAACGTCATGTCCGTCGTCAACTACGCGGTCCGCCACCTCAAAGTTAAGCACATTGTCGTGTGCGGCCACTACGGCTGCGGTGGTGTCAAGGCCGCCATGACACCAAAGGACATGGGTCTGTTGAACCCTTGGCTCCGAAACATCCGCGATGTCTACAGACTGCACCAGAAGGAGCTCGACGATGTTATGGCCAACGGCGGCACAGAGGAGGAGAAGTACGATAAGCTCGTTGAGCTGAACGTGTACGAGCAGTGCCGGAACGTGGTCAAGACGGCGGCTGTGCAGCAGTGTTGGGCTGAGAACGAGTTCCCTGTCGTGCACGGCTGGGTCTTTGGATTCGGAGACGGGTTGTTGAAGGATCTCAAATTCGACCATGAGGGCGAGCTCAAGGAGATTCAGAAGATTTACGATTTGACAAAGGACATGTAGATGGCGTCAGTGGGTGTGCGATGTATGAGTAGTTGTCGTGGCATTTAGCGAGGTGTTGGTGTAGAGGAAGTGGAAGAGATGGTGCTGCAACCGGGCTTAGATGCTAACGTAGAGCTAGTTACCTGAATCTCCCCAGTATCTTTGTAGGTACCACATGGGTTTACACACTAGTCTTGCAGGCTCATGCCAATCCCTCCACGTCTCGTCACCGCAATCAGATTCCAGCGTATTGCGTAAACGAGTACGACTTGGACTGTTTCGCTTACGATGCCATTCATGCATGCTCTCCAAAGAGAATGACATAACCCGATCCCGGCCCACCTCCACTGTTTCCTCGAACACGATCACTGATCTCTGCCATTAACCCAACCTGTTGGTAACACCAATCCAGAATCTCGTTCCACCGGCTATCACAGCCCTCGAGCTGGCAGGCCAACTCCTCCACAATCCTCCTCCCAGAATATTGCATCCACCACATATCCTCCAAAATACAATTAATCGCACCCCAACAGGCTAATATGACCAGCGCTGGCACCTGCCCCATATCCGCCTTCTGAAAGAACTCCGGCTCCACGGTACCCAACCAAGGAACAACCGAATGCCCATCACTATCCATATACGCCTTCTCCAGTTTCTCCAGAGTACCACGAAAGAACGGCGTCGCCGCATCATCAAGATCCATATTCGCAAGTATAGCATCCGTCAACGCACGCAGCTTCTCCGCCGTGAACGCCCTGCCCTCTTCTCCCACCAACTCAACAACCGGACTTCCAAGTATCTGCTTCAACTCCCCGCTATTAGCCCACACACTATGCTCCTCCACAATCTCCTTCATACCCATCGTATACCTCCTCACACGCATTAGCACCTTGGACACAGATTCCAACGTCTCACCCGGCGTGGCCGGAATCAGACTCGCGATAAGCGCAACAACGGCATGAAGAGCAGTCATAAGACAAACAGGGTCGAGACTCTCTTTCGAAATACAAGACAGCGACACCTGCTCGTTGAGCTCGGATATACTTCTGTTCTGGTAGTGCAGTGCGGCGGCGACGTGGTCGTGGGATGCGGTGGGGGAGGAGGCGAGACTGGCGCTGTGTAGGGAGGTGAAGGCGAGGAGTATGTCTAGCAGGTAGGTGTGTTGCAGCGCTTTGGTTACGGCATAGTCGCGGAAGACGAGCACGTTGCGGTGCACGGAGGTGAGGTAGGTGGTTGTGGTCCATTGGTGCATGAGCCGCATTTCGAGAGTTCGGGTCGCATTGTAGGTGGCTAGGCGGGAGGATGGGCCGCTGTAGGCATCGTAGAGGGAATACCAGCCGGGTTTGGTTGGTATAGGTGATCGTGGTGGTGATGACGATGATGATGATGATGCCGTTGTTAACGCCGTCTTCGCTTTCCTTCTAGACCCAGTAGAAACATTGTGTGTTGGGTAGGTGCATTGTTCTTCTCGTAGAGCACAAGCTCCGCATTTGGGTGTGGCTTCGTCGCATTTGACGCGCCGTCGCTTGCACGTGTCGCATCCAGCCCGTGACTTCCTATGGTACCGTTTCACTGCCATTCGAACTCAATCTCGGCAATCGCATATTCGTTCCGCTTTAGATGTGGTAAGTTATCATCCGCCTGGGGCTTTTTGTAAACGAGAACGACATGGCTTGGACGTGATGCGGGGGCGAGACTTGTTGGTGCCTGGTGCCAAAAGGAACACTAATTTGGTAGGTTGACGCTAAGGATGCCGATCAGAGAGGTACTCGTTCTCGTTTACCGGACCTGCACCGGAAGGTTAACATCCGCCTTACCGAAGTAGTTGTGCTCCAGAAGGACAAGGCAGGTTTACTAGCGATCGCATCGCGCTTTATTCGTTTTCGTTTGCCCTGATGGACCACCATCTCGCGAGGTCGGCTATGCCGCCATTGCCATCATAGTGGAATTGGCAGGGCGTTGACAAACCGCCTCTCATCGCAGCTAACGAAACATGTCATATATAAGCAATGTTGTCGCAGGCACCATTCTGCTGTACACCTTGGAGCGAGTCATCACCTACTTCAACATCAAATCCCTATCTCGTACGAGCCGTGTCTTTTCTTGAACAAGATGTATTCAGCTTTAGGTATGTTGAGTCCGATCCATTCGATATGATCTCTGTTTCTAACAGCCCGAACAGCGCACGGATTGGCTTGTTCAAGCCTTGCACAACCCTACCTCAATGGCACGGCAATCACGAAGTTCACTGCAGAGCTCAAGACACAATGGACACCCGAAGGCTCGCCTATCCCAGCCGAACAACTTGTGCCGCTTCTTGGAGTCTCGTCGTACAACATCTCCTACTGCCGCGTAGAGATGGCCTACACCCATCCAGGTCAGAACGACACAGTCAACCTCCAGATATGGCTGCCGGAGCAGTGGAACGGACGCTTCAATGGTGTGGGAGGCGGCGGCTGGCGCGCTGGTGTTTTCGATCAGAGCCTACTCCCGGCCATCATTCAGGGATACGCGGCAGCTTCCACTGACGGTGGCCACAATGCCACTGAAGTCTCCGCTCTTCCCTGGGCGCTCAAATCTCCGGGTAATGTCGATGTGGTTGCTTTGCAGAACTTTGGTTCTGTGACTTTGAACGAGCTCTCTATATTCGGGAAGATGGTTACAGAGAGCTTCTATCAGAAGGCTCCCGCTTACTCTTAGTACGTATGACCTCGACATTGCGATGTTACTCGCGGTCAACGCTTCATCGTATGTCTGGGATGAACAGTGGCTAACAAAAGACACAGCTGGACTGGGTGTTCCCAGGGTGGTAGACAAGGCATGATGCTGGCTCAACGTTACCCTGAAGCGTTTGACGGTATTATCGCTGCAGCACCCGCACTGAACATCATCCCACTCTTGGCCAGCTTGTTCCATGCTCAAGCTGTGATGAACACGCTCGGTGAATACCCGCCCAATTGCGAGTTTGAAGCAATTGGGGCCGCCGCAATCGCCGCTTGCGATGAACTGGACGGCGTCAAAGACTCGATCATATCCATCCCGGAGTTGTGTTCTTTCGACCCATTCACCGTGGTCGGTCAGCCCGCCAACTGCGGAAATAGCAGCTCGAATGTCATCTCCAACGCAACAGCAACGGTAGCCAACGCTACATGGTATGGTGTCTCCGACAGACGGGGAAAGAAGATCTACCCAGGATACGCGTTCGATGCACCCCTCCAGGCAACGACCGACACGGATTGTCAAGCCTCAGGTACCTGCCTCACCACCGCTGCCTGGCTACTCGGCGCACAGTGGTTCCAGCTTTTTGTCGAGAAAAACGCTACCTTTGACTGGTCTGTAATCACCGCGGAGCGTCTACCGGACTACCTGTACGCCGGCCAGCAGCAGTGGGACTCAATCATCAACACAAACGATGCGGATCTCTCGGACTTCAAGGAAGCAGGAGGGAAGTTGCTCACCTGGCACGGCATCGCAGATGACCTGATTCCTTCGGGTGGATCAACACAGTACTATGACCGTGTAGCCGCGCTGGATGCCGATGTGGATGAGTACTACAGGTTGTTCCTTGCGCCTGGCCTTCATCATTGCGCAGGTGGCCCTGGTCCTGCACCCGTCAATAATGCGCTGCAGCAACTCGTCGCTTGGGTCGAAAACGGTACAGCTCCAGACACCCTACCGGCAGTTGGAACGCAACATGTCAACGGGACAGTGCTATCGAGGGACCTTTGCCCTTACCCGCTGGTATCTGTTTACCAGGGTGGTGCTGCGACTGATGCCTCATCATACAGCTGTGTTGATGCGGAGAGTGCGTAAGGAACGCGCAGATATCTGTGCGTTATGGCGTATCGTGAGGTGGATGATTTGGGGGCCTAGTATGATCATCATCAGGCGGAACTGCCTAGATAGCTTGTTGGTGCATCCCGGCGCGCTTTGTGCCTGTAGAATATGAGCAGATGGACTTGAATACAGGCCATTGCAAGAACTCTTGAGACAATGTACATTCTCTAATAGTCAATATCGTGCTCTAATTCGGACCTGATGTGGTTCGAGGTTTGGCTAGTCCCTAGAAATCAGCTCCCTTGTGTCTCACCTGCGGCCATCATCACCTATACAATTATATATTCTACAATATATTCTATTTACTCTAGTATAAAGTTCTGTACCTATTCTTACTATCTAAGATAGCTTAAATACTAACCTATATCTTAACTTATACTTTATAAAAAGTAAAAAGTGCGTTAGTATACTTCTACTATTTTATATTACTACTAATATTACTTTAAGTAAAAAAAGTAGTCTCTACTCTAAAGAGCTAGTAACTTAGCTAATATAGATAAATAAGTAGTATATCTACTATAGCTATTTTAGTGTAAAGAAAGTGTTTACCTACTTAGTATAGACTTATATACTATTAGCGTATACTTATTATAAGTTATATTATATTACGTACTAAGTAGGCGCTTAAGGCAGAACTTATATAACTTAACACTTTATTAAGTGTATAAAATTACGTTTATAAGTATCTCTTAATAATACTTAGCTTATATAGCTACTTAGTAGTAGGTTACCTTTACTATATTAGTAGGTAAGAGCTAGTAGTATTTAACATTAATAAGAATATATAGTTAGATTAGAATCTTAAAAGTAATAAAGGTAGAAGAAAGTGCTATAGTATATATATATTATATAAGTAATAATAACGCTAAGGTAGTTACTTTATATACTCTGCCTTTAACTTATATAGTTATTATATACGCAAAGTTATACTTTAGAACTATTACCTCTATCTTATAGTATACTTAATAACTTATTATAATAAGTAACTTATAACTTCTAAAATCTATATATACTTATATAATTAGGTCCTCTTAAAAAGAGAAGTATTGTTAACATAAGAGCCTAGAAATCAGCTGGCGGAGGCTGGGACGCTACCCAAAAACGGAGTTATGTCGCGAGGCACAGCCATACACTCTACCGCTGTCAGTACACACGACTGTGTAAGCACACCGTGCCCAGGCTAATGCGAGCTGGAATCCTTCGCCCTAAGGATGCCCAGGTGGTGTTGTTGCTACGAGAGACGGAAGGAGCAGGCCAACGCCCCTGCCGCGGACTCAGTGGCGAGATGACCGAAATGACCGAGCACCGAGCCGCTCCACAGAACACCGACGGGTGCCTGTCCGTCTACCAGCAACCATGTTAGGATCTTTGAATGCTGTATACGACTCTTACTACGCATTCAAGATAACTGCGACCAATTCTCTTGTATTTGTGAGCCAAAATGGTTGAGCAACCTACCATCCAGTCCGCAGACACAGATGGCAACGGACCAGCGAAACGTCGACGAAGACCAGCACTATCATGCGTCGAATGTCGCATGCGCAAGGTGAAATGCGATCGAGGAAAACCTTGTGGTGCATGCACTAGGATCAAATCAGCGACATGCACGTTTAGACCTCCACGTCCGGGGATTCGGCCGGAGAATCAAAGATCACCTGAAGACAATGCCTCCACAGGTCACAGCAACGACCACGACCAGAATCCGGCTCGCTCTTCTCCTGCGGCGCCCGAGCTTCCCAATCAGTTTGATGCCATCGTCAATCGTTATGTGGCACCTGGGCTTCTTGGAGAATGCGACGGCCAGCCGAAGCCTCTGCCCTCCAATAGACCGGCTTTTAGCTTGAACTCGCACTCGGACTCTGCGCAAGCTTCTATCATCAACAGCTTGTTGGATAGGATTCAGGGTCTGGAAGAACGACTGGCGAGCGCTACCCTCAACGAGAACCCGAGAAGTAGTACATCGCCGAGACGGGAAAGCGCAAGTGATACGAGCGCTCAGTTTGTGAAGGCAAAGTACTATGGTCAGAGTCATTGGATGAACGCTATCGATCCCGTGAGTGCTTGATACCGATGGTTTCCTTGTCTCGGTTGCTCTGTTCGAAGGGACTCAATTGACGGATAGCAGTATGACGCTCTCGGTGATACAAATACTACAACGAACCACAATACAAACAGGAAAGAGGTGTACGTCATTTTGTCAGTCTTTCTCTAATGACAGTAGATCTAATTGCAGCATATAGGAACAAATCGACTGAGCTGTATGCTACTGTCTCAGAGGTTAAACGGATGGCTCGCATCATCAAGGCCTCTCGCATGTCGCAGCCTTCCATCTCTCCAGAACTGCAGGCGTGTATCCCCCCGAAAGAAATCAGCGACGCACTGGTCGACTGTTATCTCCGCACCTTCGAAGGTGTCTTTCGCGTTCTGCATGTCCCTTCCTTCAGAAGAGTCTACGATGCATACTGGCTAGGCACCACGCCTGCAAAGCCGTCTATCATTCATAAGTTTCTGCTGGTATGCGCAATTGCCGTGCCGTTTTATACCGGACCCGACCAAGCCAAGCTTCGTGTTTCAGCTGCGAAATGGATCCAAGCTGCAGCGGAATGGCAGTGTGCACCTCATGCGAAGTCGCGGCTCAACATGATAGGATTGCAGATACAGATATTGATTCTGATTGCACGTCAAGTATGTGGCATCGATGGTGATCATATATGGATACCTGCAGGTACGATGTTGCGGACGGCGATGCATCTCGGCTTACATCGCGACCCGTCTCACTTCCCAAAGATCAGTGTCTACCATGGCGAGATGCGACGCAGACTATGGGCAACTGTTCTCGAAATCACGGCGCAAAGCAGCTTAGATATGGGTATGCCGCCTATGATCTCGGTGAACGACTACGATACGAAGCCACCTTCCAACATCAACGACGAAGATATGGGAAACGGCATAGACACACCACTCGATGTGAAGCCGGCAACCGTGTTTACTGACAGCAGTATACAGATTGCTTTTACACAGACGCTTCCCACACGGCTTGAGATCATTAGGGTAATCAACAATCTGCGCTTCGACCTATCCTACGACGACGTACTGCACATCGGCACCAAGCTCATCAGCGTTTGTCGTGAGAAAACAATCTTCTTCAAATCAGCATTAGCAGCAGGAAACAACATCACGCCGTTTCAGATCAAGATGTCTGATACCTTGGTCCGACGCTTCGTCCTCTGCCTCCACCGTCCCTACTTTTCCAAAGCAAGTGAAAACCCACGTTATCATTACTCCCGGAAGATATGTCTCGATACATCACTAGCGATCTACGCGCCAGCAACGGAACTGGGACCAGGAGAAGAGGACGATTGGACACGTATGACGCACAGATGCGTGGGGTTCTTCAAGTCGTTCTTCCTCTACGCCATGTCAACCGTGTACTACGAACTCAACTCTCAGATCAACGAGAGGAAAGAAGAATTGGCGCTATTCGCTCCTCTTGTATGCACACGTCCAGCCGCAACGTCCCCCTCTACAGGGTTGACATCCTTACCACCACAGTACCACGCCCTACGTCAAGTCCTGGAATCATCCCGACACACAGCAGTCGCCCGCGTCCAAAACGGCGAGACAAACGCAAAAGGTGTCGTCTTTATCAATTGCGCACTAGCACGCATCGATGCTTTAATAGCCGGCACCGACCCTGAAGTAGCTGTGCTCGAAGCAGCGAAATCATCTACCAAAGAAATGAGTCAGATACTGGCTGCAGTATACCGCGAAGAGCACGGCGAAGACATCGACCTCAGTCCCTCCACCAGCAGCTTCGCAGGGAAAGAGCATGGTCGAGGCGAGGGCGCTGATGATATTACCGGGAAGCATCTACCTACTGGTACCGGCGCCCAAACCGGCAGCAGCAACAGTACAGATTTTTCTTGTTTCGACGGCACGATGGACGGACTGAATATGCTGGATAGCGATCTGGGAGATGTGAACATGGGGTTGGATATCGATATCAATGCGTACATGCAGGGGTTGCCAATGGATTCAGGGGATGGTTTTCACTTTGGGAGGAGTCCAGAGTGGTTTTACGATCTGGATGGGTGGGCTGCTGGTAGTAGTTTCGGCAACCCTGGATTCGGTGTTTAGGTGCACGTTGGCCGCACGTCTGTTGTACCTGCATTACCTATTCCCATGTATACACAATTGGAACTGTAGAACCAACCCCGTCTGTGGACATCAAATCGTAATTACCCCCAGAAAGTGGATCAAGAACCAAGACTTCGCAGGCCAGGAGACACTCGCGCCCACGTGGGCGCTAAAAACGGCACGCCTTGCCTTAGCGGGGTTGGTGCGCATGCCTAGATATCCTACATTTCTCGCTGCAACACCTCTAACATCCAACTAAACATCTCGTTTACCATCTTCGACACCGTTGACTACGTCCATACCCGCCAAAATGTCACCCATCTCGCGCATGGCGCGCCTCCTCCTCATCCTCCACTCCATCGTCAACATAGCCCTCGGCGTCTACCCGTTCATCAACCCTGAAGAGTACTCTGCAATCACCGGTATGGAAGGTCCTGATAAAACGCTACAATCGATCGGTAAGTCGAGAATTAGTTTCAATGTATACCCAACCCTGGACTAACGAGAGGAAAAAGGTCTCGGCGGAGTAGCAGTAGGCTGGTACCAACTCATCTTTACCTTCCAGGGTAACCGCCGCATGATGGCTTCGACCATCCCGCTGAGATTGGGCTTTGCGGCTGTTATGTATGGGTGGGAGAAGCAGCCTGTTATGATATACGAGTTGATTGTTGTGTGGTTTTGTTTACTGGGGGTGTTTGCTTAGATATAGAAGAGGCGGAAGAGGGAAAGAGGAAACGATGTAAAAGCTTACAAACGAGAGTAGGGAGAGGAAGCATGGCGCGAGACTGGATGATGATCATGGTCTAGCTTAACCAAGGAATGCGATCTACACGATAATCGATTCATACTGTTGAATCATGTACAAGGTACAAGCAGCTACTTCACCCACTCTACCCCATCTCGATCCCTCAACTCCACTTCACACTCCCCCCAGCCTTCCCATCCAACCCCCACCCCCCATACGTATCCACAAAGCCCTCTCTGGTAAGATACTCCTTGTGCTCCTCGCTCCTCCACGCGAGCGCAGTCCCCAACTTCCAACTCGTATCCATTTTATCCAGCACGAGTTCCACAAGCTGGACGTTCTGCGGGTTTTGCAGCTGCGGTTTGTCTAGGATGGCGGAGAGTTCTGATAGGGTGGTTGCGCGGTGGAAAGAAGATGAGGGGTCTGGGTGGCGGTACAGGGGTAGGAGGTGCGAGTAGTTGTGCGGGACGATGTCGTTGTATGCTATAGGCGTTCGTGATTAGTTTGATGTTGCTCGCGTGTAAAGAAAGAAGGGAGGAAGGAGAAGAGACTTACGTTGCCTCGCCCCCCAAATCAACCTCTCAACCGTATACCCCTCATTATTAATCACAAAAACAATCGCCTTACACTTCGCCTTGATCATCGTCCCAATCTCCTGAATCGTCAAAGCCATACTTCCATCTCCCGTCATGAGAATAGTCCGCCCCTCTCCCTTCTTGTCTAGCTCCCTCCGCGCAATATCCACGCCCAACGTCGCGGCAGTAGCAAAACCAATACTGCCATAGTAGATCTGCGTCACGAGTCTGATGTCAGACGGGAAATCAATGTCACACAGACCGAAATTCGAGGTTCCGGTTTCGCTGACGAGAGCGTCGCCTGGGCGGATGAAGGACTGGATGGCGGGCCAGAGTTGGGATTGCGTTAGGTGGGCTGATTTGGCGTCGAGGGGTGTGCGGGGTGGTGGGAGTTGTGGTTTGGGGATTTTGTGTTGGGGGGTTGATGGTAGGGCGGTGGTTAGAGCTTCGAGGAGGGCTTTGATGGGTGTGTTGGGGTAGGATTTGCCTTGGACCTACGGGGTATGTCAGTGAAAGACATCAGATGAGGTATGCGAGGGACTTACAACAACGTCGTGTGGGTTGATGTGGATGGTGTTAGTCTCGTCCAGCGGTCTTGAGAAGCCAGCCGAGTTCGTGTCAGCAGGTATGTAACCCAGAGTAACCACCAGATCTGCCTGTTTCGCTGCTTCTTTGACGCCTGGAGAACTGACTTCGCCATTCCATACCCCAACGAAATTCTCTTCTGTCTCGTCGACGATGCCCTTTCCCATCGTTGCTGAGAAGAAAGGAACGTTGAGTTTGCGGACTACCTGCGCAGCTTCCTGGACAGCGTTGAAGCGATGGACGAGAGCGTCTACCAGTACCGTTGGCTGTTTGGCTTCAGAGACTGCAGCCACGATAGCTTTGACTGCTTCATCCCGCGCCTTCTCATCCACATGCGGCGCAAGATCAATTGGAGTTTCCAATAACCCAGCATCCACCATCTCGGCACTCAGATCCAGCGGCAAGAAGATGTAAACCGGCCCACTCTTGATAACACATTCCCGTAGCACCCTATCAATCTCCTTCGGTGCATCTGCAACATCCCAGAGTTCTGCAGCCGCGAACCTCAGCCCCTCGCTAGCCTTGTTGTACATCTGATGATTTGGCTTGTTTCCAATACTGTGATGGATCATCATGTTGTTCTTCTGCATCGCCCGCGTAGTTTGCCCAACAACATGAACAACTTTGACATGTTCACTCATGCTACCTGCGATGCCGTTCAAAGCCGAAAGTTCACCCACACCATGCGTGGTCACGAGACATCCGGGCGTGTTCTTGATGCGGGCGTATCCATCGGCGGCGTAGGCAGCGTTCAGTTCGTTTTGGTTGGTGACAAAGGTTAGGCCTGGAGTGAGATAGATAGAATCGAGGAATTGCAGGTTGAAGTCTCCGGGTACACCGAAGATTGTGTCGACTCCGATTTGGTGGATACGCTCCCACATGTAGCGGCCGAGGGTTATTTTGTTGTCTGCCATGACGGGCTGTCCTCTAGCTCTTTCTCCTTTGAAGTGTTGCAGATCTCAAGTAATTGATTAATACCTCTATATTCCACGTCTGTTAGTTGTGTTGGTGTTGTAACCCTTGCGAAGATATAGTCGCGACAAGCTTACCGTGTGCTGTGCCGAGGATTCCGAATGTCCGAATGAGGCAGATACGTAAGCAAGGTTTAGAAGAAGAGCAGGAACAACACGGAACATGGACGCTAAACACCATAACATTCACATGATGTTAGCATCTGTCTAGGGCGCACGTAAGGCGTATGACAACCGCGGTTCGGTTGGCGACGGTTAGCGGAGTAGTACAGTGCGGGGAGATCGGCTCAACATCGGAATGATATCGGAAACAGATAGCTGCGATTAGAACATGACAACTAGAACTTCAAACGGAAAACACCTTGTGAACGATGCTGAAGTTCCTTGATAGCTTGAATCTCTACCGATCACGCGCTTTCTTCTGTCGTCCCCACAACGGAGTGCTTCTTTGCATCCTCGAAGCTCGCCATCTTGAAATCGTACGGCAGCTCAAAGTCTGCTTTCGGATCTCCCTCAAAAGGATTGAAATCTACAAGAAGGGAATCCTTGACCGCAAAAACGGCATCGTCGTCGATGTACTTGCTCGTTCGGTCGAAGATCTGAGTAACAATAGGTTTGTAGCCCGGCGCTGTGAGCTAAGATAAGTTAGCACATCAGGCTGCACGTTCGTCATAGGCTTCACATACCAGGAAGTGTATATGTGCCGGCCGCATTGGATGCCTATCCAGCGCTTGCAACACTTTGCCTGCTGGTCCATCGAAAGGTATGGGGTAAGGTACTGGCCTCAAGCAGTAGAAGCTATACTTGCCGTCCTTGCCCGTCGTGAACCTACCTCTGAGATTCATCTCTGGCTGGTCTGGGTCTTGTTGTTCGTATAAGCCATTCGGCGCCGTATGCCATACGTCCACCACCGCGCCCTCGATAGGCTGCCCGGTTCTAAAGTCCGTGACGATGCCGTGCATCAATGTTCGATCGCCTTGCTCATTTATCTCTTTGGAGACGATGCAGGAGCCCATGGGCAGTTTCGGGGCATCATGGCGGTAGAAGGGGCCTAGGATGGCAGTCGCGGTGGGTTCGTCGGCGGCAGTAGAGGCGAGCTTGTACGTGATCTCGTCGACGAGCGATTCGAGGCCGAGGATGTCGCAGAGCAGTTGACCTTCGTTGCGTTTGGCGTCTGACATGCGACCTGCTGCATTCATCTGCCCATCGTTTAGTATGCTGAGTTATATCTCACAATATCAAACATGGAAAGCTCTCTGACGTACCAACTCAACTCCTGTCATCCACTCATCGACTGTGAGTTCATTCTCCCTCGCAAAGTCATGGAGATGCCGTATTAATCCCGCTGTGAGCTGTCTGACCCTGGGTGTAGCTTTTGGTCCCGTCGCATTGATTACCGCCTGAGTGAAATTCGGATTGAACTTGTGATCCTGGCTATCCGATACCGCGGAAGGGTGGTGAGCTTGTGAAGCTTGTGTTTCTTCCGGCATGACGTCTTTCCCCACGAGATCCTGAAGATGCAGTAAAGTATATCAAATGACAGAGCTATATTCCCTCTATGCAATTGCGATTAGACCTAAAGTACTGCGCAGTAAGTATGATTCGGATGTTAGCAAACAGCGAACGATTAGCAGTACGATCGAGATCCGACAGCCGGCAGCATGTCGGCCAGTCAAGCACACCAGCGCAAGGCGCATAACTTCAGGGTTCACCGTTGGCTTGTACTTTCGTACGACATAGCACAGTGGGGCTGTGGAGCGAAGGTGTGTATGGCGTCGATGGTAGACGCAGACGGAAGCTGTTGTCGGTGCGGCTTTCCGACGAAGGTGCGCCTTCCGAGACTGGGATCCTCGGGGCTTGGCCAATGGAAGAGTGACGGGTAGTAAGCATATACGACGACTGTCGTAGGTGTGGTAACACAATCGCGCAGGCTATTGTGACCATGGACGCCTAATTTTCATGTGATGAGTTTTGTATTAAGAAGATTGAGCCAGATCAATGATGACCGTTTTGATCGCAGTAAATGCTACAGTATTGCACTAGCAACTCGAGCTATGCAAAAGACCCAAACGCCTAAAATATGTCTCGATAATGCTAAAAGACGTTCAATCACTGTCATCATCAACCCTGGCGCGCTTGGCTGATCTGCCCTCCGGCTCTTGGATGCCGTAACGCTTCTCTCCTGTCTTCTCGCCCTTTTCACCACGAACTTCGTCAATCATCTGGTTGATGTTGAACGGATCGTCAGTATCCTTCTCGAATTGAACTGGTCCGTCCCGGGCTTCTTGCAGATCCGCACCCTTGAAGCCCTCCTTGGCCTTTCCAAGGACTTCGAACTTGCTCGACTTGGTGATCCGGTCGTAGGTCTGCCCTTCGTCCTCTCCGTCATCCTGCTGTACACTCGGGCGATAGATGCTACTGATAGCATCCTGAGCTGCGAAGAGAGGCTTGTCGTAGTGGTTGTCCTCGTTGAAGCCAGCGTTGAATCCGCTGGACTGGTTGAACAGCCGCGAGTCGTACATGGACTCTCCGCTCTGTGTCGGCTTTGCCAGACCGAGTGCGACCTTTTCAGAAATATCACGATTCTGCTCCCGAGCCAGCATCTGGATCTTGCGCTCGGTACCCATCCGCGACTGACGGAGTTCGCGTTGGAAGTCTTCGCGCCTCTCCTTGCGAGCGTCCATTCGCTTCCGCACTGCCTCTTCTTCTGAATCAGTGTCCGATTCGCTTTGTGACCGTCTTCGGGAGGTGTTGGCGCGCTGTTCTCGTGCCTCTTTCGCCAGGTTTCGCAGGTGCTCCTCCTTTTGTAGCTTCTCCTTCTCTGCTAATCTTTGCTGCATGATCGCACGCTGCTTAACCTCCTCTCGTGCATGTCTGTCGGCTGCCTGCAACGCTTCGCCGAATTGAGCAAACTTGTCGTTGATCGTGATGTCCTGCAAGCCGCGACCATCGGCTGCTAGACGTTTGTCTAGTGGCACTGTGTATCCCTTGGGGTTCTTCCAGTTACTGATTGGGGGTGGGATTTTCCAAAGTTCTTGGTCTTCGGCGGTCAGCTTTCGCGGTGGCGAGTGCAGGACGGGTGGAGGGGGCGATGGTGGTCCGCGAGGAATGCGCTTGTGCTTGAACTTGGGCGGCTCCATGGGATCGATCTGTCTTTGCTGGATCTTGATGATGCGCGTCTGGCCCTGAGCCTGGCCATGCTGAGCTGTGGGTGTATATCTGACGAAGGTCGGCTCGTCGTTCTTCCTGCCCTGTACGTTCTTGGGCCGTTGCGCGGCAGTCTGCCCTTGAACCAGGGCCATGAGGGCCTGCTCAGTCTTCTCCTTGGTTGCTTGGACAACCTCCGCAGAAGGACGCGACAAGTCCAGCTCGCCAGCGTCTGCCTGTTGGCGCAGAGGAATGAGGTCCTTGAAGCTGGCCTGCACAATCCTCGAATCGCCGTGTCCGCGTCGCGCGATCTCGTCGTACTTGGTCTTGCCCTCGCCGTCGACTCTCCTCACAAGCGCGTTGGATGTGGATGGTTGGCCCTTCTTTCCCATGTCGAGCGGGTACTGCGCGACGAGTACTTCCGGAAATGCGCCTCCATCGCCAAAGTCTGGTGATGTCAGTGGTTCTCCCGTGTGTCTTCCATACGTGTTTTGCTTACCTTCAGGCGCGCGGGGCCTCCAGTGCTGCCTCTGGCCATAGGGCGGCGGGCCCTTCTTCGCGACTACTTGCGCTTCATATTGCTCTGCGGTTAGCACGCGCGTGCTGTTGGTGAGCTCCTCCTCTTCGCCCGAGTATTTCGGCTTTGGCAGCGACTTGGATAGAGCTGCAACGGACATGGTCGGTGTAGGCGCGAGGGCAGATCGCGATGCTATGAGGGTTGGGTATCGCGGTTGGCACTGGTGGTGGTGATGATGTTGCTGGGCAAGATTTCATCAGACCCTCGGCGCTTGGTTCAGCCACCGCCGAGGTCACGTGCTCATGGCTGCCCCAACCCAGCACGTCCACTTTCTACTATGTAGGTACTCTGCCCTTTACAACGCAACAGCCAATCAATGATGCGAAGCGCGCAATTCCGTCTGTCGTTATGTAGCTTTCACTATCGATATAAAATCTGAGCCAGCGAACCTTGTGTTGTGCGCGAGATTACAGTGTCTGCTACAGGAGTGAGGATGTCTGGCCTTAATCTTCACGACTCAGGCGCCGGTGAATCTTACCTGCGACTGACATGGGTAAAAGTCCCGTCCGTCGCTGCTACTCGCTTACAACCTGCCGTTGACCAGGATGGCGAATGCAGGAACAGAGTCAGTCAGCACAATGTTTTTGCAGTCACAATCGTGATCTGTTATCTCGACGGGAGGCCGGGAGAAGCTTGGAAGTGGTTCCTGCTAAGGGCCAAGCGGCGGTGTGCGTTCACCGGACGAAATGAGAGCCAGCATGCTTTTTGGGCCAGACACGCACAATGGCGAGGTAATAATCGCGCAGGTAAAGGTCAGCTTGCAGGGAAAGTTAGTCGGGTAGAGGCGTCTTTGACACGCTGGTAGTCGAGAGAGGCGAGCGAGTGATGTGCGATATAGGGTGCGATATAGGTTAAGGGCAGAGCACGGCTAGTCGCTGCACATCATGCCGTTGCTAAGAGACGGTTTCGAAGGCGGCCATTCGTTCCAGAAAGGACTGTGACATCTCGTGCAGAGTGGCCCGGGACCCTAGACGCAAACGGCCAAGGTCAAGATGCTAGGGATCCCCAGCGTCGCAGCATCAACCTCTGAACTTTGAAGAGTGAATTGGCAATATTCAACGGCTCGCGCGCGGACTGTGGGTCGCAAAAGCAGCCATGACGGGCTGAGTATTCTGAAACGTTGTCCGCCATCCCTGTCTGGTGTGCCAGCGCAGGCCTGCAGCTATGCCGACCCATTCTCGGAAATCGTCTGGAGGAGCACCACAACACCACACCACCCAGCGGCGCAACTCTTTGTCGCAGAGCACGCCCCCGAGCAAGCCCACCCACGCCCGCACCAACACGGCCCCGGAGCCGCCCACGCTGTTGCGCCTGCCGTCAGTCAGCGCCGCGTCCGCCCGCCGTCCCCCAGCCTCGCACAGCGGCCATGGCATAGACAACTCGCGCGGCCCTCCCGTCACCCTCGTTACTCGCAGCCGCAGCTCGCAGAACCCCGCCGACTTTGCCTATGCGCAGCAGCAGTTCCTCCAGTCCGGCCTGGTATCCCCCACTAGCTCCCACCCAGGCACCTCCCCCAGCGAAGCCCCGCGACCACCACAACAAACAAGCACCGTAGACCCGGCCGCCCGCCCCCGACCCCACCCCCGACGAGCCTCGACCAGCAGTGCGAGGCCCCCGCCGCGACGAATGGCGAGCTCCACCGACGAGTCGTCCGAGTACGACTCTGGCCCCCGCAGCCGCATGGAGGACTACCACGCGGCGCATAGCGGACGGGGAGCGCCTGCGCCCGCGACGCCAGGAACAGACGGCGAGAAGGAGGACCTGTTCCTGAACATCGCCGCCGACAGTGCGCCCAAGCCGCCGCGCCCAGAGAACCCGACAGCGCGCGACCGATTGAAGGTGAGCACCAATGGAGCTACGGTATGCGCATGGATGGTAGCTAACGACCCAGTCACGAGTCGCCCGCGTCAACAACCGGCAGTCGCTCCCCTCGGCCCTGCAGTCGCCCTCGCCCGTCCAGGTCCAGTCGAGCTTAGTCACACCAACCACCAGCAGGATACCCTCCAGCGCTGCCCTCGAAGCCAGGTCCAGCGGTATACGCCGGTCATCGCTCCTGCCCACCCCCTCCAGATACGAGCGGTCACCGAACTCACCTGCGCCCGAAGCCATACGGACCCGCGACCTCAACCACAAAGCCTCCTTCAGCTCCACCCGACGCGACTCTGAGCTCTCACCGCGCGACTTCCTCGCCCAGTTCTCAAACTCAACGAGACGGGGATCTCAGCCTGAGGTACACCAAACCCCGCCCAGTCGCACCCCGGTCCACCCCTACAGGCCGTCGAACCTGTCACACGAGCCGCGCACGCCGCAGGTGGAGACATCGTTTGAGGCTGGTTCGCGCGCCGACGGTACCGAGTCACATGGCTCTACAGGGCCGGCCGCGTCTGTATGGGACGAGCTGGACGAGCTCAAGTCCAGGATACGGAAGATCGAGATGGGCGGCAAGATACCCTCGACATCGGGTGCCATTGTAAACCAAGCATCGGCTGAGCGCCCGCGGACGGCCAACACCTCAGCCACGACAGTCTCTTCTTCACCCAATCAGCAGCGAAAGTCGAATCCGTCGCCTGCCGAGTCGACAGTCGGCACTCATACCCCCAACAACAACAAAACTCATCCTCTGTTGCGCGAAGCTCTCGGTAAAGCTAGACAGTACGTCTCCCCAATTGTCTACCGCAACCTGGAAGCGACTGCAACCGAAGCACTTGCGCTGGCAGAGATGAGCGGCAGTGCAGGGCCGCAGGGCACACTCCATTCTGCTAGCTCCATCATCAACGGCTCTGTCGTCTCAGACCGCCAGGTTCGTCGCAAAGCCGACAACCTCTGTCGCAGTCTCACCGAGCTCTGCATTGCTCTGTGCGACACCAAGACCGGTCTTGCCAGTCCAGCCTTCCGATCCAACACAGCCACACTATCACGTCGGCCGAGTGTACAGATCAATGGCGATTCACCGACTATCCGACAGAGCATCGAACCCGAAAGCAACACGTTATCTGGTATCAGTCCTAGTAGAGCCATGTCACGCATCGAGGCTCGGAGAACCAGCATGCTTATCGATGACTCCGGCCGCAGCCAAAGAGGTGGCAGCCAGGAACCTTACGACGATAGACACACTCCGTCACGCATGCAACGAGCAGGCACCAGTCTCCACCAGACACGCAACAGTGTGGACGAAGAAGACGAAGATCCAATTTTCCGTGCGCCTTCCCGTGCGATGACCTCCATCGACTTTAGAGCCCGTCACGGTGGTCAGTCAGATCAAAAACGGTTCACCGGTGGCAGACAGTACACCTCCCGCGAACCAATGCCTGATCTACAGCCATCACCCGCTCTTCAAACCACCGCCAGTCTCCGCCGGCCTAGTGTTTCAAGTAGTACGCCCTCCAACGAGCATAGTTTGTTGTTCCGGGAAAACCAAAGCCGCTACGGTCACAACCTAGGCCGTGAAGGCTCACCAGCCAACTACGAGAAGACCCTGACGGGAGGACTACGACCAAGAGCACAATTGAGCGTCGCTCGAAACCCAAACAACAGACACTCAGTCGGTGGTGTTTCCGACATCGGGCGCAGCGTAAGCCTGGGGAGACGTTTGAGGGGAACAAGTATCGGAGAGTGAGCAAAGCAAAGCTCTCGCATTTCTTTGAGCTTGCGTTAATGTTTGACGTCACCCTCATAGTATGCCCAGTCTCCTCTTTGGTCCACGCGCAATGACCCCGCGACTCTCATATTTGAGACCGGATTCGCCATGGGCACACCAACAGAGGCGCACCATAGAACACCGAGTCAGTACAGAGATATAGGGACAGACGCGCACGGAGACATGTCAGAAGGAGTATCTGCTTTATTCAGCCTTGCAAGGCTAAGAAGTCTGTGCGATTTACCACGAAGGAGTTTCTACCAAGCATTGTGAGAGAAAGAGCGTTCTCACGACTTTGCATATTTTGCCATCAAAAGGGGCTAACTACGGAGCATTTTTTTATCAGCGTTTCTTGCACGTAAGGGGACAAGCGTGTGGGCGCAGGATCGATTCACCGTCAGCATCTCATGATCTCTTTGTCTTTTTTTCCGTTTGCCGTTTTCGTTAGTTCCATATACCAACACCAGATCGTGTTTTTCCTTGCTACTTCTTCTTTCTCTTCAAAACGTGAGTGTTGAAACTTCGTGTACATATATCAAAACCGCCTTTTCCTCTGTGAATATATATATCAGTTACGAACCCCTTTTGTGCATCTATGAAATGAAGGCTGACACAGTGCTCAAGGTTACGGCTTTCACCATCGCAGACCGGACTCTAGGAACGATACGCAATGCCCACACTTTCACTGATTCGGCGCGTCTGGAATGGCCAGGCTTCTGCGACCTGGAGTCCTTTTGGGTGAATCCCACAAGTATAATGAAGAAGGTCTGCTGCTGGCTACGAATCGGACTCTCGCAGCATTGTTCATTGCTGGCTGTTAACTGGACGAGCCGTCGCTTGTCGGTAATACTGACCATTCACAAAGGCCTTGTAGTTAATTGCAAGATATATGTGGGCTGTTCTCCCATATTCTTTGGACGACCCACACCTGAACCCATGCAACCATGGAACGAACGTGCCCTACACACGGAAATGTCTATATCGCATGGTATTCATTTGAGTTCAGGACCCCTTCTTCTGTTCACCGCTGACTTCACCTTATCTGAATGCCCTGGCATCCCTGAATCCGTGCTGTGAAACAATCACGCTCTTTGCGCTGGAGCAAACAGTTTTTAAGAGCGCACCGACCCACATTCACCTTCCATGGACCTTTTCTGCTGTGGCCTTATGACGCAGCGCCGCTCGCGCCGTTCCTCGAGTTCTTCTACTGCGACGCTCGACCACGACACCACCCCAGTAACTACGCCTTTTTGTCAGCCCGCAACTCGCAATCCGCACACGACCGACACAGACTTACACTCGCCTTTGGATTCAACTGCAGCAAACTCGCCATCAAGCGCATCCACCACCGCTTTAGCGCCTGAGCCAGCAGTGTTTGTCAATTCGCAGGCCTTCGCAAACGCCCCCATTACGCGAATCCCCACCACTTTCAAGCGCACACACTCCCCATCGCCAAATCGTAGCATTCCAATCAGGAAACAACGTTGCGGCGCCGTTGCGATGTCAGACGAAATTTCTGAAGAGCGCGCGCCTGCCCAGGTTGTCGCGCAGGCCGCGCCTACCGCATCAGACGAGGCGGACACACTGACAGACTCATCATCCACAGTACGGGGAGAAACTGTCAGATCCTCATCACCAGCCGAGCCGGAACCTCTTTGTTCGAATGTCGTGACTGCATCTGACGGCGATGCCAACTCTCATTCAAGCATAGGTTCACCTGCGGTCGGCGTCACACCACAGACCGAGACGCAAGGTCTGGTATCCTCGCCGCCACACAGCGATGAAACTATGGCTTCACAATCTCAGGACAATGCGCCTGACTCTATGCAGTCACCGGAGGAAGAGCACGTCGACAACAACCGCCCTCCTTCCCCGCGCTCAAATCAAGACCACGCCGGCAAAATGTCCACGACGCCGCCAGTCACACCGCCACACACGCCTTCCATGGACGAAGAACCCCAGTCTCCAAGTTCATCGGTATCGTCAGATTGGTGGACTGAATTAGGTGTTCCACCGCCCCCACCGAAATCCAACACGGTCATGCCGCCTGATCCAGCGGTCTCTTTTACAGACATCTCCGAATCACTCGCTAAGCGAAAGATGCAACGCAACATCTTCTCGAAGACACGTGGGTTGATAAAATATCAAGCGGCCAAGATATTTATCATCTCTTCCCGCGGTGTTCAACGTGAGAATCTGCCCACAAGGCAAACAAGACCCCCTCTGTTGAAGCGCCGCTATAGCGTCGATGTGAATACTACCACCGAATGGGAGCAAGAGACAAATCACTGGGAATTTGCATTATCTCAGGTAAACAGTCACCAGAAACCTGTCTTTAGTGGGCACTTCACTGACGTTGCAAAGACATTTGACATCCCTGAGCTACCACACAAGGAGGTGGATCCGCTACCCGCTCTTACACATTGGGTGCAACTTCCTCATCCTGCCCGACATACTGCTTTCGCCTCGGTCTTCTTTGGTCAGCCTACCCACAACGAAGGAGTGTTCCTTGAGCTGGGTGATGTGACCATACATAACGACTCCTTCAACTATATTGGCGCTACCAACAGTCGGATATATGGTGCGGAAGTATGGATGCGTGACGAGAGTCTAGACATGGCTCTTGAAGTGCTTCGCCGCGAGTACAACGGCGACGCTCACAAAATCGGCATCGCCAACTCCACCGTGGCCCAGATTTGCTACTTCGCCCAAATGTCAGGATATACTGCGGAATACGAACAGTATAGGTTACGTTACGCTGACAAGAATTGGATCTTCATCGTCATCAACGATGGCATCGGCGGTGTCGAAAACGATGGCCACAGTGGATTACACTGGTCTCTCGCCATTCTGGATCGGATTTCCAAGAAATGCTATTATATTGATTCGCTGTTCGTCAGACTGGGATTCTATCAAGACTTAGGCCGGGATGTGTCTATGGGAATGCTCCATATTCTTGATGAAGACCCAGAGGATTGGAGGTACCTCCCACAATGGAACAGTCCCGATCAAAACACCAACAACAGGTTCAAAGAAGATGGAGGTGCATGCGGACCATTTGTATACAAAATGTGTCAGATTTCCATGGATGCAATCACGCGCCGTCATCTGGCAGGGCTGGAGCACTGCGACCTTGAGCTCAAGCGCTGGTTTCCTGAACAGTTCGAGTCAGAGTTCCATTCGGAGCAGGTTCGCTATGAGATCCAGAGCAAAATCGCTCGCTGGGCACACAGAGAGTGGTCTTCAAGACTGGCGAATGACTGGGACTACGCGCTTATCCAGGGCACAGACGCCGTCCTAGATGACGGACCAGTCGTCGCATTCGAGGCCCCGGCCCCGGCTTCCAGATCACATCACTCGGGACGGAATGTCCCCAGCGGTAGCAGCTCCCGATCCCCCATCATTCTGGACGACGACGATGCGAACTACGCTGTCCATGGCAACAGGAGGGATAGCCTGGACAGCAACGTTGCGTCCGCAGGTGGTGATACGTCAGTCGTCGACCTGGGTGAGGACTCTGATAGTACCTGGATGGTGTCAGACGATGACATGAACCTGGATGAGGACGACGAGGAGACCGCTGAGGTCGTCCTCGATGGCTAAATCTAGGTTGACGACTACCCTGTCCATGGGGAGGAGAGGAGCACCTAGGCATAGTGAGGCGCGGAGGCGACGTTGGCTTGGGTTTCTTTTGATAAGGGCGTTAAGTAGGCTTGTCATTGTCAAGATACCCCTTCAATTGTAGCGAAGGAGTTTTGGTTTTTGCATAGTCTTGTTTCGCGATAAAAATGTACTTCGAAAATAACAAAAAAAAAAGGCTGTGAAGCCTGAACAAAACTTCCATTCTGCAATATCGTGATAACCCCTTAGATGAAATTGCTATACTCGACATCGCACCTGCCTCCCATCATCCATCAAACCTACCCAAAGCATCCATCACGTGCAACGTCATTTCCGTACTAGCGCAATCCCCACGCGCATCGCCATCGCAATCCAGCATCGGCAGTACCAACATTCTCCAACAACCTGTTTTTCTGTCCGCCCAACCACTCCCACATGCATCATCTCCCAACCACCGCAGATCCAGAAGTTTGCGGCTGAACTCGCCATCGCAAGATCGGTTGCGCGAAACGGGTGGCGGTGGCAAAAAAATGCACAACACCGCACTCAAGCGAGCCGAGGTGCGGCGATATGGTGGAAAACCGGGGATGAGGCGATGTCGTGCTGCGGATGTACCTGTCTATCTTCTTGTCGCATCACTAGAGGGAACTAAGGACCCTAGAGGCCGGGACATTTGTTGATCACCGGCGAATAATGAGAAAAAGCAAATGCTATGCTGCTGTCTTTGCGGTACGCGGTACGCGGGTACGGAGAGTTTGGGAAATGGGCGAGGCCAGGCCAGGCCCTTCGAACGTGACATGATGGGGAATGACGTAACCGCGTGATAGCGATTGCTGGACTAACTCCACCAAACCTTCTTTCCACGGCTCCTTTGCAGTGCATGATGACAGGAAGGTTTTTGGGTGGGTGTGCTGGGGTTAGCTTGGATCGTGGGAAGTTGGGCATTGTTTTGCTGTTTGGTTGGCGTGTACCTGATCGATCACACGATAACTCACTACCACCACGATCACTACTACTGCTGCCAACTAGCACATGTGTGCATGAACCTACTTACGCATGTCGGCACGGCGCAAAACGCGTTTAGTCTGTATATCGGATACGCATAATCAGACGCCGAAGTTGCCGGCTGGCGATGTGTTGATCCACGCGGGTGACTTGACGAATCAGGGGAGTTATGCGGAGTTGAAGAGGACGGTGGAGTGGCTTGAACGGCAGGAGTTTGAGGCGAAGATTGTGGTTGCTGGTAATGGATGCCCTTGGTCCTTTTTCAAGAGATACAGATATAATGGAGAAGAGAAGTGCTGATGAAATGGGACAGGGAATCACGACATTACGCTCGATCCTCCATTCTTTCGAGAAAACGAAGAGTCGTGGAAATGGCCTGCGCCTCAAGACACAGAAGCGTGTAGAAAACTGTTGACGGAATCCAAGTCCATCGTCTACCTTGAAAATGACTATACGGAGATACGATTGAAAGAACGGGGAACGTCCTTTACCATCTTCGGGAGTCCGCGTACGCCCAAGCAGCAACTTGCAAGTTGGGCTTTTCAGTACAAACCCGACGAAGCAGAAGAAGTGTGGAAAAAGATTCCAAATGAAGTGGATATCGTAGTTACGCATACACCGCCCAAGGGGCGATGCGATGGAGTAGTAGCAGCAACAAGCGGACAGAAAGACAGAATAAGGGAAGGATGCCCAGCGTTGTTAAGAAGATTAGAGCAAGTCAGGCCGATCTTGAACATCTGCGGTCACATACACAACGGACGAGGCGTGGAGACGATACAATGGAGAGAAAGACATGCATTACTACATCACCAACCCACGCCCATGGATATCGGTACCCTAGTACCAAGCGTGCAGTTCTGGAACGACCCAGGAGCCTCCAACAAGAAACTTTCTCTAGTTGATTTGACGACGGGCATGCAGGTGAGAAGAGGGCGTGGTTCGGGCTGCGACCACCATGCGAGCTTGACACGTCAATTGCAGCCTGACTCGCGAAGGGACCGTCTGGAAGGCCAGCCTGATGCAATGTCTGCACCGGATCAGACAGGGCGTCAGCCCCCGTCCGGTGGTGGTGAGAAGCTTATCCCGACGGCACCAGCGAGCCTCACTGATGTTGCCCTGCGGGACAGTGAGGCGCTGTGGGGAGGGCTTAGTGGAGGAGGACGGCGAGGGGGCGATGCAGATGAGCATCCAGATGAGAGCGATACCGGACATGGGTGTCCTGACGAGGCTACTCAGCGTCTCGCAGAACGACAGAGGGGTATGCCTCCACCAGGGACGGAAGAACGCAGCCAGACCACGGTGATCAACGCAGCGTATCTGGGTCCGAGGGTCGCTGGCAAAACGTCGGTGGCCTACAACAAGCCGATAGTCGTCGATATGGAGCTGCCTGTATGGGGCTCTTTGGGACCACGATAATGCTAGCTAATGTGGGATGACGGATCAACTGCAGCGTACCTGTCCCAAATGATCTCATTCTTAGCCAGCAAAGCACACTTGTCGAGCCAACACCTACATCATACTGCTGCTGGTTTATAGCACATTCGTGTCCTACTCACTTAAGTGTGTGCAATGGACGAGGACCACGTAGGAGAACGTGCTTCGTGGGCTTTGTGAGCTGACCATGTCACGATTGGGCGTGACATGCAGAAGTGCCCCGCCTTACCCCCGCATAAGCGTATCTTATCGTCCTATCAAGCCACGGGCTAACGTCTGCCATCGGGACGGATCGAGTGGCAGCAAATCTATACTCTCTCACATGGCTTGGGACGCAGAGCAAAATATTGCCTGACGGGCGACGCAACCGCCGTGCCCTGACCTGAGTTGCGACGGGCCACAGGGATGCCCCTCATCGTGCCTCGAGTGATGTGCGGAGGATGTGCATTGATGGGTGCCGAAGGCCCGGTGACTGCTACCGTCTGAGCTGGGGAACACATGTGTCTCGGACGCTGCAGAGGATGGATTGCCTGGGTGGATCTCGAATGTGACGAGTTGGCTGTCGGCGCTGGCTTTGTGCTTCACCTGTACCCTTGGGGTGCAGCTGGATTCGTCATGTCTTGCAAATGTTCATGGTGGGGTTGGTGAGCATTTCACGATTGGACAGCAGGTGTGGTCACATCGTGCTTCCACGCTTCTGGCATGGCTTCTTGGGGCTTCGGTGGTCATGCAGGCCATGCTGGGGGTTGGTCCTATCAGCAGCGGTTTTGGCGCCAGTCTCGAAACGGGCCATGTGGAGGGCGCTGGGCGTGATTGGGCTGTGTGTTTTGCAGCCGCCGTGGCCGACGACGAGACGTGCAGCGGTGCTCATGTGAAGCAGCGGCTTGCGCGATGCGATGCGATGGGCGTGGAGCGGGGACTAGCCAGCGTCGAGTCGAGGCTGTGACGCTCTTTTCAGCCGGCGACGAGTTTGGTAGAAAGCAGACAAGTGCGAGGCACAGGGATGCCCTCGACGGCTGTCGAAGCCCTGGGGCTCTGTGCATGAGAGCCTGATATAGTCACAACTGCACCCCCAAAGCGTGCAGGCTGACTGCTCTCCAAATCCATATTACCCGTTGCACACATTGTTCTATTCTTCGAAGCCGCAATCTTATTCTTCTCCCACGATTCTTAAATTCCACACTACGCGGTGCGATCCCGACTACCGCCCGCCGGATCCTATTGGCATTTTTTGGCACGGTTGACGGTGACGTCGCAAAGCCATCCACACCGCAAGTTACGGCCTGCAAGTAGAGCCATCGCTGCCGGGCAACGAGCAGCGCAGTCGCGAGCACAACACAGCCTCACTCCTGTCCCTGACCGCCGGCCGAGCACTACAATTCCTTTGTCCAGCGTCTTTGATCCGAGTTTTTTTGTCTCTTCGCCACGTTTCCGCCATCTTCGATCCGCGCTGTCTGTGTCCCTGAGCGACCCACAATTCCTTAGGTCAGCCGATTTCAAGCAAGCCATCCTCGTCAGGCCGTGCAGGAACACCCGCACGCTCCGTCCGCTCTGCTCTCACCACGGCACATACTGCACCCGACTCTCCTTATAGGGCTCCCACACCGTCGCCTCGCCCAAAGCCCATCGCTCCTTCCCTTGCTTTTGCTGCGGCCTGCCAGACATCCGCCCAACACCGCCACAGGCTCGCTTGCTCCTCCACTCGCTGCATTGCCCGGATCCGCATGTGTCAGGCCTGAGTCGCAAGCAGTCGTTGCTGTCACACTATAAGAGAGATCCCACACCCCACACCCGCCTAGCAACCCTCTCCCCACACCCATTGCCGCCATGGACGACCCCCTCCCCGATCACTACAAGGCCCTGGGCGTCGCCAACACGGTCGACGCCGCCGTCATCAAGGCCACCTACCGCAAGCTCGTCCTCAAGTGCCATCCCGACAAGGTCACCGACCCCGCGCTGAAGGAGCAGAAACAGGAGGAGTTTCACAACATCCAGCAGGCCTATGAGTGCCTCATTGACGACGAGAAGAGGAGCAAGTACGACGCGCAGATCACGCTCGACAAGCTGCGCAGGGAGAAGGCGGCGCGAGGAGGTGCGCCACGCGACAGGACTGCACGCTTCGACGTCCCCACATCAGGTGGTGCTTCCTTTGCCGCAAACGGCCCTTCGCGATACACCACCGAGTACCGCGCTCCCAGAGCGAGCGAGGAAGACGACCGCTACCACGCACGATACCACGCACAACCCTCAAAACCCACATCATCTTCGAGATCTACTCGCGAGAAGGAGTCCAAGAGCTCGCGACACGTCAAAGAAGACAGATCGCGCTCAGATCGCGAGAAAACGCGTGCCAAGGAGACCCGAAGCGACCGCAAGTTCACCCAGGTTGACAGTGAGTCATCGGGTGACGAGAAGGCGCGCTACGAGGCAGCCTTCAAGGCTCGCACTGAAGAGGATGCTCGGCGGAAGGCAGAAGAGCGCCGCACCTATGAAGACAACCGATATGCCGGCACCACCACCCACACTGTTCCTGCTGCACGCAAGATGAGCGTCCAGGAAGAAGAGGCGCTCCGATACCAGCACAAGTCACGCGCCCACGTCGAGGCGGATATCCTATCTTCCCGACCGTCGCCCGCCAGGGCCTCTTCGCGCGATTACTACACCTCCGACCCACCTCGGATGGTTCGACGCGACAGTGCTCGACCTGAGCCCGTCCGCAGGTCATCTGCTCGCCCCAGCAAGGAAAGACCGTCTATGTCCCGTCGTGACACCGACCGTACCGATCGCGGTATTCCCGAGGTTGTCGAGTGGGATGATGAGCCTCGCCGTGAGGAGAGACGGGTACCCAGCTTCAAGCACACAACCTCATCACCTGCTGAGCTCCGCGGGATGCCTCAACGCTCGTACACCGACAGCAGGCCCGCCAGATATGCCGAGAACACGCCTCCAGCACCTTCGCTGAGTCGATCGTCGACTATGCCTACCATTCCAAACACCTCCTCGCGCAGGAAGGAAGCCACCGCTCCTCGCCCGTCTGGTCTTCGCGAGGCCATGACTCCAGAGCAATACAGCCCTGAGAAGTACGCCAGTCCCGAGCGAGACGCCTTCCCCAGCGTACCACCATCGTCGACCGTCAAGACATATTACTACCCCGTTCCCGGAGCTGGTGTGTCCCAAGACCCACCAACCCCCACTCCTCGCCACGTTGTTCGCGAACCCCAATCCCAACGCCAACACCGTTCAAAGTCGCCCATCGGCAAGCCCCCGATTGGTCCCAACCGTCCGGCAGAACCCACCACTGCATCATACAAAACCGTGCCCCGGCCATCGATGCCAAGCCGCACAGAGTCGAGTCGCAACATCTCGCCTGTTCGTGAAGAACGCGGCCGCTCAGGCAGACTCTACGGTGAAATTGGTAGCGAACCCCGACACCGGGTACGCCAGACAAGCATCGATCCCAACGAAGTCCAATACAGCCGTAGATACGGTCCCGAGGACGTCAGATGGGCACCAAGATCTGGTGAATCCGACAGGGCTGATAGAGGCTACGCTAGTAAACCTACTCTAGGCAGGACTGCTACGTATGTTTACTAGTAGTTCCGTTATACCTTGAATTGGAAAGGCGAAACGCATACATGCATACAAACATATCGACATAGGCATCAAATTGCCCATAGGATACCCCCAACCCCCGGCTATTCGGACGAAACACCGGGATCATATTTGCGATTTCACAGGCGTTGAACGGTTTTTCCCATTACTATCTCCCATCTCCTTGCTGTTCAGTTCTACGACCAACTACACGCAAGTGCTGCGTTTGGCGTTTCTCCGTCTCCCCGTCTTGTTTGTCAAGTCTCACACTCAATCATCTCTCTGTACAATTGCATATACACATCGAAATTGAAATACATTTCGATGCAGCAGCTTTCCAATCGCTTTTTCTATTGCTCCAACTACTCATCGAGCAAGACGTGTATGTACGTCTTGTAGATTACTTTCGTTGTATTGTATTGACACTCACTGCGCCGGGCTAGACCTGGATACATTCGCTTTTTTGGTATACTACGCTCGCTTGGTACGAGATGAGATGAGATGAGATGGACATGAGATGATGAGCCTGATTGGCATGGTACTTGTTCTTATTGTTTCTGTAGACGTGGAGGTCCTCTTTTGGGACATACACACACGCATCACACATAGTATATAGTTTAAAGTAGTAACCTGAATGGATTTTCAACCTGATCCAAGATTTTCTTCCAGCATATGTTTTCTGTTCCACCACGGAAATGTGTCTACGATTATCTGACCTCGCATTTTGCTGGTACGAGCAAACACGACGACTCCAATGGTAATTCCCTCACTCACGTTCCACAGAGCCGCAATCTCAACCGCGCGAGCTGCCCCATCTCACACCGCAACTACCTTCAGCCTAGCCCCCACTCACTGTTCGTGTTACCAGTTCAACCCTTCCTTTTTACCCCTCCACGACCGAGAACGGCGATCTGCACAACCCTTATCTTGTAGAGATAGGTTGGATCTACATTTGTAGCACCAGATAATGTAGAAGCAATGCAGGTAAGATGTATGTAAGCCTTTGGTGTGTGCAAGGAACGAAGTAAGCAGATGTCTTCATTAGTTAGATGAGAGATGCTACTTCAGCTGTCGCATGTTTGGTCAGCAACAAAACGGTGTTCGGTTGGACCTGCCCTGCTGATCCATCTGCCCGTGGAGGGTACGCTTAATCAGGAAGATTACCTAGTGTGGGGAGAGGCCGTATCGCGAACGAAGGATCGCATATACGACGAACACACATAAGTAAGCGGACGACCCATTGTTGAAATATGTGTTCCATTCATTTACATAGCCTTTTCCACCAGAAACCCATAGATGAATCCAGAGAGGGAAAAGGAAAAAATAGGAAAAGCCCAAGGATATGATCAATCCATCTGTCAAGATCCTTCTCTCCCTCTCTCCCACAAAACGCCTTTCGCTGGCTGAATTCGCCAAGCGAACCAAAAAATGGAAAAATCAAAACACAAAACCAAGGACGCAACCCAAGATCGCAAGTGGGTGCTTTCTGCCAGAAGACAGTCGCTTTGCATGGCTCGTAACATCGATACTGAGTGTGTAAAGTAAGGAGATGAGATAGATATACAAAGGGGCAGCGAATGTAGTAATGGTTTTGTCCAGAGGAAAAGTTGTTGTAAGGAGTGTCAGTATGTCGAGGGGATGGCGGTACTAGGGTACTAGAAACTAGAACATTACTCTGCGTAATTCAACGCGCATTAGCCCCCAACATGCGAATATGTAAAGCCGTGCTGTACGGACTTGCAAAGAAACGAAAGATTTGATCACAAAGGAAATGACTGATGACAAGGGAATACGAGATGGAGACTGCCGGACCGTTGGAATGCATCGGCTGCCAACGGTAACGGAGATGCTGCACATCCAACGTCGACTCTGCAAAGTGGGCCAATGTGACATGCAGCTGTCAGGAGTCGAAACGCTCAGTGTTGGTGGCGTCGCGAGCTCCTGTTGGCGAAGGACGATCCTTCGGAGAGAGGTCGCGTAATTTCCGACAAGGCGGCCGAAGCTACCAAATCTTGTGCGCGCGGCGTCTTCTCCGGAAGCTTCTAGATTGAGCAAGTCCACTCCGCATATTTTGAGTTTGCGTTTCGGTCTGTTTGTGCCTTTGCTCACAGTACGTCCCAGATGTTGCGAACAATGGGGTTACTGCCAGTTTGGACAGGACTCCGGGGGTCAACGGTTGCCTTTTCAGGCGTCCATTGCCGGGGTAGTGGTTCTTCCCATGCGGTATGGCCGTTTCGTCCGTCCTTGATCGTCTCGTTGGAAGATACCGGACTCGTGTCGTCGCCAGAAGACTGGAGTTCGAAATGGAAGGGATTCCTTGTGAACTCCTCAGCACGCGGTGACATGAGAGCGTCGATGTCATCAGCAGCATGTTGAGGAGCAGAAGGTTTCGGCAGCTTTGACTGAATCTCCGTTTGTAGCTTGTGCAACTTTCGTTGTTCGCGCATGTTCGGTGATGAGAACCTAGTGCGAATGGCCTTGGCGGGAGTTGAAAGGAAGGTTTGACTAGGCGATCGGGGCGTATCCGGTGCCTTGGGGAACGCTACAGGAACAGGTTCAGCCGGGTCGATAGGGGTCAAGGCTTGTTTTTCGGGTGAATTGCTAAGGCTGTCGATGCGTGGTCCGGCGTCTTGGCTATGTTTTGGGAAGGACATGGACAGCAAGCTGGGGGCCTGGAACATGGGGTTCGTTTGCGCCGTACCGTCCAGCGATGCAAAGCCGTTGAAAGTCTGATGGGCAGGCGGTAGGATGGCTTGGAATGACGGCCGTCGATCCTCAGCTTCAGAGTCCTTGATAGCCGCTATGCTGGGCCTGTCGAACGGATTGAAGTCTGCTCTTGTTGGCGATGTCAAGCCGAATGGATCTTCATCTGCTATCCTTGGCTTCAGTGGAGTCATGTGGAATTCCGTGGCACGTGGCGACTTTAAGTCATCTTCTAGGCTTGCGTCTGTGCGACCAAAGACATCTTTAGGAAATTGCGTAGCCACTGGCGAAGTAATCTCAGGCGCGGAAGGTTCGTTGTCCAGATCGTAGCCTGCCGGCCATGGGTTGTCAAAAGAAGTCTTGATTGGCGACATGACCTCAGCATCGGATGCGTCGTAGGAGCTGAAGGAAGGGATGTTGAAACTTGCTACAGCTGGGGATCGAAGTGGCTCAAATCCTGATGGTTGTAGAGGCGCCAGGTGTCTCTCTCCTGATCCGAATGATGAGCCCTCGTCGTTGCTCAGGCCCAATCGTAATGGAAGTTGACGTGAGAAGTTGGGGACAGAGGAAAGCTTGAGAGTAGGCTCGGAATAGTCTTCGCTGTCAGAAACATCTTGAGTCTGAATGGTCGGCACGTTGTCGTTAGTGACGGAGACTACAGGCACAACGTGACCTGTGGGGTCGACATAGGGCGTCGTTGTCGTCGGAGAGGGCTCGGATGGGACATCAAAGTGCGCAGGGCTCGAGTCCCAGGACCGACGGAAACCGGCTGAGAAGGCTCCAGTGGGTGCCGATAGGGGACCTGGAGATATAGCCATCATGTTGCCTGTGCTTGCCCGTTGCATGCTAATGTCGCTGTCGGGTGGTAGCGGCGCTGTTCGTGGAGTGCGCGATCCCGAACCAGAGTCTCTATCGTACGAAGAGTACTTATTGTTTCCTGTGGAGCGGGTGGAAGGAAGGCCAGCAGATCGGCGTCCATACCCTTGGTTGTGATATGAACGGCTTTCGTTTTGTCTTAACAAGCTGTTGCGGAACTCTTGCAATTGCATGATGAGGTTCATGTTCGGTCCGATCCACTTGCTTCGCTTCTTCGCCTTGTCGTACGCTTCTTGCACACTCATCTGCGGGTCCTTGTACAGACCGTAGGCAACGATCAAACTGGCAGAACGACTGACACCACATTGGCAATGGATGAGTACGCGCTTTCCACGCTGAACTCTCTCGTCTATCATCCTGACCAGCTTGTGAAGGTCGGGAACGATGTCTGTGTTGTGCTCCCAGGGCATGTGGATGTACTCTGGTGTCTTGTATGTCTTGCCCTCAATCACAACCTCGCGCGGCTGTATGGTTTGCATGACCGGCGTGGCTTTGGGTGTGGTTGGCGAGCCATCGTCCATACCGAATGATTGCTTTGGTCGCTGTCCAAGGGTAGCAAAATCAACATTCTCCGCTGGTGGGCCATCTATGCGCCTGGCATCAATGTCTTTTTGAGACTCCACCGTTGGTGTGGTGAATGGGTTCTTCACTTCGCTCGCGACGTTGATAATGACATCGAAAGTCGTGGCTTGGATAGCAGTTGGCTCAAAGTAGAGGAACACGCCAGACTCATAGATACAGATGGGGCCGTTGGGATAGGCAGCCGGCTTCTCCTCTCGCGACTGGGGAACATCGAAGTTGGGTTCCTGGTCCTCCTCCTCTTCCATTTCAAAGGGGACTTCGCTAAGGCCACTTTGCTTAGGTGCAACTGGTCGTAGAGGAGGCAGTTGCATACCACCCATTGGATTCGTACTCGGTGAACATAATGGTAGCGAAGGAGATGACTGGAAGTGGCGAAGCGGTGGGCGATTGAAGGACGGTGTCGAGGGTATGAGCAATCGTACTGGCTTGCTCTCGTTGCTGCCAGGCGTTGAAATTGTCAAGCTCAAGTTGGACGGTCGACGCTTCGGGGGTGTCGGTGGCTTGATAAACAACGGAGATGGCGGTGCCGAGCTGTTCTTCTCTTTGGGAGCAACTGCTATGGGAGCCGGGGTGTGCGCGCGCAAGTTGCTGAGCGAAGACGCTGTGTTGATGCCAAGGTTCTTGAGATTCCGAGGCTTCTTTGCAGGTGTTGTGGGACGCTGCAATTCGAAGAATGGGCCGGCAGACGGTTCCCCGACAGGTGCCTCTGCTCGTCTTGACCTGAAGTCGGCAACGAAAGACGAGGGCGTGATTGTCTTTGCGAGGGGCGATTCGGGAGACACGCCTGGAGAGGGGTCTGTCACCGAGGACGAGTCCATGGTTGATATGGTTGTGGTCGGGGAGTTGTCGGAAGAGCCCGTCGATGTACTGTCGCGACTTTCGCTGTGGATGTGGAAGGAGGAGAAGGGTGTGCCCGAGTTCGTGTTAGGGCTCGTGGCAGGACGTGCTACATTCCCGCCATTTTGGCCCTTGCTGTGGTGCTCTCCTCCAAATACGGCGCCGAATGAGGGCATGGGCATGAATGAGCGCGCGCTCGTCTGAACCATGCTGGGACTTGTGGGTGTTGCCAAACGTGGGCAGTGGTTGCGGGTGCTACTGTGCCAACGTGGAGCTCGCGTTGAGGTGGAGGATGAAGGAAGGCAGTGGGTGAAGGACTGCTCGAGTTTCTTGGAACGGAAAGAAGAATTAGGTGTGTAGAAAGCCCTTTTCAGAGTCGGAGTGTCAGCATCATGGGATATTGTGGGCGAGGCAGACATGGCAGGCGCATGTGTTTCGAAACGAGGACGGCGGGACGGGGGAGTGGGGAATGGAGGCTGAAGATAGGTTGAGAAGCTGCTCCCAGACTCGAAGATTGGTGGTAGAGTGCACATGGTCGAGCAGGTAACGGTTGACAGGTGACAGGTGCCCGTACACTGCCTCGACTACAGTCATGCTCGCCCAGACAGACAACAGGGCACAGGAATGCGGAGTTGGGACACGAAAAGAAGATGCGGCTTACCTGGGTGCCAACAGCAGTGGGGAGGGGCGCTGGCGTGGTGAATTGGAGCGAGAATACCAGATCCTCTACTAAGCGCCTGGGGGAAGGAGCGACTGGGCCGGCGATGCGCCTATGCCTGAGGAGATGCGGCGTAGTGGGTAGAAAGGGCAGGAGCGGGCGACGCAGCGGGTACGGGTGGTGCGAGCGGCGGTGGTGAGGAAGGCGCGGTCGAGGGTGGGTGCCGCGCTCACGATGGGGGTCTGTTGCGACGCACTCTGGACGATGGGGAGGGTCGAGGGCAGAGTGGTGACCAGCTTGGGCAGTGCGGACGAGGGAAGCCGGTCGATCGCAGAGCCGCTGCCGCCTGGATGTGGGAGGAGGGGGTCGTGGTAGGCGAGGCGAGCACGCTGTGTGTCGTGATTGAGGCGGCGTGAATGCGTCTTGTCGATGGATGGGGGAGACGAACTGCGAGCTGCGCTAGTGGCTCTGTGGAAGCGCCGACGTTCCAGGAATAGCAACCGCCGCCGGTGCGCTACGAGGCAGCTGCGACCACTAGGACACTAGCATGTCAGACCCATGAGCGTCTTGGGACCATACTACACAAACGCGCCAGTCCACTCAACCACCGCGCCTTACAGCCTGTCTACCGTACCGCGGCCGATCTTGGTTCGCAGCGTACGCGTAGCCGTCATCTCCCTCGCCTAGCAAACAAATACTCGCCCTCTCCGCTCCACAGGAGACGGCTCTCGACAAACTGCCCGTCTGCCCTTGTTCCCCGGACCTGGCGAACCTGGCGAGCCTAGAGTAGGCCCCTGGAGGCCGCATCCTGAAGACGGGAAGGCCCAGACGAGATACCTCGGAAAGAGGTTGGGGTCCGCGCCATATTGCATCCACCCCAGACAGTATGTAATCCGTCCCGTCTCCGGCCTCGACGCGCTCGAGATGAATTACTCGTCGTCCAGGTCGTCGTTGTTGTCAGCGCTCACCACCGCCGGGACACCCTGGCCTCGCTTCGCATGCCACAGCCATCGTTTCGACTCTCGCTGCGTGCAAGACTGCGACTGCGACTGACTTCATCGCGGCCTTCTGAGGCACAAAACAGTCGGAGCAAATATCTGCAACGTGAAACGCACCGTGGGAACTTATCGACCCACCTGTTGGCGGGGTGAGTTTTTGCGTCTCCGTCATGTGAGGATTACCACGCGTTTCATCTCTCTGCCGTCAGTTTCGCAATCCTAAACTCTCCCACAGCATTTGTGGACCTTTTTCCCGTATGACTGCCACGCAGAGCCGCAGTCCTTGCAGTACCTGCCGAAACGTATTTCCACCTCTGCCGCCGCCTGTGCCCTGAATGTTGGTAATTTGTTCTTTCTGTTACGCAAAGCCCCGATTCGGCGAGCCCACACCAAATGCGTTTCAGCATCTTTTAACACCGGCAGAATCCGTCCTAAAAAGCAACGCGACACCGATTCGGGTACCCATGCGAAGATCCAACGACTCAGGACAGTCCGCCTCATCTTCCTGGGCACGTGCTCTTGAGATCGGGATAGGTCGACTGAGCGACTCATTGGTAGTTTCCATACTTATCAACTTGCAACGTGGAGATCAGAGCCCAACTCTTCGCTACCAACTAGACGGGTTTCCCGACTGAGTCGTCCTTGGGAAGTGTTCTGGCCTCCCAACACAAGGCCCCAATAAGGCCCGAGTCTCTTTGCCGGCCCTGACGCTACACGCGGTGAGTCGTAGCAGCTGTGACAGAACAGTCTGGTTCTCCCGCTATTAGGGTGATTTGGACCAAGCAGCATTCTTTTCGAGATAAAAGATAAGGGGTGATGTATCACGGGCCTCAGTAAGGTTCAAATGTTTGCGATCGTGCTGGCGGTCCGAGAACCTAATCCTCTGCGACGACTTCGACCAGCAAGCAGGGACGTGCTCTGTACATTTCATGGTCGACCTGATCATAGGTTTGGTTGTGCGTGAAGTCTCAACATACTCAAATGAGGTTCATGCGCCCCTGTGGCCTATGTGCCGTGGTACCTGTATTGTAGCACGTCACCACGACACACTGCGCGCATGTCATAGCTTTTTCGGACTTGCGTCCGACTTCATAACATGGAACGCTATGCTCGCTCACAAGAACGGTAATGTACCTTGGTGTCCAGCTGTAGTCACAACTTTGACATGGGCGCTTTGCATATCTCAGCTGGATTAGAACACTGCCAGAGACATTTAACAAGTTGTGGGTGCTGCATGAGAATGGGATGTGACTGTGTCAGGAGCAACAACTCAATGTTCATTCTTACTGAGTCACGCTGTTCACTAAACATACTTGAAGGTATGCCGGAAGGATAATGCGCTCATCTGTAGATGTGGTCAAACTGCACTCTCTGATCAGAAACTTTGATGTATTAGTATTGGAAATTGACTTATCCCACAAGCTGATATTTCATTCAAACGAAGGCAAGCTCTGTGTTACTTGCAGCCTCTACATATGTAAAAGACGAGATCTTATATCTGGCTTCTTCATAGTCAGTACCTGACATGGCCGTAGTAATGATAAGCTCAGTATGGCTACGTTCGCCTTCATCCACGTAGAAGTTGGAGTATAAACTTTCAAAGCCATCATCACTTTCGCCTGACAGAATAGCCCCAGGCTCAGAAGATTTCAAAAACCGTCGCAAAACTGCAGGCAAAACTGCATGTTCTGTTGTTCAGCGTGCAGACCTCGGGATGCGCTCATCGATGACCACCACTAACGCCAAGCCAAAGCGGGCTAGCGCCGCCCACCATGCGAAATTCAAGCGAGCCCGAAGAACTCGAAAGTCGAGAGCCTCTTCTTTTCGCGACAACTAACCACCAGGTCAATCACAACAGCGATCATGTCGAGGCCAACCGTCACCGTCGTCTCCGCCAAGGGCGAGGTCACCAAGGACACCGTCCCCGTGCCCAATGTCTTCAAGGTCAGTTCCGCCGCAATTCGAACTTCGCGATACGATGCAAACCACAACCGGAGGGACTGAGGGCTGCGACGGCAGCTGGAGGAGTGCACACATGGGAAGAACATCGAAAGAGCGGGGACACAGGTGGCAGCGGAGGATGCTCGCATTGAGCTGGACTACGCAGAGTTCTTCCCATGATGCACTCTTGTGAAAGTGTAGCGAAAGCCGCATTTTCTGGCTTGTCTGCTTCTCTCAGTCTCTTGGATACGGCTCTGCGATGCACTTGGACGCAAATCAGGGACTATGGCCAATGCTAACAACTCTTCCAGGCACCCATCCGCCCTGACATCGTCCACGCGGTGCACACTGGCATGAACAAGAACCGCCGCCAGCCATACGCTGTGTAAGCCTACCTCGCGCGCCGCACAACCACACAGTCTAACAACAAGCAGCTCCGAGAAGGCTGGTCACCAGACTTCTGCCGAGTCCTGGGGTACCGGTCGCGCTGTGGCCCGTATTCCCCGTGTCTCTGGTGGAGGTACTCACCGTGCCGGTCAGGCTGCCTTCGGTAACATGTGCCGCTCCGGTCGCATGTTCGCGCCCACCAAGATCTGGCGCAAGTGGCACCAGAAGATCAACCTGAACCAGAAGCGTTTCGCTACCGCGTCTGCGCTCGCTGCTTCAGGAAGCCCTGCTCTTCTCCTTGCCCGCGGTCACGCCATCAGCACCGTCCCTGAGGTTCCTCTCGTCATCTCATCGACTGCTTTCGCCGATGCCGCCATCAAGAAGACCTCCGCCGCCGTCGCTCTGCTGAAGGCTGTCGGTGCTGGTGCCGATGTCGAGAAGGCCCGCAACACACGCAAGGTCCGCGCTGGTAAGGGTAAGCTCCGTGGCCGCCGTCACACTCAGCGCCGCGGACCCCTCGTCATCTACAACCCCGAGGAGGATGGCAAGGAGCTCGTCCTTGCTTTCCGCAACATCCCAGGTGTCGAGACCTCATCCGTCTACTCCCTGAACCTCCTCCAGCTCGCCCCCGGTGGCCACCTCGGTCGCTTCATCGTCTGGACCTCATCCGCTTTCAGCGCTCTCGACAAGGTCTACGGATCCACCGCTGAGCCCTCAGCGCTCAAGAAGGACTACCTCCTGCCCTCCACCATGATGAGCCAGCCCGACCTCAGCAAGATCATCAACTCCAGCGACGTCCAGAAGGTCCTCCGCCCCGTCCGTGGTGGAGCCGTCTCCAAGCGTGGTGTCGTACAAAAGAAGAACCCGCTCAAGAACTTCCAGGTGCAGCTCCGCCTCAACCCATACGCTGCTACCTTCTCCAAGGAGAAGCTCGGCCAGAAGAAGCTCGAGCAGGGCAAGCCCGAGTATGCCACCGAGACCTTCCACGAGCTTATGCACGAGAACTAGATGGTTGTTGGTTAGCGTTATGATTTCCTAAGGTGTTCTCTCTTCGGCTGGGATGGACTGGAATGATGAATAGCTATGACAAATGTAGCTCTTCACAAAATGCCTCTGAGAAGGTTTCACTTCCACTCCTACTTATGATCATTGAATCAGGCGTTGCATTGATGAGGTTCGTCCACATGTTGTGAATAGTTGTTCGTAGTAATGTGGTTTTGCATGATCGTCAGTATTCCACTGACTGAGATCTCTTCTAAGTGCACTCTCATGCTAGCAATACATTTCCCAAACGCCGTCGCTATGCTTCAAAGTTGCCCTCTTCGCGAGAACAAGACCTCACTTGAACAGACGCCTTCCACCCGTCCTGCCCATAGTCCTCTCCACACCCTCCAGACTCATGCCCGCGAATCCAGCACCTCCACCATCCCGATCCCTCTTGTACCTCCTCAACGCCTCTCTCAGGTGTGCTGGTGTAAGCGGTCCCTTATCACACGCCTTCAGCCTATCCTGCAAACTAGCATCCTTCTCCACCTCCTTCCACAGACTCTCCGTACGATCAACCTGCGTCGGATACCATCCCGCACTCGTAATATCGGAATTAGTCGGCCTATTCCTATCATCCTTGATATGAGCACTAGGTCTGACCAGACTCTGACTGAGGATGGGCCCCGGCAAGTTTGGGTTGGGCAGATGGGTGCGGACGGCGGACCATTCGTCGCGAACGGTGAGGGCGCGGTCGATGAGCTCGCCGATGAAGGTTTTGGAGTAGGATGTTACGGCGATAATGATGGGCTGGGGCACGGATTGGGAGAGGGTTTGGTTGACGAGTTTGCGGACGGTTTCCCGCTTAAGGCGGATGCGGCGGTAGGTTGCGTAGCGGTCCATTTGGGCGGGTGTCATGAAGTCTTCTAGCATGCTGTTGGATCACACCGTATTAGCAAACGGGCTCTACAAGAGATGATGAAGTGAATTGGGGGACATACCGTTCGTATTCCTTCTCCTGTTTCCTGCGTGCTTCAACACTCATGCCGCCTTCGATTTCCATGCCCATTTCCTCGCCCATCTCGTCGTCGTCGTCATCTTCTGCTTCCTCTCCGCCGTCGCCGTCTTCGTCTTCGCCTCCGATTGCGCTTCGTCCGTCGGCGCCTTTGCCGCCTCTTGCGCTTGAGCCTGCGACACTGCCTCCGTCTCCGCCCTTCTTCCGTCGCTTCTTCCCTCCTACGCCGTTAACGACGGATGTCGTAATGTTGCTTTCCACGGACGGTGAACGCGAGTATTGGCGCGGGGAACCGCCGACTGATTCGGCATCTGGTGAGAAGGCGTTGCGTAGGTTGGAGGGTTTGCGCTTTTTTGTGGGCGCGCCGGAGTGAGAGGATATGCTGCCGCGCTTGCGACTGCCGGGGACGTTGAGCTGGGGGATGTGTGGTGGTGAAGCCATGGTCGCGCGATCAACAAGAGTACCGGCCTCTTGTGCTGGCGTCGTAGTAATGGGGGGTGGTTGGGTGGGAAGGCTAACTTCTACGGGTTGGATAATGGAATGGGCCCTGGGGAAGTCGCGATCTCCGCCAAGCAAAACGATGGAGCGTCGACTAGCGCGTTTTGTGCTCGGAAAGCGCGACCGGGTGATTTCGTCATCGACACTCGGGAGATGGATACTTGCGCCTGTTGCTCTCATTCAGCGTCTGCGCTCTCGACTTTCACCATGTAAAACGAGATAACAGCAGGCGATCTGCCATTAATACCAATTCACACGCATAACGTTTGCCATCTTCACTTTGCGTCCTATACCCGCATACAGCCCAGCGTGCCTCAAAGATGCCATCCTACGAAGAATCCTACGGCCAGCAAGCCGCCCAAGCAGCAGGCACAGGCGCAACCGACACCGACGGCGCCGTACAAGCACCACCCGACGCACGATCTACCTCTGACCTCCCACCTGCCGCCCTCGACCTAGCAGCGCGCCTCTTCGACCTCGCCCGCAGCGGGGACACATCGACCCTCTCGCAATACGTCAGCGCCGGCATCCCCAAAAACCTTACCAACTCATCCGGCGACACACTTCTCATGCTGGCGTCCTACCATGGCAAGGCTGAGACTGCGAAGATGCTGCTGGATAACGGCGCGGATGCGAATGTGCTGAATGGGAGGGGCCAGAGTCCTATTGCGGGGGCTGTGTTCAAAGGGTACGATGACGTTGTTAGAGTATTGTATGAGGGGGGAGCAGACGTAGAGAAGGGACAGCCGAATGCGGTGGACTGCGCGAGGATGTTCAAGAGAGGGAATTGCTTGAAGCTGTTTGGTGTCGAAGAAGGAGAAGGGACTGTGGTGGATGTGGATGCACATGCTGTGTCATAGTGGAGACCCCGCAGTGTTGACGATCTGGAGTAGGCATGCTCACTCGTTCAGGACTGGCACAACGATAGCTTGAGGGTATAAATATATTACTCCAGAAATCGAATACTAAACTCACGCTATCGAACCCAACGCAAGGTCTGGCAGTCTGATCCACCCGAAATAACCTTCCTACAAATCATGGTATCATATCATCGTACTCCGCCTCCAACACCCTACTTCTTCTCCTCCTTTCCCTTGCCGCCACCGAACATGCCTCCAACGTATCCACCAGCACTCTTCGCGCCGCCAGCAACACTGCTCGCACCTCCCTTTACACCATCCGCAGCACTTTGTCCATAACCACCCAGTGGTCCTTGACTCTCGATAGAGTTTCCCTTGTCGTCCTTGCCGCCACGCTCAGCACGGTTGATACCCTCTTTGGAGACGGCATCACCGAGGGGTTGAGCGAGTCCTCCCTTGCCGACTTGACCTCCGACGAGGTTGTTTACGCCGTCTTGGAGGTTGTCGACTTGGTCGATGCCTGTGACCTTGGTCTGGTCGAGTTGTTCTGTGGGGAGGAGTGTTAGAAACGTTTGGTTGAGGGGTAGGTTAGAGTAGTAAGAAACGTACGTTTGGTAGCGTATGAAGCCTTGTTGTCCTTGGTGAACCACTTCAGGTACTGGTCCTCGATCCATGGCATCCATGTCTCGTACTTTTGGTTGTAGTATTCTCCCGCGGACTCCCTGTAGGTCTTTTGCGATCCCTTGTTTTGGTCTGTCATCTTGGGCAGTATGAATGTTGTTTACTAATTTGGTTGAAGTGTATGAACAGTAATGTGTAATGTTTTAGAGGTTGTGTGTATTTGCATGTGAAGACCCAACACACAGATCAGGCAGTCAGCCATATATACTCCACCCACATGCTCGCGCCTTCCCGTGTGTACGCCATCTGCGCCAGCGGTGATCTCATCCTCGATCACTTGCACCGTGCTTGTTACAAGTTTGTGGCCCGCTGTGGTGGCATCGAGACAGGGGTTGGTGCGTGGATGGGTTGCGCTATACGTCATCTGAACCAGAAACCCAGACCAACTGATCGTCCCGCGTGGAAACCTGCATCTCGGACAGCATCTCTTGGCTGGACGGCCACCATTCAAGTTATCTACGCGGGGCCAAGGGCGCCTGGACTCTAGATCAGGGTGTCTGTTGGGCTCGGCTTGATTGGTTCGTGGGGTCGCAGATTGTGTAGGCGGGCTTTGGTGGGTGCGATGACTGGACGCTAGCAGCTGGCTGCGCTGATGAACGTCTTCAACCACCTGCACGCGAGGGCAGCGGCTTTGTGGGTATTGAGTATGGCGTAGAGATGCTGATTTATATCTAACGAGAGACATGTACAAGCTTGTCAACATTGCAGCGTCCAACGCGGTGGTGCTTAGGTAGAAATGCGTCACGACAGTCACGACACAAATACGATATCCTCAGCAGCTACAGCCACGAATGTTCGTACGGCATATCGCGACACACCGTCATCTCATCACGCCTCTTTGGTTCTATCTGTATACTCGCATTCCTACTTTCCTGGCGATGTGGAAGGCAGTCAAAAGGCCTGTACCCTGAAGAAATTCAATGTGCTCTATCATGCACATTTGCATTCTGAACTACGTTAAGTATCTCTACGATCTGGTTCACTAAGCACGGTAATTATACAAAAGAATTGATACAGTATACGACCGCCGGATTAGGCTGGACTTCCAGTCGCACTTTCCTCACTCACTGCCGATTACACAACGCTCCTTCACTTATTAGGTCTTGGCATTTTTCTTTCTCACCGTCCTCGATCGCACATTGAATTGCCCACAACACCATCGTTCATTCACAGTCCTTCCGCCACCGGCGGCGTTCGAACGCTCCATGCGATAAATAGGCTTACTATCGCTCAAATGTCTGACACCGACCCCGCCGATACTGCGCTTCTCGTCGATCCGCAAGCCATCGAACAACTCAACCGCGCAAGGCGCCAGCTTCGTCGATCCAGAAACCCGGTTCGTGTGTCTAGAGATCTACTCCAGTTCCTCGACCAGATTGTGCCCACCCTCACAGTTGACGAGCTTCGAGAACTTTCGCATATTCATCGGAACATGGCGCGTAACTTGCCTACACGAGGTGAGACTGCCGGAACTACAGGCGAAGGCGACAATATTGTTGTTCCAGTGTCTGCACCTCAAGCCCAATCCGCTCTCAAGCCTGCCACGACGCTTGTTTCTATGCTGCCAAAGACCCCATACAACGAGGTGAAGGAGGCAGAGGGGACCGTGAACACACCCGCTTATACCAAAGTACAACTTGCACTCTTGGAGTACCTCAACAAGTAAGTGGTACACATGTAAAGACTGATGTGAGAGATGTACTGACGTTCTTTAGGCACGCATCCGAGAAGCTCACGGTCCGGCAAGCTCATAACTGGACAGAACGTATTGCAGACAACATGCATCCCGCTGCCAAGGATGCGCTGCGTCTCTGCTACTATATGCGCTCGCAGGGCTTCGATACGTACGCCGATGTTCGGGATGGCTCCATTGAACTGTATCTCTCCAGACAGGTGAATTCAGGTGTCCAAAATGTATCCGAGGCGTATACTTACCTCGTTCACAGGCACCAGAGAAGGGTCGCAGCAAGGCCTCGTTATATTGGAAGCAGAATTACTCGACGAACGCCATCGAGCACACGGTATCTGAAGCATACATCCCACCCCGTCCGGCGCGATACGACGATTTCATGCCCTCGGCAGTCTCCACGGCTCGACTTGTGGATGAACTCTTGGCCGGGCCAGGCCTAGGTGTCCCTCAGCATACAGGTGGTCCTGGAGAGGATGCAGGAGACCAGGCCGCTCCGGTACCGGAGGACGGCGAAGCACAGGAAGACGTTGAACCGACCGAGCACAACGTCGCTACTATGCTCGCTGTCGCTCAAGCCGACTTGGAGGCTCAGTTTTTGTCTGATACCCCCGATTCAGAGTACGTCTCCATTCCGTTTCCGTCAGTGAACCCTACTAACGATTTTTTAGTGCCGTTGAAGCTCTGCTCGCCCGGATTGAGCAGCTCAATAGCCAGGGATAAGAGGACTAGGCTGTGCGCGAAGATGTGAGAGGGGCCACTTTGAGGACTACATGGGTTTTGAGAAGGCACTTTTGTGACATTTTCGTGTCTTGTAGACTACAGGATGTACTGTGGCGTAGTTGCCAGGTCAGAATATAACTCCATCTGACACTAGAATCTTGGCAATGGTCATGCTCGCGAGTATTTAACTCCGCCAGCTTTCTGCTTCATTGCTCCTTTAACCTCATACCACAGTTCAAATTACTAAAAGGTCAACGATCTTGATGTAATGGCTGCTGAAACCAAAAAACGAATAAACTCACGACTCATGTGTCGCAAAGAAGAACTCGAAACCATGCACGACAAAGCCATGTCCTGAGCGCATTCGAGCTGCTCTCTAAACAAGCCGCGTGCAGAAGCCATGACTAGAAGCTCGCATCTGGTACTTCAATTATCATACGCGATCGTGTTCTGTGTTTCAAAGAACATGCAATCCAAGATGATGACTTACTCTCCCGTCACAACTGTCGCTGAGACGTATGTCTTCTCATTGACTATATAAAGCACTTCCACGGCGCTTTTCGAACTGCCATTCTGTAACTAAAACTACATGTAATACCCCAAAACTTCAAAGAGTACGTATGATGATCTTTTTCGAGAGTCCAAAAATCTACTACGTCTCACGCATGTCTTGCCCGCCACCAGTGCCCCCCTAAAATCATCAAACTGAGATCACATGTCTTTTCAACAGCAAAACTTCGTTCATGATCGAGCTCCAAAGTCAGCCTTCGCTACTATGATATCTTTCCAAAGCCTAGGCAAGGATGACTAGCGTGCGGCCACCATATATAAAAAGCTGTTCTCCTTCCTTCCTTCCTACCTCCACAAGCACACACGAAAAGTGTGCTTTCCCAAAACATGCAAGCTACTACACCCATGTTGTCCTGGATTCGACGTATCAAAACAGCCATTTTCCCCGCACATGCTCTCCGAGAGAACTGGCCATGACATAATCTTTTGCCGCGCAAAAGGCATGAAACCATTGTTACATGTGTTCGGCTCGACGAGAACAGCTGTGATTGTCATATCTCAAAAGAGCGTCTTCTTTGGTAACATGCGGAGCAGCGCGGTAATACTTCTTAGACTGCGAAATGAGAAAGTACAAAAAAACGAGAGTGTACCGCATGATGGTCTGGATGAAGAGGGACAGCAGCATTTCCAAAAGCCATGTAAGGAATCCAACATGTTTCTCCGTCTTCGCGTCTCTGGCACGTGGACATAAAAGTCATCTACTTTCATTCCCTTCTCTCTCTTTCTCACACACTCTCGTTGCAACCTCAATCGAGCTGTAAAACACCAAAAGACACCATCCGCATATGTGATGGTGAGAGTCCGCTTCCAAAATCCAGAAGACAACAACTCGATGTTCCTCGGTCTCTGTGTGCGGAAAGAGAAGATCGACTGAGCGATCTAAGTCTCGTCACCAAATGTTCTATCGATGTTTAAATGATGTCTCAAAAGTAATCAGAGTGTTCATGATGTGCAAGGGCATGCGAGCATCAAAGGCTAACGTTGCGGCTATGCGATGTCACGCAAGAACATGATGACTGGTGCCTAGGTAGACACCAGAGCAGAGACAGCCTGGACTCGTCAAGTGATACAATGCTTAGCAGAATCGACTCCCAGTCCCGCGCAGTTGTAACGCAGTCCGTGCCGCATTGCGAGCAGGGGTTAAAGCGCCCATACCCCGCAACCAGCACAAAGTCACAACAACGACAACAACGACGACTACGATAAGCGGGCCACATTTTGTGAGTAGGTAAGCACCTGGTGGAAGTTGGCTGTTAAACAGCGTACTGATTCCTTGACTTCGCGCAGACCTAAACGCCGCAGTAGGACCGGCTCTTTGATTGTCGAACATGGTTTCTCAGGAGCCTGATCAGGCCGATACTACATCCATCTCAGAATTAGACGATGCTAGCATCTACACACCTACCGTAACCACCGAAAACGGTACTCCAGACCTGAAAGATCACGCCTCGACGAGTTGGGTGCCTTCACATGGATCTACCGTCATCATCCGCTCCATCTCATGCGGCAATGTGCTCACGTTGCTTGATGGGAACATCGTACTAGCGCCGCCTAGCGGTCGGGGATCCATTCTGTGGGAGTGTGTAGAATCTGAAGGCTGGTTTGGATTCCGAAACTGCGTGTCAGGCAAATTCATATGCCATGGTTGGGATGCGAGACTCAAGTGCTCAGCAGAGCAGCAAGATGGTTGGAGACACTTTACTATTACTCCAGTGCCAAAAGGTGGCTACATTATGCAGATGTCGGACTGGTGGACTCTTCGTCCTGTAGTGATCAATGCCGAGAACGGGCTGCAAAAGCTGGGGAGGACTGGAAACAAGCTGTCTGAAGGAATTGTATGGAACTTTTTGGAGAGTGGGGCCGGTAACGCTGAATTTCAAGAATCATAAGTAGGTCAGTCTCCTCATAATCAAGGCAAAGCCTTTCCGGCCGCCCCCTGACACTGTACCACAACGTATGATGTCACAGAACTAGAATTATGATGTGTCACTTGGAAGGCGCGCGTTCCTGACACTTCCTCGACGATGCGATCCAGGCGTTGCGCTAAAGCTTCACGCGTCGTTCATGAATGGTAATAGTGGATGGGCACGGACGTGTCGCGGACCGCTATCTGCAGTCTGCAGCCACAGGCGCGGTACCAAATAGAGGGTAGCACGAAGCGTTGACCGGGTTTGTTGGACTCCACCTCGAAATTACATGTCCAACGCGCAAGCGGTGCGGGGAAAACGTCGCATTCCCATGGGAGTGCGCTGAGGCTCGAAGACAGGAAAATCAATAGGAAAAAGAAGACGTGTAGACGAACGACATCCCCAGAAGACATGTCGATGCAGGCATGCGCTAGCTGCAGCGCCTTATGTAGATCAATCCAAGCGAGAGGTTGGGTCCGGTACATCCGCCCTGCCACGGCTACTGGATATATACAGAATGCGCGTTTGTTACCCGTCGAATAGGGCAGAGGGTGTCGCGGAAAGGGCTGCACTGTTTGCGGCTGCTGCGATGGTCGAGAAGTGGTCAAGGGCTTACCGGTAGGCAGCCTTGTAAGCCACCAGGGCACCGAGCGCTTTGGCTGGCTGTCAGAAATGAAGATGGTAGCCTAGCCTAGTGACAACGACGCGTTGATAACGATGAGGCTGGGGGTTGTGCGACTGTAGTGAGTGGGTGAGGAGTAAGTGCAAGTGCTGTCGCGAGAATATCGCGACACCAAATGCGATCATCGTATGTGATTACGAGTAGGTGGGGTGGAGATGTTGGAAGTTGGTCTTTGAGCAGGCGCGTTGATGAGCGGTGATGGATCCGGCTAGCGTGCAGAGGCCACATCTCTGTCAAAGGAAGTCGCGACCGGTTCATCGCACCGCGCACGACCAGCATCAAAAATACATCGGACACGGTGAATCGCCTTCGCAGTAAGAGAAGGCAGTCTGTTTGCACCTGCGTTACTCTGGCCGGCGCCGTTGATGTTGCAAAAATTTCCCTCTGCTCCCTGAAACGGGACGCACGGGCCAGGCCACTAGCCCGTTCCTGGTGGTGATCCAGCCTACTTAATGACCTGTTCATTCTCTTAGATAGGCCCGCAGCCCACCTTCTCCGACGCGCTCCCGGCACCGCATCGAGTTACCACCCCATCACGTGACTCTCTTCCACAACTCTGACTACACAGCCCAAACACTTCTGTGCCGTGCCCAGTGCTTCCATGGCTACGCCTGCGGGCGCCTAGTAATTTCTAATTCTCCTGGTTGCGCTCCACCTGCGAGCCCGACTGTCAAAAGTGCAGCGCGAAGATGAGGTTTGTCGCATATCGCATCGATGCATGCATGACGCGCTAACGCTTTGGTAGTGCCACCAGATTGGATCGTCTCGTAACGTGAGTATACCCGGCGCATGTCCTGCATGTCTTTCACTGCTTGATCAAACTACGTTGCCATCTTCTGCGACAAGTTAATCACGCTTGAACAGCCTTGCTTCTTTTGTCTCTGTTGACTCTCGCTAACCCCCGCCAAGGCTCCTCGAGACTGGCAGCACAGCATTAATCCGAAACACAGCAGCCGACCAGCTAGCCGACGTCCAAAAACAACATCCCGATGAGCTTTTCAATCTTCTTACCCGAGTCATACCCTATTTGCGATCAAAAAGCTGGGAAACAAGAGTTGCCGCTGCCAAGGCGATAGGTGGCATCGCTGCCAATGCCGACAAGTTCGACCCCAACGCCGATGATCAGGATGAGTCCGTCAAGCCGGAAGCCCAATCAGAGTCCCATGGCGAGGTCAAATCGGAAGACAGCAATGGCGCACTAGTCAAGAAAGAGGAGAACGGCGATAGCACCCTCCCACCGCTTGCCGATGGACTCGATCTTGCTACACTGGACCTGCCCTCAATCCTCAAGTTCGGAAAGGTCCTAGCTTCTCTCGGCACCAAGGAACATGACTACAAGCTCGCAGCCATGGACCCTGCTGAACGACTGGAGTACCAAAAGAGCACTCTACTCAAGCGACTTGGCTTTGAAGGCGCATGGGTTGAGGACCTTACACCACCCCAGGAGATGATGCCACAAACTCCCGCTCCAAAGACTCCCGGCATGCACCGTATCGACACCAACGTCTCGCGGTCAGAGAGCATGCACCATGGTAGTTCACCTACTGCAGGCACACCTGATGGCAAAGGACTCAGCAAACGTCAGCAGAACGCCCTGAGGCGCAAGAACAAGAGACAGGCTGCCGGGGGTGCTAGCAAAGTCCAAGTTGTCGACTTCAATTCAACTGCAAAGAAAGACTCACAAGCTGACCTCATCGAGACCCCCGTTCGCCCACATCCTAATGCCCTAAAGTTCGAGAAGTCGGAGAACGGAGACGAGGACGAACCCATGAACGACTACTTCTCACTCGACCGCAACGGTGGAGACGACGACGCGAAGTTTGTGAAGGAGTTCAAGGGCGCGCCGGTAGCAGAGAAGTCGTCTTTCCAAACAGAGGCTGAAGAACAAGGGCTAGAATGGCCGTTCGAGCGTGTCTGTGCGTATCTCGCCGTTGAACTTTTCGACTACACCTGGGAGGTACGCCATGGTGCTGCCATGGGCCTCCGAGAAATTCTCCGTATCCACGGCGGTGGTGCTGGCAGGCGGAAGGGGCTGAGCCGGGCGGAGAACGATCGGCTGAATCAGCGATGGCTGAATGATCTAGCATGTCGCATGGTCTGCATCTTCATGCTCGATCGCTTTGCAGATTTCACCGGCGATAATGCTATTGCGCCCATACGAGAGACGGCCGGACAAGCGCTTGGGTCTTTGCTCCAATACATGTCTCGCGACAACGTCCTTGCAACGTTCCAGGTTCTCAATCGCCTTATCATCAACCATAACCTTCCTCTCGACACCAACCCTCTGAGCGCACCGTGGGCCCTGTGTCAAGGTGGCATGATCGGACTACGGTACCTTGTTGCTGTACGAAACGACCTACTCCTCGAGGACGGCACATTACTGGATGGAGTCCTCGCCGCAGTCATCAGCGGTCTGAGTAATTCCGACGACGATGTCCGAGCCATCAGTGCAGCCACCCTTATTCCCGTGGCGAAGGAATTCATCGAGATGCGTCCAAAATCACTCGAGCACCTGATGAACGTAGTCTGGTCTTGTCTCTCCAGCTTACAAGACGACCTAAGTGCCAGTACCGGTTTCATCATGGATCTTTTGGCCAAGCTTTGTGGCTTTCCTCAAGTCTTGGAAGCGATGCAAGCCAACGCGCGACAAGATCCGACCCAATCATTCCACGAATTGGTGCCACGACTCTTCCCCTTCCTACGCCATACCATCACCAGTGTCCGTGCGGCAGTGCTGCGTGCGCTGATTACTTTCCTCAACATCCAAAGCGAAGGCTCGGACGGCTGGGTAGATAGCAGGGCATTGCAACTCATATTCCAGAACATCCTGCTTGAACGCAACGAAGGTGTCTTGAAACTCTCCCTCCAGCTTTGGAATGCTATTGTCGCAGCCTTGGGTAGCCAACTGGCGCCTCTTATGGAACCCATATTAGATGCTGTCATTCCTCTCACGCTCACGCCTATTGGAGTATCACGTCACCCAATATCGTTGAACAAGTCACTACTCATCAAACCTTCCGGACAAGCCATGGGCCCGCCACCCGACTCTGAGCCGAGCCGTAAGTCGTCTCCACCAGATGGTAGTGAGCCAGCTCAGAAGAGGAGAAAGAAGTCGCGTATTGGAAAGGACGAAACGTCAACACCTACTCCAGCCTCACAGTCTCATAACGTCGACGGACACATGATCACCGGTGATCTCGAACTCATAGGCGCGGACGTCATGATCCGATCCAGGACTTCTGCAGCACAGGCTCTCGGCAAAGCGATGGGAGCCTGGCCTGAAGAGTCGAGGCTCGAGACCTTCAGATCTAGGCTGCTGGCCCCATTGTCCTCTCAGAACTCGTCAACCCAACTGACGGCTGCGATCATCATTGAGGAGTTTGGAAAGAACCTGGCAACCAAAGATGCCTTGGCTGAGTCGTTTGTTCAGGCCCTGCTGCCTATGGTTGAGGGTGAGAGGCCTGCCGCCTACGAGGATCTCGTGCCCAAGTTGCAGATTGTTCGGACTCAGTGCCACTCTTTGTTGAGCATCTTCCACGACGCCCATGTCCAAAGCCTGCCACAGATCGCTGCCCTTGTCCAGGGGATGCCGAATGCGAACCACTATGCCTTTGGCGTCGCAGATGCCGAAAAGCTGCTCAACGTGCAGTTCGAGAAGCTAAAGAAGGCCATGACGCCGTCCGCGCGCATGGTCGCAGGAGCAAATCTGGACACAGCACGCAAAGAAGTAGAGACGAGCATTCAAGAAGCCAAGGACATCAAGGAGGAACGCGATGTTCGCATCAAGGCCGCTGCAGCCGGTGCACTTGTCGCGCTCAACTCGCCTCCGAAGAAGCCATCACCACCGATTAAAGCGATGATGGACAGCGTCAAGAAAGAAGAGAACGTTGAGCTACAGAGGCGTTCGGCAGCTGCAGTCGCTGGCTACATTGTGTTCCTCGTCAACGCTAAGAGATCTGGTGTGGTCAACAAGGTTGTCGGCAATCTGGTCAAGTTCTACTGCATGGAGACAGCCGAAACACCGGAGTTCGCCGGACAGTCACACATCGAAACAGGCATTCTTACGCTCAAGAAAGATGAAGATGTGCGCGATCACCCCGACGCTGCTCGATTCGCAGAAGAGTCGCGGGCCGCCAGGATCACCAAGCGTGGTGCGCGAGAGGGTCTTGAGAAAGTCGTCGAGAGTTTCGGCGCTGAGATTTTCGAGAAGGTGCCTATCCTGAAGGATCTGATTGAACGACCGATCAAGGACGCCTTCACTGAAGCCACACTCCCCGCGCAAATCTTCAACGAAGACGGCGTCTTTGGACAGGAAGTTGTTGATGCCCTGTCAACTCTACGTGCTCTGGCCGGCAGTTTCCACCCAAGCGTCAGAGGCTTCGTCAAGGACCTGCTTCCACTCATCGCCAAGGCTCTCCAAAGCAAATTGTACGTCTTGCGGTACGCAGCTGCCAAGTGTTTCGCAACCGTCTGCAGCGTCATGTCTGTCGAAGGTGTTACCATGCTTGTCGAGAGCGTGCTACCGACCATCAGCGACGGTGGAAATGTGCACGCCCGCCAGGGAGCCATCGAATGCATCTATCATCTCATCCATGTTATGGAAGACGCCATTCTACCATACGTCATCTTCCTCATCACCCCGGTTCTTGGTCGTATGAGCGACTCCGACAACGACGTCCGACTACTGGCCACGACCAGCTTTGCCACACTTGTGAAGCTCGTACCACTTGAGTCTGGAATTCCAGATCCGCCAGGCCTTCCGGACACTCTCCTCAAGGGCCGAGATCGAGAGCGCAAGTTCGTCGCCCAGATGCTGGATGCAAAGAAAGTGGAGCCTTTCGAGATTCCTGTCGGTATCAAGGCGACGCTCCGTTCATACCAACAAGAGGGTGTCAATTGGCTGGCGTTCCTCAACCGGTACAACCTCCACGGTATTCTCTGCGACGACATGGGTCTTGGTAAAACGCTACAAACGCTATGCATGGTGGCAAGTGATCATCATATGCGCGCAGATGAGTTCGCCAAATCCGGCGATCCCAACTTCCGACGTCTACCATCTCTCATTGTATGCCCGCCAACGCTGTCTGGTCATTGGCAGCAAGAGATTCGCCAGTATGCACCTTTCCTTAGCTGCGTAGCCTATGTTGGTTCGCCACCTATCCGCGGTCAGCACAGGAATCAGCTCGACAAGGTGGATATCGTCATTACTTCGTACGATATCTGTAGGAACGACGCCGACATTCTCAAGCCCATCACCTGGAACTACTGCGTACTTGATGAGGGTCACTTGATCAAGAACTCAAAGTCCAAGACCAGCCAGGCTGTCAAGCAATTCCAGTCGAATCACCGCCTCATCCTCTCCGGTACACCTATTCAAAACAACGTGCTCGAGCTATGGTCGCTCTTCGACTTTCTTATGCCCGGTTTCCTTGGTACAGAAAAGGTCTTCCAGGAACGTTTCGCGAAGCCTATCGCGGCCTCCCGGTTCGCCAAGAGCTCCTCGAAGGAGCAAGAACGGGGTGCGCTGGCGATCGAAGCTCTACACAAGCAGGTGCTTCCATTCCTCCTCCGTCGTCTCAAGGAAGAGGTGCTGGATGACCTGCCGCCTAAGATCCTGCAAAACTACTACTGCGATCTATCTGAGTTGCAACGCAACCTTTTCGACGACTTCACCAAGCGCCAAGGCAAGGAGATTCAGTCTAAGGCCGGTAATGCCGACCGCGAGAGCAAGCAACATATCTTCCAAGCTCTTCAGTACATGAAGAAGCTGTGCAACTCACCTTCGCTCGTCGTCAAGGGACCCACCAACAAGGCATACGAGCCGACTCAGCAATATCTCAAGAAGCACAACACCACGATCGACGACATTGCGCATGCACCCAAGCTCGGCGCTCTCAAGGATCTGCTTGTGGACTGTGGTATCGGCGCATCCGATGTTGTCAGCGACAAGTCTGCCGCCGCTAATGGCGACCTACCGGAAGCTGTCTCGCAGCATCGCGCCCTCGTCTTCTGTCAAATGAAGGAGATGCTCGACATGGTTCAGCATAACGTGCTCGAGAAGTTGCTTCCGTCCGTGCAATTCATGCGTCTCGATGGTGGTGTCGAAGCTACCAAGCGCCAGGAGATTGTCAACAAGTTCAACACCGATCCTTCATACGATGTCTTGCTTCTGACAACCAGTGTTGGTGGTCTGGGTCTCAACTTGACTGGTGCCGATACCGTTATCTTCGTTGAGCACGACTGGAATCCGCAAAAGGACATTCAAGCCATGGACCGCGCGCATCGTATCGGTCAGAAAAAGGTCGTCAACGTTTACCGAATCGTCACGCGCGGTACCTTGGAAGAGAAGATCTTGAAGTAAGTATCCGAAACTCCCGCACTTGAATCCTGTCACTAACAAATGCTTTCAGTCTCCAAAGATTCAAGATCGATATCGCTTCCACCGTCGTCAATCAACAAAACGCGGGTCTCCAGTCCATGCAAACAGACCAGATTCTCGATCTCTTCAACGTCTCGGCCGATTCGAATGATCCTGCCGCACTACCAGCACCGCCCAGCAACGCCAAAGACGATCGAACAGGCATCGACGAGAACGACGCCGTCGACGCAACCGGTGCGCTGAGGGAGAAGGGCAAGAAGGGCTTCTTGGACGAACTAGGCGATCTCTGGGACGAGAAGCAGTATGAGGAAGAGTTCGATCTCGACGGCTTCCTCGGCAAGATGAAGGCTTAAGCCATGCCCGGTGGTTTTGAGTCCCTTCCACACTACAACTACCTTGTGCCTGCCTACCAGGCCAAGACACATCATCTTTGGGCGGATTAACTGGCGTACACTGGCGTTTCTTCTTTCCACTACGGGGCATGACATGACATGCATATGGTATCAATGTCTCATTGATCGATCGGGTTGGTATGATGTTTTTGCATTCTCACAGGCTAGGTACTATGGAAATGTGTGTATTAGCATGGCGTTGGATGAGGGCTTTTTGTCTTTTTTGTTTGTTCTTGTATCCTTTGCTCCGACTGTTGAGGGAGCGGGGAAAGTGGTTCATGTATGTCTAGCCTGTGTGAGTAGAGTATGATGTATGCTGAGAGAACTGTTATCATTGTTTTGTTGCTTGGTATTTCGTGATTGTGAAAGTGGTGATGTGGTGAAGGTTAATCGTCAGCACGACGTCAACGCTTGTGAGATAGCGCAGAATAACTTAACACTTCATGGGTGCACTACCGCAGAATAACTTCGCACTTTATGAGTACACTACCAATTCTGGGTATGCACAGATGCGCTATGAGGTTCATGTTACGCTGAGAATTTTACTCGTCTGTCCAGTCATGTCATGTATCATCACTACATGAGCGCATTCTAAGGGCTTCATGAATTCGTCATATTTGGCTACTGCTCCCTCTGTAATCAATTACCCACCAATCAACGCGCTTGGAAAGGAGGATCGAGTAAAGCTATTAAGTGGGCTAATGGCGAAAGGTTCGTTACGTCGTCTATAGTCGTTGCATGTTTATCGCAGTAGTAGTGACCTGCCAACGATGTAATCTTTGAGCGGCTACCGATCCGACAGTCTCGATCACGGTCACTACTCATTTGGAAGCCATCCCTCTCTCCACACCCACTCCGGCATAGGTTCTTCCCATCTCACCACAATGCCAACTCCCGGAGGGACAAATCCACCCACATGCCCATCTCTTGTCGGCAAGGCGACGAAAGCACCTTCCTTTAGCAACGGCTTCTGGCCTTGGCTTATCGGCACGTACCCCGCGAGTTGGATATTGACGCCGAAGTCGTAGCACTTGGAGCGGAAACCCCGACCCATGATATTGAAGGCCGTCACAAAGTCCATCTCGCACCACTGATGACGTGTGTAATAGACTTCTGATATCTCGGCTATTGCCTCGCGATCCCAGATGCGTACGAACTCGATGGTGGGGTTGCTGAGTGTAGGGCGGGACAGACGCTTGATGTGGTGGTAGAGGAGTTGTATCGAGGCCGTGGTGATGAAGGTGCGTATCGTGCGTTTTTCAGCATCGCTCAACCCGTAGTTCGGCAAAGAGGGTACAATTTTATTTATGCTGCCGGGTAAGAATACGTCCGTGTCCACAAGATATTTTTCGGGCAAGTCTGAGAAATCCCAATCCGCAGTGGTTTTGCGAGCTTCGGCGAGGTCTTGGAGGAACTTGGATGTTCTGCTCTCGTAGTCGACAAGAGTTTCCGGGGCAGCGTGTTGGCCAACTGGAACGAGACCGAGTCTTGAGCGGAGGTGATCAAAGTCGCGTGCCGCAGCTCTTACAATCGGTGCTAGGGACTTGGCGTGGGTGTAGCGATCAATGCTGCCTGCAACCTTGGGCGATGCCTCAAGGATGAAATTTCGGATCGTCCTGTGGACGAGCGGCGCTGCCTCTTTGTAAATTTCCTTGCAGACTCGAAGAATAGAAGTGTTAGTGCTGCGGTAAATGAGCGTGAAAGATGGCTGGTGTCGAAGACGCCAGTAGTCACCGGGGTGAGGCTCGATTGTCGTATTACTGATGATCCGAGGAAGATTTTCGTACACCATGAACCTGACCTCCTTGGGTAGGTCAAGGAAGCGGAAGGGCTCATCAGGCATTCGTGGATGTGTCGTGTTGCGTGGAGGCTGAGGTTGCGGCTGGTATGAGAGAAGGAAATGCAGGTGCTTAGCATTTTGTTTTTCTCCGAATGGAAGCTGCCTTGGGTATCACTGGGAAATGCAGGTGCAAAGGGTTTTGTATTGTATTCAGGTGCAAGATTCATCGCGGAATGAAGCCGTACGGTTTGAACCACGGTTCCATGGTCGCATGTAATGTGAAGCTTGTCCAGTCATTGGTGTTGGTTGTAACCTTGGTCGCTGATTTCATGGTTCCACACTTTGCGGTAGCGCATCGTCTTCTGAATGTGCATCTTACCCTCACCTTATTGAGTGCAGCACGTGTATCACGTCATCTGACCGCGTATCTTTTGAACAAACTCGCATCCCACCTTATCCATACCTGCTCACAAGTCCTGTTCGGCTTTTGACTCGACTGAGACAACAAACTGGGCAACCATGTCGCATGGGGAGGATTGTTACAGGCGCTCGGGCGACGTGATTATCAACCGCTGGGAATCGGTGGCTTCGGAAACGGACTGGGGTTCACCATGGCTTCCTTTGCTCAGGTTCCGGGTGAAGCTCGCGAGGCTACATTGGCATATGGTCCGCAAGTATCTCCTCCGGTATGTAACCAGGTAGGTAATTGCATCTCCAGTTCCATGCAGGTAGGGCGATGCGAGTGAGTACAGAAGTTAGGGTATGGGTCACGTCCCTCGGGTGAAGATCCAGCACTGCCTTCGTCGTTTGGAATGGCAGCAGAGCAGCAGAGCTTCTGGCATAAGCTGAGCTGGAGCTGTATCCACAGGTGAAAATCCTAAGCATGATAGAGGTCCGGTGGCATATTCCAGTGGCGGTGTGACGGGTGCAGGAGGTCCTTCGAGACGCCGTAAAATGGTCAACATAGGCCGGGGTCTCCATGCAGCCGAGGGTGACACTTCCACAGATTCGGGCAGGCACAGCTAGCAGTGGCTATGGAAGCCATCCAGTCGGGGAAGAACATTCGCTTTGGAGAAGAACGATGCAACGCAAGAAAGTTTACGCAAGATGAACAGAACTCTGTGTACTATGAGATGTGCATCGGATGCTTCTCGACCAAGTCAAATGCCGACAGTTGTTCAGGCGTCCGGGTGGGTCACGAGCTCGTGCCAGAGACACCGTTGTGCACCAATCACAAGCTGCTCACATGCAACCCCGTTCTCGATGTCGAATGATCTGACCGCCTTATCTCGCTACGACGAAGCCGCTCCATCACGAGCCTGATCAAGCCAGCTGTGCGCTTAGGACATCTATATGATCGGCATTGATTATGTGGCAGCGGAGAAAGCGAATGGGAGGGTCTCCTGGCAGTTGTCGCCGAAGCCCACCGGAGCGTTTTCCGGCTGAATGCAGGTGTGCGGCACATGCAAATGAATGCGAGGCGGTCAACACGCATCGTGGTCAAAACGAAAAGCGCCATATTGCTGCTCCGGCCACGGAAGCTGAAGCGCGCAAAAAGAGCAATCCGACTAACACACTATGGCAACGACTATGACGGAATCTGGAGATCGGATCGTGAAGTACCGCCGGCGAGAAGGCGCTGGACTTGAGGCCGAAATGAAGGTCGACTGCACAGGGCGTGGTGGAGACGAAAGGGGACAGCGCAGAAAGCAGCTAGACCGCATTGGTAAGCGACTAATGCTTAATCTCCACCCTCGGCAAAGTGTCGTGGCCAATGCCATTATCGATTCTGGAGCCACGGCGCCTCACACAAAGGACCGTTCGGTCGTGCAACACCGGCTCCGGCGCGAAAACAACACCAAGGGCAGGTGACGTCTTCCGTAAGCAAAAGACCGAGTGTGTTGTTCGGTTCTCACGGGCTCGAGCGTGCGTGAACGGCGCAGTGAGATGTTTGCAAAACTAAACATGCGCTGACGCACCCTGCAGATTCTGCAACACTGACACCGTAAAGACACTATTTCAGGAAAATGATCTCCAGAGGCTTTGCTGGGAGGCCCAAGTGCCGGTGGAGAACCTCTGTTCAACGGGCAACACGATAAGGGCCGCCCCTGAAGATACCCTGACGAGATCGCCACCTAGAGGCTCAGCTCGCACAGAGCAGAGGCCGTGAGGGCAAACGTGCCTCGCGATGTTCTCGAAATGGAAATGGTGCGTTCCTCCGCCTATAGCGCGTAATTAGAACAACAGCCGCCGGCCTGGGGATGGCGGCCTGTGTGCAGCAAGACGACAACAACACAGTCTGGACTGAACGACCAACACAGGCCGTTCATTTCTGCAACACGAGAAGCCACCGCGAGCCTCCACAGCCAACCTGCCGATCTGGTCTTAGCACCAGGCACGCACCGCCTGCGAGTGGCCAGCGGGGCGGCAGGCCAGCTTGGTTCCTGCATTAGCCCTGACATCCGCCAGACCACTTGCGGCGCCCAGATGCTTTGGCCCCTGTCGCCCGTCCTGTTTCCCCCTTTCAGTGGCCACTTGTTTCCGGTCCGCGCTACCGTGCTGTAATCTCCTGACGGTATATATCCAGGCAGCGAGGTCGCCTTGCTGTTTTTTTCACTTCACAGCCAAACTTTCGAGCTTCAAGTCCTTTGACCTTCGGTCGTCCATTCGTTGTTACCAACTAATACTATCATTAATAATACACACTCGCCAACTCTCTCCCACCACCTCCATCACCAACCAACACTTCCAACTCTACCGTTTCAAGTTCTAATACCCAACAATCAACATGCGTTACTCCATCGCCATCGCTGCCTTCGCCGGCCTTGCCGCTGCCGTTCCCCAATACGGCGCCTACCCCGCCGCCCCGGCCAGCACCCCCGCTGCCCCGGCCTACCCTGCCTACCCTGCTCAGCCCGAGTCCAGCAAGCCCGCCTACCCTGAGGTCCCTGCTGAGAGCTCCAAGGCTCCTGAGTACCCAGCCTACCCCGCTGAGACTCCCTCCGCCCCTGCTCCTGAGTACCCCGCCTCCAAGACCCCCGAGGTCCCTGAGCACGAGTCCTCCGCTATGCCTACTCCTTCGGCCTCCAAGCCTGCTGAGTACCCCATGGAGACTCCTTCCAAGCCCGCTGAGGTTCCCTCCGTCTCCACCAAGACCCCCGAGGTTCCTGAGCACGCCACCTCTGAGGTTCCCTCTTACCCTGCCTCCTCCATGACCCCTGAGGTCCCCGAGGCCGAGACCACCTCCTGCCTCAGCTCCACCACCATCACCGTCACCGTCCCCTACCCCACCGGTACTCCCGTCGTTCCTGGTGCTGGCAAGCCCTCCGGCTACCCCATGGTTCCCGGTGCTGGCAAGCCTTCCGGCTCTGCTCCTTACCCATCTGCCCCTGCCGGTGGTGCTCCCTACCCCTCTGTCCCTGCTGGCACTGGTGCTCCCCCTGCTGCTGGCACTGGCTACCCCACCAAGACCGGTGGCTACGTCAAGCCCTCCACCCCCGCTGAGTTCACTGGTGCTGCCTCTGCTCTCAACGTCGGTGGCTTCGTTGCCGGTGTTGGTGCTTTCGCTGCTTTCTTCTTGTAAATGTCATAACCTTCAATTGAGCCTGTCTACGGGCAGGCTATGACTTTGCACGATACATTGCATCGAGGATTGGTCTTCACTTCAGTAGATATCCTTGGTGTCGGAAAGGGTAATTGTAATTAGTCCGGGGATGGTGTGGTTGAATAAGAACTTGGAAAATACTTCTCTGTGCCTCATCGTGATGCTTCTGTGCAATGCTGTGAACTTGATCCATTCTACAATGCTACATTAATCCGCATCTACCTACGCTTCTCGATTACTTGACGAATGATCTCGAAGCCCACCACACACGAACGCTGAACCGATGCTAACACAACCTGGGTTTTATGCCCTACCAAAGGCTGTCATGAACTTCTGTGGCATGCGATGTAGTCGCACATGGATACACAGCATCAGCCTACATGTACGTCTTCTTTGCTTATGCACCTGCGAACGTGCCTGCTTCTTTCAGTGCCACGACGTCAAGGATAGCGCTGCATGCGACGCGATGACGCTCTACCGCCGAAGCGAAAGCTGCCCATCGATTACCGCAAACTCGCTTCCTGAGAACACCAGAACTGCACCCTACGTTCTCTTGCAAATCCGCTTCGACGACCACCTGATCACGGACGGTGATGACCCTGCATGGCGATAATTGTTGGAAGCGTAGCCTGGAAGCTATGTTTCGGCCACGAACTATATTTCGATAGCCATGGTTGTTTCATCAGCCGTGCACCGTCGCCGCGCTGCGAACGCCACCCTCTACAATTTTCAAGCTTTGCGCTAGACCAGCGCGAACCAGGGCCATCTAGCATAGTTCCTTCTACGGGTGCTCGGTTCGTTGGCGCACGTCTGGTATTTGGATGCAGGTGCTGCAACACGACCGTGGAAACACAGTACGCTAACTGCGGCATGCCGCCTGCCTCCGACAGATGCCCTCGTCCAGCTTGAGCAGACTTGCCCAGCTGTCAAAAGGCACATTTCAATACTGAACTGCATGACGGACGACTCCAACAGTCTTGGGAATGCTGAGTCAATACTCGCGTCAACGGGTAAAAGGTGGGGTTCCGGTATCCTTTGCTGCATGAAACCGCCAACCACCAATAGTACTCAAAAACATCGTCTAGACGTCTGACTTTACAGGAATGAGCGCAGGGTCACGATACTACCGCCCGAATCCAGAGCTTACCCAGCTAGCCACGTCTCACCTGAGAACCTACCCAGTCCTGCCTGACATTCCTGGCAAATCGTATGAATTGGAGGCGTCATTGGGATTGCCATTTTTGGAGTCAAGAGATATTTGCTTGTCAGCTTACTTTTAGATGATAGGTCCTTTGTTTCGAATGTGTAGGCGAGAATACGACGCGGTACGCGAACGTTGGACGATCGTTGCCTATGTGCGCGCCAGCCTGACGGACCTGAGCTGGAATAATGGTATGGAGAAAATGGGAAGTATAAAGTGAGAGAGTAAACTTCCTGAAGTGAACCACGCGTTCGCTCCGGTTTCTAACCTACTCATCTTGTTTGATCGATCTATCAAAGCTATCGAATCAGGTTCCCTCGTCTCATCATGAAGACCTTCACGCTTTTCTCGGCCTTCCTGGCCACGGCCATCGCTGCCCCAGCCACACTTGCGCCAAGCGATATCACACCACGCACATTGGGCGTCCTCAAGAGCCTTGCCAAATGTCCGGCAAACCCAGCTCAACCCGACGGGAAATTACCAAAGGGAAGCATATCGACCTCAGCCCTGGTACCCATCAGCGCGAAGAACCCCGACAAGGCCTACCCAGCTACCGAATGGGCGACCATCACGCCCAAAGACAAATGCACAATCTTCAACCTCGAGCTCGACTCCGACGCCACCCAAGGCAAAATCTGCAACCTCGTCTTCGACTTCCCTTCTCTCGTCCAAGCACCCGGTCTCTTCGTCTTTAAGGGACCCGGCCATTTCATGTTCACTGGTTATGCCATCAATGCTGGTGCAGAGCCTGGTGTTACTACATACAACAAGCAGCCGGCTCCAGGTCCTAGCCCACCGAACCCTCCGGCAGTCATAAAGCCAGGCAACAGCTATGTTGTCAACGGTGCGCCGTGTGGAATCCCACCTGGTATTGGAAAAGTTACTGTCAGTGGAGCGCTGTGTTCCGAGGACACGACTTTGACGTTCAAGCAAAGCGACTTGATCTGTCCGTTGGGCTTTTACGTTGTGCTTACTGATGATCCTAACGCGGGAGGGTATGCGGCTCCTCACTAAGCATTTGGTGTCGTTTTGATGATCATAAGGAGCATTAATTCAGTACATTAGCGTAAAGACTCCAATTCATGTTTGCAAATTCCAACTTTGACATTCTATCGTGCCTTCGTGAAGAAACGGGGCTACTTGTAGCGCTGTCGGGTTCGCTCTTTCCCTACCGTCATTCTGCATCGATGCAAATCCATCATCGCCCGATCAACGTCGTCGATATCGGTATGGGGAGTGTGAAGAGATTTGCGATTTTGAGTATTGCAGCGACGTGGACACGCCTCGACGTACATCGGAAGTCTCCGACACCCGATCGCTCTTGCGTGTTTGCGACGTTGCGCGGGGAAGCGTACTAACCCTATCAATCTCTACAGCGGCAAGAACTCGACTTACTTTGTATCGATCAACCAAACCGTCCCATTTGTACCATCGCAATATAACAAATCTGTTCCGTGTGTCATTTCCAGGATTCAGATGCGAATTATCGTCCCGCGTCAAATTCATCTAACTACCTAGAGGCTCAAGATGGAAGCGCACAACAACACAACAGTTGAACGTCTCAAGAACGCAACATGGTACTTCCTCGATCTCGACGACACTCTCCACGAATTTCGCAAGGCATCTTCTGCCGCCGTAGACGCGACACTCCGCCTCATTCTAGAAAACCACGCTCACCATGAACTTTCTTCCGGTGAGCCGCTCACAATCGCCGAGCTAAGAGCGGAATACCTCAAGATGCTCAAAACCGGCACATCTACCGCATTCGTGGATGGTAAAACAAGTCACGAGTACCGTGCCGAGCGCTTTCAGGGTGTTATGAACGCTTTTGGTATCGATTGTACGGAACAACAGATGCAGGCCTTGCTCGACACGTACGAAACTGCAATTATGCAGAATCTGCAACTAAAGGAAGGCGCTATAACACTTCTTGAGACACTGAAGCAACGAGGGAAAAAAGTGGCAATCATCACCGAAGGTCCTCAAGATTCGCAGGAACGTACTGTTGGTGCTTTGGGCCTAGAGCCATACTTTGACAGGCTAGTTACTACGAATAAGCTTGGTGTGGCGAAGATTGACGGTCTTTTTGGCAAGGCGTTGGAGATGATTGGTGTGAAGAGCGAGGAAGTGGTCATGGTGGGTGATAGCTGGGATAGGGATGTTGTTCCTGCGATGGAAGCGGAGATCAAGTGTGTGTGGTTAGCTGAGCAAGACGAGGAAGGAGAGAGGATGGTTGCTTTGGGAGGGGAAGAGAAGAGAGTAATGGTAGTGAATTCGTTGGGTCGGCTACAAAGTATGATTCTAGAGGCTCAGGTCTGATCGTATTAATCATCGATAAGCCTGCAGGATACGTTGCGCAGATGCAAAGCAGATGAAGGGCATGTAATAAGTGCAAGAGCCCGCTCAATCCTCCCCAATAACCTCCGTGGACCATTCCGGAATAATGTTTCCGTCCTCATCGATGGGATTCCCATGCTCGTCGACACGATCTCCGTCCTCGTCGACGAGGTTTCCATCCTTGTCGATACGCTGTCCGTTATCCTTGATAATATTCCCATTCTTATCAAGAACGTTTCCGTCTTCGTCCTCGTCTGGCATGGACATGGCGAAGTCAGCAACTCGGAGAGAGCCATCTTTCGGGCGCTGAATGTGCTTCAATTTCTAATTCCTTCAATCAGCCATGATGAAATTTGAGAAGATATTACTGTGGTGTGCTATGACAGAGAAACCGCCGAAAGAAAGAGAAAGGTTACTTACATTGCTCCAAAATTTCCTGCTTGGTCTGAAGAGCATGCCACTGAAGGAGACGGCGTATCCGCCGGGCTCCTGCTCACTATTAATAACGAGGATTCCCGCAAAAGATTAAGAGCTTTGCGTACGCTGAATACTCGGTGCTCATCGATATCATGTTGTACCTCGCTCGAGCTGTTAATCCCAAGTTTGCCGATGTTTGTCGCCCCGATTTCCGCTCCGGTGTCGATCTTGCTGCCCGTCTTGTTCCACATGGCAATGTCGCATTTCTGCGTGACCCATGTGGCTGTAATGACCCAAATGCCGAACTGATAGATCGATTCCCTATATCTATCAGTTAAGTCCTTCATGTTGTCCTGGATCCACTTCTCAACGATCCTCCGCGCGTCGAGATTGAACTTCGTGTGCACTACCCCTGGCGATACGATCACACCTGCACCGGCCTTTGCAGTGCTTCCTACTGCGAAATTGGCTCCAACGTCCACAGGTGCTTGAGCAGCAATCCCGGACACCTCTGCCTTGGCGCCAAAACCACTGCCCTCGTTCTTCTCGACAACCTTCTTATTCCACGTGCAAAGCGTTGGCTCGGCCAGAACGAGCTCCTCCTTCGGGATTTTGTAGTTCTTGGGGTTATCATCCTTGAGTCGAGTAAGGTCGGCAATTTTTTCCCACACTCCATTGTCGTTGAATAAGCCGCAAGAGCCGGGATGGAAGTTGTGAGCCTTGGGTGGTGTGTACAGGTAGGTGCCTTCGGTGCACTTGCTCATGAGTTGGGCGTATGCTAGTTCCATTTTGTTGTCGTTTGTGCTTGTGAATATGAAAGGTTGAGGAAGAGATCGCGAATAGAATGACTGAAGTCTGGTCTTTTCACACTTGAGAGGAGGTCTCTATATAACGTTGCGCAAGTTGCTTACTACGATGAAAAAAAGAAACAAATGCTATGAGCTCTGCTGAGAGTTCTGATCTGCAGCTTGTCAAGCCATACCCCTAGTACTCTGGAGTAGCTAGATTAACCCCAACAGTAATCGCCGAACAGAGGATACAGCTGCGAAGTTTTGGGCAAATGACGGGCTGCGCAAAGGTGTTGTCAGTCAAACACCAATGCACTGCTCCGCAGATCATGGAACACGGCGAGGCTATCGAAGATCATTTCCTCATTCTAATGTTGATCGATAGGGCATAGCGAGAGTGTCGAAAATCGTTCCCACACCTCTATGTCGATTAATAGGGTAGCACAGTGAGGGTACTGGAAATCATCTCCACCCATATGTAGTGATCGCTGGGGCGGCCCGCGCGCCATCGGTAGTTCCGAAGATACACAAATTGTACGTTACCCGCGGAGGGACGTTGTCATGTACCGTCGTCCTAATACACAACATGTACCAGAGCTTTGCGCTTGTGACTTTGCGCGAGGCTACGAAGGCGATCAATTGTTTGTGCTTGTAAACTCGTAACGAATATGTCCGTCGATTTCTGCGAGATTCGGTATGCCAACGCACATCCGGATTTCGATCCTGATCGCACCTGCGTCATTGAAAGTTTATAGTCTGGACTTTCGACCAGAGTGCTGGATGTGGAGATGGTCGAAGCTTCCTATGATGTTGTTGTGTCGTCAGAAAGCCGCCATATCTGGTGGATCTAAGCGAGGTGGGCCTGCTGCGATGGCATTCGTCGTGGGCTTCTGCGGGTTTGACTCGATCGAGTGGCCGCGAAGCTATCCAGCAGCCGCCATCACCGTGTCAGTGGACTCGTGTTCAGAGGGACGTCGCGCTATCGGCGTACTCGAGAACGCGTCGTTAGCGCACACGTCGCGAGAGCTGTCAGTGTCAGTGTGCTCCGTGCGCAATCTCGGCATTCGCTCCCGCGGTCCATGAGTCTTGCCGATGAAGCAAAGGACTAGCACGGCCTTAGCATCGATCACTTCTGCACAAGACAGCAAATCAACCACGATGAAGGTTTGGGACAATGGCAGATGTTATGATCGCGTCTCTGAACTCGCCCAACGTCACAGCTGACATGGCACCCGAATGTTTAACGTAGGCTCGGGACTGAGGAGGCGCTTCGCTGACCACCTGTAACGCGGCTTGGAGGGGTATAAAGTCACTGTTCGAATAAGAGCGGGATGACCCTATTGTGCGTACTGCAGCAATCGTATGGGAAGTATCTAAAGCTCAATGAACTAACCCATCGACTCCATACCTCCCTTTCAGTCTCGCCATCACACTCCATTCCGTCCATCCCGACTCACATACCACATTGCCTCATGCCCATCACACCTCACCGTCCCCCGCGCTGCCACCTTCCCATCATGCAGATGCGCAAACCGCTTAACCGCCTCATCAACAATATCGGCCATATCCTGGTTATTCATATCGAACGAGAACTCATGCGGCGTGTTGGGTATAGCACCAATACTGAACCCGCAGGGAAATTGGTGCATATGTTGTTGGTAACCTTCTGGTTTGCCTTTGGCATATCGGTGTTAGTGGGATGACGAGTGGAGGTACGGGCTGAATTTACCTTCTAGTTGGACGATCCATTCGCCAGCGTCTCCGAAGATGCTAAAGCACGACTCCTGGCATTCTGTTGTGGTGGGTGGGTTGGTCGCGGATAGGGTGGTGTCTTCGTAGGTGAGTGTGTCGCAGTGGCCCAATGTGCTCTTGTCGCCTTCGCAATAGTTGATGTCTGGAGAGAGTTGGGCTGCTATGAGGGTGGCAGCGAGGAGATTGAGAAAAAGAGATGATGTTGGGTGCATATTGATGGCTTGATCCGGTGAGTTGAGAGTGATGGTGTGGAGGTGGAAAACGGGTTGTGAGGGAATATGAGGTCGTCTTGTATGTGTTGACATGATTCTACGCCTTGCACATACATACGAGGTGCATCACAGCGTAGGGTAGTTATTGGATGGAAGATGGACTGATGTGAGACGTGCAGCGGTGATGCGAGGTAAGTCATATACCCGCGGGGATCTTCAGATGAAGTGACGAATCAAATTGACGGCAGCATGTTCATCGGCAAACAACAGACTATGATCTACATACCCGCCACTACGGCGTAGCCCATTCACACACCATAAGCTGCATGCGCGCGTAAACCCTAGACTAGCACGTTGAAATACATTGGTTACACTACCCCTGTATGTCAGACATACTGGCACTATGCCTATTGGACGCTTCGATCCTTTTCTTCGTCGCGCTTCTTAATCGGCTACTGAGAGTATTCCAGATGCTACAACTCAAACTGTCTGCTCTTACGATCTTCCCCAGTCTTCTTGCGACCTTCCCTAGCTCGCTTCCAACCTTCATCGTATCGCTTGCGAACTACAACATATTGCTTCCGAAGTTCCTCAGCTCGCTTTTGTACTCGCGCTAATTCATCCTTCGAAAGTACATCACCACCCCGGAAGACAAACGTGCGGTCGAAAACTTGCTTCTTAATCTTGCCGAGTAGACTCAACACTTCATCGGACTTGGCCGGCTTGTCCTCAGTACGGGACTTAGAAGAGATGTGCACGCGGCCACCGTTAGAGCCCAGCGGTGGACTACTAATCTGGTTCATCGTCTGCTCGACAAAGTCTTGCCACAGCGCGTTTAGCTCTGTCTGAGTAGCCTCGGGCATGTCGTCAAAATCGAAGTACTCATCGTATATAGCGTCGATTCGATCCTCTATCTTTGCAAGCTTACGCGACTTTGCAAGCTTACGCGAAGGCGTGTCCTGGTTGATACGCGGCGACTCACTGTCGTCTTGGTTGAGACGCAGTGTCTCCCCGTCGTCTTCCATGTGGATAGAACCAAACCGCTCAACGAGACCTTCCACACGGATGATCGAATGTTCGAGTTCTCGATTTAGGATAATGAAGCGTGTGTTGAACTCCTCTTTCACAGCTGGGTCGATATCAACTGAGTTAGTGGTAGCTTGAACTCTGTTTGTGAAGGTGGACACAGCCTTTTTGGCGTTATCGAGAGCATGGATGGCAGCATTGCCAGCGGTAGCGACGCTCGCTTGTACAGAGGCTTTTGGCGGGGCGGGGGCGGAGGCGGACACTAGACATGCTAGGCTGGCGAAGAGGGTGGTGGTCGTGGACAGCTTCATGTTTGTGACGAGTGACTTTGGGTGTAAGGTTGAGAGATTGAGTAGAGGTGGTGGATGGGAGGGGATCAGAAGGTAGACTGGTGGTACCATATATACATCGAGGGAAGAAGCAAGAGGGTGGGTGATTCACGCACGGACCGTGCTGTGGGAAGGCGAGTGAGCTGCCTATCGATGACATCCTTTCACTATCTACGGAGGACTAGCGGTGTCTTTCACGGGTGGTTCCATGTAGTGAGACAAACTTATGCACACTTGGATAAAGGTAGCAAACAATATGGGGTATCCTAACACATCCAAACCAACCTGCACAAACAGATACGCCGCGCAATGCTTTTAAAACGAGACAAAGTATCTCTTCGTTCTCTTCACAAACCACCCATCTGACTAACCTCTCCAAACCCCACTCTCGCCCTACCACCTCTTCCCCTACTCTTCCTCATCGCACTTCCACTCCCATTTCCACCAACAGCAACACTCCCCCCAAACCCACCTTCCCTCAACCTCCTCTCAAAACTCGTCACACCACCAACTCCCAACCTCGCATCCCTACTACTCTGCACAGGCGGCGCACTCATAGTCCCCAACCTACCCCTTCCTTCCCTCTCCAGAAACGAGGAGCCCAGCGGTCGCCTCACAGGAGAAAGAACATGTGCTTTCTCAGGACTAGGCGGGAGTTCAGGTCGTTTAGCACGGACAACGCTACGTTTACTGGGTGTTTTGAGGTAGCCTGGTTTACTGGTTGTAGTAGGAGGAGGGGGCAAGGGCGTTCCGGACCAGAAAGTGGATTGTGCGGCGTCGCCAAAGGAGAGGTCGGATTCGTCGTCTTCGGGGATGGTGGCGGGAGGGGGGCGAACGGCGGATTGGGGTTGCGGGTAGGTGTTTGGGCGGCGGAGGATGGAACCTGGGGGGCGGGTTGTTGATGCGGGTGAGGGAATGGGAGCGTAGGGGTTGGGGGTCAGCGTTGGATGGCGGGGTGGCTGTTCTGGGGTAAGGGAGAGAGAGAGGTCGAGATCGTTGTTTAGACCTAGAGCGGTCTCATCGAAGGCAGTCCAGGACTCGAGGCGTTGGGTCTCGTCACCGGATTGCTGAAAACCTCCTTGCCCGGCGGTGTTGTTGCCGTCATCGTGGTCGTCAAAGCCTCCGTCGTTTCCGTGACTGGTATAGTCATCCTCGTCATCCCGTCTTCGTCTTCTCGACCTACTAGGAGGCGATGGACTCGCAACCCGTTGGCCACGCCGCTCGGTAGCACGCTCGGCCCAGAAACGAACCATGGCCCTAACATGCTTCTCAAAGTTCCTCTCGAACAACGCTCTCGCGTTCTCCTCTTGCCTCTGGAAGTTCCAAAGACGCCAGCCCATCTTCTTCAGAGCACCAGTGGCAGCAATCTCTGTGCTCTCCTGCCGCAGAGCGACAGCTTGCCCTTCAAGTGTGTGTACAAGGTCCATGCGTTGTGACCAGATGGCGAAGTAACGGGTGGAGAGTTTGAAGGCGTGGAGGCTCTCGGCTTGGGCATCCTGCTGGCGGAGTATGAGCGTGCGGTCGTGCCATTGGTGCAAGATTGCGCCACTGCTTTGGAAAGTGCGATTGTCGAGTACATCGTTTGCCCTTTGTGTCAGCACTGCAATGTGGTTTGCCTTGTCCCGCCAGTGCTCAAAGACTCTGCGCACGAGATTCGTCTTGACCATTCTACGGACTTGCGAGTATGTGTCGCGTCTGCGATTACGGCGCGCATGTTGTGTGGCTTGGCTCCATGTGTTCAGTGTGTGTTTGCTAAGGACGTAGAAGCGCGCATCGGCCGACCATTGGTTCAACTCTTGGAAGTGTGCTAGCCTCTCCTTGAGCTTGTCGAAAATGCGTTGCTTGAGCTTTTGCTGATATTGGGATAGAATAGCGAACTGCTCCCTTCTTCTCTCCGTAGTGATAGCTTCCATCTTGCGCAAACACGTCCGCATCAGCTGAGCACGCTTGAACTGGGCGAACCGAACTTCCGCAGTATCGAGGGTGTTGACGCGCTGGTTGGTCTTGGTGACCCAGGATAGGAATGTTGACTGCGTGAGCTGTCGATCGTGGACACGCTGGAAGAGGGATACTCGGGATGCTAAGGTCCATTTGTACAAGCATTCAACAATGATGCGGTCGTTGATCCGATCCTCGAGAGCTTTGATTCGCAATCTGTCATTCCAGGCAGTGTAGGCATTGCGTAGGACGCGCATGCGGTCAACATTGCGTGCTTGACGAGATAGCTGAGCGTCTTTGCGCCAGTCCTGGAACTTTGCACGAAGCAAACGGCCGTTGGTGCGTGCTTGGACCTGGCGCAGTAGTGGCTCAAGTTGTGCCTGCCTCTGGAGTGTCTGGACCGTCGTTCGAAGGAGTGAGGTCTGTCGAAAGCGGTCCGCCTGCGAATGCAGACTCGTCACTGCGGTTGTCTTCTGCTGCCACGTCCGGAACGTCTTGCGCATGAGTGTTCCATCGCGCCGATCCGTGGCCCACATGTTCCGCTCCCTCATGATCTCGGTGATCTCACGCCATTTCTGCAGTGTTGTCCTTGCTGTCCTTGTGTCATGCCAGTTTGCTGCGCCTCTGTTGAGATACTCGTTGTTGAGAGCATTCCATGACTTCCTGACAATCTTCTCTTCATAGTATGACTCAGCGAAGTCATTGCGATCCTGCACTTTTGCTGCGCGTGCTCTCCATATCGAGAGGAACTTTGCAAGAGCAAAGTGCTGAATCTTCAGCTCGTTGACTGCCGTGATATCGCGCCAGCCGTTGAAGAAGCGTGTGCGTAGAATATGCCGTCGCGCAACCGATGTTCGCTGAACCTCGTCCTCGGCGCACTTTGCCCAGTGTGTGAAGGCTTTCGTGAGCAGGAACAGACTGCGAGCCTTGTCTGCACGCGTTTCTAGCCGATCGAAGAAGCGATTCGTCTCTCTGCCAGAACGTCTTACGAGCGTCGTGTCGCGTAGCTGCAAGAGGGAGGCCCTGAGCAAGATGCGACGGTCGAAGGCGACAGCAGCTCTCTCCATATCCTCGCGCAGATTCAAGCGCTCTTGCGTGCGGTTCCGCCATATCCGTATACACTCTCTCGTCACTCGATGTAGGCGTTGCTCTTCGAAAGTTTCCGCATCGTCCATCAATCGGGTATCGGAGGGTCGAAACGGTTCGGGGACATATTGTTGCTGTTGAGTCTGTCGTGATTGTTGAAGGCGACGCTGGTGCGGGGAATCGTAGGGATCGTTCGGTATCGGCGCGTTCACTCCTGGTATCTGGATGGAGGAGAGGTCGAGGCTGGCCGTGTGGTCGGTGAAATCGCTCTCGTCTGCATCATGAGTTCCAGTTCTGTATGTCGTCGTAGGATTTCTTCGGATTCGCAGACTGCCGTAACTTGACACAGACGTACTGCGCTTGTGCACTGGCGGCTGCGGTCCGGAACTTGACCTCCGAGGCGCAATGCCATTCACTTTGGGGCGACTGGGAAGTGGCGCTGGCCGGTACGAATGCGCTTCGGTGTCTGACGTTGCGCGCCGGTGGTTGCGCGTGTTGACATAGCCGTCAGGAGCATTCTGCCGTGATGCTCTCCTCGGGCGCACAGCCAAATCGCCATAGTCGGTGCCCGCGACCTTGTCTGCAGTCCCATCAAGGAACGAGTCGAAGCTCCCGGTTCTCGTGTACCGTCCCAAGCTCGCCTGCGCCCCTCTACGCGTCGCGTCAATATTGTTCGGGATTTCAACGACCTCTTCGTCGCCGAGTTCTCCATTGAGACCGAAATGCTCCTTCACCACGCGCAGAACCAGCGCCATCAAGTCTTCGCCTTCACGCGCATATTCCTGCATGCGCAACAGGAAACTGTAGTAGAGAGCGGCATCGGTGGGCGAAGAACGGTGCTCCTTGACGTATTCATCGTATGCGACGAAGAGGGCGTCAATCGATCCATCGTGGGAGTCTTGCGCGCGAAGGACGATATTGTGAATGGCATCGGAGACTACTGCGCTGTTAGTATATCCATTGACCCATTTTTTGTCTGTTTATATTACCTTCATCCCGACAAAGATCATCAGCTGTTATAGCCCTCGCATCATCTCCATTCAGCCTCATGGAGGATAGCATTCGTGCACGCGACTCGTTCGTCTCCGGCGCGTTCGCGACAACATGGAAGGGACCGGCGGCTGTAATGATTCGAACAGCAACCAAAAAGCAGCGGCATGCGAGAAAGTAGTCGTGGGTTCGTCGCGCAACAATTAAGCATTACAAGTCCAAAGTAAGAAGAGAGGAGCGATGAAGGGCTGTTGGTGCGCCCGCGTTTTGGCGTTAGCAGCGACGCGCTTTGTTGTTGGAGTGGTTGGCCGCCCGCGTTCGTGGATGCGAGGGCGCCAAGGCTTTAGTTGGGTGGGCCCTGTTCGTTGACCTCATCGAGGTGGAAGAGCGTGGTTCGCCGTGGCCAAAGAACTTCACGTATCTTGGAGAGACTAATTCTTGTTACACTCCAACACAAAATACACGAGAGAAATACTCAGTACTACTCGAGATGCCCGGTCGAACCCGTCCTATCGATAAACTCGCCACAGCGGCTGCAAAATGCTCGACAGAGGTATGATACGCCCCTCAGTGACAGTCAGGTCCACTCGATGCTGACATACTCCAGAGCGCAGTATACGGCAAATGCATCTTCGCAGACTACAATAATGTACGAAAAGACATGTGCGTCAATGAGTTCATGAAACTCAAGGAGTGCTATCTGGTAAGATCTCCTTGTAACATTAGAAGGCAACACAACTAACCGCACGTACAGAAGGCGTATAAGCAGCGGTGACGGCACTCGTAGCGAATCATCATTCTCATCGAAGCACACAGCATATGAAGGCGTTAATTGTAAACATGGAAATTTTGATTTCAATTCATCAACAGATCATGCGCGCCACTATGCTATCGAACCACTCCAGGGAGCTACTATAGCTTGATCAACCGCAACATGAAAGTCGCCTTATGGAGCTCTTGCTCCTCCTCTGCAATAACCTTCTCGTTACTATTCTCCGGGATCTTGCCCTCAACCTCAGTGATGACGTGCTTGTCCACAGGTCTTCGCAAAGCCTTCTCAAACAATGGGCCCTGGTTCTCAAACGCCTGCTCCAGTCCTACACTTTCCGGATCGCTCAGCACTCGGTACTCCATGCCTACGTCGTCGGTTGGCACCAGTCCGGCCTTCTTGCGCAGATCTTGTACACGGCGGATGACCTCACGAGCGAGGCCTTCTTGCTCGAGCTCTGGATATGAGGCGACGTCGAGGAGAATGAGGACATCGTTGTCTGTGTTGAACTCCTGGTCCTTGTTGCTAGAGTCCTTTGCGAGACCGCGCTTGACCATCAGATCCTCAGCCTCAAGCTTGATGCCGTCCACGACAATCTCGCCGTTCTTCAGGTAGTCCTTGATATCTTGGCTCTTGAGATTTGGTAGCGCCTTCTTGACCTTGATGGCGTCCTTCTTCAGCTTCTTGCCAAGCACGGAGAAGTCGGCCGTAGCTGAGTACTGGACGTTGTACTTCTCCTCATCGCTAGAGAGCACAATGTCGCGGACGTTCAGCTCCTCCAGGATGTAGTTCTCCAATGACTTGATGTCGTCAAGGTATTGTTGTTCTGGGTGGATGACCACCAGGGTCTTCAGCGGAATCTTCAAGCCCTTGTTGGCACGGTCACGGCAGATACGGCCAAGCTCGATGACTGACTGCATGCGCTTGACTTGGCGCTCGACATCCTCGTCAAACAGCTCTTCTCGCACTTCTGGGAAGGGGAGGAAGTGGATGCTACGGTTATCTTCCGCGTGCAGTTCCTTGGGGATGTGAGGTAGTAACCGCAGGTAAATGTTGTCGGTAATGAATGGTGTGAAGGGCGCGAGACCGCGGCAGAGTGTGTAGAGAACTTCGAAGAGTGTGTTGAGGGCGTGTTTGGTGTCCTCCAGACCGTGCTCACCCTTTAACCGGCGACGGTTGAAGCGAATGTACCAGTTTGTTGTGTTGTCAATGAGCTCCAATAACCGCGGAACCACGGTGTACAGCCTGTATGCAGCCATCTCCTCGTTCACGAACTTTAGCAGCGACTGGGTGGACGCGAGGATCCATCGGTCAAGCACGTTCTTGTTGGTCTTTCCAGCTGCCGGGTCGAATACGAAGTCCAGACTCTCGACCTTCTTCAGCAGCGATACTTGTTGCTCGAAGAACTGGTAGCTGTTCCAGAGAGGTAGAAGGACCTTGGAAACGATCTCCTTGACACCCGCTTCCTTGAATCGAAGTGTCTCAGCACGAACGACGGGAGAGTTGATGAGGTATAATCGCAGCGCATCAGAACCGTAGTTGGTCATGATCAAGTTGGGGTCGGGGTAGTTCTTGAGACGTTTCGACATCTTCTTGCCATCTTCCGCAAGCACGATACCGTTGACAACGCAGTTCTTGAAAGGCAGCTTGCCGAAGAGATGTGTTCCAAGGACGGTGAGTGTGTAGAACCAACCACGAGTTTGGTCGAGACCTTCGGCAATGAAGTCACCAGGGAAGGACTTCTCGAATTGCTCCACGTTCTCGAATGGGTAATGCGCGCTGGCGTAGGGCATGGAACCAGACTCGAACCAGCAGTCAAAGACTTCATCTGTTCTTCGGAGCACACCCTTGCCGTCTTTGCTGGGAATGGTGATGTGGTCGATCTTATCCCGGTGAATGTCGGTTAGCTCGCCCTCATACCCGCTGAGCTTCTTCAGCTCCTCCACGCTGCCAATGCAGACCACCTCTTTGCCGTCATCGCTGACCCATATCGGAAGTGGCGTACCCCAGAAACGGTTTCGTGATACAGCCCAGTCGGGTGAGTTGGTAATCCAGTTGGCGAAGCGCTTCTCCTTGACGAAGGAAGGAACCCAGTGCGAACCAGCAATGTTCTCCAGCATTTGCGGTACGATGTCCTGAATCTTGATGAACCATGAGGGGACCGTTCGGTAGATCAAGGGTGTGTCAGATCGCCAGCAGAAGGGATAGCTATGGAGAAGTTGTGAGTCTACGATCAAGCGACCGGTGCCTTTCAGATGCTTGATGATGCCCTTGTCTGCTGCCTTGACGTGTTGGCCCTCGAAGTCGCGGACGACCGCGGTGAAGCGACCCTGATCATCGACTGGGTTGGGTGGCGGTCGGGTGTCAGAGATGACACCGTGGGCCTTTGCAACGCGGTAATCGTCCTCTCCGTATGCGGGGGCCTGGTGAACGATACCCACACCACTGTCTGCTGTGACGTAGGTGTCGTTCGCCACCTTGAAGCCGTAGTCCTTGAAATCGTCGTAGAGGTAGTCGAACAGGGGCTCATATTTCCAGCCCAGCATGTCCTTGCCCTTCAACTTCTCCACGACCTTGAACTTGGCCTTCTTTGGATCCTTGTATAGTGTGCGTAGCAGGGCTTCGAGCAGGATGTAGTGTTTGCCGGACGCTTCGTCGAGAATCTTGACGTATTCGAAATCGGGATGCGCGCAGAGACCGGTGTTGGATGGGAGTGTCCATGGCGTAGTGGTCCTGTTCGGGCTGGTCAGCGCACGCCAGTAGCACTGGGTTGGAGTAAGTAGCTTACCATGCCAACAAACACGTGTTTGGGTCGTCGAGCAGCGGGAATGTGACGACTACCGCTGGGTCCTGAACGTCCTTGTAGTTTTGTGAGGCCTCGAAGTTGCTGAGAGGCGTCGCCAACGCTGTGCTGTAGGGCATGACCTTGTAACCCCGGTATACGGCACCCTTGTCGAAGAGACGCTTGAAGACCCACCACTCCGACTCCATGAAGCTGGTGTCCATAGTCTTGTAGTCGTTGTCGAAGTCGATCCAGCGACCCAGACGGTCGATAGTCGCCCTCCATTCGGTCGCATATCGCATGACAATCGCGCGGCACTTCTTGTTGTACTCGGCGATTCCGATTTCGCGTACAGCGTCGCGTCCCGACATGCCCAGTTCTTTGTCGATCTCGTACTCAATGGGCACACCATGAGTATCCCAGCCGAACCGTCGCTCGACATAGCGGCCCTTCATGGACCAGTAGCGGGGAATGATGTCTTTGATGGTCGAGGCCAGGAGGTGACCATAATGCGGCATTCCTGTCGCGAAAGGCGGTCCATCGTAGAAAGTGTATGGTTGCTTTCCTTTTGACTATGGCGAGTTAGCAAGTGTCAACCACACGTGCTTGGGTTCACTAGGCTGTAGCATAGTCACGTACTAGCTCGACTTGTCTCTGGAAGGCGTCAATTTCCTTCCAGCGCGCGAGGATGCGCTCCTCCTCGCTCGGAAAGTTCATAGACATGGTGGCGGCGTGAGTATGCTGAGACAGAGCCGTGGCGGGGAATCTTTTTCTAGAGCCTAGAGTTGACTCCTCCGATCCCCGCCATTAGCGTGACTCAGCCGCTTATCGATAGCACCCCGCCATACCTAGCCATCGACGACGGATGACTCCTGCAACTAACAACATCTCCTGGCCTTGGCGAAGCTTGCCTCACTACACAGATATCCTGTCATCGAGTGAACCGTGTCAACTAATCCAATTTATTCATGCGACCGCCAGGTAGAGCTATCCATCGTAACTGGAAACGTCAGAGCATACTCGCGATGAAACGTCGCATGCATACATCTTCGTTGCGGCTCTGCGGCAACTGGAAGGGTTGAAACTTTGACAGGTCTAGCCGGTTACGATGAAGATTCCAAGCCGATGTGGCAGCCATCACCTCTCACTTTGGTCTGGGCATTCTTATCACATACTTCCGATCGACAATGCGTTTTCTCGTATTCCTTAGCACTTCATTATTTGCGCTGGCCACAGCCTCAAAGAACTCGCCAAACGATCTATCTACCCAGCATCTGCAAGGCAGCGACATCATCATCAGTCCCAGAGATGCCGACATTGACAAGACATGTAGACGCTTACGTACGTTTACACAGCTCAACAAGATCGCACATAACGAGACCCTCATGGACATGATGATCATGCGCGACAAGTTCGCCCAACAACGCATCGACTGGATCAAGAGCAACAGTGACTACATCGCTGCCAAACTCGACAAGCTAACATCCAACTCGACGCTGACAGCGGAATGCGACACGTTCAATGCGCAGCGCGACACAGCTCGTCAGTGCAAGACATTGCAGATATTGGAAAGACTGGTAAATTCGACAAACGGGCAGACTGATTTCAATGGAGGACTTGCTACGGACTTTCTCAGCGATGAGCAGAAACAGAAGTTACAACAAAAGTTCGAGAAAGCGGAACTCAAGCTGCAGCAACTCAGGAGTAATGCAACATTGATGGGTTTCTGCGGCGACGACGTTATATTCCAGCAGGATGGCGCCATTGGAAGTCGTAAGCATTTTTCTACAGTGCGAAACCGAAATGTACTGACTTACATACAGAAGTGGTTGACAACAGCGGCGCCATCAGCATGACGAAAAGTAGTGCAAGGAGTAATGTGCATGAATCAGGAAATGCTTCATCACTGATGATTTTCATGGTTCTGATGACAGTGTCGATGCTGTAGTACTCCCTTCCTTTATGTTGGAAACAATAGCCGGATAAATCTCGTCACTTCGTCGCTTTTTGCGGTTACATGCATGCACGCCAATATATGGAAAAACTGAACAGGTCTGGAGCCTACATCATCGTTAGGGCACCTACTTTGCAGGTTTCCATGTTAATGTAGGCTGCAGACCTGTTCAGTTTTTCCTTTGTATGAGGTGCATGAGGGATGGGGGCACGTGGCGGGGTGTTCGACGACGTGCATGTTGTGGCGTAGCCGTAAAGATGTGCGAACTCAATTCCAAGTCATGGTCATCTCATCAATATTTTACCATGGTCAATGCGATTCTTTGTGGCACAGCTCCACCTGCATAATAGGGAACGACAGAGCATCTTTACCGGACATGTCGATGACAATGACGAGCAATACCGATCGCGCATCTATGCATGATAAACCCGTGCGTTGTACGCCACAAGGGATACCCTTATTTGTGCCAACGATAACTACACCGCGTCTCCGATCAAAACGCTCCGTTTCTGTGCTGGTTTACCCCATCCACCCACTCTTTCGGGCTTGACTCCCGTCTTCTGAGTTGCCCTCAAGACACCCAGTGGTATGACGACATTCGACTTCGGCGACCCACCCCCGGGCCTTAATCTCAGCGAATCCCGGACAGTCGGAAACAGTGTTGTCGCAATCATCTTGTTTGGTCTTTCGGGTGTCTTCGTTGCATTAAGGCTGTTTACTCGCCTGAAGTTGAAACAGGAACAGCTGGGGTGTGATGACTACTTGATCATTGCTGGGCTGGCATTGAACGCGGGGAATCTTGCGTGCTGTATCGTTGGTTGGTAGCCAGTTTCTGGGCAAAGTCTTGATTTTACTGACGCAGCGTGAAGGAGGTTTCTACGGTCTGGGCCGACATATCTGGGCGCTAGGACCTGAGCAAATGCGACATATAACTATCGTGCGCTTACATGCCTGGGCATACTCTTGCGGGACTGACATTTGACAGATCACCTTCGCATACGTTTTTGTCTACGCGTGGAGTGTCTGTGTCATCAAACTCTCCATCCTCGCTTTGTATCGACGTATCTTCGGTATAAACTGGTTGGGTTGGTTCTGTGTTGGCATGACCGCTGCCTACCTGATCACAAACCACGTCGTTCTGCCATTGTACACTCGACCGTTGAGCTACTACTGGGATCAATGGAATGGGGCACACGGAGAAATTCTCGTCGATGAGGCAAAGGTGCGCCGCAGGTACCCCACATTCTGATTGAAGCTGTCTGCTTACGCGATCGCAGTTCTACCTTGGAGCTGGGATCTTCAATCTCTTCGGCGATGTGTGTATACTTTGTATACCCATATCCAACGTTGTCAAATTGCAGATGAAAAGAATGGAGAAAGTGGCGATCTGCTTTATCTTCCTGCTCGGCAGCTTGTAAGCACTGCGAAGTAAGGAAACCGTATTGTTTCTAATCATCGTAGTGTGTGCTTCGCCTCGCTTTATCGTATCATCACCATCGTCCGATTGATGGCCTCGCCAGACGTCAGCTGGAAAAAGAGCGATGTCTTCATATGGTCGTCCGTCGAGCCATCGATTGGCATCATCTCTGGATGTCTTCCAACGCTTCACCCGCTTTTGATTCGTATAACGCGCTGTTTGGCAGGTGCACTCGGTGTTACACCGAGCCATACTCCGGAGCAGGAGGGCCCTGAGAGTCGCGAGACTGGGTCGAGGACGATCAACGCTTGGACAGAACGCTGGGGTAGAACTCGGCCAGCCGAAGAAGATTTGTGCCTGACTACGACAACAGTGTGCGGATCTGCTAATGAAAATGATGGGATCACCTGGCAAGACTTCATCCTGGGACGCCATGAAGAGAGGAGGATTACTATGACGCATGAGTTTGCGATAGACGAGAGCATACGGAGTCGCAACAGCTCAAGATGAGACTAAGCTTTTGCACGTTACTATGAGATGAGATTTGAAGCATGTATTACCATTGGCAGCTGAAGCGACGAGCACCTTCGTTAAAGGACTTCAGGCGCGAGGTAGAAGGGAAGGCGGCCGTATTGGCGGCAATTGAGTAGGGCGCGCCGCTGCAGATACTCGGTATGGAGGGCGAGAAGGGTCTAATTCAACAGACATCATCCGAAGTTTCTGGGATGATGCAGGTGTCTGAGTTGTCGACTTCGGAAGTCCGTCGCACCTGTCGGGTGCATGCAAGCTAGCGCAGAAGGGCCCCCAGGTCATATGTCTGCCTCAGGGCTCGGCGCGACCGCCGAAACCCCGCAATACTTCTTCGTCTCTTCTTCCTCCACTGAACTGACGCCTGCGCACGATTTATCCGTCAAATATGCACAATGACTGTGAGGCGTCCGGACATAAGCCCCCAATCTGTTTCCTGGCCGGTGCGAGGTGTGACACGGCGTACATGCCTCGAATTTGCGATGCCACCTGGGCAGACTCTTGGCCATACCACCCGAGAAGGAACTCTAATAGTAGATCCACGACTCATTGTCCCATTGACACTGCGTTCGGCCCGTATGCTACGATTGCAAGAGAATTGAGAAGATCGAGGTGGATCATTCACTTCTACAATCATTGAATAATGTCGGGACATGGTGCCGGTCTCCGCATTTCGCACCCCGCATCTTGCTGGATGTGGCTTGTCAAGTCTACCGTACTTTTTGCGCTGAGTATAAAGAGTGCTTGTCGCTAAAACACCATGATGATCGGTTGCCAAGTCTTTCTTCCCCGTCGACATGTTTCCTACATCACTGGTGTTGCTTGTCTCGCACTTCGCGCTGACTGGATTTGCCGCTGGGTCGTCTGCTTTTGAGGAGAAGTGTCTCGCATTCGAGCCCGAGAGATACATCAATGGTGCAACCCGCAATGTTCTCCAACATGTTCCGGCAGGGACGAATTTGACGTTTCCTGACAACGACGCGACTTGCGGACGTGCTAGCCAGGTTGTCTCAGTGGATCTTTGTCGTATGACACTAGAAATCAAGACGACCAGAACATCGAAGATATCTTTCGAAGCATGGTTTCCGGAGGACTGGTCCGGTCGCTTTCTGGCAACGGGGAACGGAGGCATTGATGGCTGTAAGTGGTGAATGAGTAGAAGATAGCACGAGTACTATACAGGGTGCTGACAGCGATAACAGGCATCAAGTATGAGGATATCGCATATGGAGCGTCAAATGGCTTCGCTAGCGTTGGCGCAAATAATGGTCATAACGGTACTACAGGAGTAGCCTACCTCGATAATCCCGAGATGGTAGTTGACTTCGCCTGGCGATCGTAAGAAAGTCTCTACTACCCACGGCGCATATACTCACCGGCAATATAGTCTTCACCTAAGCGTCGAAACGGGCAAAGCCTTAGCCAGGGAGTTTTATGGAAAGTGCCACACCAAATCTTACTACCTGGGCTGTTCTCTCGGTGGACGCCAGGGCATCAAGAGCGCAGAGAAATTCCCGAATGACTTCGATGGCATCGTTGCCGGCGCTCCAGGCGTCGATTTCAACAACCTCATCTCCTGGCGCGCACACTTCTACACCATCACCGGCCCCATCAAAGGTTCAGACTTCATTTCGAAGGCAGCATGGCAGACTTGGATCCACGACGAGGTGCTACGACAATGCGATACCATCGACAAAGTCAAAGACGGCATCATCGAGGACCCGAACCTATGCAAGTTCGACCCTACAACCCTACTCTGCGGTCACAACATCACAAATACAACCAACTGCCTAAACGACAACCAAGTGCACCAACTCCAGAAAATCTTCAGCGACTACCGCTTCCCGAACGGCGAACTAATTTACCCCGCAATGCAACCCGGCAGCGAAATCAACGCCGTCGACAAACTCTACGCCGGCGCCCCCTTCGCCTACTCAGACGACTGGTTCAAATACGTCGTCTACAACGACCCAACGTGGAACGCATCAGAATACGGGTACGACGACGCGCAAGCAGCACAGGACCTCAATCCAGGAGATATTCGCACCTACCCTTCTTCTCTGCCTGGCTTCAAGCAAAATGGCGGGAAGCTGCTCATGTACCACGGCCAGCAGGATAACCAGATCACGTCCTTCAACACGAACCGGTTTTACGAGCACCTTCGCGGTAATAACACGTACGCCGAAATGGATGAATGGACGCGTTTCTTCCGTATCTCGGGCATGTTTCATTGCAGCACGGGGCCAGGGGCGTGGGTGTTCGGTCAGGGTGGAAATGCGGCGCAGGCTGGTATTCCGTTCGATGCGAAACACAACGTTCTTGCGGCGATGGTGGAGTGGGTGGAGAAGGGTGTTGCGCCAGAGGTTATTGAGGGCACGAAGTTTGTTAATGATACTGTGAAGAGTGGAGTGGACTTTACGAGGAGGCATTGCAAGTATCCGGCGAGGAACACGTTTGTCGGGGGTAGTTGTAAGAAGCCTGAGAGCTGGGAATGTAGAGCATAGGCTGAGAAACAAAATCAAACTGTCTGCTCAAGTAATGGAAGTCGCGATAACATACTGTTCCTCATTCCGGCCTTTCTTCATTTTGCGATCACCTTGCACAATGAGAATCCTGAACAGGTTTGCAGCATACATTAAAATAAAAGCACGCAACGTAGCTGATCTAACGTCAAAGTAGGCTCCGGGGGTTTTAAGTTTTTTCTTCTTGAACGAGGTGCGATGCTGCCGAACGGTCGCTGTGGTTAATTCAGGGTGCGTACTTCGAGTTCAGACGACGCCGTGGTAACAATGCAGACGCGGGCAATCGACGGCTTTCGAGAAGTTGCCTGATTTGGACTGCGTCAAGCAATGTGCAACAGCCTCGCTCAACCCCTCCAAAGCCTGAGATCTGATCCTCAACTGAAAAGCTTTCATTCGCCAATCCACAAATTCTATGCTTAGTTTGCGGCGCGTTCCTTCAGTTCTCTGGAAGCACTATCCAAGTGTTTCTATCCTATGACAACGGGGCGGTAATCGCTAAACGAGCTCTGCCACCATGTACGGCGTTCCCAAGGGTAGCCTGTGAGGGCTATATGCTCCGCTTCGCGCCCAGTATGTCCAGCTAGAGGCAGGAGGTCTTGTCCTAGCATATGATTGTTGTACAGGCGTTTTGCAATGCTGGGTAGGTGCACCAAACCAACTCGTTCCAAGACGTCGCCATATGGAGCAAGCACCATCAGATACCCTTCAAGCTCTTTTGAGTGTTCCGTTCGTCCATCGAGCAGAGCGCCTACAAGTTGTTTCGAGCTTAAAGAAGCAGGGTCTGCATCCCAGTGTAGTCCAAAGGCGTATTTATAATGATCGTTGATCTCCAGCGCCACTTGAAAATGATCAGGATAGCCATCAGTCCAGCCATCAGGCACCAAGTCTAGCTTCGCTGTTCTCGCTGTAAACTCAAGCGTCGGTGGTGCGGGGTCGACATCTTCTTGTAGTGCCGGGTCAAACTTCGACAAATCGCAGCTGAATTTTGGAAAGTGCAGTCGAGCTTTCCGAACCTGAATCAGCACTATAGGAGGCTCTTCGCGATCGATATTACAGGCCCATCTTGACCAGCTCAATGGACCCTCCCATCCTATAGAGGACCAACTTGGAAAGCCACATCGACGACGAGCTGGTTCCTGGTGATACCATGCAAGGGCCATCTCAATTTGCTGCCCATGTCCAAGGACAGAGCATTTATCTCCTTTTTGAGGTATAGAGGGATAGTTCATACTTTGGAAATCCTGCGAGGCAGATACATGGACGCGCTCGACGTCGTTATCGTCTGTGTTGGTGGATCGTCGACTTCCAATAGAGACGAAACTTCCACGATCACGTATAGAATATGTGAGATTGTAGTGTCGAAGTCTTGCCGAAAGAGAATCTGCTGCATACGCAGCAGCGTGGCGAAAAGGTGCACCCCAGGTATGGTAAATGGAATCCTTCCGAAGCGAATGTAGAGCACCTGAGATAGCATCCAAGCTATCACTGTCGTACGTCAAGTCCCGATTGCTATAGGCCTGTAGATGTCCCGCGGCCCGGTCAATAGCGGTCCAGCTCGACCCTTGATCCCCTGCCAACCCATGTTGGGGTAACCAACGTTGAGCCCAATACCCATCTTCTGTTGGCAACTCATCTGATCTGGGCCAGTGGATTCCCGACAAATCTACCTCACACCTGATGTGATTATTGCACACAAAGATAATCTGGTTCTCAGTGAAGATTAAACGCCTCGTGGAATGATAGAATTCCTGGAAGGTCCATGCTCGGGAAGCCCATCTTGACTCAGCTACTTCTGCTAGCTGAACGAAGCGTGGGAGAGGCTTCAGACACATGTTTTGGATTTCCTCGGCTTCCGGTATGAGTCGTGGCCTCGACAGGACGCCGGGTAAGCCATAGCTTGGGTCGCTTCCTGCTGCCGCCACAAGCGTAATCTGTGCTGCGGAATATATTTCGCCCATCTGCCTGACCTGCGTGTGCTTATCCATTCTATCATTCTGGTCGATACACTGGGTTGGTTAGTCTCAACGAATGCACTGAAAGATGGTAGGTACGCACAAATCTGTCGATCCAGAGGTACCGGTATCCTAGCATTTGCGCGATATAGATACTGTCTTCGATAGTCTTTGGTGGATTTTGCAAGTCGTCAAAAGCATCGTTGTGCTGTCCCCAAACATAAGACAGTGCCACGTAATGGCATCCCACAGGCGCAGGCACAACAGTCTTTGAACCACAATCAATCAGACGCAAGTTTTGCAGCAGATGCTGGACGTCTCCAATGTAACATTCGCGGTGTTTTATGTGGCAGTCTTCAATCCAACCTTTGATCTGATCGAGTTTCATGTGGCTGGCCTTGTAAGAACGCTTCTCGACCGAGTTGTCCTCCGGTGAAAAATCGGTGATTGCGAGATGTGGGAACGGGCTCCACTCTCCATCAGAGGCTGTCCAAACTTGTTCTCCAGTCTCCGGATCATGAGGCTTAATTTGTGCAAGGCCTGTGTTTCCTTTTCCTTGAATGTTGGGTATGTTTGAACAGAAATTATTAGAGGTGGTGGAGTCCACTCTAAATCCTACCAGCGAATAGTGTTTGTCTTCTGGGAGGTGCTGGGCTTCGATGATCTTCGCGACAAAGCGACAGATGCGGCAGTGCGATGCTGCTAGCTGAGCCTTCGTCATGTCGATAAGAAGCAGAGTCTCATGAGGTAACTGCGTATATGGGATTTGATCCCAACGGAAGGACTTGCATCTCTGACATACATCATCGTCATCATTACTATGTCCGTCCTCTTGCTTCATTCGAAATTGTTCCTCATCGGCTGTACTCGTGGGGAAACCGTAATCGAAATCGTTTCCGAGACTGCGATTGTGATCACAACCAATCTCCTTGGGAGTAGTACAGTCGATCTGGGCTTCCGAAGGAGCGAGGTCGAGTTTTTTGAATGCGACATCCATGACATCCACAGATGCATGATTTGCGGTGTATTTGGGCCCCTCAGGATCGTGTTCGGGCGCTTCATCCGTGCACTGACCCGGATCCAGCTCAGTTACGCGGCTGCCGTAGATGTGCCCGTCCATAGTCCAGACGATGGGATTGGCGAGTTGAAGAGGAATGTGCAGAAGTACCAAACGAGAAGGCTGGGGAAGGGGGCGGTCGAGTATCGACAAGGTGCATACATCGCTTTATTTGATTGGCTGCCTTAGGCTAACAACGATCCCAGGCAGCTACATCAGGCTGAAGCCAAGGAAAGCGCGACCGGTGAACCGCGCGAGGCGCACGAGGCTGACCAGACACACCCACAACATGCCAAAAGTCATTGCAACTGCCTCGGCACCCACAACTAGAAGGCACCCACCCTAAAACATAAGAGTATCTGATATTAAATATATGCCAAGCGCAACAGCGCAGAACAAAAAGTCTAAAGCCATGTACCCTATATGTAAAATCCGTATACCCAATACTCATACACCCACGCAAACCCATGATCTATTCCAAAGTTGTAAGAAACGCCATCGCAATGCCCACCTATCATATACAACAAATGCCTACAACCTCACCCTCCCCTCATCACCCCTCCCTCCAAACAAGCTCAAGAACCCACTTCCGCGCTCCCCTTCCCCTCTATCTAACTGTGTCCGTCTACTACGTCCAGCCTCGACTTCATCGTCATCACCACCCAGCCACTTCGGCCGTGGGAAAGAAAAGTCATTCGTTTCAAATGTGTTCTTGACTCTCGACGCGAAGTTTTCGAAGAAATTGCCTTCGTCTTCTTCGTCGTTGAGTTGTGGGCGGCGGCGGTCGGGGCGTGTTGTGCTTGGACCGCCGTTCGCTGCAGCTGCAGTGGATGTGGGAAGGGCGGAGGATGGCGATGATGCTGGGTTATCTGTGTAGCGTTCGTTCGGTGGACTGGTGGTGCTGCGTTGGGAAAGACTAAGGACGTTTCCGCTTGCGCCCTGGATTTCGCGCTCGATTAATGCGCGGCCTTCGCGCCAGGAACCGGTGCCAGCGTAGTTTCCTGCTGAGTCTTCTTCGTCGTCGAGGAGGTCGCCGAAACCACAGATGTTCTTTACTTTGCCGTAGAGCCCGAAGGCTGTGGCGAAGACGGGGACGAGGATGAAGATGGGGAAGAAGGCGCTGAAGCCCTCACCGAGGGGTGTGAGGACGATGAGGCGGCCGAGGAACTTGTAGAACATGGTGCCTTTCCAGATGTTCTTGTCGGTCATGGTGAGGAAGTTGTAACTTAGCGGGACTGTCAATTTGGCGACTTGCAGGCCGTACCAGGTCGCGGACTCTTGGTATGTGTTCCTTCGTACGAGTGCTCTGTTGCCCCAAATCTTGACCTCGGTGAGACTGTAGAATGCGCAGATGCACATGTAGCACAGCCAGGCGGCGGCAATGATCTGACTGTTGAAGCCAACCGACGACCGGCCATTTTCGTGACGGTGTACAACTGTCCAGCCGATGATGGATAGTTTGGGCCCACCAAAGTCCTGAGCTTCGCGCACACATTCCGACCAGACAATGGATATGGAGGCGAGAATCGTGATGGCCCAAGAGACGTAGGCCAGAGCAGGGATAACATGAACGTGTAGGTAGTAGCGTGTCAGTGGTGTGAGGATAGTCATGCGATCGAAGAGTCCTCTCGAGGTCGGTAAGGCGGCACCTTTGAACTCGAGATGTTTGCTCGCTTTCGAATCGAGGATAGCCTGTGTCCTGACTGCCCTCCGCACAACATGATCCCACTCGTTCTCGAACCGACACTTCGCATGGCGCGCGCGCTTCAACTTCCTCGTCAAGTCCGCCAGGTATCTTTCCGTGATGACTGGAGGCACCGTCGCCGTGCCCATGCGTCCGACGACACCCGCTCTGTTCTCTGGAAGATTGCCCTTCTCCGCCAACTCATCAATCCACTCTTGAAACTCCCGCGCCGTGCCGTTCTTCCTCTGCTTAAGCTGCACGACCTGGTATTCGTACTGATCCAGCTTCTCCAGCGCTTCGGTCAGCCTCTCGTGGACCTTTGGCGCCGAACTCTGTATCCTCTTCAACCTCTCACTAACACTCGCGTACCGAAACAGGCTCCTGGGGAATGCGACGAGTCCATGACCCATGAGGTAGATGCCCAGTATAAGACCCCAAGTGTACGCCAGCGCCATGACCAGACCCTTAAACGTGTCCGTCTCGAATCCATTCCAGATAATCAAATAGATCGAGCCGACGATACTGCACCCTGCAACAATGAGCCAGTACCGCCCATTACTCCTCAGCGCATACTGCAACCTCGCCTTGGGCTCCCTGTACCCACTATCGCAGTACTCGCCCAGCATAGGCAGGATCGCCCAGGTGAGCGCAAACGTGAGCCAGTAGATGATGCGCCATGCCTTGTACACAACCGTGTCATTCAGCCAGATACCCCTCGCGCCATCCGTTGTATCCAACCCAGCACTGCTCGCGAGATCGATCGGCAGGAGCACGACAATGCTGGCCGGCAGCGCTATTGCCAAGAAGACGGGTACGACGACGTATGCGGGTGTGGTGCGGAGCGGGAGGTAGTAGCGGAGGAGCAGCAGGACGGTGCCGCATATGGAGAGGAGGGAGAGGACGAAGAAGGCGGTTGAGCCGGCCGCTGAGGACGTCATCGTGGTGTGTGGTACGGGGTGCGCATAGAAAAGGCCGAGGTTGTGGCGGTGATGGCGCGGATTATGGCTATGTGTGATGACAGTGAAAGGAAGCCTGGGTGTGGCTGGCCCAAAGATAGTTTGTCAGTTGTCGCGACGGACGGCGTGGAAGCGTCGGAACGCTGCTTAATCTCGGAATGCGGAAGGTGCGCGACCCGGTCGGACTACTACTACGTTCTATTATTCAATCTTTTCATCTAGAACTTCATGATTATGTTCACCGCGATTCTCATAGCTATGCACTTGGCACTATGATCTAAACATGCGTACAAGCTAGGTCCCTACTTTCATCCGCGTCGCAATCAGCCGCACGCGTCATGACGAGTCCGCGTCCTTACCCCTGTCCGTCTCATGGTCTTTGTAAGCACATCACGTCGCATCGCCGATCCATCTCCGACGGCAGTTAGCGCAGTACTTCACGAGTGATTGCATCATTTGCCATCGAGAACGTTTGCTACTGCGGGGGGCAGCTGCACACTAATCCACTACTTGTATACAGTACATCTAGAACCAAGCTCATAAAGCTACTACCATCATCTGACAAACCTCGACTTCACGCATAAGTACGTCACCCCGCCCACCCTTCCAGCATCACAACACAGTACTCACAAATCTCCAGATATCTACAACAACCGCCAAAATTTCCTTCCTGCGTCACTTCTTCACGCGCGCCCCCTCGCCCGCCACAATGTCCGCCACAAAGACCAAGGTCCAGTCCATCATCGACGAGAACCCCGTCGCCGTCTTCTCCAAGTCGTACTGCCCATACTGCCGCCAGGCCAAGCAGCTGCTGAGCGACAGCGGCGCAAAGTTCTACGCCATTGAGTTGGACCAAGTCGGTACGTGATAGCTGCGAAACGGTGTATCGAAGAACCACAGCTAACAGGCGCATAGATGATGGCTCCGCCATTCAGTCCACCCTTGGCGAAATGACCGGCCAGACCACCGTCCCCAACATCTTCATCGCCCAGAAGCACATTGGTGGAAACAGCGATTTGCAGGCCAAGAAGGGTCAGCTCAACAACCTGCTCAAGGATGCTGGTGCCGTCTAAATGCCTACCATAAGAGAGAAGCTGTAGCTGCTCCTCGATAGCTGGTCACATAACAAAATGAATGATCTACATCACACACCGTGCACCTCATAATAACGCCAAAGTATGCATTGAAAATCTGCCAGGAATGATTCTAACTGGGTAATCTTTGTGGTTTATTGCTAGTGAGCCCAACTACTAGCCTCACTCAAGTCTCGTAAAACAAAGCTCGAAGCTACACCTACAGGGCTTGCGGCTTGGGTTCTTCCTTCATCCCCAGACTGTTGTCCTGCAGTCTTTCCAGATCATTAACCATCGTTGATGCTATTCATGATGTCATTCTCCACATTCAAGAACACGGGCGAAGCTGGATCTTCTAAGTCTGCATCGCGTCCGTGAAACCTTGTGCGGCCGTCGTCGCAAAGTATCGTACATCCACATCGTCATCTTGCTGGAGCTTTTCGAGGTTCGGCAGAATGCTCTTTGTAATGACATCTGTAGCCTTCTGGCAGCCCTGGCCAGGTGTGCCAGCCTTCTCCAGAGCGATGACGGTACCCTGCTCAGGCAGCTGCTTGAGTGTGTTGATGAGCTGGCCATATGACTTTGCGACGTTGAAGCGAATGTTGGGGATGTCGTCGTTGACCAGCTTGTCCATCATGGGAATGATGGATTGTTCGATAACATCCAGACTGAGAGCGGGTGCGAGTGTTGACACGGCAAAGCAAGTCGTCATTCGGTAGAGGTAGTTGGGGTGCTGGCCCATAGCCATGACCTTGGGAACAATAGCGTCGTTGGCCCACTCTACACCGAAGACCTCCGTAAGCTTCTTCAAGTTCTGAGTGGATGCCTCACGGATCGAGAAAACTGTGTCGCCCAACCAGCTCATGCACAGGCTGCTGAGCTTCTCATCGAAGAATTGTACACCGAGTTGTGAGGCGAGGAGGGGAACGTATTCGATGATGGCAAGACGTACGCGCCATTGCTTGTCCTCGGCGAGTTGGACGATCGCGGGGAGGAGAGACTGCGAGAGGAGCTCGATGCCGATGACGTTGTTGACAGACTCGAGCTTGGAGATGATGTTTAGGCGGACGTCGGGGAACTCATCCTTGAGCATCTGGAGGAACATGGGAAGGAGATGCGAGATGGTCCTGACTCGTGTTAGCAGGTAAGCACGTGGTCACGCGCAGTCGCAACTTACTCTTCCTTTCCAAGAATGGGAGCGAGCCCACTGATCTGGGTGCCAAGTGCGGCGCGCACATGCTGTGATTGATCGGAGACCAGCTCCTCTATGCTGGGCATGACCTCGTGCAGGAGGGTCTCACGCTCCAAAAGCGCACAGAAGCCTGGTAATGGTCAGCCTGTGTGTCGCGCTTTTGCTGCATGTAACGTACCTGGAATTTGTCCTGCGATGGCGCTGCGGACCTCAGCCTCGGTATCCTTGAGGAGCTTGACAAATGCGGGTACAAGGTCTCGGTTGACAACCTCGTCGTCGACGGCTTTTGCAATCTGTACCCGTTAGCGCATGCCCTCTCTCGCTACAAGCCAAACGCACCTTCTCAAATCGGTCCGCCACCATGTATCGCACCCTCCAGCTCTTGTCCTCGAACAGGCTCCGTAGCGCAGTCAGCAGGACACCGTGGCTCGACTGCTGCTCCTTGGGTACTGCTTCGGCGATGGCAATGAGGATGTCGACAGTCAGGAGACGGACGCTGTCCTGGTCATCGGCGGCGAGGTGCTGGAAAAGAGGAATCATTTCTTCAATGACGATGGATGGCGGCATCGCCTTGATGAACTTGGCGAGGTTGTTGGCCGCCTGTCTCCGGACCATGGGGGTATCATCGTGCACTAGCTGGCCGTAGTGCTGCCTGAGGGCTTCTTGTGAGGGTGGTGTAGCGCGAGTGTAGGGGGTCTGGTAGAGTCCAGTCGCGGAGATCTTCGACGTGAACCAGTCGGCTTTTGATAAGCGCAAGACGAGGGGTATGAAGTTCTCTTCAATCTGCTGCTGCGACAGCTCTTCGCAGATCTTGTTGAGCGATTCGACAGCCTGCACGTGTTAGCTGGCGGCCGAGCTGAGGCAATTGTTGCGCGCACCTTCTCTCTGACAAGAGGCTCCTCTATGGCTGCAAGGTTCTCGAGAGGCGACAAAAGCACGTGTGCATGCTCTGGGCCGCCCACATACTCGACAAACTTGCCAAGTTCCTCGCTCAATGCTGTGAGAACCTCGTCTTCATCCTCGACCGACTCTGGATACTGCCGTTAGCCAGTCCACACGTGACGCAGGCGCCCGCCAGGCTCTTACCATCGAGAAAGGGTATGAGTTCCTCTCGTGTCCGCTCGGCGCCGAGGGCGAGGGCAATTGTGTTCAGTCGGTGGATGGCGTTGAGGCGGAGGATAACGTCGTCGTGCTTCAGCTCGTCGATGAGCACGGCGATGGGGTAAAGCTCGTCGTTTTGATTTGCGTCCATGGTTCAGTGTCTGGGGCGGGTTAAGTTTATGAGGGCGCAGTAGGGAGCTCGAAACGCGGGCGTGGTGTTGACGTACCTGGTTGTTGGCGAGGAAGCGAAGAGGGGTGTCAGGGCGCTGAAGGACCAGTCCGAGCTTTTCAGCCACAGGTGCGCCACACTTGCAGATGAGAAGGTACCGGAGGGAAGATGGAACCTGTGTCAGATGGAGATATGGTGTTTAGCTTTTGATTGAGAATTTGGCCCTTTGATCAAAAGTGCTACTGTTTTCGTACATTTCGAATTGGGAGCGTTATTTGACACCTGCCTTTTCCGCTAGTGCGCCACACCTTGGCTCCATCTGAGGAAAGCACGATGCCGTGACTACAGATCTCTTAGCGACATCCACCCACGCAGCTTACGATGTACTTAGCATCCCACTTTACGAAATGCGTCAGGGCTCGCGCATACACACAGAGCCGCGATAGCGCGTGCCGAATGTCTTGTGACATCGTCTAGCGCCTTCCGCTCGCCAAGGCCCTGAGAAGGACCGTTCTACTAGCAAAACGACTTGCTGCCCTCTTGTCTCTTCAACTCTCGGACGAGGAATTTGGATCGGCTCACGATGGACGACGAACACCAACAGAGGCGTGTTGAAAACCAAGGCGCTGCCAAACCGAACGCGACCGAGGACGAACCACTGCTTGGCCGTTCTTCGTCCTCATCACAGGCGTCCCAGCAACTGCCCAAACAGCTTACTACACGTCACGCGTTCGCCGTTCTTGTCACTCTCCAAATCGGCTCAGGAATCTTTGCGTCGCCAGCTCAGGTCGATAGCAATGTACCATCGCCCGGGGCTGCTCTCCTTGTGTGGGTCCTTGGTGGGCTGTTATCATGGGCAGGAGCAGCATCCTTCGCTGAGCTTGGTGCCGCGCTGCCATTGAATGGCGGAATGCAGGAGTATCTGCGCCATATTTATGGTGATACTGCGGCCTTTCTGATGGCATGGGTGTACATCCTGGGTGTGAAGCCGTCGTCAATGGCTATTCAAAGCATCGTCATCGCTGAGTCTATAGGCTCCGTCACGTCCAGTACTGGCGAGTTACCCGACACGAAGATTCTCAAGCTCATGGCTGCCATGGCCTTCATCTCCATGGTGCTGCTCAACTCCATCAACACCCGATTCACAATGCGACTGAGCGAGTCATTCACAGTCTTCAAGCTGTCCACAGTAGGGCTGATCGTCTTGAGCGGCATGGTGGCTGTGGCTGCACATCTGATCAATGCGAACTCTTCGTTTTCCGGGCCGTCCGACTGGTACTCCCGCAACTGGTTCCAGACTAGATCGACAGTGTCGGATGGCCAGACCATCGATTGGGTTTCCATGGGGACCTGGGACCGTTACGGCCACTACTGTGCAGCGATTTACGGAGGACTGTGGGCATACGATGGATGGGACAACGTGAGTGTATGGCCTTACTGACTCAACAGTATGGTCTGACAGTGTGTTCTAGGCCAACATCGTCGCAAGCGAAATCCGCGATCCAGGTCGTGCGCTTCCAAAAGCGATCAAAGCTGCAATGATCGTCGTTCTCAGTTCATTCGAACTCGTGAACGTCGCTTACTACATCCTTGTACCATGGGATAAACTGAGCAGCAACAACGCAGTAGCTGTCGCTGCTGCCACCTCTCTTTTGGGCAGACCTGCAGGCATTCTCGTCACTACCCTTGTCGCCATATCTTGCGCAGGGTCTATCACGAGCAATGTCTTCTCAGTAGGCAGACTAACGATTGCTGCATCGCAACGTCATGTACGTGTTCCTGTACGGAATGCATGTGAGAGATATACTAACGTCGTACCCCGACATGCAGTACATACCTGCAGTGTTCAGCAAGCGAGGACTGCCGATGACGCAGAGGGCTGAAGCAGAGAACAGCATTTTATCCAACCTTGACGCCCCAATGTAAGCCACTCGGGAAACCAGGGTCTGCCAAGACACTGACACGCGTTACAGCTATGCCAACTGTTTAGCCCTGGTCGTTACCCTTGCCTACATACTGACAGGTAGTTTTCGGGCACTTTTGACTTTCGTTGGGATGGCTGAATGGGTTTTCTACGTAAGCACAGTGGCTGGGCTACTTATACTTCGTCGCCGAGAACCGGAGTTGGACCGACCCTATCGTCCGTTCGTCGTCCTTCCCATCATCTTCGTTATTGTCGGCACTCTGGTGATCCTGCGATCCGCTCTTTTTGCGCCGGTGCAGAGTGGAGTGTTGGTGGGACTTCTCGTAGCCGGCGCTCTGATCAGCCGATTACGGAGCACCCAAAGCTCATGAAGATCGACCGACGAATCTGGCATCTACAACGTATGCACCCGTAGGATTCTGCGCCCGGTTTCCACAGGCATTGAACGGTGTTGCGCCTGCAGCATGGTTCTCTCGCTCAGCTGTCTAAGTATAGCCGGGCCAATCTCTCTGGTCTAGACGGTGGCAAAGCACAAAGTTCGATTGATCCACCAGCCCTCATGGTTCGGGTAAGATGGATGTGGAGCTGACATATGGAACCGATGCGCTAAGCAAGGTTTAATTACCTAGCCCAACGGCAGGCTACCTTCCCCGCAACTTAATTTTGACTTCGGTACCGGCATCAAGCATGATCGATCCACATGCTGTCAATTTCACTCTGCTAACTTTGTTCGTGCCTGCCAATCACTCATCTAGCACTATATCCGGTGCCGCATCCGACCCTTTGGTAGTACTACCTCGAGTTGCCCTGGCGCCGGGTCATGCGGGTTACCCAATCAGACACATATGGCTAATACGGCGCCATATACGTACAATGGTCGACGTCCGTCTTTGCCGGACATCAGCACTATGACGAAGCCTTATGGCGAACGAATATACTTTTCGTAACGAGGCATGATCCCGAGACCCACGAGGCGACAAGACCCGACCGTACGCTTGCGTTGTGACAGCAAACCACACCGTACCTTGCAGGACGATACCCATCTCCCAAGATTAGGTCCCAGAGCGCTTCTCGATGCGGAGGCTGTCTATCTTAATCAGCATACATACAACCCGTATTGCTGCATCTGATGCAAGGAGACGCTGTATGATGAGCAAAGACTCATCACTCATTTTATCCACTCGCCGTTGGTAAGCAAAGAAATTTCCCAACTAGTGATGTGACAGATGTCACAAACTTACTTTCGGGTCACGATGCTGCAACTACACTAGCTAGTGGGTCATCAGCGTGAGGGTTCACAACACACGCTCACGCCTAAACGCATCGATCCCCGGTCCATCGCCGTGCTCGCTCCTTGTAGAGCGTCGATCGTGACTCAGGACGTCCAGAGTACGAGCAAGCGACATCATTTGGAGTTGCGGGGAAGCTCTTGGGCATCGCGTAGCTGCATGTCTTACAGCACATGCAAAGAATGTATGGCACTTCCGAGGAAGATCAAGGAAAACCATACCCCCTCGGGCCACTGGGTAAAGAACCTTTATCGATTTTATTGAGGAATGCAGAGCCTCGTCGCTGGCATTGGTGGAGGTCCAGTGTTTTCTTATTGCTCTGCAGATGGTTTGGGGAAGCAAAGAGCCGAGACGGGACTCGGAGTGTCGTACAGCGTCCTGCTGCGACCTTGCAAGGCACATTCCACGTTCAATGAACCGGGGACGAGAACAACCGCAATTTAGGATACGAGAAGACGGACGGAGATACTCCTCGGCACTACTCAGACCGCCAAGCGAACGGGCCTCGAAGTAATGTCAACGAAGAAGTATAAAGAAGGCAGACTCTGGACTTCAAGTTGAGCATCCACAGCATCAAGCATCATCTCAGCTTCTTACCTTCACTTCCACCAACTCTTCACTCTCTACCAACCAAACAACTTCCAACCATCAACATGCGCTTCTCCATCCTCGCCTTCATTGCCGGTGCCGCCGCCGCTCCCTTCGCTTCCACTGGAACAGAGCCCGTCTGCCCCGATGGCCTCTACAACAGCCCCCAGTGCTGTGCCACTGATGTTCTTGGTGTTGTCGGCTTGAACTGCGCAGTTCGTAAGTCTTTGCCTTCCATCCCTCCACTCATACACGCAATCATGCTAACGTTGCGATCCAGCCGCCACCACTCCCACCAGCACCACTGGCTTCATCGCCGGCTGCGCTGCCGCTGGCAACCAGGCCAAGTGCTGCACCATCCCCGTTGCCGGCCAGGCTGTCTTGTGCCAGGACGTTAGCCCCGGTGCCGGCGCCCCCGGTGGTGGATCTCCCCCCGCTACCACTCCCTCTCCTGCTCCTGCTCCTCCTGCCGAGAGCCCTGCTGTGCCCTCCGGTTGCCCTCATTACTAGATCAAGAAGTTGGCGGTGAATCAGTGGGAATTTGATGGTCGAGGCGAGTAAACATGGAGCCAAACTGGAAGACATAGGGGGAAAGCACACATATAGCTGTAGTCATCGTCAATACAATCTGCAGTTGTAACACCAGTCTGACATTTCAATTCTCGCATTTTGATTGATTTGATAATATGTGGTACTGCTGCATCGTGACGCAGCTTGTACTATGGTGGTTGATGGTTGTCGTGGAATGCGGGGAAATGAAGATCGCGCTGGGCGGGTGAATCTCCCGGCGCACTGCGACCGTTTCGAAAGGGGAAAGTGGGTCCTTAGCACGGGCCAATGCGTCCTAGGTCATCGCGATTTTGCGCTCTCGTCCGTCCCTCCACCAGCGTTGCTGCTTTCTGTTCAGATTTCCTCGTGCGTCGCGCTCGCGCCATGCCATAGCTGTTTTCAAATAATTCCAAGACGTGCACACAAACGCATGGCGACCTCATTTCGTTCTCTTCGACGTGCAGCGTCGTCGGCCTCACCAAACCTAACAACCACCACGTGTCAAAACCGTCCGAGCGTCGACGCCGTTCGCAAACACAGTTTTGTTCATTCCAGAATGTCACATGGAAGGACTTCAGCTGGCACTAGGGGCTACGTAGCGCACCACCAGCACGTTGGTGGCTGCTGACGTGGATATTCGCCTTGTGTTGTCTTCTCGCCCTCGGGATCCGTGCACCACGCTTGATTGGTTGATACAGTAGCTGAAGCTCTAGGGCTGAAGCTCACCATGCCCCGCGCTCCAACGCAGGAGGACTGCACTCACAGAGTCATCTGCTGTTAACTTTGTTGGACCATTGAATCGTCGCACCATGGCCTACAAGGTGCTTCTAGTCTCTTTGCTATTCACAGGCCCAGCTTTGTACCTTGCGTATCTACACGCAACTCTTTCCAGGAAGGTGCAATGTCAGACCACGCCTTACCTTCAAGACAAGACGATCGCCATTCCCAGCATCGCACGAACGAGGCCGGCAGACTACATCGTTCATCATGAATGCGCGAGTAAGACAGTCGCCAGAGAATCTTTTGGGGGTTCAAAACCAGAAGAGCTGCTGATGGTGTTCCTCCGACACACCATGGCTATGTTTTCCACGCGTCCTCCTGCATGGGGTATCTGGCATATGATCAAAGACGCTAAAGATAGAGAATCCTTCAACGCAGCATATATCCGCTCCCTCCGATTTGCACCTGGAGATCGCGTCTGCGGGGTTTACGTGGTGTCTTCTCGAGACAGACTACGAAGAGTGTAAACCTGCAGGAAACGACGCTCGGTCATGCTACAGTGGGAAGGTACGATGTGACGTTGCCTTGGCACGGCACGACACTGTTTATTCGACCACACCTTCCAACTCAAGGCACCAATGTTACCTGGAATACAATCAAAACTGTCCCGATACGGATATATCGGGAGTTTGTGGCAGGGGCCAAGGACGATTGATAGGCTGCGAGCTGTTTCGCCCCAACACACGTGGGTAAGCTGCATCAACCGCCCCCATTTTCGGTTCCCGATGTGGTCGCACCTACCTGCAGCGACATATGCATTATCTGGGAGTTCTTTCGTGGAGCCTCCTTCATCCTGAAGTTTTGGTCGTGCCTAATACCCATTACCATCAGATCGTCAGTCATGTCAGGTAGCCTCGAGGTCGCCGCGGGGATCTTCGCGATCATCGGCGTAGCCGATGTTGTTGTGCGAATGGGAAGGGAGGCTCACGGATTCCTACGCGACATCGCAGGTGCGCCAGAAGAGATTGATAAACTTTGTACTACCGTCAAAGAGACTGCGCTACTGGCCGAAACTGTGAAACAGCTTCTCGATACCGTGGCTTGTCGGAAACAACCCAACGCGACGAATCACATGGTAGCGCTTTTCGAATCTGCGCTCAAAAGCTTGCAACGCGAATTACAAAACTTGAGGATACTAAGCGCGAGATTTAGGAGTGGCGGCAAGACATGGAGTAGGGTGAAGTACGTTCTGGATGAGCGCAAGATCAGCAAGATGTTTAACAATCTGGAACGATCGAAAAGTCTACTAGCAAACTCTTTGCATGTTGCAAGCAGGTAAGCATCTAGTCACATCATCTAATGACGTTATTTTGACCAGGCTCCTAGGCAAAGATCAGACGATCAACACCTGGAGCTACTGCAAAGGCACGACACAAACCAAGCCACATTGATTCAAGGACAACAACTCCTGGGACGTATGTCGGTCCATCACTACCAGGAAACAAAACGGACGTCGAAGGTCCTTGCAATCACCCACCAGGAGCAATTGAGAGAGCATCAAAAGACTCGCGAAGTCTTATCAGAAAAGATCGGCGATGCCATAGCCGCTGAGTTTGAGAAGCATCGCATCCCTCGCACTCAGAGATGGATGAGAAATATCTTCTTCTTTGGTGAACGTCGTGACATGATCATGGCCTATCTACTTCTCGTCAAACCGCATCTAGAGGCAGCATTCAGAAACCTGCTGACCGATGGTATCGAACGGTTTTCACCTCACTATGTCGATTGGTTACGATACGAGTTCGACCACCTTGTAGCATCAGCATCGCAAGAAGAAGCGACAAGACACCACGGATCTTCCGCAGCCTCTTTCGACCGTTGGCACTACTCTGAGGAGACAATGCCACATCATTCTAGGGCATCTGGGCGTGCTATTGAAGAGTCAAACACCAGTTCGGATACGCCCGAAGCAGACTACGCAAACCTCTATCTCAGCGCGCCCGTAATCGCGGGCCAAAGGGCATATACACAAACTACTCCCTTCGGTAGTCTACGCATACAGTCTCCTCGACGAGCGGTCAAAGCCAAGTTCAAACGTCCAAACAACGAGGCCAGTTTCACGTTCACTTGTGGTATTGGCCAGTCGGTCCACGCCATTCACGCCCACTTCCTTCGTAACGTAGCTAATGCGTCGAACCCAGGGCTCTGCGCTCAACTCAGTGTATTCACATTGGCTGAGTCCGAGACGCATTACAACAAGCTTTTTGCATCTGCTGGTGTCGAAGAGATTGATGACGCATTACGGAGAGGCGTCATCTCTCCATATGAGATTAACCGTGAAGGAAGAAATCTATGTCTATATGTAAGCTTTTACTAAGGGTCTCTAATACAGTGATGAAAGAAGCTGACTTGCACAATTTAGTATGCTGCAGAGAACACACGGGTAGATCTGCTCGACTATTTGGCAACCCAAGGTATCGGAGTATCGAACCTGAAGTAAGCAGCTTCGATACCCTGCAGCAACGTTTTCCTAACGCACACTAGCCACGATGTCAGCATAGTCGCGGGTCTCTTCGTGCGCTCTATAGTCGACGACGACCGCGCCCCGTTCGAGAAGACCGTCGATTATATTATTCCCCAGGTTTACGAGTCATCTTCATTCCTCTTTGAGACGACAATGGACATGCTATTCTGGGATTTCTACCAAGGACGACCCCGTTCTCTACTGCGGCAACAAATCCAACGATTGCAGGAAGAGAGCCTTATCTCCGACTCTGTACTGATGAATGACGACCCGTGGGACTGGCCCTCAGTATCGAGCATCATGGCTCCACTCTTCGAAGTCGACGCTGCCTACATCAACACGATTGGTAGTCTTGGCCGCAATAGAATACAGCGTTCCTACCGTGTCATTCATTATGGAAGTAGTCCAGGAGACCTGGCTGCAGCCGAAGAGATCGCCACCGCGTTAATAGGAGCGGGTGTCGATGTACATCATCGTGACCACGACGGCTTGACGTCGAGTATGTACGCTAAGCGCTGTGGCGCATGGGGTGGATGGTGTAGTGCGCTCGCGAGGAATGGGCTACGCGTTGAAGATGTAGTAAGAGAAGAGGATGCGGATTGGCTTTTGGACGAGGGTTGGAGGGATGTCATGATAGAAAAACATGGCGAGCTGGCGGTCACGGGCTAGTGGGTCAGCGCTCATCACTTCTCGATCCTAAGGATATAGTATCGCAACGACGACATATGGCAAGCAGGTCCACAGTGTTGTCAGTCTACCCACGGCAATAGCGCTGGAGCGGTGTGATTGAAAGTGGAGAATTGATAGCTAAGCACCAAGTAACAGAATCGCGTAGACCATGCAGTGGTGGACTTCTTCGTCCATTTTTGCAAGCTAAGACCATGATGTGCTGGACCATGCATAAGGTGATCCTTGGGGCCCTGATGTGGTTTCGTTAGAATTCGGTCTTGGTGAGGTCTGGGTTGCTTGATCACCGATCATGGCCAGCCATACAGCTCTCGAACGATCTGTCGGCCATGCCACGGCAATGGAGAGATGAACTGCTAAATACATGGGGTTTGGAGAGAAGTCTGGAAAAGAACATCTGGGGGACAGGGGTGGATGGTGAGGGTGCGTCTGTGCTGGCGTACCTATCCAAGGGGAAATTCATGATGTCATCACTTCTTTCCACTTTGGGCCACTGGTCACATACGTCTTCCATGTCTAAACCACCAACTCTCAGCTTCGATACGTATTGTTACGCGATGACAAAGTCCTGCACTCTCTGTTCCAAAGCCCGCGACGTCCTCGTGCGCTGCCAGATCGACGAATCGCAAAAATGGCATTTTGTCTGCCCTGGTGCATGCTGGAAATCGGTCTCTGGTGGAGTTGAAGACGCAAAAGGGATGCAAGAGGAATACCCATATTACCGTTATGGGGGCATGGTGAGTTGCTGAAAGATTTCAGGGGAAAGAGAGGCGGCTGATGTGAGGTCGCGTATAGTGGAAGGATAGAAGTGCCGATGGGCCGGTCAGCGCGAAGAAACCAAAGAAAGTCAAGGAGAGGCAAAAAGAAGAGATGAAAGCTAGGGAAAGAGGCGCAGAGGCTCAGGGTGGAACATGAATAATACTATCGGTAGGCAAATATGCTCGTTTCTTGATCGGATGTGGTAACACGCTAACCATGACAGCCCTATGACAGGGTGTCCGATACCGACACCAAATTTATACACTATACCGAAACTTCCTGTTGTGGAAGTCGGTAGTATCCTCAATGGAATTCACATCGCTCGAATTGATGCCTTGAGCGTGTGAGCTCTCCGCTTCTTCGCGATCGCGTTGGGTGTTCCGCCGTAAGAGCAGGGCTCGCAGGCAAAGCGCTAGCACAACTTGAGAGACCGCGCATCCCAAGATCATCTTCACACCGGTCTCGTATTTTGGGGCTTCCTTCGCCAAGAAGGCTTGTGGACCTGAAGTAGGTGATGTTAGTAACCGCGGTTCTGAGATGGGGTTTGATGGTGTAGTGAGGCTTACCGATGATGTTACCAACACAATAACCCAGAAAGACAAAAGCTGTGCTAGTAGTACGCTTGGTGTAGCCGCCTACGTTGGATGCCGGAAATTGAAGCGCAATTACCAAAGAGCCAACGAAGGCACCAATCTGCCTTTGTTAGAAACGTCTCCGCAGAGCGACAAATGGTGAAGACGAACCATGTAATAACCCGCCAAACATCCAGCCAGATTAGTGCGTGGAAGTTGCCAGATCAGACATGCGCCGACGATCGTTGGACAGAGGTAAAGAGCCATAATGTATGTGCGCGCGTTCGGCAGTCGAGAGGCGAGAAAAGGGCCTGTGAAAACCCAGAACACTTGAGCGAAGCCCTGCGGGATGCCATACAGTGTTGTCTTGAGTGGATCACCTCCGGCTGCATCCTTGACAATTAGCTTGCCGAAGTTCGCAGTGCCACCGTTGATCATTTCGTTGAGCGTGACAAACAGAAAGAGGATCCAGATTTGCGGGTCCATCAAGGCCTCCCAGACCTGAGGCAGCTTGATCTTGCGATTGTACACTCCGGTGCGATTGCTGGCGGCGCGCGCGATCAGGAGAGCCTTCTCTTCGACAGAAAAGCTCTTGGCTGTCATGATGTTGTTCGGCAACCTGAAGAAGAGGACTACAGACCATAAGACGGTCATACCTCCACAGATGATGTATATGATCTTCCAGACGACGAAGCTCTTCGCATATCCGGCGCCGTAGAAGAGGATGCCCCCGACGGCACTACCGAGGCCGTTGAAGCAGTAGAACGTACCCGCCCTTGCGGGTTGTTGTTTTCCTACGTACCACATTCCGACGATCTGCAACAGTAAAGAAAAAACGTCAGTGTGTGTACGGCATGTCACCTGAAGAGCAAGACTCACCATCATAAACGCGGGCGTCACAACACTCTCGAAGACACCCAAGAGGAAGCGCATGACAGCGAAGCCCGCAAAGTTGTGCGTAGCAGCTGTAAGTAGCATAATGGAGCCCCAACAGAAGCAGAAGAGCGACACCACTCGGCCGGTTGGAAAGTGCTGCGCAAGGTATGCTGATGGCCATTCAGCGAGCAAGTAGGCAAAGTAGAAGATCGACGCCAGCCAGGAGTACTGATCACCGGTGATGCCAGTAGTTTCGAAAAGGTCGAAGACGGCGGAGTAGCCCATTGCTTGCTTGTCGATGTACTGGAGGAAGTAGGTCCCACATAGTAGTGGTAACAGCAACAGGTCGACCTTTCTGGAAACGCGCTTGTTGGCTATGTCGTCTTCAAGGAGCTCAGCCATGTACTCCGGTGTGATATTATGTTGCCTCAGGAACAGGTTTGCTTCATCGAGGTCTTCAACTTCACCCACGATAGCGCTTTCTTGCTTGTGAAGAGAGTTCGCGTCCATGCTGCTGAGCTGAACCTCCATGTCTTTTGATATGGTCGGTGTTTTGTCGTCGCATCTCGTGGTATTCGGCTCCGTCGACATGGCTGAAAACGAGGGTCGACAATCAACAAAGTGAGTGATCTATGCGTCGGGGACCAGAGCAGCCATACGAGGATGCTTGCAGTAGAGCTTTAACATAACTTCGGATGAGATACCCGCGTCGAACTACCCCGCGACATCAACCATTCAATGCAAATGAACGGAACCCATGTAGGATTCGATAAGAACGCGTGATAGCGGAAGACAGGCGGCCGATCGCATTGCCCAGAGGACATATCCGGGACTCGTTGCTACCTTGTTATCAGAGTGGGCCTGTATTCGCCTGCAAGCTGGCGTCAAACCTGGATAAGGATTGAAGAAGTGGATCATCGCCCTGGTAAGTGACCTGGAAAGGATGCAGCAGATTTGTGAACATGCCATCGCCCGACGGCAATACTTCGGCAGTGATAAGGGAGTCGCATGGCAGATGTCAGATACCGGTAGCGCCCCGCGGCATTCGTAAAGTGGTGGTCGCAAGCTGGGGTCGCATCCTAGTGACCACCAGTACCCGTTAGCGGCTCCGCCATACCTGCATCGATTGTGCGAGAGCTCCGAAGACGGCATCGATAATGCTGATACCGAGCACAACATTGAACGATATGTCGCTGCGACTAGGTAGCTATGTGCTTCAATTGTTCGAATGTAATTGGTACAGGTTGTAGGAAGCCTTCGTTAAAATCGAGTGACGAGACTTCGATTTCCGGTTTCGAGCCTGAGAGGGGGCATGCCAAGTCTTTCTGCAGACTGCACGAAAGCCACGTCTAGTCATTCATCGCGGCCTGGACGAACTTCCCCTAGGATATTGATATATTTCGGGTGCAGATACGCTTCCCCCAACTTTCGTTGTTTGATGTCCGTGAGGTTCGTGAAGATGGCGCGATGGCAGTGAGGACAGGAGGATTCGGTGGACGGTGCAGCTGCAGCCGAGGTCTTCGCCCAATCGAGCGGCACTATCTTATCGATAACGACACCGCGAACCTCGCAGAAATCACAATCTCGCTCCATTCAATGCGATCACCAGAATGGCGAACACGCTCAAGCCTTCCAGCCAACAATTGTCGGTAGCGTTGAGTTCCCCGGCGGAGAACTCGCGGCTCGGGCTTGGCATCGATGCTGCATATCCGACCCGACTACTTAAGCCAGACGAGCCTAGTGAATGCTTGTGCGCCTCAAGAAAGCGTCCTATTCCTTCTAAAACCTGAGAACAGAGACTTGCCTTCGAAAGGTTCACGGGAAGCTGGAAATATTGAAACTGGAAAATGCCTAACATCATCGTAATCGGGTACGCTTCGTTCCGTTTCTCGATAGCTGTCAGCTCGGTCATACTAACGCTTCTTGGTGTAAAGAGCAGGTGTCTCCGGACTGACCTCAGCGTATCTTCTCTCCAAAGATCCAAGTAACAGAATTGCGGTCGTAGCCAAGCATATGCCCGGCGACTCCGATATCGAGTATGCATCACCATGGGCCGGCGCAAACTTCATGCCGTAAGTATACGCGAACAGCTGGGTACACAATCAGCTGACATATGTTGTGCAGAATGTCTTCAGAACCACAAAATCGCTATGAACGTAGAACATGGCCGCAACTCAAAAGATTAGCAACAGAAGTACCAGAAGCTGGTATTCACCTACAGAGTGAGCATACCCTCTCACGGCCAGACCACAATAGCATACTCAAACAAAAGCAGAATGCCGCATTTACCGCCGAAAGCAAGACATGAAGAAGCTGCAAAGCGGCGGCGCCACATCCTTCAACAACGTCTTTACTGAAAACCCCTGGTGGCGCGAACTAGTCGACGACTATCGCAACCTCCCCTCCTCCGAGTTGCCATCAGGAATGGCATCAGGCAGCGAATTCGGCTCCGTGTGCATCAACCCCGCTCTCTATCTCCCCTGGCTCGTAGGCCAATGCCGCGCAAACGGAGTGGAATTCTATCGGAAAACTGTATCGCATATATCTGACCTGCGGTCTCCTTGGATCGAAAACTTCAAGCCAGACATCATCGTCAACGCGACTGGGCTATCAGCTGGGAAACTAGGGGGCGTTGAAGACAAGACCTGCTACCCGATCCGCGGCCAGGTCGTGGTAGTAAGAAACGTAGCACCAGCCATGGTGTTCGTATCCGGCACGGACGACAGCGAAGACGAGGCTTGCTACATGATGACGCGAGCAGTTGGCGGCGGAACAGTACTGGGAGGCACCATGCAAAGCGGAAACTGGGAGAGTCAACCCGATCCCAATATCGCTAGTCGCATCATGAAGAGGGCGGTTAGTTTGTTGCCTGAGCTGACGGATGGGAAAGGGCCAGAGCATCTTGATGTTATCCGGTATGGTGTGGGGTTGAGACCGGGAAGGGAGGCTGGGGTGAGGCTTGAGAAGGAGAGGATTGATGGAATTTGGGTTGTGCATAACTATGGGCATGCGGGGTGGGGATACCAGGGCTCGTTTGGGTGTGCGGAGGAGGTTGTAGGGCTTGTTGGTGAGATTGGGATGCAGGCTAAACTGTGATGTTGACTGCTAGTAGCGGAAAGATCAAAATTACTGCTGAGACAGTTCAACCTTGGACCACCAAAAGTCACTCTCCTCCTTCGCATACGTGTCGTCAACTATGATAGCCGGCTCACCAATGGTCTCTCCACCAATCAACTCCTCATTATCTCTCCCAAAGATCATCACCTTCGGATCCGCTCTATCATAGCTCTTCCATTCCGTTCTGTTCGCATATGTGCCCTCGAGTCCGTTCGGAGTGCCCGTACAGATAAAACTAGTGATATATGCGTGAAGGATACCCGACAATTCGTCCTGGCTCTTAGACTTCGCAATAAACTTCGGGTCTCTCATTTCGTAGAACATGTTGTCCGCGTGACGAGCACCATCGACGATGTCGCGTCTCATTGCCCAGTGATACAGGTATACAGGTGCATCTTGGCTGGCGAAGAAAGCCGTTTGACGTACCGGGGCCACATATGCGTAGTGCGCGTAAGCCGCCTCGATGCGTTTGTACATGGGACCGACACCGTGTTCCAGCCGCGTTTCTTTGTAGGTCGACTCAGGTACTTCAGTCGGGTCAGGGTACAACTTGTGTATCGTTTGGATATCTTCATCGCTCATCTGCGGCAGCAAAGTCTTCCAGAAATCCAGGAACTCGGAGGAAGTCGACATCTTCTTATTGACGTATAGTGAGCCTTCGTTTCCTTGAAATCCGGTCATGATGGGCATCTTGTACCATTTGCCCGTCCGCCATGCATCGATTGGACGGCGACGGATGATTTCGTTGTCGATTACCGGTTGGAATGCCCAGCGTAGACTGGGATTGTACTTTTGGAATACCTTGGTTTGGGCCTTGGCAATTGTGGAAGTGGGAAGGTTGCGTAGGAAACTGAAGACTTCCGACTCTGGTATAGTTGAAGGACATTCAACTTCTTCCAAAAAGTCTTTGAACTGCATCTCGTGGATCTCTGCGTCGGGGTTGCGGACAGCGCGGGATGTCGGAGCGCCTGACTCAATGATGACACGGTGAAACTTGGGCTTTACACCCTCCTCATAGTTTAAAAGATGATGCCCTATCTAAGCGAGCGTCAGTAAATTTGATCAGGGTATCGAGCGGCTCAAACATACCGAATGCGCGCCGGCCGAGAGCCCTATTAGCGTTACATTGTTCTTGTCGCCACCAAAATGCTCGATGTTCTCTTCGACCCAGTCAAGCAAGCAAATCTGATCCTTCAAGCCCAGGTTGAGTGCGCCTTCTGCAGCGCTCAGCTTTGATGGTAGGAATCCCAACGCTCCTATGCGGTAACCAAACGATACTGCGATGAAGGGCGACTCGGACCATCCAACCATAGAAGCTGTATCGTGCATCGCAGCATTTCCTCGATTGAAGGCTCCCCCATGAAGGTAGACTGCAACTGGCAGAGCGGACGCTTTGTCGGGTTGAGCTTGCCGGAAGACGTTCACTGTGAGGCAGTCTTCACTTTCCTCTAATTTCGGTCCAACTATCATGAGCTGCTGTGCTGGAGCTCTTGGGCCGAAGTTTGAAGCATCTATAGTGTCTTGACTAGGTGCTACCTTTTGTGGTGGTCGGAATCGGCGTTCACCTGTTGGCGGTAAAGCATAGGGGACTCCTCTGAAGGCTTCGACGGCCCGTGGATAGTCGCCCTGCAAGGTCGTACCTAAGAGAGTACCCTGTGTAATTTTTACTTCCGGTCTCGTCATTGCGAAAGATGCTGTGTGAATTGCTAGCAAGTTGTCAGTATGCGACGAGGCCAAGCCAAGTCTTTCGACATACCTATGAACTGTAAATCGTATGCTCAGTAATTCAAGTGATACCGGTGCTCTGAACTGTTTGGATATGTTAGTCTAAAGCTGACGTGGTACTCAAATGCCGATGTCAATAGGCAGCCGTTGGAGTATGAGCACCGGCATCGGCTAATGCCCCACCCTGCTATCTAAGGCCCAGCTCGCTGCGGGTACTGCGGGCAGCGACCTTCCGAACGTGCATACCTATCGCAGGGACCACACGTCGGATCTATTCGGTCAGTTTGATGTTACACTAGGAGCGGCTCGGCGTTGATAAGGTTACTAGGCATCTTCCCATCAATACTGTTTAATCGCATTGATGGCACCCGACCTATCCCTACCACCTCAGGCCCCGGAGCTCGGTCAATGCGACGACTTCAACTGGAATCGCGCCGCGTTTGCTGTCTACACCTTTGTCGACGGGGTATTACTTCAAGATGTCGCCTCGACTCTTGAGAAGCAGTGGTTAGAGCAGGGCAACGAGGATCATCTCGTTCGACCTGCGCCTTCCACATCAGAGCTTAAGACACTCCAAGAAGTCTTACAGGCTCACATAGCCTTGGAAAAAGGGGCAGACAGCGAAACGGATGAATTAGAGTGGTGGCCGACTGCGTTCATCGTCGTGGTTCGAAAGGACTGGAAAGAACCTGGAGGGTTGCTGTTCGTGTTCGCAGACGACGAGAACGATTACAAACTGGACAAGTTCTTTTTCAAGGTCGATGATGCGTACATGATGCTTTCGAGTCTGAGCTTCCAGGATGAGACTGAGGCTGGGAGTAAGGAGGCATACGCCCAAGGGTACTACGATGACGCAGAGTGGAGGAGCTACCCGACACTCCCGCAACCTGAACGACGATGAGACACTCACAGATGAGAGGCATCGCAAGTATTGTGTACCAAGGAGGCGTACGGCCATAAGCCCCAGAGTGAATAGAAGGCTAAGCTGATTACTGTTATGTATCGTATTTGGTCCACTGTGATGTTACTATTGCCACGAGAGTTTGCGCATGCTCGGTATAGATGTACAAAGCCTATAGGCGGTTTCGGTAGTAGAAGCATTGCCGCGGCGGGCGCCAGGACGTGCCACGAACTGGGCTCGCCTGAGAATGTACTTTTCCTGCGTCGATAACGCTGACGGAATTGTCGGGCTCTTTGTAGGGTACCACCCAGTCACACCATCGCTGTTCGGTCTCCGTCGACAGTGGGTGGAGATGATGATGCGTTTGTTTCCAAGGTCGCGCTTGGGTGGACGGCACCTGCCCAAAGCTGGCGCGTTGCCGAGGCCCGGCCAATCCATCCAGGCACCTCTATGAACGAGCACTATTCTAACATTTCTAACAATCAACGACACTAAGTGTTTCGTAAACGTACTTCACACAGAGACCGCCGGATATTCTTGCTGCTGTGCTAATACAGTTTGCGTGTTACCACCTTGAGGAAAGACTGCGTAACGGAAGGTATGCCGACAGCTCGTGAACTCGACGAGCTGCAGCTGATATGCAATAGCTTTATCGAAAAACCTATTCTTACCTTCTGCACAGCCTACTGACTCAAGACGAGTAGTTTGGTGAAGTTTTGACGAACTTACAACTTATGTTTAGTCGGAATGGTGATGTTGCTATACATAGGTCTTCATGCAGCGGCCCCGGGGGGCTCTGCTGGTCGCTCCTCTTGTGGGACCCACTAGAGCTTCATGCAGTTGCGGATAGCTCCATTGGCGTCGATAGCCAACACAAGCGCCGGCACCCGTGTTGAGATGGCACTGTTCCGAAGATGGAGTGATGCGGCGGTTCTTGAAACAGATGAAGGTGATGGTGTTAAGGTGAGCAGAATTTGAGGTATCAACAGCATGTTTGCTGCATGCGCAGGATGGGTGCTGGGTTGCGTGGACGGCATCTTCGGTACAGACCACGATGCACCAGGCACGAAGATGTTGGTGGCGATTGTATGAATCTCTAGCTCCGATCGCAAGTTGCTTGTAGTTCTTGAGCCAGTGGTAGAGTCTAACGTCAGCCAAGCTGCACCACCAAACGCCGTTGACATGTTCAATTGGGTGGAGGGGTAGACCCTTAGGGCTTTCTCTCGCGTGCGCACAAGGATGGCAAGTCGAAGGATGTATTCGAGCCTGCATACTATCCCCGTCATCAGAATAAGCCCTAGGAGAGTTGTTGTTACCTCGCGAAACTATCGATTCCAAGGGATCCCGCTGCGGTTGGAGCTGTACTCGCATGTGAGCCAACGTCAGTCGAGCAGTCACCGGCGGCAATGTAGACGCAGACACCAACCAGCGCATAGACTAGGCCGCCCAAATAGGGACCCTTCACATCGGGAGTAGGAGATGAAACATAGCTTGGAGCCAGTGATAAAAAGAGCAACCTCAGCGCTTGCGGAAGCACTCAACAACCCGCCTCGCATCCTGTCTCGTGGCATCCTCCCAACCTCAAGGTACGGGCATGGGATCATCGTCCACGCCGCAACACTCTGGCCGCACTCCTTGCACACACGCTGTTGCCGACCTTTGATCGAATTTGCTCCACGTCATTGGCTACACCTCGGTAATTCCTTATTATTAGTCCACGCGTCAAATGAAGGTTGGAGGTGTCGAGGCTGTTTGGAACCGCTGGATAGCGGCCTAGTCCCCTTGTCGGCAAGCCTTGCGCGCACGCGCCTAGCCGCTCTCCACCACCGTCCTGAGCCCCTCCAGCACGCTGAGGTCTTGAAACCTAAAGACCCGCTGCCTTTGTCACTCTGGCCGCCCGTCGTCCGCCTGATCTTGGAAGAGCTATCTCTTAGCCCCCCGAAACCCGCCCCCTAACGGAGCCCTCCCCACTCCACCGAGTCGCGCCTGCCGCCTGTCAAGCCGCACCTGCCTGTGACTCGTGGCCCAACGTCACTCGTGCCTAAACCCGAGCGGCCTCACACTCCACCGCACCTCACCTCCTCGTATTCCTCCCCCTGAGACGTCGACCGCGCGAAAGACCGCCTCTTTGATCCGGCTTACGGCAGCGACCCACTCTGTTGGGACCGAAGACGATTGACGTGCCACCTCAACACCACTCACTTCCCTCGTTATCTCCGGGGCCAGCATCGGTTCAGACTCTGCGGGAGCCAACGTAGATGCAGTCATTCAACAACGGGCCTTCGCCTCACCCACAGCCCAACATGTCGTCCCCCGCGCCTCTGCTGCGACCACCCATCCCCGGCGCGCGCCCAGGGAGGAGGGGACCGCCCCAGCTTGGTCTATCCATACCACCATCGCCGAACGCACGACCTGTTACCAACGGTGCAGGTAACGGCATACCGACCCTGAACGCGCCTCAGCCCCGTCATGGCCCGAAGCTAAGCGTCGTTACTCCCATGGGTTCCAGCAATGCACCACAGGAAGGACGAAACGCACGAGCTCCCCCGCCGCTTATAATGCCACACCAAGGACTGTCAGCATCAGGCTCGAGCGACACGAGCGCACACTCAAGATCGGGTAGCTTTGGCGAGGTGCAAGCAAATGGTTCTGCTTCATCATACCATGCGGCACTGGGATTCATGGGGGTTCAAAAGGCCACAGATCCCATTTCGGCAATATCCCAAGGAGGAAGCGAGGGCGCGCCTTCCATGGAGCGTGCAAACAGCAGTCAGCCTCTACCAGATCTAGATACTATGGCTCTAGAAAAGGGTCGGCCATTGGAGGTGGATGATCTAGATGACGCAGCCTGGAGAGCGGCGAGCGCACGAGGAATGATTGAGGAGAAAGGAAGTCTAGGAGAGGGCGCTGGTGGTGCTGTCACAAAATGCATACTCAAGGGCGGAAAAACTACGTTTGCATTGAAGGTATGCATGGTCTCAAACGATGCTTGGGACTCAACTAATTGTATTCCAGATCATCACAACGAACCCCGATCCCGATGTCAAGAAGCAAATCGTACGAGAATTGTCTTTCAACAAGAACTGCGCCAGTGACCACATCTGCCGTTACTACGGTGCTTTCATGGACGACAGCACAGGGACCATCAGCATCGCCATGGAGTTCTGCGAAGGAGGATCGCTCGATGCAGTATACCGCGAGGTCAAGAAGCTTGGAGGCCGCACAGGCGAGAAGGTCCTTGGCAAGGTCGCCGAGGGCGTGCTGAATGGACTGACATACCTCCACTCTCATCGCATCATACACCGGGACATCAAGCCGAGCAACATCCTATTATGCCGGAATGGTCAGGTCAAGCTCTGCGATTTTGGTGTATCCGGAGAATTCGGAACCAAGGGAGACGCCAACACTTTCATTGGAACCTCATACTACATGGCACCAGAGCGCATCACCGGGCAAAGCTATACAATCACTAGTGATGTGTGGAGTCTAGGTGTTACTCTACTCGAAGTCGCGCAGCATCGCTTCCCGTTCCCTGCCGATGGAACCGAGATGAACCCCCGCGCTGGTCTTATTGATTTACTCACCTACATCGTTCGACAACCCATTCCCAAGCTCAAGGATGAGCCCGAAAATGGTATCAAGTGGTCAGAGAACTTCAAGTACTTTATCGAGTGCTGGTATGTAACCCTCTTACCTAGAAATGAACCCCTGCTAATTTCTACAGTCTTGAGAAGGACTGTCCTCGCAGAGCCACCCCCTGGCGAATGCTTGAACACCCGTGGATGGTCGAAATGAAATCGAAAAAGGTCAACATGGCACACTTCCTCAAAAAAGTGTGGGACTGGCAGGATTGAATGCGCTACGATCCGATTGCCAACTTCGACGCGACTCGCTGCGAACTTGCCTTTGAACATGACTTGGCACGGTGTTGTGGAACCTACACTTTCTCACTAGCCTCGAGCGGCTCAGATTGTACCTTCTATTCATACACTTGGTCACATGCTGGCCATCGGACCAAGATTACCTTTATCGAGAACAGCTGTACGCGGAAACAAAACTTTGGACTTGGAGCAGGGACTGCAACTTTGTCGATAGCCTTGAGAGTTGCTTGATTGAACGAGGATTACGCCTAGTTAGGTAAAGGCGCCTGATGGACATCAGGGGCATTGATGGCGTTTGAAGGGCTCATGTCGTATACAGCGGCCTTTGCAGAAACAAGATTTAGGTACGACTGAATGTCAAGAATTGCATATATGAAGACTCTATGCACGATGTCAAGCACTCTGTGATCGTGAAGATAGGATGGGGGACTAGGTAGTTCGTTAGCCACTACTAGGCTGGAAAGCAAATTGTTCTTCCAGCTACAAAAGAGCGATGCTTCATCTTGCGTGAGCTGTTTCTAAACTTCTACCCATCTGCAGGGCGACGCGCATCCAAAACGGCCTAGCGCCAAGGTCCGGTCCGACGCAGCGCCCGGCGCCGATTGCTGCGCTCGAGGCTTGGAGTCATACCAAATTATTTACGCAGCCGCACCTCTCACTCAGCCGGTCCATTGAGCGACTAAAAGACGACAACAGCTTCCTGTATTACGGCTACCTTCGTATACGAGTACTGTGACATTCTCCACACCCTGCCAGTCGCTCCTTCCTCCCAACTTACCCCTCCAAAGACCCCACCATCGCACACGAGAACCACGCGAAACCCCCCAGAAGAGCAGACAACGCGCCAAAATGCCTACCATCGGTGTGGATAAGGCGGCCCTCTTCAAGGAGCTGGGTCGGGAATATACCTACCAGGAGTTCGACGACCTATGCTTCGAATTCGGTATCGAGTTGGACGAGGACACAAGCCTGAGCACCAAGCCAGAAGATCAGGCGCAACCACCACAACTCAAGATTGAGATTCCCGCAAATCGCTATGACATGCTATGTTTCGAGGGTATCGCTATGAACCTCAAGGTCTTCCTTGAGAAACAGAAGCTGCCCAAGTGGACTGTTACCGCGCCCAAGGGAGGAGAGCTGCAGGTGCTCGACATCAAGCCTGAGGTATGCCGAATGTCTGGAAAGCGGTAGCGAAGTTGTACTGACTAGTCGCTCTATAGACCAAGCAAATACGAGAGCTCTGCTCGGGTGTCATACTACGAGGTATCAAATTCACGCAAGAACGATACGACTCCTTCATCGCGTTACAAGATAAATTACACTCCAATCTGGCGCGTCAACGGACACTTGTATCTATCGGAACACACGACTTGGATACAATTCAGGGCCCCTTCTCATACGAAGCACTGCCGCCAGAGCAGATCAAGTTCGTGCCCCTGAAGCAGGACAAGGAAATGAACGCGAAGGAGCTCATGGAGTTCTACGAAGTCAGTAAACATGAGATGCCAATGTGCAGCACCACTCTGACCCTGAACAGAAAGACAAGCATCTCGGACGCTTCCTACACATCATTCGCGACTCACCCGTTTACCCCGTAATCTACGACGCAAACCGTACCGTCCTCTCCCTTCCGCCCATCATCAACAGCAATCACAGCAAGGTCACACTGGACACAAAGAACGTCTTCATCGAGATCACTGCGACCGACAAGACAAAGGTCGAAATCGTCAACCACATGATGGTCACTATGTTCGCTGGGTACGCAGAGTCGATCGAGCCTATCAAGATCAACTCGCCCCACAATGGAGAGTCAAGAGAGTCGCCAGATCTGTCACCGCGACAAATGCAGGTTGAGGTGGACTACCTGAACCAGGTCACTGGCCTCACCTTGTCACCCGAGGAGATCTCGAAACTCTTGTCGCGTATGGGCCATGACGTCTCACCGTCTCAATCCGACAAGAACATCCTCGACGTTTCGGTGCCTGTCACAAGAGCGGACATCCTGCACCAAGCGGATATTATGGAAGATTACGCCATCGCATACGGCTTCAACAAGCTGCCGCGAGTATACCCGAACAAGACTGCTGCTGTCTCTGCGCCATTACCCATCAACAAGCTCGGTGATATCGTCCGGATAGAGTCTGCGTCATCGGGATGGACCGAAGTCATGCCTCTCATCCTCTGCTCGCATGAGGAGAACTTCGAGTGGCTGAACCGGAAAGACGACGGAAAGACAGCGGTGAAGCTTGCGAACCCCAAGACAGCGGAATACCAACTCGTCCGAACATCGCTACTACCGGGTCTGCTCAAGACTATCAACTCCAATAAGCACCATTCAGTACCGATGAAGATCTTCGAGGTCAGCGACATTGGTCTCGTCGATTTGGAGCAGGAGAGGAAGAGCAGAAACGAGCGCCACTTCGCAGCCGCATTCATGGGCAAGACAAGTGGCTTCGAGCAAGTACATGGTCTGCTGGACAGGCTGATGCTTATGCTTCGGTCGGCATTCCTTACGCGCGAAGACGGACTAAAGAACGAGCAATTGCAGGGCTACTGGATAGAAGAGGTTGATGGTAAGTGGATAGGTTGCGCATCAGAAATGGCGCAAACATACTGACTGGTCACAGACCCGACCTTCCTTCCTGGGCACTCAGCGGCTATCAAGCTCAACCTCGGCGGCAAGAACCACACCATCGGTGTCTTCGGTATTCTGCACCCGAGTGTGCTGCAAAAGTTCGAGTTGCCGTAAGTCGCTTTCAGCTTATCTCGCGATGTAACCTAGATGCTAATTATCGTACAGATACCCCGTGAGTACGCTAGAGTTCAACCTGGAGATCTTCTTGTGAGATGCCACGCCAAGGTCGCCTTGCCACATAGTCGTCGCCAAAACTGCTTTGGCGCAATAGATACCTACAGCGCATCCACAAATTAAGATGTCATGACCGAATTTCGTCCAGATCACAGCATTACCATCTTTTGATCCCCAGCCCTGACCTTCAGCGACATGTAAACGTCTCCCCATACTTTCTAGCAGCACTGATAACGGGGTTGCTCCGCGTTAACCAACAAGTCAAGCTGGCGCTTCCAAACGAATGTCTAACCCTTGATAGTAACAGTACGCTTGTGAGTGACTGTGGTTTCTTGGGGGCCAAAACCAGCTGATTTGAGATTATCAGGACTAGCTTCTAAGAAAGGCTCGAGGCTTGTCTGGAAGCGCATCCTCCAGCAGCTTGTTCTCAGCGCGTTTGGTCCATTCAAAATACTCGGCGCATATCGTTACCCGTAATGTCTCGGGTTTGCATGTACGTGCGACGCGAGAAGGTACCGTGCCACACGCGTGCAGCGGCCAATACCGTACTGGTTCACCCCCACCATCGAACGCGAGCAATCTCATGACTTCTCTCCACTTTCGCTATAATCGCACATATCACTACTGTTTGACCCAGGAGGTAAACATCCATGTTTGACTCGTTTAACTATATTCACACGACACCAAATTCGCCATTCCTGTTTGACCTCTCAGCATGATCAGTGGCAGGTACCACGAAGTGCTTGAACGGCTCGGAAAGGCGGAACCATCAACAGTGGACGAGTGCAAAGCTGTATTGGAGCGCATTCGTGTCAACAAAGGCCACATCGACGAGGATTACCGACTGGATTTAGAGAAGCTTTCCCACGGACATCGCGACCGGACATTGTATGTTTTTGCAAAACAGCGCAAGCTTGAGGCAGCTTTCACCAAAAGGTTCGTGTTGCAGGTCAAATCATACTCATATTTTATTAACTGATGCAGCATCTCCCAGCAGCTTTACTCGTCCAAGTATCGTTTCTTGCACGAACTTGTTCAGAATGCTGACGATTCGCTGTACAACGAGGCGCACAGCGCATCGGTACTACCCTTTCTCCGATTCAAGATCGCGCCAGATGCTTTCATTGTGGAAACAAATGAAGATGGCTTCAGACTAGCCAACGTTGAGGCAGTGTGTGCGACTGGGGAAAGCTCGAAGAAATCGTCAGCTACCGACGATCACATCGGAGAGAAAGGCTTCGGATTCAAGTCTGTATTCTCCATTGCAGAGGACGTGCACGTTCAATCTGGACTCTGGTCATTTCGGTTTCAACATCGGCGCGGAGACGACGGTCTTGGTATGGTGACGCCTCTGGACGCCGAGCCAGTCCCTCTCCCTGAGGATGTGACTACAAGAATAACTTTGCGCCTCGCGAGGGATGCAACTGCAGAGTACCAGGGTCTACTCAATGCTGTCGCAAGCATGCCTGATACAACACTCTTTTTCTTGCAGAGACTACGCAGGTTCCGTATTCATGTCACAGACCCAGACCTGGATGACAAAGAAGTAACAACTACTTTCGAGAGAATCGCACTTGAATCTCCCCCAGGTCGCGTCCTTATTAGGCGCCAGGAAGAGTTCAACGATGAAATCACGGTCGACGAAAGCTTGTATCGTTGTTTCACTCACGTCGTCGAGAACATGCCAGCACACGAATACCGGGAGGGTCGCGGATCAGCGCGCGTCGAGTTGGCCTTTCCAGTCGACTCCACAACACAGCAGCCAAAGCTTAGCGAATCTGGACATCATGTTTTCGCTTATTTACCATTGCAACGTTTGCAACAGATTCAGGTAAGATCATGTCATGTGAAGAAGAAGTATACTAATCCATTCCGTAAGTTCCTCATCCAATCAGACTTTGTCACCTCTGCAAGCCGAGAAAGTGTCGTTGATTGTACGTGGAATGAATTTATATTCCATGGTGTGGCGAAGACGTTCGCAATGGCTGTTGAAGAGTTCACGAACGACGGTGATCCCCTGGAGTATTCTTGGCTCGATTACCTACCTACCGGACTAAGCGACGATCGATGGAAATTAATGCGTCAACTAATTACAAAAGAGCTCGCAGAGAAAACTATCCTGCAGACTTGGCGACAGCGACGTCTTAGAAGACCAGGAGAACTACGTTTACTACAGGACAACATGCTGCATGGCGGCAAACCGATCTTGGAGGCCATATCGGGTGATGTCGACCTTGCCCCTGATTACATTCCTGAATACGTCTCTGAAGTTTTTTCCCTTGGGGTACGTTGGGCAGGTCTACCTCGCATGATGAAGCGGCTAGAGACTGATGTCCTGACCGTCACTTCGAGATTGAAAGCCACGGAACCGCACGATGCATGGCACGTTGCATTTGCATCCTTGTTTCTACAGGCATGGTCGATCAAAGCCCCCGACGTTGGTGTCCAAAACAGACTGAGGAAACTGGCTATAATACCTCTGCAGAATCGTCGGCAGTGGACAGGTGCACCAGGGCAAAGCAGCGGTGGGAGTTTGGATCATATCTACTTCTCTGATGTCGACGGCATCAATATTCCCAGCTCTATAGGATTGAATCTCCTCGATACACACGCGTCTTCGAATCCGACGCGCAAGGCCTTTTACACAGCACTCGGTGTCGAGGAGTGTTCGCATGAGTTTGTCGTGGATAGGATCAAGCAGATACATGGCCGCGCCAACAAAGCTCCTGCTGATATACCGTCCCATCTTCGATACCTTTTCTGCGCGAACGAGGAAGCTTCGCTGCTCAAACAATGGATCTGGGTGCCGACAACAAGCGGGCATGTGAGAGACTCTGCAACGTTATACTTCCCGTCAGAAGAAGCCCATCATCTCTATCAAGCTCTTGATGAACTTCATCCATCGAGATATCAGGGAATCTTGGAATTTGTTGACAAGTCTCTAGTCGACTGGGAAGAAAACTCTGCGAGGGACCAGCGTGATGCGTGGAAAAAGTGGTTGGAGCAGGCGACAGGTGCCCGATACTATCCGCCTCTCGTACACGAAAATGCAAAGACGTCTTTGCCAGAGCTTTCCCCAGCTTTGATGTTAGTCCACCTGTGGTCAGGTCACGAATTTTTGGACATGCTCAGAGAGCATTGGCGCGATTACCAAAAGGACATTTCACGGATCGAAGACCAGCTCAGGCACCTGGAAGTACCATGCGCCGCCCAGGTTGATGAGCCTGACCAATTCGAACCTCTTCAAGATACATACCTACCTACGGTAGACGTCATTGATGAAATGCTGAACCTTGATCTAACCTTGGGCAAGTTTCGTATACTCGATATACCTGGTTTTTGCCAACTGTCGGACAATCTTGACAAAGAAGGCCGTGTAAAGTGGCGATTTTTGGAAGAATTTGGCGTACGTAGCGAGGTAGATCTCGAGTTCTACGAGTGCGCTCTTCAGGGTATCAGGTCAGTGGCTCAAGATCCTGATTTGGGAATTCTGGAGAAGATATATGCGGGCCTAGCGAAGTTCGCTACGGCAGACGATCACGACGATCTTTGGTACGTTCTATTCATCCCACGCTCTTCAACTCAGTCACAAGGCTCATCAAAATAGCGAACTCTTCTCCCAGGAGCTGCTCTGGATACCCAGTAGTAGAAGCTGGGTAGACAAATCTTCATGCGTCTGGCAGGGCCCAGCCTTTTTGCGATACAAGAGCGTGTTGCACTCGCACTATGGGCATATTCCTGCACTGTCTAGATTTTTTCAAGGAACTCTAGATGTACCAGATGCTGTCCCCGAGGATATCTTGGAAGAGCTGATCAAACGACGGCAAGCTACCGATCTCACAACCACCCTTTCCGTTGCAGGAGACATCTATTCATACATCCGTGATAATACAGTCCGTGACGAGGAGTGGCAGATACTGAGGTGAGTTATCCTTGTTTAATCCCCCCGCGTGATTTTCAATTCTGTGCAGCTTTGGATCGAACATACGATGTCTACATCGTTATCCGAGACTGAGCTCAGTATTGGAAAGCTTCAATACATGTTAGCAGCACCACCGAAAACACTTCTTAGCCGCGTTATTTGGTTCATCCTTGTATGTGCTAACAACCCTTAGGACGCAGTTCCAGCAAAACGATTTGATTTTGGGCACGAATAACACCTGGCACACCCTGGAGACGTGTGTGTGGCACAGCCGTTTCTTGCTTTCCGGATACGAAGACCTTAGCTCCATCTACCCACAATTGGAAACCTTCTTCGTGAAGCATCTCAAAGTCAAGAAAGTCACACCGACTATGGTTATCAAGGAGATATCGAAAATGGTCAGGAACAAATCGCCCGACTACGATAGTATCCGAAAGCGGCTCGTCGACGTCAGCAGGATGCTGACTACTACCAAGCTGGATAAGGCAACTAAAGATGCGCTATCCGATCTTGCGGCAAGCAAGTTCCTGCCCAAAAGACTTGCCAATGGCGGTACAGTCCTCCTTAGCCGTCACGATGCCTACGCTATCCGGGACCATACTCGATATGGCAGCGCCTTTGAGGAGCATGACATCTTACTCGACTTCTCCGTTGAGGAGGTTCAAATTATGAACGTCATGTTCACGCATACCGGTATCAAGAGGTATTATCTCTCGTCTTTAGTGGTCGAGAAGTCCACGGTCGAGGAAGATAGTGAGGAAGACGATGCCCTTACGCAACAACTGCAAGTGAAAGCGTACGCTCTATATTGGTGAGTCTTTCCTCATATGAAAGCCACTCTGTGCGATCAGTCAAGTTGACTCTACACAGCTGTGCTGCGAAGTACAAGAGTGTGAAAGCTCTCCATGGAGATCACTCACTTTTCGAGACTTTGTCAGCTGTTCGGATCTCCAGAGGCGATCTCGCGACCCACCTGGTCATCGACAACAAAGACCCAGACCTTCATCTTAGTGTTCGAAGCGAGCGATCATTCATACACCATGAGAGAACGGCAGACGGTCTAAAAATCTACGTACCCAAAGGCCCGAAGCAACGTCAATCTTCCTATCGATCACAGCTTCCGAAACTGCTTGCAGACATCATGGAAGTCGACGACAGCGCACGTCATGACATCTCTGTCATCATTGGTAGCGACCTCCGAGCTTTAGACGACATCCTGATCGAGCTCGATATATCGTGCGTGTCGTGGATCACAAAGCCAGTCTTGGATCTACCGGACGATGAAGATGAGGATGGGGATGAGGATGAAGATGATTCATCGTCGCCGTTTGAGCCGCGACACGTGCACAATGCTGAAAATACAAGCACGCGAAGACGCTCTTCTCTAGTCTCAGCAAATGGGTCTGTGAACTCATCCGAGTCAACCTTCGTCGAAGATGTGACAGCTAGCTCCAGACATGCGGCCTACAGTCCCAAAGCAAGTCGCAGCTTAGATCAGGAGCGTATTAACCGCCTTCATGGGGCTCTTGGTGAAGCATTTGTAAGTCGTCGCTTCGAGTGACTCCGTATCCGCTTACTGACAGTTGCAGGTTTTTGAAACGCTCGCCGCTCTCAATTTGACCGATTTCACGCTCGACAATTGGCGCAGTACGATTCGCGGAGAGCTCTCACGCCATCCGAGATACGCCGGCATTGCCAACTGGCAAGGTCGTGAAACAGCGGATATCGTCTACACAGATCGCGATGGTACGCTGACGCAATGGTTGAAGGGGAGATGCACAGGTGGCTATCCTGCTAGTAGTACTGAGCGTGACTTCGCGAAGCACCCGATCGAATACTACCTCGAAGTCAAGAGCACAACAAGTGCTTGTGAGACGAGGTTCTTCCTGAGTGCGGGACAGTACAAACTCGTAAGTTGTCTAGACTGCCTTGAAAGATATGTGGGATGAGTTTCGTGGGCGCATGACTGACACAACAAGCAGATGCATGAAATGGCTGTTCAAAGAGACCAGGAGGCAACCAGAATGTATGTCATTATGCGAGTGTCTTATCTTTCGTCGGACGACAAAGGATTGAAGATCTACGTTGATCCTGTGCGACTGAAAGGCACATATGTTGATTTCGAAGCGGAAGGTTGGGTTGGACAGACTTTATGATGTGCTGTATGCTAGCAGAGACACTCGCTCGGTATGACAGATGGGTTCTCGCATGCGATGCCGTTACAGCCGTGTAGCAAGATCTCAAGCACCGTAGCTCTGGAAAACCATGCGTAGCGCATCTCTCTTCCCAAGCGCAATTTCTACGGCGAAGCTTTAGTTTGTGGGAAGCCCGTAGATCATTAGTTCACGCGTGCTGACGTCACCCACTTGGCGTGTAAATCTCGACCAGAGCGGATGTGACGGAGGCCTCACCTCCACTAATTCTGGACCACAGCGCGAGAACATTTGAAAAGGGCCGTAATATCTGCGCGACTCCTACCATTCTGTGTGCATCTCGGCATCAAGCTTTACATCGCCTTCTTGACGTGCCGATTACCCGCAACTGCTCATACCGTTCCTGACGCGGCCTCAAGCCTGGATGTCATTGTGCATGCGGCGAACCAAGTTTTCAACAAATATACATCCGTCTATGCGGTAGTCAGGGTCTTTACACTGGCTCAGTAAGTGCTTTCGCGCCGTTCATAGCCCAAGAATCCAAGCAAGCGCCTCCGACCCGGGACTTACCAGACGCTAAGAGCCCCAGACTCCGATGGCTGGGCATGTAGACCTTCCAGAAGGCTGCTAAACTTACGAGGAGCTTATTTGTACGCCAGCACGCAGCCAGCCATAGCCTCAGGAGCACTTCCGACGTGTCTTTGGTATTGACACGGCTGACCTTCCATGCTACTCACAGCTGTGCCGACATAGCCTTCTCGTCATCCACCAGCATCTATCGTTTCGTGGACGTTGTTGGTGAAGATGCATCTCGCCACGAGATCTTGGTCCGATGAATATGCTAGCATATGACGACCGAAATCGAAGATGGCATGTGCATGTTCGGTATACCAGTAGTGACGCTACTCTAGATGCATCTCTCGCAGTATATATATCGAGTTCTTCTCCCTGTACTTATACTGTCATCTCAAAGCCATTCAAGACATTAAATCTTCTACGATTGACACGAAACAACACTTCAATAGCTTCCCGACACCTATACTTCCTAATCCAAAATGGCTCCCCGTGCTGTGCACTTCATCCGCCATGCCGAAGGCTACCACAATGCAGAACACAATGAGAAGATCCCCGACCCCGACCTCACACCGAAAGGCAAACAACAATGCAAGAACCTATCAGAAACTTTCCCATTCTTTGATCGCATCGACCTAGTTTGCGCAAGCCCCATCCGCCGTACCATCCAAACGGCACTCATCAGCATGGAGCCGTGGTTACAATCCGGAAAGCGCAACATCCTCGCTCTTCCTCTAGCCCAAGAAGCCACATCTGAGCCCGCCAACACACCAAGTGACGTAAAGCGGCTTCAAAAGGAATTTGGCGACGTCTGCGACTTCCACAGGTGCCTGGACACCTACACAGACTTCAATACCAAGGAGGGCATGTGGGCACCAGACGGCGGTTCACTAAAGGCGCGCGCCTTGGAACTCCGCCGCTTCTTGCGTGACCGTGACGAGGAGGAGATTGTAGTGGTGTCGCACGGCGACTTCCTGCACTACGTATCTGGGGATCTAGATGAAAACGATTGTCAGGCACATGGAGATTGGCAGAACACGGAAATGAGAAGCTATCGCTTCTTTCCGGTTGATCATGAAGATGCGCTATTGCAGGAGACAGATGAGAGTGTCAAGTTGAGGGATGCGAGTGCGCCTGGGCAGGCGATGGGATCGGCTAAGGAGGGCACGCCGTGAGATGCGATTTGGTGAGCGGCAGTGATGCGATCGTGCAGTTTAGCGAGCTTTATCTGGAATGAAATCCATTTTGAAAAGATGCGTCTCATTAACAAAATCACGTTGAGATGGCATGAGTGAATGATGGTTGTCGAAGTGCTGGTGCTGAGAAGGACGCATGTTTGTTCCATGCGCAGCTGCCCCACAGCGCGGAGACGGCGAAACTTGCTACTTCCAGCGGCGCTAGCCCCGGGGGCGCTTTCCACGAACGCGTGCCATCGCGGTCTTGCAACATCACCTTTCGACTGCTCCTGGCGGCCTGATAGTATAAGATGAAGTGCCTCGCTATGAAGACCATGCTGTGTCTTCCACATGTTCCCCAACATAGCCGACATCCTCGACTCCGCACCTATTACGCCCCGCACCTCCGCACCAGGGACTCCTGCATCGGAGACAATGGCTAGCGACACGATCACACACATCGTGCTCTTCAAGTACCGCGAAGATATATCATGGATGGACCTAGAAAGCCACTTCAAGTCGTTTATGGCCCTACAACACAAGTCGCTGAATTCTGATACCGGCAAGCCGCTCATACAGTCGCTCAAAGCCGGCAAAAACAGATCGTGGGAACCGTTTTCTAAAGGCATGACACATGGTTTCGTGCTAGAGTTTGCGAACCAGGAGGATTTGGACTATTATCTTACCACTGAGCCGGTTCACAAGGCCTTCTCCAAAGCCGCAAAGCCGCTGATCGAGGATAGCTTAGTCGTCGATATCAAAGACGGTGTGCTTTTTGGTTCTGCAGCCGAACATCCGTCGGCGAAAGGAGATGGGGTCAGAAAAGGCACATGCCATTGCGAGAGTGTAAAATGGACCGCGAAGCTCGAAAATGCTGAGCACGTGCTCTGTCATTGCTCAACATGCCAGAAGCTCGGTGGTGGACCGTACTCGTGCAATCAGATCATACCGAAAGAGGAACTGCAGATCGTCTCCGGCGAGGAAAACATCAGGCAGTATCGGTACAAAGGTGCTAGTGGTATGTTCGCTTTGTGTTGGTGAAGGAGGAAAGGCTGACTGGGTGCAGGCAAGTTCGTGCGATGCTACTTTTGCAAAGTTTGCACGAGCCATATTTATCATCATCAAGATGTTATGCCGGACAAGATCATCGTGCGCACTTTGTTACTGGAAGGCGGTGAAGACATGCCAGCCACAGCCGAGATCTTTGGCGAGGGTAGGTTAGCTTGGGTGCAAGAGCTCTCGAAACAAATTTAAGCGCGTGTTCTGGAGATGCAAGGAATGTGATGATTCAGAAAGGGATATAAGCGTGAGAGCCAAGGATGCTGCCTAATGTGGCACAGCTACTTCATCATTCAAAACGAACAACACCTCACTACTCGATATCTAATTGGAATCCCGAGTGCGAAACGCATCTTTTGCGGTGTATCGTTGATCTCGCCAGTGGATGGAGTCGCAGCGACATGTCTCATCTACTCGATCTACCAACAGAGCTCCTCATCGAAATCTTATCTTCTTGCTCTTGCGCCGACATAAAGAGACTATGCGAGACACGCCGCTCGCTATATGACGTTGGTGTATGTGAGCACCCCAACTTTCGCACAGCGACTGACGACGAGTAGATGCCAGAGTTGTACCGCAAGATTGACTTGAGCTCACATAATGCTCCCATCGACTGCACGCCTGTTTACGACGGGCTTCATCGGGTGCCACCCGATTTTACCCACAGAAGATGGGGACGCCTTGACTTGGACGTATTCGAGAAGCAGCTGCAATTTACCCGAACTTTGCAGCACGATCCGGGGCTCGGTAAGCACGCGCATGTGCTATGCTGGACAGTCTTCAATCTATTTGAATGCGATGAGGGGGCTTGGGAAGACGGAGAAGAAGAAAGTTTGGAGCACGAAATCAAGCGCTTGACGGATGAATACCCAGGGTCGGAAGATCTGCATATTGACGGACATGGAAGCTACGGTACGCCGACGCGTTATTTGAGGTGTTGATGCTGACTATGTTAGGCTCTCTTTGGCGCACGTTCCGTGGTCTTGATAACGTCTCCGAGATTGACCTTTGCTTCACGCAGTAAGTGTTTGGCTGTTTAGCGATGATTGTTTACTGACTTCTAAAGGTCATGCGATCCTCTACTACTTCCTTTGATATGCTTTCCTAAAGCTACTTCGGTGCGCTTGAGTGGCTGGGTGCGACGCGACGTTGTCAATTGCTTCTTCCAGGAGTATGCCCACCAACTCAAAGCACTTGAGTTACACAACCTGTTCCAGTCTGACGAGTTTGATCCGCCTTATCCAATGTTTATTGCCGTCCAAGACATGGTAGACTATTTGCAGGAACACGAGGAAGATGAACGCAGCGCCCTAGACGACCGGTACATGGTGGGATTGCTAGATTCTTACGTTGGGAATTTTACTGCTCTCACTTCTTTGTGTATTGCTACCGTCGGCAATTCCTTTACGAATGTTTGGTACGATACAGAAGAGGGCAACCAACGATACTCTGAATGGGCGCGCTTCATGCAATCCGTTCGGCATACCCTACGTTCTCTCTCCTTCAAGCAGGGTTACAATCGAAATGAATACGACTCTCCAAGAGGCATTCGGCCACCGTGCCCGCATTATTCGTATCGGCCAATGGATCTCATGTTCCGACAATGGATCTTGCCCGTTCTATTGGAAGCTCCATGGCCTCATGTGAAGCAGATAGAGATCAGAGGCGTTGGAAGGCATGTGGAAAGTTGGGTTTCGGATCATACACCGACAGAGCAGGAGTTAGCCGAACCAGATCTTCAGCTTGATTTGACATCGCAACAGTCATGGGATGGTCGTACGGAGATCAGGGAAAAACTAGCTTTTCCGCATGAGAAGAGAGAAGAGCTATTAAGGCTACTGCCTGAAGGTGCCAAACTCATCGTCGAAGAAGAGCAGGAAAGAGATTACGAAGAGCTGCACTGAAACATCGAGAGCATCAAGTACACTCTTGTAGTGGGGTGGTCGGACACAGTTTCTAGAATATAGATCACTTACAAGTTCAATACCAAAAAAATGATGAGCCGTAAGTCAAACAGTCATATCGCCAATGGTGTCACGAAAGACCACGTGCTCGACAATATCCTCACCTACAGCGCGCGGCTAAACTCCCACCTAATGTGGGGCCTCAACCTCATCGAACCATCCCGAACCAAATCCTTCCTCGGTCTTCTCAGCCAGAGACCGCAAGGATGCGCAAATACGTTGAATACCCGCGACCTGGGAAATGCTGGTTGCTGTTCCTCATTCGTGGAGTCAACAGCCACCGAAGGAGCGGGCCGTGGGTATTCGAGCCGCGGCTCCACTTCAAATGTAGGTACGAGTAATGTGAATACAGCGAGCAGCATGCATGTTGTATAGAGCATGCCGCATCCCAACATTTGCCTCCCGGATACTATCTGATGTGTGGATCTAGAATGAGTCCTTCGGTTCGGTGTGGCGTGGGCTTTTATTCATTTATCAAGATGGGTCGACGAGGCTTGGTCGTGCAGCGCCTACACGTTCACTCTTTTTAACCGACTGTCCTTTCGCTATGTCTGCACGCAGGCCTCTGTTGTTTCTAGCTGCAAACGCTATCGGCGCTCTTGGAAGTCCGGTTGCTTTCCGCGATGTCGCACCTGCCGCCGCCACAGTCTCCACGAACTCGCCTGCCGGATTTGCGCTTTTCCCGAACGAGGCAGTCCAATTGACCGACGACGCCCTGAATGCGGCTGCTCGCCAGACGAGTGAGATTGATGTAGTTTCACTACTTGGCTTCGACAATGAGGAGGAGACGACGCATGGAATCAGCAGCGGCCAATGCAAAGTCTTTCCGGGCGATTCCGATTATCCGGAAGAAAGCATATGGTCTACCTTCGACAACCTGCTGGGAGGAGCGCTCATCAAGACGACTCCCATCGCTGCGCCATGCTACAAGGACTCGGCCTGGAATGACTACGATGAGGCGAAATGCGCAGATATCTCTGCTAGATTCACGACATCCGATCTCCACACGAGTGACCCGACCTCGATGATGTGGCCGCTCTTCCAGGGCCGTACATGCATGCCTACCGACGACCCTAGTGGCACCTGTACGATAGGCGGCTATGCATCTTACTCCATCGACGTTGAGAATGTCGCCCAGGTGCAGCTTGGTGTCAACTTTGCTCGCAACATGAACCTCAGGTTGACTGTTAAGAATACTGGGCACGACTACATTGGCAAGTCGACTGGCGCGGGTGCTCTCAATATTTGGACACACAATCTCAAGGACATCCGGTTCATTGAGAAGTACGACTCGGATGAGTACAGCGGCCCGGCGTTCAAGGCTGGTGCTGGTGTCCAAGGGTTTGAGATCCTGGAAGCTGCCCGCGATCACGACGTGACGGTTATGGCTGGTATCTGTGAAGTAAGTCATCACGGTACACTGTATATCGGAGGCGCAACTACTAACCCTAGATGTAGACTGTTGGATGGAGTGGTGGCTATGTCACCGGAGGTGGCCACTCACCTCTCGCGTCCATCTACGGCATGGCCGCTGACCAAGTTCTCGCCTTTGAGGTCGTCACCGCCGATGGGCGTTTCGTAACCGCCTCTGATTCCAGCAACTCCGATCTCTTCTGGGCTCTTCGCGGAGGAGGCGGTGGAACGTTTGGTGTTGTAACCTCAGTCGTCGCCAAAGCCCATCCGAGAATACACGTCACCAAATCTGTCTTCTCTTTCCAGGCCCCAGTCAACGACTCTGCCAACTTCTGGAAGGGCATCAACGCTTACATGAAGCGATTCCCCGAGTACACCAACGCTGGCACCTATTCGTACTTCTGGATCTGGAACTACGGTACGACACTCGACTTCCAGATGACTCCCTTCTTTGCGCCGAACCACACCATTGAGTCCTTCAATGCGCTCACCAAAGACTTGTTTGACGACTTCAAAACTTTCAACATCTCGGTAACCCCCAACACGACCTTCCACGACGACTTTTATTCTGCCAACAAGGGCTCGTGGGGTGCGGATACGCTCGGCGTGACCACCATTCGTCAAGCTACCCGTCTCTTCCCCAAGAGCCTTTGGGCGACCGTGGAGAAGTTCAACTCGTTCTACACCACCGTCAAGGACACCGTGATGAATGGTCATACGGTCGGTGGTTATCACATGGCTCCAGGTAACCCTTTCAACGTTGACAATGCTGTCAATGAAGCGTGGCGCAACACCCAGTCTTTCTTGATCACCGCGAACATGGTTCCTGAGAACGCGACGCCCGCTCAACTGAAGGAAGCATCCGACTACCTTACGTACGACATCATGGACTCGTGGCGTGCAGTCGCTCCGGCGTCCGAGGGTGGCGGCGTCTATCTCAACGAGGCGGATATTCAAGAGCCAAACTGGCAAATCGACTTCTACGGCGCGAAGAACTACCCCAAGCTTCTCGCGATCAAGAAGAAGTGGGACCCCAAGGGCGTCTTCTACGCGACCACAGCCGTTGGCAGTGAGGACTGGGAAATCAGGGATGGCGAGCAAGGGACTCAAACTCAGAACGGACGATTATGCCGTGTTTAATTTCGCGGCTCGTCGTGTTTCGGCGTGATTATGGATAGTGCTGCGCTTTCATGTTGTATACACATACACCCCCCGGTTCAAGTGCCTAGCGTCCGTTTCAGTCAGCGAATGAGCAGCCCTGGAGAGCGAAAAACTTATTAAAAAGCAATGGCCAGCGAAGATTCTGGAGTCATCATGCGCCGTTATCGAAATGCACTGGTTTCTTTGGGGTTATGCTTACGTTCCAACAAGTCACGATCTCTCTGCTTGTGATGTTCTGTCTTGATGCTCAGAAGTTGTGAGAGACTTTCTCAACGTTGCGCGTCGCCAAACATGAATAGTCAAGACATCTCAACAGCACGATGCTGCGCATTGAAAGAAAGAAGTTCTTCGTTTGGATCGGAAAGGCGTCTTGCATGCCCGATCACAATGTTGATACTCGCCCCCCTGAGAACGCGTTTGTGCTTTCCCCGCCCACTAGCGCAAAACACAGACGCGTCGCAACAAGACGTCATAAGGATGGGGTGATCGCAATGCCGCCCTTTCTCATCTATCTCTACTATTTTCCTCTGAAACTGCATTTTCGCCACCTTAGTGCGTTCCGACGACTGTCGCTGTATATTGTCATTGGAATACAATCACATCAGGATCGCGCAGTTCCACAACATGGCATATATGAACCCATACCCGATGCCGACTTTGGAGAACCCAACTGCGTCTTACCCGCCCATGTCGAACCAGCCTATGCGGCATCCGCCTATGTCGAACCAACCTATGTCGCATCAGCATATGTCGAACCCGCCTCCTATGCCGCACACAATCATTTCGAATGCGCCCATGCCAAACCCAACTGTGTTAAACCCGACTACCTCGAACCCCACTATGCCTAACCCGAGCATGCAAATCATCGATGATGACGAAATAAGTTTTGAGCTTGAGAACAGGCCTGTGACGGAGAGCTGCGATGTCTTACGGTATGCGATTTTTCCTCTAGTGACAATGTGCGCGTTGCGTGTTTCTACGCCGCCACCTCATACAAAGGGAAAAAAAAACGAACAGGTCTAGAGCCTACATCGATGTTAGGCCACCTACTTTGTAGGTTTCTATGTTGATATAGGCTGCAGACCTGTTCAGTCTTTTCCTAGGTTGACGTGCCGCCATGAACATCTCCGATTCTCCATGATCTGCGTACAGTATCTGATTTGTATGCAGGCGTAAGATACGCACCTTGATTGACAATGGCGAAATGAAAGTGGGCGAGTTCCAAAAGGCAGTTGGCATTACGCCCAATGCGTACTCGCGATTCATGAGCCAGCATGGGAAGGACAAGGGAGTTGAGTCTTCTGTATATCCGGCAGCGTACGCGTTCTTCCAGCAGCGCGAGATGGCGGGAATCAAAACGACTGCAAACAAGAAGGCGAAGAAGAATGAAGGAGTCGCGGCGAAGGATAGTGTGCCTAGTGTCGATGATGTTGAGCTGGATTTCGAGAAGGAAGATAAAGTACCAGTGTACGGTAAGCTTTCGCACCACCATGACGGAAGAGACTTGAGGACTGACACGCTGATAGATACATGCGACGACGTCCGCAAGAAGATCAACGTACACCTCAAGAAACCCGGTGTAACCCAAGCTGCGTTCCTTCGCGCAGCCTCAGCGTCCTTCCACAATCCACCCAAGACGCTCAACGCGCGCCAACTCTCTGCTTTTCGCAGCAAGAAAGGTGCTTTGAACGGCAACACATCTGGCATCTACTATGGTTCGTACGTCTACTTTGAGAAGCTACGCATCAAAGAAGGGAAGCCCAAGAGCAAGAAGAGGCAGGAGATGGAGGAGATACATGCCAAGGATGGCGGAATCGACACAAAACATATGCAGGACCGACTCACTACCCTGGAGGGTGACCATTGGCACCATGATGCTTATGGGAGAACGATTCTCAACGGGGAGATTCTTGAGTAGAGGTTGGGCGAATGCCCTTTGCCTTGTAATATAAGTGTTCGATGTGTCGTGGTAATAGAGTGGTATGTACAAGTGACGTCCAGTGTGTGTGGATATCTGATGGACCCAACGCCGTAAACGCCTATGCTTGATTGTGTGAAGCCGCCGAAGTAGTGTAAAGCGCTCATAGTGTGGCTGCTGCCTCAACAGCTCCAGCCAGCTTGAACGTTTTCGGACTCGAAAAGACGATCTCGACGGGGTATTTCCATTCCATAAACTTGGCCCATCCTGCAAAGATGTTAGCTACCTGTCATCTATGCGGTCATCTAGCCTTGAAGATGACGTACCCCAGTATGCGGCCTTCCTGCCAAAGTATTTCCCCAGATATGGCACCATGACCATTGTCAACAGCAGCTCCAATTGCTGCAGCGACTCTTTCCATTCCCTGTCCGCATCTGACATGTATTCTTCCTCATCGGCTGAGGAGCTTGTTGCCGAGGATGGTAACGAATCGATCTCGTCGTTGGAGGATGGCTCGATGAAGCTCTCGCTATTGCTCAGGGACATGGTGGCGGTGATGTTGGATCGTTGACAGGAGAGGGTGGTGGGTGTATGACTGGATCGGCGGACTACCGTAGCAGCATTGGCGATAGTGACGGAATCGCGACGGCTGTGGTAGAGGCGCGTTCGGTGAATGGTGTCGGAGCGCTCCAGCCAATGAGCGGAGGTGGGGCTTAGCGGCAGCCGGCACGTGACGCAAATCTTGGCACTCAGCGTTCGACTCACACATGTGTTGCGGCGAACTTTGGGGTGACCGCCTGCCTAACTCTTCGACACATCACGCCTACATATCACTACGTACTCCGAATCGATACCAGAACATCCCCAGAACTCACTGAAGATCGAAAACACGAGTGCAACCGCAATCATGGCTGATTCTGTACGTCACAGCCCCACGTTCGCTTTCGAAATATCCTGTGCCTTGAAAGTGGGCTTGCTGCATGCCAGCTTGCTAGCTACGATTTATTTCTACTTCCCTACAAAGAGCGACATACTAACGGACATCTACACAGGCCGATCTCCCTGACCGCAAACCCCGCAAGTCGGTCCAATTTTCCGAAGGTGCTACGATTGTCGACAGCAACGGCGACGTTACCGAATCACTAGAGATGAACGGCGACAAGGACTCTGCTGAGGGCCACGCCGCGAGTGCTGGTAAGATGGACCACACATTGGAAATACATCAGTCACTGACAAGCGGGGCTACAGGCGACGACAAAGAGGTCGAGGAGGTCACCGACATGTTCGCTGATCTCGCAAAGAAGGTGAGGCGCAAAAGACATGCGCGATTATCAACATTTTGCTGACAAGATACAGAAGAAGAAGAAGTCCTCCAAGAAGAAGGAAGGCGAGGAAGAGGACGGCGCAGAGGGCGACTTCGCCGCGCTGAAGAAGAAGAAGAAGTCCAGCAAGAAGAAGGTCGAGGACGACTTCGAGGCCAAGCTCGCTGCCGCCGGCGGCGACAAGCCCGAAGGCGAGGAGGAGGTCGCTGCTCCTGAACCCGAAGTACAAGAAGGCGACATGATGAAGGGCACCGGCATCTGGGAACACAACTCGACGACCCCCATCTCGTACAACCTCCTCCTGAACCGCTTCTTCACGCTCCTCCACGCACAACATCCCGACCTCGCCAGCTCGGGCACAAAGAGCTACAAGATCCCGCCCCCACAGTGCATGCGCGAAGGAAACAAGAAGACCGTCTTTGCCAACCTTGCTGAGATTTGCAAGCGTATGAAGCGTTCCGACGAGCACGTTGCTCAGTTCCTGTTCGCTGAATTGGGTACGAGCGGTTCGTTCGCCGACCAGAAGCGCTTGGTCATCAAGGGTCGTTTCCAGCAGAAGCAACTCGAGAACGTCCTCCGACGATACATTGTCGAATATGTCACCTGCAAGACCTGCCGCTCGCCCGATACCGACCTCTCCAAGGGTGAGAACCGTCTCAACTTCGTCACCTGCAACAGCTGCGGATCGAGACGTTCGGTACAGGCCATCAAGACTGGTTTCTCGGCCCAGATCGGAAAGAGGCGGAGAATGGTGGGTTAAAGGAATTGATGTTATGCGCTTTACGATGTTCAATGTTATGCATGGCTTGGGCTGGGGATTCTCGATCAGCGGGCGCTACGGCTGTTGCTGTTATGACGCTTTTCGGCGGTATGAACGGTCATGATGATTCAAGCAATGTCTGTGGAAGGTTCATGTACATTGAGATGAGTCAGAAGATACAGTCTAATAGACGTCGAAGAGAACTTGCTCAGTACGTGCGTAATGTATGATAGCTGATATACGCGCTGGGGAATAAGTTGCAGACTAGCATGTGAGACATCGTGGGCGCTTAAGTCGGTCGCAAGTGGACCCTGATAGCTACGGTGCCTCCCGGAGCTCCCCTGCATCGTGGAGGCATGCGAACATGTTTGTTTCTGCCCAACTCGAATTCCTTCGTCCAAAATAGCTGCACACGCATGAACGAGTTTATGCTATTCTCTTACTCACCCGTGGCACAGGCTTGGCGCGTAGGCCAGAGCGAGGGAAGCGGGGCGCTGATTCGGCGGCTCGAGAGACCCCGCTAGCCAGCAGCTGCGCGCTGGAGGCTGAGCAGCTTGACCAAGGAGACACCAACGGGGCGCGCGGTTAAAATGTCTATACTGCTTATGGTGCTGATGCTTCCGTAGACTAATCTAATCCCTTCTCCTCTCCTCTCCTGTCTCCTACATTGCGCGTGGTTGCTGCTAACATCCCCTTACCTTGTTCCCTGAGACCCAACTGCAGTCGCGTCAACTCGTCGCCTTAGGATCGCAAGCTTGAATATGTCGGGATATCAGGGAACTCCACCACCGGGCGGGAACTACTACCCTCGTGAGTCGCATGTCGCATTGTGTGTGAAAGTAAACTGACGAGAAGTAGCACCGCCAGGTACATCAGCACCATCTACATTCGTCCCGTCATATACCGAACGCTCCTTCTCCAGCCTTCCAATACCACAACACCGCTCCTCCTGAAAACACCTCTAACATATGCCAGACCAACAGGGTCAGCAGCAGTACTATGCGCCTCCGCCAGGCGGCCAGTCCTACCCTCCACCACCCACATCCCCTCCCGCACACCAACAGCAGCAACAACACTACCCACCTCCGCCAGGGGGGAATGCCGCTCCACAACAACACTATGCGCCGCCTCCTGAACAACAGCAATATGCGCCGCCACCTGAGCAACAGCACTTCCCGCCCCCAGGCCAAGCGCAATCGCCGCCCCCGCCTTTCCAGCAGCAGCAGCAACAGCAGCACCAGCCGCCACAACAACAGCCACAGCAACCGATGAGCCCCGGCTTTGGTGGATTCCCTGGCGGAAGCCCGAGCGCGACTCCCTCGGGATATCCCGCTGAGAAGACTGGTCATCCAGGCATGGGCCATCAGTCGCAGATGAGCCAGCAGAGCATACCCCAGCAACCGCAGTACGTGGGCGCGGGTGCGGCAGCACACACATCACCCGCAAGTGCCTCAGCAGACGACGTGGGAACTTTCAATGGAGGAAGTTATCGCGTGAGCCACAGGGACACAAACTCCATTCTCACAGTGCAGTTAGCCATTGGATGTCCTTTTACTGCTAAACCTGGTGAGTCTTCCACTACGATATCCGTACTTCGCTACTCTAGGGAGTGAAAGATGCAAAGGACGAATGACTAACACAACCCCAGGCGCGATGATAGCAATGTCCCACACCATGACGCTAAAAGGCAACCTGAAGTTCTCCCTGAAGAAAGCCCTCATGGGCGGCGACATGTCCAAATCTACGTACACGGGTCCTGGTGAACTCCTCCTCGCTCCCCCTTCCATCGGCGACATCACAATCATCAAGCTCGGTGGAAAGGAGACATGGTCGGTGGGCCGCGACGCGTTCCTGGCTTGTACACAGGGTATTGTGACAGAGTATAAGAGTCAGGGGATCGGCAAAGCCATGTTCAGTGGGGAGGGACTGTTCGTGTACAAGATTAGTGGGACGGGTGTGCTTTGGGTGACGAGTTTTGGCGCGATTATCAGGAAGGATGTAGGTTTCCATTCATCCATCACCATGCCAGATTGACGGAGTGCTAACGTCATTGATTCCTCCAGCTTGCTGCCAACGAGAAATTCATCATCGATAACGGCCACCTCGTCGCGTGGAACTGCAAATACGTCCTCGAACGTGTTGCTAGTGGTGGTATCATCAGTAACATGACGGCCGGTGAAGGCCTTGTATGCAAATTCACAGGACCGGGCACTGTTTTCATGCAGACGAGGAATGCGGCGGCGTTTGGGCAGTGGTTGGCCGCGAATGCTGCTGCGCCGTAGGCCGCATGTCAAACATGATGTATGATGATATGGGATAGTGGAGTTCAATCATGAATCAGAATAATTGATACCACCTACCTACCATCTACTACAATCTAAAGCCACAGGATTAAACAAACCCCCCAATCCACCCCTTACTTCGGCGCCTCCAGATTCTGCACTCCCTCCACCCTCTGCACAACCCCAAACCTCTTCCTCCCCTGATCAAACACCGCATAAACCCCCTTCAACCACGTATCGCCCAGAATATCAAACTCGCTCTTGCCCCTCGACTGAATCCCCCCATACTGCATCCCACCCCCACATTTCGCGAAGCCAAAATCTTCCTTTTGGACTTCAAACACCTTGTCACCGACCGCCAGCGCCAGCGTAGGTAAATCCGTGACTTTAGTCCCCAGCGGGAAAACCCAACCCTGGTGCGCTTTATCGAACACCGCACCAGGAATGGTACTGTATATCTTCTCGCAGAGCGCATCATCCAGTAGCGCTAGTGTAGTTCCTGTGTCTGCAATCGCCGTGTTTCCAGGTGGTCGTTGTATGCTTTCGCCGTTTAGCACGGCGGTGGGCGAGGGGAACTGCTAGAACCCGCGTGAGGAGTCGATGGGGACGTAGTGGGGTTCTGAGACGCCGCAGCGGCGGAGGACGGTGTCGTCGATGTAGCCGAATGTGTAGAATGATTCTCCGTGATCGGCGTCGGTGGTGTCGCGCCAGGAGCCGAGGTAGCAGGTGAAGAGCTCGCTGGAGGAGGGGATGTCGGATTGGGAGATCATCTAGAGGACAGGCGTTGGATTAGCAGTGTGTTTATGTGTTGGTGCAGAAACGGCAGGAAGGTGGAATGATGGAAGAACGAGAATGGAGAGAAGGGAAGAGAACTGACGGATTCAACAGGCGTAGCCACTTTCTTCGGCTTGACGGTATTGATATGTCCGAATCCTAGACCTAACAGCCCGTCTCCTGCGCCGGAAGTAAACTGCGGACTGAGTTTGTTGGCGAGTTCAATCGCTTGGTTCTCGATGCATAGGCCGCCGAGGGTCACGTTGTCTGTGCCGACGATGCCGGAGGCCGTAGAGCCTGTGTGTCGTAGTCAGCGAAGAGTCCATTATGTGGTAAGACTGATTGAACGAGTGAAGGCAAGAGAAGGGAAGAAACTCACCATCCCCATACCTGATCCTCCAGCTCGCACCCTCAACCTTCTTGAACGTCTCACTAGCCTTTGCATCAAAAACGTTGTGTTTCGTCTTTCCATTCACCGCCGCCTTCTTCGTCGCAGGATCCAGCAGGGTAGACTATACCTACAATCACAGATCGTATCAGTCTATCGTCACCCAACCATAGCCAAGTGGAATAGGTAACGGTACCCAAAGATCACTGCTCCCAGTATCAAAATGCAAATTCATCACCTGCGGCGGCGTTCCAATCTCCACGGGACAAATATACAACGCGTCATTCTGTTGGTCTTCCGCTTTGACCTCCCCCGGTTTGCCCTCCTCTTCAATTTTCCTCAAGACAGGTTTGGTTTCTTTTTTGGCGGCGGGTTTGAATAGGTTCTTCACGGATTTCGTGGCGACGTCGAGGACTTGGAAGGGCCCTTCGGTGGTGGGTGCGAAGTCGTATTTGCGGAGGAGGGAGGCGTAGGATTTTAGGCCGGCGCGTTCGCAGGACGGGTTGGGGAGGATGGATATGCGTTTTAGGTTTGACATTCTTGGAGGTGGAGGTGGGTGGGCGGAAGGTTGGGGGTTTGGGCTATGGTAGGAACAGAGAGATATATGGTAAGAAGGTGGTATATAGGTTGATCAAGATGAGTCGCTTTCAGGGCGTAGCAATAGTATTAGGGTTGTTTTGAGGAACGGAGAGCGGATGAGGAAGAGGGCGATGACAGTTGAAGCCATGCGCCAACCACCTGCCGGTGTCACAATGCGAAGCAGGAACATGCGGTCAACCACGACCAGCTCTTGCTCACAACCCATCCTATGTATTCCTTCCCAACCACAACGTCTACGCTTAATCAAAAGTTGTCTTCTTGCCCTGCGACTCAACAATCGCTTGACTCGCCCTCTGGGTACTCATATGAGCAGCACCACTCTTGATATTCCTCGGGTCAACCTTTCGCTTGCCACCCCGTCCGCCGTTGCTCTCTCCAAAGTCTTGCCTGCCTCCTCTTTGACCTCCTCCTCCCCTGCCAAAGCCTCTCTCGCGACCTGTATTCTCTCCATCCGCACCCTCCTTCTCATGGCCAAACCGCTTGTGGTACCTGGTATGATTGTCTTCGGCGAACTCGCGACGCAACTCTCTGCCCATGAGCTTATTGACTAGCCATTTCCTTTGCTTTACGGGTTTGCTGGTGTCGACCTCGGAATCGCTCTCGTCCTTGTCCTTCTTGTTCTTGAAAGCAGATGGATCTTTGAAGACAAAGCCCTTGACCGCTGCTGTCGCAGCTTCCACGTCCCTGAAAGTCACCCAGGCAAAGCCCTTGCATTTGCCAGAATCCTCAAACGTTGCCATGTGTATGTTGTCGATTCTTCCACATGGTGCATAGTGGTTCTTGAGATCCTCTTGGGTAACGTCGAAGGAGAGGTTTCCGACGAACACGCGCTTGTTGGGAGGGTTCTTCGGTTTCGCATCCTTGGCTCCACGTCCGTTATCCTGAGTCTCTTCCGTCTTGGGCTTGTCTGGGCGCCCGTCGAAGCTCTTTGCATTCTTGATCAGCAACGCGCGGTTGTCCATCTTCATCTCCGTCAAGGCAATCGCCGAGTACATTGACAGCTCAGTAGAGAAGTCGACGTATGCGAAACCCTTGTTCATTGGCTTTGTAGTCCAGCTCGGGGGTGGCGGCCTCGTGGGAGGGGGCATGTGTATGCGTGTGATTTGGTCGTCGGGGATCTCGGTGTTGTCCGTCAAGAACTTTCGTAGCGACTCCTTCGTGGCAGACCATGGCAAGTTGCCGATCCATACACCGTATTCCGAGCGCTTCGCGGCATTCTCCCTGTCTTCGGCTGACTTTGCGTCTGTCTTCGCATCCGTCTTCGCGACCGATGCTTCTCCGTCTGCGTCGGCGGCGGGTGTCGGGTTCAGCTTTGCTTTCTTTGCTTTACGAGCGGCTTTCTTAGAGGCGGGTTCGGGGAGGTTGACGTCGATCTCGAGTTCTTCGGGCAATGCTTCGCGCTTGCGCTTCTTTGCTGGTGTCTCGGCTGCGTCGCTGTCGGACTCTGCAGCTTCAGCCTTTATCTCGGCCCTCGCGCGCTTCTTTTCTTTCTTTTCCTTCTTGACCTTTTTCTCCTTCTTGTCGCGTCGCTCCTTCTTGGAGACAATGGCAATCTCTTCCGCCGAGGACATCTCTGTATCTGACGACATTGTAGTGCGGGTGGTGTTGCGTATCGATACTTTGCGGCTCGAACTTTTTTCTGGGGCACTTTTCGCTAGCATGGCCGCGCTAAAAGACCCTGGCTTAGTCATGCTCCACCCGCAAACGATCAAGATATAGCGCATGTGTTGTCAATCAGACTTTGCATTCGTCACATTGTTACAAGAAGCGTATTCAAGAAAACTACCATTGATTTACTACACATATAGAAGACATGGAAGGAAAGATCAAATTGAGCCAAGTAGGAGAGCCGTAACCGAGTCAGAGGCAGTGAAGCACCCTACTCACATGTCCCGTCGAGGTGTATCGAAGCGCGCTCCAGCGCCTTCTCTGTGTAGGGAATGTTGTGTGATCGCGATATCTCGCAGGCCATTCCTTTTGACGCCCCCAGTACCCAGAAATTCGAACGCTTTAGACACCAACCAGGAACACTTTGCCTACCTTTGTGCTCACGAAATATGGCAGCTTTCGCTGACGCCTATCAAACCACCTACTGCATCTCTTCATCGCTGGCATCGAGGATGTCGTACTCCTCATCGGTCATGAAGCCATCGTCTGACATAAGGGCGACACTCTCAGCATCCTCGAAGAACTCGTCATCTGAAGCCACGGTGACAGTGCGTGCAACGGTGCTCTTCTCAGATGGGGAGGCAGGCTGAGCTGTGGTAGATGACTCGTAAGTGCTGGACTCGGGAGACTCCTTGTCAAGCTGAGGGAAGATCATGCCGGAAGCGATGGGCTCAGATGCAGACTGCTTCTCCTCGACTGGGAGTTCGGCAACTGGCTCTTCGACCTTGACCTCCTCCTTGGGAGCAGCAACAGGCTCCTGCTTGATAGTAGCAAGGGCAGCCTCGTGTTCCTTGCGACGGTTCGCCTCCTCGTGCACCTTGCGGCGGCCCTCCATAAGACGCTCCATGGCAGCCTTGCGTACACGCTGAACACGCTCCATCTTCTGCTGATCCAGCTGTTGCTGCAGAGAGTGGTGTGCATCCTTCATCTTCTGCAGTTGTTGTTGCTGAGTGTGTTGCATTTGCTTCATGCGCTCAGCCCTGGCCTGTAGGAGGCGGTCGTACAGAGGGTTCGACCTAGGAGCCACCTCGAACGTGGTGGCTGAGCCGGATGCGGGAGTAGGAACCTGGACTGGCATGGGGATAGCTGGCTGAGCGGCGACAGGCGAGGGCACGGCAACGACTGCAATGTCACACCAGAGGCGATGGCCGAAGGGCATACCCTCGGGGGTCTTCAGGCGCCAGTAGGAGATGGCAGTGCCCTCGCGCTGGGGTGCCTTCATGAGAACACGGAATTGGGCTTCCTCGCCAGCCTCGACAGTGTGGCCAAGAACGTTGCTCTCGCTAGCTTCAGCAAGCTCAACGTGGCTCAAAGGTCGGGTGTTGTCGATGTTGAGCATGTTGTCACCGCCAACATGTCGGACGCTGCAGCCGCGCGGCCATGCGTTGGGGCCAGGGTTGCGAAGAGTCCAGACCTGAACAAACTGGTGGCCTGCACAGATCTTGGAGCCATCAATGATGGTGTCCCGGATGAAGTGCGCGTCGAGGCCCTCGGTAGCAGTCTCTGACCTAGGAATGGGAATAGCCTCGGTCTTGACTGGCGCCTTGATCTGAACAGGTACGGCAGGCTTCTCTTGTACCGGCTCAACAGAGTCGACAAGGAGATCACGAATAGCAATCTTCTCCTTCTTGACCTGGGGCTCGGCGGAGGGCTTCACGTCGACAATGGTCTGGACCTGGGTCGCAGCATTGGTGGAAGGAGCGACTGGGGCAGTCTCAGTTGAGGTAGATCGCCTATCGCACATGCGGTCGCCGAGTCTAGCCATCGACTTACGCTGCTTGTCGTCGTTGAGTGTAGTAACGCTAACGCTGCGCACAGGCGTCTGGAACTTGATCAGCGGGTGGGTGTGGTTGTGCTTGTTGCTGGGATGGGCCTCGCAGTTCTGGCAGAAGTCGGTATCGTGGCAAACAGCGCACTTGTAGCGGACGCCGTCAATGTACGACAGATTCTCCTTGTCCTTGCAGAGAGGACCATCACAGTAGATGCCGTAGTGGCGGTTTGCGCTGTTCAGAGGCTCAGCCAATGGCTCGTAGATGGGTACAAAGCGATGACGGGGGTGGATGAACTTGGCGTTCTTGAGGCAGTCGGAGCAGTAGTCCCAGTCTGGGCAGTTCAAGCACTTGTGACGGACACCGTAGATGAACTTGTCGCAGCCATCGCAGACGGCGTTGTGGCGGACGTTCCTGCCAGAGTTGCACAAGAAATCGGCCAGGGTTGGCAGAACGGTCTCAGACGTGGCAGGCTTAAAGGTGTGGCCAGGGTGGTGACCGTGCTTGTTGCTAACATGGCAAGTGAGGCAGAGGTCGTAGTCTTCGCAAGGAACGCAGGTAACGAATTCCTTCTCGGGGAGGACCTTGACGCAGCAGTTGCAGGTGCGGGTTGGCTCCTCTTCGTATGTGACGGACTGCTTCTCATCGGTAAAGGCACCTGGAATCTCCTGTTGTTGGGGCTCCTCGGTCTCGGCCTTGACCTTGGGTGCGATGCGCTGGGTGGTGCTGTTGACGACGCTGCCGTTCTTGACGAAGCGCTTGACCATCCAGTGTCCGCTTCCGGGGCAGTGGATGCCGTTGTCTACGCAGGCCGGGCAGAGATCGTAATCACCACCGTCGCATACACTGCAGTGGAAGTGCTCGTCCTCCATGGGCTCGTTGCAGTTGTTGCAGTATACGACCCACGAAGTGCACGCGTTGCTCGGCTTGGGGCGGAATGCGAGACCGGAGTTGTAGTTCGCAGTTGCGAGGTTGTTGAAGAAGCCTGTACACTGCATTAGCCGATGATCGTGCGACATGGATATGAGGAATCGTTGCTTACTCTGACGAGCAGTGAAGGCCTGCGGTACGGGAGCCTCGCCGTCAGCATCTACTGTCGTTGGTGGCGATACAGGGCTGGTGCTTTCGGTGGGCTTGATTTCTGGGGAGCGGGCAATGACCGGAGAGACGGGAGCGCCGCCCAGTGGAGTGAGAGTCTCGGTGCTCACGGGGTGGGCAGTGGGCTGGTAGTGTCGGACGACGTGGTTTGGCGCTGGTGTAGGTGCGGGCGCAGCCACGGGCTCTTCGCCGGGGACGGTGGCCCTCAGACGCAACTTGAGCTTCGCCTTTGCGGCGCGGAAGAGCGTCTTGTAGACCTGGGGCTTGTCGGCGTCGAGGGTGACATACGACGCGGCTGAGTCGGAATAGCGCTCAAAGACGACCTGCTCACCGGCTTCAAGCTGAAGAACACTGCGGAGCTAAACATCACATATCAAGTCAGCATCGTGATTCCCGAGCGTGTTTGATCGTACGTCCGAGCGACCGATCCGATCGCCTAGACGTGACAACCTCGGGTTATAGAAAGTCACGAACCTTGTCGGGCAACACGTGAGCTCCGAGATCCTTCAACGGCAGCTTGAACTTCTTCGTCTGGCCGCGGAACAGGACCTTGACGACGATGGGCGTGTCCAGAGTCACGGGGACGTTGTTAGTCGCCGCCATGATTGGGCGAGTGAGGCTGGCGATGGGGGGGGAGTAATAGTCAGAGCGACTGCAGCTAGCTGGCCGCCGCTGTATTGAGACAAAGAGGTGCAGCAACTAGAGAGTTGTCGCTGTCGAGGTGGTTGATGGAGAGTTGATGGCGGAGGTGGAGCAGGTGAGACGGCGGCGGAGCTGGAGGTGTAAGTAGTAGCTGCCTAGTGAGTGGGGTCAGTGCAGCGTTAGTGGACGCCGGGGGCGCGCCAACTCTATCGCAGGTACACCGGATTGCCAGTGCTCGCGTCGCAGAGGGCGAAAGGCTGATATTGGCGCCTGGGATCACTTTTCTTATGAACTGATGGTCCGACGGCCTACTCAATTATGTGTCAAGGCACTTCTTTGATGCTTTTCCTCGTGTTTGAGCTCCGGATCGGCTGATTCTTGTACTTCGAGTGGCCGAGTGGTTCGCTACCACACAAGGCTTCCAGACACGTCGTCAGCCGTGAGGAGCCGCAAGAATTCGCCCGATTAATACTGCCTTTACCCACTCAATGACTGCCTCCGAAGAGGCTATTGCTCGAGATGATGACGCCATGGTTCAGCCGCACGTGATACTGGAGCGCTCCCGTGCACCAGCTGATCACCGAGATAGCGGTTTCACTGCGATAAAGAGGGCGCTAGCGCAGCGCTCCCGAGCTGCTTGATGGTGGCCGAGAGCCACCGACGTGTCTTGTCTCGCCTCACTTGACGGTTTCGTGATGGAAGATTACACCGCAAGTACCTCAAGTATAAATATGACGATTCCGCATTCCCACTATTCTTTGTGTGCAGCCGCTCCAATTCGCGGCGAAGAATGGCCGTTGCGATGATAATGGAATGAGGCGAAAATACCAACACAACTTGGCTTGTGCAGTTGTTTGCATAGCGAGTATTGCCTGGGATAACATTTACATTCGGCAATTGCATGTCAAGCCAAAGATGTTCGTAGGATGCAGACGGTTGTTGCATAAATGATGAAACCGTCTATGATCGGAAGGCATTCTTCAGAGGCGCCAGCGAATGGGTACAATTATTTTGCAACAAAGCCTGAGCATCAACTAAGCCGTTCGTATTTTCCTGAGCTCGCCATGGGATTGAGTTCCATAGGCCTGGCAGTATCGAATCGTTTCTCATTTTTAGGGTATCAAGTATAAACCTCCACATGCCTGTCCAGCACATCCATGACCTCTCGACAACAATTCTGACTTCACATCGCCATCCCACTCACTTCCTCCCCTCAACCATAACAATATGATATCCCTCACTCGTCTTGACCTCCCCAATCTTCGGGCTCGCCGTCGTACTCGGCTCCAACTCATACGCCACCTTCTCAAAATCCTGCATGAGACTCCCTCTAACCTTCCAGCCCAGACTGCCCCCTTGACGCGCCTTATCCTCACTCATTTCCCTGGCTACCTCGTCGAATTTCGCGCCGTTGCGCAGCTTCTCGAGAGCTTCTTCCTTTTTCGAGTGCTTTTCGCAGAGGATGTGTCGCACGTTTATCGAGGTCGCGGGCTTGAGTTTGCCTTTTCCTCCGCCGGCTTCGGATTTGCTACCGCTGTCGTCTTTGGCTTGGCCTTTGCCTTTGTTTTTGGGTGCCATTCTGCCGTGGGAGTGTAGAGTAGGGCGTAGACGTGAGCGTGTATCAGGTGGGACGCTTCGCGGATGCGGCTATTACGGCTGGCAAGGGCGCAATCGGGACCAGAATTAGTTGGTATCGAAGGCTGGGATCGGTAGTTGGTAGACTGGAGTTCCAGACCTATCACCTCGAGGTATTCGCAGTATTGTAAAGTTATGCGCGTGAGGAACTTGGATTCGTGAAAGTGTACCGGAGCTTGGAGCTCCCATGCGGGGCCACTGGGGCGGCCAGATGCGCCGAAGTGGGGTGAAGCCTGAGGCAACAAGGATTAACCTGGCACGATACGAGAGCGAAAGCATGATGCAGCGGATAAGATTATAGAGTTTCTTCGTCAATGGTTTGAATTTATCTCGTGATTGTGCACATCAATCCTCATTCATGGAGTTGCTGAGCACGCTATACTTCCAGGCCAGTCTCTCGCTGCGGAGCTGGACACTACATAACATATTGACAGGCGTAGTTTCCTGTAGCTTCCCCCAGGCGCTCTTGTTCTTCGTACAACATAGTACGACACGGCGCGGCAATGTGGGATCGTTCACATCCGAATAGGTATACAATCAGGGCCCCATATCCTAGCTACTTCATCCATTGCCGTTGACGATTGCGCGAGGCGCTGTGCCATTGATGCCGTTGTGCTCGCGCACCATGTCCATGAAGCTTTTCTTTGGTTTCGGCTTCTTCTCTGGCTCTTCGTCACTGCTGTCGACTAGATGGATTCGTCGTCTTTTGCAATCAGAGCGCATATGGCAGAGCAGCGGCCGTAGGGTTTCAATCTTCTCGACTTCGGCGTAAAGCAGCGACTCTTCCACCCAGTACAGGCCCTCCATAGCAGAGAACTGATGCTTAGCTTCCTTGATGCTGTCCTGGATCTTGGCGTAGTCAAACTCTGGCGAGCCTTCCATTGGGAATCGGGTGTCCTGGGCTAACAGCGCAATGTCATATTGGCGAAGTATGGCATCTCGTTGCGCGCGGCTCACGGGAATGCGCGACCATTCAGAGTAAGGAGCGTCGAGATGCGCCAGATCGAGCTCGGGAAGACCAAGTATGCCGACAGCCTGGAACGAACAGATGTACTTCCGATTTGGGATGGCTTGCGAGTCACCGAGGTCCTCAGCATTTGCCAAGAACAACGGTAGGAAGATAGCAGATACACCAAGTTGCTCCCCTGCGAAATGAAGCGGTCGATTGGTGCCTAATTCGCAGGCGCGTCTCAAAGCTCGGGGGAGCCTGGATATCCGGTCTTGACGTTCGAGCAGATCCTTCTGGCGTTTCGCTTCCTGGTCTGCTCGGCGTTGAGTTTCCTGTTCCTCTCGTATTCGTGCTGCTTCTGCTTCTGCTGCTTGACGCTGTGTCTCTGCTTCCGCTTCGGCTTTCTTCTTCGCTTGCTCGATCTCTTCAGCTTTGCGAGCCGCCTCCTCTGCTTCCTTCTGCTTCGCCTCGGCCTCAGCTGCAACTTCGGCGGCTTTACGTTTCGCTTCTGCCTGTAGCTTATGTTCCTCTTGACGACGTGCGCGCTCAACTTCTGGAGTTGCTATCCTTTCAGGCGGTACGGGTGTAGACTTGGCAGATGCTGTGGGCGTCCTCTTCACGCTAACATCGTCTGTTGATGCATCCGACATCTTTCTTTTCCTAATCTTGTCTTCAACGGTCTTGTATTTGATCTTGTTCTTGACAACCTTGCGTTCGTCTGGAGAGTCGATCTCGGGTGTCGGTTTGGCGCTGAGTGGTCTGCCTGGTTTTGTCCGGATCTTGACTGGCTGCTTAGTACCATGGTCCTCGTCGCTCTCGTCTGAGTGTGCTCGGTCCGGTCGTTTGGATTCATTGTCGTCTGATCGTGCTTTCACAACCTTCTTGACAGGCTTCGCTTCTTCGCCTTCGCTATAAGAACGCTGCTTGGCCTTCCGAATGGGCGGTCGTACGTCTTCTTCGCTCTCCTCTTCTGATGAATCGTCGTCCACAACGCGCTTTCTTCTTTGGTCTTCTCTGGTCGCCTTTTCCTTTCCGGACATGAGTCGTCGAGATTTTTGTGGTGCAGCAGGCTCTGTCGTCGACTTTACCAGCTGCGCGCGTTTTGCATTAGGGCGTGGGGAAGACGACCGTTCTCTTCGCGGCGACGTCTTTCTCTTCATGCGGTTCGCCGGGGCGTTTGGAGCTTCTTTCTTGACTCTCCGCGGGCTCCGGTGTGTCGTTTGATATTCCTCGCAGGCGCGCTTCAGCATATCCCTCTCTTCTTCCCACTTAGGACCATGTCGTTCCTCAGAGATCTCGTAATACGTCTTGTTGTCTTTGTTTCGGCGAGTGGGGTTGAAGTTGTCTTGCTCGAGAAGTAGTTGTATAATCTTGAGGTATCCTCGTCCGATGGCAACTGTCATGGGCGTTTCTGGGTGCTTGGACGGATCGGGATCAGCCTTGAGGCCACTCGCGAGGAGGATACTGAGGATATCGTAATGTCCACCTCTTGCTGCCGCAACGCCACAGGTAATATTCGGTTTGATATTACTGTTGATCAGCTCTCCCACTGCAAGGATGTCGCCATCGCCAGCCTTCTCGATCAACGTTTCCACGTTGAACTCGTTGTACAATAATCGCGATGCGGTCTTGGCCTGCTTCTGGGTGCGTTCGGGGTCGTTGTTGGACGTGTCTGCCCGTCTTCTCATCGCCTCTCTAAGCTCCTTCTCAATCTCCTCTGCGTCGTCATCTTCCGGGTCCAGCACATCAATCGCACGCTGACCTTTTTTGTTGGAGTGATGTGGATTGACCTTGCCCTCGTTGAGCAGCAGTTTGACGACATCCAGGTGCGAGTTCTCTACCGCATCGATAAGAGGAGTGTCTCGATCGTGGCTTTCACAGTCTGTTCGGCAGCCTTTGCTGATCAGGTATCGAACGACAGGCGCCCAACCGTGCAGCGAGGCTTTTTGTAACGGAGCGATACCGGCGTAGTCGGGCTGATTCAGTTCGTCGGGCGCGTCTTCGAAGGCTTCCTTGACTGCATCCAGATCGCCTCTTTCGCTTTCTCGAGCAAGACGCGTTGCGCCAAATCTGTCGACCTTCCGCTGGGGCATGGTGCGTGCGGGCGAGGTCAGCGCACGGTTGGTGGAGCGCTTCACCCGGGCGTGTTGGAGGTGCGGCGCAGACGTGGGCTGCGGTGATGTTGAGTGATCTGAACTCGATCCCGACCAATGCTCTTCTGTCGATAGAGCGAGATTGGTCACCTCGCGGCGCTTGCGGCCTGCGATACCCGTGACGGCGGATTGTGTTGACTGCGAGCGCTTGTGTGGGCGACCAAAACCTGGCGTGCCAGGCGAATGGGGCGGGCGCGCGTCCTTCAAGCCCTCGGTCCTAGCTTTTTGTCGCGGTGGCTCGAAGGTCTTGGGGAAGGATTGGTCGCGCTGCTTGCGCTTGCGGTTCTCGACAGTCGACGCGCTGCGGCCGCGAGTAGTAGCTTGTGTGGGGGAGAGGGCGGATCGGACGGGCGATTTGGCCGAGTCGTTTGGACTGGTGTCCTTGGTGTTTCGCGAGGCCGTGCGGCTGCTGGGTGAAGTAGGAACGGGGCTCTTCGCATCGCGCTCCGAGGCGTGTTTGGCGCCATTGACCTTGACGCGGCCGTTGGGCTGGGCTGAATGCGCCCGTGACTCTTCCTTGATGGAGCGCAGCCGCGATGCATCGTCGTCGTCGTCTTCGACGCGCTCGGTCTTGATCATCTTGTTTTCTTCGGGGTGTTCGTCCCGTGACAGGACGACCGTCTCGGCCTCGGACTCGCCTTCAGCGTCCTGGTCTTCATCGTGAGCATGTTGGGACGGAAACGCGGCCGTCTTGGGTGCCGGGCGAGGCGACGGCGGGCTGTGCGGGCGGTCGTGGTGGAAGGACTTGGGGGCAGAGGGTGCGTTTAAGACCGGATCGGCATTACTGGTCATTACGCTGGGACAGGACACTCGAGTTCCTGCCTCATGCTGGCTTGCAGAGCAAGGGACGGAAGGAGCACAACGGAGGCCTCTGCAGAAGGGTGGGCGCGGGCGGCAACAACAACAGGGCGCTGGGCTGCTTGACGGGCTGCGATGGACGGCGCGGTCGGGGGTGGGTGATGAAGGCGCGTTGTGAGGTGTAGTGGAGGAGGAGCGACACGGAGAAGAGCTGAGAGGCTTGCCAGTAGCAGGCAGCGCTCCACCATTCACCGGCCTGCGCCAGCCATGGGGGGCATGGATCGTCAAGGCAACCCTGCACTCGCCTTTGTGCTGCTATCAAGCCATCGTCTATCGTGAACGGAGAACAACAAGCGACGCGACATCACGATTACCGCGCCGTGTGCCGTGACGTTTGCTGCTGCGTGGCTCGCTGTCTGTCAGTCGGCCTCTTCCACTCATAGGGAGCGCTGCGAGCTGCTGGTCCCGTGTTCCTCGTGGCTCGCCATCCCAGCCGAAACAGGACTCCCAAGGTTCCAAACCGCCGCTAACTCGGCCTTTGCCGCGTTATTTAGCCCTCATCATCTCCTGCGGGCCAGATTGTTTGGTCGCGAGAACCACGGAGAGATTGGCTTTGGCGACACGTGACTCGCCCGCCGAATAAGCGGTCAGCACCAGTCAGGGCTTCATCATTCTGCCGTCACAGCCCCCTACGCGTTCACTTTTCAATACTCCCGACATGGCCTCGCTATCGCGTTCGCTCTCAGCTATAGGCTGCCGCGTCGAGGACCTGCACCCCGTGGCTCTGCTGCGCATCTTCTACCTCGCTGCGTCTCTTCTTGTATCGCGGCACCTTTCACCTCCACATGCAACCTCACTAATCAGTCCGGCTTACTAGATTCTCGTCATTCAGGCTGTTCCTGCCCTGCGCTCGCGCTTTCTTGCTTATGGCTCCCGTGTCACCGGCGTGAGCGGGAGGAAGGAGCCACCCGCTCAGCAGCATTCAGTTCTCACACGTACCCTCGACTACGCTGCGTCGCTACAAGTGCCCCACAACTACTTCACCCACTTCTACATCACGTCCGTGCTCTGCTCGCTGTTCTGGGCATGGAGACTGCACGTGTGGGAAGCTGGCAGGCAGCAGCAGATTGTCTGGGCGCTCCTGCTGCTTCAGGGCCTGCGACGCATGCTCGAGTCGTACGCATACACTTCGACGAGCAAGAGCCGGATGTGGTTCGCCCACTGGGTTCTAGGACTTCTCTTCTACATCACGATAAACATGTCCATCTGGGTTGAGACACCTAGCAATGCCGCCGGCAACTGGGCATTGGTGCCGGGAGTTGTCACCGCGCAGATGCTACAACACTCCTACCACAGCTACCTCTACCGCCTCCGCACCGAGAGCAACGGCTACCAGCTTCCCTCGCATACCGTTTTCCCGAACCTACTCTGCCCACACTATACCTGCGAGGTCGTCATCTACGCACTATTGTCGCTCATAGCAGCTCCTGAGGGCAGCTGGGTCAATTGGACACTGGTCTGCGCGACTATATTTGTCGCTACAAACTTAGGCGTGACTGCCGTCGGAACGAAGGAGTGGTACGTGGAGAAATTTGGTGCCGCCAAGGTAGGTCCGCGGAAGAGAATGGTTCCTGGTATCTGGTGAAGCGTGTTGCGTGTAGAAAAGGGCATGCCGGTGGATGGTTTCCAGAATGTCTGCATGGCATGCTGCCGTACATGCTCGGTCCCATCACCCCGTGCTTTCATTTGCTGCAAGCGCACTCCTTCTCTGCTATCTGTACACCCCTCCAATACTCCTTACCACCGCCTAAAGTGGTCTTCCGTAGTGATGACGACAGGCGGGACGAAGCTGGTATTTCCCGCGCCGCCTACGCCGCCGTGCCCTCTGTGCGGGGTATCTTGCAGCGAGTAGCCCCACCTTGGATGGCTGTTTAGAGCAAGTAACCACATTCAGCAGATCGTCCTGCACTGTATCGTGCGGTATCGTTGGTGGCTTGCTTACACACGGTAATTGGAGACTATGATGCTATCGCAATATAAATCAGACTTGTTCCCTCTTGACAGTGGAGCACCTATTTCTCAAACATCCACTCTGCAACATGTCTCAATCAGAAGCACCCAAAGATCTACCTGAGATGGAGTACCGCTTCATGGGCAAGAGCGGACTGCAAATCTCTGCCATTTCCCTCGGTGGTTGGCTCACATACGGCGGTCATGTCGGCGATGATAGCACTTTCGCTTGTCTCAAAGCAGCATTTGATGCCGGGTAAGTCAAAGCATACGATACACGTGTGTGATGTACACTGACTTTGCATCTGTTTCTCTGCAGTATCAACTTCTTCGACTGCGCTGAAGGATACGCAAAGGGCGAGTCTGAGAAGGTCATGGGTCGGGCGATCAAACACTTCGAGTGGAACAGGAACGATATTGTCGTCTCCACCAAGGTATTACACGCTGGAGCGGGATTAGACCATTGGACCGTATTGACTGGCGTAGATCTACTGGGGTACTCACAACTCCGCCCTCCCCTCGCCACGCAACAAGATCAACAACCTTGGGTTATCACGAAAGCATCTCATCGAAGCAACTGAAGCCTCGCTCGAACGACTACAGCTAAGCTACGTTGACATCCTGTACGCGCATCGCCCAGATCGCTACACACCCATCGAAGAAACAGTACGCGCCTTCAACTACCTCATCAACACGGGCAAAACCTTCTACTGGGGCACGTCCGAATGGCTCGCCTCTGAAATCGAAGAAGCATGGGCCGTCGCCGACCGTCTCGGACTCATCGGCCCAATTGTCGAACAGCCCGGCTACTCATTGCTCCGCCCTCAGAAGGTAGACCAAGAGTTCAAAGACGCGGGCCTCTACACCCGCCGCGGCCTCGGCCTCACCATCTTCTCTCCCCTCCAAGGCGGTCTCCTTACAGGGAAATACGTCGACGGCGTGCCAGAAGATTCGCGTCTCCGCGTATCAGACGACCCATACATTCAGTCCGTCATGAAAAGCGTTGGCAGCGATGCATGGAACGAGCAACAAGGCAAGATCAAGAAGCTCATGGATGTTGCAAAGAAGCTTGATACTGACGTTGCGACGCTGTCTATGGCGTGGGTGCTGTCAAACAAGAACGTGTCGAGTGCGATCACCGGTGCGTCGCGGCCGGAGCAGATTTATCAGACTGTCAAGGCGGTTGATGTTTATCGCAAGTTGACCAAGGAGAATTTGGAAGAGATTGAAGAGGTTATGGGGAGTAAGCCTGAGGCTCTTACTATGAGGTTTGGCTGAACATATAGACATTGCGAAGATAGACCTGAGGGACGCTAGACCTTAGAAATCATACTTTAACTGCACCGTAATCGAATATCATGAACGTATGAGCGAAACCACGCTGCGTTCCTTGGTCTATGGCTCCATGAGGCTAGCTCGTCACATGTTCTCGCGTTGTAGTACATGGTCCGTGCCACGTTTGCCTAACGCAACAGGCTACACCGTGCCGTCTGATGCGACGACTACAACACTTCACGCCTTCGCTCTTTCTTTTGATTGCGACTTCTCTATTTCATCACGTCCAACACTGCCAAAGCACATAATTCATTCGGCCTCCAGTGTTTTGACGTCGTAAAATTAGCGGCACGCGACGCTAGTCACCACACGCCCGGGCGCGAAGCGCGCAGAAGAAGCATACTATAACGCAATCATGGCTGGTAAGGAGGCGACAGTTTACATCCTAGATCTGGGACGGTCAATGGGTGAAAAGAGACATGGCCGCGATCAGACCGACCTGGATTGGGCATTGGAGTATGTGTGGGACAAGATCACCACTACTGTAAGTCGACGTTCATTTGGAGATTTAGTATGTTCAATGCTCGTGAAGCTTCAATTGCCGCTCAATGCCGTCATGTCTCGAAAGTTAATGGATGTTTAGGTCGCGTCAGGCAGAAAGACCGCGTTGATGAGCGTGATTGGCTGTCGGACAGATGAAACGGATCTTGCTGGCAACATGGAAGAAGGGGAAGGATACGAAAACATAAAAGTATTCTCAAATTTGAAGCAGTAAGCTGTCAGACACGAATTATGTTGTATATACTAACAGGTGCGAGATATCTACTCGGCGACATTCGGATGCTGCAAGATCAGCTCAAACCAAGCAAGACAGACAGCGGCGACCGTGAGTAACATGCATCTTTAGTTTTACTTCTCGCTAACTGTCACAGTGCTTTCCGCACTTGCGGTAGCTGTTTACATGATTGGCAATGCGACACAAGGTGCCAAAGGCAACCCATTGAAGTACGATCGCAGGGTGATCATTGTGACTGACGGTCGCGGTCAAATGGACACAAACGATCTCGCAGAGATGGCGGCAAAGATCAAAGACCCGGCTGCTCCATTCGAGATCGTGTTGCTCGGTCTCGATTTTGATGACGAAGATGTGGGTTATAAAGAGGAGGGCAAGAACGCGGAAAAGGTATGTGACACGATCGCCAAAGCGGACAATGATTAACCCAATCTAGGCAAGGAACGAAGCGATATTGAAAAGCTTCATAAATGACTGCGATGGCAACTTCGGCACACTTGCGACAGCCGTCGATCAACTTCATACACCGCGTCTCAAGGAAACCCGCCCTGTTCAGAGCTACAGAGGCTCGCTTACATTAGGAGATGCTAGCAAGTACGAGGCCACCATTACCATTGATGTCGAGCGATATCCATGTACTATGATATCAAAGCCGCCCACAGCAAGTACGTTTGCAGTACGAACGGATCCGGGCGCATCCGGGCAGTCATCGGCGACTGTCGTGGGCGAAGACCAGCCGATGCCCGATCTGGCAGCTGTCCACAACCAGCGCGTCTACCAAGTGGACAACCTGGATGAGCCTGGTCTGAAGAACCCTGTTGAGCTTGACGAGCTAGAGCGCGGCTATGAATACGGCAGAACTGCAGTGCACATCTCAGAGTCCGATATGAATGTCGTCAAACTAGAAACCCAACAGTCTCTGGAATTGGTCGGCTTTGTAAAGATGGAGGAGTTCGAGCGTTATCTTCCCATTGGTCGCTCCAACTTCATCGTACCGCAGAAGGCCAATACCCAAGCACAGCTCGCCCTATCTTCGTTCATTCACGCTCTCTACGAAGCCGATTGCTATGCGATCGCAAGACTGGTGGCAAAAGACCTCAAACCTCCAGTGTTGCTGCTCCTTGTTCCCCGTATCGAGCTGGAGTGGGAGGCTCTGGTCGATGTTGAGCTACCTTTCGAGGAAGACATGAGACGGTACAAGTTCCCACCGTTAGATCGAAAGCTCACAGTCAGTGGCAAAACTATCACAGAGCATAGAGACTTGCCTACCGACAAGCTCCTTGACGCAATGAGCGATTATGTCGACGCAATGGATCTATCGACATTTGGCCGCGACGAAGAGGGTAACCCAGAGGAATACGCGAAACCAGAGGATACGTTCTCACCCCTTGTCCACCGCATTGGGCATGTGATCAAATGGCGAGCGACGCACCCCGACCCTACGCTGCCTATTCCCGATCCACCCGAGATCCTAATGAAGTACTCCGCGCCACCAGCAGAGCTCCTCGCTGCATCGGAAAAGCAAATGAAGAGGTTGATGGAAGCAGCAGATGTCAAGAAAGTCCCACCAAAGGTCAAAGGTCGAGGAAAACGCCAGCGTGGAGATCGCGACAAGCCCCTCTCCGGTCTCGATGTTGACGCACTCCTCGGCAATCCCAAGCGAGTCAAGATCGAAACCAACAACCTCATACCCTCATTCAAGCAAGCACTGGCCGCTTCTGACGACATGGAGGCTATCCAAGAAGCCGTGGATGATGTTGCAAAGGAGATTCGCAATCTTATCAGCAACAGTGTGGGCGATAATGCTTATGGACGGGCACTTGAAGCTATTCGCGTCATGCGCGAGGAGCTTATCGAGCTCGAGGAGCCAGACATATACAACCCTTTCATCAAGCAATTGAAGGAAGATATCCTTGGCGGCAAGCTAAATGGCAATCGTCGCGATATGTGGTGGAAGATCAAGGGGAGCAAGTATGGACTTGTGGACTTGAACAGGTGCCACACTAGCGCTGTGACTGAGGATGAGGCGAGGAGGTTCTACGAGATCTGAGGGGACTGGACTGTTGAGATGTACTACATCAAGGCGGCCTGAGAGATCATTGTAGCATGATCGTATGCACAAATGCACTTGTGTCGTGTAGTGGTGACTTTGTTTGCTGCTGCACGTACATGTCTTACGGATGACTCTCGGCTAACGCACCTGTTCCGTCCGAGCTTCCTCCGTGCCTCCTTCCATGGCTTTCCTGCACCAGACACCACGACACCGCTCATCAGACGTTCGTCATGTTCAACCGCAGCATTAACCGTTTCAAATGTGTAAGCCACCCGTCGCCACTATGATGGTTTCCGCACGCGAATAGACCAGGCGCAGCCAAGGGCCTGACAAGTCGGTCGCGCGATGCGGCTGGCTGCCGTTGTTGTTGCGACACTCCCGTGCGAGCACCGGGGACCGACTGACATCAGATGATGAGCCTCTAACGTGTGCGACCCCTGCCAGCTGACGGTTACAGCTCAGCCCTAGGAAGATGCAGCTCAGCTACGACGCCAGAGCGGCCATTCCGAAAATGCTGACCGGTCTTTTGTAAAACCATCTAGGATACCTATTCCACAGTGCAGACCCTTATCTTCTTCAAACATGCAACTACAGACTCTCAAACTACTGAGACATGATCCAGCCAAGCGCTCTATGTGCCAATCTGAATCTTGACGCCTCCAACAACTGCCAACATGGACCTTCAAACTCCGCAATACTCATATTTACCTGCATCGCCAGACATTCGAATATCTCGACCCGAATGTGCCACTATACCATCTCGAATAAGCGACGAATCCACCGACAGCAGGCGCGGAGCGCCATCAAGATACAGCGAGAGCGCCGACGACCCAGGCCTAGGTATCCAAATGGAGCCCATGCCTTCACCGAAGTCGCCAGGCTCTACGTATTGGCGGCAGGATACGCCTAATACGAAGCCTGGCGCTTTTTCTCCTCCGACCTACTCTCCAGGGCCACGACCACCATACTCCAGAACACCAGATACGCTGTATTCGTTTGGATCGGGTATCTCGAGAGCGCGGACAGATCCTATGACCGAGAGGCTGATAGCACACCGAGCGACGCAGTCAACTCAATGGCGAGTAAACTGGCGTGGGCCAGCACTTATGGGGTTTGCTTTCATCATGGGCATCGTGTTTGCGCTTCTTCAACACCTCTTGTATACTTTCTTGCACCACCAGCGAGAAGAGGACGAGGACAAGAAGTTTCGCTGGGTTCTGTATGGGCGCGCACTTGCCTATCTATCGAAGCTTGCTTTCGGCGGATGTGTGGTTCTGGTCTTTCGTCAGCGCATGTGGAGAGCGTTTAGGAACCGGGCTTTCACCGTACTGTCTATCGACCAGATCTTTGGCGCTACTGAAGATCCATCGATTTTTGGAAATTGGGAGGCCCTTTCTAGTGCACCAGTTCTGTGCGGTATTGCTTTGGTGAGTAACTATCCCGCAACAATTATATGCGAAACACGACTAACCGGGGACGTCTGCCTGCAGGTCATCTGGCTGGTCCCGTTGGCAACAATCATCTTCTCTCCCGGTGCGCTTACCTTCGGAACCTATCTCGACAGCGAGACAATCGATCTTAACGTTCCCACGCTGAACTTCTCGATGGAGTCCACAAAAGACTGGCGACATCCGGTGAAGCTGGCCGACGGAAGCAACAAGAGATCGATGATGTATTACAATACTACAGATTTATCTGGTACAACACCAGGGTGGTTTGACTATTACGATCAGCCCTCGGCGGAGTTAAGACGTGTCGCTCTTCTGCTGGCTTATAGCAACGTGGACCGTCCCAACATCAGGGAAGATGCTCGGCAAGACGCCTGTGGAGGGCGGTACAATTGCACGTACGAACAAAGCTTTGTTGGGCCGAGCTACCAATGCGAAGAGATAGCAAGTGGTGCAGATGACGATGAGAGACTAACGGAATTGGGTGCGCCCTTCAACATGAGCATTTTGGCACCGCGAGGCCGCTTCGTTTACTACGCCGACGTCGACGAGGGCGAATATGCCCGCCCGCAAGCCGACAACTTCCGTAAAGGTTCGGGTGGCATACCTGATGGTGAAATTCCAGTCGGCCTGGGTGTCTTCAAGTCAGAACCTGCGCTCTGGATTGGCTATGCGTTCAATTCCACAGTAAAGCTTGCGGAAGACGACCCTCTTGCAAAGAACTGGACACATCGCTATGATGCGCGAATCATGCGCTGCATACATATGGAGACTAAGTATACAGTCAGCTGGAACTTCACTGAACCCTTCTTCAATTCCACGGTCAAGCTAGAACCACGGAGGCCCATTATAGATACCAGCTTTCCGCAGGGTGTCGACGGCAAAATCAACTACACCCTCGATCCGGGACCAGCGGAACAATACATCAGCCCTCGGAGCGACGTGGGTCTTTACAAGAAAACGGCCGCATACCATGCTGTCGGCGACATGTTCAGGGATTTTCTCCGTGGACACGTCGATCTCGAACCGCCATTGCCAGGACCATACTACGCACAAGTCTATTCCGATGTCACAAAGACACGACTAGTCCAGAAGAACAGCGAGCCTAAGCAAAACCTGACGGATGAGATCGAGACCTTCTACTTAGACATGGTTCTGTCATTGCTATCCGCACCAGAGATGCTAGCAGTCGCAGAAGAACAGCTTACAGTCAATCGCTCGCGACTCCAATCCTCATTCGTCTACGTTCCCGAACGGCTCTGGCAATGTTACGCACCAGTTATCTTCATCACACTCCTCATCCTCCTGTTTGGCGCTTTCACAATCTGGCAAGACGGGACGACATTCTCGACTGGCTTTTCTCGCATCCTTGTGACTACACGGAACACTACCTTGGATGATATCAGCCGCGGCGCATGTTTGGGTAACGATCCATTTCCGTTAGAGTTGATGCACACTAGACTCAAGTTCGGTGTTCTTGCGAATAGCAACGATCCAGAGTACATGAGAGAACATGGGTATCAGGGGATTGGTGACTTCCAGAGTGTAAACCACTGTGCTTTTGGCGTTGCTTCAGAAATCGCGCCTATTATTAGAGGTGCACCGTATGCGGGGTTGATAAAGCGACGTAACGGGCAAGTGTCGATAAAGTCAGACGTGGAGGATGAATAGACAGGTGAATCCAACATCCTGTACCCGCTTTGGCTGGCTCAGCCTGTACCGTATACGCATATCTAGCGCGGATGTCGCCTGCTCGGAGACATCTCGCCGAACGCAAGTCTCTAAGGCGTTTTGAGAAGGCAAACAAATTCAAAGCATGGCCATCTCTTTTTGCTGTTGATGCTCGTTGATTGAATGAATGTCGGACCCAAGCGAGATGGCCCCTGGGGTGGCTGTCGGCACGTGCGGGGGTCGCTGACCATCTTGTCGCTAGCGCGCTGGTTCTTCCCGTGCCTCTGCCCAGTAAGCTCTCATTCATCTCATCTTGAGTTTGCGACACGCGATGCCCCAGCCTATTGTATGTGAGCCCGTCTTCTCGAGCTTCCTGGAACGCGTCGGCCTCGCCACCCGTTACGTGACGGCTGCGCCCACAAGTGGATAGTGTGGGAGCGGAAGCGTCGATCGGCCCAGCCTCCTGAACCCAAGCACCATTGACGAACCGTCGCCCAGACATCGAAATCGTATCGAGCTAATGGGCAGGTCTTGTCAAGCATTGAAGTTTGCTGATATTATAACCGGAGAGGAACAAGGTAATGGGCAACTGTCGTGGCCTTTATCCACGCAAGCGCGCCAATCTGCCGCGCACATCATTGTTCAATGCTGTCTCTCGGCTTCCCAGCTATGACCATGCGCAAGGCTCAAAGGCGTACTCAGCGCGGATTTGGTGGAGGTAAAGCACGAGGCGACCTACAGGGGAATCATTGAGTATGCATTGGCGCAGCCACAACTGGGCAATGCTGAGACGTGAGTGAACCTCGCCCCTTTGCTGCACCGCAGTAGGCTCACTGGAATATAAACTCCAATCGGACTGCTCTTGACATGTAATTAGTAATTAGGCTTCGAGAAAATGGAAGGACTTTCGGTCGCTGCGAATGGTATTTTCGATGAACTACTTCATTATCTTTTACTGACAGCATTCAGGCCTCGCTGTCATATCTGTGGCTTTTCAACTTACCGAAGCGTGTATCAAACTTTACACGTTTTGGGAGACAGTCGAAGATGCTCCTCGGGAGATCATTGCGATCAAGGAAGATCTTCGCTTCCTGATCTCAGTCTTCCAGCGAGTCGAATCAAATGGCAACAATCTTGGCGGTTGTCTAGCAGAAGGTGTACAACATTGCCGGGCCAAGATTGCAGTAAGCGAATCGGTTTGGGGACGCAAGCTGTAACTAATCATTCCAGGATCTGACTCTCATTGTTGAAAGATTCGATGGTGGTCTTTCATCGCTGTCGAGGCGGCAACGTGTACGTACGGCTTTCAAAGCTGCCCTTCACAGCAAACATATCCAACGATTCCGTGACTCGTTAAACGACACAAAGTCGACACTTACACTGGCTATGGCCCACGAAAGGTATGACGCAATTGCATGCATGCAAATAGTGGTTCGCTAAACACACATATGTAGCGTGATTCAAGCTCGCTCTTCCCGTCTTCCGACAAGAGTGAAAGTGTTTGGAGAGATCGGTACACATGGTACTTCTAAAGCCGTTCGAGAAGGCCAACTTCGTTTGCCCGGGATCGAGGACGCGTCTAGCTGGACAACGGTGCAAGGTATTCCGTCGAAATTCGTTGGCCAGCGTTCCCTCCGCAGTATGACGTCTTCATTCACGACGAACGCACTACAGCCTTCACGTAAAATGCCAACGGAGCGCCTCTCGATCAATCATGAGGCACAGGAGCTCATGTTGCACTTCATCGCACAGACTGCAGTCACCACATTCGAACCGACATCGCTGGACATCTATTCACAAGACGGCTATACGATCGATGAATGCGGACAGCTGAGGGCCAAGACTTTTGTCTATGCCGAGAAACTGCGGTATCACGTAAATCACCATGTCTCAGTCTTCCGCACTGCACTTGGGTGTGCTTGGCTACGCACGACGAACATACACCACGGCAACAGGTATTTCAAGAGATCTAGGAAGTCCCAGATCATCAGATCGCTGATTCTATACCCCACAAAATGGCAACAGTACATGGGCATGCAGAGTGGCCTAGAAGCTGTCGTAGCATCCGGAGGTCGGAGCTGGCTCTTTAATTGTAACATAACAGTAACTCGCCCGGTCTCCGATGACTCACTCATCTTCGAGCTCTGCCGTACCGGTCAGACTCGTGCTGTCGAAGCACTTTTGGAGAGAGGAATGGCAAGCGTAGTAGACACGAGCCCTAAAGGATGGAAGCCACTGCACGTAAGACACTGCTCCTGTGTGAAAAGTTGTTCAAGTATGCTGACTTGGCCAGTTTGCCGCCGCAGCAGGTCACGTCGAGCTCTGTGCTTTGCTAATAAAGGCAGGCGCCGACAAGTCCGCACTGGTATACGAAGGGCCTTCTGACGCGATCTTGTAGGTGCCCAGTGTCAAATGACGAAACCGCTGCTAAGGAAAACAGATCACCAGTATCACTCTTCGTAGCATCTTGTACCGATGAGCAGGCTGATGTCAAGATCGCCATGCTCAGACTCTTCTTTGAATGCATCGACATATCAGACACTGAAGGCGACGGTTGGTGTGTCCACGACTGGCTCAAGAGAGCATATGCAAGGGAACGAGTTCCAATCTCGCGAAACAGTATCACGTGGCTACTTCATCTTACTTTGAATGAGCAATACGTCGAATTTAGCGTGCGCAATGTCTGGTCCGCCCTGCAACACGCGATGAGATCTGTTCTCAACCATGCGCGTCACAACAACTACCTTGAGCAAATTCTCGGTCTTTCTAGCGAAGAGCGTCTGGAGATCAGCAAGAGACACCTACACGCTATGGGCTCTTGGCTCGCTCTACGTGTAATCGGCCGAGTGGTCCTACCAATGGCAGTGAACGCCGGCGCCTTCCTACAGATGAAGGGCTTTGATTGGATGGAGGACAACCTCACACATAAGCAATACCTGCAAGCACTGCCTAGTATCTACTCGGCTTGGTGTAGCGCAGTGTTGGACTGCATTGAGCAGCTGGAAGTGTACATGCGCGAAGAGCTCGATGACTATCTACGCCGAATGGGCATGAAACGAAGGACCTTCATCTGTGTGCTGACTCAGGCCAAGGATATCCCTCACGGCTCTGGAAAGTCATCAAGAACTGCATGCACTCACTGCGGAGACGACTACGGTCCATTTGCTGGCGGTCTGGTCGAACCTGCGCGCATAGCCGTCACAGAATGCGTCAAATCCGGTCACAACTCCAGCTGTGTATGCGACACGATCCAAAAAGGCACGACGATGTTAGAAGAGCTTCAGGACTTTACCGGGATGCTTCAAACGGACGATACCGACGATGACACGCAATCGGATGACGAGTTCTTCGACGCCCAGCCGCACGTTTTCAACGATACCGACCTCCAAACCAATCCTACATCAAATATGTTCACCGATATAGCGACTTTGCTTTACAGCGCTCAAGGCCGGATCTGGCTCGGTCAACACTCAATCGGGGAGCGTCTTTGCTCGACCTGCCTCCTTCTCAAGGAGAAGTACATCGGCGAAGATGGCCTGTCTGCTGACTTTCCGCCTATGCCGAGGAGTTTCGAAGGCCTGCGCGTGAAGTGGTGAGCGTGCGCAACCCATTGTAGATTATTTTTCAGACGCTTTTCATGACACATGTGTATTTACATTGCTTTTCGTCGACTTTTGATGGCACGCTCTAGTTGAACACAACAGTCTTCTGACCGTTCAAGAACACCCTCTTCTCGCTCCACCACTTGACTGCCGCAGCCAAAACCTGGCTCTCGACATTACTACCCTCCTCGACCAACTCCTTGGGACTCAACGCATGGTCGACCCTCGCAACGCGCTGTTCGATGATCGGTCCCTCGTCCAGATCCGCAGTAACGAAATGCGCGGTCGCACCGATAATCTTGACACCACGCTCGTAGGCCTGATGGTAAGGTTTCGCGCCCTTGAACGAAGGCAAGAAAGAGTGATGAATGTTGATAATCTTGCCCGACATCTCCGTGCACAGGCGCGGTGAGAGGACCTGCATGTAGCGCGCCAGAACAACAAGGTCGATATTATGTTGCTTAATCAAATCCAGAATCTGCGTCTCCTGCTTCTCCTTGGTGTCCTTGGTTACAGGAAGGTGATGGAACTCAATGCCATTGTTCTTTGCCAGCTCCGCGAACTCGGGGTGGTTGGACACAATAATCGGGACTTCGACTTTGAGTTGGCCAGACTTGACGCGGAACAAGAGGTCGTTGAGGCAGTGACCGATTTTGGATACCATGATGAGGACTTTGGGCTTGGAGTCTACCCGTTGGATCTGGTATGTCATACTCATTTCCGAAGCGAGCTTCTTCATGCTTTCTTGCAGCGCGGATACATCTGCTGCATGGCCGAAATGCACACGCATAAAGAACTTCTTGGAGTCTGGGTCGGAGAATTGCTGGAGATCGAGAATGGTGAGGTTTTCCTTGGCCAGTAGACCCGTGACGGCGTACACAATGCCAGCCTTATCCGGGCATGAGAGCGTGAGGTAGTGATCGTCGCCTGCCATTTTGGATGTTGAAATCCGTTCTTTGGAGCCGAGTTGTTGAAGTCGCGGTACGGAGGTTGCTATGAATCGCCTGCTGCTCAATTGCAATGATGACTGTTTTGTCGAAAATTTGGGAACTAGGTTTTGCCGGTTTCGGAAAGCGTCGTTTGGTGGGTTTATGGACGGCCGGGCCGTGATTGCGCGGGTTGATGTGTGGAGTGACCGTGTGCAGGTGCGCGCTGGTCGGAGAAACATGTCGATGACAATTGGATCTTTTTTTGTGAGATCTGAGCGCGGAATGGCGTTTTCTTGATGCCGTGCTTGACATCTGCGGCTTGGGTGTAGTTGCCGGAATCGGCCGGCGATCTAGCCTCGTCGCTTACCAGTTGAGCCACCAGTTCGTGGGGATGCCGGTACCAAACTTCAAGTTTCTGCTTGCATCGTGTGGAGAAAAGCACATATCGTGCCAAGGGCTCAAGAAATGAGATAGATGTGGCGGAAAAGGCAAGGCTCACACGATCATGCCTCCTTCCGTCATCCTGCACCGAACGATGGTTCTGCTAACGTGGCCACCCACAGAATGCTCATATTGCTTTTATATAACCGATATGCTTCTCCGCCCATCTAATTAGATCGATATCTTCATCCGCTCGAATGCATCCACGAACTCGGTGTAGTCCCAGACGTCTTCGTCTTCAAGAACGAACCGCGAACCCGCATATTCATCTCTCGAGAGCCCAGGCGAAGGCACCATCTCGAGATGCACAATCCGACGCAGTCGCTCGTTCTCCCAAGGACACATTTGACCCATCCAACTAGCAACCAGATCGACACGCTGCTCTCTAGTTTTGTTGGCCACATCAAAGAAAGCAGGTTTCCAAACCTCCTCACGCGGTGGCTTCAGTGAGTACGTCAGCGTGTCTAGGTATGGGAAGTGCTCCAATATAGCCTCGCTGCTACGCAATATCTTAGGCCAAAACCTCCTCTTCCAGCAATAGCTCACATGCTCGAGAGACTTGTCGAAGATGCCGCGAGGACTTGCTTCGGTCACAATGTGCCGTACCAAACACCGATTGGCGGAACCCACGTCGATGTTGCCCAGCGCCCAGAAAGAAAAAACGTTCGACCCGTAGAAAACAGGGCTGCTTTCTGCCCGCAGCTGTCGACACGTCCTTATGAGTGCTACCGGGATCTGGCCGCTGCATAAGGGTTGTGGTTCAATCGGACCTTCGCCGCCATGTCGGATGTTCAGCACTCTCATCACCGGCCGAACTGCGAAGGGGTCGCGCGAGTAGACGAGAACCGCGCCTTTGATGCTGAAGGCGAACTCGTAGATCATGTCGCGAAGTTCGCGCGGTAAGTCCAGAAACCCAACTTTGGACGCATCTTCTTTCTGAGATGCCGCCCAGGGTATCGATGCGTTTGGCTGTGGTTGTTAGCATGCGAAGGCCCAGGGGGTCGCGACTGAGGGCACACACCGTTGACGCCATCTTCGACCACCGTACGTGCGACAGACAGAATCAAAATTCCGAGAATGAATTTCAGAATATCTTACTACCAAAATGACGGACTTGCGACATGATATGCTCTAGGATAATGACACGCAGGATGCGTAGACTAACCAAATCGGATACGAAAGGGCGGGGCTCTAATCCTCGCTTTCCGTGTCATTCATCCGAATCAATAGTTTGCTTTGGTCTTACGCGCGTACCGCACGCATACCTCCTGGGTAGGTTCTCACCTGCGACCAGAAGCGACGTTGTCATGGTCGCGGTCATCCTTCTTACATACTGTTGCGCATGACCGGCCAACCCGCCCTACGTCGGGCTCTACCACCATTACACGTCTGCGGTGAGAACGGAGAAGTATAAAATACGCATCGTTACTCTTCTTCTCTTCCTTTCTTCCCCTGAGAAGTCTTTTGATTCATATGTTCCAAAAACCATATGATGTGCATTTTCAAAACACGGTATAACATTGCAATGTGCGGTGCCCTCCAGCCGGCAAAATCTTCACGGGGAGTAGCTCACAATGAAATGGTCCATGTAAGGCTTCTCCATCTCGCCTTGCCTTTCTCCCTCCTCGATCTTGCATCATCACTTCTAACAAAATATCGAAATCATGAAAAATACGATTCATGTTGTGCTTTCGGCCGAGTTCTTCAAAACCATCAATTGCATCTTCATGTTTTGTCTGCGCAACAAAAACACAGGAAACAATGTCATAAACCAAAAAGCCCGACCTCCCGCAAGCATGCTGTGCTCTGGATCCACCTCCGGTCTGTGACATATAAAAAGCTTGCCTTCCACTCTTCCTCTCACTCTTCAACCTCTCTTCCCTTCTGCTTTGTTTTCCAAAAGATGTTCGACTTCAATAACATGTGTTCGCTCTTCTCTTTCCAAAATGAACAGGCTAAGAATCCATGAGCACTTCCTTCCCTCTTCCGTCAAAAGCCAACTTCCAACACATTACCTCCAAAAGTCTGTGAGCATGTCAACATGAGTATCTGTCGTGTCCCTGTTCGGCGTTTACTCCAAGGACGAGGCATCCAATACTGTTCATGAAAAAGCCCTGGCTTTCAAAATGGAAGTACATCCACCTATGTGTTGCCGCGACCCGTCGACTGGCACAAAAGTCAATGCAGTAATTCAAAACCACATTCTTCACACTTATGGAAAGACGTTCAACAAAATCAGGCTATAGAGAGACATGAGCTTCTGTGCAGAGCTTGGGCTGTCATTCGAACGGGTGTAGTAGTCCGGGTATGACGTCCTCGCGGAATTCTGATCAGGCTACCGCCTCGTTTGCTATGAGGGTCCTGGACGGGTATATAATGAGGTAGATTATCACTGAGTCTCCTTCTCTCTACATCGTGCTCAAAAAAAGGGGAAAACTAAAAATGAGTCGGATCAATCCTATGGCACCGGTCGACTTGTTTGGTTGTGACCTGTACTTAGCCATCATGCGTATTGGTGATGATCAGCATCATCGTTCAAAAAGCATTGCAACTCTGAGAATTCCATGTGTTATTGCTTCATTTGTTTTGAGCATTATATCTTCCGCCGACTATACGCCCAGTACGCTTTCATGGGCAGCTTCCAGTCGACCTTCCTCAGATTCGCATCAAAGATGTCAAAGTCCACTCCTTGTAACCTATCCAGCCAAGACTGTGTCGCTATGCTCGGCATAAAGACCCCGAATGCTTGTTCTACCTCCGCCAATTGTGCCTCCTGCCCTGTGTTCATCTGCTGTGCGCTGTACTGATGTTCCTCCTCGTTCTGGTGTTCGAAGTCGTGGCCGAGTGTGCCTTCGGATCGTAGCTTCGACAGCATCTCGCGGGCGGTGATGAGGTGGTCGTTCGCGCGTGTCGCGACGGTGAAGATGGCGTCGCGGAGACCGGGGGCAGAAGCGCCTTGTCGGAAGACGTCTTCTTCGCGGACGTTGGCTTCGGCCATTACGTCGAGTGGGAGGAGCACGGCGCCTTGTGTGGGCCCTGATTGCCCGGTCATGGAGTTGCTAGTGCCTAGTGGCTGCTGTGGGGGGAACGCGATGAGCGGGATGCCTCGTAGTACGGCTGCGATGCCCATGGCCTTGCCGATATGCGATGCGACGTGGTCGGTGGTGAGCGAGGCCTGGGGCAGCGCTGACAGCGTCAGATACAACATGGTCGAGTATGTATTCTCCGCATAGCTTTCCAGTGCGCTCAACGTGGGATACGGTGGGTTCCCTAGATATTGTTCTCTCGTGTTGATGATGCGATGGAACCAGTTCTTGCTCAGTCGCGCCTTCCCACCAGATCGCTCATGCAAATCCTCAGCTGCTCGTGCCAATAAGATGGCGACTGGCTCTTTCGGAGGTGTACCGGCTAGCGCTTTCGTGACGGTATCTCTCCAGAATTGCATGCGCATCATGCCAATTGTGGGTGTGCTCGTAGTGTCGGCGACGCGGGCGACATCGACATTGAATGCGCGAATCGCGAGGTAGGCATCTCGGGAGGATTGCGGTATGAAGGTTTGAAGGACATGTGAGGGCGCATCGTATGTTCTGCCATTTCGTTAGTGTGCGACAGAAGAGAGTTGCCGTTATGAAGCTACCTGACTAGATTCGCGCAGTAAGCACGTGCGCGTGCAATCTCATCTTCTGAGGGGCGAGCAGCATTTTGCAGTCGTGGCGAGGTGTGAAATTGCCTCCGTCGTGGTCTTGGGTAGGTGTGTATGCGCCGAGAGGGAGCTATGCGGAGCCTCGGAGGCGGCATTGAAAACTTTTGAGAAGACGAAAACTACTGTACAGAGCGAAGATGCATGTGTTTGCGCAATCTGGGGGAGGCGCAATTGCTCGTAAGGCACAAAGAGTGCACGGCGACTGGTGGGTTGTATGACGCTATTACGTCGATCACCCGCAGTCGCCACGTGAAAGCGCGTCGACGCGACTGGACGAATTGGGCGCATGCGAGGAAAGCGCAACACCAACACGCACAACACAACACCATGGAGTCACCACACCCAGACGAGAGACCCGTCAAGAAGCGCCGATTCTTCGTAGAAGACTCCTCCCCTACTCAGCCGGAGTCGAAACCCATCGAGCCTCCCCCTTCGTCGCCGCCACTACACGCCGCAGATACACCAGACGAAAGCAATGGCAATGAGGAAGAAGCCGATTTCGGGAGTTTCGACGTGGGGATGCTCCAGGCGGTTGTTGGAGAACTCTCTCATACGGTACTGCAGAAGCTGAAAGATGTCAGTGGAAGCAATGTAGAACGAGGTATGCCAGTAAGTGTGAGGTTGTAGTTGCATGGCTGACAAGGTGTAGCAATCAACCTCTACTTGGACGGCTCATGGAGCAAGATGCACTCACCGTCCCCCGCACCCGTCTTCAAATCCGGTCGACAGCCGATTCAGATGACGATAGCGAAAACCCTCAATCGAACCGAATCCGAAATATCGAACGCGTCCGCACCAGGCTCAGGCACCTCCACACCCACAATACTGCGAGAGATGCCCAGTAAGCGCTACATTGGCTCGTTTGGTGTCGTAGGCTTTGCTACCAAGAGCGGATCTCAGCTGAAGCACGACGAAAAGATACGCATCGAGCGCACCAAGCCACAACCCAAACTCAACAAGGCAAAGAAGGTCATCAAACTCTCGAAACCGGATATCGTAGTCCGGTTCATGAATGAGCGTGGGGCCGAAGTCGGCAGGTTGGACAACGACTCAGCAGCATGGGTATCTGTGCTACTCGACCAGAAAGTGTGCTCTTTCGACGGCTCGGTTGTCTACACGCCCGATAAAATACGCACAGGCGATACCATATACCTACAGCTACGAGCTTTTTTCGTTCGCGCAGCATTCGATTCGCGTAAATTTGCCAAACCTGACAACAACCGAGAAATCAATCTGTTCGAAGAGAAGGAATCATCCGACGAGCGAGACCTTCGGTTACGCCAAGTTGGTCTTGTGAAGCTCTTCGATAACATCAATCTCCAACCAACCCGCGAAAACGAAGAGACGGCGAAGCACAAGCGACAGGGTCTATTACAGGCAGCAGAGAGCGAGGAGAAGAAAGGCGATAAGCCGAAGCCGAAGAACGGAACATCCTCCACGCCTGCGACGTCTACCAACCCCACATCCTCTCCGCCACCCGACGATGCCGAAGAAGGAGAAGAGCTGGAACAAGATCAACTGGATTCACTATACAAGAAGGCGCAGTCTTTTGACTTCGACACCCCAACCATGGAGCCAGCAAGCACCTTCCGCATGGACTTGCGCAAGTATCAGAAGCAGGCGCTCTTTTGGATGGTCAGCAAAGAAAGGAATGAGTCGATAGAGGACAAGGAGACCTCGATGCATCCCTTGTGGGAAGAATACCCGTGGCCAACTCACGATGCAGACAATCAGCCAATACCGACCATCGAAGACCAGACCATGTTCTATGTCAATCCCTACTCTGGCGAGCTCTCACTGGAGTTCCCGAAACAAGAGCAGAACTGCCTTGGCGGTATACTCGCTGATGAGATGGGTCTGGGCAAGACCATTGAGATGCTCAGCTTGATCCATACAAATAGGACAGAAGTTGACGAGGATGCTTTGGCGACGCGGAAGGCTCTTCCCCGGTTGCAAAAGCTCAGTGCCGAAGTTGAGCCTGCGCCATACACCACACTCGTCATAGCACCCATGTCATTGCTAGCACAATGGCACAGCGAAGCTGAGAAGGCGTCCAAAGAAGGTACACTGAAGGCCATGCTCTATTATGGCTCAGAGAAGGCTGTGAATCTTCAGAAGCTATGTTGCGCATCGAACGGCGCTAATGCGCCCAACGTTATCATAACGAGCTACGGCACAGTTCTGTCAGAGTATAACCAGGTGGTTGCACAGGAAGGGAACCGTGGCTCGCATGGTGGTATCTTCTCGCTCGAATACTTCCGCATCATCCTCGACGAAGCGCACTATATCAAGAACCGACAGTCGAAAACAGCGAAAGCATGTTACGAGCTCAGTGCAAAGCATCGATGGGCGCTTACAGGAACACCGATTGTCAACCGCTTGGAAGATCTATTCAGTCTAGTCCGCTTCCTCAAGGTCGAGCCGTGGGCGAACTTCTCATTCTGGAAGACATTCATCACCGTACCATTTGAATCAGGCGACTTTGTGCGTGCCTTGAACGTGGTACAGACAGTACTAGAGCCACTGGTGCTTCGTCGAACGAAGGACATGAAGACACCCGATGGTGAAGCGCTGGTACCACTGCCCCCTCGGACAATCGAAGTTGAGAAGATCGTGCTGTCACAGGACGAGCGGGATGTGTACGATCACATCTTTCTGCGCGCAAAAAGTCTGGTCAATGCTAATGCAGAAGCCGGCACGCTCATGAAGTCCTATACAACCATCTTCGCGCAAATTCTACGACTACGGCAATCATGCTGCCATCCTGTCCTGACTCGCAATCGCAACCTTGTCGCTGATGAAGAAGATGCCTCGTTGGCATCGGATCTTGCTAATGGATTGGCGGATGATATGGATCTTTCCTCTCTAATTGAACGTTTCACTGCCGAGGGCGACCAAGATGTCAACAGGTTCGGCGCACATGTCTTGAAACAGATCCAAGACGAATCTGCGGCCGAATGTCCAATTTGCTCCGAAGAACCCATGATTGAGCAAGCAGTCACTGGCTGTTGGCACTCAGCCTGCAAAGAATGCTTACTAAGTTATATAGCCCATCAGCGCGACAAGAACGAGATACCACGCTGTTGGAACTGCCGCGAACCCATCAACGCGCGCGACGTCTTCGAAGTCATCCGGCACGACAATGTCACTGAAGGAGACGAAGATAATCACGCTTTCCGCGCAGCAGACGCACCGCCTACTTCCACACAAACACCACGTATCAGCCTGCGTCGCATCGGCGTCACCGGCTCCGCCAAAACCCAAGCCCTGTTGGGCCATCTGAAGAAAACCCGCAAAGAAGAAAAGGGCGCGAAAACAGTCGTCTTCTCGCAATTCACATCTTTCCTCGACCTCATCGAACCCGCTTTGACCCGCGACCACATCCCCTTCCTCCGCTTCGACGGCTCCATCAGCCAGAAAGTGCGCGCTCAGATCCTCACCGAGTTCACCACTTCCCCGAAACCATACGTCCTACTTCTGAGTTTGAGAGCAGGCGGTGTAGGTCTGAACTTGACCTGCGCAAACAAAGTCTTCATGATGGATCCGTGGTGGAGTTTTGCCGTCGAGGCCCAGGCTATCGATCGTGTGCACCGTATGGGTCAGGAGAGGGAGGTTAAGGTCGTGCGGTTTTGTGTGGAGGGGAGTATCGAGGAGAAGATGCTTAGGATACAGGAGAGGAAGAAGTTTATGTAAGTGGAACGCGTGTTGCCAAGTGTGAAGGTTGGGTGCTAACGTTTCGCAGTGCGAGTTCGCTGGGTATGATGAGTGATGAGGAGAAGAGGGTGCAGAGGATCGAGGATATCAAGGAGTTGTTGAGCTAGATGGAAGCGGTCTGGCGGCTATTGGCAGGGTACTGAGTGAGTCGATGATTACATGCGATATACCCTTGATCGGTAAGACTACGACATAGAATAGGAAATCATGACAACCTGGCACCGCCATCGTAAGACCCAGTCGCGATGTGTGGGTGGGCGGATTCCACGCTACTGCCTCATCGTGCCTTCCCAAAGCTCCCGCAACCCTCCTGCCCACGCCTGCCACCACCATCAGCGACTGCCACAACACACCCAGATGACGCGTAGGAGCTCTCGCATCAGGCCATGACGCTTCCGCATCGCCGCACACATTTCCCACAATATTGCATGCCACCAGCATCTACATATGCCGTCAAATTCCCTTTCATCCCATCAAACATCATCTCACGGGCATGTCGTCTAATGGTAGGACGCTTGAGCACAGTACACCTTCTCTCTCCATCAATGAAAATTGTTGGCTCCCCACTGGCGATTCAACTCGTTGGCTCTCTCCATCAATGCAAATTGTTGGCTCATTCCATTCGCCACCGCTTCCCACTGATTAACTTCTTTGGTTACAAGAAATGCGGGTTCGATTCTCGCCATGTCCATCATGTTTTTTTGTTCCGCTCAATGTCCGTTGCTATAGCTTTAGCCATCCTTCAATCGCTCATCAACAACTATCAAGGGCATGTCGTCTAATGGTGCTCTTACCATTTCGGTGTGCTTTGCCATCGCAATGTTTGACCGCAAAAACACCTCACTTCTTTTCTTACCACGCTGCAACTCGATTTGATATATGTTCTCTTGCTCTGCAGCAAGCTATCGAAATCATCTAAGGCATATAGTCTAATGGTTAAGACGCCCTAGGAATAGAACCGCGATGGGTGTGTAGCTCTGCCGCTGGTCCTGCAGGCTTGGCCCTTGGCTCGGGGGCGAAACAACCCAGGCCATAAATGTACATAGGGAGATGCGAGTTCGAGTCTCGCTGTGCCTATCTTTTTGGCGGTGTTGAGCTACCTGAGAGATTGGGATAGCAAGGTGGAGAGGCGGGTAAGGTTGCGGGTGAGAGAAAGCATGGGTCGGAGCGCAACCTTGGAAAGAAGAGTATGGAGTTGAAAGCTTCTCTTTTGCTAATACTCTTATTTTGTAGATGTTTATATTAATCTCATAGTTTGCTTTTATCGTTATGAAAGTACCCGCAGGGCATGTGGTCTAATGGTCACAACGCTGGGGCCTTACCTTGTGGCAACAAGCAAGGGCTGGTAGCCTGACCTTCAACGGTTTAGGCGAGGGCAACCGCGGGCGGCGTTTGACGCCCGTTCCTTCCTGGAGATACGGATTCGATTTCCGTCATGTCCATTACTTTTTGCTGTTTTTTTGTGTGGTAAGGATGTGCATATAGAAAGATAAAGTAAGAAAGAGGATGAGAAGAAGGGTAGAGATCGCGAGTCATTTTGATATATGCTATCTTGCTAGTCTTTTGAGCTACATTATGCTAACTCACGACCAGCAATACCTACAGGTGCTCACAATTAAGACCATCGTGTCGTACGTAGATGTCCATACCCGGTATCCAGTCGATACCATACGGATCAAACCCAGTGGTCACATCAGGCAGACGTAACTCGTTCCATTGCCTCTCATGAGGGAGAACACTTTGAAACTCCTCATATCGATCTGAGAGAAACCTCGAGACGGCTGGCGACCCGCGATCATAGTGAACGAAGACTTCCTTCCCAATATCGACAGCGAGATGATCGCCGATGATGACAGCCGGCCCAGACCCCGATGCGAAGAGATCAGCGATGATCTGAATCCAAGGAAAAGTGCCGGTAGGCAAATGCGGAGCGATTACCATAGTGCTCGTGTCGATGGCAAGTAGTCCGTCTGGATCGTTGACGAATTCTATCTCGCTGCTGGCTTCACAGCCCATGGCTTTGTGAAGTTCGCTGAACAGCGTCCAGTCCCTCTCTTCGTAGTTGGGCTCTTGAAGCAAGATCTTGATCTTCTTTTGTTCCAACCCGTACTTTTGGTAGAACCTAGCTAAGGTTTTTGCCATACTGAAAACTGGGATGTGTTGGAACACACTGTGATGCATCCAGTCCGGGCGGGGTACAGATAGGCCAAAACACACAATCTTCTCAACTGGCGCTGAGAGGCCCGCGATACCTTTGATCGTGGCTGTGAACTTCTTGGCAAAGTCACCCCTCTTCCAGAAAGCCAATGACTGAGCTACCGCATCACGATACCTCTGCATTTGGTTTTCATCTTGGTGTTGGAGAGTCTTGCCCTGATCTACGACACGAAGAGCGTAAGGAGCGCCGAGATACACATCCTCTGTACCACTATACTTAGTGACAGCATCGCTGTACAGTCGTAACATAAGGGTTGATCCAACGTGCCATCCATACTCGCGCTGGAACTCTGGATCGAGGGCGACGCGGCATACGTAGTCAACATCGACGCGTTGCTTTCGCTCTTGGACTACCCGGGAAAGGTTTTTATCCTTCCAAACATTCGTGAGACTTCCATCTTGGGCTCGCCAGGTGAGATACTGTATCGTGCGGCGGTCAGGTGGTAGGCTTGCTTCGTCGAGTATTATGCGTTGCTGTTTGCGGATCTGAAAAAGGAGAGATCTTGTATACATCGGTTTGTTGTTGTGCTGCTTCTCAAGGGCATCAAGGTCGACCAGATGCTCTAGCATTTCGTCAGGTGGCTCATCGTCATCCAGGTCGCTTCCCTCGTCAAAGTTTACTTCAGATCCCAGGTCGAGATCAGAGTCAGACTCGCTAGTCATAGCTTCTTCGGAGGCCATGGCCAATGCCTTGGCTTTGGACTGAGATCTTGTTGTTATCGGCATGGCGAGCGATGGGGTAGATGTTGCGAATGGACCAGTTAGTGGGTTGAGGGAGATGAAGATGAGATCGACATGGATGTGCTCAGGCAACTTATAGCATTGTGCACCCCTTGTAAGTATTCACTAGCAAACTGCGAACAAACAGTGTAGTCTTCAAACATGTTGCAGTCTTGAAGATCAGTAATGAAACAGACTGATGTATACCCCAGGCAATGCGATTGCCATTCATTTCAATGTCTCAAGTGCACGCGAAGGCGGCAAAAGTTTGAGACATGTGTGAGCTAAGAAACATTTGTCTCGTTCAGGTCGTCGTAGTCACGCATGCGCGTTGTGACGGATATCCCTTGACGCCATGGAGGTGAGCCATCATGATATGCTTGCTAGTATAATGACCATCCAGCCACCTTTACTTGCCTACTGATCTTGAACGTGCGGTTCTTGAATTCCGCCGCTTTTTCGCACCCATAAATCCATGTTGTTCAGCCAGTACATCCTGTCCTTCTCCACCCAATCTTCTCCATATGCATCTGCCATGAGCTCATCATTCAAACCGTGATCTTCAAACCTATCCTCTTCCCTTTCGTAATGGTTTGTGAAGTGCCGGGCAACATGTGGAGATGCGCGCTCGCTGAACGAGTACTCCCGCTTCTCAGTATCGACATCCATGATGTCGCATAGTATTGCCGCTGGGCCTTGGCCAGGGCTTTCCGAAATTAGATCGGCTATTATCTGGACCAGAGGCATTTGGAAGGGGAGATAGGCTGTCACGACTAGCGTACCCGCATCGATTGCGAGAAGACCATCTGGGTCAGAGACGAAGCTGATATTGTCGTTGTCGTTAAATAGTTTTTGCAAGATCTCATGATCTTTGGTCTCGTAATTCGGATCTTGTAGTACCAGCTGGATCAAGGGCCGAGCGGAGTCGGCCTGACGGTAGTACTGGTTCAGTGCTTGTATGATGCTGAAGATGGCCATATATTGGATGGCGGAATCGTACCAGTTCTTCTTGAGATTAAGCGCACCTATTCCAAAGCAGACAACCTGCGTGATTGGTGCGCACGTCTTGGCTGTCTCTAGGAATGCTTCCACCAGCTGCCTTCTCGCGAAACTCGCTATCCAAAGGCGTTTTGTGTTTTGTATAGTGCTCCAATATGTCCTCATCTTTGCTGTGTTCTTATGTTCATTGAAGAAGCATCGATCAAAGGTTATGAAAGTATATGGCGTGTTGATGCAGTCTTGCTTGTGGTCTTTGTTGTAGCGTCGGAGAGTCCTGATCTGTTCTGAATGGTCTCCGTATCGACTTTGAAAGTCAGGATGCATCTCAACTCGCGACAGATATTCAACTTGGATGGTGTTGGCATCAACGTCATCTTGATTCCAGACCCTGTACGTTTTCTTGTTCAGCCCGGAAGCATCAACATGATCGAGCACTCGCTGATCAGATGCTAAGGAGAACTCTCCACGAATCCGATCAGCCCAGTACTTTACATCCTCGAGTAGTGTGCGCGTATACACTGGTCTGTGCGCATGCTGGAGCTCTTGAGCAGCAATATCTACACGGTGTTCGAATGCATCAGAGTCGTCTGGATCATACTGGTCAATCTCCTCTGGGGTCACGTATTCGTCTTCGTGTATTTCGTAGTCGTCTTCTTCCTCTATGGCAAACTTGTGGACTCCATGGACTACGTCTGCGGCCGATTCGACAGCTTCATACGATGTTGTCGTCGCAAACAAGTCAGCTGATTGATGCGAATCCATTGCGTGAGCCTGACGAAGGATCTAGATGTTAATGTTGTACTGATTTGTATAGTGAGTTGAGTGGTTAGAAAATTGTTTTTAGAAAGGTGAGCTCTTGTGCTTTCTGCTACTGCGGCCTTTTTCACACTAGTGAGAGAACCGTGGTTCGGATGCCACTGTGAGCGTAAAATGGGCCGTGAATCTCTTTCATGTTCAGAGAGCCAATACGACCCAACCCCATTCAAACCACCCTCTACCTGAGCTCGACTGCGCCATGGTCATATGATACCCACATTCTGCTCTGCACACGTGCGCGTTCAGATTTCAACTGCTACATAGCCTTCCCACTCTGTTCTCTGTTCAGAGAGCGGTTCTGGCACAGCATCCAGCAATGACTCAGATGAAAGGCCGCAAAGGAACAAGTCGGGAATTCGCACCGCAACTGTGCTGTGGTTGGTAATCATTTGCCAAGGCTCTTTCTTTGCACTATGACTTTCGCGACTGGCATGGTTCGAGAAGTAACCACCCAAGTCTTACACAACACAGAAGAGTTGTATCATGCATGCGTGCAATAACGACAAGACCAACCCGATGATGCCGATGTCGATAGGGGGCCAGGCGCCCCGCTCGTTAGTTGGCTTGCCGCGGTTCTTTTTCGTGAAGCCATGACCCCTCTGAGCTGAGAGAAAAAAGCAATATGCGATGCGTTGCAATCGCGAAAGTTGATGCGCATCTTACAGCTGGATAATGCGGTTGAGATTAGGACGCGATGGAATACCTTATCGAAGTCCTAGCATAATTCTGCCTGGGCATCTCATCGACCCGCCAGCTCCAAGCTCTTTCTACATAGTTTTTGACTCACACATATGCCTTGAAAGTTTTTGATAATGAGGGTGGTTGTGCAGACGCGTCCATTATGGTCTTTCGATCAGGCGGCTCTCGCATATATTTCTGGGCTCGTGCTTCCTCGACTCCTACTTAACGGGTGGCATTATACCATCGTACCGTTTGACAGGGTCGATTTCGATGTTCCCGTATTGAGGATGACGCTATGATGCGAACGCGAGATGATTGAAGCGGCGGAAGAAGCCGGATGACGCACAACCCAATGGATCGCGACGTCGACCACAACCGCGTCACATGTCGGAGTCTATAGCTATCTCGTTACGAACTCCGAAATGCGAATGCGAGCTGTGCCGCGGCTGCAGTCAAGTTCGATTCGGCATCGTCTGGAGCGAACGTGGCATAGTGTGGGATCATCCTTGTGCGCGAAGATTCTCCCGACCCACCACCCACAGCATCGTCCACACGTACCTCACCTTCGCATTCGCATTGTTCCCTCATCCTGCGGCTTGAAACAGCGAGACGGTCCGTTGCGACGATAGCCTGATCGGTTGGTCACACTGTCGAGGCCCAAAGCTTTGGTCTCGGGTCACGGTAGTTCGCTGCAATGCCGCGCCTCGGCCACAAAAAGTCCGTAATCATCACGCCACACTCCTACCACTCGTCGCCCACGACCCCGTACCCTCGAGCCACAGCATCCCCGTTTTATACCTCAAAACCACTCTTCGCTCCTATCTGACCCGATCACGTTCTCTAGGTCCAGACTAGGCTGCCAGCAATGTAAAGCCCGCCATGTCAAGGTAGGACACAACCTCTAAATAGCATTACACGCTTACGAGGACTCGATACTGAAGTAGCTCAGTGTGATGAACTCAAGCCGTGTACCAACTGCGCTCGCCATGGCGTTCCGTGTAGCCTCGTCGTCTGGGATCCCAGCGCATCCCAGTCAGCTCATTCGGCATCTTCCGCATCGTCTGCATCACGACGTACGAATCAGTCACCGCTCGAACGATCTATACCGGTATGCCCCATAAAACGCCATGAAACATAGTCGTTCTTTTCTCATTGGTGTAACAGGGTTCATCGGCATCGTCTGCCCACGTGGCCTACCCGCGCAACCCGTCGACCGCAGCCGGAGCGAGGGCCGTCTCGACTATCTCGGAAGAGGATTCTTCCGACTCGCAGTCGGACGCATACCCTTTCTTGACTAGATATATACACAGAAACCAACCGAGTCAGTCGTCGCTATGGTTGCGGGACCTAGAGCTCTTGTAAGTCAATTGGGCCATCGCCAGGATCATCGCCAACTGTTTTAGACACCACTGGACAACAGAGGCATTTGATACCCTGTCCCAACGACCTACCATTCGGCATATGTGGAGAGTCGAGGCTCCTAAACAAGCCAACGCACATGACTTCTTCATGCATGAGATTCTGGCCTTTGCGGCGCTACACAAAGCATATCAACAACCTCAAGACCAACGGCAGCCATACTATGCTTGCGGTATCCATCATCAAGATCTCGCCATTCGGGGAGTTCGAGAGAAGCTTCAAAATGTAACCGACGAAGACGCCCCGGCGATTGTAGCTACGTCGACACTGCTCACCTTCAGCGTATTTGCTTCAACGGGATTCGAGGCCCAGACACCTCTTACTGCACCTGTCAACGACATTGATAGTCTGGTGAATGCCTTCCATCTCATGCAAGGTATGGGACACGTTCTCGCGCTCGCTCAAATGGCAGTGAGGGACTCTTTTCTCGGCCCGATACTGAGAGATCCGTTGGAACCCACTGCATCGCAGCCCGTGTTGCTAGAGCTGAAAAGTCAATTACCAGCACTGGTTACGTTCATTGAAGGGAGAACGGATCTCTCAGAGGCCGAACGACAACTTTATCTTACTGTCATTCACCTCTTCGAGCCCGCTTTCCAGATATCGCTGCCTGCTCGAGTGGATAACCGGGAGCTACGTTTCCTCTTCTTTTGGCCTCTGCAATTAGGACCAGATTTCATGGAAGCTATTCAACAGCGAAGGTCAGGTGCGATCGTAATTCTCTTGTACTATACGACCATGTTCCATGCAGCTGAGACGCGATACTGGTTCATGGAGGGCTGGGGACAGCGGGTATCGAAGGCATGCCATCAGGCCATTGACCAGAGCTGGGCACCCGCTATTGTATGGCCTCTGTCTTTCCTGGAGCAGGGAGATTCGTGGAGCTTGTTCACCAACGTCCTGAACCAGGGACAGGCTTCTGGGTCAGCATCAGCTTCTCAGCAGCCATCGGCAGAAACAACACCTCAACGGGAGGCACCGACTATCGGATCTTCAACGTCCGGCGCTGAGCCAGGGCAATCTTACTCTATCCAGCGACGAGGCTCGAAGTTCGCCGTTCAGATGGGTGCTGCAGAGGACGAACAAGTTCCGGGAGAGGACTAATACCAGGCTTGGCCCCGTGGCCAGACCACTCACCATGATCCGGCAGACTCGCAGCTGACACCATACAAACACAGGTGTGGAGCGATCTAATACATATAATCACGATGTTGGCAGATTATGGACCTGCAGTTCTCTAGCGGCAGTATAGCCTCGGGTCGATCCCATCATCCCCATTGAGTGGTACCGCCGGCTAGGTGACCGCCGGCTAGGTACCCGCATTAGCAGCGGCTTCTCGCCGCGTACCACGGCCGGCAGTATAACGAGGTTCACAGCCAATGAATAATAAATTGCGGCGTAGTCGCTGCAATTCTAATCACAACACATATCCGGAGCAACGTCATTGTGAGCTGACGCCTGTGGCGTAAATACGAACAAGAATGTGTTCGTATCTGTCGACCGTTCGGTCGGTGTTTGATGGCTTGCCAGTGCATCTTTCATTCAAGACAGTTGCACGCCAAGAATGCGCCCTTGTCTTTGCACACTATGACCAATTTACGCCCGCCTTCAATCTTATTACCCACACTACAGAAGATGTTCGAACGTACTCTCTCGAGTGCCCCACGTAAGCGCGTTCTGACAGTCGCCGTATGGCTTTGCCCCACAAAATGACCGCTATCGCAACATCCTGAATCCCACGATCGGTATGATATTTGCGACTTGCCACGTCAATCATGCTCAACAACATACCAGGCTGACTTGCCTTCCATCCTGCCCAATATGCGACCCACGTCTTGTGTGACGGCCCCCAAAATGCTTTTCTTCACACCAGGCTGTGCCGCTTTCTCACATAAGTCGCATGCAGGCCTGCTGCATGGTCCTTTAGCCAGCCGCTGAGGTGCTTTGGAACAAAGAACGGTGGCGTAAGTCTACTATTGCGCACCTTCCGTATTGAGATGATGGAATGACGGAAAGTGCTGAGCCTCATTGTTGGGGAGGAGTAACTTTCAATCATTTGTTTAAAGTTGGTGACTAGAGAAGGACGCGGAGGTGGAAATTTGATCAATAATTCCTTCGCACCCGCAGCGCTAGACTGTGCCGCTCGGATGCTAACCACCACGCACGCACGCAAGCCGAGTTGTATACGCATGCAGTGACGGTCAATCACGCCGAGTGACGCGGCAATAGAGTATTGCCTTGCCGCTGCATGCTGATCGGTGGGGACGAACGGGTTGCGCTGGCGGAAATACGCATATTGGGGATCATTAGAAGCGATGATCGCTTCTAGATGTCGGAAGCTAGACGACCCGCGCTTGAGAGACAGCCACTGGTGTGGGGAGCATACGACGCGAGTAGTCGCATTGCAGACGCCGTACTGCTTCAGCGATAATGTACTGCGCGAGAACCGATGAGGCATGATGCGAACTATACGAGAACGCAGGCTGTTGTGAGATGTCGGAAGTGTTTCAAAAGCTGGCAGTGCTATGGACATAGTGCGATGCGTCAAGATAGCGATGCAGTGTACTATTACATTAAAGTCGTAAAGAGTGTACTAGTGGGTATCTTGATCGTCTCCTCGTGAACATCCCGAAAGAAAGGTCGAACACTATCTACGTGTTGCAGTAACACCAAAAGACTGGCCAAAAGGCAAACGCTGCGACGCAAAACATATCAAAAGTCTAAAGGAAGAAAAGATCCGAAAGTGTAGAGTCATGGAAATGTTCGAAGTCAAAAGTTCCGTCGTTCATGATGGAGACATGGGCCGACTTTGGCCGTCTACACTTCTCGCCCAGCGCTCTAGCTCTTCGGGTGTTGGCTGCGAGACTGCTGTACTATCGCTTTGAATGGTTGTGTCGCTCAGTCCCCTGGTGTGTGACGGCCGTCGTTCGATCCCCGCCTCTTCCGCATCGTTGTCCGCTTCGGGTTGTGCGCCTGCCTTTGCTTTGTTAATCTCTTCAGCAGTAGCTGGCGCTCCAGGCTCCACCGCTGATCTTGTGGCTTCGCTATCTGGTCCAGCTTCAGGCGCCTTCTTTGCTAGTACTTCATCGATGTTGGTCGAAAGTGAGTTGTCACTTGGACTTCGGCTGTGTGGAGGTTTCTGCATTGGCTTCATGTCTGAGTTCTTACTAGGCATTGAGCTGATCGTATCTCCGCCGGGAAGTTCTGCAAGAGGCACACTATACCTGCCATTGGTGAAGTAGTCGGGCGAATTGCGACCATCTGGCGGAGGGCTGTAAAGCTCAGCGGGGGTGCTCTCCGGAGACATTTCGCTGATAGGTGGATAGGATTTTTGATCAACACTGTAATAGCCTGCTGCAGGGTCTTTTGGTGAATGAGGAGCTTCGGAACCAGTGAGCTCTGAGACGCGACGATACTTGATCTCAGTACCAGCAAACGTTGTGTCGATTTCAGACGGCTTCTCGGTGTTCTCCTCGGGTTCCTTTGAGTTTCTCGTCTGGCGCTTCTTCCTCCATAGAAGGTAAGCACCGATTGCGACAATAATGAAAGCGCCAACGATGCCGACAACGATTCCTGCGATTGCGCCTGCCGATAGCCCACCTCCAGAACCAGACTCTGGCGGTGTCGGTAGGCCAGTGTAAGACCTATCGAATATAGTGACTAGACTCGGATCTGGCATTGGATCGGAGAATGTGGCTGGAGCGACCGTGAAATTCTGGTGTTCGTAGTCGACCACGATGTACGCTTCCTGTAGAAATGTGCGCCCTAACACGAATCTTCCATTTAGTGATCGCTTTATGGGAAGATAACGGGTCGTATTGAAGAAGAGTGGATAGCCGGCTTGCTGGTCCAGCGCCGAGTATGGGAGAGTTATGTCCGTAAAGTCTGTGCTGTCGCCACCAGTATTGGCGCTGATCTTGAAGGATAATGTTGGGTTTAGTCGTAGATTCTGCTGGTGCGATGAGTCGTTGACAGTATACAGCTGAACATCCTCGTCCAAGGTCAGACCGAAAGTAGTGACGAATTGGTCACAGACTTCGTCCGGAAGGATAAGATACGGTAATGTGGAATCGATGGTAGCAGGGAATCCTCCCTTGGTGAAAGAAGCTGTGTTGGCTTCGGCATCTTGGTCTGGCTTCCAAAGAATGGAAATGACGCCAACAGCAAGCGTGTTGTTCTGCCGGCTGGGCATACTGATCGAGACACCTAGATCGGAAAGTCGCGATTTATCGTAACCGCCGAGCACCAAGCTTCCTGTAACTCCGTTGTTGTTATTGCCTGTTTGTATTAGCGTCCAGACATGCTACTTTCACTTCTCGCTGCGGTGGTAACTGATAATACACACCACATGATGCACTTACGATAATAAGCCCCTGCGGTATATCCGAACGACCGACTCGCAATTCTGTGGGCGCTTCCGTACATGTTGTCCATGAAGTTTGGTTTGAGTGCGCCAGGGGGTCCGGTAGATCCAACAGCGAGCCCAAAGGAACCCATGTAGAAGTTTGCAACGGTGTACTTCACGACATACTGCTCCGCCAGGATAAAGCCTTGTGGTGAACTCTCGCCCAGGCCAACATTATCCACTCCCCAAACTGCGGCTGGTTCCTCCGCTTGCAATGTGTCGTTGTACCATTCGGGCACCGGAATAGTGTAGACTCCTGCAGTCTTCCATGTTGAAGATTTTTCGTCATCGAAACCTAGAGACGGACGGCCTTCGTATGACAAGATACCACGATTCGCTGCACACTCTTCAGGAGTTGGATCAGAACACCAGTCGGTTTGTTGCGGTACGAGGGTAGCAGGCGAAGAAGTAGATATGAGTACCCTGAAGTTCTGGCCGTTGCTGTTGTTCTTGGCGTCGTCGCCGACATTGATGAAGAACGTAGACCACTTCCCGTCATTTCCTTCGTACTTCCCACTGGGACTCAGAACGTAAGGTGAAGGCAGCTGAATCGGCTCGGCACGCTTCTTGGAAAACATGGTCGTAACTTGACCACGGCGCATCGCAGCCGAAGTGAAGGGCTGTCGGTTGATAAGAGGAGGCTACAGATAAGAAGAGGCACAAGCCATCGAAAACACCAACACCTTGTCAGCTACCGCAACCACTTAGCGTAGGTCAGCTGGTGGTGCCGGACTGGCAATGAACCGCGACTTGCGTGGGCAATGCACATCAGCGCTCCGTGGACGACAGTCGCAAGGTCCTCATTGCCGTTGCTTGGATCGGTTAAACATCAATTTGTCTGGCCGCTCTAGGCGTCAAGCCCATCTGCTTGTTGTGGATGTATTGCGCCCGTGCCTCAGGCGGGGTAGAGGCACAGCATCGCCAGGGCGCCCTGAGGTTGCATATTACATGTGGATGAGCCGGCATATGACTGGACGTGGCAATACCGGTGAGAGGGCACAGGTTGTGTGGTTGCCACCGGCCTTCCCATTGGGAGAGGACTGGGCGGAGAAGGATCGCGAAGCATTCAATCGAGAGTCTGGATGGCAATCGTTGTTGACCAGGGCCGCAGATAGGCTGCATGCTGAGGTGGCTGGAAAGGCAGACCTCGAGGGAAGCCTTGACGGCCCGCGGACAGGTGGAGCTTCACTGGCTGGCGCGCTCGATCGCCTTACTCAGCGGAAGCCAACGGCCCAATCGCTCGAGCCGCCGCCCCACTTGCCCGCACAGCACGCACATCAGTTCTCACGTGCATGCACCTCTCACACGTTGCAACACACAATCACTCTTGTTGTCACCCTGCGCGACCCACCCTTAAAGAAACACCATCGTACGGATTCGGGAATTAGAGTCGTGTAGCCAGTGCGAGTATGGCGCTCGGCACCAGCGGACCTGTGCAAGGAGCGCCCTTCTGCTCCGAGCTTCGCTCCTCACTTTCGGCCCCCAGAATGCCATCCTCATCGGATCCCGTCTGGCGCCAAAACCTATCGCTAGTGATGATGGGCTGCAGGCCATTATTCTGTACAAGGTAGCGAGCTAACTTTATGCGGCCTCAGAAGTAACCATGTCAGCAACCGCCATGGATGCGATTCTCAACTTGTCTTCAGGCCTCTGGGTTGGATAATATTCCGCGTCACTTGCATCTGTCCGGCCTTTCTCATCATGCGGATTGAATGCGACACCACGTCTTGGAAGTCTACAAGGTCTCACTGCGACCCTGGCTTCTGTGGCGGCCTTTCGCCGTTGAGCTGTGCCGGTCGTATTGCTTGAAGAAGGTCTAGGCAATCTGAGTATACTTCAATGCTGCGACCAAGCCCGGGCGTTCGTCATTCGGCAGGCGGTCAGGTAGATCTATGCCTTCGGCTTGGTTGTTCTGCTTCCGGCCTGATGTTTACATACCCTGGCACACAGGATTACTGGCCAAGCTTGGCTGATGCCAGCCTCGCCAAAGGATTTGTTCCCACCGTCATATGCAGGTCGGCAGCTAGCTTCGTCATCGTCTTATAGCTATCCGTTCCTGCTTGCTTCCTTCCCTCTTTCGAGCCTCCAGCCCATCTTTCGTCGCAAGGTATGTGATGCCCCCATTGGTACACTACATAGTCGCATCTGATCCTCCCCTTACTTCAATCCGCACCTTGCCTAGTGCCGCGCTTGACACTGTATGGTACTTTCTCAGTCAAGTTAGCTTTTTGGTCATTTCAAGCATATCACATCACGTGTCTAACCTTTTCGTCCAGCTCCAAGCCGTGTGCCACTCGTTCAGCCGGCGTAGCAGTCTTTCGCTTCAAGATGCGCAATCATTGGCCCCTTCTGCTGGCTTTTACAAGCATAGCTGTCGCGCAAGGTGGTGGATATGGTGATTCCAACAGTACTTCACTGCCTGCATACGACACCCCGCCCACAGACGCCTATCCCACAGACGCCTATCCCACAGAAGCCTATCCCACAGAAGCCTATCCCACAGACGACTATCCGACAGAGACCTATCCCGCTTACCCAACAGAGGTAACCACGTCTAGTGGATACGCCGCGCCTCCTCCACCACCATCGCATCCACCACCACCTCCTCCACCTTCATCGCATCCACCACCACCTCCTGGACCACCACCTCCAAAGACCGAAACAGAGACCAAAACAGAGACCAAAACAGAGACTGAAACAGAGACTGAAATCAAAACGAAAACGGTCACTGTCACAGAGGTATAGCCATTCTTAAGTTGCCCCTGACTGTTGCTGACTATCAAAGACTGAGCACGAAACTGAGACTGAGCACGAAACTGTTACTTCGTCCGAGTACTGTTCTGTTCCGCAGCCCATTACTGTGACTCATGTCAACAACTCTACCATCACAAAGACTGATTATGATACCGTGACTGGGCCTACGACAACCGTCAACAACACAATCACAGAATATACGACGAAGACCATAATCTCAACGGTAGTGACTCTCGTACCAACTACCGATCTCATTACGACTACGGCAACGACAACCGACATCACTACCCAAACTGACGTTTCTACGACGGTCAGCATCTCAACATCGACCTACATCTCGACTACTACCTACCTTACTACAATCTATGAGACTATCACTGAAACACGTAAGTTGCTCATCCCCCGATGCGACCTGCCAATTTTAATCCTATGAACTTCTGCCTCGTTCTCATGTATCCCATCTTTATTTTTATATCTGCTTAAGCGGTGTACAAAACACATGCTGATTGTTGCATAGTGCCTGGGACTACATCTGTCAGGACCGAGACTGTGGTCTCGACAACAACAGCAACGCTCACTCTTACCGACCTCATCTCTGTGACAACAACCGTTCCTGGACCGACCGTCTCTGTTCCAGGTCCTACTCAGACCACAGTGGAAACCGTCTCGGTTCCCGGACCCATTCAGACTTCGGTTCAGACAGTGTCGGTCCCTGGTCCAATTGAGACTATCATCAGCTTCACGCCAACAACGACAACAGAAGTGATCAGCGTGACCACAACGTCTCTGACGACGAGTGTGTCTACATCCGTGTCAACTTCAACGTCAACACAATTCATTGTATCAACCCTGACCCTGTCTGGCACTACGAGTGTTACTACTGAGACCGTCTTTTCCGAGATATTCATCACGACTACGTTTACGGAAACTCTTCCACAGACTGTTGTCGTGACATCGGATCGTACGATAGAGACCACTGTTCCGGTCACCATTCCGGTCACCATTCCGGGCCCCACAGAGACAGTTGAGGAGACAGTCACAGAAGTATCTACGCAGCTTAGCACTCTGACTCTACCACCCCAGGTCACCACAACTACGACGACGTTAGAAGGCGAGACTTCAACAATCACAACTCAAATTCCGCCTAGTACTGTGGTTTCAACGATCGTATCGACTCTAACTTTCCCGCAAGCCACGGTGACTTCTGTCAGCATATCGCCACCAGAGACCGTTGTGGAGACCTTTACACAGCCAGGCCAGATTACCACTACTACTTTAACGCTTCCCGGAGTCTCCTCAACGGTCACAACGCAGCTCCCCGCAAGTACGGTACTTTCCACTATCACTCTACCTGGCGAACTTACGACTACTACTGTTCAACTCCCCGGCACTACATCCGTGATAACTTCCCAGCTGCCAGCGAGTACAATTGTATCCACACTCACTTTACCTGGTGAAGTAGTCACTTCTACGATTCAGCTTCCTGCAGAGACCTCGGTTGTTACAAGCCAGCTACCAGCCAGCACTATCCTCTCAACGATAACGCTACCTGCTGTCACTTCTACGATAGTGAGCCAATTACCAGGCAGCGTTACAACAAGTACTGTACTGTCAACTGTCACATTACCAGGATCGACAGTGTTGAGCACGATCTCTCTTCCTGGCTCCACCTCGGTAGCTACCGTGACGTTGCCTGCAACGACGTCCATTTCCACTATTCTCATCACTCAGTCCTTCGTCACCACCCAGATCCAGCCTACTACCATTGTGGAAACATTGACCCCAAGTCCATCTTCCACCACGCCTGCATCAATCTCCTGCTCCAGCGAGTGCCAGATCGACGTCACCGCGACCAGATTAGAGTACCCTGGGGAGATCGTTACCGAGATCGTTCAGGTACCAACAGCCACTCTCACGATATATACGGATGATCAAAATAGGGATGTCAGCTCATCACTCTTCATCAACGCCTTACCTTCTCAAGCGCCGCCAACATTCACATGGGATTACTCGGGCGTGCCACTGACGTATCCTACGACCTACTTAGCCTACGAGACTTTTAGCCATCTGGAGGTCGAGGCGGTGGGTACGGCTTGTGTGATTGATACAGAAACCCTTGTGTTGTCGTCTCCTACACTCTATTCGTCCCTCATTGTACCTCTCGACTCCGTCCCCAATACAGCGTTCGTGGCGCCCACGGTAGTCGACTTCCTCAACAGCCAGCCGACCGTCATTGCCCAGCTTGGCCAGTCAATTGGTCCAGACGCATGTGACCCAGCCGATGGAAGTACAGTGAGCGGCATTTCATCTTCACTTGGAACTAACACCTATGTTTCCTCGGTTGCCGGCCTGAGTACATCGACGGTTCGAAGGCCGACTGCGCAATCTGTCGTTCTGCCATCTTCGGAAGCACCCTCAACAAGTGCAGTACCAACAACCACCGCTGCTCCTCCAAGCTCGCCGCCGCCACCTCCTCCACCAACCTCAAGTAGGCCTCCCCCTCCACCTCCTTCTTCTAGTGCAATCCCAGCCCCTAGCAGCTCGCGACCTCCTCCGCCGCCACCCTCTAGCAGCGCTTCACCGCCACCACCACCGCCAAGCAGTACTCGAGTTCCACCTCCATCGTCGAGCCCGGCTCCACCTCCAAGTAGTGCGGCACCTGCACCGTCTAGCACAGTCCTTCCGTCTTCTAGCGCTGCACCACCACCGACAAGTATCGCGCCTCCATCAAGCAGTCCTGCTGACTCCGCGTCTGAAGGTCCATCGCCGTCCGCTCCTCCTCCTGAATCATCCGTGGTTCCGGAGCCCTCGACCGTTCCCGAGCCTTCTTCCTCACTGGAAGCACCCTCGTCTGCCCCTCCTCCCTCGTCGATCATCGTATCGAGCCTGACCTCGACGCGCTCTACTACTACCTCAGAAGACACGTCGTCTGCCCCAGAGCCGAGCCCAAGCTCGACTTCCGAGTTCCTTGGAGGCGCAGCACTTCCAACAGGTCACTTCGCGGGCATGTTGATTGGAGCAGCGGGCCTCGGACTGGGACTATTCTAATCGCGTAATGTGGAAGAGGAGCTAGCGTATACTTTTCAATGTCTGATGTTTAATGCACTAATGCATGATAATGGGATGATGCACATGTCTACGGGATGTGCAGGATGTAATGCTAGGTCTAATGCAAAATGCTTTGAGTCCATACCTGACACCGTATTAATTGATTTCTCGCGGGCGCTCGACGCAACACTCTGTGCAATGCAGAGTTCGTCTTCGTACCATTGTTGATCAGCCCAGCCGGTCGTGCCTGCGCAACCGTCCCATCACGGGCTCGCGGCGACTGCCCCACTTCGCTCCCGGTCCTCCACTGCCAACCAAACAACCTTATCTCAGCCTTGCTTCGATTATCATCACCACGGCACACACAATGTACAATCCAAGCCTCCTAACCTTTAGATTACTCAACCTTCTCCACCATCGCAGCAGTACGACAAAGTGCATGCACAAGCTCGACGTCCAAGCCAAGCTTTTCCTCTTCAGCTGAACTGTTGAGCGCCATGGATAACGCCACCCGATGCGGACATGGGCCGATGACCACCCATTTTCCGGATGCGTAACGGACGGTCGCCGTTGCATGCGAGGCGGGCCGCGTTGTGTCGCCGGATGGGGAAGTACCGCCGATGCGACTGCTTGCGAGTTTGGGGTGTGCCCAGCGTTAGCGGTACGCGATGGGCGGTTCGTCAAATGGAATGTGTACTGTATCGTCAAGTGCGGTAAAAGTAATCATGATGCACTTAGGCTGATGCATGGTACTATCTAGGTCTTACAAGCATGTCTTGGCGGTATGTTTGCTTACTGATATTCATCCAGTCAACAGAGATGCATCGTTTGTGTAGGTTCTGCTGTTGACGAGCAATGCGACTCTACTTCACTAAGGGAAAAATTGGACATCTCGAATACTACTTCAATGTTGGGTTGTCTACTTTGTATGTCTTCATCTTAACGTAGGCTGCAGACCTGTTCAGCGCCTTCCTTGTACAAGGTGCCCTGATCGTTGTACCCCGCCAATCATGCCGCCAAGGAACGGCCCACATGAACGTCGCTTCCACCTTGCCGTCCACTCCATTGAGCAAACATCTGACTCCACTGACATCTAATTCAATGACCGAAGCGGGACATGTTCCTACCAGATGGCACCATGATGGCCCGGAGTGAGACGCGCTTCAACAACATCGATGATCCAGAGGACAAGAGATCCTCGCAATTGAGCGCCGGCAAGACACGTCCATACGAACCGAATTGTGTTAGCGTAGTAATACAGCATAATTAAATTATCTCAACGACTTCACATTCTCTGCTCCAATCTTCTGGCCTTGACGCATAGCTCGGACTGCACTTACAAACATCCATTCAGCATGTATCCCGGGAACGGCTCGGCTGCTCGTCAGAGTATCCGCCCGCCACCCGTCCCAATCTCCCGAGAACCAATACCTACATATCAACTACAACCATTGAATGTTTGTTCCAAACCCGAAGGTTGCAATTGGCTAGTCAATTCTGACTCCAAATCACGCCCTCATTCTTCTAAACTACACCCATCCCACACTCATATCCTTGCTCCGTACCTGCATGAACATGCGCATCGCATTCCCACTACGCATTGCGGCTCTGCTCGCCCTGCCTTTTGTTTCCGCTCAAGACAGTGCCAGCGCCTCAATCATAGCCCGCAATACGAACACCAGCTGCCCCGATATATCCCCCGGGCCAGTTAGTTTCAGCGATGTAGCAGGCCTATTCCCCCTCCAAGCCCACCCAGACCCAGTCGCAACAGAATCTATCCGCCAGACGCTATCCCTCTATGCCCTCGCCATCGACGGCCGCAACTACGACATCCTCCGAAAAGTCTTCACCACCGATGCCCGCGCTAACTACTCGGATCCCATCGGCGTATTAAACGGTGTCCAAGCCATCATCGACAACCTAGCACCCGGTCTAAGCACTTTCGTATCTACCCAGCATCATCTTGGCACGCAGATGATTCATATTTGCGGTCCTAAAAGCGCTGTGTCTGTTACGTACTTTCAGGCTACGCATTGGTTTACGCCGTATACTGGCGTTCAGAACCCTGTGGATAACAGTAAGGTTCTGATTGATAAGGCTCAGTATCAGGATACGTGGGCGAAGCAGAGGGATGGTAGCTGGAAGATCATCAATCGCAATTTGGTGCGAATGGTACGTGTTGACACATGTGTGTTTGTGACGATTTCGCTTTTGCTGACGGTGTATGAAATAGGGTCCTGCTACGTTAGACGGCGGCTTTCCGACTTCGTGATCTGTAATAAAAAGATAGTCTTGTACGTTCGAAAAGTAGATTCGCCTCAGATAGCGGTAAGCGGCTTTATACTACACGTAAACATCTGAAGACTACATATCCAATCTCCTATTCATATCTCTCCAGTACTTCCGCAATCTTTTCCCGGACTCCCTGCTTGCCCTCATACTTCTCCAAAAGCTTAGCAACAACATCCTCCCTCTTGTTACCACCAGCTTCTCTCAAAATCTCTGACTCGCGGGGTAGCCCGATCCACGCGTGCGGGTACTCTCGGTAGTCCTTCTCGCTAATCAGAGGTAATGGTCCTTCGCTACTGTCTCGGAAGAAAGCATCAACGTCGCGGTTCTTGACGTCATCGAGGGTGTTGGGTTTCCAGTTTGGTCGCTCCTTCTTGCGCTCTACAAGGCGCGCGGTTACGCCCTCGACAAAATCGGGGTGGGCCATGAAGCGAGAGGCGATGTCGTATTCCTTTTGGAAGGTTTGCGCCATGGACCATTGGCGGCCGACGCGCATCTGACGGAGGGCTACGGCGACGGAGGTGGGTGACCGGCTGTGGATGGTCTGGATAGTCTTGTCGGCCCATGTCTGGATCTCTGAATCTTTGTGCCCCTTCTTGACGTCCTCAAGCGATGCCAAAATGTTCTGGATGCTAGGCATGTCCTCGTGGAAGACGGTGTCGATAACCTTGCGAAGTTCACCGGAGATGTGCGGTCGCTCGGCGGGTAGTCCAGTGCTGAACTCCTCGATTGTAGAGTTGATGATCTTGAAGCGCTCGTCGAGCTTCATGTAGTCGGGGAATTGTAGTTCGGCAAGACGCGCCTCGAGTTGCTGGAGCGTGGAGGAGTGGATGTAGTGGGTCGCGATGCCGTGGTAGAAGGCATCGACGCCCTTGAGTTGTTCGGATGTAAGGGCGAGGTAGGTGCCGAGAGCGCCTTCCATGCGAGGCAGGAAAAAGGACGCGCCAACGTCTGGGAAGAAGCCGATGGTCGTCTCGGGCATAGCGAAGAGGGTGTTCTCGGTTGCGATTCGGAAGGGAGCGTGTATCGAAAGTCCAACACCACCACCCATTGTGATACCGTCCATGAAAGCGACGTAGGGTTTCGAGTAGGTTGCGATGAGGTGATCCAGCTTGTATTCCAGCCCAAAGTAGTCTGAACTGCTTTGCTGTCCCTGGGGCCCTTCCTTATTCCACTTTGCCAGTGCTGCGACATCTCCTCCGGCGCAGAAGGCGCGACCGTTGCCCTTGATGATGACGACACCTGCCAGTTCTGACTTTGCCCATTCCTGCAACCTCGGTATGATCTTGCGGGCCATGGAGCCATTGAGCGAGTTCAGCTTCTTCGGTCGGTTGAGCTCGATGCTGCGGACGCCGTAGTTGTTGGTGAAGATGACATCGTCGGGGTCGTCGTCTTGCTGCGCTTTCAGGAGGTCTGCGGTGGGTGTGGCATACTACGCGATTGTTAGGTGTGAAGGCGTGGTGGGCTGGAGGGGTGCTGTACCTTTCTCGACCCGCTCATCCAGGCGGGATGTGTGACCTTGGCGCGCAATGGCATGGTATTTATCGTGCTTATCCGTGAGACGCTGCTCAGCGGCGTCCTTGTTAATGTGCGGAGAGACATGGTGGTGTAGGTGAAATGCGCGCCAATGATGCAACTTTCACAGTTTCCGCCGAACGAACCTCGGGTATTCGCGTAGGCGTATCGATTGGAGTAAGCGTCACCAACGTCAATTGATGGGTTTTGAGGTAATGAAAGACACGGTAGATTCTCTAAAGAAACGCTGAATAGAGAATGATACAACGTCACCGGGAAATGTTCTCCGCCCGCAGTGCTCCATCGCTCCTTCTCAAAGTTGTCGAGCTCGGATCTCCCCCTCACATGATTGGCCGATGCGCTACCATGTCGCGCTAAGAAAATGATTTGAGCCTCGCCATCTCGAGACACCACCGCCATCTCAAGCAATCGCATCCCCTCGCTTCTCTGCATCGTGTGATCGGGTCAATCATGTCGAGCTTTTCCAGAGTTTTCCTGCGCACCTCGCGCTCCGCCCTCCAATACCAGCGTAATGTGTCGCCCGTGCAAAATGCTTTGGGCGCGCAGGGCACGATGAGGTGGATGAACGGCGTACGGAACTACGCCTCTTTCACACGAGACAAGCCCCACGTCAACATCGGTATGCTTTCCCAGATACCATACCTGTGGTCATGCTAATAGACATCAGGTACCATTGGCCACGTTGACCACGGAAAGGTACAACGCCTCTCGCCCCGCCTCCCACGTTCATGACGACTGATACGCTATAGACTACCCTCACAGCCGCCATCACCAAGCGTCAAGCAGAGAAGGGCTACGCCAAGTACCTCGAATACGGTTCCATCGACAAGGCCCCCGAAGAGCGAAAGCGTGGTATTACCATCTCGACCGCCCACATCGAGTACCAGACCGACAACCGCCACTATGCCCACGTCGACTGCCCCGGTCACGCCGATTACATCAAGAACATGATTACTGGAGCTGCCAACATGGACGGTGCTATCATTGTCGTCGCCGCCTCCGACGGTCAAATGCCCCAGACCCGTGAGCACTTGCTCCTCGCCCGCCAGGTCGGTGTCCAGAAGATTGTTGTCTTCGTGAACAAGGTCGATGCTGTCGACGACAAGGAGATGTTGGAGCTCGTCGAGATGGAGATGCGTGAGCTCCTCAGCAGCTACGGCTTCGAGGGTGACGAGACGCCCATCATCATGGGTTCCGCTCTCTGCGCCATCGAGGGCCGCCAGCCTGAGATTGGTGTCACCAAGGTCGATGAGCTTTTGGAGGCTGTCGATGCATGGATCCCCACCCCCCAGCGTGAGACCGAGAAGCCCTTCCTCATGGCTGTTGAGGATGTCTTCTCCATCGCCGGTCGCGGTACCGTCGTTTCTGGCCGTGTCGAGCGCGGTATCCTGAAGCGCGATGCCGAAGTCGAGCTTGTGGGCAAGGGTACTGCTCCCATCAAGACCAAGGTTACCGACATTGAGACCTTCAAGAAGTCGTGCGAGGAGTCGCGCGCAGGTGACAACTCCGGTCTTCTCCTCCGTGGAGTCAAGCGTGATGATGTCCGCCGCGGCATGGTTGTTTCCGTACCCGGACAGGTCAAGGCTCACAAGAAGTTCCTCGTCTCCATGTACGTCCTGAGCAAGGAGGAAGGTGGTCGTCACACTGGTTTCGGCGAGAACTACAGGCCACAAATGTTCATCCGAACCGCTGACGAGTCATGCGCGCTTCACTGGCCAGAGGGCACCGAGGATGCCCACGACAAGCAGGTCATGCCTGGTGACAACGTCGAGATGGTCTGCGAACTCCACCAGCCCCACGTCCTAGAGACTGGCCAACGGTTCAACATGCGCGAGGGTGGCCGAACTGTCGCTACTGGTCTGGTAACGCGTGTTCTTGAGTAAATTAATCAAACTCAATGGGCCCGAAGAAGAGGCGAGCGTCTTCCGGGGCAGATTCCCCCGAAGTCTTCCTTGTAACATAATTGTGTTGGACATACCCCAGCTCTCCGCTTCTCGATTGACCTTCAATGTACTTTAGCAGCGCGCCAAAACGGATCTAGATGGGGGCGTTGAGTAACGATCAACATGGAACAATGTAATGACCTACCTTGACAATATCGTGCCTGCATCCCAGCTGAACAGTTACCAGGTCTTGCTTCAGAAGTTGTTGATTTGTCGTAACTCCGCTGTTGGTCCGCGATGGAAAGCTTGGCATTCAGGTTTCCCCACTTGCCGCTGCTGGTGAACGCGCTTTCTCCATCTTCAACCCCACCCTGACAACCACCAGTCGTATCGCACGCCAGTTTGGCGGCCTTGGATCCCTCGATAATACGTTCATGGCGTTCATGGAACGTGTATCAAGATGCGGAGGCTGAGCTTTACTACTACGCTACTGTACACTACAGGCGGAAGCGGCCCATTTGATATCACTGCAGGGGCCGGACCGAATCTCTTACGCCCCTGATGCTGCGTCCTTCAGATCAGTCTATCTCATCGGCTCTACTATTCGGGGAAGGCTGCTCGTAGCCGCCAACGTCGGATGCGCTGTTATGTGCTTCCAAGGATAACCCAGAATCATCGTCGATAACGCCCCTGCATGTATACGCTGCATACGAGCAACACCGTCTTCTCAATCAGTCATGCGCCACGAACCGCTCGTATGGTTTGAGCACTGTATAAATCGCGCAACTCACGATGGGACTAGGCTTGCTTCCCGGCACAACGTCGCGTGTTCAGTGTCTGTCTTGGCTGATTGAACAGCTCGCGGCTGTCGAGACAAATCAACGTTCAGGAGCTGACAAAAGTCACGATCCATCTGACTTGCCTATATAATCCAGACTATGAGCTATTTGGCCAATCTGCCAAGAGAGCAATCCCAAGACGCTGTAAGGAATGAAGAATTTCGCAACGGGAACATCGCAACAATTGGCTTTCCGAAGACCAGGTCGGGATCAAGTCTTCCTGATGATGACCGTACTACGATGAATCACGTGTGTTTCCATGGGACTAACGTCCTGACGTTGTTCGCAAGTGTTCCCGCTCACATCAGGTTGAGCTTTGCTCTCAGCGATTGCGCCTCTGCACCAGCACGTTCAAGAGTGTTAGCACCCATTGGTCAAGCTATACAAGATGGACGCGGCGACCCCGATGTATCTACCATGACTGGTGCGTTGAGCTGACCGGTAGCCTATCGAAATGGGAGACCTCTTGTCTTCCACATCTCTAGGTCGAGTTATAAACAATGGCTTACTTTAGGGACACTCCTATTTGTCGTCATTGATTGGACTAAATGACGGATGCTCAACTCGGCCGAGCATCACAGTAGCTTCCGATACCAACCCCATGGAGCAATCCGGCACAGTCTGATCCACGTCAGGAATCTGCATCTAAGAGGATGGATCTGGCACCAGAAAAGACGCAAGGCTACTATTAACGACGATCAAGGTGTTCGAGCACTAAGTCCCGGGTCTGGATGGAAAGCTGAGGCCAGCCGTCCGACCAGCAGTTAGTCGGGCCTCTTCTAGATCCGCAATACGCGACGGCTCTCCCCCATGAACTGCTCGGCATGATCGGCTTTGTCAACATCCCCTGTGCCGACGAATCATTCATCCTATCATTCAGCCGCGGCACTCCCAGACTCCAGAGTAGATCGGGGCTGGCTTCGTGGACCGCCGGGTTATTACAACACGGCGTCTGCAGTAATGTCATTCAGAGACAAGGGCGGTTCATACTCGGTCTTGCTGGTGTAGTATGCAGCTTTGCTGTTAAGGTCGACTTCCAGTGTTCAGTAAACCCATCTACACACAGCACCCATATGCTTGCAGCTGTCGCTACTCAGTTGTATACACATTTGAAAGCGCGACCTACAAGCGGAGTCGCCTCTAGACAAGGAGCGCCAGCATGTGTGGCCACGCAGTTATTCATCTCGACTGCAGCGCCTGATGCTGCGGTGCTGGGGTTGCTGCATCGTATCTACGGGAAGGCCCGAACCCAGGTCGCGTCTCCGGGAGGGCCGAGTCTGTGTGCACATGTCGCAGCGACATGTTCTCAGCTACATGATCTTAGCCATCAAGTGCGAAAGCCAGTGTCTCACTACATTTGGACCTGCTTATCGTGAGAAGAGGGCCAAGGACGGATTTCGGGGACCAGATCGAGCTGCTAACACACCTTATGGCTCATCATTGCTCGTGTATACGATCATGTTGCAGCTGGCCAAGTTATCTGACTTCAGAGGGTCGTACAGGAAAGAGAAACGATGCAACATTACTTGGGCACAGTCCAATGCGCGGCGTAAGTAGTGCTTACAGGTACCAGGCGTTGGACTCATTCTTGCGACAACCGGCCAAGTAACGAGAGTAGAAGACGCTCAAAAAGGATCTTGTTGCTGCCTGTGCGCCTACTAAATTCCAGCTTCGTCAGTGTCTCACGAATATTGCCACGCCTCGTGCAGGGTCAGCCCAGCTTACATAAAGTAGGTCCCTTTTGGCAAGTGCTTAGCTTTGCGGCTCCACCACGCGGCCTCGTGGGAATGGCGTTTGCTATGCTTGACTGGCCCACAACAGCGAGCAGCGGTGCGGTGAGGCTGGAAAGTCAATTCGGCATCGTCTTGCGAGGCGAGACTGGCGTAGGTTTACAGCCCCCAAACCCTTGCCCCACTTGGCTCTTATCGCCTGAACCTGGCAGTAGCGGCCTAACCCGCCGCAACAAACATGCATAGCCTTGAGCCTGCGAAGAGGAGCATGCGTCCTCAAATTGGACTGATGCGTCCTGTCGTTTCGCGCTAGCCATCAAAGTTGTCCCTCGGGATAATTTTGGCGACTTTGAAGTGTGTCGCTGAAGATCTTCACGCGTCACCGCACTCCAGGGCTGTCTTCGAGCTCAGCTGCATCCTGTCATCAAGTGCCAAGGAGGGGTATATATGGGTACCGTCTCGTATGAGCTTAGCTTGGGGAACGCACATATACCCGCTTACATCCCGTACATAGTACCTGAGTACGCCTCCAACATACCTCGTAATCATCGGTACATCGACTAGACCTCCCAATCACATCACACTTTCAATGAGTCACCCCGGCCTGATTGCCTGCACCAGATGTGCCATCTCTAAGGCACGGTGCGACAGGAAGGTGAGTACCTAGCCAGAGTGCACTTACTGAGCCATCAGTGCAATATCTAATAGAAACACAGGTACCATGCTCACAATGCGTTGCAAGAGGCTATGTTTGTCAGCCTAGAACTACCTCGCGTAAGCCGCGAGCGCCTCGAAAATCGACGGCACGGAGTCAAGCGTCAACAAGCCCGACAAACACCAACTATTCTAACGGCAACCATGTGCCGAACATGGATCAATTTACTGGCTATATGGTGCCAGAGAATCAACCACCACAGAATAGCGACATGCTTGCATTCGCCAATTCGGCTTTACCCACACCATCTCTGGATCTTGGTGGTTACGACGACTTTATGAGCTTCCCATATCCCGGTGTTCCAGCTAACAGCGAAGCTATGGACACCTCAAACAATCTCTTCGCTTCCATATCATCGATGGATGTTCACCCTAGCGATCCCTTGTATCCGCCAGGCTGTGTAGGCGGCGGTCAAGGGCTTCAACAACAACACCATAACCTGTCACATGGGCCAAACCAGCCGTTAACACCACCTGATACGATACATCGAGGGAGCACAAGCATACCAGCGAGTTCGCCAGGCTTACGAAACGCTTTTACACCAAAGCAGTATCCACAGAAAGCTGTGCACCAATTTGCGACATCGGATGATGTACTCGCGCAGATGGTGGATGTACTCGCACAGCCTACCGCATGGCAAGGGCTTGCGGAGAACGACAGCGAACCCAGCCAGTCTCTCACACACGATGCGAGAGACCGGATTGTCGCAACTGTACAGATACTCTTGCAACGGGCACTCTGGAGCCGACAATCTCCTTCAACATCAAGTCAAGGCCTCTTTGGACGCATCGTAGTCCTCCCACCCTCCAACGTTCTTATGCACTTTATCGAAACGTACGCAAACCGCATCGACTCCATTCAGCCCTATCTGGGTCTCGCTGGCTCCTCAAGCATCAACATCACAGACATTCTACAAGTCGACAAGGCCGATGTCGGGATTCTACTCATCATACTTCTCATCTCCCAAGGTGCTATGCTTACAGATCATTTCGAATCCCACGTACTCGCCAACGGCTTAATAGAAATATGCAGGATTGCATTGGACGACGTTCTCGAGAGCCGCAGCATATCGCAACCAATGATCGGAGGGATTGCACTGCAGTTGCTTACACTCTGCGCACGGAGTGGTAAAGACTCTTTTGCTGCGTATGCCATGTCGAAAAGAGGGCAATATCTTAGTGTAAGTCATCAACCTTATGCGTGCGCTGGGAACCTGGACTAACTTCGACAGATGCTGAAATGCACTGGCGTATTACAGCCTGAACAGACGGTGCACAATCCAAGAGCGGAAGGAGCAGAGATGTGGGAAAGATGGAAAGAGCAAGAGCAGCGCAATCGGTAAGCTACATCTCACACTACCCCCCGACGTTCGACTAACATTTCTAGTCACGCATATGCCTGGGTCTACGTAGACCTTGAGATCAGCTTGTTGCACGACCTACCACCAATTCTCTCGATCAACGACCTACAAGTGCCCCTGCCGCAAGACAACGAGATGTGGCATGCCAACTCATACAATGAGTGGCTCGAGCATTCTGGCGCCAACGGCAACAAACCAGGACCCTGCAATGCCGCAAAGTTTGGTGCCTGGCTTGAGAAACAGGGTTCTGTTGGACCCCGCTCTGGGCACTCAACTCCATCCCTCAACGGCCTCTTTCGAAGTTTCCTCCAGGGTCGGCTGGCAGTCGGTGATGACGTACCCTTACACCACCTTCGTCTGCTTCTGCACCCCATTCTGGCCATGGTGCTCGAGCAACAGCAACTTCTGCGCATTTTCGACGCCGACGAACCTTCGAATCGATACCGGGTGCTTTCTAAGATCAAGATCTTAGGCCGCCTGCAGGAGACGCAAGACTTGCTCCAAGATCTGGCAACGCTTCTCTCACGGTCAAAAGCTTCTTCCAGCAAGGAAGACGAGGGTGAAGTAACCCCCACCGACTGTGTCAGCATGATAATGCTCCATCTGGTTAGCCTGAACGTTTTCACCAGCATCCCCGAGATTGAGAAATGCGCCAAGGAAGAGCCGCCCATGTCAGCCACGGCCCGTGCGGACATGTGGCGGTGGGCACGTCATCCCGAAGGAGAGAGATACGTGCTGTTCCATGCCGGCCAAATCTTCAGATTGATCGACAGATCGTCCATGGACGCACGGCCAACCTGGTGGCCGGTAGCTTTGTATCGTGCGGCCATGTCTTGCTGGTCGCTCCGATCTTGGGACCGAACCTCCTCATCGGCGGCGGTGGAGTGTGGTATTGATGCCCTATTACCCTCGGAGGAAGAGTGCTTTCTCAACACTACTACTGGTACACCCGTTGTCACGCTTGACGACAAGCGACGGTTACCCATCCTTGAGGGGAACAACAGCTTGCAATACTGCATCAGCAAGCTTGAGAGTCATCCTACACATTGTTCACGTAACGTCATTGAGAAGGCTCGCTACTTCTTGACTAGATGGAGTTGAGGGTGTTAATGATCATGAAAATATGGGGCAGGCGTCTAAAAGCAGGTATGGATATCGATAGAACAGGAATCTCAGGAAGGCTACTTGGCCGCCGTTGACGAAGAAGCTTGTCTCGTCTTGGCTGTGTCGTTGCAACAATAGAATACCCCGATCAGTTCCACCGCAATCACGTCCACGCTTCAACAAGGTCCATGTCAATGTGTACTTCAACGTCCCTCTCATGTACGATACGGTGCGTTGAATATCCAGATTCATTTTGTTGACTCATGGAAAGCTTACACATTATCTAAGTCCCACGACTCTAACTACCAGTGCATCAAGCGAGGAAGAGCCACAACCTCAAACTAGGCTTCACAAATTCTGAGTAATACCAGGACTGGCCTTCTCCAATATCCCAGCCAACTCATCCCAAACCCTCTTCCCCAGCTCCGCACCTTCCTGACTCCTCGCAAGCGGCGACGGCTCCTCCACATGATCATCCAAAATATACTCGCCCTGGCTCTCCGGCAGCGCTGTCGCATTCACCAGCAATCGACTGCCCACCTCGACCTGGCGTCCCAAAACCTTCTTGAACACCACAGGCGCCATACCCATATCCTTGACCAAATCCGACTTGCAAAGACCAGGTGTAACGCAGTTGATGACAACGGGTTCCTTCTTCTTGTCCTTGATGATGACTTGGGTCAAGTGCCGAACGAGGAGGATCTGCATGAGCTTGGAGACGTTGTAGCGATCTGCCATGTCGGCTTTCTTCTCGTCGTCCAGCTCGGCGAAGATGCTGTCTGCCTTCTTCTGCGGGAACTGCGTCCAGTGGTGTACCTCGGATGTGACGATGGTGAGATACGGCTTTGTCTTGTGTATTTCCGCTGTTCTTCGCAGAACAGGGAGCAGCAGCAACGCAAGCATGAAGGTGGAGATGACATTGACGGTAATGTGCGCTTCATGCCTTTCAATTCTCTCGAACTTGCCCTGAGCGATACCCGCATTCTCCAACACGATATCAATGCAAGGTAGTGTCTCGCATTTCTTCGCAAACGCATTGACGCTAGCGTACGAAGAGAGATCCAGTTCCCACACTTGGAGTACGCCGGTGCGCTTCGTCGTGGCCTCGATATCGCGTTGAGCGGCTTCACCCTTGGATCGCGTGCGGCATGCGATGATGACTGTAGTCGCGCCGCAGCGGACAAAGTGTCGTGTTGCTTCCAGGCCGAGTCCGCTGTTAGCGCCTGTTACGATGACGGTCTTGCCGGTGAAGGTCTCCGGCTGAGGTACCTTGGGTGTGTAGAGGAGCTGCGACTTGAGGAAGGCAGGGAATGAAGACATGATTGGTGGATGTCGCGCTGGAGCAGCTATACCGCGAAGGGGAAATGCTTAGTGGAGAGTAGAGTGGGGTCGTGGGAGGTGATGTGAGATGGTAGTCTTTCGTCTTTCGCGCGCGTATTTCAAGTCAGGCCGGCAATCTCGACGCTCTGACAGTTGATATGAAGAGGAAATACGAAGGCAGAAGTAAGCACTTCACGATCCAACAAAAATAACTGACGTCAAGGAACGCACAAGAACGGCGCACGCACAATGGGAATTAGTCATCTCGGTGTCCGGTATTGCGCGCGAACAGCGCACTCCTGCCTTCTCGCTGGCGACATTCTCCTGGAAGGATGCGGCGTGGTGAACGTTTGTTTGTAAACTTTGTACGGAACTCCGGACTAGCGTGTTATGTCGGGTCGAAGCGACCTTGGACGCATCGGATCAGGCGTCCCATCATCTTGGAATTTAGGTTTTTGCTCGCGAGTTACTCAGCTGAGAACGGCCCGAATTCAGTTTCAGCCTTAGCGCGGTTCTTGTCCGTGTTCGTGTGAAGAAGCAGCCTTGTGGTGGTTGGGCTTGGTAACGCGGTTCACCGGTTTAGCAGGAACTCGGACGTGCGGTCGTAGGATTCTTGCTTACCTGATTCGAAAATCTACGAGCTGGAAATCCGAGGGTTACAGGTGCCGATAGTTGGAGAGCCGGCGTAGGAGGTGCGATGAGGAGGTGATGAGGTGCGTGGATGGAGTTCGGTGATGTTTGCGGAGGAAGAGCGATGGGCGTTGGTAGAGAGATGCATAGAGAAGGTGCGATGAAGATATAAGCATATACTGCATCTCGCTCACATCAACGCCAGCATCTTCAAGAGCTAACTTTCGTCTCTCATCGTCTTGCCATAACCCATTTTTTGCTATTCGCATCCCCAAGTCTTGTAATCCTCATTCGAGATGTTGTCGTTTGCCCACCTCCAATTCAGCACCCTCCTCCAAGCCACCTTCCTCCTCGGCATGAACACAGCCCTGTCCACTATCTCCATTCCCTCCATCCTCGAGTCTCCGTCTCCAATCCTCGCGATCCGGCAATGGCACTACCAGTTCCGCGCCGCGCAAGTCCCCGCTACTTCGCTCTCGGCTTCCAACCTCATCCTCTCTGCCATCATGACATACAACTCCTCCACCAAGCAAGGACTTACGGGGAAGACCACCATTATCTACGGCGTTAGCAGCGTATTGGCGTTCCTGATCTTCCCATTCACACTTCACTACATGAACCCGGTGAATGATGTGTTAATTGAGAAGTTCAGGGCGCAGAAAGATCTGCACTATGCGGATCTACCAGAGAAGGGCAGGGGAATGCAGACTGCGAGGGTGAGTTTCATATATCTTCCGTGTTGCTTATCTACTCGAGATGCAAGAGATGCTAACGCCGTATCGTAGGATCACGACAAGATCGCCTACTGGGGCTACTTGAACCGTGTGAGAATTGTGCTTTATGCTGGTTTCGTGGCTTGCAATGCTGCTGCTATTCTGGTCTAGAGACAAGCACACGGAGGAAGATGATTGGGGGCGGGTAATGCCGAGTGAGCTGGTATTGATTTGGCGGGTATGTTTCGGCAGCCAGATGCAGGCGTGTTGAGGTGGCGATACGAAGGCGAGAGCACATCAACGAGCTCTGCGTTGAAGATGCGGAATATTCTAAAGACATCAAAGGTAGTGGGATGATTGGCGTGGCTATTAGCTGGCAACGTATCGAGTTTGCGCAGATGAAATGTCCGATTCCTTTCCCGAGCATCGAGTATTGTAGTGAGCATGGTATACATTCATGTCAATGTCAATGGACCGCGTAGGACGTGTCGCCTCCAGAGACATTCATGCCGCTTTTCTCTACATTCTCATCACGAATTGTCTCTTTCTTCTCGTCTACAGCCGTAACAAAAGTGACTAGTGCTTGATCTGAACTTTCGGTCGTTGATACATCTTCTCGGGCTTCGATATACGTTGTTTTGCCTTCCGCCTTCAGTTCTCACCAAGAGAACTACTGTAGGCTTCGGATGTTCGGCGGGTTTGTTTGATAGGAGGCAGCGGTTGTTCATGCTGTTCAAATAAAGTGGCCTCCCATAAATCGGCGGCTGTCAGTTCGACTCACGTGCCGAACCTTTTCATCGCATCACGGAGCTTCGATATTCAGTCGTTGCAAGACACGTGCTGATGATTAAGAAACGATGGATACGAGTTTTGATAGAACCATAGATTATATACAACTCGATGGGACTGAGAAAACTGACGAGGCCGAGAACCAAGCTGAGAATGACAATAGCACCTAGCCCTAACTGTGGCGCAATAGAAGGTCATGCAAAAGAGTTGAAGTGGTTAAACAAACCCTTCGGGTCATATCTCTTCTTCAGCAGCCTCAGCCTTGGAAGTTTCGTCGCACCATAGACTTGCTCCGGCTTCTCGTCGCCACGTGCGTAGTTGGGAAACACATTGCCATCGGGGTTTCCGCATGCTGACATCAACTCGGTGCGAATCTTCGCGGTGAACGTGTCAACGGCGCTGGTTTGCTCCGCAGTGACGTTGCCAGGTAGGTAAAACGCAAAGAAGCCGTAGGCCACAGTTTTGCGCCAAGCGTAGGCTGTAGAATCATCGTCGATACTCGCCGTTACGCCCAGGCCAAATTTCTCTATAATCCAGTTGGTATTTTCTATTGCCGGGTTGGCACGGAGGAAGTTCATGTACTTCGTGAATGTGTCGACCAGCGCAGGTACAGTGAGGTTGTTGAGCTGAAACCCCCACATGTCCGCCCCAACACCCTTTCGCTGAGCGAATATATCGCCGCAAAAGTTGGCCACGCTTACTAGTCGGTTGTAGGGAACGACTGAAATGTTGCTGTAATATGGCTTTTGGTTGATGAACGACTTGATCGCGGCGTCGCCCTGCTGCTTGTTGCCGTAGTAAATGGCGGAAACATCGATTGTTGGCTTGACAATGTGTTAATGGAGGTCAAGCATCCGACCAGACGTGGCTAGCACTTACGACATTGTTCTTGATGGAGGATCCAATCGTCAATGCCAGCTTATCATCTTGCTTGCCCTGGTAAGTCTGGAAGATTTCAAATATCGTGGCGTTCTTCTCGGCTTCAAACGACATGTCTGCATTGTAAACCATGCCATCATTGATTGTATCGTAGATGCGATAGGTCGCTGATGTGACCACACCGAAGTTGAAGCCCGCGCCACGCATGCCCCAGAAGAGGTCAGAGTTCTCAGTAGCCGACGCCGTTAGAATCTCGCCCGATCCGGTGACCATTTCCACGGAGAGTAGAGAGTCGATCAGGAGTCCGTGTTCACCAGTCAAAGGTCCTACACCCCCACCCAACGTGAGGCCAATGATGCTTGGCGGAGAAGTCCCACCAGAAGCTGAGGGCTTTGTCAGTAATCTAGGATGCCGACTATGTCGGAGACTTACGCATCATCTTGCCGGCCGCATACAGCGGATCGAACATATCATGAAACGTAGAACCGGCTCCAACGACCATGGTGTTGGTGGATGCGTCGACTTTAATCTTCTTGAAGTTGCGCAGGTCAACGTCGAGCGCATTGTGTAGGCCAGAAAGCGTCGTCGAGTACCCGTGGCCACCTCCAGTTGCTAAAAGAGGGACCTTGTTCTTGGTTGCATACCGCAAGATCGTCTGTACATCTCTCGCTGTAGCGGGTTTGGCAGCAACGGCATAGGTTGGCTCGGCCTTATCATAGATGCTCCATCGTTGCGTGAATTCAGTCGGATAAGAAGAATCGGTGGTGAGAATGACGTGTGATCTATTAGAAAGATTGGAGGACAAGTCGGTCTCGATCTGCTGTGTAGTGACGGCAACCACCTGTCGTGCAAGAACAGATGTGACTAGCACGAATGATGCCAAGATATCCATAACGAAGGGACGATGCAGCTAAACGCTAGCAATGCAATGCATGTACAACAAGGATGAGGGAAGCAATGAATGTATCACGAGAAAACGTGGTCCTTCCGGTTTATAAGCCCTTGGAACCTAGCTCGGGCCTTGCTTCGGGTCATATTCAGACGATGGCAATTGAAAGCATTGGGAGTGAAGGGCCACGTCTCAGCGGCAAAGCCTCATCGACCCCAAATGCGTACAATGCAGCGCGAAGAGCGGCCGTCTGAAATTCTCGAGCCGTAATCTAGCTGAACGCTTCAGCCACTGTTAGTACTTAGGACCTAGATCCCAAACTAACTTCATGTCCCATGTACTGTTCACGCAAGCGGCTGCTTCCAGCGCCAGCAGAGTGGGTACCGGGTCAGCCTTCAGAGCGCAACACAGCTGCCATCTGCATCGCGTCTTCCCTCATCCCTGGTTATATTGAGACATGAAGATGCGCTCTACGCGAATCAACGTCTGTGGACGCTGAGGGTACTGCGGAGGTCCGTGACGACGGGACGGGATCGCGTTGTCAACGTCGGTTTCGCGCTCGGCGATTTTGAGCTTATTGTCTAGCGGACTCCCGCGGCGAACTATTCGTAGCAGGTATGGATTTCGTGCCAGTGTGTGACCGGGGGAGAGCGGATTCAGAGGCGAGAAAGTCGCTGTCTAGGCTGAGACATGAGGCGTCGTGGTGGGTGGGAACAGATGGGATGGAAGACCCTCAGGCTGCGATGGTTGGAGTTTGCCAAGACCTTTAGCAGGAGCGCACGTGGCAGCCCACTTCACCCAGCTCCGGACTGGCAAGTGGAACCATGCTCTTCATCACCCCACCGCCACGCCGGTCCTGAGACGATGCTGAAAACACGATAGGACTCTCACTGTAATACGGCTCTCCACCTGTACAATGCCATCCGATCGGTGGTCGGCGGTCGCAGTACCGTTCCCAAGAGGAATTGAGCTTCGGGATGATGCCTGCGCGTTGTGTATCGAGCAAGCCACAGTATACTGATGGTGTTCGCGAGACATGACACCGAGACAGGTCCGAGGGGATGAGTGCAATGAAAATATGCCAGTACGGAGTTGAGGCGATAGTAGAGTTGGCCTGAAAACCATGAGGGCTGTAGTTATAAGCCCGGTGGACTGGCCCAAGGTTGGTACCAGTTCGACATACCATTCAGCTGTCTTTCGTTGACTCTAGCAATCATGATTGACATGGGAGTTCAACCGCTCTCGCAAGCCATGCTTTCTCTCTTCGTTCCCAGCATCGCCATCAGTGTCATCGGTGCTTTTCTTCTAGCCGTTGTTCGTCTGTTCAGGCCGAAAAAGCCCAAGTACAAGCCGTTGCCGGGCCCCAAAGGTCAGTATTCATTGTCTGAAGAAAAGGTACTTGCTGACAGTGCTATAAAGGTCTACCATGGATCGGTCCTTTCCACAAGTTCCCTTCTAAGGATGTGTACAAGAAGTTTGCTGAATGGGTAAGGTCCCCATGGACGCTTCTGACGATGTAACTGAATGATAATAGCACGAAGAATATGGTCCGATCTACCAGTTCACTCTCTTCGGCGTTAAACATATCCGTGTCAACAGCGAGAAGGTGTGTCAGGATCTTCTCGCAAGGCGTGGAGCATACTATTCCAATCGCGCGCCCACACCCAACATCCCAGGCGCCAAAACTGATGCAGAATATCTTCCTCTCTTAGACAACAATGGTGAGTATCTATCGATTCATCTTCGGATGTCGCTGACTGATTATGCAGCGGCACTTACAAGGCACCGTAAATTCGCTCACCAATGTCTGTCCGAGACCTACAATTACGACATGTTCGGCTTCACGCACCTCGAGATCACGCGGATGATGGTTTCGTTGATGAAGGACAATCGCAACTACCCCGATCTCGCCGAAGAGTTCACCCATCGTGTGAGCGCACGCCTCGCCTGGGAAGACCCCAAGCTAAGTCGTGGGCTGAACCGAAGCTCGGCTGGCCTACTTGCTGCCATATCTCCAGCAGGGAAGCTACCGAACAGGTTTCCAGTCGTTCAGAAGTTACCTAACTTGATCAACCCTTGGTATTGGCAGGAGAAGGCGCGCCATGATGCCCAGAGGGAATTCTGGGTCGGGGCCATGCAATCCGTCAAGGCCAAGATGGACGCTGGTATTCCTGGTCATTCCTGGTCTCGCACGTTCTTCAAAGACAAGGAGCGCTTGAAGTTCCCCGATGGCGTCCCAGACGAGAAGGAGGGCGCTTTCGCGATAGGCATGCTTGCTATCACAGCATCACTACCCATGTCTTCGCCCATCCAGACATACTACCTCGCTATGTGCCATTACCCCCATTGGCAGAAGCGACTACAAGACGAGATCGATGAGGTTTGCGGCCCTGACCGTCTACCCACATGGGCCGACGCACCGAAGCTTCCGGTTCTGAGAGCGATCGGCAAAGAGCTGATCCGCTGGAGACCGCCAGTCCCTACAGGCGTTCCCCACGAAGCTGAGAGGGATGATGAATACGATGGATACTTCATCCCGAAGGGTGCGCTCATCCATGCTACCGAGTGGGCACGTCGGAGTGACGAATCCCTGTATCCCAACCCGGAAGAGTTCAATCCAGATCGCTATCTAAACCCCAAATACCCCACCTACAAGGAGCCTTTAACGAAGTACCCCAACGTCATCAACCACCACGTCTTTGGATATGGTCGTCGCAATTGCTTGGGTATGGAGATTGTAGACTACCAACTGGTCACAATCATGGGCTCTCTGGCTTGGGCATTCAATGTCACCAAGAAGAAAAACAAGATTGGAATTGGTACACATCCCGCTGTTTGACACGTCGTTCTAATGCTGACATAACAACAGATATACCCATTCACACAGAAGACTGGACAGACTTGCTCATCACTCGCCCGGAAGTGTTCGTCTTCGACATCAAACCAAGAGATGCGTACAAGGAGAAGAAGCTTGTGGCCATGTATGAGGAGGCTTTGGTGGAACATCCTGATCTTGCTATCTGAACAGCTCTTCTTCCGAAGACCTTGGTGGTCTCGTACACTACGCCCTGACTGTCTACCATACCGTTACGTCTCTTTCCCTTCTCTCTATAGCGTATTTCTGTAGTTTCGCTCCTTGCGTACCAAATATAACACTTTGTCTATCCTCCAATATTGGCCCACAATTTTCTCGTGTTAGTGTTCTAGTGAGCAGTCGTGCGCGTTGCCCACGCTTTGCGAGAGCCTCTTTCTTCGTCATTCCTATTTAACCTACACATGCTTATCACTTCGTCGAAGCATGCGCCATATCCCTCACGTACGGACAGTAAGGCGTGGAACAGCGTGTACCTCGCTGATGGCACTAAGAATGGGACAACGTTCATAAAGGTAACCGCGAACACAGCTATGTGTGTTTGATTCGCTACCGACCGACTCTCACCATCGCCTAATGACAAGAGCTTTGGTCTCCCTTGGAAATCTCCTGATATCACGCTGATTATGTTGGCACATTGCCACTTATCATGTCTATAGTAGCTGTACACCAAACGTGTCAAATCAACACGCCGAAATCCGCGTATACCGCAATCACGGTCATCAGAAGCGACCCAAGCATGTTGTCGTTTTCTGATAGTGCATTGGTTGCGAATTTGGCGTGATGCCACCGGCGCGTCGCGTCCAAAGCACGCGCCCCCAACCACCACCAGCATGAAGAGGACGTCCGCAAAACATCGGTGCGATCGCTCTAGCTGACTAAAGATATGCGCGACCCCGATGCAGTAGCTCGCATCAACTCAAGAGGTGCTGACAAAACACCGAGGCCTTTGTTCGTGGGAGTGGCGCTTGTCCGCTAGCGCCGACGGAACTCCGTGCAAGAACGGAAGCGACCAAGGAGGTCCTTCCCCAACGCAGACCAAACACTCCAGCGGGCTCCTCGCATGAAGATGATTTTCGTCCGTCCTCGCACTTCGGGACTGGGGCCGTTGAGGGAGGTTGATCATGCTGCGGCATGGTTGAGACTACTATTTGGCTAATAACCTGCGACGTGAAGCATCAGTAGTACAACCATCAAGCACCGTCGTCTCATTTTTCTTCATATCAGCTGCCAAAATCTTGCAAACATGAAGGAAGACGTTCTTAGACGCCCAGACGAGGAGAAAGATCTCCATTCCACGGAAGGATCGCTCAACACAGGGTCGCTGAATACAGGGGAGGAGAAAGAAGAGCTAGCGCATATCCAGTTGACGAAAGGACGATTCGTACTCGTACTCGTGGGCCTGGTCTTAGCCATTTTCCTTGTTAGCAACATTTCCACCCATGAATGCGAAAACCAGAAACTGACCCATCGCTGCAGGCTTCCCTAGACTTTGTAAGTACGAGCACCGAGTATCTTTTCTTCGACCCTTTCCAAGCAAGGCCTAATTGAACGCGCAGACCATAATCTCGACAGCCATCCCCAAGATCACCGATGAGTTCAAGAGTCTCCAAGACATCGGCTGGTATGGCTCGGCGTTCTTCATCACCACAGCTGCGACTACAGCGTTCTGGGGACGACTGTACACTTTCTTTCCGCTGAAGTGGACGTATCTCATCTCCATCTTCTTCTTCGAGTTGGGTAGTGTGATCTGCGGTAAGACTAGTTCTTTTGTAATTTCTGACGCGGTTGTCTTCTCCCTTCGAGATCAACAGCATACTGATGGTTTACGTGAACAGGTGCCGCTCCAAGCTCTGTAGCTCTAATTATCGGTCGCGCGATATGCGGTGTCGGTGCCGCTGGACTGTTTTCTGGCTCGTATACCATCATTGCCGTTCTAGTACCCTCAGCAGATCGCCCCAAGTACAGCGGATTGATGGGCGCAGCATACGGTCTCGCCAGTGTCGTCGGTCCGTTGATCGGTGGCGCTTTTACTAGCCACGTCTCATGGCGCTGGTGGTTCGTTACGCCTTGTCGCAAAAGCCTTTGGAGGGTCTCGCTAACAGCTTCGCAGCTTCTACATCAACCTTCCCGTAGGCGGCGTTTCGTGCCTCTTCATCCTCCTCTTCTTCGCCAACGAACCACCCAAAACTCGCCCTGACTGGCGTGGCATGCTTCGCACACTCGATATGCCCGGTTTGATCCTCATCATCGGCGCAATCGTTTGCTTCATCCTTGCGCTGCAATGGGGTGGTATCTCCAAGGCTTGGAACAGCGGTGCTGTGATTGGCACCCTGGTGGCCTTCGTTGTATTGATGGCTTTGTTCGTGGTCGATCAGTGGTGGCTGGGTGAGAACGCCATGGTTCACAGCCTCATCATCCAGAGGAGAACTATCTGGGTCGGATCGTTGTTCTCGTTTCTGATCAACTCTGCCTTCTTGGTCACGTTCTACTACTTGCCGATTTACTTCCGTAAGTGCGCTGAGCTACACATTTTGCCGACCATGACTAATGATGAATAGAATCTGTGCAGGGCGTCTCAGCAGCATCAAGTGGTGTTCGCACTGTACCCTTTATCCTCGCAGTCAGTAAGTAGACCATCAACATCCATCCTCTCCTTCAAACGCTTACAACGTTTGCAGCCATCTGCGTCGTGATCGTTGGCCAGATCATCACAAAGACCGGCTACGCATATCCATGGATGATTGGAGGAGCGGCCATAACAACCATCGGTGCCGGCATGATCTACACGTTCGATGTCGATTCACCCGCCAAAGTCTGGATTGGATACCAGATCCTCTGTGGTATCGGTATCGGAGTAAGCTTCCAGGTCCCTGTCATGCTCATCCAGGCGACCACTAAGGAAGTCGATGTGCCTTTAGCCACAGCCACACTTCTTTGTAAGCCACATTCCTTCGTTGCTATCCTCAACGCACTACTAACGAGCGCTGCAGTCATCCAAACCCTCGGCGGTGCTTTTGGTGTCTCGTCCGCTCAGGCTGCCTTCCAGAATACGCTCCTCAAGCAGCTGCCCATCACAGCACCAGGTCTCGACCCCCAGATCGTTCTGGACGCCGGTGCTTCCGAGCTCAAGACGCTGATTCCAGCGCAATTCCTCGAGGGAGTGCTTGAGGCCTATGTGGCTGGTTTCCGCGAGTGTCTCATCGTTGGTATTGCGTTCGGTGGTGCCGCGTTCCTTGCTGCTTTCGGCTTCCGCTACACAAACATCAAGAGAACGGCTGCGTTGGAGGCGTAAAAGGAGAGTATGTTCAGGACTAAGTTGGGGAGAGGCGTTCTTTTTATTATAAATGATACCTCAAAAAGATTGTCAGTAGCATTGTACTAGATTGTAATTAGCGTATCGACGGTTGTATGTGCTTGCGCAAGGTCAAATGTACTCTAAACATGTACATCCAACACGTCGACAATTTCCGTATCAACTTGCGCGATACATATATGTGCGAGGGCTCCTGCAGGGCGCATAGCCAGTGGTGACAGGGCTTTATACAGGCCCACCAAAGGCATTCCACTGACCGAGAGCACCCCAATCATCCGCAGCATCACTAAAGTTTCCATTTCCATTCCCGTTCATGCCAAGTGACATTCCCATGCCGGGGAATTCCATGCCTCCTTCAAAACCATCCAACCCAGCGCCGGAGAAAATGTCCAGATCCAGGTCAAGCCCAAGCTGAGCACTCGCTGGGGTAATCTCTTCCGCGGGCCGGGTGTCCAAGACTGTGTCAATGACCTTGGTGAAAATCTTGCTCGCCTTGCGAAAGAGGTTATAGTTGGCTTCGCCGTGCCTAGCTCCAGAGTTTTCCATGTGTGCGGCTGAATCAAGATGTGATATGAGCACGCTGAGCATGCGAATGATCTCCGCGCGGGATATTTCAGCGGGGAATTGCTGGCCTGTTCGATGTTGCTCGCGCAATGCTGTAGCAAGTACCGACGCTGCGGGTACACCAAACAGCAGTAGGGCGTTGAGCATGTCGCGTTGAACATCGTAAGATCGATCGCGTATTCTACCCAAGGTAAGTGTATTGCAAAGAAGATCAACAGAGACGCGCAGTAGGGCAGTGTTGAGCGTCAATGGGCTGTAATCGAGCAGCTTTTGGATCATGAACTCGTTGTACCAATGCGTGAGGTGTATGATGGACAGCATCAGACAGATTACCGTGGGAACGTCGTCTTCCCAACAGGTCTTCCAGTATCGCATATGTTTGGGTAGCGTCTCCCAGGAAGTGCGTACACGCTCGGATATGTCTCTACAGACTTGTTAACAGAAGCCAAAGCAGGGTCATCGTGGCATACGCACAGTAACTGAGCTTCCGCGTTTGCATCTATCTTAACGAGCGAGAATTCCAGGATTTCTTCGCGACTTCGGAGGGATATATGACGTAAACGCTGATGTACGTTAGCTGAGGTAACGAAACCAGCCTAGGTGCAAGACTTACGATCCAAGACGCTCTCAACCATCTGCCTTTGGTATTCCATCCGTCTTCGTCCAACGCTGCGATGGCAGAGTTCAAGGTCGCCTGGTCACCGGTGACTTCATTATCGGCCAGGTCGAGTGGAAGCTCGATGTCAGTGTGTCTCTTGCTGATACGTATCGGACGGCCAAGGAAGGTGGATATCGACTTGTCCTGGTTGTACGCTGAACAGAAAACCCTACGGCGTGTTTCCGTCAACCATTTCGGAGCATGAGCACATTTCTTCTCTTGATGTATACCCAGTGCATATATCTGGGTCGACAGTTCACCTATCCGTCGCCAGCTGGGTGGACCTTGGTAGCCGCAGATCATGATTGTAAACAGGTAGTTTTCGTAATACATCCAGATCGTTATGTCGTTGACTGTCGCAAGCATCGTTGTGAGAAAAAGACAGGTCGTACTCGCGCGAAGTAGCTCATCGGCAAAGTGTAACTTCATGTCCTTGTTGGCAGGATCACTGAAGATATCCGGAACGAAGCCGAACGTCAGCGATCGCCCGGCCGTCGCGAGGAGAAAGCCGATAGTTTCGAATCGTAAATTATCGCCAGAACACAAAATGTGAAAGTCGTGTGCTTCCATTGACTGTGATACTGTGAAAGGGCGTGCAGTTGTCTCGAGTACTTGGCTTATTAGCAGAGAACTGGGTTTCTTCCGCCGAAGGTCGTGCTTGTCAACAACAGCTTCTAACGCATTCACGGCGTCGACCTGAACCTGGGCAGGTATCACACCTGCTTCATTCGTTGCATTGTACCATAGAACAAGCTCTTTGATTGCGTTGTAATGGCGAAGAGTGCTCAAAACGTCACAAGCCATCTGATATCGCATGGACTTGGACAGGGTGTGCTGGTGTGTAAGTTCGCGATCTGATCGTTCTGATGCAACAGACTCCTCGCGTTCACGCATCTGACCGGGTTCTTCATCCTGAGGAAGAAGTACAGCGTACGAGCCAGGCCCGAGGAACCCAGGGTGATATACATCAGCAGCAACGGCATCCGCAAGTTTATCACCATGCGATGGAGACGCTGGGGCAAAAGCGGCAACAGCATCCGAAGCCTGCTTCGAGGGTCGTCTGTTCGAGTCAAAATACTGATGTGAATGTATTTCCAAATATATGCATACTTTCTTTTGGGAGGACGGGCTTCACCTGTTCCTGACTCATCGGCACTCTGACGCTGTCTGGTGAGAGGTGCTGGGTGGTAGAAGCAGCGTTCTTCAATACCACGTTGACGACATCGATCACACTTCGGATGTCCATGATCACACTTGGTTTTGTTCAGCCTGCATGGTTCGCAGGATGCTGGCTTGCCGTTGCGCCTACTGCTGCCGGCGTCCCTGTTGGTTGGTTAGCAAATGGATAGTTTTAGACTCAACGCGTGAATTACATGTCGATAACTGCACCGATTGTGTGCACGGAAGGATCCTCAATTCATGTGTGTGTGACATAATCTCGGAAACACGCGTCGGTGAGTTCGTCATGTCTGTGGATGGGCGCAGGCGAGATTGTGACGCGGGTTGCCTAAGCGCGAGGTGTCTTATCGATAAGCGACGCGTGCAGCCCGTGACGCCCTCTCCTCCTCCCGAGGTCCTTGACTGCCACCACGCATCCATCGCTACGCGCCGGCACACATGCATGATCATGTCAGCCAAATATCAGCCTCCGCCTGGTCGAAAGGGGCAATGCCGCCCTGATGGGCTACTCCCCTCCGATGCACAGCCTCATGAACAGCCGAACAGCCTTTGTAGGGAAAACCTTCCATATGCGCATTCAGCCATCTATTGCCTTCACTCTGGCATAGTAATCGAGGCTTACGGGTTGCCCAATATACACAATGGGCATGCTTCTACGGCCTCCTCCACTTGATCCCCTCCGAATTCGCCTCGCGCACGCCTTGGGCTTCCCGAATTACCCCAACGATGACACCGTCGAACCGTACATCAACTACCTTCTGAACCAGCACGATGCTCGTGGTACTCCAGAATACGAAGATCTTCTCATAACCATAGTACAATACTTCCATGGCCCTCAGCCCCTTGGTTCAATGAAGAGGAGCATTGAAGGGCTGCTACACTCGCTATCCAACCACCCGAACACACAATGGCACGAAGAGGACACGGTAGTGCGCGCTATTGGCAGCTGCACACTGTTACTGAGCTCGTTCACCGATCTACCAACGGTAGCCGGTAAGCTCCGAATGGTGACGGCAAGCTACAATCTGCGCATGCACGGAAGCCTGCTGGGTGGCCAGCCATACTTCGAGAGCTTGGCAGAATTGGTAGCGGGCAGCGGCCTGTTACCAGCGCCTGTTGCATTTGCCTCTGTGGTGACCATGGCAGATTTAGAGTCTTTGGAGTCGCTCTTTGTTGACGCCACCCACCTCAACGCGTACAGGTTGACTGTGTTCGGAGCAGTGGAAATCACCTGGACTCACAACATCTCCCGGCACCTCCTGCTATCGAACCGCAACGGACGTCGCATACTTGAGATCTTCGCGCTACCATGCGCCTTAGATGCCGCCCCCCTTAGGATGGTCGGTGTCGGTAATGAGCTGGCGCAAGAGGTCATGGAGTCATACAGCTTGCTATTCAACGCCTGGCCCTCATTGGGTCCTCATGCTAAGCTTGGTTTATGGGTACGTGTTTCTCTACGAACTGCATATGGAGCATACACTGACTTGGTATACCTATATACAGCGGCGATGTTGCCCATGTCAGCCATGTTCTGCTCGACGATACCGCAATCGCGCGATCAGCGATTACCAAGCCTTTAGTCGACTTCAACGTAGCAGCGAATACGACCCTAAGCTTCCTCACCTCATGAGCGCCATAAATCAGCAGCCGATCGCATGGACACCTGGTATATTCCCTCACCTCTGGTCTCGAATCATGATCCTAGATGAGCATCTGCAGCAGGCGAAGCCATGGAGCATTTGGGTCTTGTTTCGTAACCGTAACGATACCTTGCAATTCTGGACGTTCTTGTAAGATACTCAACACTGTTGCACCTCATAAAACTGACAATATGCAGGTTCGCTACGATCGTGGTCTTCATGACCGCTGTTCAGGTCTTGCTTGGCGTCGCACAAGTCGTGGGGTCGTTCCGCTAATGAACGACATCGGAAGCATTCAGCCTCGTATCACGGGCGGCTAGCCCCCACCCGCAGGTATTGCGAAGATCCATGGTGCGCGTTCGCTTATGCGCCTGCCTGACTGGTCGCGACGGAGAACACCATGATTGTGCAGCTGGCTTGTCTCCAGCCTTTGATGCTGTTGCGAAAACCGGATCTGACACGCTGTGTTCTAAAGGTACTATTTAACATGGATGAAGCTTACTTGCTACGATGCCTTTCTCCCCGATCCTTTACCGCCTATAACTTGTGTCGTATCTTCCAGCCACACGAGCAAGATGCAGCTATCGCCTGAAGCCCAAGGCTATCGCCAGCATATACTCAACTACGCTGCACGTTCATATACTCGCACGCTTTTCTTTGGCTATCATTACAGATTTCTCGCTGAGCTGCTCCGAGCTGATGAGGCACATCTACCCAAGCAATACAGTGACCTTGAAGCGTATCATCTTGGCCATTTATCTGTGTATGGGCCGCCTTGTCATGGCTCTGAGCAGTATCAACGTCATAGTTACAAATATTCTCAGTTACAGGACCTAGTCGCAGCTCCGCCTCCGAGCAAAGGGCAAGGACAGGTCCTTTTCCTCAATGGACATCTTCCAGGGTCTTGGATATGTGAAGTGGGCGCGAAATACAATATCGCTCCCGAGTTCTTTCGGCAGCATATTCATCTTTGGCGCTCGACTGACGGGCCTGTTCTTCACGCAATCACGAGAAGCCCATATGCCACTTCGAACAAAGGGCTCCTACTGCGTCTTAACACCCAGGGAAACTTTGGCAAGAACAAGCTGCCTGCAGACTCATTCAGTAGCTTGATCTTGCAAGCGCGACGAAGGCTTCTACCCGACGACGTTGAGTGGATGCCCAGACGTTTGGCCGCAGCTCCTGGCTGTTCGTATGTAAGAGGCCATGCATATCTTAGCAACCTTCAATTTGTCATCGAGCAAGATGTGTCCATCACCGTTGAGTCAAATGGAGGCGGCTGGACTGGTGAGCGACCTGTCAAACCTTGATTTCGTTTCGTCACCGCTTACCATATGTATCAGCAATCTTGTGGACAGATGTCGGAAGCAGAAATCTCTCTCATAGCCGCACTTACCATCATTTCGTCGAGTATATGGCGGCCAAGACAGAAACAGGACGCCGAGACATCCGCTTATTACCTGTACATTTGCTGGGACAGGAGTCGACGATCAAACATCCATGGCCGCTGCCCGTCCCCGATCTCGATATCACGCAAGACACCGATGACTCGCTCTTCCAGACAGCGTCCCATCTACCATCAGAGCTCCACGTAATGCTTGATGATCACGAAATCGCAGGGCAAGATCCGCTATACGCACTTGCACCTATCCTCCTGTTCGCAGCTGCCTCAGAGATCCAGCTACTATCAACACTTCAAAAATGGTACGACATTATCGCATCGACGAAATGGGATCGGAAGTACTCAACCGAGCATCTGGAACAACTCATAATGCACAAACACCTCCTGGATGACCACGCAAGTCGACATGAAGAGGTTCTCCGATTCATCAGTTCACCAAAGCTGGCTCGATGGCCGGTCAACCTTACACAAGACCAGAGCGATGTAGCTCAGGAAGCCAAAGATGCGGTCAAGGCCGACTTTGAATTCCTTCGATCAAGATGCCGCCAGCTTTCGTTGCACTACCAGGAAGCGATATCGATCCTGGTCAGCGCCACTTCACTGGCAGAGTCGCAGAAACAGATTACGCTTGCTACCCAGGTCACGAAGCTCACCATACTCGCGACCATCTTTCTACCACTCTCATACTGTACTTCGATATTCGGCATGAACTTCGTGGAATTGGAACAGCTGAACATATGGATATGGGTTGTTGTCACCGTGTCGGTTGGGCTTGCGACTTTCGCTATTTATCAGTGGGATGAGAGGCAAAGACTGTGGGGGTTTTGGGCCACGGTGAAGGCCAAGTTTCAATTGGTGCGCTGGCAACACGATCTTTCAACGACAGTATAACCTCGGAAAATCGCACAAACGGTTACGATCAGTATATATGGTACTTCTTGAGTTCGGCGGGGACTTCGAACGCTCCATAGAACGCAACTCTGCCAGCTCTTAATCGCCGCTCCAGTGCATCACCTTCCATCTCGAAATTCTGCACATGACCACTGCGCTGTACAAAGCTTTGGAAGCCTACGACACCTGGGCCTTCGGTTCCATCGGTCCTCGTTCCATCCGCATAAAGTGCAGTGCCGCTATGGCCGTTCGGTGGGTCGAAATCAGGATAGACACGGTACAGGATTGCGCGTGACACGAGATCCTTCCATGTTGCCGCATCGTGGTGTTTGAGACTCTTCGAATTGCCCGCTGCAGCTTTCTGGTTCAGGAAGATGCCTTCGCCTACCACAAGGATGTCTGATGGACGACTGCATTTGATGCTTTTTGCTGCCTGTGAGCCTCTCGCGGACTCTGAGCTTTCGGCATCAGCTAAGATCTTGATGGTTGTCGTCTGCTGGCGGAGCGAAATCCACGAATCGTGGTTGAGCCAACCGATACCGCTGATAGGGGACGCGACATCTTTCACCAAAGTCCGATGCGCGGGTTTGATGAGAGTGATGTCGTGGTTGAAGCCGTTCGGATAAATTCTCGCTTCCTGGTCAAAGCTTTGGTGGATCGTTCCGCACTGATGGATATGTTAGCATGAAAGCGCATCGACAGTAGTGCACGATGATACAGCCATGCTGTACGAGTATCATCGGCGTGCTCAGTATACTAACATTTCCACCGCCAGCCCAGATTTCAACATGCTCATTCCAATCATCTCTTAGTTTCTGGACTCGTTCATCATGTTTCCGGCCAAGTATGCTGTCGCGATGCGACTTTGCAAGAATCGCTTCAGTGATGACGTGGGTGGACATCAATATGAGTGGGATGCCAGTTCGGCTCACTTTGAGCGCCACGCGTCCAGAAAATTTCTCATTTCGGTGGTTAGATTTCGGGCGGGCCTCTACAAAGTCGTTCAGCTTTAGCGACGGTCTGTTTGTGAGGGATTGAGCTGACGAGCGTGCGGCCGGAGATGAGCCCGGTGTGCCTAAGGGTACGAGTGATGATCTGTCAAATGTCCTCCCGGTAGTCTCTGTCCTTGTCGGTAACATGGTGGGCTCGAGGATCTGTTCAATGTAACAGACCTTGAGACCGCCATATTTATGCGGAAGATGTGATGACGCCCAGGTTGTGTCGAAGTCCTCTGGTACCATGATCTGGAGTAGACCATTTATCAGAACATAGAAACCAACGCTGCCCTGGAACGTAAGAAAAATATCTTGGACAAGGTCCAGTGATATTTGGGCTCGACAATCAATTGGTGCCGCAGGTCGCGGATCTGGAGGTGGCGTCACTCCGCTAATGGGAGGCCAATGATACTCCACTGGAAGTACCAAGGGCGCATTTGCAATGGCGAGGGGATATTGTTTCGGCTGATCTGGTTCCATAGGAGTGCAAGTCCAACAGCCAGCCTGACCATCGTGTCTGGTATAAGTGACATGGTATTCAACATCCCACTTCCAGTCGCCAGGAAGCCGGGACTGGATATCTAGCCAGTTTTGGGATGACGATGTCTCCAAAGACATGTAATCAGACAGGCAAGCAGATAAGCGGGCTTTGTGGGAAGCAGGAACGACATCTTGGCTGTTGTCAAGTCCGCGACTTGATTCGACTGTGGCCTTCCTAGCTTTCCAAGCTGACTGGAGTTCCTGAATTTCCCGGAATCGTTCGAAAGACAGCCTTGGATCCTCTTCACGAATCGTAGATGACGGAGTTTGAGGTAGGTCGGCATAAACGTGCCCAAGATTATCGGAAGCGTCAAGGGATTGAACTTTACGTGAAGGGTGATTAGGAAGATGAATCTCCAATTCCGAAGCCCTTGGTACTGGGATGTCAAGGTACGAAGATCCCATCCATTCTCGCGCATGTTTGTCGTTCTGATTGGGTGCGCCTTTGACTCCAGTCGGCCCGTGGAGAGACTGCGGCTGGTTGTGGAAAGGCTGCGGCTGATTTTGGAAAGGCTGCAGCTGATTGTGAAAATTAAAAGGCTGCAGCTGATTGTGAAGAGGCTGCGGCTGATTGTGGAAAGGCTGCACCTGATTATGCGCAGTGGGATAAACATAAGGTGACGGAAAGGTCCACGCCATATGCGGTGTCCCATGCGGAGATCCATGCGGAGATCCATGCGGAGATCCATACGCAGGCTGCGTAGTTTGATAGCTGCTCCATGGTGGAATCTCGGCGCTGTTGATCTTAGTGGAAGAGGTTAGGTGAGTATTGCTCTCAGGTCCGCCTCCCTCTATGGGCTCGCGGTGGATCTTTGATGACCCTGACTCGTCTGCGGTGTGTGGCCCCGACGATTTGCGTTGCCAAATTGTTGATCCGTCGCTTGGATCGATACGATAATGATCTTGATGTCGGTCGCTCCATTTCCAAGATAACTTGTATGGATTCATCACTGATGGAGTTTTCGCTCTGCGGTCCAAGTTTTCGACGTTTACGAGCCTATTCTTTGCAACACCTGCTGATCCTTTTCAGTCTCTCTGTATGCTCCGTATGACTTTCATACGACCAGGCTTCTAGTGGCTCGTGGAGATCAGACCAAGGCTGAGATATGAACACGCATACCAGAATGACGAAGAGACAGGCAGCGTCGAGTACGTGCTGAAAGAAGAAGATAAGTAGATTTACAGAGAGGAACTCGATATTAGAGACAGAGTGATAAAAGTGGCTTTTGGAAGCAACGGTGACAGTCGTAAAGTTGGTAACAATAATACCAGGCTGGAGTGCTAGCTTATGCCCGGCGCGCCACCGCGTCAGCGCAGAGATGCAGCATATCGGCACTGTTGTCCAATGAGGCTGCGCCGCAAAAGATATGAGCGCCTCGCTAACGTCGCGGTCTGTACCAAAGCCATGTAACATCACCACGACAGCGCTTTACTGTATCGAATATGCCATGCTATCACTTGCGGCGCGCCTGTTGTTCCTGAGCTCATCATAGGTACCATCAACGCAAGCAGACGCATGAATCACAGACTGCGCTCTCACGCCAGCACCACTGAGTATCCGCAACTCCGGCTGCACAAGTCCCAATACGACGGAATCTTCGTCCTCCGCCTGTGCCATTGCTATGGTGCATCTCACGAGCCTTCTACTTTGCGACGAGCCTGCTGTGTCCGAAGTTCTGAAACTCCCACCGACTTGCCAAAAGCACGTCTGTCTGCGAGTCCTCGCTCCCTCAGTGAACCAATAGAGATAGGCATTTGATATCTTCCACATATCAGTGAATACAACGGCGGATACCCCGTAGGTGTCGTCAAGAATTGTGTGCCTTCCACTTCACTGCTGGGGGTATCGCGAGAGAATCGGAGACGATCCTGATCGGGTCAAGCGGCATTGCGGCGGTATCGGCCCTCCGCGGGTGGGCCAGATCTGGACTTTGCGCGCACTCGTAGTCGTTCTTCGTCTGCTTCGCGTGCAATCGGGCGTTCGATGTGTGTCTAGGACTGCTGCCACACTGGCATTAGCTCAGGACTCGCAACGTCGAGACGAAGCTTCAGGAACCCACGTCGTCGGTTGTCTACTTACTACAACACGTCAATTCGTCAAGTTCGCGTTGAATTCTTGCGATAAAGCCGTGTGCAGGTTCCAGGATTAATGGATAGCCTTCCCATCGGAGCGCGTTCACAGTCGCGTCATCCGACGCGTAAAAGGCGGCTTCATACGGCGGTAGTGGCTCTCACGAGATCTCGTGATTGATGATAGACATAAACTTGTTAAAGTTGGAAGAAAGTTTCCAGAAAGCCGGAGGCATTCTCGTAAGGTCCTGGAGCATGTCAGGTGTAGTCGAGCCACCGTTGGTAGCAATGACGATGGCATCGCCGCCCATCAAGTGGGGCGGCCAACGGTGGCTTGTGCGCTTTGTGCCTTGCGCAACGCCGATCCCAGGGCACCTACACCATGCCCAACATTTTTCTGCTGCGATGAACAGCGATGGTGGTGGAGAACGTATACTGCGCCGCAATGCTGCAGATGATGGTCGTGATGGTAGCTGTCTGTGCACGCGCACTGCTTATGCACAGCAAACACTCGTTGCGCGACCATCACCATCATTACCACGATCATGAGACGCTTCAAGACCCCGTCTTCATGTTGCAGGCGCGCGTTTCTGTCGACAAATGCCGGCCTGCAGAATACAGACCACCGCGAGTTGTTCGAGTTTACTTCTGGTAGATGGATGTATGCCACCTCACATCATTTCACTCACTCAACTATTGGCTGACATGAACATGTAGTGTCAACGAGTCTTTGCGCATGGCTGAACGCCGCTTAGTCTTCAACGTCTCCGAACTCAAGAAGGTAGCTGCGAAAGCACTAAACAGACCAGCCTCAGATGTGCACGCGATAAAGAAGATCGCCGAAGGCGGTTTCAATCGCATACTCGAAGTAACGATGAATGATGGCTCGTCGGTACTTGCCCGTCTTCCATACCCATCATCCTTACCACGACGCCTGGCGGTAGCGAGTGAAGTCGCAACGCTGGACTTCCTCCGCACTAACGGAATACCTGTACCTCGGGTTCTGGACTACTCGACTGGTAAAAACTCTGTCGGTGTAGAATATATGCTGATGGAAAGACTACCAGGAAAGCCTCTCAGTGATATCTGGTTCAGCTTAGCCCAAGAGGAAAGATGCCACATTCTGCACAAAATAGTCTTGATGGAAACCAAGCTCTTCGCGAATATGCTTCCCGCCTGTGGCAGCATATACTATCCCCGCGACTTGCCTACCAATACCCCCCGCGTTGATATCCCTGGATCCGATGGCAGCTTGTGCATGGGGCCGTACGCATCTCAGAAATGGTGGTACGGCGAACGTGGGAATCTAAACGTCGACCGAGGCCCTCGTAAGTCGTTTTCATGCGAGTATTACATTCGACTGATTCCCATACATGTAGATGTTAATCCCGAGCTCGTTCTTCGAAGTCATTCCGAGAAGGAGTTGGCGTGGATCCGCAAATATGGACGGCCGCGACACCCATTCTATCGCGAATACGCTGAGTCGTTTGAATATAAGAAGCAAGACCCTCAAGAACACGTCCAGTCGCTAGGAGACTACATACGCCTCGTACCTCACCTTGTACCTCGAGACGCGACACTGCATTCGCCCACCCTCCGACATCCAGATCTCTCTCCTAATAACATCCTGATATCTGACGATCTTCAAATCACTGGCTTCATCGACTGGCAGCACTCCGAAGTTCTCCCTGCTTTCCTCGCCGCGGACATACCAGCGGCATTTGCAAATTACGCAGACGAAGAGTCTCGAACCTTTACGGAGCCCAAACTACCGGAAAATCTTTCGTCTATGGCTGAAAATGAGCGGTCTGAGGCAGAAGAACTATATCGACGCCGACACATACATTTCTGGTACCTTGGCCTCACTCAGGTGCTGAACAAGCCTCATTGGCAGGCTTGTACACACGACGGAACTTTCATGACACGTCAGATATTTAGCGATGCCGGCGCTCCGTGGCAAGGTGACAATGCTCATCTCCAGATCGGTATCGCGGATGTTGTGGAAGAATGGCCAGTGTTTGCATCTGCCGCCGCAGACGGCACGGTTCCGCCATGCCCCATCGTCATATCCGAGCAAGAGATGCAGAGGAGAGCAGATATGCGGAAGTCATTGCACGAAGGCAACATGTTTAGGGAAGAATTTTGCGAGAAAATGGGTGTATCCCATAGCGGATACACATCGCACGAAGACTTTGACTTCGCGAAAGAAAAAGCAAGCAAGGCAAAGGAATGCATAGTGGACAACCTGAAAGACGACCCGGAGGAACTGGAAAGAGCCTTACTTACTTGGCCTTTTGATGACTATGACGAGAATGAATAAGGTCATTGTTCTCGTCCTCCATGTACACTAGTAGCATATGAGCGTTACAGCGTGACGACGTGAATATTACTCCACTCATGTGATTGTACACCATCCTTCAGAGACACTCGCACAAGACACGTTTGTGACATCGCAAGTTCTGTTGCACGCGCTGTATCTAACAAGCGCCCGTACGTGTGTGGTGGAGGTTGAAGATGGCTATCTGAGTAATGCAGTCGTGCAACTCAATTGCGGGGCCACCTGGCACATCGTTGCGTACAAAGCAGTCGCGCAAGGCTTGCACATGCGATACGTTATTGCATGCAAGTATCAAGCCTCCATGAAGTTCGTCGTTCACACCTGCCTGAGTATGTTCAGCGCACAGGCTTCTGATGCTGCCTGTCAGCCTTCTTTTTTGTATACGTCATCACTCCGGATCTTAGGCCACCATCATCATGATCGCGCTTCAGGGGCACAGCCTCATCACCAAACTTCCAGTCCATCCGTCACAGCGGTCGCGCAATTCGACATAGTAGCCTGCATCAGCTGCGGGACACAGCCAAGGCGGAAAGACAGGCGGTACGCGCCAGGAACTGATTTTGGGAACGCGTGGGACGCACACGGCAAATCTCTCACCACCCAGACCGCGCCCTCGCCCGCGCCGAACCACCCCACATCAGCCTTCAACATCATGTGCATCGGGAAGCTTTTGCCTGCTGCATCTTGCGGGCGGTGCTTGGTGCCTGTTCGATTACTGGCTTGGACATGCGATTGATGATGTGCTCTGACGCCTGATTGGCCAGTCCAGGCGTAAGAAAAGAAGAAGCTGAGGCTGAGGCAGTCAACCATTGTCCAAATGTGGGCTACGGCAGGCTCGCTCCTGATGCGTTCGCGGGACGTTGAGTCCTTCCCAGGCTCAGCTCGCGTCTGTACGGATGATGCCTTATAACAAGGCTTCGCACCGTTTACCCGCTCATTACGACTGCACCTTGTTCGATAAGACACCATCTGGATAATTGAACGAAAGTTCCTTTACGGAAAGCACGACTTGAGATCATCAAACGCAACACCTGTGGAAAGATCAACTAACTGGCTGGCAAAATGACATACTCCGAGCGCCTTCCATTGTTGGACGAGAAGGCCGCACATGCCTATCAACTGCAGAGGGAAGATGAGACTTTCCAAAACTCGACGAAATCAGCGGAGCGAAGTTTAAGCGACATCCTACGCCATGTTGTTCTACTACCTCTTCTCTGCGGCTTCGCCGTATACGGATCCTATACCTTTTGCAGGCAACATCTTATCAGGGACACCATGTTATCAGTGCCAGCACACGAAAGCTCTACTTCTTTCAACTACACATGTCTACCGGGACAGGCTTGTTGGCCGACCATGAGCGATTGGACCGCTTTCAATCAGAGCATCAACGGCAACCTCCGACTGACGGTACCTTGGGCCGCCTCGTGCTACTCAGATCTGTCAAGCACGCAATGTCAAGAGGTCGCGAAGAACTACGGCGATGGAGTCTCACGCACGAAACACTATGGATCGACGGAGTTTCTCGACTGGGAGAAGTGCGACACGTCGCAATGTGCACTTAACTCTTTCAATACCTCAGAGCCTGTTTCCGGTACCTGCTCGCTTGGTAGACTCTCCTCATACCATGTTAAAGCTGAGACTGGGCATGATATCAGCAAGACCTTGAGCTTTGTGCGCAAGCACGGCATCCGTTTATCGATCAAGAACACTGGACATGACTACTACGGACGATCAACCGCGCCAAATTCTTTAGCAATCTGGACTCACAACATGAAGGACACCCAGTATCACGACACGTTCCAGCCCAAAGGCTGCCAGACTCGCTATGAGAACATTGGAGAGATCGGCGCTGGCGTCCAGGCCCAGGAGGCGTGGGAGGCCTTTGAACCTCATGGCATGCATGTCACTGTTGGAGCCGTCGCTTCTGTCGGCATCGCTGGTGGATATGGTCAGGGCGGCGGCCATGGGCCACTCGGTCCCAAATACGGTCTGATGGTCGACCAAGCTGTCGAGTTCGACGTTGTCACAGCCGACGGAGAACAGCGCACCATTAACGAATGCAGCGACCCGGATCTTTTCTGGGCAATGCGCGGAGGCGGAGGCGGGACCTACGCTGTGCTCACATCTTACAAGTTCCAGCTCCACCCGGCCGATCCTATCAACGTATATAGCTTCCAAGCTCGCTTTCCCGCGCCGAAGAACATTACAGAGTCGAAGGTACATCGCGACATCATCACCGGGCTTGCCGCAAACCAAACGCTATTTGCCAAGCATGGAATCGCTGGATACAATTTTGTGCTCTCAGATCGTGTCGTGTTCTTGCAGGTCCTGCCCTCTAATGACACGGAGGCGATCAAAGACATCACGTCCCAATGGCACGACTTCTTGACGAACTACTCCGGTCTCAGCATCACCGAGAATGAGTATCACTCCTTCAAGAAGTTCTCGCAGTGGCATGAGTTCACGGAAAGACCCGAGATATCTCGCAACGGACCCGTGGGTCTAGGCTTCAATGGCGCAGGGCGCTTCATCCCCAGGAGTCTCTTCAACTCGTCCCACAACATCGACCGGCTCGTCACTGCAGTCGTCACCGCCATGCAATTTTCACGTGTCAAACATGGCAGTGGAGGCGCTCAGTTCTACGCTACCGGACCAGACAATACTCCTGACAACGGTAAGACCAGCGTAAATCCCATCTGGCGAGACTCGCTATGGGAAATAGTCATGGGCCAATTTTGGACGACTGCTACACCGCCTGCGGCTCGCTCGCAAATCCAAAAGACTGTCTCTGCTACGATGGACATCTTGAAAGCCGTCACACCGAATGGTGGGTGCTACTCGAACGAAGGTGATTGGACCGAGGAGAACTGGCAACAAACGTTCTTTGGGGTGCACTATGAGAGATTGCTGGCCGTGAAGAGACGCTATGATCCAACAAATCTGTTCAACTGTTGGAAGTGTGTGGGTTGGACGGGATATGATGAGTGAGTATCATGGTCTAGATCTTGCAAACAAAAACTAACTGCCACAGCCCAATGTACTCCTGCTATGCGCAAACTCGACAGGAGCCGCGGCCTTCCGTTCCTCTTGGACCTGTTGGATGAGCGGATTGCGTCTATCAGCGACTACCTTTATGTCTAGCAGTCAATGTCGCGCAAGCCACGGCCGTCACTTTTATCTTACCCTGGAACTTTGCGGTGCCTTTCTTTTCGGATTGTCTTGCTAGATCCATCGTTGTTCTTGTTTGCATCGCAAAACAATTTACACTATTCACATTCAGGCAAACTCTCGCCTCAATCTCTCGTGTCACTTTCGGGGCCAACATGCACGTGCGGGGCGCCGACGCCGATGCGTTGCCCACCGCCGCAACGCGAGTGCAACCTGGTGAGCTTCACCGGCTCGTGAGAGAGCAACGTGTGGGGGCCGTGTGTGTTGCGTTTCCGTTTGTGCTCATCTGAGGCCTTGCCATTGGCAGGCCTCTGATTGGCCGGCCCCCATTTATTCACCGGCCGTCCAACGGGGCCAACGCGCCCCAACGTGGCATATAATTGTAATCCACGCTCACTTGCGCTTTCAGACCCCCGGGTGACGCAGGATCATAACAATAACAACAACAGTTTCCCCAGCGACTTTTACTCCCACGCTCCTTTACCTGCTCCAACCCACATCACGCGACACTCAACTGCCTCACCATACTCACTCGAACCCGTGTCTACTTACGCAACTAGGTCCAAAATCCGAGTCAAGATCACTCAGGATGCATGTCAACGCCCTCATTGCCATGACGATGCCGCTTCTCGCCGCGGGCGCGCACCTCGGCTTTCGACACAGTCACAACCATGAGAAGGTCGACCCTCGTGCTATGCACACCAACGTCGTCATCGTGACTGAGACGATCTTCACGACCGTCACGCTTGAGTCAACCTCAAGCTCTGCTTCCGCCGGTTGTTCCGTCATCACTACCTCCACTGCGCTGCCAGAGCCGTCTGTCACCGTCGAGGTCCCGCAGAAGGGCGTCCCTGAAGTTGCGTCTACATCTACGTCTACTTTCACGTCCTCTGTTCCTCCTTCTGCCGCTCCTTCGTCTTACCCAGGTGGAATGTACGCTTCGCTCGACTCTGTCCCAAACGAGGCGATCATACTCAACTCCTGCGACTATGACGTCTATGTCTCGTCCATCGGCGACAACAAACAATGCAACAACAGTCCCGGGAGCGACTGCGTGACTGTATCCGCCAATAGCACTTATTCTGAACCCATTCGCACCTGTAAGGGGTCTGGCATTTCACTCAAGGTCGCGAAATCCACGAGCATGGATAATCCGATGCAATTCGAATATACCGTCTGGGACGACAAGATCCAGGTGTCTTACGACATCTCATACCTCGACTGCATGACCAAAGACGGGACCAACTTTGACAATTGCGCCGGCCACGAAAAAGGCATTCAAGCCGCGGCCAAGGATGGCCCATCCTTCGAGTGCGCCGCTAACGAGCCTTGCGCTGCGGAAGCTTACGTCGTGCCTGAGTTTGGGTACCTTCCCGATGCCCCAGTCGGCCGCGCTACTGTCGATAAAGGCGTCGCGTTCGAGATCTGCGCCGGAAACAGATCATGAGCGACGTCGTTACGAGGAAAGAGGTCTTCATACCGAGATCACGAGATCATGACCTGACTATTTCTTTCCCGTGTCGACCCAACGAAGGGATCCGGCTATCTCTTTCGCGAACATGATGGAGCAAAAGAGTGTGTGTTGTCTGACTATAACGATCTCTTCCAAACACTTTCTAACAATCTACGGCAGGCCCTGGATTACTCTTCGGGGTAGACTACTACACGGCCTCATGTTTCTTCTCTTCTTTGGTTTTCTTTTCATTGTATACTCTTGACTTCAAGGCTTTTTTTATCTCCTTCTTCTTGAAACAAGGGCATACACGAGTGGCGTTGGAGGATTTTGGAATATGATGCTGGCGCATGGATAGCAGCGGATGGCAACCGGTGCTGGTGTTTTCCCTATCTGGATACTTTCACTATCAGGATAAGATAGTTTGCTTGTAAGCCTCAATCAAGAGCATAGCACAAACTCTGCTTTCACCATGCCGTGATGTTGGTGACTTGAGGGCCCGGTGGCCGATGACATGCACGCGACGCTCAGACATCTCGGAGTCCTATGCGCAGCTTCGCCCCAACGTGGTACCCATGCACCGCCAACCACGGTTGGCTCCAACTTCCGTACAACGTCCTGCGGCGTAGACACCGCGACCATTACCGCTCGATTTTGTTACATCATTACCTGCATGCGCTCGACCCGAAGTCATCGCCGTATTCAAGCATACCACGACTAGATAAACCCACGATGTAGGATGGGGATGTTTACTGACCCATAAACTACTCATGATGGATTACTCACTTCTTCAGTCATGCACTGCGCTGTCATGAACATCCTCTTTGCCTATGTAAATATCTTCTTCTCTTCGCATTCTTCTTCTTCTATACACAAACACCCTCCTAATACAACCATCGCCGTTGTGGACCTTCCTGTGATACCAACATCTTCATCGAAAGCAGCCTCTCCATAGCGACGCATAGCGCACCCAACTTCACACTACTGAAGCACGGTTGAATATCGCTGTGCCACAAACCAACACCTACGAATCCCAACATGGCCGTACTACGCGCATGCTCGCCCATCGCAACGGCCTTACTAGCTCTCCTCCTCTTGCGGAAACCCGTTACAGCAGTGCCGCACAACCACGGGCACAAGCACGTCCACCGACATGTCTCGTCAGCCAACGATCTCATTACGCTCGGTCCTGAGTCGCTGGCACGCCGAGACACACCTGTCAAGCTAGGCGACCAGGAACGCATGAAAGAGGCCGAGGTCGCAGGAATGGCGGCAGGTTGTTTCAGCGGCAACTGGCCTCTCGATGAAAGCGTCCCCATGCCTATCGTGGATCCAGGCGATCAACTCAACCTCTTCCCTAGACCAGAGAGTAAACCCAACACACTCACCATGTACAACTACTGCCCCTACGATCTCTACTTTGAACACTGGAACGCGGGCGGACCGTTCGAAGACAAGGGCGGTTCCAAACTAGCAGCCGGTGCATCCGTCTCGCGCGGTCTCACAGGTACAGTGATCAAAGTTTTCAAGTCGAAACCACTATTATGGCCTTTTCTCATCGAGTATGGCGGTCAATATGACATGAGCTTGATACACTGCCTGGGCACGACTAACGGAAATCCCCTGGTTCATAGCGAGGATAAAACTCAGACAATCATTAAGGATACGAGTCGTTGCCCTGGACACGAAGCGGGACTACATCTCAGTCAACCAGAAGGGCGTACTTTCCAGTGCGAGGCAGGTCTTTGGTGCGACGACCAGGCTTACCTATACGAAGTGAGTTATTAGTTTGAATGTGATATTATTCAAGTGCTTTTGCAGCTAACGAATGACATCAGGAAGGACTGTGCAAACCGATTCGGCCGAATTCGCCATATGACAGGAGCAAGGGAATTTCGATGGAGTTTTGTGCTAAGATGAAGCCTTAGTGTTTCGTCAGCTCTGTGCGGACATCTATTCCTCAATGTCTCGTTGCGCCTGTCATTCGTTCTGGGCATGGACCCTTGTCTTCGTCTAGCTTGGTGGTTTACGAGTGGCGTTCCTTCCAATCAGGCGTACCTTCGCTGTTCCTACCGATACATAATGGAATGTAACTTTTACCAAGTCGTTCTTACACCCCATTTGTAGTCAACGCTGAACACCATGAAGCATGCATCAACGCCACTTCCTCTTCCTTGCTTGCTGTTGGCCCATTATAGGCTGCACGCTGCATGCCTATTCAGCGTTGTCTTTGTACGAGTAGCTCACTCTTTCCATCAGATCAGATCAGGCCAGCCGACGTCTCAAGAAATTCCTCAGCGTCCCCACAGCCCCGTAACCCAACTTCTGCTCACAAGAATCCGACTCAACATGCTGGAACAAGCTCGACAGTTTCGCCATCGACGCATCGCAAGTCGGGCATTTGAAGGGACTGGCATGACAATGTGTAACGCCGTAGTCAAGAAGATCAAGCTGACAACACTCGTAGTTAATGAAGTCGGCCCATTTGCGGCATTGTGCTGCAAGCATGTTAAGATCGGCGTGATCGAAGTCGCCGCAGGTGCCGCGTTCGATATGGATGATCTGTGATGGTGAGTGGCAAACTAGAGTAAGAATAATTAGGAAGCTTACCATGCCGCCATAGGTCTTAAACGTAGCGTCACATTCATAGCACTCATACTTTGCTCTACGATGAGAAATCATATGCTGCGTGTTCTCAGCACACTACACCTATTCAGTCAAACCTTCGTAGCCTACTTGATAAAGATTGCTTGGCGTATCAAAATGCCGATGGCACGTTATACACTGGTTGCATTCATGGAGATGCTCGTAATACTCGTCGCAATCAAGAGCCCAGTGCGCTCCTCGGCCATCGTCGCAGCCTTGGCACACAGTGCGACAACCCTTTTGACGACAATGCTTGAGTAAGTCTTGCCAAGTAGCGCCGTCGTAGTCGCATACTGGACACTCGTTGTGGTTTGGAGAGTCGCGAATGTGTTGCGCCCACGCGCTATATAGACCGAAAGTACGCTGGCAGCGCTCACATTCACTGCTCGTTGTCAGTAGATGATGAACACGCAGAGCGATTACCTACACGCGCCACACCATGATTCACAGTTGAACACCAGATTTTCATCGGCGTGGCGTCTGTGTTTGATGTGTGCTTGACATGAGACATTCGACTCGCAACGAGGATTATATGCATGCCGGTGATCACGGAAATTTCCGACGCTCGGATGCTCGCCGGTGGGGTATACAGCGTGTCCTCTCCATCTAATCCAGCTCTGGCAACTACCACCAGTCCACGATACAAACAAAGGTGGAGTGAAATGTCCTGGTACATGCTTCTTGGCTCATCAAGAAGGACATACCAGAAATGATAGAAATACTAGCCCTAGCATGCGCTAGAAAAAAAATCGTACGCGTGGTTGGAAGCGATGGCATATTCCTACACTGAAGATCTACTTAGACATAGCCTCACCTCTAAGAACTCCACTCCTTGAACGCCTTCTGCTTTTGCCTGCTATTCCACTGCAGAGTCCTCGATATACTATCGATCCAATCCGTCCTCCGCTTGTTCAGCGGCAGCACACTGGGGAATGGGAAGCGACTTGCGCTAATTGTAACGTAGTCGCCAGGCTTGAGTTCGACCCTTTCTCTGCCGTCAAAACTGGCCCATGAACTAGTCCTCGCATCGTACGGTACACCGCACCGGAGCACTATTGTATCGGGTAAGATGATGGGGCGGAAAGAGAGCGTATGCGCGCAGATGGCGGTAACGAGGACCACAGGGTTGTCGGGGTGGCAGAGCGATCCACCTGCTGCGAGGTTGTACGCAGTCGAGCCCGTAGGCGTAGAGACGCAGATTCCGTCAGCCTGCACAGTTGTGAAATGCTCATCGTCTCCGAACAGCTCGATGGACGACATAGTCGGGTTTGGGCCCCGGTCTACGACCACCTCGTTCAAGATGTTATGTGTACCATCGGAGTAGTGGGTATGGTGGTCGTCGATTTCCTCCCCGATCAGTTCTTCGACCAGATCGCGGCCCTCGCCGTCCCGTTGTTGGGATCGCATGACGGTAGCTTCGAAGCGGAGACGCAGGCTGACGGTGATACCGTCCGCGAAGGCGGTAGATAGGGATTGCGGGTATAGTTCGAAATCGAATTTGGTGAGGAAGCCGAGCGAGCCTAGCGAGAAGGAAATCGTTGGAGGTACGATGCGCTGGAAGAGCCATGACGCATACAAGACTGTGCCGTCACCACCCAGCTGTGTTGTCGTTAGCCTTGAAGACTCTGCAGTATGACATGTCTTACCGCGAGGACAATGTCAAAGGTTTGTGGCTTTTGAGCGCACATCTCGTTGGTCCAGAATTTGAGCCGCCCTTGAAACCCCTCGTTCTCCAACAGCCCAGCAGCGTCGAAGATCTTGTTGTCCTCCAGCGTCTGCTCGACGTAGCTATGTCTCGTTAATCGTGTCCGTTGCTAGGCAAAACTAGCACATACACCGTATGCTCCGAGCTCTTCCGCAGAAGCCAGTCGGTCACCTCGCGCGAGTTCTTGATCAAGGCCTCGTCGTGCGCTTTGCCGAGGATGAAGATGTTCTTCACATGCAGCTTCAGCCTGATCTGTGACAGCTTCTTGGACAGCTCGCGTATCCCAAATGCCATATCTGACAGCTCCTTCTTGGTCAACAGCCGCGAATGTTGCGTCTGCTCCGAGCGCGCCGAGGCTGGGTCTTTGTCGACGCGCCGTTCCTGCGCGAGGCCTTCGTGCGATTGGGAGTGATCTTGTACGGGCAAGCCATCGTGCTTTTCGAGAAGGGAGTGTACGATACACGCGGTGGTACGGCGACCGTTCTCGGGGCGGGACGTCATCTTGCCAGAGGGTGGGGGAGCGAGCGAGGCTTTGCGACGATGGCCGCTATATCCGCCTTCGAAGACGACCTGCGATTATTGGTCAGCGCGCGGAGGAAGGGTGCAGTGGAGTAGGTACCTCTAGCGCATCGTCATGGCTGGTCACTTTGGTGATATTCTTGGTGTCTTGGTCTCCAAGCTCGCTCTCCATGAGGAAGTTAGCTTCAACGCGTCGTTATGACGTTTGGGGTGCATAGGTACCTCGATTGCTTCCTGAACGCCAGGGCTCAGCTGATCGAAATAACTCGTCGCCATGGCTGAAGTGCGCAAATAGTCCTGCGATTGAAAGGGCCAAGAGAAAAGGCTGCCCTTTTGTAGCCTTGCTGTAGCGCGTGCGTAATGTCGAAAGTGCAACAGTAACTGCGGTTCTCGGCCCACTTTCCGAGGGGCAGGCACGCCCGGCCCCGCTTGCTTCCAATCATGTCCGCGCAACGCCGATGAGATCAGCCGCTGGCGTCCTTACTCATGCCTTTTGCTCAACCACCATCGTTTTCGTGGTGGTAGTCTTGCTGACAAAGGATGCTAAAGCGGAACTTCCACTGATTCTAGCACTTCCTCGATCACATCCTCAACCGTGACACCTTCAAGGACAGCCTTGACTGCCTCGAGCGAGCTGCCCCATTGCATGCTGCGCTCGTTCTCTGGTGCAGTAATGACGATGCGATGTGGGTATATCTTGCGAGCGGCAAGGGCGATCATGGACGGTGAAATGTAATCGAGGCCGTGGAGTGGGGCGAGCGTGCTACTGCTGTCAATACTGTTCTGCTGGGATTGTGGACTACTTACTGTGCCAGCGTGTTGAAGTGCCTCGTGGCCAAAGCAGAGATGCCTCCTGCAACTGCTCGATGCAGCCGCATGAACACGATAATGTTGTATAGATAGGCTCTTACTTCAGAGCTGATTCTGACTTGCGACACCAGCTTCGTCAAGGTCTCAAGGTCCTGTCTTTGTTAGTACAGAACAGGCATACTATGGTCGACATACATCAGGTAGGAATAATGCTTGTTGCGGCTTATGCTTTCCCGGCTGGAATGGCGGCGTGCGGACTACGGAAGACATTGATGCGCCGTCGTCTAATGCATGATTCTTCTCCTGTAGCTCTTCAAGATTTGGCAGCCCATCATCTGCCTGATGCTTGTGTGAGATGAAGAATTGGTCATTCTGTAGCATTGTTAGACTTTGCATCTAGATTATAGGCTCGGCATACCAAATGCATTGTCAGGCGCGGTGTATCTGAAGCATTCAAAGCGATGAATAGGAATGGTTTCGGAGCCGCATGTACTGCTGTCCTCGTGAAGTTCCGCTTGCCTCGTATCAGCTGTCTATCATTAGTTATGCTCGAGCAGAAAAGACGATTAATGCACCTCCAAGGCCTGAATTTGGACCTGCGGATTCGCCCTGTTGAGGTTTCTTGCAATAACAATGTTCGCGATGCGTTGGTTGTCCAATGGACAGAACGGTTTGGATGACCTCGATGTATGTCCGCCAGGCTTCCCAGGTGATACTGAGATGGACGAAAACTGGCTAGACATTAATCGCTGGCAAACCAGTCTACACGAGCACAAGTTACCTCTCCTCTACCACGCCCAGCTTTGTTGCCGAAATAATCGTTCTCTTCTCCTCTCACGAGGATTCCGCTTCCGAAATCGTCCAGCGTGGTGTGCTCGGTGCATTCCAGTACAGCCCATGTTAGTCCGAAAGTATTGGTAGCGACCTATTGTTGTAAGTACGCGGGCAGTCGCGCAGTGCGAAGCAACTCACAGGTTTCAACTCCTCCAGAACATCACGGGTCAGTTGCCTTTCCGCTTCGATGATGCAATGCTGATCCGCGACCAAGCAGATGAGAACGGCAAGCTCCAGATCACTCAGCGACTGCACTTTTTCCGTGATGCGATCTTCCGAAGCCTCCATGATCGATAAGATTTGGGAAGGCTTACTTCGTTGTTGTGAAAGTATTAGAAGCCTGTAAGAAGTCTGGCGACGAAAGTGCTTGGACGCGATGGCTGTTTCCAAAGTCGCGTTCGGTGAGCGGACAGGGATGCGATGCCGCTAGTTCAAGACAGGACTAGACTCGAGTCCCCTGGAAGTCGCGCCCGGGCGGGCTGCATCTTGAGGTCTGCGCAAGAGCAACTTCAATGCGGCAGCTCAGTATATGCACACGATACTACATTTCCGAAGGAGTTATGTAACTTCTTTGTTTCGTTCGTTTATAATACACTCAATTGTCGAGAGTCATGAACCTCGTCAGACCGTGAAACCACATCGTGCGCGTACCCCATACTCCGCCACGTCTAACCCCAAACTCTTTCGCAACACGTAGCTTTCGGTCTAGAGGAGCTTAGCCAGACTTCTTTCGAACGTCTTTGGCATCTTCTTTCGGAATGCCGACGAGACGAAGGCTCCTCCAGGTGGTCGACGGGATGGTCTGGGGTACCGCTGGAGAGCTCAGGGCAGGGAAAGCTTCCGCTGCTATACAAACTCTGGGAAGCCCTCCGGATATATTGACAGATGGTTGTAGTAAGGCTTCGTCATCTGCTTTCTCGTTGACAACAGCTTGCTCCTTCTTGCTCGCGCCCTTAGGCTTGTTCTTTATCTTCGATCCGCGAGGTGCCTTTTGCGAGGGAGCAGGCTTCAACTTTTCCAGCTGCTCCTCGGCTTCTCGAATCTTTGCCTCAAGTGCCTCCTTCCTGCCAACTGATTCATTCATCTCCGCAATCGTATTCTCGAGAGTGGTCTGCCAGATGGTGACGAGTCCGTCTAGATGCTGAAGCTCTGCGGCTTGTCGATCGGACGCTGTTGTGGATGAGACGTGTGGAAGCGCCATGGTATCTTGATCAACATGGCGACACTCAGAGCTGGGCTTTTGTTCTTCGGGTAGTGGTTCGTGTTCCTTCTTCCACTCGTCGTGATCCGCGTGGAGTACCGCATTCTCTGTTTGAAGAGCTTGGATGTCGTTGCTGAGTTGGTCGTAGCCTTCTTGCACAGCCTTTGCCTCGTCATCTCGTTCCTTATACTTCTGTTCCCACTCTAGCTTCGCTTGCTTGAGCAGCGCTTTCTCCCGGCTTTCTTGCAAAACTCTTGCTTCCAAAGCTTCCTTCTCCTCCAGAACCTTAGCGTAACGGGAAGCTTTAGCCTCTGCTTTGCCCAGACGATCGGCGAGTTTGATTTTCTCGTCACGTACGCGTTCTTCAACCCGCTGTTGTAGGTCTCTCTTGGACTCTTTCTTGATCTCTTCATACTCCTGTCTCCAGGCTTTTTCGTTCTTGGCGATGGTGGCCTTATCCTTTGCTACCTCTCGTGCTGTTTCTTCTCTTTCGCTCAGTAGTCCTTGGATCATAGCGGCAGATGTTGATCCCAATTCGCTGAGTTCGTTTCTCGCTTCTTTCAACTTCTGTTGAAGAACCTTCTCTGCTTCAGTCGACGCATTTTCAATGATTGCCTCCAGTAATAACAACACCCTTTCCGCGATCCCGTCTCTTGTGTCGTAGGCCATAGTGTCCCATTGCTTCCGTATGTCCATGAACTCATGGAAATCTCGATCTGATTCGTCCTTCAAGTGTTTTCTGAAAGCTGTATCATGAACCATTTCCGGCATAAGATGGCCTAAATCATCCAATTGCTCCAATTGCATTTTCGAGCGTGCCTTGTGAGCACTGGCTTTTGTTATGGCGTTGGCCGCATCGTTGAACTTGGTAGGTAGCGCAATAAGAATATTCTTTAGATTGCTGAGTTCCGCGGAGATCTTTCCGTGCGTTTTTTGTTCGAGATCGTCAAAGTGGACTTCATACTTCCCGAAAGGCGCACGCGGCTGATCCATGGAGGGCCAAACGCTCATGTTGACCTTCTAGCTCGCGAATAGTCTGCTGAGGACTCGGAGGATTGGTGTGAGTTGTTGCGGGGGTATTCAAGGCTGGCGAGACACGTAGTTAGATTCGTCTGTGACCGGGCGATCCTATGGAGGTGGGAGCTGAGCGCGTTTGATGATGTGTCAGGCGGGAGGGCGCAGTCGCGAGAAGTTAAGGTTGGTTCCAGCGGGGTTTGTTGTAAAACAAGAAATCAGGCAACACGAGATCAAAGCTCTGGCCTTTCAGGCAGGATAAGTAGCATTGGTACGTGCATCTAAAGAGGTGGAGCTCAAGACATGTGTCACATGTTAAGACACCATTACCTTCATTGATATCTACGTCACTAGCGCTGAACATTTCTTACTAAGATAAAATTCAAGCGCGTCACACCAATCCTACATCTACTTATGACCCGCAGCTACATTACGATCTATCAGCGATGTTGCCTTCCTTGGAAAGTCTGGACACAAAAACGACCAGATCTTTACAGGCTACATTAGCAAGACTTGAACCATTTAATTCCCAACCCATCGCTACATCGTCTCTTGATGATGAGCAACATGACACCGTCAAGCCCGATGAACGCTACCCTACGACTGCAGTTTCTCAGGTCAGTCCATATGCATTCCAATCTAGCAGCGAACTGACCGACATCGAGACCGAAACAGACTGCGCATTTTGCACTTCCATTGGCCGTATACTCAATTGTTGCCAAGATCGAATGAGCCCGCGTTCATGTCCTCAGTGCGCGGAACTCGGTCAACACTTCACTCGACAAGATACAAAGCAGACCGAAGAGCTAGCTGCTTTGCGCGACAAAGTGCGGGAGCTGGAAGAGGAGACACCGGAGCAGAGGTTCAACCGGCTGAGCGTTGAGAAGAATACGAAAATTGATGGACTGAAAGCCGAGGTCGAGAAGGTCAACAAGAAAGACGAGTCACTGAAGGCGAAGAACGATGAGTTGGAGAAGAAGCTGAAGGTACTCGAGGCAGATATCAAGAATTTACAGCCAGCGGCGGAGTTTACTATCAAGGAAAAGAAGAAGAAAGGAAAGAAGAAGTAAAGTTTTGGTGTTTACAATGGCGTCATGTTGCTGGGACTGGGTGTGAGAAGCTCTCTATGTCGATTACATGGTGGTTTGGCACTTATCTTGCCCCATCAGCGCAACTTTGTAGTCTCTCTGCTAAGCAATCGATTTACATCGATACCAATAATCTAAGGCTGAAACTTCCCAGTGTCCGCATGCACAGGCCAAGGTACATCGTATAATGTTACTTATCCAGAGTTCCCCAGACGTCGTCGAGTTTGTTCAACCTTAGCGTCCAGCGATGCAACCTCTGCTTTCTTCTTCTCGATCGAAGTCAGCCTGGCTAGGTCTTTGCAGGTCTCTCCGTAGTCTCCTTCGACGTCTTGAGATCTGCGTTCTCTTTCTCTAACCTCGCATTCTGCTGCTCAAGCTCCTGAATTCTCGCTGCGGGGTCCAATGCCTGCTTCAAAGCAGTGATAAGCCGGTTTTCCAGTGTCTTGGCTTCATACCGGGCGGTTTCGAGACTACTCTTGGCTATACTTAGATGCTCATGCGTGAAGAGCTTGTCAATGCGCAGATCATCGATTTCTTTGTCCTTCACACGAGAGAGTTGAGCAACCTTCAAGTCGAATTGTTCCTTTAGTTGAGTAATCAGTGCCTGCAGTGGCGCGTAAACCGTCTTCATGACCTCGTGGCGCAATCTCTCGGCGTCACGTTCTTGCCTCCTCAACGCCGCCTCCTCATCGTACAGCTGAATACTCAGCTCTGTTAAGCCAGTCTCGGAAGCTCTCCCATGTTCTTTATCATCGAGCTGTGCTTTTTGTAGCTCAGTAATTTGTTGGCTGATGCTCCCGATAACGGTCTTGACCTCAGCAATCGCTTCGCCAGCACGTTGGCCTTCGGAAACAAGAAGAGCTATTGAATCATGCATTCTTCGCAAACACACGTAAATTGCGACAAAAGGCGTCTCCTTTTTGTCTAGCTCCAAGGTTGTTTTGACCCACTCCAGGAAATCGTCTTGTGTTGTGGCCTCATGCGTCGCGTCCTCTGTTGATGGAGTAGTCGCGGATGGCATCGCTGCAGATACAGGATTGTCCGGACTGAACAGCCCGCAGACTGCGGATAGCCACTCTTGCGTACTCTCCAGATGCCGTTGACCAGAGGGACTTCGCACCGGACTTCCGGTAGAGTCATGCTTGCTGGAAACGCCCTGAACACCAGAGAGGCCGTTGTCATCTGGCCTTTGGAAGTGGAGGCCTCCCTCATCAGCAGATGTAGGCGCCATGAATTCCTCGGTCTGGCCTTCGGCTGGTGGGTGGGGACAGGACGGGAGGAAGCGGGATTCCTGAGAATTGTTTTGGGAGTTGTGATCTGTGCACGTTTGCTCCGAAGCAGTCTCAGTATCGACTGGTGAGCTGCCATCTGACTTTTCAGGGTTTTGCAATTCGTCTTGATCGGCTTTCTCATCAGTTTGAGACGTGCTGGACATGATGTGGTTTGAGACTGATCCGGTCGCGTTTTGTAGGTGTTTGGTCATTCGACGTGCGTCGTGCTGATGGAATGATAATATGGTCGTACCTTTGGGGCGGTCTATCAGGCAGGCGGTTGTTGTTCCCGGAAGTCGGTCAGGTTTTGGAAATTAGTGTAAGTGTCAGGGTTAGGCGGGAGTTGCGATGGAAGTTGTTGGTACTTGTTTGTTCCATGTCATAACGGGAAATCGCGCTGGGACCTGCTGTCCAGCCTTGGAAAACAGTCCATAAAATGACCGGCTCTTGTGACACAATCAGTCACCCTTTGGTCTTCGTAATACACTCTACCCCACGTCGCCTGTATAATCTTCTCTTATTACCCAACCTTTTAAGAAAGACCTCGGCCTAGTCCAACTCTCCAAACCCATCGGCTCGACCAGACTTCAACTACGTAGAAATGCCAGAAGAGATGCCAGAAAGCAGCGCCCAAGAAAAGCGCGACTACATCGAGGCGTTGAAAATACAGATAGAGGAAGCAGAAGAAGAAGACAGGAGGCTAGAAAGAGATCTAGAAGAGCGGAGGCAGGTGCTGAAGGAGTTGGAGGCCAACATTAGGGATAAAGAGGGATAGATCATCAAGGAAGATGTTCAAAAGAAGAAGGGAGGAAGCAATGGGTACCAGTACTAGGCAGAAGCGCAGCTTCGTTCGGAGTCTGGTTGATGTAAGACATCCTCGCGTTTATTCCCACGGAATACGAGACAGTATTAATACCATAGGCATATGCACAATTGATTTGGGACAAAGCTAGTAAATGGCAGTCGATTTCCATCGCGCCTGTTGTTCAAGGATCGCGCTCCGCGGTGGTGTTGATGAATGCATGCAAAGGCCGCGACGTGAAGGCAAGACTGCGCATACAATGACATCTGCCACTTGCTAACTCGAATGCGAAACCCGAATGGTGAAAGGTCAAATCCCACAAATATCAGAACAGCGTGGCCTCTTGGGAGTTTGGTGGGAGATTCGCGATAGCTCAGGGACGGAGCTACGGCTAGCGCGCGCACGGGTAATTTCCCCAGCGACACGTTGCGAAAGCTCATGAAGCAAACCCCCTCTCCATCTTCCATCAACTGGCTGTTCGCAACCACCTTCTTCACTTTCTCGTTGTCTTCTTTCTTGTCTCTGGGCCATAGTTCGCAATCATGAGCGGCCGTAAGTCTCCACCCCACCTGTCAATGGCCCGGCGAGGCGTGCGCGCAACACGTGCGAGGAATTAATTACGGCGCGGACGAACACCACAGCTAACGGTCGCACGCAGTACGGTTCCTCGATCTCGTCAAGCCTTTTGTGCCTCTAGTTCCTGAAATTCAGCTGCCAGAGAGCAAGGTTCCTTTCAACAACCGCCTGGTATGGACTGGTCTGACCCTCCTCGTCTTCCTCGTCATGAGCCAGATGCCGCTCTACGGAATCGTGTCGTCTGATACCTCCGACCCGCTATACTGGCTCCGTATGATGATGGCGAGTAACAGAGGAACGCTGATGGAACTGGGTATCACCCCCATCATCACCTCCGGCATGGTTTTCCAGCTCCTCGCGGGAACCCACCTCATCGACGTCAACCTCGACCTCAAGTCTGATCGCGAGCTCTACCAGACCGCCCAGAAGCTCCTCGCTATTCTCCTGTCTTTCGGCCAGGCCGTCGTCTATGTCATCTCGGGTCTCTACGGACAGCCATCCGACCTCGGTGCCGGTATCTGCGTTCTCCTCGTCATTCAGCTGATGATCGCTGGTCTGATCGTTATCCTCCTCGACGAGCTCCTCCAGAAGGGCTACGGTCTCGGCAGCGGTATCTCGCTCTTTATCGCCACTAACATTTGCGAGTCCATCATGTGGAAGGCTTTCTCGCCCACCACCATCAACACTGGTCGCGGTCCTGAGTTCGAGGGTGCTCTCATTGCCCTTGTCCACTTGCTCTTCACCTGGCCCAACAAGACTGTTGCGCTCAAGGAGGCTTTCTACCGCCAGAACCTCCCCAACGTCATGAACCTGATCTCCACCGTCATCGTTTTCGGTGCTGTCATCTACCTCCAGGGCTTCCGCGTCGAGATCCCCGTCAAGTCTGCCCGCCAGCGTGGTGTCCGCGGCTCCTACCCCGTCCGCCTGTTCTACACCTCCAACATGCCCATCATGCTGCAGTCGGCTCTGTCTTCCAACGTCTTCTTGATCAGCCAGATGCTCTACAACCGTTTCTCCGACAACCTCCTTGTCAAGCTTCTCGGTGTCTGGGAGCCCAAGGAGGGTTCCGCTCAGCTTTTCGCTACCTCCGGTGTCGCCTACTACATGTATGTCTAATCATAGTTCATGCTACAGAACCAGCCACTAATCAGCTCCAGGTCTCCCCCTCTCAGCATCACCGAGGCCCTCTCCGACCCCCTGAAGACCGCCATCTTCATCGTATACATGCTCGTCGCTTGCGCTGTCTTCTCTAAGACCTGGATCGAGGTATCCGGCTCGTCTCCCCGCGATGTTGCCAAGCAGCTCAAGGAGCAGGGTCTGGTCATGGCTGGTCACCGTGAGGAGTCCATGTACAAGGAGCTCAAGCGCGTCATTCCTACCGCGGCTGCCTTTGGTGGTGCCTGCATTGGAGCTCTGTCCGTCGGCAGCGACCTTCTCGGTGCTCTTGGTAGCGGTACTGGTATTCTCCTTGCCGTAACCATCATCTACGGATACTTCGAAATTGCCGCCAAGGAGGGCGACATGGCCGGCCTCAAGGGCATGGTCATGGGCTAGATTAGCCCATAGGGATATTGGATTTTTGATTTGAACGACGGATGGGTTGGAGCTGGGGTGCTTCGCCGCACATTGTAACATATGATCTAAGAACAAAAGTTTACGAAGGTCTCTGGCATCACTTTACGTACTGCAGCGTGGCGTCTGGCTAGGCTCACGATGTCGGCCCTTCTCTAATGTATCATTGTTAACCCTTAAACTGCGTCTGGACCTAATCGCACCTGCAGTATTCACTTGAAGCACTCACGTGCTCAGCCTTGGCGTGTTGCTGCTGTCGCCTTACTCATCAAACTTCAGTCGCTCTTGCCCCGTTCACTGCCAGTGCCCAGGTATTGAACCTTGGAATACCAACAAGTATGCCTCCGCTGTTATGAGAAACCCGCGTCATGGATTCAGCCTTCAACGGCAGTATCGCATTGGTCAGCTTAGCGAATGCGAAATGTGGCTTACGTGCGTATCAAACCGCCACGCTAACGCATGCTGCGGTCTGCGATGCGAAAGTCTGGGCATTGCGGCCTAGGAAACATCGTCATACACGGCATTGAGGCGTTTTACACATGGGCAATGCAAAGATTAAGCGAATGCGATGTACTGCTGCGGATGCGAAATCTGGTCATGATGCAGTGCGTGTCTTCAGTTTGGACGACTACATAAGATGGGGTTGTCGCTGGTTGAGGTGAGGTGTTACAGCTATCTATTTTACTTCTTCCTCGAGTTCTAGTATTTATACTTGATCGTTTCGATCAGATTTCGATTAACCCGTCATCATGGCAAGCTCACTTAGCATCGCTCATGCTACGCTGGACTGGAAACGACAGAATCCACCCAAAGGGCCAGACTTCGATTGGGAAATGTACCGTTATGTTCCTTCCATGGCTGGAGCAATCGTCTGTCTCGTCGTGTTCCTCGTAATGGCCCTTCTACATCTGTACCAGTTTCTCAAGTCGAGGAATCGGATTATCGTCTTTGTGGTCATCGGCGCTCTGTGTACGTTGTCCCATTCTTGTTCTGCATATTGAAATCATCCCTCAAAACCATCTAGGATCTTTGCTGATTCATGACTACAGGCGAAGTTGGCGGATACGGCGCACGCATCGCTTCTCACTTCGACAATCAAGCCTGGGGCCCGTACATCACTCAAGGTGTACTGACACTTGTCGGTCCTCTGTGGTTCGCTGCAACTATATACATGATGCTTGGCCGTACCATCAGACTCGCCGGTGGTGAAGACGTCAGTCTCATCCCAGCGAGGTGGTACACGAGGATCTTTGTCACTGCGGATGTCACAACGTTGATCATCCAGGGCTTAGGTACGCGAACTTGACAAAGATGAGGACTGTAAAAATGTAAGCTAACGAAGGAACAGGCGCAAGTATCATGGGCACCATGCAACTCGCTCTCGCACTCGCAGGAGAGAAGATCGTCATCGCGGGCCTCGCACTCCAAGTCGCTACCTTCATCGTCTTCCTTGCCGCTTCATTCGACTTCCAGATCCGCATGAACAAGAAAGCCGATCATGCGTCAGCAGACTGGAAGAAGATGCTATACATACTCTACAGCGTCAGTGCGTTGATCTTGTTCCGCTGCACGTTCAGACTCATCGAGTATGCCATGGGCAACGCTGCGTATTTGATTGCGCATGAATGGACGCTGTATTGCTTCGATGCTGTGCCAATGTTTCTGGTTCTGGTTTTGTTGCTCGTTCTGCAGCCGAGTCGCTATGTTGAGGGAAACTTGGGGAAATCGCGACTGGACAGCGATGGCGAGGTCGGCGTTGTGGAGAGAAAGTGAAGGGTTTTGGCAATTTGGTCAGTACTTCCAGCGCGCTTGAAGCAACTTTCCGGGGCATCCTCTATTTTCCTAAGCGCAATACATTTTGCCTATTCTCTCCAGTCTGCTCACGATATCATCTTTTCGGTGAGTCTTGGTATGTGTGCCTGAATCCACGCAGGCGAACATCTCGAATGCCTTCGACTTTGTACAGCAGGCTATAGCATGATTTCACATGCCAATAACGTATATTTAAGCTTGACAGCCGGCCGTTGCGAAAGCCAACTCTGACCCCTATGACGTGCATGACTCGAGGTAGGTCAGATCTTAGCTCTCAAGCTTGGAACAAGCGCACCCAGCCACATTAGGCGGCACGCCTCACGCAGCACCACCTCATGCTTCCACAAAATGTGATTCCTCAATACATACTAGCTACACGCAGACATCAAATGGGATGGCGCGCCGCTCCACCACGTTCGTGACTAAGAGGCCGCATCGCAAATCGAGGGGCGGATGCTTCACCTGCAAGAAGAAGAAAGTGAAGGTAAATTCAGACCTGAGGAGACTCATATGGAGTTATAAAATTGATACGGTGCAGTGTGACGAAGCGCAGCCCAGATGTGGATACTGTAACCTCCGGAATCTGGATTGCGAATATATCCAAGATGTCCTCTCGACCTCTCGCACTTCGTCGGCAGGCCCATCGTCCAGTGATGAGGTTTCACTATCTACGTCCAACACTCCAGTAGACTTCAACGATCTTTCCATTCAGTTGATGCCATATCTCAGCCCACACTGCCATACATCCATAGGTACACTCACAGCCCTCGACAGTCATCTACTGCAATTCTACAGAACAGACGCCTACCGTACCGTTGTATCCTGCGACGATGCCATCATCCAGAACCTACACAAAGAGACCATACCCCAACTAAGCATTTCTAACCCATTTCTCTTATACGCCCTACTCGGTATGACAGCAACCTACAGCAACAACGTCACGCCCAATAAGACGGTCGAAAAACAAGCCCTACTCTACCGTCAAAAGACCTTTTCCACCTACAAAGAAGCCCTCAAGAACATCACAGCCGAGAATTACGAAGCCGTCCTCGTAACAGGCGGTCTTCTCCTCGCGCTCGTCCCCGGGCCAGCCACCGACACAGACGAAGATCACCTCGAATGGGTGTTCGGCCTCCTCAAACTAAGCGAAGGCCTGCGTATCCTCGCCTCCCTCCGCTGGGCCCAAGGCATCGAGAAACTTTCCGTGTACCCGTTAGTACGCCGGGAAATCAAGACGCTACCACCCCCACCCATCATCGACGTCGCAGCCATCGAAGCGCCCATCGGTCCTCTGGGAACCACGCCTGATAACCCCAATCCAGCACCGACATACACGCCCATCCACTTCCCCACGCAGAACCGCCTCTTTCTTCCACCGCCTTTAATGCAACTCCTCCAAAGCGTTATCCGTGGAAAAGAGTCAGGAACGCTAGACTGGCACCGACCAACCCTTCTCCCCGTCTTCCACGCTCTATCCCCCATCTTCCTATCTCTGTATTACTACGGGCTAGACTCTGACTTCTACGTCCGCATCTTCGTCTGGACATCCTTCCTTATGCCAGACTACCTCCAGTTGATGCGGGACAAGGAACCAAGGGCTCTGGTTCTGTTCGGGTGGTGGTTGGCGCTGGCGAATCTAGCGCCGAAGGGGTGGTGGACGGGGAAGCGGGTTCGTAAGACTATTGGGGCGATGGTGCGGGCGATTCAAGCGCAGCCTGTGGGGGATGATGGGTTTGCAGAGCGGGTTCTGAGGAGTGCGTTGAGGATTGTTGATGTTGTGGATAGGGAGGGGAAGGAGGCGGCGGCTAAGGCGGTGTTTGATGGCTGGCCTGGCGTAAACTGGGAGGAGGGGCCGGTTAAGGCTCAGGCGTGGGAGTATGGCCAGTTGGTGGATCTTGGGGAGTTGGATGGCGGTTTGAATATGGACTCTGTTGTGGGTATTGATCTACAGGAGCTTGGTGTATCGGTTTGAAGTAGATATGAATGCCATTGCGCACGGATTGAATGTAAGCCGCTCATTGTCCTATCTCTGGCGTTGTCCCAGCTGTCTCTGCAGCAACGCTCTTATTTCTTGCTTCCGAGTCTTCCTGGTCCTTCCCGCCTTTTGGCTCCCTGAGCATGCAATATAGCTTGATAGCGTCCTTCTCTCCCTCTCCATCCCTACACTCCATCTCCCTCGCCAACCGAAAGCCAAACTTCTCATAAATGGCGATGTTCGGCTCACTCCTGCTACTCTCCAAATAGCACATTTTCCCCTCCTTATCAGCCATATCCAGCACCTCTTCCATCAATGCCCTTCCCACGCCCTGTCCCTGACACTCCGGCAAAACAGTAACGATGTTGCAGAAATAGTATCCCTTTGGGTCCGTCCATAATTCAGCCTGCGCTTCCGCCTGTCGCGCTTTCCATATCCAATATCGCGTTGTACTGAGGCCACCGCGTCCGTACCATAGGTTCATGCGTATTTGGTTGGCCCAGAGATACCAGTACGAGAGGTATAGCGACCAGGAGTCGGGCTCGGACGTGGGTCGCGGGGGGAGCCACATGGCGCAGCCGAGGATCTTGGACGGGTTCGACGTGTCGCGTGCGACGTGGAAGAGGCCATGTTCGATGCCCCATCGGCAGCGCAGGGTGAGGGATACGCGATTTCGTACTAAAGAGACCTGAGATGGTGAGCAGCGCGCGAGAAGACGGGTACTGAGGTAAGTACCTTTTCGCGATCTGGGAAGACCCAATTATTGTAAGGGTCATTGGCGAAGGCTTGTTGTATGGTATCGATTGCGCCGTCGATATCGGCCTCTTTCATGCGCGTTACTTGGATAGGCATTGTGAGAGGTTCTGTGGTGTAGAGGTGTTTCGAGACTCTTCGTGTCACGGCGGCAGTAGATACGAAGATATATGCGCCAGTCTCAAAACTGGCAAACGTCGATAACCAGCCATGATAGGTGCGGGGAGGTTTGTAGAGCTTGTCGCATGCAACATGTGGATAGGTGATGAGATGGGAAGGTCTAAGCGACAATCACGTGCATTGCGGGGCCTTCCGACGCCTATCTGAGCAGGCGCGTACGAACCATCTTCACCAATCCTATCTGCAGCTATCTTGGCTATGTTACACAGCTTCAGCCTGGTAGCCATGTCAGCTTTCAGGAAGGAAAGTCCGGCCTTGGTGCCTTGGACCTGCGTGACAACGCACACTAAACACCATGGAGACTTCCAAGCAAAGACTCAGACGGGCTATGCGACTTCCTGGCCCATCCATTGGCTTGAAACGATCGAAAACTGATACTACAAATGACCAAGCTCAGCTGCGCCCTGGCGATCAGGCTGAAGGTGGGGTAGAGGCGGCGGCGATGGGTTGGGGCTATAATCTGGACATGCCTCCCTCGCTACGATCCAGAGGTGCTCGCCAATATACGATGCCGTCAGACAGTAGCAGCGTCCCCGATAGATGGGCCGAGATAAGGAGAAAGGCCGAGCTGAGGCGAGCGGGTCAAGGAGCACAGCAAAGCGATGAAGAAATACAAGATGAGGAGACCATCGAAAGTCGCGTGGCACGCATAAAAGCTCGTGTAGCAGAGTTGACACACAGTGCTGAGAGCGAAGTTCCCGTTTCTACTGAGCGGAATCAAGAAAGGCGCTTGCCACTGCACACACGGCGCCATACGGACGGGAACGTGGCCAGCTCCCCGAATCTACAGGCTACGCCAAGTCGCAATGGCAACAATGTAGAACTTGTAGATATCGACAACGCGTCATCTGAGCTGTCCACCATCAGTAAAGCCGCTGAGGTTCCGACAAGAACATCGTCAGCAAATGGAAGCTACATGACTCGGAGTGAACAAGACCCCTTCTGCAGACCGTGGTACTCTGGATCGATACTAAATCGTATACTATCGGAGATGGCTGTTGAAAGCGCTCGGAGTGCCCTTAAAAGCCTTGGGGTCACCGATCTGTGGCTACCCTTGTCAAAACAACTGCTTCGGCGATCCTTGACAGATCCTCACCATATATCAGAGTTCTTAAGATTACAAGACGAACATCTCAGGGTGTTTCTTGCGCGTTGGACAGGAGGTGCTACGGGAGATCACATACCGGGTATGATGTTTAACCATTGCGAGTTCGAAGACGACGAAGAGGTATTTGAGGAAAATCGGTTGCTAGGCGAAGGTATGGTGGGCCTTGTCGAAGAAGTGACCGTCCGGTCCCGCGAGCCACCCATTGTGTGTGTACGGAAGAAGATCGCGAGGCCTAAACAGCTTAAAGCGCACCAACAGATCATGGCTGCTTTCATCCGAGAAGTCAGAGTCATGCGCCAAGTCAATCATCGCCATTGTATTCGCTTTCTTGGGAGTTATACCGACAATGAGTCCGTCAATATTCTCTCAACACCTGTGGCCGATATGGATCTTGCTGCCTTCCTTGATAACCATATCGGAGACCGGGAATGGGCCATACTCTACAAGGGCATTGACTGTCTTTGCAACGGGCTGTAAGTACATGCCAACCTACGCTTCCACATCATCGAGCTTCAAAGAGCGATGATGGGTGGCTGACAGACTGGCTGCAAAGTTGACATAAGGGGGAGCTTTTGCTAATCGCCTTCTAGATTGTATCTCCATGACAACAAGATACGGTAAGTGCGCTGAAGTGTAGTAAGGGAACTGTGGACGAGCTGCGCTACACGATCGCTTTGTCCGCTCCTCCCAATAGACTGCCCTCAAATGGTAGGGCTAATACGACTTAGACACGAAGATTTGAAGCCGCAGAATGTTCTCGTTCATGGCACCAACATATTGCTTACCGATTTTGGGTTCAGGTAAGTCAACCCCGAATCACGACACTACTGTGCTAACCATACATAGCTTGGACTTCTCCGATGACTCTGTTTCGACAACCACTGGACGGCCATCTGCATGGACTATTCGGTATTCCGCGCCAGAAGTTTTGGATTCTGAGCCTCGCAACCGAGCTAGCGACATATTCTCTCTTGGATGTGTTCTGGTCGAGATGATTTCGGGACTTTACGGACGCACTCTCTCCGAAGTCAAGGACTATTGGAAGAAAACTAGTAACGGACAATCCAGTTTTGCACGCAACCCAGAGGCAACATCATCATGGCTCGCACTACTGTCGGATCATCCTGACAGCGGCAGGCTCAAACCCATTGTCGATTACCTGCCAGAACTTCTGGCCACAAGACGCCTTGATCGACCGTCGGCTCAAACAGTCGTCGATAGACTGTGTAAGCTGTGCCTACCTTTTCCTGGCCTTCCGCATCTTGTCAATCCCTGTTGCGGACCACTGCCAGGGTGGATAGACAATATTCATCCTGAGCGCCTCAGAGGAAGTGGGTTGCCAAAAACGCGTGATCCACAGTTTTGGTACGCCCTTCGAAGTAATTTTGGTGCTGTCAAAGACAGAGAAATGACCTACGTCATACTTGACCAGCGTCTCAACCAAGTCGCTACCAAGCACAACTGTTACTCCTCGATCTGGGATGTTCTCCGCCCCAGCAGTATTGCTTCAATTAAGGCTGCATGCGACATGCTCTTCCTTCAATCTAAGAAGACAAAGCCGATACTAGATCTCCCAAGTAACCAGACTGTTTTATCGACAGAGCTCGACCTAAAACATGTGCTGACGCAGGTACTGGAAGCATATACCTTGTGGAAGGCTATATTCACCGCGCGAAGTGTACAAATTCCGACACCCGAGACGCAATGGCTACCGAGAGGCTTACTCCCTTTCCAATTAGAAGAACTTACAACTGTAACGCATACGCGCACAATACAGATTTCAATGGTTGACCACGGCCATTGCCCCAAAGACGATCGCTACTTTGGGTCCATTTTCTACATTTTGACATTCAAGATCTCGGTAGAAGGATACGAGCCTTCGAAACTGGGTGCGCCTTTCGTGGACCTAAGTATGGCAATATAGCTGAGCATCACATGGGGGTTGGCTGCAATAGCTGCAAAAGATTTACGGCGTAGAAGAACAATTAGTGTAGTGATTTACCAGAGCAAAGGGAACAAACGTCAGCAATAGCAGTACTTAGTAGATGCATATTACCTCGCGTACGGGTAACTGCTTGGAAGTTAAGGTGCCCCCCTACTGTAGCCATGATTTGGCCACACAAGCGATCTGAATCATCCTTAGGCGACATTACCAGACTTACACATGTCATCTCATTTCACGTCTCCCAGATTGATCCGTTCCTGATAAACTTTAGCGTCATGACCACATCAAGGGACTCTTGATGACGAAAAGAAAAGAGGACAATGTCAGTAGAACTGATGGTGTACGGAAGTCAGGTGCGAAGCGAAAATCTATGTCATGAGCTGCAATACAAGCCGTGCAAACTAAGTCGCGAGGTCCAATTGTATTCCATGGTCCACACGCTCAAAAGTACGCTGCGCATCAAGCGTACGCTTTTTGTGTGACTCAAAAACCTAGATGCGCAGACGCATGCTTACCTTTTCCCTTAACCAGCATCACGACGAATCAAGCAACCAAAAAGCTGCATGATTGCTTTTCGTGACCAAGACATTCCGCTTCCGCGATAACGCTCATACACACGCAGCACACACACATCGTGATAGTTCTACACACGAACCCACATACTCACCGCTCGAACCCAAAAGCCCATACTCACACATGCGCTTATGTCAACATGTTCGCACAAAGCAAGCCCCGCACTACACTACAGGACACTACCCCAACCCCAGCCCAACGTCTATTCGTCATGGGATCGACAGTCCTGCATGGCCTGGTCAGTCAGCCTACCGAACCCAGTCCAGCCCAGTCCGATGACACCCTCCCGCACTGTGCGCGGGCGAAGCGAGTGAGCATGAGCGGTTCCGGATAGCGAATGCGAGTATGCATGGGGAGCTGGTAGACCTGTTTTGACCGGGCCGTTGTTGGGTTGGGAGTTGATGGCAGATGCGCGTGTGTGGCATGACATGTGTGGCGAGGAGGCGCTGCTTTTTTGTTCCGGGGGGCTATGCTATGGGATGCTGATTCTGCGGTGATTGATGTGGCGAGGGACATGTACATGGTCTTCGTACTTGGGCTGCGTAGTCGGCCCGCTTTGTACATGTTTGTGTATACTTATCGGTGGATGGAGGTTACCGGCGTTGTTGATACGAACGTCTACCGTGTTGAGTCTATTGAATATTTTTGGTGGTGTTAGGACATGAGTAGGCACATGATGTCAACGTCCGAACGTCGGCATTTTCCTCCTTTGCGATCAACATGTCGACGATCTCTGTTCAACATCTTAGGCTCTCGCTTACGGCGATGTAGTATACCGTGAGATATCAGCTGATTCGCCGGGTTGTACAGCCTTGTGTCCGGCTTTTTCCTTGAACCGTGGCGCTGTAAAGGTTAGGTATGAGGAACAGGCAGCCAACCTTGTTCGGATATAGAGCATGGATGCAAGCGCGAATACGGAATGAGATAGGTAGGATACTTCGTGAGCTTCCGCTTAAAGGCACGATTATCGGCGTTGCATCCGTAGCGACGATCCGGAAATTCTTGGTTCCGAGCTGTTACCTGGCATTTTAACATGCACATGGAAGGCACAGTAAATAGCAATAATTTCCCAGGGTGCTGAGGCAGCAGGACCAGGCCGTGTTGCAAGATGCATCTGCCGGAGGACAGGCGGAGACGGGTACTGTACGCAGCGCAGCATAAGTGGGCAGCTAACAAGACGCAACTAGAGATTCGAAAGCGAGAACCTGAGCCATCCTTGGATCATCGTGGTACTTGTTGATCAACTGAGAGAACTGGCCTCCGCAAAGTCGAGACCATCCGTATGACAGCGTATAGCGCCTGCATGTACCCTTGAACTGTAAAGGGTGGGTAACTATAAGGGCAGATAGTACCACTTGGTGTGCATACAGGCGACCCGCTGGCGGCCGACGATTCAGTGTTGGGCAGTCAGGCAGCCAGTACGTGGGAGTGCGAGAGCGATCGGAAAGAGCGGAAGCAGGAAAAAAGTCGATGAAACGCAGTCCGGAAAGTTAAGCCACCGTGTTGTGTGGTGCGGGTAGTCCTTGAGCGGTCTGTTTGGGGCAACTCCAGGTCATCCTAGGCACCGGATTACTGTCAATGCTAGTAGCCAAGAGGGGTGGTGTTGCGAATGCGGGCGCTGATGGAGCGCGTACTAGCCGCATCGCCGTGAAAACATCGGTGTGTTCGACAAAGAGGCAAGCCGGGGCTGCCGTGGTCATCAGACAGGCTGGGAGGCAGGTGCGAAGGCGGCAAGTCGGGCAATAAGCGACGTGCGTGTACTCTACGCAGAAACCGATCTATGTCCTGGGCGCCCAAAAATAGGGCGTTCAATTTGCTGAGACGTACAAATCAGGACCATGCAGGTGTGACTGCTTCTGCGCATAATCGTAGGCGAATAAAGAAGGTACTTCGGGTCGTCGCTCAGTGGTGGAAGTGGACTTTTGGGATCGCCACGTAAGCACAATTTAGCCTAGAGCATGTCTAGAATAAGAAGATAGGCGATTTGCCGATCTGGTGAGGTGGAAAAATTCATGGCGCATGCATGGCATCCGTGGGCCCGTTTGCACCGTCATACACCTGACGGGGAACTACTTGCATAGGAGCTTCCGCAAGTAAGTCTCAGTTGGCAACTCAAGGATGGTCACCTCCACACAAAGGACGGCCCTTGTCAGCAGTGATGCACGCAGTAGTACCGAGCCTTGGATTGCATTTGACACATCGCCTGATGTAACAGCGGCCGAGTGCATGACTGGCGGGCACCAAGTTGTGTCTTACAAACGAATAGCAACTGCTATATAGGGTTCCGACTAGGGGTGTGCTGCTGGAATATTAAAGCGGAGTGCAATTGCCGGATTGGTGCGTAGTATTACAAGACTGAGATCGGTGGTGTAACTGTAAGCGGTAAGCATAATGCTAGAGGTGGCCCGACCTCGGATATTCTATGTGGCAGACGTGCTGATCGAGAAACTTTGCTCTATATTAGCTGCCATGTCGACACAAGTTGCAGCAGCAAGCGCCTCAATACACCCTGATTCATGATGACGGCCGGATCCATCGCTCCTCAGGATGCATTGTTGTATTGGCTTTGAGGCGGTTGGTGGCAGCTAGGTACCGAACCTAAAGAGGTGCGACAGGCAAAAGGGTCGCGGTGGAGCGGCAGAAGGAAAACAAACGCTCGTACTGCGTGAAACCGAGTCACCGCCGGGCCCTGGTAAAGTGGAGAAGATTTTGCGGAGATGCAGGCTGGCTTCAGCTGCTGCGTCGTAAGACAATTAGCATGGGATCGCCCGACAGAAGTTTCATCAGTTGCGCGCTCGGGTGAAGCGAAGGTACAGACGTGTACACGATACCCACGGTCCGGCATGCTCGTGCGGCAGTCTTGGCTAGGTAAAAGTGATGCAGAGTCATGGCTTGTTCTTGTTGATGTACCAGCAACTTGTACACACAAGCGAGTCAACGGCTGTGAGCTGGCACAGTGGCGGTCTGACTGGTCAGACTCGTACCCCGGCTACGAGCGCATATCGTGTATGTGGAAATGCCATCTTGCCCCATGGTCGTAGCCCTAGTGATGTTGAGTGGGGTGTCGGTGTCCGATTTCCTCTTCGTGCGTCACACGCGCATGTTCGAGATGCTGTACCGCTGGTGCTTGCCTGAGGTGTGCAGTAGGACTTGTTTCCGGCAAATATCCAAGATTGCGTCGAGCACAACTTGCAGCAGTAAGGAGGCTCACCGACGAGCTAGTGTGGCTGCTGATCCAAGCAGACAGGAGGCTTCAACGGAGGACGGCGATTGGACCAGGGGCTCTCGACGTTGAGCAAGTGGGCTCGCGAGCCGCCTGGTGAGGCTAATGCTCGCTGGTGGGCAAGGATAAAGTGCCGCCGCGCCCGCAAAGAGAATTTCGCGTTCGCATGGGCCGACCATGATCTAGAACACATCACACGCAGACAGGCCGATACCATGCTAAAGGATCGTCGTCGTCCACAAATAATGCAGCTACCAAGCCGACCGAGTTCTTTTTCATGCAACTGGTTCACATCGTGCTTCACCTCGCGCTTGGTTAGGGTGCTTGCGTGACCGGGAAACGACCTATAGCCTGGCCACGTCTAGTGAATGGTGTTGACAAAACTCAAGGGAACGCCAGGATGATAGACTATCATGCTGAAGGTAACGTCGTGTCAACATGACCATGGTTGATATGGCAGGGCGGGCCATGAGGGACTTTGTGGTTGGTTTGAGCTAGCGTAGCGATGCCGCTCATACCGTGATTCTCTGCCTTTCCAGCATTCTTAGAGATGATGCGACGCCACGTTTGAGACCCACTCGACTCGTGGGCCACCCGCTGATACGTCATTAAAGGGTTTTTCTTCCCGTGTTGCAGATTGCCGGACTGGGGCTGTCAGCGCCTGGCTTCGACACACTGGCACTGTGATGAGTGCAGCACCCTTGCCGCGTCCATCCAAGCGCATCCTCCATGATAATGCCGGAGAAAGCCTTTTTGAAACCACAGTTTTCACAATCTCGATTGATGGAGCTTACGGCGTACAGCACGGCTAGGAGGCACGGGATTCCAGATAGTGCAATGTCTGTGAATGGCGCTGTGCCCAATGCTGCGCGGCCTATTGTCTCGAGCGGATCATCTGAACGCGAAACTATGGGAAGACGCGGGTCAGCACCCAGCACCTCGATTCGACGATTCGTAGATTGAGCGTACAAGATCAAGCGACGCTTTGCAGAGCGGGTTCCGGTGACAGTTCGGTGCTTACTTTTCCTGTTCACATATTCGTCTCGTGATGCACAAGTGTACAGCTGCGCCGCAATTTTTCGTGGATCAAAATGACCGAGGCCGCGTGCTGCAGAGTCAGACTGGCTGGGTGTGATACGCGGGATGTGCTGAATTACGGAACACGGTGCATTGATTCGTTCCCTGTGGCTCGCGCTAGTTGCAACATCGTTCACTGACGCCCACACTCGGTGCACTTTGTTGATGACCGACCTGTGATGGGAGTTGCTTCTTTGTTGGTACAATCAGGATCCTACGGCAGGCGCCTGCACACATGGTGCCATGAAATGTCGGCTCCATGATTGGGTTTCAGCTGGACAAAACAGACGCCATGTGTAGATGGGATGTGGCTGCAGCCAAGCAAACGTTGACGATGCTTTTGAGTGCATCCGTGAACAAGACCCCCATGCAAGGACCCAAGTGCAGCTTTCATATGCTCTTTTTGGCGACAAGATGCAAGCCCCCTGACATGATCCTGTTCGTTTGAACCACCAAAAGGATCCTTGCGCCCGCGTTGGACCGCTGTAGATCATTCAGGCGGGACGAAGCCAGGGTTGGTCCCTCGGCGCTTCGGCTGCATCTCATCAGCCACGCGGGGATTTTCTCATTTCTGGTTGTCGAACGGCACTGCCGCTTTGGGCCTGGTCACCGTGGGGTCAACAGGGAGGTGTGAAGACCTTGTCGTGAGATGGAGGGATCGGTCGGCCGCTTGTCATGTTGGTTGAGACAGCGGTGCTGCAAATAACGGTAGATGATAGCGGCATGCTTCAATAGATGGATCCTCACGAAGCATGCGGCTTCTTTGTCACCGGGGCGCAGGCAGGCTTTGTGCTTCGTATTAGGTGCAGCCAGCACTCATCGTGATGATCGGATCCACTCCACCCACCGCGACGTTGAAGGGAATACCGGCGTGCTATAATAGGCTTCGACCTAGTCTATAGATGCGCTATTTGCAGTGCTAGACGATGGCGCGAGCGGAATGACATGCCAGCTACGTGAACGCGCGTATCGCCAGACGGGCACACTGTGCCCGGTGTTGAGTGCCGGGTGCGATGCGCAGTGTTTGGATCAACAGACCGGTCGCTCGGTTGTTCACGCCCGACAGGCGACGTTAGCCACGGTGCGCATGGTTTCAAGGCGTGCTCAGGTGGAGCACGACGCTGGCAAAAGGTTAAAGTGCTTTTCTCGGCGGTGCCTAAGAGAGCAAGGGTGCAAGACTCGACACAACCTCATGTACGGGGGCCCTTTAGGCGTAACCCGTCGTGGCGGCACATGTACCCAGGCCGGGGGGTCGACCGATGGACGGCGGCTTCTTGCGTCCGGTGTGCTCAGGCTACAGAACAGTAGTCAGGCGTGTGAGGGACAGTAGCGACAGTACCGTAGTCAGGAAAGAGGACTAGAGGATGCAAGGCTGATGACATGCCGATGCTCAGCGCTGATTGCTCCAATCTCCGCGAGTGGCTCGCCGTTGGCTGTGTGACCTCGGCCAGCGATGCATGTCTGATGCTGCATGCCTCTGCAAAGTCCCATGTCATCGACTCGCCCGTCCCCGTTACAGGCGGCAGGGGTGGACTAGCTGCATGCCGATTTCTGGAAGACGCTCGGCTAGGGGCAGGCCAATGGACAGCCCGGAGGCGCGCCCACCCCAGATCGCGCTTGGATACCGTGGGCCAGCAGTGTGGTTTGCCGGCTGCACGCGCGACCACGCAGGAGGTGCTGGGTGCGGGTATGGTGGACCGATTGCAGTGCGCGGGCGGCGCTGATTGGCTTATGTCACTAGCGCGAGGGCAGCTGTGAAGGAGTAGGCGTAGCGCAGCAGGACCCAACCTCGCTCCGCTTCTTCCAACCCTTTCCGAAACTACTGCGCCAACCAAAGTTTGACCCCCCATCCGCCCCTGATCTCGCGATGCTGCTGGCGCCGACACGGATCGTTGCTGGATAATGCACTTCGTCCTGCAGGCCTCCCACACACGACGCCCCATGTCGCCCATGGAGTATCGCCGGCCGCCTTCCACTAATCATGCCATGCGCAGGCGCGGCTAAAACATGACGCTCCTCGTCCCTAGCTGACCGCCTGGAGGGCCACCGCCCCATGCACACGACACTCTCCCCGGCGTGGAGCCCAGCTGAGTCGCACTGCACCGCTCGACAGGGCCTAGTCGCACTACCGCTTTCTGCCATCATCGTTGCGGGCGCTGTGGTTCCCTGGCCTGCCTTCTCCATGAGCCGGCCGTCGTCTAGCTGCACGGATGCTCCGTTGCGCGTTGCGCCATGATACATGGTACGCCGCCCTCGTCTACCTTCCCTGTCGTGTGATTTGGTCATTCCAAGTCTTCCTTTTCGCTCCACGCACTATGCCTTTCGTTGATGGTTCCAGCCGTGCCACTGGCCCTAGTCGTCACAGCGCACCTCACCGAGCCATCCCTTGGTGGCTCCGTATAGTCAATACACTCCCGTTCCTTGTCTGCACCTATTCCACTATTAGCTGTTCTTGAGTTTCGCTAGCCTGGCCCTGGCCGTCCTTGTACCATGACTCCGGCCGCGAGGTTACTCTACCTCAATTTCCCCATCCACCCTTCCTGATCTGTCTATATCTCTTGGCACCCCATATACCTATGCATATGCCCCCCAACCCAGCACGCTTCCAGGTCAGACAAGACTGATTGTCACCGACACAACCGCCTGCCACATACAAACCGCTGAGACATCCCGCCTCTCTACTGTATATCATCACTGCCTTCCCACACTCCGACTTGACTACACCACCACTTGCCCATCATGTCCGGCCACATGCAAACCTCAACGCTTCACCGGCGTACCTCTCGCAGCTCAGGCAGCCAATCAGCAACCCGATCATCTCGTGTTGAAAAGACAAAGAGCCACCACAACAGCCCAAAGAGCATGGAGAGGAGAAAGACTACCACCGAGACCAAGCTCTACGCCTCGTTGGACGACCACTACAGAATGATGTTCGGTGTACCAGCCGAGGAAACCGAAGACCGTCCCCAGCCAAGCAGACCTGTGAGCTGGCACCCATCGTCTGCACAATTCCAGGCTTCGCAACAAACCAACTACTTCGAGCCCATGCCTCAACAACACTGGTCACAACACTACTCTCCCTCATCCCGCGACTCTCAACACGGCTCTGACTTCTACTCTCTGTCCACACGCAACTCCATGTTCGAACCCATGACCAGCACCCCGACATACACCAACACCCAGTCCGAGAGCGGCTGGCAAAGCGTTCAGCCCACACCCGGCTATGTCCACTCTTCTCTCAACACTCCCTCGACCGAGCCTCTACCATGGTACCTGCAGCAATGGGCTCAAAAGAACCAGGCTCAAGCATCTTCCGACTTCCTGCCTATTCAACACCCTGCTCAGCAAGATCAAGATATGGAAGACGACGATGGCGAGAAGCTAGTCGCACTGGGTCTCTACGATGCACCAGAGCCCTCGTTGAGCTGGGGCGCCCTCAACAACGAAGGAACTGGAAAGGGTCTCAAGCTCGAGGAAACTTGGCAGCCACCTGAGGCTGACGATGAAGAGGAAGAAGATGACGATGCCAGCTCTGAGGCCAGCGTCGAGGAGCCATCGCCGCCTCTACCGGCACAACAGGCACAGCACCTGCCCGTTCATGTCAAAGCTCAAACACCAAACAACATGGAAGGACAGAGCTTCTTCTTCGACGAAGACGAGTCGGTGACAAAGGAGTGGTGGTTTCACCAAATGAAGCAGCCCACCATGCCGGTGCGGGACGCCGGGCTGGGATATGGCTGGTTGTAATCTAGATGTCTGTTTCAAACGTGCGACCACGACAGAGGTCCATTGCCCTATCTTCGAGGCGAGCATTTTTTCGAGGCGAGTTCTTTCAGCACAGCGCGGCGTTTTGCATGGTTCCGCTTGGGACCGGAAAAGAGACTTAGAGATACCCTGCCTTTAGCGGCAATAGAGTGAGGCTTTGCATCGCTCACTATGAGGTCAGATGAAGATGATGTATTAGATAGCATCATCAACCAAATCAATCATACTACACCATACTTTGGCCCAATATGCAGTGCTGACGAGTCTACTCTATGATGCTTGTGAACACATAGTGCCCAAGAAGCCTGGCAGTGAGCCGTTGACGAGAAAGGAAGGTGCACCCCATCGCGCACCTGGCCTGCCCCAGAACTCACAGGATGCCGTAACACGATGCATCCTCGTCCTCCACAACCCACAAGCTTCTTCAACGCTTCTAGCCTTTTCGCTCAACCGTGGTCCCAACGCACTCTCGTCTCGGCGCAAGCCGCCATGTACCAGCCCTTAGTGCACCAAACACATTGCATTCCAAGGCGACCAGCACAAGACACACCAACATCATATGTCGGCGACATGCCGCCGTCCTCCGGTCCTAGTCTGACGCAACAAGGCCAGCGCGCAATTGTGTCACAACGCCCGGCAAAGGACCGAAGACCGATAAAATAACAGAGTAGCATCAGCCTCACAAAGTGGCATGATTGATGGGCGCAAACACGCACACACCATGTCGGAGTGACGCAGACACCTCTACGGTCCGACCGATCGTTACGCCGTCAGACGGAGCGAGCCACGCCAGCCCTGCGCGGCAGAAGGCTATGGATGCTGCACCATCGTCCTGGTCTCTGCACTCTTTTTCTGCTCAGCTCCGCCCAACTTCGGCCAGACCCGCTTCAGTTGCCCTGACCGAACATCTGAGCTCCTCCGGGCGTCTAGTGCCGAAGTTTACCAGCTAACCGAGCAGCAGGATGTGCCACGCTGCCTGTTCCCTCCTGTCATGGTCGTCACCGGAGACTAAGCAAGTAGCGCGAAGTTAAGAGTTCAGACAACAGAGGTTCCAGAAGTTGGGGAGCGTGGCTTGCGAGATTAGGTTTGCGATGCGTGGATGGAAGATGGGGGAGAGGAAAAAAACACTTCCAAGGTTTTGCCGGGTGGCTTTGCGTCATTGGCTCGATGCTAAAGGCCATGGGTGAGACTTTTAGCGCTTATCGATAGGGCGAGCAATCTGGAACGACTGAGGAAATTTCCAACGCGAGTTCACGTGCCTTCACCTGCGACGTTACATGCCCAGGTGCTGAGCTAGCCAATAGCAGAGTTTGAAACTTTCGCACTGCAGAAACGCGTCAATCTGCGCGACTGCGACTAAGAATATGGAATCGCATACCCGGTTTGTTGTTACGGCGTGGCGTGATAGTCGCGAGCTGCTTCAGCTGCGCCAGGACCTGTATAGTCCTGAGACTAGTAGGAGAGAGAAGGCGGTGAACAAGGTACGCTGGAAGAAACCAATATACTCTGCAGGAGAGTCGACAGCCACAGTGTGCTGATGAGAGGTAGGTGTTTGCTTGGCGACTACGGAAACCTGATGGCTTGCCATTGCTGCTGGACTCGACGGCGGATATCGTCGATGTAGTGCTTCAAGATGCAAGAGGCGAGTTGCAACATAATGCACTGCGGTTGCTGTACGCGACTGCGATATCGAGGTAGGTGTGTTCAAGTTGAGATTCATGAACATCTCAGCAGCTTTCCTACAGCCTCTGCATAGGACTCGTTCATTATGGCTTTGCAGCACCATTTTCCCCGATCACTATCAATGCTCCTCGTCCATTTCCACCAAATCATCTTCCATAACAACCTATCGATCATGATCTCATACTAGCCTGACCACAACATCATTCTAAATTCATACGAACCCCCATCTAACACCACGCCCAGATTCATCACTGGCCTAGCAGACACGCAAATCGACCTAACCCGTGACCGACCCTCCTGGTTCCCTCCAGGCAAATCCCTCCAACTCCCCCTCACCCTCCTGGAAACCCGTCACCGAATCGTCCACCGACATCTCCCTTCCCTCGCCGAGCTAAAGCGCGCAGCCACCGAGTCCCTCTCCTGGCTCTGGGAATGGTACTGGGCCCAACTCGACCATGCCTTCAAGATAAGTGGTAGCCTTGCTCCCGCAACAGAAGAAGAGGAAGAACTAGGCGTCCAAAGCCGAGACGCCGTCCGCGAAAAACTCCAAAGCATACTAAAAACCTACGTCAAAGAGCGCAAGTCCGAGATCAAGAACAGAAAGAAAGACAATAATAGTAAGGCTGCTGAAACAGCGTTATCGACGTATACCCTGCGTTACGCACCCACTGCTACGACCACGCCTTCGACACAGACCCAGCGCGTACTCCTCCACCTACTAGTCGACGAGAAAATGATTCTACCCACAGACAAGAAACTAGGCAGTACCATGTCCGGCGCCTTCATCATCTGGACACCATTACTCCGCGCCTTCTGCCTCGACGCCGGCGTGCTGCACATCAAGACTCTAGTCGAACATCTCATGCGTGCTATGAACGCTACGTCCCCTGCTGCGCGCGCAATGATGAATCCGGAGATGGATCCTGTGAGGGAGGGACTGCAGGACTGGATTGTCCATGTCCTTACGTCGGGGGAATGGGCGGGTGTACGAGGGGGAGGCGCGGCGGAGAGGAAGGTTGTGGAAGATGTGCTTGGGGTGTGTTTCTCTGAACCGTCGTTTTGGAATTTGAAGGTTGCGGAGAAGGTGCTGGACATGGGGAGTGAGGTGGTGGATCAGGGGTTGTGGCGCAAGGTGCTGGAGGCTGCGAGGGCGGAGGGAGCGGGGGGTGAGGAGATGGATGTTGACGTCGATGTCGAGGAGATTGAGAAAGCTTTGCCGGTTAGAAAGAATGAGGGCAAGGATGGGGTGGTCAAGGAGAAGATCAAGGGGCCGACTAAGGTGTTGGGGATGTGGAAACCGAGACCGATTGGATGGCTACCTGAGGGGTGGGAGGATGATGAATAAAGTGGGATTGCTCTGGACGTACGAGACTTTATAGACATCCCTCGTTGTCACGTCAGGGACCCAAGTCGGAGGAGTATTAGATGTACGGGATATTCTCAGATTCTAACATCTCAGTAGCCATTTACCAGCTGGTGTTGGTATCTATTCAACTCTCTCTCTCTGTGTATGTGTCCTTCGTTTTGTATCCGAAACGCTTCGCTTCGTTCTCGGTATATCCTTACTCTTCGTAGGTATCTGCACCGTCTCGTCAAGTTGCGTATGGTATGTCGGACACCGCGAGGTTGTAGGTGATGCACGCAGATTTAGCCCCCAGTCCTCACAAGCAGCCCTTCTCATATCTTCTCCTTGGCGTCTGAAACGCCTATCCGGTTTTCTACCAAGCGCATGAGCTTGATCGTTTGTTCGGCGAGCGTAAGGGTCAGAATCTATGTCAATGTTAGCGACCGAGTCCCACCTATTACATCTGTCTGACATACCGTATGGGGCAGAATGCGCGCCAGATGGGCAAAGTAGCCCTTGTACAGCGCAAAGATACCCTCCGTCTTGACCGTCCGACTCAAGCAGTCAAAAGCCGATGTGTACAGGTTGCCCGTCTGGTTGTACATGCGCGACATGATGGTATCCGGAGGGTGCATGACACAGCAAACGACAAAGCCACTGGCCGTACTACTCGCAATGTGCAGCGGCATGCCCTCTTCCATACCCAGATGTTTCACTAACCGCCTCTTTGCGAAGAAATACGTGGGAAGTTGTACGGAGCTGCCGAAACCTGTGCGTACCATAGCTGGTCCTACACCTCTGTATAGGCCCTTGATTCCTTCGCCGCTGTATATTTGCCGCATGCCATCGACGGCGTTTCGGTAGTTGTGTTGTGTGCCGACGGGTAGGAAGGGCGAGTAGGATTGTAACCGCGTCTTTACGAGGAAGAAGGGAGAGCCGGCTGCTGCGCCTAGAATACCGGATGAAGCGCCTGCGAAGAGGTTGATGCCGAAGGATTGGACGGCTGGGTCGCTGTATACGACATTGGTGAGGGTCTTGCGGATGGGTTCGTAGAAGCCTAGTCTGCAGCCGTTGAGGGTCATTTGGTAGATGTACTGGGCGCGTCAGTTTCTGCTCGTTCCGGAAACATGTGCCAGACATACTGCGCATCCCAGACCGCGTAGTAAACCTCTGGGTCCTTCATTCTTCAAGATGACGCTCACACCGTGGAAGACGCCCTTGTATAATCGCGGCGCGTCGCTTTTCGCTTTAAGCTCGCCTTGTAGTTGTAGTCTGGGCGATCGTCAACGAGCTGGTCGCGCAGGTGCTGCGAGCGAAGACGCGCACCGGATTTTGACGGTCTCGAAGCCGTGGGTTACTGTGACTGCACCGCATGCTGCTATGCCGCCGGCTATGAAGGAGCTGGTGGGGGTCATCGTTAATACAATTAATACTGTGTTTGAATTTTATACTGAGTACCTACCCGAGGGTTGTAGACATTCTCACACTCTATGCGACTCTTCGGCGCGCAAGTCGGAAGTATGGTGGAGTGCGTATTCGATAGTGGTAGCGACGTGGGTTACCGCGCGATCATGAACACGACTGGAGGATAGTTGTAGGAATTAGGGATGGAAGTAAGACTAGGCGAAACCGAAGCTATACACGTCTTGCGGTAACAATGGCAATGGTGAGGAAATGTCAAGGTGAATATGAATAATCGTTCCGGTTTCGGCTCGGCATGGACAGCTACGTAAGACCGCTCGGACCCACTTCTTTCCATCTGCTGCAACTCTTCAGCGCATTCCGCCGGCTCTAATTGTCCACGTCGCGTCGCGTGCTTGAGTTTACGCGCCCGCTGATTCGCTGACTGAAGCGGTGGAGATGAACGCAGTTGTCGCAGCAGAGGATTAGGAGCTCAACTCGAACATGGCTGGCTCAGCGACACCCGGCGGCGGGCCTCCACCGCCGCCTGCAGGCCCGCCGACACAGAAAGTTGCCGACGTCATAACGAGCTTCCGGCCGCAGAGGGTGAGACGAAGATACTCTACCTTTGTATACGTCCAGTACTAACGCCTTGTAGCGCTTCAAATCGGGCGGCCAGGGCACCTCAGTAACATCCCTCGACTTTGACGACTCGGGCGAACTAGCCATTGTCGCACGCGACGACGATACCCTCCAAATCTACAACTGCAAAGAAGGCAAGCACGCCAAGGAGCTCAAGAGCCAAAAGTACGGCGTACATCTTGCGCGCTTTAGCCACCATGCTCAGAGCATCATCTGCGCGAGTACAAAGATCGACGACACCATCCGCTTCCTCTCCACACACGACAACTCGTACATCCGCTACTTCAAGGGCCACACCGACACAGTCACCTCAATCGCCCTGTGTCCGTCCAAAGACGACTTCATAAGCTGCTCAAAAGACAACACGGTGCGGTTATGGAACCTACAATCCCCCAACTACGTCGGCATGCTCAACCTCCACGGCGCCTACCTCGCAGCCTACGATCCCTCCGCGACCGTCATCGCGATCGCATCCCCGCCTACACAGAACGTCCTCCTCTACGATATGCGCAACTACGATAAGCCGCCGTTTGCGACATTCGACCTCCTCGAGGCGGAGCAGCGCTTCATGGGAGGACAAAAGGTCGAATGGACCAAGATTGAGTTTACAAACGACGGAAAGAGTCTCGTCGTCGCGACGAACGGCAGCGGCCATTTCGTGCTAGACGCTTTCTCAGGCGACCTGACGCATTTCTGCTACCGCAAGGCCGGTTCCTCAGGACGTCTTCCGCCCAGCGCATCGGTCACCAACAAGACCGGTGCCAAATCCGATGGCAGTGGTCCTGCAAACGGACAGGGCGACGTGTGTCTCACGCCAGATGGCAAGTTCCTCATCGGAGGTAGCGGCGAGGATGGTCTCTTGGTGTGGGATATTTCGAAACCACCAGCGCCGAATAATATGCTCGAGCCCATGGAGAAGCTACCGGGACAGGGCAAGAGCGCTGTTGTAGGATATAACCCGAGGACCAATTTGCTGGCGAGTGCGGATAAGGATTTGTATCTTTGGCAGCCAGATCCTGATCTTATGATCTGAGACATTCATATCAGGGATAGAGCCACACATGAAGCAGGAAGAGCATCATAGGAGAAACGGCAATACAGGCAAGCTTCGAGACAAGGCAGCAGCATCGAGAGCTGCTGATGCGACTACACGTTGACCAGCACGCTGATCATCTCAAGGAAGCAGTGTGATCGATCTCGCACTGAAGGATACATACTCTCCGGGTTGACAAAAGTACAGGAAAGAGACAGTGTGTTCGTGGAAGGGACCACGTGGACACCAACAGAGTGAACTTGGTTGGAGACTCGACTACGTAGCGGAAGTAGTTGAGCAATTTACGTCTTACCAGCAGCCATTAAAATGGGAAACAAGCGGAGTGCATGTCTACCTCTGATCTAATGGCTCATCACCCGCAAATCACATGAGCATACTTTGTCGAACACATGTCAGTGTACATAATAGCCAAATCCTCTGCTGGAGCTTTTCTCCGTCACGAACTTACCATGATCTCAAATACCCTTCTCTCATCTTCGCTCTAATTACCCTTTCGGGCTCTACTATCCCTCACTCACCGTTCAGACGTCAATTGCCAAGAGCGGGACGGGACTGTCCTCCCCCCTCGGCCCACTCCACCGACCAACACAGCACAATCGCCCACTACTGTATACTCGCGGATCCTGATCGACTTACAAGCTCATAGCAAGCTTTGTGCCGCAAATCGCATCTCGAGGAAGTGTGTTGCCGAGGAGCTTCTCATTGGTAATTTCACCTAGACTAGGTGGGTGGTGTACCCATCGCGATGTGGTGTAGGTGGCGTCCATATTGCTTATTCTCTCGGTAAAACGAACGAGTTCTCCTTCAAACGACGCACGCTGAGCCTCATCTTCATGCATGGCGCTACGGATGCGGGTTGGGCTGGGCTGTCATGCGTTGCGTGAATTTTGTTGTTCAAGAGGAAGGAGCGTCAGTGTTAGGCCACCCTCTTCTCACCGCAGACAGCAGCACAAAAAGAGAAGGCGAATATGGAGGTCGCCGATGTGCGAGCTTGAGCATTAGTCTTTTGGACACGTCGAACGAGACGAGCGAGATTAGGGCTCGTGACGACTTGCAGATTTAGGATGGGGTGGGCGAATGGGATGAGTGTGCGTGTGTGTTGTGCAGCAGTGCGGAGTGCAGCGTGTGCTGCAGATGCGGTGTAAGCTGGAGTGCAGGACTGGAGAAGGGGAAACGAAACGTAAGGTTGTTACACGAACAGACGGAAGGTCACATGTGGAGCACGACATTGTGAGGTGGCTGTTGTTCGTAGAGCGCCGTGGTCCGCAGAGGCGAAAGGTGTTCTCCGCGGGCAGAGTTGCTGACATCAAGACAGTGAGATAGACGTAGGAGCATCGTCGATCGCATGTGAAAGAAGGAGGCATCGCGCATACACCTCCTCTACGTAGATTCGCCTTTGAGCGGTCTGGCTCTACGATGAGATGTTTGAAATTGCTGCCCAGTGATCCAGGCATCTTCGTCAAGCCATCGAAGCGACTGCCCCGCTATTGGGCGATCGTAAATCCCATGTCGTGCAGCTCAGCTCGAGGGGAGCCGAATGCGTCGCACAACCCCAGGGTTCTCGGATCGTCGGTGCCCTAGACCCTGTCAGACTGTGCCTCGGACATCGAATATGCCATTCGCTGCGACGTGGTTTCGTCTGATGGTGTACGCGCGTGTTGCTGTCATCTGTCTGTGTTTGACAAGGTCAAACCCAGCGCCGCTCATGTGATGACATGGCCGCAAACTCTACCTGCTCGATGGCGGATGGCGAAAAGCGTGATGGTGCTTTCGTTGGCTGCAGCTGAAGGATTCGGGGTCTGGGCTGATCGGCGGCATCTTGGGGAAGAGCGACAGGGTTTGACAGACGGGAACCCCTGAAGCTTGAAGCCTCACTTGAATCAAGTTTGGGCATGGAGACCTTCTCCGACCGGCCAGCGCCCATCTCCTCCTCTTCAGTCCGCGTGCGCCTCTTCCCTCAAACACGAGCAAAAAGTCCCGTTTTCGCCTCCGCTACGACGTGTTGCAGCCTCACAAAGCTGGCCTTGACCGATGCTGCGGTCGAGTCTTCAGTGGTCAATCCACCGAGTGCGTGTCTGGGAGCCGTGGCTTGCAAAGAGCTTCTCACGTTGTCCAGTAAGAAGATGATGTGTGCATGTCACTAGTGGTAGTGTGGCAGATGGCTACTGGGGTTCTCCGCATCTTGCCCATAGCGCTGGGTCATCCGCTCCTGCACCTCCCTAGCGATATTATTAGCCCCTCTTCTGCACAAGACAGAATACCACTTTCATCGTCGCCGACTGCTTACTCTCTGGCACCGACATGTTCCCTCGCTGGCGACCCTTTGGCTTTCGATATTAACTCGCCCAATCAGTAACTGCGTCACGCGCATGCTTACTTCGCATCTCGTCTCGGGCTCCAGAGGTCGTCTCGTGACAGGCCGGACCTCGATATTGCACGCTTACACCCCAAGCTAAGATTCGCCCTTCGTTAGCACGGCGTCTTTGGCTCCACATCTATCTGTCAACCTCGCGCCGTATCCGCACGGCATACCGACATTTCGACAGTCTGAACTAGCACCATCACACCTCGCCACTGCTAGATCAGGATTGCTGTGCGAGAATGCCGATTCGCGTCACCAGCTCCATCTCCCGAAGACAGTGCATGAAGTTGGGCAACGGAGGATGATGCAAGCCCCCACCGAGCACGCAACATCACCAACTCGAAGATTCGAAAACCTACTTCCTATTGGGCAATCGTCTACTTTGGAGTTCAATATACTTCCCCAGCCCACTATGGGGCTTACCTTTTTGCCTCGCCCATCGCCGTGCGGATCCAGGAAGCGCAGCCGAGCGGTGGCGGATATCGATGGGGAACATTCTTGTGTGCAGAAGAAGAAGCGGCGCCTTCGATTGTTCCTCATCACTTCACGACTATCGCCACAGTTTTCGCACCCAGCAACCAACATCGTAGATCGTGGTAGCTCTAAAATTGCAGTATGGGCCAAGCAAAAGGCTCTTGGACGAAACTTGCTAAGAAAGGCTGCCATCCTCAATGGCATACGCAGACGATGTATCGTGACCAAGGAGGCACAGTACGGACGTGGTCGTGTGCCAGTTGAGCAGGAGAAAGAACAAGCACAACTTGAGTTGGCTAGGCTAGAGTTCAATCATGGCAGTGTCGACACTTATACGAGACCGGTACACTCGCGGGACCCCTCAGTACCGCCCAGTGCTGCTGTGAGGACTGGAGGCCACTTTGTAGTATCTGGATCGCCTTCCAGTTCTCCAGCGTCTTCGAGAAGCCCTTCGCCTACCTCGCCATCCCCAACATTACGAAGTCCTTCCGACGAGGTTGCCGCGTTCCGCTCGCCAAACGAAGCATGGTCTCACGCTGCAAGAGACCCGGCACCACGTCGAGACTACCTACCCTTACCGCCATCGCCGCTTGGACTCTCAAACTATGACGCTCTCGACGTTGAAGATAGTGGTGATGCGTTCGACCCGTACGCTCATCTTGACGACGAAGATGAGCCGATACCAAATCCATATGAGGATGACGATGAGGTGCCTTTCTCGCCTTCTGCCGTCACTTCCACTTCATCTACCACATCATACACCAACACTACACATGCCACGAGCATGTTTTCCGACTTCAACGTGTTGGGCCACGAAGAACCAATTGTTGGCGACTACGACCAGGTAGATGAAGGCGCAGACGCGATATGGCCAAGCGCGTCTACCTTCGATAGTCCAGCACCCACACTCGCATCAACGTCGCCGGACTTTCCCGCCCTATTCGCAACATCGCAGTCCGCATCCAAGAGAACAGATTCATTCGCCATGTCGCCAAACTTCCGGCCAATTTTACCAACGAAATCAGTGTCACCGGAGATGCTCGCCGTGAACACCGCGGCCGCAACGTCGCCAAACTTTATGCCTACAGCACGGACGATGGCTTCTCCTAATCTTGCCCCAACACTAGCGCCAATGTCACCAAACTTCCCTCCTGTATCGACATCGCCCAATTTCGCCTCGGCAACCGCGATTATACCTGCCTCGCCGAATCTGATGCCATTGGCTGCTCCCGCTTCACCGAACTTCCCGCCGGTGTCCAAGTCACCAAACTTCACTGCACTAGATACATCGATGATGGGACAGAATCCGACAGCATGGAACCATTTGGACAATCACCCGGGTCGAGGAAATGAGCCTGCCCGTTCAAACGACGTCGACGAGGAGCGTAGACGACAGAGAAACTTGATGTTTATGCGTTTTGGATCATGAGACTAGTACTCAACGAGCGAGCTTCACACGCGATAGAATCTACCTACTGGATCTGCAGCATATATCATGACTATCGCATCCACCGAACGACATCGCCTAGACTTTCTACAACAAGGCGCATACCACACGTTTCCTACCAAACAAGACGTGAAAACTTCATTTCGCATCGCATTTTCGATCTGGAAAAAAACTTCCTTGTATTATCAAAATTACAAAAATCGTCCGGAGTATGGGGGCTGGCGGAAGCCACAAAAAAGAAGGACATGACGGCTTCTAGTGTTTGTTGTACTACTATCTCGCGGGAAAAGCGTGTTGTTTAGCGGCCTATGGACAAGGGTTTGGAGTTTAGGGGGTTTCTCGTCGCAAACATTCACGTCTGGGTAGGAATGTTGTATATGTAGATGAAGGAAAGGGGAACCTTTTGGCGTTTTCTGTTTCGTATGAATGTTCAAAAGTGCATGTAGCATGTACAACAGTATCTGATTCAAAGTACGAAATAATTAACATGCCGAGATTCCAACTCCAACTCATCCGTCCCAGAGACTGACATATTTCAGCCCACTCTGGAGACTTCTTCTTCCCAATGAAGTCGCATCCTATGCTTTCTGCAACTTGGTAGCTCGGTCTAGAGCGATATCACACATGGCCTGAATGGCCTCTTGCCGCTCAGCCTTGATATCACCCCGATCAATACGCGAACGCATGTTCTCCATGATCTCCGATCTGGGGCGACCGTTGACAAACACACTACACCATTAATCAGTTCACAACCCCCCAAATAAAGTCAAGTCCGAGAAACAACCAAACTCACACATATCTCAGCCCCGGAAACTTCCCCTCATACTCCTCATTCAACCTTGCCAGCATCTCCCTCTCCTCCTCCCCACCCTGCTGCAACTGCGCCTGCTCTTTCCGACTCTGCTCGCTATCCACCTTCTTCTCGCCCAACCTCGGGTGCGCACACAGAATCTCAGACAACTTCTTCACATCGGCTTCGTCGTCAGAGGCAGCTAGGGCAGCGAGCTGCGCATTGACGGCTGTGATGAGGATGTCGTAGCTGGGGAAGGTGGCGGAGCGCAGCACGGGGAAGGTGATGGTGCGGAGGGGAGGCGAGGGCTCGAAGAGCAGGTCTAGAACGTTGGTGAGGGTGGACTCGGAGGCGTGGGGGAGGGCGCTGGCGGGTGGGAGTGATGTCATTGTTAGGGTTGAGGGTAGTGGCTAGTGGTTCGGGATAGCCGTTTATTGCTTTTCTCGCAATGCGATAGTTTGGGACCGGAGATTTGGCTAGCTGGGTTTTGGAATTGAAGGGTCGACGTTGACGTTTGTAGAGTGGTGGTGGTGAGGCAGAAGGCTGTGGTTATGGCCGTGGTTCACTGTTCAATCTTTTTTTCGCGGCCGCTACCGACCGATCAGCGATGCAGCGCATGCCTGGTCATGGCCAACGACGTGCATGGTGTCTTTACGTGGGTCGCTGCAAGGGGCAAAGCTGTTCTGGATGGATAGCGGGGCAGCATCGAAGAGTTAGTGTCGAGGTAGTTGAGCTTTGCAGACGGACTGCCGTCTAGCCTTTCCTAGTCCGCGACGCGTACCGTGTTTTGCAGTAAACAATGCACGAAGCTTGTTTATACTGCACGGCGGAGTCGAGTGGCATTTTTCCAAAGGTCCGACGCGTTCCCACAGGCCCTCAACAAAGTGGAATGTACTAGGATGTCGTGTTATAGCACTTATATTGACTAGTACAGCTGCGAGGTGCTGTCACGTCTGGTGATGCTCGAATTTGAGCTAAGAAGATGCGCATTGGGACTGCGATCGACTGCTGGGTTGGCAGCTGTTTGCTTCTTCTTCCCCGCCTTGTCATCGGCGATATACCGGCGGCACAAGCAATGGAAGGCTTTCATAGCCGTCAGCCCGTAACTGTCGATCTGATCGAATAGGGTGTGACCTGGGGCGCCTCAGGATTGCCGGCTGTACCTGCGTTGGTGAGGGTCTTCATGCGGGCCAGGGCTGTCATGCGTGCGAGTATCCGAGATTATCGAAGGATACCACGTGGAGACTGCGTTGTATGCAATCGCTTGTACAGCTTCGCGTCGCTCACAAAAACAAAGAACAAACGGGCACACGTGCAGTGCAGTGCAGTGCGCACTCTGGGGAGTCGATGTCGGTGAACAGCCGTGTGGAGCGGGAGGCGGAGATAAAGTGCCTAGTGCTCTCAGGCCATGGAGCCCCCTGTGTTTCAGCTCCACGCTCGCCTTCACTGCCCTTCCTCCAGCTTGCTCTTTTGGAGGAGACTGCTAGGCGCATTGCACGGCACAGTTCCTGAAGCGTCCATTTGCCTCGACGCCCAGCGCAGCAGCCCCAATGGCCCGCCGCCCCATGCGCCTCTGCCTCTGCCTCTGATACTCTGCCACCTCGGATCCCTGATTGCATGACCCCTACTAGCCCGGACCTCCTGGCCCTCAGGCGCTTTCAACATCACGACTTGACGACTCTTCGCCGCAGACACGCACGGCTTTGAGAGTCTGCACCCCCGAGCGTCGCTTTCCGGCTGACCTGGCACCATGTCGCTGAACGGACTGGACAATGTCGAGGTCACACAGGCGTACCAGGGTGCCCTCGCCGAAGCTGGCGGTTGGTACGACGTCCCAATTTCTTCTTCGCACGCGGACCACGTGTTAACGTTTGGCATCTAGGTTCCTGCTCAGGTACACGTCAAGGGATGCCGTCGAAGTCCTGACCCGCGGCACTGGCGGTGCTGGCGAGGCGCGCGCTGCCGTCGCCCAGTACGAGGAAAAGTCACCGCTGTACGGCCTGCTGCTGTACCGCCGGCGCAAGGTCCTGGTCAAATACGTGCCCGAGGGGACATCGCGACTGCTTCAGGGTATGTGGAGGCTTGTTCCTATCATGACCACGACTAACGCTCGACAGCCCGCGTCAGTGTCCACTTCATCAACATCACCGAGAAGTTTGCGCCCCACGACATCGTCCTGTCCATATCCACCCCGGAAGAGCTTAGCGATGCCGCTCTTACCGCCGCATGCAGTCTGCACACCGCCGCCCCCTCGAGCTCCTCCTCCAGCGGATCGTCGCGACAGCAGAAGCTCAGCTGGATCCAAGAGGCCGCCGAGGAAGGTGCCCAGCCCGATGCAGACGGCAGCGCACGACCAGAAACTGCCAAGTCCAACATACCCACCATACTGGAGCCATCTAGAGACAGCGAAGACAATCTCACAAGGAGCGGATCGATCAACTCACAAGCCGAGACCGTTCCGTTGATGTTGGACGAGAAGGTCGTCGAGCACAAGTTGTCACCACAGATCTCCCATGTCACCATGGAGACGGTCACTGAAGGGCCGACGACGCCAGACGACACCGATCTATCAGATCTCCAGGACACGCTCAAAAGCTACGACTCGCTCTTCGAAGGTGGACCAGAACCCCGGAACTCTTCGCAGACTGCACGACCAAACTACAACGAACTGTACGAGCACTACTACGCGCAGTACACCAAACCAAAGGTTAAGCTGGGACCGCGACCGCGGCCATCGCTCGAAGGCAGGAGACCATCCACCTCGGGCAGTGCTCCGTCAGATCTGGCGAGACCGAAGTCATCGCTCCCGGCAGGTCTGCGCTCGGCGGCACGAAAGACAGCTGAGAAGAAAGAGTCCAAGACCAACGCCTCGAGCACCCTTCCCGCAATCGCCATTCCTCCTCCACACCAGGTTCCTCCAATGCCTGAGATGCCACAATCCCCCGCTTCGTCAGTATACTCCTCGAGAGCCCCCGCCAGTACCAAGTCAATGCCCGTGTCCGCATACAGGAGTCACCTCAGGGCTGGAGGATCGACACAGGAGCGGACAAGGCTCATGAAGGCTCTCGAGATGCGCAAGAAACAACAGCAGGCCCAACAGCTGCGGAAGGACAAGGCGACTGAAGATGCTGCATCGGAGGTAGAAGTCAAGGCCGCGGAGATAAAGGTGGAGACTGACGCCGAAGATGAAACTACGACAGATGCGACCGTTACTGCGACCGAGCCCGATGATGGCCCCTCCGCTGCACAACCTGAGGCCGAAACTGACGCCGACAAGGAGACCCTGCTTGGCGACGATCTCCCTTCCTCGTCACGTTTAAGTCGCTCTGGCCTTGCATTCGCGGATGGTCCTACCGAGACAGACGACTTAAACTCTACTGCTTCGATTTCGTCACCCGTATCCGCCCAGACCCACGGTTCCACCGGCGCACCGTCAACACGGCCGTCGTCCATTTCGGAGGACGAGGCAGGTATGGAAGAATCGCAAAAGTCTGACGAGCAAGAAGAGTCGCACAATGCGGATTCTGTGGATGAAGAGCAATCAGTTGACAGCACGCCGACTGTGGTTCCTGAGAGCACAACTCCCGTACCGCCGGTAGAAGCACAGGAGATTGCGCAAGGCCCAGTAATTACCGAGCGAGCGCCGTCGTTCGATGACGCAGATGACAGCAGCAAGAGGGACACCCTAAGGCCATGGGAGAATGACATGCCATCACAACGCCGCTCGAACCGCGAATCTACAATCTACATGCCGTCGAACGAAGGGTACCAGCAAGAGGAAGGACAGTCCAAGAGACGCAACAGAGAGTCTATGCTCATGCCGTCTTCCCAACATCAAAGTTGGTACGAGACCAAAGGAAAGCGACGTGCTGTCTTGGATCCACTCGAAGTCAGCGCGGACCAATCCGAGACCGAGTACCTGTCGGATGATTCTTTCATGGAGGAGCTGCAAAGCGCTACAGTACATCAAGCTAAGCCCATGTCGGTGTCCAAGTCGCCAATCACCCCATTCTTCCCCAGGAAATCCTCTGCAACAGACCTACAAACGCCTCCCAGATCAGCATCGTCGAATTACCATGGCATCAGCCGCCTGTCACCTGAGCAGACTGGCCGTAAGATCTCGGGCGGTTGGCCTCCCGCGCCAAAGTCCGACTCGAGCACCGCGCCGAAGAAGATTAACGTTTCTTCTGGCATCTCGCAGAGGATCAAAGCACTTGCAGACAAGACTAACAGGGAATCGGCTTCACAAGTAAGTCTTGCGAGCTCTGCTTTGAGCACTAGAAGCTCCGTCGCCCAGCGTAAATCCTCATTCTTTGCAACAACACCTGTTGAGATCTCTCCCTCTGGGAAATCTACGCCGCGTCTCGAAAGCCCCTCGTTTTTGGCTTCATCTGCTTCAACAACGCCTGACAAGAAGAAACAGTCGGCGCCAGTCAAGTCGACAGTATACAACGTACAGCGAGGAGTTGAGAAGCCGGAGTCTGTGCAAGTGACGGCCCGCATCGTCCGCGATGAGCGCACAATGAAGCCGACGCTTGCGATGCCAACGGAGAGCACACCACTGGATCTCCACCAGAGCCCTCTTATCATCGACCACCAAAAGGCAATCATCACGCCTAGGAGCCCTACCCGTGGAAGACCGGAGCCTGCTTCTCCTCCACCTTCGTCTTCACACTCCCGCGAGCCCAGCAATGCACCTTCGCGGGCTTCGTCCGAGAGCACGTGGAGAGCCTTCGGTCGCCGCATGAGCGAGTCCAAGTCAGTACACAGCCACGACGGCGAAGACAAGAGGGAAGACAAGAAGGACAAGAAAGACGAGAAGAAGTCGCGCACCAGCAAAATGTTCAAGCGCATGTCTTCTTCCATGTCTGCCATGCCCTGGAAGAACTCGAACAGCAGCTTGGCACTTCCCGAAAACGACATGCGTTCCACCTCTCTGGCGTCTCTACGCGAGCCACCGCCGCCTGTGCATGTTGGTGATCTGAACATCCAGTTCCCAGACACTCTGGTAAGTCTCATCACTGTCAATGCAAACCTTACGCTAACCTGATGCAGCTTTGGAAACGACGATGGGTTGAGATTGACGCCTTGGGCAACCTCGTCCTCAGTCCGTCGAAACACAACGAGAAGGGAATTGTCAAGCGATTCCATCTCAGCGACTTCCGCACACCGTACCCGCCTGACCAAGATCGCCAAGAACTTCCCAACAGCGTGGTCCTGGACTTCATGGACGGGCGTACCTTGCAGTGCGCATGCGAGACGTACATTGGGCAAGCTCAGGTTCTGCAAAGTAGGTTTCAACCCTGTCCATGTGTGCGTCAGATGCTAACTTCTGTCTAGTCCTGCGTGAGGCGCACGATGCCTGGATTGCGTACAACCAAGCGCTGTAAATGGTCGCCACGACTTCTACCCAACTCTTCGCCCCAACGGCTCCACTCTCCTTTCCTCTCGGCTTTTCTTTGTGACGACGTACGACTACAGCATCAGGCATCACCTTTTCCTTGTTGTGTTGGATACAAAACGGTTCTAAACTGGGGCTGTATCTCTCTCCTTGCATACTTTCGGCCCTCCACCCTTTTCTCATTTTACCTTATTTCCTTTCCATACCCGTTTGAATTGGGGGAGGCCATCTGGCAGGTTTGGAGCTCCTTCTTCTTCCTCTTCTGCCTGTAACACAAGCCTTTTGATTTGTATAATATCTAATGCTGCACTGGCGGCAGCCGAGTTATTGCTGTTTCTGGAGTGCGGACGGATTGCAATGAAGGCGGACTACAAGATATAGAGACCAGTTCCGCAATTGGACTACGTGCCCTTGTCATATGTGCTTCTGCTAGGTGATGGTCGTTCCCAATGCAGGTGAACCAGAGGGGTGCATTAAATCTCCGGCTCAAAGAAGGATAATGTGGCAGTTTTTGTGGTGGATTTATCCAAAGTGTTGGGCAAGATGGCTCGACTCGGGGCTGAGTGTGAGCAGTGCGCAATCTCAGATGGGGGCGTGCCAGCCGGGAGGGGTTAGCGCATGGCCGACGCAGGGATTAAGCGACACCTGGCGTCATACATGCATTCCCATGCATTCGACATGTGCATTTGATGGAGAGCTCGGTATGTTAATGATGCGCAGCAAAAAGGGCCTTGTGCCTGCCATGATGCGGCCAACTCCCCGACGGTCTTCTCCAACCTCCCCCTTAGCTCTGCGCCAGAGGCCACCATAGACAGAAGACGCGACCCGAGGACTCCGCACTGGGCTTCCAAGAGGCTGTTGCGCCGCTTTTCCGCCCCGTCCTCGCAGCGCATCCTGCAGCCTCAAAGTAACGTCTACGAGGGTAACCCCATCTGTTCACAGCAGCCGTCATTGCATTGTCACGAGCCTCGGCGCCGCGTGCCCGCCAGGCACCTCAACCAAAGTAGAGGAGGGTCGCGTAGTGGTGTGCGCCTTGTATAAACACCGTCCGGCACCTCCGCGCTTCTCGACATCATGCCGGCCACTTCCCCAAACCACCCCTTCGCCTCGCCCAACGCCATCCCGCCCCGCACCAGCTCCACGGGCATCCTCAACTTGAACGCGAGCATTGCCAAGCAACCTTCCAGAACGAGTGTGCTGCGTCCGCTGAGCGAGATTGATTGGCTCGGCCAGAGCAAGAAAAGCAAGACGAGCCATCCGGCGGATCCTTCCAACGCGCCTGCCCCAAACGTGTCTATGCAACAACCTCGGCCGCAGACCATGGCCGCGCAGTTGAACTCGCCGCCCCGCACCGAGCACACCGACATGGACTCGCCCATGGACAACGCGCAAGCCGGCGCCAACCTCGAGGCCAGCACAAATTACCCGACGCCGTTGTCACCACCCGCGGAACATGCAAAAGATATTGGCGAGGAGCTCATATACGGAAATGGGGTGGCGTGGACAGAGGGCAAGGAGCGCATATTACTCGGACCCTACGACTACCTGTATGGACACCCCGGCAAGGACATACGGAGTCAGTGCATCGCAGCCTTCAACCTGTGGTTGAAAGTGCCGCCAGAGAGACTCGAGATTATCACAAAAGTGGTGGGCATGCTGCATACCGCGAGTTTACTGTAAGCACACCCACCCCACATTCCCCTCCTTTGCCTAACACCCTCCAGCGTCGACGATGTAGAAGACTCGTCCATCCTCCGCCGTGGCATTCCAGTCGCACACTCCATCTTCGGTATCCCGCAAACGATCAACTCGGCCAACTACGTCTACTTCCGCGCGCTATCCCTGCTTCTCTCCATGAACAACCCTAAGCTCATCGAGATCTTCACAGAAGAGCTGTTGAACCTGCACCGCGGACAGGGCATGGACCTATACTGGAGGGACACCCTGACATGTCCGAGCGAAGCAGACTACCTGGAGATGGTAGGAAACAAAACCGGGGGTCTATTCAGACTAGCAATCAAGCTCATGCAAGCCGAGTCGCATACAGATATGTACGTGCCTGACGTCTCCACCCCAAGATTTCACCCCAGCTAACAACGCCTAGTGACTGCACCCCCCTCGTCTCCACAATAGGCCTCCTCTTCCAAATCCTAGACGACCACCTCAACCTCTCCCCCACATCCGGCTACACGACTCTCAAAGGTCTCTGCGAAGACCTCACAGAAGGCAAATTCAGCTTCCCCGTCATCCACGCCATCCGCGCCGATCCAAGCAACCAGATCCTCATCAACATCCTCAAACAGAAGACTACCGATGAGGAGGTTAAGCGGTATGCGCTTAGATACATGGAGAGCAAGGGCAGCTTTGAATATAGTAAGGGTGTTATTGAGGAGCTGAGGGGCAAAACTGAAGAGCATGTTCGTGGTGTGGAGAGGGAATTAGGGGTCGATGGCAAGGAAGGGGCGGATGCGCTGAGGGTTATGTTAGAGAGGTTGGTGCTTAAGTGAGGGAGGTGGATATAATGTCGGCATGTCATGTCATGTCATGCTTTACGAAGCTCATGTTTCATGATGGTTGGTTGGTCTCTGTACGTGTCTTGTCTGTCTGTTTGTTGGGAGATGGATGGACGGCTTAATACCCAATGTACTGTGGATTTGCATACATATATACTAATAGACTGTGGTTGTGTTGTAAGAAGTAGTAAATATTTCTGAATGCGTGTAGTATCAAGTACTCTGATTATCTCGTGTACCATTTTGAATGAATGATTGAATGTAGTAAATGCGAAGTGTTCTATTTCTCTGTCGTCACTCATGCCGGGTTCGTCGTGTCGCAGTAATGAGGACTGACAGCTTCATGTACAGGCGCGTGAAATCATACACGTATTCGACCACCAACTCCGAACCGATCCTATGAAGCCTTGTGTTGCATCCACTTCCGCTTCCTCGACTTCGCTCGTACGTCTTGTGAGTTCGTCAGGTTTGCTCCGCGACCAGCATATCCGTTCATACTCACTCCTCATCGTCCACCACTCTCTTCACAACCTTGACTCTCTTCACCTGACTAGTCGGCGCCATGGCTCTTTGTCGCTGTGCTCCCAGCGACTTCCTCAACGCTGCCCTGAACTCCTCGTACATGTCATCGTTTGACTTCGTCGGGTGAGACGAATAAAGGTGATAGCTATGACGGCCGTCGAAATGGTCTTGGCCGAGCTTGATGATGTCGACAACAGCGTCGACTTTGCCTCGTGCCATACCAACGGCTTCCATCCAGGGAAATGCATCCCGATAAAGTTGTTCCGCTCCGTACTTGGATGCGCGGTGCCAGCCGATCTGGGAGTCGATATGAAAGGCGGTGATGTTGGTCGCCCAGACGAGGGCAGCGAAGCAAGAGTGATTGTACGCTTTCATGGCGCGACCATGGAGCCAGCCTAGAATACGAAGCGTTCTGAGGCTTTTGGAGCGGTTGGGACCGAGGTTAATCATGAAGTTGTACAACGCGAAGCTATCAGTGAAGATGAATTCGTTCTTGCCATATAGGATATCGACGCCTTCCTGGTGGATCTGCTTGCTCACGGCGAGAAGCGACGTGACGAGAGGCGCTGATTCTTCTTGAGCCCTCCGGATACCGTTGTTCATGCGCTGGGCATCAGACCAGCTGGACCCTTCGGATAGCTCAGCTTGCAGCTTGGCGGATATGCGCTCTACGTTGCGGCGCTTGTGCTTGAACACGCCGACGAGGTTGATGCCAGAGGGGTCGGTGAGCGTGTACTCGTAGATGATGTTTCTGATCTCGGCAGGGAGTTTCAGGAAAGGGAAGATCTTGCGCTTGGGAAGTGGGCGGGAACTTGTCGCGACTGCACGCTTCTGGAGTCGATTCGTCAGTCTCCGTGTTTGCAGTTCACGCAGAGGTGCATCGAACCTTTGCCTGTGGCGTGTCGAAGTCCGACTCTGAGTCCGAGACGTCCAATTCATCGAGGTGGTATGTGACCTGAGTCCTCTTGCGTTTGGAGTAACGTCCAGACGCAAAGGTCTCTGCTGAGGCGCTAATGTCGGTCATGGCGAATGGCTGTGAAGTCAATTGCGGGTTGAGTAAATCTGAGAGATGTCGAGATGGATCGCAACACAGATGAGATTGAAACAACACGTTCAAACGCGTGTACGCAACTACTTTAATAGAACTCCGTCATGGAAGTCGCGTGGTCAGGTGTTGTTCGCTTTGGGACTAGTCTAGGCAGCGATGTCGCGATATCAGGGATTAGCAAGGCATCAATTCGACGGCGCAGGCGCTATCACGAACGTCAAGGGTTATTCGACGAGCTCCCGCTATCATCGTCTACATCCGTGGTAATCGCGATGCGCACAAAGTGCAGCGGAGCGCAGTTCGAGGAAGGAGAGCTCGAGACGGGTTGCGTCACTCTCGTCCTGCTTAGTCACTTAGCCCACTAACCGAAATGAGAGGCTGTCAGAAAAGTACACCATCCCCGCAACATGACTTCCATACAATCTCTCACGTCTTTCAAGCTCGATCTGCCTCCTAGCTGTATCGAGTTCTTCCCGCTCAATCCGCAGTATGCGATAATCGGCACGTACAACCTCGAAAAGTCCGACGAGAAAGAATCCGCGGGGAGCGCTCCACACGATGGCAAAGTGAGCGCCAAAAATCAGCAGCGCAATGGCAGTTTGATATTGGTTCGCGTTGATGGCGATATTGTGTAAGCAGGATTATTTGCGGACCATCTGTATTTGTTGCGCTCGTCTAGGCGTAGTACTAACCCTAGACAGCCACATCGTTCAGACGCTGTCCACGCCATCAGCTATTCTGGACATACATTTCTTGACGCATGTCACCAGCTCCAACTTTGGCGTTGCAACTTCAACAGGTGCATTCGCCATCTACGAGCTCCAGTCGTGGCAGCGCGACCCCAAGATCGCTCACATCAAGACTATCCAATACTTCCCAGAAGATGTACTCATCACTGCGTTCACTTGGCACCCGGAGTCCTTCATGGTCGGTATGACGCTGTCGAACGGGCAGGTGTGTCTCGGTGTAATAGATACGGAAGACGAGTCCGATGCGCCTACGAAGATGGAAGTCGCATCGCATGATTTGGAAGCCTGGACCCTTGCGTTCTTACCGGATGGCTCAGGACTGCTGTCGGGTGGAGATGACAGCGCGCTTCGTTTTGCGGAGTTGTCGGACGGATCTGGAGGAAGCGTGCCCTGGATGGATGGAAAGATACACGGTGCTGGTGTCACTGCTATTCTCCCAGTACATCTGGACAGCCAAGGTGGTCTGATCATCACTGGCAGCTACGATGATCATATCCGGCTCCTCCACGTACCCATCTCAGGCCGTCGTCAGGTTCTTGCGGAAGCCAATCTCGGTGGTGGTGTATGGCGGTTGAAGCTGCTGGACCGAAATCCCAAGCTACCAGCGCACCACGGCGTAAAGAAATGGAGATCGGAGCCGCCGCCGGAGGCCATCCTACTGCTTGTTAGCTGTATGCATGCTGGCACTAGGATCGTTAGGCTCACCAAGAGCGCTTCCAAAGATTGGCAGATCGAGGTACTGGCCAAGTTCGAGGAACATGAGAGCATGAACTACGGAAGTGATTCTCAGCCAGAACTCAATAGTCAGGGTCAACGGACGTTCATATCTACGAGCTTCTATGATCGGCTGTTGTGTCTTTGGAGATACTAGTAGTCTGCTACAGGTAGTTGAACTCCAAAGAATAAGTATACATATCAAACATCACATGTGAAGCAAGCTGACTACAGTTGGCGATGATGTGTTTGTATTTCCAGAATTAACATACGAACAGTAAGAAAGAAACCCAAAGTAGCCACCAAAAAAAGGAAAACCCTCCCAAACGCCAAACATACGCCAGGAGGTCCTCGCTGTCAAAACTCAAGCCGGAACTCATAGCTTCGCGGGCACGAAGCCGGCATACGGATCGAACAGCATTGGGTCGAGACCGTTAGCAGCAATGTCGGCGTCAAACGCAGCGGTAGGCTGCGGCTAGTACCATCCAGGAGCCATGTCGTCGGCAAACGGGCTGTTAGTCGGGGGTTCCGACGAAGGGGCAGACTTGTCGCTGCCAGAAAAAAAGTCGGGTCCAAAACTAGGACCAGACGACGGAAGAGAGGAGGGCTCGACTCCCATGTCGTCCTCATATAACGGGATCTCCGCGAGTTGGTCGCCGCTCAGACCAACGAAGTCTCCAGCGGGGTTGCCGGGCTGCTCTTGAGGGGCGGGAGCAGGGGCAGGATGTGCCTGGACACTACCATCCAGGGCCATCGTGAAGTACTCTCGAGCCGGATCGAGAGAAGACGACGCAACGCCTTCGAAAAACCTTCCGAAGGAATTCTCCGAAAGTATGACCTCCCTAAGCTGGAGGAATCTCATCCCTTCAGTCAATCCTATATTGACCTCGTTGAAGCCAATATCCGCATCCATGACCGGGATGAACTCGGACTGATTCTGGCCATATTCAGACCAGTGGTTGTAGGGCCCTGCGTTCCCTTTCGGCCAAACGGGCAGCCAAACGTGGCCAAACGCCAAATCCTGCTTCTCGGCAGGAACTAACTCTTCCGTCCACGCCATGTTGTTGACGATGACCTTGACCATATCGCCGTTCCCGTTTCGGTGAAACCCAACAAGGCCATGGCTGGAGGGGGCTTGGCGGGACTGGAATTGGGCTTCGGCCTTCTGATTGGCCCTCTCCATGTCTGCTATGGCAGCCGCCCTGTCCTCGGCGCTTGCGCACTTGTTCTTGTCCCAGTAGCCGGGCATGCTGAATTGCTGTTAGGATTGTTTTGGGTTTATGAGTTCCTAGTTGTAGCTCACTTGAAGGTGGAAGGTAAAGTACTTGACTTTACTTTTGTGTTGGTGATGGTGGTAGTAGTAGTGGTAGTAGTAGTGTGTTGGTAGCAGAGGTGGTGATGGTGTTGTATGTCTTGAAGGTAAGTTCGAAGACAATCTTGATATCTAACTTGGTATGTGTAGAGTCAAGAGTCGGATATCTGCTAAAGAAAAGAAAGAGAAGGGAAGAGAGGAATGCGCTGCGTTTTATAAGAACGAAGGCGCAGCAGGACTCCACAACGGTTGTGAGTCTTCAGCAAGATATTATTAATGGGAAGAAAGAGATACTATGGAGCGACCAACATATGAGCACCAGAACCATGTCACGAACATGAACACTAGCAGCTGAGTCGCTGCTATGATTATGGGAGGACGGTCACCGATAGCAAAATCAGACGTAACCTTGGAAGAGGTGAGGGTATTGTCACTACAGAGTCATCTTTCGCGGCCAACTCTCCCGACACCAGTATGGATGCCTATGTTTCCACACATATTGGTCACAGGAACGACTGAAATGTCTTTGTGCGAAAGCGGCCACTGGATCTAAGCGACTGAGTCTTGCTCTTTCGCGGGACTCGAGGCGAATCGACACCATTATTCAGCGATTACAACGCGACAAAGTCACGTATCACGTTCAATTCATTCAAAGCGCGCTCTCAGTATGGCCAAAGCTTCATTCAGCGCTCGAAAATCAAGACGATGCACGCCACATCAACTCCCCATCATCCGTCACACAGACGCATATGCGAAATTCCAGAAGCCATTCACCCATATACTGAGTACTGAAAGGCACATGACACGACCCAAGGACCAGGTTACCATGACCAGACGAGAAGTAACAATGCCTTCCCCTGAGCCATGGATGCGCAGTGAAGCTCTGGGAATCATAGGGCAGAGGTGCACGGACACTGTTTTGAGAAACCATGGATGCTATGGGTGCGGTGGCAGTGCTATGAGTCTTACGGAGCTTTTGGCCGGGTAGTGGAAAGGGCGCTACGAGATGAGAGAATATGGCAGGGGCGTCGGCGCGCATATTCGAAATTGCGGGTGTGTGTTTGGTCGTGTGGGAAACCGCTTGAGCTGGAAGAGCAACAAGATGAGTAAGCGGCTTTGGCTAGCTCAAAGTGTTGCCTGGCTTTCCTTTGCGCTGGGAGTAGGGAGTGTGCTCTCTGTGGGATATCAGTAGCATCGCTGATGGTCAATGGCCAGGACGCTATCTAAACATTTACACAACCGGGTCTATTGTTACGAGGAGTGGAGTCGATGCCTTGCGGAGCTTTGATGAGTCGGTTTGCTACTTCATGCTGTTGTGATGTAATGCTTATGACGGTGTCGTATTCTGCCCGGGCAGCCACGAATTAAGAAACGCTTTAATCTCATCACACAGAGCCTACAGAGTATAATGTCGTATGGCCAATGCAAAGTACAGTATTGTATAGTTAATGCAGGCTATGTCTTCCGCTTTTCCTACAGGAAAATCCACCCCTCTAGACACCGATACCGACCACCGACCGCCAACGCCGAAGAATGCGCCCACTGTAAAGCCAACCACGCCAAACGCTATGCTAAGATGCAGTAGATCAAAACTAAATGGGTATCGTAACAAATGACACGGAAGAACAGCAACAAGAAACAACACCACACATCTCATCACCTCCTGGCCGGCGGTGACAGCAACCCGCTGCTAACCGACTCTCTCTTCAGATCTTCCTTCTCACCCAGTAATGCCTTGACTCTCTCCACTCTTGTCACGGCCTTCTCCAAGCGATCCAGCCTGCCCATCTTCTCCCTGTCCCTGCGTTCTAAGGTCTCGACTCTTTCTTCCAGCTTAGCTCGCGCCCGTCGCTCTTCCGCGACCATCTCGTTGGCCTGACTAAACAATTGTACGCTCAGTTCTTCAATCTCGGAATCTACAGTCTGAACACGTGCTTCCGCCTTGGCACGTAGGGCACGCTCGCGCTCGAGCTCGTTGAGTAGGGTGTAGTCGACCGGTGGTGCGTGGGACGGGTCTTTCGGTGGTGGAGGCGGAGGCATGCCCCCTGTATTCGCCGGCGACGGGAAGCGGCTTGTGATGAAGGAGAAGCGGGAGGCCTTTGTGGAGTTTGCGGTTGTGGGACGTGGGGGATCGGCGTCGACGGAGGGGCGTGAGGACGGGTTGGGTATGTCGGATTGTGAGGTTTGGGTCCGGGGCAGTTTAGGGGCGTTCTGCGTCGCTTGGAGGCTGCGGATTTGGTCTTCGTAGTCGGCGCATCTGTCGACTAGGCGATGTTAGTATGTGTGGGCTCCGGTGTGATATGACGTCGGACGCATAATGGGGGCGTACCAGCTGCTGTAGCCTTCTCCTTCAGGCGCTCCATTTGCGCCTCGAGCTCCTCTATCCTCTGTCTCGCGTCTTGCAACTCGGCCATATCTATGCTACTGCCACAGGACGGACAGTTCGGGGTGTGCGCCTCGTTTGGGGCGTGTTTCGACGGCACTGGAGGCGCTGGCGGCGATGCTTCGATGCTCGCGGCCATGACTGCGCCGGTGTCCTGGGTTTCGGGGTCGTAGTAGTAATGTTTCGTTATCGCCGGTGGCAGTCGTGCGTGGTTTGAAGAATAAAGGGAGATTGTGGGGTTTGGGTCGTGGTCGTGATGACGGAAACTTGCTGGGTTTCAGGTGATCGGCACCTGTCTTCGTCATGCAGGGATCACGCGCGTGCGGGCGCTATGTCCATATCTGGACTGACGTGTTCAACTTTATCTGACAGTATCCACTTCGCGCGGATCACTTTGCTTTTGGTCTCGTTCAAGGGTCTCACGCAATACAGAAGAGGACGCAGCTGTGAATGCTCGGGTCTCGTTACTATCTCGACTAACGGTAAGCTTCAGTCTACGCGAATGCGGCCTTGTTCTGTTTGACCCAGTCCTCCAGCTTCGTCGGCTCCCGCTCCGTGTACTTTTTCACGTTCTCCACGGCGTCCTTGTAGATTTTGCCATAATCATCCTTCCCGGCGTTACTCTCCCGCATTCCCCGCGCCAGTGTGTCGAGTATAGGTTTAGGCATGTGCGCCAGCTTCTTGAACCACCTCTCCTCGTCAATCTCCTTGACTTTGATCTCTTTCCCCAATGCTTTGCCAATCACAGCCATACCCTCACGCTGGGTCAGAAGTTCAGGGCCACACAGATAGATCGACTGCCCCGCTTCTTTCTGGAATCGTGGCTCTGCGAGAAGTGTGCCGCACACAGTGCCGATATTTGAGGGAGCGAGGTAATCGAACCGCACGTTGGGGTAGAGGATCTCGACCTCGCCCTGCTTGATGTCTGCGGTGTACCAGAAAACGTTGCTACTAAAGTATGCGGGTCGGACGGCGGTGTATGAGACGCCAGTCTCTCGCAATGCGCTTTCAGCTGCGGAGTGGAGAGCGCCAATCATATCCGTCTTGTTGGCTTCTGAGTCCAGAGGATCTTCGACCTTGAAAGAAGACAAGAGGACAATGTAGGTTACACCGGCCTCCTTGAGCGCTTCGAAACTGCTTCGCATGCCGTCTTCGACCTCATGTACGACGTATACGAAGGCTGTCTTGGCACCAGAGGTCTTGACCGCGGTTTTGATGGTCTCGGGCTTGGCCAGATCAGCTTGGACGCGGACAAAGCTGTCACTGTTTCCCTCTTCCTGGATGCCTTTCAATGGCTTCTTCGTGTCGCGCATGGCGAGGTACACCTTGGCACCACGCTTGTGTGCTTCATTGGCAGCGGCGCTGCCTACTGCTCCAGTCGGACCGAAAACGAGAACGGGAGAAGTCATGGTAAATCGTGGAATATGGCTGGAGTACTCTGAGTTGATGTGAATGTATTGAAGGTATTGTTCTGTCTCTGTATGCGATATCGAGTTGCTTTATCTAATGTTCGCCAAAAGAAATCGCTGGTTGCCTCCTCGGCGTCCGCGGCACGAGCTAACGGCCTCTCGGTTTCTCGGTATACCAATGCTGTTCGGAACAAGGCTGCGTTACCACTTATGTCGTTACGTGCATATCTTAACACACACAAGGGTATGTTTAAGCGCTCTCCTCGCACCTCCTCGCTATCCGATGTGGGCAAGAACACGACGGTCGGGACCCCGAGGTCGCCGTGGATGACGTCATGGATATCGACATCTCCTTCAATCGTGTGCTGCACTGCGCGACGTGAAGATCGTCCACACCGCAGCGTAACATCCACCTGGACCTGTCCTTCGAATTTCGGCCATGAACTTACTCCTTCGCGAGGTTACTCAAAGTATTGCCATACTGCCACGGAACCCGCGCGCATTAGCGCCAGTTTTCCGATTACTCAACAATGGATACTCTTGAAACGCTACGAAGAGACAGCTAAGCCTAGGAGGCTCACTGAAGCTGGCTGTACATGTTGTGCACCCGATCTGGGACCTGCACGCTGCTCCTGTTCTCACTACGTATCTCATGTACGATCGTTCTCGTTATTTCGCGCTTTCCAGGCAGCTCTGAATCGCCCAGTATGCACTTCTCACTATCTCCATCATTGAGGTCGTCTTTTTGGAATCGCGAGAGACCTCGCGTTGGTCGGCTGCCGACGGTAAGGGGTGGTCCGACGTTATACAGTGGTATTCCGTTGCTACCAGACCCCGTCTTGGATCCCATTCCCAGAAAGGTCGACGAGAGAATGCGGCGGAAGAAGCTGTCGAATTGCTTTCGGAGTGCGGGTAGAGACGCGACAAGTATACCGACCGAGAGTTCTGATGCGGACCAGATGGCGAGGTTGACACCGTCCCATGTTGGATCGGCTGTCTTCATCAACGCGGAAAGCTCAATGGTCTTTGCAACTGAACAAGCGGTTGCACTGATGGCTGGCTCAGTTGATGTCAATGTAAATCCCGGAGAGCACTTACATAAGGCCAAGACAGAACACGATACGCAGACCCCATTGCGTACGCCTTGGTAACTGGATGGTGGACAAGTATATGATGGGTGCGACGACGTATATCACGTCAGTGACACAGTTGGCAACTCCCTGTTTTGTCCTCAGCTGGTTACGCCAACAAAGCAAACATAGAGAGGACTGACCTGACTGTACGTGAGAGGCGAGCTGGTCTTAATGAAGCACTTCCCTTTCACGGTTTTGTTCCAATTTGCCTCGAACGGTGTACTGCAAAAGCAGCCCATGATAGGCAAAATCAGATTGAACGTAGTGACCATCAGGATCGAAGCCCACACCACCGCGAGGTACACTCGTGAGAATTTAAGGGCTAGAAGGTAGCCACAAATCGAGTACTTTAGCGTTGCGACTGCGATAAGGTTTAGGATCTGCGTGATCCAGAGGTAGTACATGTAGTTCAGCATGTCGTAGGGCATCATGATGCTAGGATCCCGACTATGACGACCCAGACCATGCTGACATGTTTTAAAGCGGATTCCCGACGCTGCGACGTTTAGCATCTGGGCCCAGACTAGTCAGCATAATCTTGCCTTCTTGATAAAGCTACTGGTTTGACGAACTGCTGCAATTATGAGAAGGTAATCGTGTAGTACAAGCTTCCGCTTAGCCCTGATACTATACACAAGTCGCCATACGAGTACCGCAGTACTCAATATGCACAAGATAGTCGAGGGAATTAGGAAGACGGGCGCGCGATTTGGCCATTCCTGCTGCTCGCTTGGTGCCATTGCAGATGCCGATATTGCGTAGATGCAGTGCGAACCCGAAAGGAGGGAGAAACGACATCAGTTGGCAACGTGCGCAAGGTGGCACTCTTTATTCCCGCCGTTCGCCCATCTGAACCTATTGGGTACCCCAGGATCTCGGGAGGGCCGCTGGAACGCCCCGTTCATCCTATCGGCTGGGGATCTCTTCGGAATAGCTCACGCGAGCATGGCGTTTCATCATCTGCCATCAGTAGCAGGGAACCCCAGCATCTACTCCGCTCTCCGCTTCCAGCTTTTACGCAGTCTTCAATCTCGTGCCAAGATGTCGTAAGGACTATACTATTCATGCACTTGTGCGGTATCACTAATTCCCTTTCGTCATCTATGCACGAGGATCAGGCTCGAGGTTGTGATGATGGGCATGAGACCTCTACACAAAACAGACATAATGGTATCAGCATGCGCTCCAAGATATAGTAAGCCGCAGCATACTTGAAGTCAGTTGCTTGCTGCTGGCCAACCATCCAACCATAAGTCTTGATGCTGACTATACTAACCCAACAATACACGAGTCTGGATACGATCGTGTTGGGACGCATGGATTGGTCTGGCTTCCTGAAATCCTTCGAGGCGCACGTTGCGAATAAACGTGACAGCTATGCATGCTAAGAGCCACAGAACTGGGTATGAACCGTGCCCGTGTGGCTGTCATCTCTTGGGCTTCGTCACTCCATCGGGTGTAAGCGAAAGCTGAAAAGGCTGCAATGTCGGTGTGATGGCCCCAAGAGTTGGAAAGATCAGTTCGCAAAGGCGGTTCCACAAAGCTGCAGTGATGTAAATACACCTCTTGCGTGCTGTATCGCGCTGTACATGTTTCTTCCCTTCACGTTTGTAGCAGACCTTGAAGCAGTGGTTCCACGCCACCTTGGCATGCTTCGGCCAACCAATACTTGTCATGTGCTCCAGGGTCAGAACACAGCCCTTGTCGTTCGTTGGATGCCTCGACATCGTAGACTTGGCAAGCGTGCAAGCGAGGCTCGGGGCGTCGGCTGGTGAGCCAATTAAGGTCCCGCCGTCCCGTCCCATCCCGCGACGATGCTGACTGCCCAACAGGCGGAAGAGGATTCGTGACCTGCATCAGCCAGCCGGTTAAAATTGTGTGCTGACAGCTGTTGGCATTTGATGAGAAAAATGTTAAAAACCCCTCACATAAACAATCACCACGGGGCGTAATAGGTGAGAGGAGTTCTCGTAGAGCCGGCGGTCCACAACAGTAGACCCTCCCGACTTAGCAGCATTAATTAATTAATTAATATTAGTTTTACGCCTATATATAACCTTCTAGAGAGTATTCTAGTAAGTACTACTAAAAAGTTATAGTAGTTATACACTACTTTATAGGCCTATTTTAAAGTAAATTATATATATATTAAAAAGAAGAGAAAAGCTTCTAAGTACTTTTTATACTTATTATATTTAGTAGTAATACTACTTTTTAGTAGTATTAAAGTAGCTTACTACTATATTAGATAAGAATAAATAGAAAAATAGTAAACGTAAATATAAAATAATAAGAAAATAGTAAATAAAAGTAGGTAATAGTAGCTTTTAAGCTACTAGTACTCTACTAAAAAATACTAAGAAATTTAGTAAGTCTTAGTAAATTTAAATAAATTTATAGTATAATTACGCTACTATAGTAGTTTATTACTTTAATAAAGAATATAAATTTATTAGGCTAGTCTATTAATTCTTTAAGATACTTAAGCTTCTTTTTTTATATACTAAAGAAGGTATTAAAGTATAGAGGCTAGTATTAAAACTTTAACTAGATTCTTTTATAAAAGATAATATATTTAAAAGTTTTAGCTTTACTATATATATACTCTAAAGTTATATCTTTATAGTTAAATCTTTAGTAATACTAAGTAAAGTTTCTATATTTAGAGTAGATTATTAGAGCTTTAGCTAGTATACGCTAGAGTAAAGTTAGTATAGTTAGTAGCTATTTAGTAGCGTAAAATAGTTACTATTATAAGTACTAAGTAAATAGTTTACCTCTTTTAGTATCTTACTAGTTTTAGTAAGTATATTCTAGTAGGCTCTAACTAATTAATTTAATATCTAAATACGTAAAGTTATTTACTTAACTAACTAGTAAATATAAGTTTTTAGCTTTATTATTTACTATTTAGTCTACTAGTTTATTTTTAGAAATACTAGTGTATCTAAGTACCTACTATACTTATACGTTATAAGTATTTATAATACTATATATCTATAAGAAAGCCTATTAAAATAATACTAGTACTTATTCTTAGATACTCTAAATAATAAAAATACTATTAATATAGAGTATAATCTCTTAGTAGCTAAGTAGAGTAAGATAAACTATATATATAAAATTTCTATAGGCCTCTATTACTTTTATATTAAATATATAAAAAAAAAAATATAATAAGCTCTAGCTAGTTATTAATTTAGTCTAGTCTTAGTAAATAGCGTACTTATAGATTATAGCTCTTTAACTTTTAATTTATTACTTAAAGCTATCTAAGAAGATAGTTACTATTATTAGACTAAGAGCTTTTTACTATACTATAAAAGTAGCTATAGCTTTAGTTTTAGCCTAGCTAAGAGTAAAGTCTTTTTATAAGCTTAGTAAGAAATATTAAATATTAGTTAAAGTTAGTCTAGAGATAGTAAGTAGAAGCTAAGCTATCTATTAGACTTTAGATTAAGAGTATTAGTAACCTCTAGTACCTCTACTTTATTAAATAGAAAGTAGTGTAATTCTATTTACTAGTAGGTAGAAACTATTTATACTTAGTAAGTGTACTAATTATTAGAGCTTAATCTCTTCTAGAGCTACTACTACTAATAGTATAGTAGCCTCTCTTAGTATAATAGTATTTAGTATAGTTTACTACGCTAGTAGTATAGCTCTTATAGTAGTTATTATAGTATAGTCTATTATAGCTAAGTACTACTTAATATAAGTACTAACTATAAGCTTTTAAAAGGCTCTAATAATTTATAAATTCTTTATTCTCTTTTTATACTAAGCTTTAGCTTTATAAAATAATAATAGTATAATATAAGTTATAACTACTTTATAAAGAGACGTAGTAAGTAAACTATAAGTAGTATTTATAAGACTTTAAAAGTAGTAAAAGATCTTTTAAGTAACTACTACTTATTTAGTAATATAAGTTTTAAAGGTTAGTTTTTTATTAAACTATATCTCTAGCTAGCGTAAAGCTGTCTAGCTACTATTTACTTTAGAAAGAATAGTGTAAATTTCTTAGTTATTAAGCTAGATATAAAGAGAAAGTAGGCTCTATTTTTTTATTAAATAAATTAGCTTAGTCTTCTTAAAAGTAAACGTAATTTTATTTACTACTTTCTATTTATTAATAGACTTTAAATTAGAAGCTAGTAATATAGTACTTTTATCTAGAGAATAGACTATTTTATAGATATAAATATTATTAGTATACTTAAAGTATAATTATTAGTTCTAGTTTAAGAGTTTAGCTAAGTAGAAAGTGTAAAAAACTAGTAATAGTAGTAATTCTTAGAGTATTCTATAGCGTATAGAGTAGACTAGAGTAGTAGCGTTTTCTAGCTTTATATAAATAGTTTTATTAGATAAAAACTTTTAAATAAGCTTTCTAAGAATTAAAGGCTAGCTTTAGTCTTTAAGTTATTAAAGAAACTAATTCTTAAGTAGCGTATTAAATATTTCTTAAATATCTATAGTAGCTATAAATATATACTTATACCTAAACTAGGCTATTTCTATATTATAGATAAAAAAAGTAACTAAATTTATAGCTAAGCGCTTAGGTAGCGCACCTCTATACTATAAGCTAAGAATATTATATACTATAGTAATATAGGCTATCTACTTTATAATAATTTAGTTAAGACTTTTACTTATATATAATGTAAGAGTAATAAGTTTTATTAAGTAGAGAAAGAACTTATTTTTCTTTCTAATCTTTAGAATTATAGCTACCTCTACGTTACTCTATATATCTTTATAATAGGCTTTAGTAAAATACTTTTAGTAAATAGTATATATAAAGTACTTAATATATAACTAGTATACTTTAAGTAATTAAATAGTAATCTTATTAGACTTAGAGAAAATACTAAAGACGCTAATTATACTCTTTTTAACTTCTTTTATTAAAATATAAGTATTCTAAAGTAAATACTTATTAAGTAACTTATCTATAAAAGAAAAGAGCTTAAAGAAGTTATTTTCTACTAAAAAGTAGTCTAGTATAGTCTTTTATAGAGTCTTAGCTTTCTCTAAAAGTATAGTAAAAGTTTAGCTATTAATAATTAGTAAAGTATCTATTTAGTTAAATATTATCTTATACTACCTAACTAGCTTATAAAGATTCTAGTTAGAGATATAGAAATTAATATAGTATTGCTAATACTCTCTCTTAGCCTTTCTAACTCTAGTAAAAAATACTCTAGTAGCGTCTAAGAGTAGCTTACTATTAGAGGCTTTATTTCTAATATAGACTCTATATAAAACTTAGCACTTATCTATTTACTAAAGTACTAAGTAGCTTAATTTATAGACTAGCTTACTAGTAACTTTAATAGTATTATTTATAGCTTTAGTAATGTTTACTATACTATTTTTAATTTATTATACTATTAAGTTATAGCTAATAGACCTAAGACTAATAAGATTTAGTTTAACTAGCCTAGTAAACTAGAGTAAGTTATAGTTAAAGACGTAATAGTAATACTATTCTAATACCTATTAGCTATAGCTAAGTAAAATAGTTACTAGAGTATTATAGTTAAATTCTAAATATAAAGTAGCTTATACTAAAGTTCTAGTAAAGAGAATATTTAAAAAAAAAATGTTAATAATATACTTAGCGTAATAAGTAGACTCTCTAGGTTCTCTAATAAAAGAAAGGTTATTCTAACTAGCTTAGTAGGTAACCTCTAATCTACTATATATAGTAATAGACTCTAGCTTAAAGAGTTTATAATAAGCGTTTAAATTCTTTTTAATAAGATAATTAGAAGAAAAGATTAAAGAAACTAAGTAGTATAATATTAAGTTATCTAAAAGTTATTAGTAGAAATTTAGAATAAAGTACTTATTAACTTTAACTTATAAAAGGTCTCTACTAAAGTAAAGCTAAATAATATTAGCTTTAAAGCTAAAGACTTTTTAGATATAGATTAGAACTTATAAGTAGTTATATTTCTAAGTTTTAGAGTTATTCTAGCTAATTACTAAAAAGAGTATATAGTAGCCTAGATAGATAGAAGTCTAGATACTAGTTATAGTAAAAGGTTTTTAAATATAAATAATATTAATTTTAGCGTTCTAAGTAAGTTAAAAAGTAGTAATATAGTAGAGTAAGCTTTTAGCTACGTTAGACTAGTAGATTTATAGCTAGCTATTATAGTTCTATAAATAATTACTATTATTATTTAGAGGTTATCTTAGTATAATTATAAATTAGTACTTATTTTAGTATTTATATATTCTATAGAAGAAGAGTTAGTATACTTAGAGTTTCTAAGTCTAATACTTTTAGTAGAGAGTTATTAAAGGCTAAAGTCTTATATTAGCGCTACTAATTATTATAGTCTAAAAGATTTTAGCACTTTAGACTTACTTATTAATTTCTACTTAGGCGTAGTACTTTTAGAATAGCCTCTTTTATTAGTATCTACTATAGTAGTACTTTATATCTAGAGGCTAGAGATATTATTTATAGTTATATTAATAAGTATATCTTTAGAAGCGCTTATAAATAGATTTATAGTAGCTATAGTAGCTACTAATATTATACGTTATCTAGACTACTTTATAGTTATTAGTATTCTTTTTATAAGCTATACTATATAGCTATTAACTTATAATAGAGCTACTAGATAATTAAAGTAAATAGCCTTAAAAGAGCTATAGTAGTTAGAGTATTTTAGTATGTTTTAGTAGCCTTTAATTAAACCTTTATAAGTAGCTACTAGCTTACTATACCTAGAATAGTAGGCTACTTTTATATAGTTTATAATTTTATAATACTCTTAATAGCTAAAGTTATATAGTAAAATAGGTAGGTTCTTTTAGATTTTCTTTAAATAGTTACTCTAGCTAAATAAGTAGAAAGCGTAAACTAGAGTAGAAAAAGAAATAATCTATATTATAGTAAAGTGTTAATGCAGAGTAGAGTAATAAAACGCAGTTAGTAACTCTATATAGTAATCTTAATATAGGTATATTTTCTAAATACTTTATACTTACTATATATAGCTATAATAATTAATAAAACTCTCTCTATAACGTTTACTATAGATGTAGTGCTTAAATAATAGTAATAATGTACTTATAGAAGAGTAATAGTAATATAAGCTTATCTAGTAAACTTAGAGGTAGACTTAGAAGTAGTAATAGGTAAGCTGTAGAGCTATTAGAGGCTGTATAGCTATAGAAATATTAAAATATTCTTAATTCTAGAAATTAACGTAAAAATAAGCTTTCTAAGATAGATACTAATAGTAATAATAGAAAGGTCTTAGCAAAAAGTGTAGAAGGTAGAGCGTAGTATAATATTAAATAAGAGCCTTTCTATTAGCTGTAGAAGTAGATAGAAAACTATAGTAGAAGTAGTATTAAACTATAGTACTACGTAAGTAAACTATAGTTAGTAATAGAGTTAAATTATAGTATAGAGAATAGTAGTCTAGAGAGAGTTATATAAACTTCGCACATAGAGAATACTTCTCTTCTTCTTCTTCTTTTATCTAATAACTTTCTATCTTAAAGAACTTCTTACATCTCTAAGATATCTAAATATCTAGGCTAAATACCTAGCTAAATACCTAGATACAACTTCTAAGCCTTAAAGATATTAAACTCTGCTTTTCTCTCTGTGCCTACTACCTAGGTAGGTACTTCTAACTCTTTAGTGCCTAGCCTAGGTAATAGTTACTTAGTACTACTAATAGGCTTAGTCTCTTATAGAGTTAGCATTACTAATACTAATATAATTTTTAATATCTTATAGCTTAGAGCGTAGATATATAATAGTAACTTAGGTAATATAGTAGTAACTTTTTATAACATTATTATTCTAGTAGAGTTTAACTTAGAAGATCTAGTACTATATAATTATCTTTATATAGATATGCCTTTTATTATTAAGCTATTTTAGATAAATACGCTATTTATATACTATACTATAAAGAAGAAAAAAGATAAGGCCTTTACCTAGAAGAAATTTAAGCGTTAGAGAATAGTAAATAGTATATATACTTATACTATAATAGTGCTAGTGCTTATAGTAGTGTAAAAGTATATATAACGTAAAGAACTCTATTTCTAGAGTTTACTCTAGAAGTTAGAGACGCTTAGAATTATCTAGAAAAAAAGAGATAAGCTACTAGTATAAGTATAGTAGTAAATAGACTAGTAAGCTAAGAAATAGTAGTTATAGGCGCTCTAGAGTAACCTAAGTATTATTATAAAGTATAGAAGGCTGTAGTAAGAGCTAGAGACTTATTAGTATAGATAGAGAATAGGTAGGTAGGCAGGTAGGTAAGAGTAAATATAGATAGTAAGTAGTAGTTGCGCAATATAGCTAATATAGCTAGACTTATAAGTAATTATATATAGAATATAGATTACTAGTTTAGAGGCTTTATACTAGTAGTAGACTTACTAGGTATTCTTTTAGTGTTACGCAATTATATAAGACTAGTGCTAGTACTAGTTAATAGTCTAGATAGCTATTAGTAATATATAATAAATATAAAGTAGTTAGCCTATTATAATTGCGCGTGTAGTAACTATTATATTAGTAGTAGAGGTAGAGATAGTGTAGGTATAAGTGTTATAAGGCGCAAATCTAGGCTTATATTAGAGATTTTTAAGTTTGCTATTAGGTCTAATATAGTAACGTGTTATTGCGTAATTACATAATTACGTAATTACTTAATTCTAAAAAAGTACGCTATAGGCTCTATCTCTTAGGTCTAGAGAGAAGAAATAATCTATATAATTCTTCTATTCTTCTAAAAGCTATACTATAATAGTTAGATACTTATAAGTTATACTCTAGTTTATAAAAGTACTTTATTATAAACTTTATTTAAGTAAATAGAGATAAAACTACTTAAAATTAATTTATAGTAGCTATTAACGCCTTAGACTATATAGTTAACTTAGCGCTTAGAAAGCTTAGTATCTTTACTTTTAACTACTCTAATTATAAGTTTACGTAGTTCTTAGTTTATAAAATAAGCTTTAATATCTTTATTATAAAGTATAATAGCCTAACTAGTTTTTATAGCCTTAGTCTAAAGTATATTAGATAAAGTAATTCTATTTTTAATAGCTTCTATAATAGCTTTATATATAGTAAATAAAAAGGCTTATTATATATATACTACTAGCTTAAAAGTAATAAAAATATAATTATTTATAGGTAGTAAATAAACTATAGAGCGTAGTGCTAGCTTTACTATTAGTACTACTTTTATCTTAGTAGCGCTTTTTTATAAAGGTATAGAATTTTTTAGAGTTTTTACTATATCTACTTAGAAGTAGTAGAATAAGCTAGTAGAGGCTTTAGTATTACTTCTAGAAACTAGTAAGAAGTTAAATAATAAGTAAATAGCTTTTAATACTTATTTCTATAGTTCTCTAGTAATAGAAATCTAAGTAAAGTTAGTAAAATAATCTAAATAGCTATTAATAGCTATAGCTAAGTTTTAAATAATATTATAGTAAGTTTTTATAGCTTTTTAGTCTACTTAAATTTACTAGTAAATAGTGTTTAAAATAGCTTAGTATTTTAATAGTATACTTTTACTAATAGAAGCTATAGCGTAATTAAGTTTATACTATTATTTTTTATTAAAAGTACGTAAATTTCTATAAGCTAGACTCTTAAAGTTATTTTATTAAGTTTAAAAAAGTTATACTAAGTATAGTAAACTTTTAGGTATTACTATATTAGCTATTCTAGACTATTTATATATAAGCGTAGATATCTAGATAGTTAAGGTAGTTAGAGGCTACTATAGCAAATTAATTAGTATAAGAAAAATGCTTAAAAGTTAGGATTCTAAGATTCTAAAAAGTTAGTGTTTAGTAACGTGCTAACTTAGCAGCAGCGGCGCCGCAATATGTGTAAACCACGACCCTGCTCCTGCTACCGGTATATTGGGAGTCGCCACAATGCTGCCTCCAACTTAAACATCTCAATGCTGCTCGGAAGTTGGTAAAAGCATAAAGACGTTGCAAGAAGATCAATCTCGCCCGTCAAGATCCTGGAAAGGCAAACGAGAACCTATAGTGGTCAGCAAAACTTGCTAGGATCGTCTGCACCCAAAGGTGTCCTCCAGTATCAAAGAATCAGAGTTAGGCAGGGGAGCGGCGTTGGTGTGGGTGGGGTGACTTCCTGAATGCGGGACAATGCCGAGCCGTCTAGCCAAGATCGCCTAATCTCGGGGCCATGCTGTTTCCATCAATCTTCAATCTTGCGCCATGCAATTGCAAGGACCTGATATGCCGCTTGAATTCAGGACCCGTTGGCCAGATCTACTGTTCACTGCTAACTGTATCGGAGGTTTGTTGCCGACCTTAGCCACAACGGTGTACCGACTCGTGTATCCATACAACTCATGCACGCTCAGGTACCGCGAAAATGCTAAGAGCTAATATGGGGCTTTGTGGAGAGTTTAAGAGCTCAAGAGCTCCCCTTCTTCCTCACCCGGCGCATTCCACCCTCGTCAAAGTCAACCTCTTCTTGTGGTATCGCCTCGAAGCAGCTCGCCAGGATGCTTTACCCTAGGAACTTAGCCGTTGTTACTTTGCTTGGGCTGTCAGCCGCCCAGGAAACTTACGACTATGTTATTGTTGGAGGAGGTGTGACCGGTCTCGTCGTGGCCAATCGTCTGACCGAAGACAAGAACAGTGAGACTGACCAACCAATCTAGAGTTACACAAAGCTGACATGATGGTCGTACAGAATCCGTACTTGTCATTGAAGCCGGAAGAGCAGACGACAACCCAAACATCCGCATGCCTTATGGCGCCACATATGCTCTCAATACCTCTCTTCTGTGGACAGACTACGTGTGCCAACCAGAACCATTTCTCGGGAACAAGACATGGAACACTCGTGTCGCGCGGATTCTCGGAGGCGGGTCTCTCGTCAACGGAATGATATATGATCGCGGATCAGCGGCAGACTACGATGCCTGGGAGGCGTTGGGCAACAAGGGTTGGGGATGGGAGGGGATCTATCCGTTTTTCAAGATGGGAACAGAGTACATCCCAGCTCCACAGGAGACTATTGATCAAGTCGGTATTACCTGGGACCCCGAGGCGTAAGTCAGCGAAATCTTGCCCGTGTGAGCAGCTTTTAACGTTAGTAACTTCCAGCTACGGAAAAGGTCCATTGAAGATCGGCGTCACGGACACACAATACTCCGATATCACTGACTTCTTCGACGCCTTTGAAGGTACCGGTAACGCGCATGCCGCTCGCGATGGAAACAACGGCGAGGCATATGGTACATCATGGTACCCCAATACCATGGACCCCAGGACTGGTGAAAGAACCCACGCTCGTAACTCGTACTACGATCCTATCATGAGTCGGTCGAACTTAAATGTCGTACTGGAGTCTCTCGCGACTGAACTCGTGTTCGACGGCAATAAAACCCTCTCGGCCAAGGGCGTAAAGGTCACCGACAAGAATACTGGCTCGACAAAGACCTACTACGCAAAGCAAGAGGTCATCTTAGCTGCGGTAAGTGAGATGTCAAGCTGCCTGCAGAATTGCGCATATACTAACTTGTCATTTTCGCTTCCAGGGCGCTGTAAACACACCAAAGCTTCTCCAGAACAGCGGCATCGGACCAAGAGCCGCAATTGAGGCTGCTGGCATCACCGTAAAGCTTGAACATGACGGTGTGGGTTCGAATTTCCAAGACCATCCGTATACTGGCGTTGGGTGGAACGTCACCGGTGGCAGCACCCCGAACGGATTTTCCTTGACCACAGACCCGGCGTACAATGCTTCAGCCTGGGAAGAGTACCGTGCCAACAAGACTGGACCGCTGACACAGGCTCGTGGCAACACTCTAGCGATGATGCCGCTTCCGGTTGTAGATCCCGAAAACTACGACAGTATCGCGGACCGGGTGCTTGCCCAGGAGAATGACGCGCATTTGCCATCGATCTACAAGAACAATGCGAAGCTGCTCAAAGGTGTCGCAGCACAGCGCAAAGTTCTCGCCAACATCTTCCAAAACGAAAAGGCCGCTGTAGTAGAGTACCCTGTCCCATCCTCAGGTGGCTACATGCTCGTCGGCTTGGAGAAGCCGGTCTCTCGTGGAACCATCATGATTAACGCAACCAACCCTCAAGGACCACCACAGATCTTCTACAATGCACTCAGCAACCCCATCGACAAAGCTGTTCTTGCTGCGTGCGTCCGCTATATCCGTAAGGTTTGGGCGGGCCCAGAACTGGCAAAGTACACCCCGGTCGAGACGACGCCGGGAGCCCAGTACACGACTGATGACGAGATCATCAATAAGATGATTGAGCAGGGAAGCATTTGGCCGACACTTTCGCATCCTTCCGGCAGCTGTGCTATGTTACCTGAGGATATGGGTGGTTGTGTGTCCGACGAGCTTCTCTTCTATGGCATCGAGAAACTGTCTATTGTCGATGCTTCCATCCTCCCGCTTATCCCCTCCCAGCACATCCAGTCGACCATGTACGCTGTCGGCGAGAAGGCTGCGAGCATCATCAAGAGCCGTGGCTGATGCGAAGCGCAAGCTGTTTATGTAAATAGTTTGTAGTCCAATAGACGAACGCGCGCATGATCTATGATTGGGCTTACTCGTTTCATTGTGAGGTTGGCGCTACGTGTATGTTCCAAGCAAGCAGGAGTATCTCTATCAAATTGTGCGCACGGGCGGTAATCGATGTGTTTCTCGATAATTGTATGGAGTGTTTTGCGACGCAATCAACGGTAATGAGAATTGGGAGGCTGGGTGAGTAAAGAGAAGGTTGGCACCCCTGGACGCGTCACGCAACAGACGCTAGTTTAGCGTGAACTATATCTGACTATGACGACGCGATGCGCCTCCTCACAACACGGAGGGAATGATATGGATTTGATTGTTGCTTTATCTGTAATAACTTGCCCGAAGGTCACTTCGATAGGATCTTTGATCTCCTCACACGCGAACATTAGTGTGGCCGGTAGACATCTCCCGTACGTTCGTTATTCCAAGCCGACATGCTGCAATCGTCGTTAGACTGTTCGTCGTCAGACTGCTCATCATCAGACTGTTCTTCGTCGAAAGTCGCTGGGCCGGCATCTAGCAGCTCAGTAAGAGCGCCCAGTCTCTCTGTATATACTGTTACTTCATATCCGAGGTATGCCAGAACAATGTCACCGGCTCTCTTCGTTGGCTCGCGGCTTCTTCGTGGTCATAGGGGCAGTTGAACATGACTTTGGTGTAACAAGTGGCCTCCACGTCCGTCACTATGTAGGTCTTTGTCGTCGTTTCTCCGCTCTAAATCCCAGTCTTCTTTGGAGGCATCGCGTCCTCAATCTATTTCGGCGTTGAGTCGCTCATGGTAGCGGTGGTCAATGTTGCACGATCTTCTCCATGCTGAGTTCGTGCCAAGTATACCGAAGCAAAAGCGTTGCGCAGGGCACCCGCGGTAGGCAAAGCGCACAACATTAGGCGATGTAGTGATCCAGTGCCCGTCCCACTTCTGCTTTCTGCACTGGCGTGTGGCCTCCGCTATCCTATATACAAGTAATCCGTACTCTTCTTCTTCTTCGATTATATGTTCTTTTCCACTTCTCCGTTGACACATTTGAGGCCGCGTTGATCTTGGCTCATCCATGAGCTTTTGGTACACAGTGGCCTAAACCGTATCGCGATGTCCTCGGGCTTGGTATGGATAATCTCTAGCGTGGCCATGTCGGAACTCCAGCGCGACTGGATCATTGGGCTATATATAGATGAAGTGTCCGTATGTGCAACTGCGAAAGCTCGGCTTCGGACACAGTAGTCCATACGTCTGCCATCGAAGACCTCCGACAATGGTTCCGTGGCTTCTCTCTTTCTCTTTCTCCCATGCTTCCGGAGGGGAAATGATATAGAAGCAGGGCTCTGCTCGTGTATATAAGTAATTTCTGCTCTTTTCTTCGAGATGTACGAAGGGCTGCACAAAATCCAAGCAGATGTACATGTGAGGCTTTGCGAGGACATCCGCCGCCACACTGTTACAATGGCGATGAAGAAAACCATCCAAGCCAGAATCAGCCTGAACAAGATTATAAATCGTTTGATTGGCTTCTCCGTTTATAGATTGAGCATCGCGCTGATGGTGGCATGCGCTCTCTGCACAACAGGCTCATTGGAAAATATATATAGGTAAATTGTCCGTATGTGTAATCACAATCGGAATCCGTAGTGAGCGCACGAAATCTCGACCGCGGATAGCGTTGTCTTTGGGCTTGCGATTGAAGCGTTCGAGCCATGTCGTCGATGTACGGATACCAGCGTCTCCTGGGGTTGGAACAAGAACATACTTCATGTCTTCTTCTGTCGGTAACTAGGCGATCGATGGTATGTCGTTTTAGTGTGACCTGCCGGAACTTGCAGCTTGGGGCGGATGGGCAAGGGAAGTGACTGATAGAAGTAGATGCTACGAGAGAGGTCCTGGTGATATTTTTCTTCACCACCGGAGTCATCCTTCTCAGCATGAGCTGTCGTCAACCACCGTTCGCCTGAACCAAAACGACTCGCAGATCTGAGTGAAAGTAGCATTCTTTACTTTGTCACTCATTATAGACAGCCGGGTTGTGATTTTCTTCTGCTGGTCGCGACCAGAAGTCCCATGACAAGGTAAGCTGGCTTTGATGAGGTTCTTGGAGATGCGATCGATCAAGCCATCTTACCAAGGGTCTCTGTGTCCATGCGTGGTACGTATACATAGCGAGGAGTCGACTCGCAAAGACGACAACAACTTGACCGTGAACATCCAGGCTCAGCCAAAGCTCCACATGGCTGCAAAGGTGTAGGTATAAAACTACTATCTGTTAGCAACATGACTTACCCAAAACCCAATTAAGCTTACAATGTATGGTTATAACCAAGGGCTGAGCACATAGCGTCTTTCCTCGTTTGCTTATATACGAGATCGTTGCCACCTGTCTCGCACGTCCGCCATGGACGGTTTGGGAGCGGAAAGAAAAGGTCGTGGTCATGCGGCAATACAAAATAGACAGTCCACCAAAATGCATATTGAGCATTCTGTCTTCCGCTCCACCCCCACCTGGTGAGAGAGTCCTTCAGTGTACTCGCGTCGTCGAGTTGATCAGCCGACCATCTCTTGCGGACGCGGCAATAACTTGGCTGGGTATACTTTGGACGAGTGCGAGTCGTTTGGCAGTTGCTTTCTTTTGTCCTGAAAGTAGTGAGCACGTTGCCAGAGTCTCGTTAAATAAGAAAAGTTTGCATACCAGAGAGGAGATTCGGGATGCACGAGATCCTACGGTGGGATATAGCCGGTCTGCTATACATAGACGCATACGTTGATCAAGACCGAGGAGCATACCAGGGCTGAGAGAGGGGTGTTACAAGAGATTGTGCTTGTGCGTATGTACGAAGAATAAGATAGAGTCAAGTATATACGAAGATGAAAGCGTTCGCTCCTCCTGGGCTTGCGGATGAACCCAACAGGAACGGACCTCTTGAGTTAGAGAAAAGAAGAGGACATGGAGAAAGCTCAAAAATATATAAATCCAGGTTGACGACTATGCGGTGTTCCCCGAGGCGGTGATGGTGTTTGTCTCTTTGATGGCGCGTTGAAGTTTGCACGCGCGGGTAAGTGCGGTGGCCGCTGCAGCTGCAACCCTCCTCATCATCGAAGCACCTGCCCGCCGAAGGCCAGGAACATTGCATGACCAGCCATCAAACATTTCGCGCTGCGCATCGTGACATTGCACATTTGGAAAACATCTTTGCGAAGACTTATTGCTCCTACCGCATCGCGCATTACTCATACGTTTCCGACTGTTGTACAGGATCTTTGGCATTGACGCCTCTCTTCTCAGATCGTGGTATCATCCCACAGTACGCGCCTCGCTATGCATGTAAAAAGGACAAACTTTTGGAAAAAAAATTCACCGCCCACCCACACCGCCTCATATGCAGCATCCACCACCCGTTGCGTACGTGCATGTTCAATACATGTCATCATCAATCTCTCCTTCAGCGTCGATGTCCTCCTCTCCTTCGGCGTCCACGTCAGCATCCGCCATCTCCACATCCTCACTTGGCATGTTGATTGCTGCGGGAGTGTGCGAGCCGCTTGCCGTCGGATCTGCAACGGGCTCTTGCCCAATTTGTGGGGTCGCAGAGCGGGAAGCGCGTCTAGGATCCGATTCGTGCTCCTCTGCATGAGACGGCTCAGAGTTGAGGGCGCGGTGCATGATACGGTACTGTTGTTTCGGGTTCTTGAGGATCTCGCGACTAGTACTCGTCTCCAGAGTGCCGACATCTTGAACACTCGCAGCGCCTTCTTCATCAACAGCAGTCGCGTCAGTGCCTACGGCCTTACGCGCTTGTAGTGTCGAGAGCCTCAAGTTGTAATCGACGCGCCATCGCTGCTTCTCGTGGTTCTTCGCCTTGCGCTTGACATGCTCGCCAAACCAGTCGCCTTCCGTGTCGCGCAGATGATCGCCAAATGCAGCCCAGAAGCCTGGCAGGGTAATGTAGCCGCCACCAATCGTCTTCTTGACTGCATTGACGGACTGGAGCCAGGCTAGAACATGTTCAATCTCGAAGAGCTCGGTGGTATGTTCAGGACAATGAGAGTGGATGTCGGCAGCCGTCGCGCCAGCCAAGAAAATCAAAGGTTGTAGCACCAAGTTCAAGACCCGGTACCACCATGGCCACGTCACGGATTGGCCATCGATACTACTCCAAATGGGTAATAGCGCGCCAGCATCGTTTTTGCCAGGAAGAGGCGGCTCAGGTAAGGCTGACCAAACCGCGGGTTCAACATCGTCCATGGATGACGGTGGCGTCGCCAACGGCTGTAGTGGGTTGCCGAACTTATAGCTTGCTGTCGGCACAACGTGAATATCCCAGAACAACCGAGCACGGTCAATCGCGCGGTGATTATAACCGCCTTCGCAGAAGCCCCACTTAGACAGTTTCGGAAGTGCGGCGTCGAAGTCGCTGTTGACAGGCGGTAGCTGAGGTACAAGCTTGACGATACCCTCGTTCACCATAGTCATAATAGCTGCAAAGGCACCGTCGTCTTCGCAACGCGACATGTTGTAGAACCCTGCATCCTCGTCGGCAAACGCAGCATCCATCTTTTTCTTGACTGCCACGGCGTTCATGAAGTCGTCGAGCTGGAACAGGCGTGTATACTTCTTCGCTAGAGCTTGCGTGAAGTTGTAGTTACGGCCGGGCAAGAGACGCTTGAGCTTGCGCATCCTGATATGCTGCTTGTCCACGAGATCACCTACGACGTTGACAAGTATAGTCTCGCCGAGATCCTTGAACTTCTCGTGAGCCAGATTTGCGTTGTAGAGTGCTTGTGGGGTAGCCGTGTTTGCACGGATCCATGACCGTGCCTTGAGAAGCTTGTCGTCGGAGGACCAGGTTGCCTTCCGCGATCGATGGAGAGGAGCGGTGAAAGACTGTTGCAGTTGAAGCATTGTCCTCGTCCGATCTGCAGTTGCAGCTTTGTACCACAATACCCGATCCATGATCTCGTAGTTTGACTCATCGACATCGAACTGCTGCAGTGCTTGCCTCAAGACGGGAAGAGGAAGATCGGGATAGGCACACTTCCGCATAGCCCATTGTATGAGGCCTGCCCAGTCGTGCGTCTCGGGATCCTCGATAGAAGCAACTTTGCCGGTCTCATATGCTTCCAAGTAAAGTGACTGGAATGTTGTGGTGAGCTCACGGATTTGCTCAGCCATGTGCACCTGCATCCAGCTCCAAAGCTTCTTGGCCTTGGCCATGTCGAAGAATCTGTCGCCAGTATGTACGTTCTTGAAAAGGCACCAATCAATTTGCCGGTCATTCCCAGATAGCGAAGACAACACAACGAAGGTGTAGAAAAGCTTCTTGAAGTCGTCCAGCGTGTCAGCAGCCCGAGCATACTGTCGTTCCTCTTTAAACCGGTTCAGACGTGTCCTCTTGCGCTCGCGCCATGTCTGCACTGCTCTCCCAGGTCTCGGTGCACGCTGAGGAGGTTGGTAGATTGGATCGTTCGGATCACCTGTCAGACCAGTAAGGCGTTCCAGCAGAGTGGGAGTAGGGCCTGGCCTGCCTCGCTGCCGTCCACCGAAGTTCCTTGTCCTTGGCTTCTTCCTGTTGGACGGTACAGCGTCGTCGTCATCTTCAGGCTCATCTTCTTCCTCCGAGCCGGACTGCGCTTCACCGTCTGTGCTGGAGTGAACAGTGGTTGCTACATCTGGCGCAGTCGTAGATGCTGCTAGGGAAATCCGAACCCTCTTCCTCGAGGACTGGTCGCGTGGAGCTGCAATCCGGACACGCTTCTTGCTCTTCTTCACATTAGCAGGTCCGTCTGTAGCCTGCTCACTAGAAGCCAAAGAAGCAACCTTGTCGGCTCCAGTGGAATCAGGTTCGTCCGCTGTCACCCCTCCAGTAGAATCCTCCACGACGGGCTGTTCCACGGGCGGTAGGTCGCGCTCACTGACAGCGTTGCCGGGCGCCTGTTGCGTGACCAGATCAGGCATTTCCTCATCGCTCTCATCGTCCTCAGGCGGCTCCTCATCGGACTGGTGCTCACGTTCCGGAACGGGTGCAACGATGGGACGCGTCCAAATGAGCGTTATCGGCCCGGACTTCGCGGCCGTGGTAGCAGCAACTTCATCATCCGCCATATCGTCGGAGTCTTCGTCGAAAGCTCCCATGTTGGCGGTATACAAAGGAGCCCGACGCAACTTCTTGCTCTTGTCGTTCAAACTAGCCAGTCGTGCCCGCTTCGTGCGCTGTGCGCCGCTGCCGTCCGCGAGCTGTTTAGAAGACGCTTGTTCTACTTGAGCGTTCTGAGCCTTGCGGGCTTTGGCTTCTAGCCTCTTCTGCTTCGACCACACGCTACGCTTTCGAAGCTTAGCTTCGGTAATCTGCCTCTCGAGTTCAGGATTCAATTGGTTGAGGATAATGCTCTCGTCCTTGGGAGCGGGCTCAATCGGTTGGTGCGACACGACCTCGCCAATCAGATCACGGATCTCCTTTGGGTAATACAGGAGTGATTTCTCTGACCTACGGGCATTGTAGTCTTTGACTTGGGAATATTGAGCCATGTTATGCGCCAACTTGAGGACTTCCGGGCTCCTTTCGTTCAGATGTGCCCATGTATACATCCTGCGAACGGCAGTCCCTGGCATGTTCTGGTGTTGCGAGGCAAAATTCCAATGTTTCAATCCGAACTTCGGGTCTACAGACATGTTCCTGAGCGTCTCGGTGATGGTGCTAGGAGAAGGCTTCGGGATGTTCGGGTGCCGCTCTTCCCAAAGCGTGAGAAACGGTCGTGGCATTTCACCGCCGCCTGGAAAAACACCGCCGCACATCTTGATGATCTCGAGAATGAGGTTCTGCCTCAACGTGCGTTGGGTTCCTGCAATGCCACCACGTTGTGCTTTCCTTGGTTTGGTGCCCGGGATAGTCGGTACTGGGGTCTCGACGATAGCGCTGTGAACCGCGTTGGGCGGAGGAGCACCAGAATTGGCCTCGGGAACGGGAGCTGGCGACGACTGGGCTACCGGACTTGGGCTGGCGGCATAAGGGCTCTGATACGGTGTCATACGGGCGCGCTCGGTTGCATTGATGGCGGCCCAGCCGCCCACCATACGAGGTGTTGGTACGACTGTCTGGGGCGGTTGTTTCCGTGTCGGCTTGGGAGAAACATCACTAGGCTCTTCAACATTGGCGGAGGCTGCAGTTATAGCCGTGACAACGTCGTCGCTTCTAATGACCATTGCGTCAGGTACAGACGATGTCGCTTCTTCTTTGTTGACCTCATTGCTGTCTTGTGACGGCTCGCTATCAGGTAGGACTGACTGTCTAGCAGAGATAGATGACTCCTCATGGATCAGAACATCCTTTTGCGTCTGCATTCCGATCGGTGACTGCGGTTGCATTGGAGAAGGTGACCGTGTTTGGGCTGGGGTCAAGTTTTGTGGGATGGTCTCCAGATGAGCGAGTGGCGCCTCAATATGCGGTTGAGTCGTTGCTCCATCTCGCTGGGTAACACTGGTCTGCACAGACTGGGGTGTTTGAGAACGTTCTGCTTGAATCGCGCCTTGCTCCTGCTCCGATTCTGTTATAAACCAGTCGAGATCGGCTAGATGCGGTAGCTTGAAGGTGGCCATCAGGGCCTTACGTGGTCGACCTCGCGCAACCTTCTGCTTCATATGAGGATTGAGAAACAGGCCCGGGGAGCATCGCTTGTCGTATTGATCAACCACACCCCGTGCTCGAGCGTCCAGTTTGGAGGCGTCGAGCGGAACGTATGTTTTCGTCAAAGGCCGGGCAATGTGTACTGTAGTTGACTGGCCCGAATGATCATCAGGACGGACAGGGGAAGCTGCGTTTCCGGGCGGACTTCCAACATCAGTGGGCGAGGGCGACATCGATGCCACAGTCCTTGATTCTGACCTCTGTGAAACTGTAGTTTTGGTGAGGCGTCTCTTCGACGTTCTTGGGGTAGCGACCACGTCCTTCGCCTTCCGCTTTCCGGTAACGGGCTCGGGCGAGACATGACCAGTCCCTGGCTCCGTGAGAGTAGGTCCAGGCACATAGTCAGCCTCAGGGTTCTCCATAGAGACGTCGATATCTTTGTCCCTGCAGGGTGAGGCTTGCTTTTTGGTGGATCCTGCGCCCTCTTCCTTCTTTCTCCTCGCCCTGTCCTTCATCTCGGCGTCCCAAATAGCAATGATCTTCGAGTTTTCCAAAGGAATGCCGTCTTTGCGCTCCTGACGTAGACCATCAATGATATCGTCTGGTATCCGACCCTGACACGACCAGCCCATAGCTATCCTTTGCTTGTTGCTGAGGACTGTAGGCTCGGTTGCCGACTTCGTCGTCCGTTTCTTCACCTTCTTCACCACCACAGGCAAACCGCGTTCCTCTCGAATCGCGTTCTCCACGCCCATTGGCATGCGCCCTTTTGGTGCTATACCCTTCGCTATCCGCTCTTCTGCTGTCATTAACGGCTGAGCTAGTGGACGTTTTGCCGAACCGTGCTCAATGCTGTCGGGTATTGCTGACGGATCACCGGTCTTTTCGCGATGAGCAAGAATTTGGTTTTGAACATGTCTGCTCAGGCGAGCATGGCGATGCAGTCCCAGCTTGATCTTCTGTTCGGGAGTGAGCGAGATGGTTGAAGACGTCTTAGAAGCTTTAGCAGCCTTTGGTGCCCTGGCGGGCTTGACTTTGACGGCTTTCTGTTTCTTGGACCGACCTGCTGTATCCGATGTTGTAGGTTTCAGCATTGAACTCGAGTGCTTCTGATAGCCGATCTGCTCTGCGACACCGTTATCCCAACGCGGGCCGTTCTTGCGAGGTTTCACAATGGCCAGACCAGCTTCAGATAGTGTTGCTGCACCAGTCTTTCGAACTAAGTCTTTGGCGCTGACAGCTGGGAAACCCCACGCGTTGAGTGACACCTCGCTCGCAGAGCTCTTCGCAGATTTTCCTGGCACCGAAACACCTTCCCAGACAGCGATCTCGTCATCGACGGCTTTCTGGAAATTCTCGTACGTGCGATAGAGGTAGTGAACGAACTTCTTGGCTTTGGTATTACCAGCATCTCGTATGACAGCCAAATGCCGTAGATGGAAAGGCTGTGTCTTCTCCCAGTCATTGGTCACACGGGTGAAATACGATTCAATGGGCCGTCTCCAAAAGGGCCCGACAATCCGGTTGCGTAAAACCTCAGCGTCCCAACCCTGCGCACCAGCCAGTGCAGCAGCATTGAAGATCATGTTCGGAAGAAAGCGGTCAGGCGTCCATTGCGGGGGAATGCTGACAGCTTGATCAGGAGCAGGCTGAGCATTAGCTCGGTCGCTGACATTGGCATCTGGATCGTCTGGCATGTCGTCATTGAGATCGTTCAACAACGAGTCGCCATCGACATCCTCATCGCGTAGCTCGCCCTTCGCATCCGTCGTGATAGGAGCTGTTCGACGGAAGCCAAGGTTCCTGACGTCTTCGTCCTGTGGCGCGCGCATGACCTGAATGCATGTGATCCAAGCGTCGGCAGACTTCTTCTTACGAACTCTACGTCGCTTGATCATTCCTGTTTGATCCAGTCGGATAATTGCACCCTGGGTGGCGCGCTTGTTCCAGGATGACATCGGGACACCCTAGTAATGTTAGAACACGACACATGATTATAAAGGCCGTACACTTACCAGCTTCTCCCTAATAGATCGCGTGGGAACGATGCCACCTTGGCCAACTTTGTTGTACAGGAGTTGAGCAAAGTTCCGGACCACAAACGTACCGTCCTCCTGATACACGTCCTCAACGGCACTAGACTCGATGAAGGTGTTCTGGGAGACGAATTTGTTGTGAATACAGAGGCTGGTGCGCATCTTGTTGGATTGTACAGAAATCTTGCTGATGTAGTTCTTGCGAGCTAACTCATCCGTCCTATGCGGAACAGACCTCTTATCCTGGCCACTGACGTTGATCAGTTCGGGCTGTGTGATGCCTGCCGATCCGCGGGCAGCAATGAGAGAGAGCAAGACAAATTCCATGGCGGGGACCTTCTTCAAGTCGATACCGTGGCCTGTCAACGCCTGCCATACCCTGCTCTGACTCGCATACAAACGAGGGGCAGTGATGTCAGGGCTGGGATCGTCGAAGACTGCTGTGGTACGATGCGGTCCATCTGGCAGGTTACGTCGCGGTCGTGACAGATTTGGATGGGTGGGAGTTTCGGGCGACCGAGTGGAGGGGTCTTGCGGGTCATGTTGATCTCCGAGGATGTGTTGGCGCAGAGAGTCCCGCAAAGCAAAGAGAGATTTGGAAGGCTGCTCTACTGCTTTGATGGGATTATCGGAAGTTTGAAGTGAACCTGTTGCGGGTGTCTCGCCGATGGTACCAGTCTCGTGAAGCTCGGCCGCCTCGAACTCTGAGAGAGTGTATTGACGAACTTCCTGTTGGTAGACAATGCGGATATCAGGATGATCAGTGAGCCATTGCCACAGACGCTCATAGAACGTGCGGCCAAGTCCAGCCGAAGGAAGACGGCTGTCTCCATCATCAGACTTGGGTCCGCCGTTATCGACGCCTTGTTTGTAGAAGGTCTCAACGAAGTGACGGAAGTCGGCGCTAGTAGCACCTATGACATGTCAGTAAGTGAGACGATAGAGTGAATGACAAAAAGGCTAAAGCAAAGGGAAACTAGCGATCAAGGTGAAGCGAACGCGACACTCCGCCTTCCAAACAGTCTGGCGTTGTAGCTCATGGAGGAATAGAGGTATCGAGTCGCTCAGACGGAGGCCAGTGCGCGAGGAAGCAACGACTACACGCGCAACGAGTCATGCATACCTTGAATGCCGCGAAGTGCAATTTCTGACAGCAGAAATTCCAACAGCTTGTCAAAACCTGACGCCATGTTGCTACCACCCGCCCCCTTTCAACTCCGGCAGTGTGATTGAGATTGCGATGACACGCGCTTAATGCATGTCAAAAGTGGCGATGCGGCGATTCGAACGCGCACTGCGGGAAGATACTGGGTGAGATCGCGCTGTGAGTGGCTGCCGCTGTTGTGGATCACTTCTGGGCGCAATAGTCGGTGTATCGAAAATACCAAAAATTCCCGGCGGGCGCTTGGAGTAGTATGCAGAAGTTGTCGATGTCGAGTTTCGAACGCGTGCAAAAGTTGTCGAATCGGTAGATACTTTGGCTGCGTTTAGGTGGGGTTGGGAGCTGCAGAAAAGTGACTAAGAGAGGAAGAAATCTGCCCCGCGTCGCGCCTTGGCGGCTTGGTCCGCGCTCGCGCTAATCGAATAGGCAGGCACGCAGGCAAGTGCACTCACTTATCTGATAGTCGCCATCCCGTCCTCCAGAGGAAGCCGCTGCTCTTTCAGGCGCACATACTGGTGCTACTCAAGATTTGGAAGCATTTCCGCACAAACCCTAGGCAAATCAATACACATGTTCAGGGCCGACCTTAGTAAAAGATGATCTTTTGCAAGCACTAATAGCACTCCGACATGTCTTTCATCTCTCCCTTCGGTACATCAGCATCAAAACCTGGCCATGGACTCATAATCCTCGAAATTCTTCCTCCGGATACGCCTGTCCTTCGAACCGTGTCATATCAATACCCACTCAAGCTAGTCGCCCCAGATCCCCTAGCACCACCCAATTATGGCAGAGGAGCAGAGGACGCGACAGCAGCAGTCACCCCCTGTCTCATTCATACAGTGTTTCTGTTGACCTATGGTGGAGGCATCGTAGCTGGAGACAGCATAGACCTGGAAGTCAGACTAGACAGCGATACACGGCTGATACTGTTGACGCAAGGGTCGACCAAGATCTTCAAGACCCCTACTCCAGAGCTAGTCTCACGACAACATATGAACATACATCTCAAGAACAATTCCGCCTTAGTCTATCTCCCCGATCCAGTGCAGCCTTTTGCCAACACGGCCTTTTCCCAGTCCCAGATCTATCACTTGGAGAAAGAGCAAGGTAATCTGTGTGTCTGCGACTGGGTCACGAGCGGCCGTTCCGCACGGGGAGAGAATTGGGACATCTACGGATACAAGAGCCGCAACGAGGTCTGGACCGTAGACGATGCGGGCAAAAGGAGACTGCTTCTACGGGACAACCTCATTCTAGACAAGCATGGCAAGACGGGGCTGCAACTTTCATCACGTATGGATAGCTATTCTGTCTTCGGCACCTTGATCGTTCGCGGCCCCATCTTTTCGTCACTGTCAAAGTTCTTCTTGGATGAGTTCGAGGCACTACCGCGTATTGGTGGGAGGAACTGGGGCGACGCGGTGCAGCCAGAGCTTCAAGCGCATGAGCAGAGGCGGTATGAGAGGCAGCAGAGAGAAAAGGCGGATGGGCTGATATGGAGTGCTGCGAACGTGAGAGGCTTTGTCCTAGTCAAGTTCGCCAGCAGGGAAGTTGAAGGCTCGAGGAACTGGCTGAGAGACATGATCAAGGAGGAAGGGTCGTTGTTGAATGCATTTGGGGAAAGGGCAATTTTGTGTTTGAAGTGAAGCTAGAATTCGAAGATACCCGAGACCACGTAGATGAACGGAAAAGCAGATCTGGTTGGATGTCGTGTCTCGATGTTGTTCGTCGAGCGACTCGCAGCCCCACGCGGCGTGTTGAAGGCCCAAGCACCCGGCGTCCCAAAAGTCGATGGGTGACGTGCATAGCCGCACCTGAACGCTCGTCCAGCCGCGCACCCACGTCCCTACCTGACCCTATGCCCTACCACCGACCTGTCGTGGTCTCTTTGTCGTCAATATGAGCGGCAGGCTCGTCGCGGGCCGCCTTTCCACCATCGCACGCCGCTCACCGCTGCTCACTCCACGCTTCTACACGACGCACTCGCTGCCCGCCGGTGGCCTCCTCCGCAACCAGGCCGGCCTACGCCTGGTGAAGCGACGACCATGGCCGCTGGGTAGCTACTCGCTGCACAACATCCCCGCTACACGCTCCATCTCCTTTGCGCGCGTTATACCGAAGCTGGTCGGCAAGTTTGCGACTGTAGGCGCCGCTGCCGGAGGGGCTGTCGTTGCAGGCGTCTCATATATCCAGTACCAAGCTGGCCGTATGTATATACATTCTACTATATCAACCCAAGCTAACACCAAACAGAGGCGGGAACATTCGCACTCGACCTCTTCCACCGAACCAAAGACGGCGCGACCGAATTTGCGGGCGGCGCACTCAGCACGGCAAATGGCTTCTTCGACCAGCTAGAAAAGGGCTTCAAGTCGACCAAGGACGAATTCGAGGGCGTACAATACCCGGAATGGCTACAGCGCCTACTCGCCAAGGACGAATCTGGTGGTGGTGGCAGTAACGGTGGCGGCAGGGGCCCCGAAGAACCCAAGCAGAGCGGTGCTGGATCTGCTGCTGCCGGTGCATCAACAGCGGCAGCGTTCGGATATGCCCAGGAAGACGACGAGGACAGGCCGCAGGCGGAGAAGATCGCACGAGACGAGCAGATGATGATGCTCACCAAGAAGATGATTGAGATACGCGGGCTTCTGCAGACTGTTGGACAATCCGACTCGCTCACATTGCCCTCCATTGTTGTCATCGGCTCGCAATCGTCCGGAAAGAGTTCGGTCTTGGAAGCCATCGTAGGCCATGAGTTCCTGCCGAAAGGACACAACATGGTTACGCGACGACCCATTGAGCTCACACTCGTCAACACACCAGATGCGCACGCAGAGTACTGCGAATTCCCAGCTCTCGGCCTGGGAAAGGTCACAGATTTCAGTCAGGTGCAGAAGACGTTGACAGACCTGAACCTGGCTGTGCCAGCGAGCGATTGCGTCTCCGATGACCCTATCCAACTGCGCATCTACTCGCCAAACGTCCCCGATCTCTCCCTGATAGACCTGCCCGGCTACATCCAGGTCGTTGGCCGAGACCAGCCCCCGCAGCTGAAGGAAAAGATTTCGCAGCTTTGCGAGAAATACATCAAGGCACCCAATGTCATCCTCGCCATCTCCGCCGCCGACGTGGATCTGGCCAACAGCACCGCGCTGCGAGCGTCCCGACGTATGGACCCTCGAGGCGAGAGGACTATTGGTGTCATTACAAAGATGGACCTTGTGGATGCCGAACGCGGTGCCAGCCTTCTCAGCGACCAGAAGTATGCTCTGCGTCTGGGATACGTCGGTGTTGTGTGCCGGGTACCACCCGGTGCTGGTGGCTCGAAGCTCTTTAGCCGCGGCAACGGCAACATCACCAATGCGATTACAAAGAACGAAAAGGCGTACTTCTCTTCGCATCCTGAGTTTTCAGAAGGATCAGAGCTCGCCGTCGGAACGCAGAACCTCAAGAAGAAGCTCATGCATGTGCTCGAGCAGACAATGGCCGGCAGCCTTAAGACGACAAGCGAGGCTATCCAAAGGGAGCTTGAAGATGCCCGATACGAATACAAGGTCCAATACAACGAGCGACCTATCAGCGCAGAGTCATACCTTGCGGAATCATTAGATGGTTTCAAGCACTCCTTCCGTGGCTTTACCGAGCAGTTCGGTCGCCAACAAGTTCGTGACTTACTCAAGCACGAGCTCGACCAGCAGGTACTCAATCTGCTTGCACAGCGCTACTGGAACAGACCTTTCGATGACCTCAGTGTTCCCTTCCCTGAGACCGACCCTCTTACGAACCTTGCCAAAGCTGATATCGACGGCGAAGATCAAATATGGCAGATCAAGCTCGACAGCTCCAGTGCTGCACTTACGAAACTGGGTGTCGGACGTCTAGCTACCAACGTTGTCGCAAGTGCGCTCCAAGCACACATCGACCGCCTCATCACCAACTCTCGCTTCGCCGCCCACCCCTTCGCCCGACAAGCCATTACCGACGCTTCCACCTCCATCCTCAAAGACCTTTCCTACGACATCTCCGATGAGTTGGAGATCTGCATCAAGCCCTACAAATACCGCATCGAAGTCGAGGACAACGAATGGGCAAAGGGTCGGGAAAATGTCACAGCTGTGCTCAAGGACGAGCTGAAGGTCGTCGAGGCTGCCGTAAAGCAGCTTGAAGAACAAGTTGGTGGCCGTAAGCGAGTCAGGGACGTAATGTCTTTCATTGACCGCGTACGAAGCGGACAAGTTGTTCTTGAAGGTGACGGAGTTGGTGGTGCTGGCGGGTTCAGCTCTGCCCTCCTTGCTAAGGGTAAGTCTACCTCTCTTATCACCCGAACTCAGTACTAACAACATTACAGGCCGGGAAGCAGTCTTCCTCCGCGACCGTATCGACGTGCTCAAACTACGCCTGCTCGCCATCAAGAGCAAGCAATGCGCCAGCAAGAAGAACAAATACCACTGCCCAGAAGTTTTCCTCGACGCTGTCGCAGACAAGCTTACAACGACTGCCGATCTCTTCCTTGACGCTGAGCTGCTAAGCAAGTTCTACTACATCGTAAGCCACTACCCGTATCCTTACTCACACAACTTTCACTAACACCTTCTAGTTCCCACGTGAACTCGACGCCCGCCTAGGCCGCGGTCTCTCCCAAGAAGAAATCGACCGCTTCGCCAAGGAAGACCCTAAGATCAAACGCCACCTCGATGTCGTGCGTCGCAAGGATCTTCTCGAACACGTACTCAAGGAGATGGAGGGTCTGCGCCAACTCGAGCAAAGAGAGAAGCGCATGATGGGCCGTCGGGACGATAGGGATGAGCGGAGGAAGAAGGGCTGGAGTATGTTCTAGATGTAGGAATGACTGGATGACGACGGCCTTCGTGTTGGGTATAGACTGTATGGCGCTGTTGGCGTTTCGTGAAGCGGAAAAGAAGCTTCTTTGTTGATGTTGATGATGACTTCGCTGCTCCCTTATTGGTCTTATTGGATTGAGATTATGTATATATGACTTTCTGATCACACTGTTCGCGTTCATCCAGGTCTCTACTTGATGCCTAACAGCCGCTATGGAAGGCGTGTTGCATGAAGATGATGTCATGTAAGTATGAGAAAGATGGTTGATTGTAATCTCATCTATCGGGTATCTTCAACTAATGCCTTCAGGAACTATGATGCTAGGTCCCCCACAAGAACAAACTCCTTTAGAACGCCATACATGCCACGTAAAATCGTATCTTCATCTTTCCTCCCCTCTTCTTAAGGGTCGGTGGTCTCGATCAACCGATCAAACCCCAGTGTCTCTTAACCCCCCAATCCAACCTCGTCATACCCTGCAAATCATCTCCGTTCAAGTATCCCACACCCTCCTCCACCAGCATCTTCCACACCCTGTTCCTCAATCCAATAGGAAACTTGGGCGCACTCCAGTAGCGCGACTTCAACCCTCTCTCCTTCGCGCTCTGTATCTGGGCGCGGATTTTGAGGCGTTGAGCTTCAGTGATGCGACCGAACCAAAGTGTGCCGATTGAGTGGCCAAAGTTGACGGATGCGTAGTACGAGTTTGTGCTGTCGAAGTGGGAGGTGGGTGTTGTGCCGACTGTGCCTTGACCGCCGCGGGTGGTGACTGAACCTTCATCGAGCTTGTCCAAGGGAGCGTCGAAGAAGATGTCGCGGTAGGTTGAGTTTGCGGTGATGAGATCGAAGGGGGCGTTGCCAGTTGCGACGACGGTGATTGCCCCTTCGATGGTGGTGTTGCCGTTGAAGTAGGTAAGGTAGCCCTTTTCGCGGAGTGCATTGAGTTGTTGGGATACTACGGGGAAGATATCGTGACCGTTGTTCTTGAAGTCGACTAGTAGGACCAGAGTCTGCGCAGGCTCGGTGTCGAAGATGCCGTTCTTGACATTGGATGATGTCGCAAATTCTCCGAGCTCGTTCTTGTGGTCTAGCATCTTGACCAATGGGTCGACGTACATGGATGTGAAGGTGCCATCTTGCGTCAGGGCGTTGGTGCTGTGACCAACATACAGCTCTTCGTCAAAGAGCCAAACATCTGCTTCGACGCCTGTGCAACCCCAGCGTAGGGCGTCGTAAAGTGGTACTCGGCGCCAGTAATCGTTGTGCGAGTGGCAAGGGACCGGAGTTACGTCGCGTGTTATATCCAATAGCTGCGTCTTGTCTAACACACTCGAGTCGAACGACGAGACTACATAGCCATCCAGAAAGGTAGGCACATAGCCCAGGAACACATTGACGATGTGAAGAACACCACTAATAGAGTCAGTATACCTATTATTATTTCTCCAGATCATGACAGGATGACAGCTGCATGTAGGGCAGGGAACTGTCGAATGAGAGGGTTGCCGCCGGAACGCGCGGAAGCTAAGGTCTGACAGGCACTTACAAGAAGATGAATACCAGCAGTGGTATTATAACACAGGCTTTAGCTGCATATTTCCTCTTCACTCGATACTTCTTCGACTGCGTCTTTTCATCCGGTAGCCTCACACGTCCACAGTCCTCGTCGACCCGCAACTTTGCATTCCGTCTTCGAATGCTCATCCTCAGCCGGTGCCAGAACCCAGGTCGCGATACTATCTCCTCCTCGTCCGAAGCAAAGATGGAGCCGTTGCCATCTTCTAGCTCGCGCAAGGAAACATGAGGTGCTTTTGCATCGAAAGAAGATTCCGAGTCGGAAGAGATGCGTAGAAGAGGTTGGGTGGAGGGGGTTTCGGTAGCCATCTTCAGGCACGAGCCAATCGCAGGCAAGGATCTGGCACGACTAACTTGCTGGACCCTGAGAGGCGGGGCAAGCGACATCGATATGTGCAGCGCACCTGTTCAAAGATGAAGGATGCGATGAAAGAATTGAGATGTTAAAGGTCGTCTTTGCTCGCCCGGGCGAGTTTGCACCTCAGAACCAAGGCGTTCGCTGGCTAAACACACCTTCCTCTTCGACGGTCGCTCCAAAACGCCACGAGCTTTGTACCGGTGATCCAGACTGGCTATTGTCCCGTCCTTGGGTTCGGAGGAGGCTAGACTGGCGCGATGCACCTCCGCGGTTCAGTGCAGGATCCAGAAAGTCGCGCAAAACGCAGGGTCCAGTTCCTTGATAGAGCCTCTCAAGATTCTGGGTGTCGATGGATTGAAGGCAAAGGACTTGGAGTTGTCAAGAGTAATCTGGGTCGGAGGCTACTTATTGCGAGACAGAGTGCGATCGGCCAGCCCACCCGTGAAACGAATTCAACCCACGAAGATAAAGTGCGGGCTATCAGCATGCAAGCCCTCGAGACAGCCGCAGCGCCCAGCAGCGTTCGAGAACTGGGGCACGGCCTGGAGAGCGAGTTCGGGCACGCAACACGGCTGGCGATGGTGATTGGTTGCGAGTGAGAGGATGACCGACACTCAACGGCAGATGCTAACGACTCGGTCTGGTGAAAGTCGGAGCAGATGATCAGAAAGGTTGTGCTTTGGACGGGCACGTTGCTGAGCTTGCGCACTCAGTGGTTTATTTGAATGCGGCGGTGGACTGGTAGCGATAGACGACGCATCCACGTTGCACCTGCCCGGACGCGTAGTGGTGATGGCTTCGGTCCGAAACTGTCACAATGGGGCATCATTTTTGCCTTGATTGCGAAACAATGCATTTAGTCTCGATAGCGTCGTGTTCCCAGGATTGACGGGTTGCATGCTGCGTGTCTCTCGCTGAGCTAATTGAACACGGCGACACGACTGCCGTGATTGGTCCCAGCGTACGTTGTAGGTTTTCGGTCGTTCTGTTCTGGGCCTGCGCCACACTTGAAAGCTTGCAGATGAGGCGGTAAGCCGGAAGTTCTAAGCATCGCAAGCACCGCCTCGGCAGGCCGTGTATGTTTTCTCCATGTCTTGTAGCACCTCCGCAAGTGAATGTGGCGGGGTGAAGCCGAGCGACACGTGCGGGTAGTGCCAAGATATCCGATCCCCACTTGCCCGATAATCCCTGTCGCGACTCCGTAACTTTTTGCGACAGCCATCGACTGATTACCGTCGGGACTCGGTATCGAATAGACAGCCAGCCAATACCCAATATGCCTCACAAACACAGACGCGTGGAGGAGGATGATACCCAGTACGTCATTTCGTATTTTCGCAAGCCTAATCACTTAGAGACCGTGATCTGACCCGTCGCCAACAGGTTCAACCTTCCGCCCAACGTCCACGCCGCTCCCCTCGCCGTCGGCAAGGCGCGCACCTTCAGCACAGCTACCAAAGGCAAAAAGCGCAAAGTAAACCAAGTCGAAGGTTATGGCGCAGACGACACCCCCAAGGCCTTCCAGCGGCTCATGGCTTTCTCCCAGGGCGGACCAAAGAAGCGCTCAGGGCTCGACGACGGCATGCTGAAAACCAAGAAGCAGAAGAAGCAAGCCGCAGCTGAGGCAGTGGAGAAGGATGATGCAAACAACAAGAGCGAAGAGCAGGTGCAACCAACTACCGCGCTGAAGATACAACCTGGAGAGTCGATGCACGAGTTCCGCGCGCGAGTTGACGCAGCGTTGCCAATGTCGGGTATCACCAAGTCCGGCAAAAAGGTTGCAGGTGTCAGCGATCACAGAGTCACCAAGCACGAACGGCATCTCAAACGTCTACAAAAGGGATGGAGGGAAGAAGAAGCGCGGATACGAGAGAAGGAGATGGAGGCAGCGGAACTGGCCGAAGAGGAACAAGACGAGCTGGATGCCATGTGGGAAGACAAGACAGCCGATCTCGACACTACACGAACGGTCAACGGCAAGAAGAAGAAGGCGAAGAAGAGCAAACGCAGGAAGCTGGCGGGCGAGATAGACAATGGTAGCGAAGACGAGTGGGAAGCTCTCAAGAAGAAGAGAGAGGAACGGAAGGGCTTGCACGACATAGTTCATGCACCGCCAACTTTCGACAAGGTGCCGAGGGAGATCTTCAAGGTCAAGAACGGTGCAGGCGCCAAAGTCGGAAATGTCCCCAAGCTGGCTGGTAGCTTGAGGAAACGGGAGGAGTTGGGCGAGGAGCGTCAGAAGATGATTGACAAGTACCGTGAGATGATGGCTGCGAAGAGAGGGACGCAGGAATGATGTGTTGGTTTTGGTCGATCATGAGATACCCCAGATACATCTAAGTCACGCAATGCTGTTAGTACCACACATGGTTCATTGAAGCATCGCAACTAGTCGCCACCTCAATTAGCAACATGCTGCTTTTCTATGAGATCTAAGGACAACTGGGAAGAATAAGCTTGTGTCATTGTCGCACCGCGCGTCGGCTCGTGGTAAAGGCATTCAGCTGTGGTCTGGGTGTCCAGCTTCTACCCCGGCAATACAGATAAACGTTGTCAATGGCACTTCTGTGAAAGCAAGACTTCGCTGTTACCACATTGAGCAGGTACAGATATCCGTTGAAGACAGCAAAGTCCTGAGAGCAACACATCGCTGTTCCCGCAATAGGAAGGTTTAGAGAGCCTTGGCACTGTCGATCGCTGCTGGAATAAGAGGGCAGGCCTGCCAGATGGCCTTGGCAAAATGGCGCACGCATACTGCCTCTTGGGGTAACTTTGGAAGTCCGTTGAAGACGGCATTTCTTGAGAGCAAAAGGTCGCTTTGCCAAGCTTTGTCACGTGGCGGAGCATCCCGACTGGGTAGGAGGCGAAACAGGCGTGGATTGTAGCACTTTCGCAAAAGCAAAACATCGCGAAGCCAAGACTTGTGGGTCGGTGAAAAGTTGGACGGCACCTGGGCATGTGAGAGAGGGGTTTCACGCTACACGACTGACAGTAGAGCTTGATCCCTGATTTTGAGGTTAGGACGGATTTGGTGCAAGCTCATGTCATTGAACGAGAGAGTGTTCCAGTTCTATTCGAAATACAAATCAATCAAAACGCGCCTCTAAATATTCCCTGTGTGATGTCTTATCATTGAAGCTTTTGAGGTCTGCTTCCGAGCTTCACCAATGCCACGTTCTTGAAAGGACGACGCCCGACCTTCAACAACGCTTGTTCTTGGTGGGGTGCGTGCAATATATGAACATCCACCATGATAATCTACGACGGTAATTCCAAGGTGACGCTTGTGGTTGAGATGCAAGTACATCCATCCGAAGCAGCAGTGCCGACTTTGAAAGCTTCCATGAACGCCACAGGGTGATGTGATGAGGGCGCCGCGATGAAGCGATCCATGGGGTGCATATCTTCAAGTGCGTCACGCACGACTTTGAGTTGAAGTATTGAGTGATGGTACGGGCATGGTGGTGCAGAGGAGCGGCTCAGTGTTGTTTGTGCTAGGTAGTTTAGTATATGTGCGTGTCCGGCTGTTGGGAGCGAACATACCATTATTGGGCGAGATTGCAACTGGGCCCGACCTGCTAGACTTGGCCAAGCGCCGTGGAGCCCGACTCATGGTTCGTGATGTGTGTTGTGATGATGTATTGGCTTAGCCAATACTCCGAATGCGTTTTGTTGACAAGGTATGATTGTAGTCAGGAGAACAACGAGTTGTATGCGACTGGGGCGTGTGTCATCTGAAGGGCGGAAGTGGCATTTGGACAGCGTCCGACAGACCAGCTTTTGATATACATGAGAGCCAGCAAGGACGTGGGGTGGCAAAATGACCATCGGTAACACAGATGTGGGTTGAGAGGGAATGGATGCAAGCCCCAGTGAGCCTTGTAGGAAGGATGAACAAGCCACTGTTCAGACAGTGCCCCTTGGCCGCAGTGAAGATTGATAACGAAGGTCTCACGGCGAGCGGGTTGAGGAATGCTGGATATCGGAAGCCAGATAGCCAGTGAGGGTCGAGTAAACGGGCGAAATGGCGTAAAACCATCAAGTGAGTAGTATGTTGCCGCGACGTCCTGTTGGCTACGTCGATAGACAGCTAGCCCTGAACGGCTTGGTTGGGTTGAGCGTCTGCTAGGTTTGGGATCGATGGGGCCACGGTCTGTGTGTTAGGGCATGGAAAGGCGGCCATACCAGCGTTTTCCATTTCGGGGGATGGGACGTCATGTAGAGACCGTGCTAGCCAACCATGTTTCCAATTTTGGCATCTCATCTATTCACGCTAAGGGTATGCACCTGCTACGGTAGTCGAGTAAGGCTCAATCGCTGGGTTGTTAAGTCTCACTCTTCCTGTCTCCAAGATGGCGTGGCCTGGCTGACGAGCTTTCAGCTAGATGCCCGGGTCTGCTTGGGCAGTGATGTTGAGGCACGGATGTGATATCAAGGCCCAGTTGTATGGTCAGGTACCAGCAGGATGGCTCATCCCGCGCGGGTCGTTGTCGCGTGGGCGAGGAAGTGAGCCCCGTGTTCCGTCTCACATGTTAACCTCGAGCAATCACAGACCAGTATCCTCGGTCTTGATCTTTGGAGTCGCATACTCTCAGCAGTTCTTGCAGTCGTGATCTTGCTACTGTCAGAGACAGATGAGAGTTTGGGTGAACTTGTCTCGCCTGTGACAAAATTGGCAACTCCAAATAGTGTGGAGAGAGGGAACAAAAGTCGACATTAGGCTTTGCCTTACCAGGGGCAGAAGCGAGACATTGCAGGTGATACGCAAAGGGATGCGGGCGTTTCTCAACAGGTTAGGCGGTGGCGTCTTTTAGTCTCCTGGTGGCTGCTCATGTGTGGCACGACAATAGCAACAAAATGACTATTATTGGTAGCCTCGGAGACCCACCACAGGACGCAATGGTTGCGATACGAGGAACGTTCCGCGATGGCGGTAGCGTTTTAGTCTCTACGGGGAGTGCCGTTGCTATATCTTGACAGTGCTGAAGCTGACTGGCAACGACCTTGGAAGTGTGGTAGAGCCATTGTCTGTTGGGCTAGAAGGCCATCAACAGAGGCTAACGGCGAGTCTATTGAAAGACTGTTGACGTGTGTGACCAATGGCGAAAGCACTCAGCATCCATGTTACGGTGTTTGTGCTCACTTCCGTTCTTCCTGCTGGTCAGGGCTCGCGTACGCACATAGAGAGTCCCGGGGGCCGTGTCTCCACAAACGGTAGCCGTCTGGAGAAGCCCACGGGTAGATACCCCACAATCATCGCGTGGGGTGACCGCAACTCGTCGCATCGCTGGCAACTCAATGCGCGTGCACATGCTGTAGCTGACGCGCAAGATCTTTGTTGTTTGTTTGGCCGCGTAAACGTAAAAGAAAGGGCGGGCGTGATGATAACGATAAAAGATATGACTGAAGCGAAGGAACCGGCGAGTGTACGACGAAGGGGCGGCCAAAACATGTGCAAAGGCTGACCGCAAGGTTTCAGCCCCAAATCCCTTTTCATGGTGTCAGCCTGGGATACTTTAGCCGGTATCTGCATCAATCGGGTAGGCACTAGAGAAGTTAGAGAAGGAACAGATGTCCGATAATAGAAAGATCCCGATGGCAGCTAGCTACGCCGCAAAGATGTTGGGTAGCGTTGGCGAGATAGAGGGCCAGCGGCGGCGACGGCGCGGACGTTGAGTGATCTCGCAATCATATCTTGTAAAAGGAGCATGAGGAGCCGATAGAGGGAAGTACACTGAGCAGACACCTGTCGGTGGTCGTGATGTAGGCGCTGGAAGTAGGTAATATGTAACAACCTTGGGCATCCACACACCCTCTATTTGCAAGCATTTTCAACAGAATGTTGTTCACTGGCCCGAAATGCGAGCTTGTCGAGAAGGATGGAAACGATGACATCGCAATGTGAGCGGCATGCATGCGGCGGGTGTCAATGGCTGATGACAGATCTGCGGCACGATGCACAGTACATCATCGACCATGTCGTCGCACCCAGAGCCTCAACAGCCGCGTCAAAGCATAGTTAGACGAAAGATTGAAATGCTCCCATGTGCGCATACGAGATGAGATGTAAGAGATTTGTTTGTCCATGTACCCTCAGATCTCCGTCGTTATCGATATCGTCATTAGTGTACCCGAAAGGGGCATGGATCAAGCGCGTCACTGCCATCGCCGCGGCTTTAACAGCAACAGCTCCGCAATCATCAGCTTCCGGGTCCTCCCCACGTCCGCCCAATGTCAGCCAATCCAGGTGCACTGAAACGGAAGCACTCGGGCAAGACGATCAAAGAGCTCTTTACCACACAATCCAAGCCAAAGCTCGCCTCCGCAGCGCCGCTCTCACCCACTAGCAAGCGCACACGACGTGACAGCTCTCCGATCCCCACCACCGAGATCGCCACACCGCCAGCGCCGATTACCAAGATGAGCACAGCAGAGATGTATCACTTCCCCAGCAAGAAGGCGGGACTATCGAGCAATGCCGACGTGGTAGACATCACGTCAAGCCCCGACAACAGCCCTGCCAAAGCCAACGGGCAACGGAATGGCATGCGCAAAGCAGCGCCCAACATGCACGCCAACAATGGTCCCAAGCGATTGGTGGTCAAGAACTTCAAGCCCACGAGGAAGGTGGACCCCAGGGTCTTCCTGGACCAAACATGGGCCAAGATCGAGAAGGCTCTGGACACCATCTTTCGGCAGGGGGATGTGGACTTTAGTCTGGAAGAACTATACAGAGGTGTAGAGAACGTATGTCGCCAAAATATGGCGAAAGACATCAAGGAACGCTTGATTGCGAAATGCAAGGACTACGTGGGCGGGAGTCTGAAGGCGAAGGTCAAGGAGAGTCTGGGAAGGCCAAACATTGACGTACTGCGGGCAACTCTGCAGGCGTGGGTAGTGTGGAACAGCCAAATGGTCAGTTATACCCATATACGTGCTCACGCTGTCATACTGACAAACTGAAGAAATACCTTGACTGGATCTTCTGTTATCTAGACCGCGCCTACCTACTCCCGCGACACGAGTCCCTCCGCGAAATCTCGATCAGCCTCTTCCGCTCCCTCATTTTTGAACACTCCAAATTGAACCCGCGCATTGTCGATGGTGCCTGCGATCTCGTCGCTAACGACCGGACGGGCGGTGACTTGGACAGCGAGATGTTCTCTAAGACGGTCAACATGTTCCACGACATGCAAGTCTACACACGCTCCTTTGAGCCGCGCTTGATGGAGATCAGTCAGGAATACGTTGCGAAGTGGGCAAACACAGAGAGTTCAGAAAAGTCACTACCCGAATACGTCCGCAGTTCGAAAGCACTCATGGATCGCGAGATGAAGAGGGTCGACATGTTCAGCCTCCCGAACACCACCAAACGAGAGCTCCTCACGTTGTTTGAGGACCACTTGATATCGAAGAAGGAGGTGCGACTGACCAATCAAGACGAGCTTGCGGATCTTCTCGAAACCAACGCCATTGAAGATCTTGAGCTACTGTACACATTGCTCGAGCGGAGGAAACTTGGCTCAAAGCTACGGCCAGGGTTCACAAAGTGGATCGAGGACGAAGGCACAGCTATAGTGTTTAATGACAAGGAGCAGGATAACATGGTGATACAACTGCTCACATTGAAGCGCCAATTAGACACATTGTGGAAGGCGTCTTTCCACCGAGATGAGGAGTTGGGTCACGGTTTGCGAGAATCTTTTGACAAGTTCATGAACAAGACAAAGAAAACGAGTGCAAGCTGGGGCACGGACAACTCGAAGACTGGCGAGATGATCGCCAAGTACGTGGACATGCTGCTGAGGGGAGGCGCAAAAGCGATACCAGCACAGCTTAGCCGCAAGGCAGACAAGCCCGCTGCTGTAGAAGTTGAAGAAGATAACGAAGAAGGTGTTTTCGATGAAGACACAGAAGTCAATAATCAGCTCGATCAGGTTCTCGATTTGTTCCGCTTCTTGCACGGCAAGGCTGTGTTTGAAGCTTTCTACAAGAAAGATCTGGCCAGACGATTGTTGATGGGCCGAAGTGCGAGTGCAGACGCTGAGAGGAGCATGCTGTCGAGACTGAAGATTGGTAAGTGTGTACCTATTTGCGACTTACTGAGATACTAACGTACTGCAGAATGTGGTGCCGGCTTCACCGCCAACCTCGAGCAGATGTTCCGCGATATCGAACTGTCACGAGAAGAGATGAGTTCGTACAAGAATATTAGTGAGGAACGCAACGAAAAGCTCAGCCTGGATCTCAACGTCAACGTCCTTTCTGCGTCAGCTTGGCCTACGTACCCCACAGTCCCCGTAATTCTACCTCCGCAGATCCAGTCTGCGATCAACAAGTTTGAAGCACACTACAAAGTCAAGCATTCTGGTCGCAAGCTGGAATTCAAGCACGCGCTCGCCCATTGCCAGATCAAAGCCAGGTTTCCCAAGGGACTCAAGGAGTTGGTGGTGTCTTCCTTCCAGGCTATCGTTCTCTTGCTCTTCAACGGCCGAGCGGATGATGAGCACATTGACTACGAGTACCTCAAACAAGCCACTGGACTACGTAAGTTGCGCGCTAGATCTACTCTATTCGCATCACTAACATCTGATAGCGCCGGCTGAGCTTAATCGCACTTTACAGTCCCTAGCCTGCGCAAAAGTCAGGCCATTGACCAAACACCCCAAAGGCCGAGAGATCAACGAAACCGACACCTTCACACTCAACGCGTCATTCACAGACCCCAAGTACCGTATCAAGGTCAACACCGTCCAGCTCAAGGAAACAGCAGCCGAGAACAAGGAGACCCACGAGCGTGTTGCTGCTGACCGCAACTACGAGACGCAAGCTGCCATTGTCAGGATTCTCAAGGCGAGGAAGAGAATCAGCCATGCGGAACTGGTCAGCGAGACCATCTCAGCGACGAGGAACAGAGGAACATTGGAGGTCAGCGGTATCAAGAGAAACATTGATCGCTTGATCGAGAAGGAATTCCTAGAAAGAGAAGATGACGGACTGTATGCTTATATTGCTTAGGCTATGCACATTGCCAGCTGGTTTGGATCTTAGCTCATGCTTTACATAGCCGCAGAAGGCAGCCTTACAGTGTACAACAATGATATTGCTATCGTGTTCTATCTCTTACGAAGATTGTATTATGTTCTACCTATCTTCGCCTTCGGTCAGTGAGTGCATGTTGGGCGAGCTGCTTATCATTAGTACCGAACAACGGTCAAGACCGCATCCGGCACTTTTCGCTCAGTAATCGACACCTCCGCCTAGCCGCCCGCATCGCTGCACTCGCTTCTACTACCATCCGCACTTACCGTCGTGGAGGTCGATCTCCTAGTCTACATGCCTCCTACACCCAATGCCCAGGCCCACCTTCCAAATCCAGCGCTAGTTGCCGCGTTTCCCTGTCGATCCCTAACCGCACTCAGCCTATCGAACACGCACATGTGCACCACCGCCAGATCTCCGGCGATAAGCAGCTTGAAACACATCATCTTAGTTCCGGGAGACAACCGGCGAATCGTTGTCCGTACCTTCCTGATCGGCGGAAGTCGCATGTCCTGGATGCATGGGGTGGTGCTGGGGATGTTGATGCTCCGGTTGTCTTGGTAGCGGGAATTCATGCGTGATGTTATTGTCGAGCGAATGGGAGGGGATAACGTAAGAGGGTGGTGGATGTATGAAAGGACCGAGGGTCTGCGCTTAGTATGGTGTTGTAGGTGCCACGCTTGGAGTGGTAGTCTGTGATAGGTTCCTCTACCCCAGCTTGAGAGGGCCTCTGCTGCATGGCTTCGCGGAGCAATTGTTCCTTCCGGAAAGGTGCTAAGGTCCTCTGCGTCCGGGTTTAATTGCTTTCGAGTATGATCTTCCACTTTAGGGTTGAGATGGTTCGGAGGCGACCGCTGGACTAAATGCTGGACTACACTGGGGTGATAGGTAGTAAGGCAGTATAAAGCTACTATGTAGCACCCTTTGTTTGAAAGACAGGTCTACCAGCCCCGCCGATCCCTCGTTACACAATTCCCGACAAGACACTCGCTCGTCGTCTCATTCTCTCCCAGCCGCCAACATGAAGTTCCTCACCAACATCCTCCTCTTCATCGCGCCTATTGCCCTCGCTCTCCCCACTTCAGTCTCCGAAGAGGCACCCGTTGAGATTGCTGCTGTCGAGTCTAGACAATCTTGCTACGTCAAGTGCGGCTCAACATGCTACACTTCATCCCAAGTCTCTGCTGCACGCAGTGCGGGTTACAAGCTCTACCAGGCCGGAGACGAAGCTGGTAGCTCGACCTACCCCCATCGGTATAACAACTATGAGGGCTTTGACTTTTTGGTTTCGGGCCCGTATGAAGAGTTCCCGCTGAGGACCTCGGGTGCTTACACTGGTGGTAAGTCCAATATGTGTTGATGAGAAAAAGGGCCAATTAGAGAATGCGTGCTGACTGAGGTGTTTAGGATCTCCGGGTGCTGATCGTGTCATCTTCAACACTGCTGGACAGCGTGCGGGAGAGATTACACACACTGGTGCCAGTGGCAACGCGTTTGTTGCTTGCTCCGGATGGTAAACTTGTTGTAAGGAATTGATCGTGAAGACCATCAGAGGGTCGTTGGCGGCATCTGAGGGTGAGCGGTTTGCACGGTCCCAGAATGCAGTGCATCGGCGAGTTGTAACGAGGGATCGATGTTGCGTCCCAAAGAACTTTTCATCCGCATACCAGTGTCGGACATGTTGGAGGCAATCATTCATGTATATACCTTTTTTGAAACGATTGAATGCATTTTCAAGCTTCTTGCTGCATCGTGATGAGTTCGACTTCGATATGTGGCGTGCTTTCACGTGGTAGCGCGTCCGGAAGGCACGCTATCTCGTGTTTGTACTAGTGAGTCGCTCAATCCGCAATCTTCCTATCGCGAACCTTCTGTCAGAACGCGTAGCATTCTTTCAACGAACTCATCTCATTCATTGTCGCTTTTATTTAGCGCCATGTCACGCGTCACCAGTGGAGAACACCTTGCGCGACAAGAGTTAGAGGAAGTCATTAAGACCTCGACTCACAAGCGCTTACAAACTGTCCTGCTCGAAATATGCAACGAGTCGCCAGAAGCTTTCAAGCTAGCACACGACAAGCTTTTTGTGAAGGAAGAAGCAGCAGGGCGGCCAGCCGTGTCGCTTCTTGATGGGCCGCTCGCAGAGAATTCCGCCTTCAAGTTACCAAGAGCTCAGAAGCGCGGTCGACGCTTCGACATTTGTGTGCAGTGTTATAAAGAGTTTGATATACTTAAGGAGGAAAGGTGCGAATGGCATCCAGGTAAGAAGATCCCGACCATCAAAGTCCATAAATGTATCACTCACATCTATACAAGGAGACTTGGAGGTGTTTGAAGATGAGGACTTTTGGGCCGATCATGATGAAAACTGCCACGGAGAGATCGATACCGAGGAAATGCGCGAGGAGTATCCTGAAGGTTTCGTCTGGAGTTGTTGCAAGGGGTACGGTGATGCTAAGGGCTGTAGAACAGATCCTCACGAACCACGCTCTGCGAAGAGAAGCAGGACTGAGAGTCCCAGTGGCGAGTCATCATCGGAACGCGATTCTGAATCAGAGTAGAGAGACACTTGTGTGTCTATTCCAGTAATATCTTTAGTAATAACGGTGTTCATCTTCGATGCCTTCACCGACAACCGTCCTAAGCTGTCCGAAACCAGCATTCGACCAGAGCGCACGTCCGGACATAGTATGGCTATGCGACGCGCATGATCACATCGAGCTATAATACACCATATAGCACCCTGTCAGAATTAAGCTATTGGATACGCGCGCTTACTGCGTCAAGGGTCCTGAGGTCCTGACTGTGTTACCGCCCAGCCAACAACATAAGATCAGCTCAGTGTCCATCATCACACTCCACCGGAGCCATCATGAGGTCTATAACATACTCTTAAGTATCACTTGATACGATGTCATCGCAACGAAACTTGACAAACTGCTCGCCAACCGCTGACAATGTGACCATGGCAGGAAAAAGGGCACGAAAACCAACACTATCTTACGTCCGATCAGTGAAGGCAACATTATATCTGAGAGGGAGAGACTATATATGTGAAAATATGTATAAAGTCTATGAAGAGGCACACTCAAACAGCTCACAACACATCTTCTCCCACTTCCATATCCACTACATTACAACTCTATCGAACCATCAAACCTTCCAGTCTAACACTTCAAGATGCATTTCCCCACCGCTATTACCACCTTGTCCGCTTTCGCTGTCATGAGCACCAGCGTTAGTGCCTTCCAGGCCGACTTCGACACCTGGGACGTCCGAGGCTGCATGGGCAGTGGTGAACCAGGACGCCTTAACCACTACCCCACGGTTAACAAGGACGTATGCGGTGACCTACCCAATGCTGCGAGCATCAGAGTCAACTACTTAGAGGGCAACTGCCAAGGTAAGTCTACGGCCCTCAGCATTCTTGGACTTGCGATCGTGGCGCTAACGATGGATGTGTAGTGAACCTCTACTCTGGACCGATGTGCAGTGGTGACTTTACTGTGTACAAGAAAGAGCCCAACTACAATCAGTCATGCAAGAATGTTGATGGCAAAGTGAGCTACAAGGTTACTTGCTAGATTGCCGCGTTTGTTGGACAGTGAGGACAAGTGGTGAATGAGGCGCCTCGTAGACGGAGCTGGCAACGGCGTGGATATTTGGACAGTCATTACCGTTCCTTCTTCTTTTCAGATCTATCTCACTCCGCTCTTTGTAGATCTGTCTCTGTACGTCTGGCTGTCTGTTCAACACGAGATGGAAGCGTACTTAGAACAATCGAACCTTTTAACCCAACTGTACTTGACTGGCCATGTGATGATTCGCGGTAGGAAATGTGTGAATTCGAGGAATGCGCTGCGGTGCTATCCCAATTGATGGAGCCTGCCATACACTCACGCAGTCTTCCTCCACGCGTCAGCCAACAGTGCCCCGCCAGCAACCATACCACAAGCACCAACACCCCAATCACTTAACAAACCCTGCTCTATTGACCAGTGAACAGTCATAGGCGCATATGCCAGATTAGACGCAAGATCCTTCCACCAAAGCCAGTTTTCCACTTTCCTAGCCTTAATCCGCTCTTCCCTCTGGATCTTATCCTCCTTCTCCCCATCACCCGAGCTCACCGATATCGACTCAGATGACGAAGCGTAATACTGCTGAACACCCAAACGCACAAGCTCAACACCCACATAAGCAGCCCAGAACCTCGAACTCCACAACCACCACGCATTCTCCCGCGCTTTACCCACATCGCCCGTCCATCTCGCCGTCGTCAACGCACCCTTTGAGCTTAGGTACGCGCCGTTCTCCAAAACTTGGAAACCGACACAGGACATGATGGCCGTCCACGTCAGCCCTCTCAGTATCTTCTCTTTCCTAGTCGCATCTTCCGGCAACCTGTCTTGAGATGTATCCCGCGCCCAAGTATACAATCCCAACACACCCCATAACCGCACGAAGATGCGGAAATCGGATATGACAGCCGCAAGCGCTCTCGAACTCCCGACTACTTGTGCGATGACCTTTGTGCTCGTGGGCGCTGGGAGGCTGGCTATGAGCGTTTCGCCAGGGAGCAGGACACCCTCTGCTTTCTCGGCGATTTCGGTGGCGATGGATGCGAGGCGGCGTTCGAGGACGCGGGAGAGGACGGCGTGGATGAGGGTTAGGGTGTACGAGGTTGTGCAGAGGAGGACGTCGGTGCCGCTGGGTGTGGAGAGGAGTTTGGAGAGGCGGACGAGCGTGCGGTCTGCGGTGCCAGCGGTTCTGGCGAGGTATCTGAGGAGGAGGAAGCGCAGTTTTTGTATCGTCGTAAATCGTGCCGGTGGTGCGGGTGTAGGTTTCGCATCGGGTTGTGGAGTTGGCTGGTTTGCGCTGGTAGAGGAAGGGATGGTAGTGGAGTCCGGATGCGAGTCCTCCATGTTGAGAAAGTGAGTATTAGGGTAGACGCTCAAGGGAGACTTGGAGGCGAACAGAAAGGAGTGTCGGTGCTATCGAGCCTGCATGGTGTTGTTGATTCCGCGCGTAGAGAAAACATGACACCACCCGCGTCTTGACCGAGGTTTGCTCGGGAAGTTGCTTATCGCGTCATCGGCCCGCACGTGGAGCCCACGTTTGGCGACGACCCGTCCATCTTCATTCACATGTGACGAGAGATGGACCCTGAGGAGCTCAACCACTAGCTTCGCATCACCGATCGCGTGAGGTCTCGTGAGCCATGGTCGCAGAATCCCATGGCGAAGGCTAGTCGTCATGAACTTTGTTCTATGCCATTTGGGTTTTGTATAGAAAGCTTCGACTCGGCCCACGGCGCGGATCCCTGCCACCTCGTCGTCTTCCCCATACCGTCCCCACTCATACCGCCTCATCTATCGCGGGGAGAAGATACGAGAGCGGGCTCTCTCTCCACCTTCTTATACACCGCCTGGTCGCGTTGAACACCACCGCTTTCGCTCTCACCTCCACCTCCGCAATCATGTCAACCCCAGAGATCCCCACGCGTCGACCGACCTACCCTCTCGCTCACGCTTTCCGCCGTAAACCCCGTCGTCTCCCTCTCGTCCTACGCTTCTCAAAGGGCGCCGTACACGACATCATCCTCATACCCGTGCTCCTCCACTCGCTCTTCACCGTTCTGATCGTCTACATCGATACCCGCTATGTGGACAGCATATCCATCCCGGCGACCATCATACCCTCGCTCTCCATAGTAGTCGGTCTGATGCTAGTCTTCCGCAATAGCACCGGCTACGACCGCTTCTGGACCGGCCGCAACTGCCTCACCACAATCGGAACCTGCGTCCGCAACCTCGCTCGAATCTGTCTCGTAAACTCGCGGGACAAAGATGGCCATGCCACGGAAGAGGAAAGAAGAGATACAGAGAATATAGTCCGAGTCCTAGTAGCCGTCTTGTACTCGATCAAACACAACCTCCGCGCGGAGTTCAACATCCCACCCGCCAGTCTAGCTACCTTGCCTCCTCAACCAAGCGTTTATCCAAACCGCTCCCGCCCTGTTTCCAGACGCCCCAGCTATATCGACCGCACTGGTAGTTTCGGCCCGTTCTATCCCCCCATTCTCACAAACAACAGCACAAGCACAACCCCGCTTCTCGGCGGATCGACTGCCACCCTCGAGAACGGCGATGGCACAACACCTATGAAGAAGGACGAATACGTGTCGCTCCTCCCGGAAGGCTTGATGGGTTACGAGGATCAAGGTCTTGGCTTGCCCTTACAACTCACGATTCTACTGGAAGGCTACATCCGCCGCGGCCACGATAGAGGCTGGTTCCACGCACCTCTTTCTTCACAGATGACTGTTCAGCTAAATACTCTCGTTTCTGCTTACGGCACTATGGAGACTATTCACAGCACGCCCATCCCTGTCGCGCATCTGATTCACCAGAAGCAGGTCCTGGCGCTGTATGCATGTGTGCTTCCATTTGCTATTGTCGATGATTACAGGTGGTGGAGTGTACCCATTGTGGCTATCATTGCGTTCACGCTCTATGGCATTGAGGGTATTGGTGTTCAGTTGGAGGATCCGTTTGGATACGATAAGAATGATATCAAGATGGACGGGATCATTGAGGATACGAGGCAGGAGGTTATGGTATTGTTGGAAGAATGGAGGGCAAGTCACGAGGGGAGGGCTATGGGAGGCATGTTTGAGTGTGAATCGTTTTGCGAGTGAAAATCCAACGAGCGGATCTGAAGGAAGACATGGAGTACGACGAGATAACGAGAGGGTCAGCCACGAACTAATGTTTGTTTTGGTCTTTACGAGTTTCCATAGCGTAGATACCCCAGAAGCACAATGGCCAAACGAATGTGTCCTACACGGAAAGAAAGCTGCAAGCGCGAAGATTTGGTTGACTTTGTTACAATACATTAGCTACCGTTCTTCCGCCCTCCTGTATGTCTTGCTTACTCTTGAACTATAACACATTGCAACATGATCCCCCCACCCAGACCTACATGGAGATCATAACAATCGCTTTGTACACGCCATAACGCCCGGAAATATGCAACTGAGCCCGAAAGGAGAGGTTTCCAAGAGAAAGAAGTTGAAAGATGCAACACGCTCAGTTTGCGGATCGGCTAGTCAAATCGCACCGGAGGTAGAGTCGGTGCTCCACTGCTGTCGGAATCAGACGGAGGGGAAGTCTCGCGCATGCGGCTGCCGGCTGTTCTTCCCGCACTACCATCGAGCACAAAAGGGCCGGCGTCGTTCCTTGGGGTCATGGGACCGTCCTGTACGCGATCAGGGCTTAGGCCATTGCTGCCGGCAGGATACAGAGGCGATAGTCCCACGTACTCATTCGCACCGTTGACGTTGATGGACACTGGCTGTGTGACTGACGATGTTGGTGGCGTGAGGCGGCGATCGGGCGTCTCTAGTACAGTCTGGTTCTCGATGTTTGTGATCTGATGGTGTAGATCCGTCAAATCAACACCACCGTCTGAATCGGTGCCATTGATCTGGGCGACAGAGGCACGGGGAGTGACGTGACGGTCACCTTGCTCCGCGCTGGCGTGAGGAGCCGTGTCACCGTTGACTACCTCCTCGTCACCCTCCCAATCCTCGAACTCGCCCATGTCTTCTACATCCTCTTCTAGATCTGCGACCGCCCTGCAGTTTGGGCAAAGGAAGTTGGGCCATGTGGGTCCATTGAGAATAGGACGGATACACTTGTAGTGCCAGACGTGGGAGCAGGGTGCTACAAACAGGGACTGACATGGCTGTGCGCTGATTAGTACGGTTAGGTCTCGATACTACGGGAGTACGTACGGCTATGGACATCAAACAAATCGCACATTCAGACGTGTGTGTGGAAGCATTGTCTCCCGTGACCTCCTTCTTGTTCTTGGCAAGTGCGCGTAGTCGTTGATGGGTTTGTTTGCTGTGCGGGTTAGTAGTCGCCTTCTACCGCGCGGACAAATAAACTTACTTGAAAGTATTTAGTCCCTGCTGCCAGCCGCGGTTACATTCCACGCGGATCTTGACACATCTGAAGATCATCTCCTCACCGCCACGGAAATCGATGCCCAACTGGATGATGTCGCCATCCTTTATGCGGAAGGGCTTTGACTCGACGTTCGGCTGACTTAGACGGATGTGGTTCAGGAAGGTGCCTGAGGAGCTCTTTACGTCTTTGATATACCAGCTGCCGTCCTTGCACCACAGCTCACAGTGCTTCCTACTGACCACCTTGGACTTGAAGCCGATGGCTGCAGCCGACGGGGCATTGGTCTGGACCTCAGGGAGGTTGTCGCGCTCCGAGTATCTTCCTACGCGCAGAATCGCGCTCTCGTCGGGCAGGGTGCGGTTGATGGTGGGGAATATGAGCGAAGGTCTGCCGGCTCGGGGGTCCTGATGCGGGATGAAACGAATCGAGGGGAGGTGCTTGACGGCGCCCGCGCTCTCGGTGGCGCCTTCCATGGGTTGGGCGGTGGCGGGCCCTGGTGTTGAGGTGGGCGTGGGTCCGGTGTTGTTGCGCACTTGCAGTTGGGGCTGAGCCGTCTCGGAACGGGTTCTCGTCATGGTGGGTTTGGGGGTAGTAGGTGGGGAGTCGGTGGAGGGAGGCTGGGGGTGGCTATCGGCCGTGTGGCTCCTCGACAGTGACTCTGGACGGGCGGCCGTGTGTTGGTGGGACGACGAGGCAAAGGCGGGCGAGGCAGGTGGAGTGTGTGTTGAGGCGCGTGGCCGTGTCCCGGTTCGGGAGTCCTCACGTGAAGCGTCGGCTTGGCTGCCGGAGTGCAGGTGCAGGTTTCGGAGGAAGCTGATGCCTCTGTGGACGCCCGTGGGTCGCTGCGAGGGCGAATTGGGCACGGCAGTCGCAACTGTAGGGAGGGCTGGGGTTGTTGTTGTGGTGAACATCACCCCCGTCAGCGGCGCAGAGCGAGGATTAAGGCCTGAAGCTGGCGTGGGCGGGAATGTGAATGCGCGAGTTTCGACAGCGTTTGACAGACGACGCAGTTTGCCCGTTTACAAGAGCACGCATGGGTTGGGAGAGTCCGAGACACTGCGGCACTGGGGCAAATGATGAATGCAAATGCACACTGGCAATGGTGCGCGAACAAGGCCAGGGCGGCCTGGACGGGCCAAGCAAACCAGAAGAGGAGCAGGCCGCCTCTAGACTGGCGATGCGGGACTACCAAGAAGACGGACCTCTAGCATGTACTGGTAACAGGGTTCCAGAGTCGACATGATGAAGTCAGCTCTTGTCGGCCGTCGCTACCAGAGGCACTGCTGAACGTCACGCGGGACGGTAACAGCTGCCAGGCCCATGCCCATGTCCAGGTCCATGACAAGATGGCAGATGGCAGATGGTGTCTGAAACCCCTCCGCCCTCGTGCTCCATGTGTCTGCATCACGGCGGCGCTTGTCCGACTAAATATAGTTCCCCGCGGATATATCAGCGCATCCAAACCGACATGGCCATGTTAGATAGAGTTCATGCGCTGATCGCAGCGTTGCGGTGTGGGGCCGCCTTCATGGTGTAAGGGATCCGCTGCACTGGGTCTCCGCGCACGTGACATCATGTCATCCGAAGATGGGGAATTTTTCGGAACGCGCGACGGGTGCTGCCCTCACCCACGCCAGAAATGTTAAGACCGCACACGTACCGACCGCTATCCCGGGGACTGTCCAAGACTTCGGCGTCGCTCACACAGTCAGCACCATGCGCAGGCAGACGGAGCCTGGCCACGGCCGTCGCTGAAGAGAGGGTTAGCACTGAGTTCACGTAGCAAGCCGAAGCCATTCTAAACTGCTGTCCAGGACCCCGCCGAACTCGACCAGATCACCACTCTCTCCAATGGCATCCGCGTCGCCACCGAAGCCCTGCCGGGCCACTTCTCGGGGATCGGAGTCTACGTCGACGCCGGCTCGCGGTACGAGAACGATGCACTGCGCGGAGTCAGCCATATCATCGACCGGCTGGCCTTCAAGTCCACACGCTCCACCTCCGGCGATCAGATGATGGAGAAGGTAGAGACACTGGGCGGCAACATACAATGCGCGTCTAGCCGAGAGTCGGTCATGTACCAGTCCGCCACGTTCAACTCCGCCGTTCCCTCCACCGTCGGCGTCCTTGCCGAGACGATCCGGGATCCAATGGTGACGGAAGACGAGGTACAGCAACAGCTCGAGACGGCCGACTACGAGATTGGAGAGATCTGGAGCAAGCCAGAGCTGATCTTGCCGGAGCTGGTACACATGGCAGCCTTCAAGGACAACACTCTGGGCAACCCTCTGCTGTGTCCCAAGGAGCGCCTGCCCTTCATCAACCGCGCCGTTGTCGAGGCATACCGAAAAGAGTTCTTCAAGCCCGACCGGATAGTCGTTGCCTTTGCCGGTGTCAACCACAACGAAGCTGTCCGCCTGACAGAAGAGTACTTTGGCGACATGGAGAAGGGCACCGGCCCATCGCTCATCGGTCTCGACTCTAACAGTTCGGCTTCTAACAGCGCACCGCAACAGCAGATGTTCACGGCCGATCACCCAACACCCACCGGGGCACCACCGCAGACCTCGAAACTCCTCTCAAAGATACCTTTCTTCAAAAACCTCTCCACATCAGCCACCTCCAACGCTTCCGTAAATACATCACTCGACCTTAACTTCCCGCCGATAGACACCTCGCTACCATCACAATACACTGGTGGCTTCCTCACACTACCGCCAATCCCACCACCAGCAAACCCCATGCTCCCCCGCCTATCGCACATCCACCTCGCCTTCGAAGCGCTCCCCATCTCCTCGCCCGACATCTACGCCCTCGCGACCCTACAAACACTGCTCGGCGGTGGTGGCTCCTTCAGTGCAGGTGGCCCAGGAAAGGGAATGTACTCGCGTCTCTACACCAACGTACTGAACCAGCACGGATGGGTAGAGTCCTGCGTGGCCTTCAACCACAGCTACACCGACAGCGGCCTCTTTGGCATCGCATCCTCATGCGCCCCCTCGCACGTAACCCAAATGCTCGAAGTCATGTGCCGCGAACTCAAATCGCTCGGCGACGAAACCGGCTACTCCGCCCTCAACGACGTCGAAGTCCAACGCGCGAAAAACCAACTCCGATCCTCACTCCTCATGAACCTCGAAAGCAGAATGGTGGAACTAGAAGACCTGGGCAGGCAAGTCCAAGTTCACGGCCGCAAAGTGGGCGTCAAGGAGATGTGCAAGAAGATTGAGGACGTTACCGTAAAGGATCTCAGGAGAGTGGCCCGCCATGTTTTCGGTGGCCAGGTCAAGAACATTGGAGGTGGGTCTGGAGCGCCGACCGTTGTCCTGCAAGAGGGTGAGCAGGAGGGGCTCAAGAGGAAAGAGTTCACATGGGATGACATACAGACGAGGATTGCGAGGTGGAAGCTTGGTCGTAAATAGAGAAGCATGAGATTGATGAGGCTTGGCTGGGGATGGAATTGTAAACGTTGTACTTGTATGATAGGTGTGGAACGAAAAGATGAATATCATGATTACCCTGTGAACCCCGCACATGGAAGTAGCTGTTGGTAGCATGGGAAATGTGGGCCTTCTTTCGCTTTCAGCTTGCACTGGACTGACTGCAATCTCTACTAAGTGTGTCTAGCCACCTCGTACGAGGAAAACGCTGAACAGGCCTGAAGACTACACTAAGATATAACAAACACATTGGAAAGTCTAGCGTCAACGTAAGCTCTAGGGTGTTGATCCTTCCAACTGATTAAAGTGTAGCAAAGTTTTAAATTACGGATAATGATACTATTCTAGTCATCATCCGAGCAAGAAGAGGGGATCAAAGGAGACGTGTGAGCAAGTCTCCTCCTCCGTTCGCCTCCCTCCCTTATTAACAGCCGTATTCTCATTTGAACCATGATCTTTCTCCGTTGTCATGAAATCATCAAACCGTAACTCCTTATCCGCTTTTCTACTGGCCACCCATGTGCCAGCCCCAGGAATTCAGACTGTAGTTCTCTTTACACCTGCGTCATGATGCTTTGTAATCCAATATCCGCGTCCTCTTCAATCTCAGTAGTCGCGACCTCTGCGGTCTTGATCACCGCTTCCAGCTTATGAATAGCAGGGACGTTAAGAGCGACAAGATCGGGTGTGTGCGTCTCAGCTGCTTCTTCCGTGATAGCAACGCCTTCTACTACGACGTTCTCTTCCTCTTCAGTCGTAAATGAGTATACCGAGAACTCGGAGTCGGTGCTGCTGTTGTTTCCTGACGCTGGGTCACTGGGCGCCGTGGCTTGTGCGGTAACATTTTCGAAGCCACCCGTATACGTTCCGTTCTTGACCTCATTGCGCTCCTTCTGCTTCCGAACGCGACGTAAGGCTCCGAGGTCGAACTCGCCTACAGGCGGAGAACCCGTGTTATCGCGAACTGTGCCAGTCCTTGGAAGTGGGAGCGTGATATTAGAGCCTTCGGAGCTGGATTCTCGGTTTGGGCGGAAGATACCCTGGACGGCGGATTTGAGACCTTGAGGTGTGAGGAGACTGGATCCGCGAGAAAGGGAGCGGGCAATGTCCACGGACGATCGACGACCCATCTTGTAGAACCGTCGGCGGGGGCGACGCTGAGCGGAGATCTCGTCCATGTCAGTTTGCGTTGTCTTGAACGTCGCTTCGCTTGAATCGGTTGTGTTGGAAGAGGCGGTAAGTGGTGAGCCTGCAGATGTAGCGAAGGAATTCGAGTTGGGCAATGTCGATGGAGAGGTGCCTAGAGTTGTCGAGGATGGCAATGGCTGAACTCGAGTGCCGATGGTACGCATGATGTGTGCAGATTTGGTTGGGAGCTCCTCCATGTCTTCTCGTGTCATGGGCGGGAACTCTGCGTTGAGTACCGCTTGAAAGGGGATGTACATTCGTTCTCGATAGTACGGGCGACAGGTGTGGCAGGCTCTTACGTTGCATCCCATGGGCTTCTGTGGCTGATTAGTAGTCTGTTTGCTAATTTCAATACATCGGAAACTACTCACTGCGTTCATATCAGGCATACTGTTGAAGGCCCCGTCGGTGCTATATGGCGCCTTAGCCATGGCAGCGGTGAGTCTAGAGACGACATCGCTGGCTTGAGCGGCTTGTTGCGTGTCCGAGATGACCTGCTGCAGCTCAAGCTTCAGGCCCTTGAGCTTGTTCAGTTGCTTGTCGGTGTAATGTCCGCTCTCCGCTGTGATAATGATACTCTCACCCAACCCAATCTTTTCCAACTCCTGGCGCAACGCAGACTTCACTGGCTCGATGCTATCCTGATCCCTAGCTAGTAGTGTGCGGAGAAGATGGGGTTCGCAATCCTGTCTGCACTCGTACAGGAACCCGATGGATGGCGAGCGCCCGCAGACGCCGCAGTGCTGCTCCTGACCGAAAACGCGGTCCATGTCCAGGTGGGTGCAATTGGGGACTCGCAGGCGTTTCCCCATTGTGAAGGTCCGGTCGAGGTGAATACCGCGGGTTGGTAGGTTCGCAATCGCTGACGATCGGCTGTATGCAGACCTCAAGTCGCCAGGAGGGGACACACGCGACAATTGATCCGCAGAAAGGAGGACCAAAGGTGGGCGGCCGGAAGAGCGTGGCAGTTGCAGTTGCTGTTCCGAGACAATGACAGGGCAGGTGCACTCACGCTAGACTGCGAGGAGTGAGTGAAGGCGTGGACCCTAAGACAGCGGCGGCGTAGCAAGAGCGACCTCGGTAAGTCGTCTCTAATCAACTCGTAATTTTTTTAGCAAGACGGAAGGAAGAGGGCAGTCGAAACCAATTAAGTCTTTTGGAAACGGCCGTTCACACGAGTTGTCACCCGCTGGCCATGCTCCACTTGGCGGCTTTGCACGTTGCGGGTTTGGCCTGACCTCGTAGGTACCCGATTTTACCAATGTTGAAGCCCTCTGACGGTCTTTGCACGTGCCTTGACTGTTTGTTGTTGTTGTCTCGCAATACAAACGACGAAATGAAATGAACGAAAGCGCTTTGACGACGCTTTGGAGCAGGACAAAGAAAAGAAAGCCACGGTGAGCGAAGAAGGCCATGCGGGGCGAGATCAGGCCAGGTGGAATGCCAGGACGTGATGCCATGTGAGGGGTAGGAAATGAGAGGCGATGGCGTTTACGAAGAAGTTTGGGGTCGTACAAACAATGTGTCTAATCCAACATTGTGGCACCTCGACGCATGTTATCTGAACGTGTAGGTGCTAACTCACGGCTACGTCTAAATCATGGAGGACCGGTTTGATGTCTTACCCCTTCGGTGCACATTCCATGAGAATATTGCTCACACGAGGGCTGGTGATGATGTCGTCGGCTTTTGAAGGGACCAGGATCAGTCAGCGATAAGAGCTCAGGGAAATCACTTCACGATCGACAACGACAGCGTAAGGGTCCCCTACCGCGATGAACCCTGCGCATGACTGTACTCGCCATCGCCCACGTAAATCACGATTGTCGCTGGGTGCAGAGCCTGTAATGAGCCGTGGGAGCGACTCTCGAGCTGGCTCGGTGCAAACAAGTGCTGGCGGCGGCTTCCGACGCGCTGCCATCCGCCAAAAGCATCAGGCGAACGCGCCCTCGGCATGCCGTGTGGCCCAGCTTCATCAGCATTCCTCAAAAGAGTCTGCAGGTATCGCAGGCTGGAACTGAGGAAGTTGGCTGAGCACTATCGTCCTTACCCATAGCCGAAACCGAGGTCGTGTTGTTGTGCCAGACCACGCGCTTCCGCATCTTGGGCTCGGCGCTAGCAGCACGGAGCACCCAAGTCGTCCGAGGTGTTTACACTTCATCCCCAGCCATCCCGACGCCTGGCCAGCTCGTCAACCCTCCCCCACAAAACACCTCGTCGACCGCAGCCCCATCTCCCACACGCGCCCATCCGCTGTCTGCTGCTGTCGCATCGCATTGAGGCGCCATGTCGGTCAAATTCGAGAAGGAGACGACGACTAAGGCGACGGCCGCCGTTGCCGATGCTGCGAGCAAAGTCAAGGATGGCGACCTCATGCACGAGCTCGGCCAGGCCCTCACCAAAGGCGGCGGTCCCAATGGATATCTCGCTGTGAGTCTTGTGCGACGAAACATGTGACGAGCCCTTCACTGACGGCACGCGCGCCAGGCCTACCTGAAGCAGCTGCAGAGCAACCCATTGCGCACCAAGATGCTGACATCGGGCACCCTCTCTGGTCTCCAAGAGTTCCTCGCATCGTGGATCGCCCACGACAGGAGCAAGTCGGGCCACTACTTCACCTCGCGTGTTCCCAAGATGGCCATCTACGGTGCCTTGATCAGCGCGCCCCTTGGACACGTCTTGATTAGCGCTCTCCAGAAGGTCTTCCAGGGGCGCAAGAGCTTGAAGGCCAAGGTCCTGCAGATTCTCTTCAGCAACTTGATCGTGAGTCCTGACCCGAACGGCCATCAATCGTCAGCACGTCGCTAACAGTTGCAGATCTCGCCCATCCAGAACAGCGTCTACCTCGTCTCCATGGCCCTTATCGCGGGCGCGCGCACCTTCCACCAAGTCAAGGCGACCGTCAGGGCCGGTTTCTGGCCTGTCATGAAGGTCAGCTGGATCGTCTCGCCCATCTCGCTGGCATTCGCCCAGCAGTTCCTGCCCGAGACCACCTGGGTGCCTTTCTTTAACATTGTCGGTTTCATCATCGGCACCTACATCAACGCGCACACCAAGAAGAAGAGGTTAGCCGCTCTCAGGCGAAAGCACTACGGCGACGGCAGCGGCAGGAGTGTGGGTCCCAGTTCGCGCCCTGGCTCGCGCCCTGGTTCGCGTCCTGGCTCCGTCAGCGGAAGGCCTGTCGACGAGTACGGTCGTCCTGACGACCGCCCACGCTACTAAATGTCAGGGCTGGTAATGACAGCGCGATAGTCCGGATTCCTGTTCGCTGTTATATACCGATCAGCCGTGGCAACCCCAGCGGCTAAGAATGAGGCATCACCCGTCTTTGTTCATGTGTTACGACAAACTCGGGGAACGATATTCGGCTACCAGTCAGGCGCTTCACCATCTAGTGCGCTTTCATTTTCGCTCCCCTTTACGTGCTCTGTATATCCCATCTGTTTTCCTGCTCGATCATTGGAGCCGCGACTGGCGTTCGTTGCGCTCTTCGCTAAATAAATACTACTATTTTCACCTAGCCTTCGACCCGTGTCAACTCCATCATGTCGTCCTCGCATCTAATCCCCACAAGGCATGTCTCCGTTAGTACTGACACTTGTTAGGCTGAGTGAGAAGCGGCGCCGAAAGCCGCCCACCTACCAGCGCCAGCACATCCGTTCCAGCAGCCAGTGTTTTGCAACCTTGCGTTACGTTCGCCTACATGGTACCACGCGACCTTGGCCCATGGGCATGGCGCGCGCAGCTGTCAGATCAAAGTAAACCTTCGGGTTTCCAGTATCGACCCAATGGTATACCACTTGGCCCGTAGCCCAACGAACCCCGACCCAGATCTTTGGCTTGCCCATGACAAACAATACGTGATAGCGTTTGCATTACGTTCGCATCAACAATGATTCGTGCTCCATGCTGACTCTCCGAACGGAGAAGCTGCCGCCAACGACTACGTCGCGCCGGCTGGAAGCAGCCATCATCCGCTTCGGCCTCCCGCTCGACCCAACTATAAAACAGCAATGGAACTACCCTCCCGCAGAGGTTCGATCAATTCTTGATTCTTTGACCTTTTGCCAAGACTCTCGGACCTTCACATCACTCTCACTACTCAATGACGCTCGGCTCTCCCGATCAATATGCGTTGTTGCCGTATGGTGATCGTTTCTTTGGCGGAGCAGCGCTTGCTCGATCAAAGTCCTACCCCTCTGATTCAGAATCAGATCTCTACATCCCTTTCGAGCCTAATGATTATCGTCCACCGCTATCGAGCGTCGCTGTCCGACTTCAAGATCCCTTCCTCAGGTGCGACAGGAATCTTGGGTGGAACATTGATTGGGCAGTCGCATTTATCGTTGATCGATTGGAACAGAATTGGGCTGACACAGCCGAGAAATTGAAGAATATACGGATACGGGCTGCGACACTTGAAAGGGACGGGCTGGTCCAGGAGATCCCATATCGTATCTTCAACAAGCTCGATGAAGTACTCTTTGCCGGTCATCTGAAAAATGCAGTCTTCCTCGATTTTGACACCCTGGGTACCGACGTCTCAGGTGCCACCTACACCCACAGACTAGGACCAAATCCTGAGGTCAAGCGTATCTCTATCGTCTTGAATCTGGACGCGCTCGAATACGCCAAGGCGAAAGACATCGTCGCTGTTCTGATCCATCACATGATACACGCATACCTTCTGGTCGCTTGCGGCGCACAGAAAGAAGACGAGGTGGACTATGGACGCTTGGATCATGGCGTGCATTTCGGTAAGATCATATTTACCATTAAAAAGCTCTCCGCTGTGCACGGGAGGGAGTTGTCGCCTCTCAACTATGGACATGGCCCTTCCAACATTCGCTACATTGCCGAGGAATATTACAGTCCAAGAAGGAGAGAAGTAGTTGAGCGTGAGGACCGGGAGCGATGGTATTGCAGCCACTGCCATAGCATCGTGCAGGGGCCATCCGAGAGCGAAGTGCAGAAGTGGTACGGGAAGGTTTGCAAGCCGCTGTTCGACCAGCCCAAGTGCGTCCGCGAGCCGGAAGTCCAAACGTACAATGAGCGGCGTCATGAGCTCGAGACGAGACACCGTGCACGTCTTAGACCTTCTGCAAAGTCGGTCGAGTTCATGTATAAAGACAAGCCTGTCCTCGTTGATGGAGACAAGATTGAAGAGTCTCTGAGCGTGGTGAGGGCATTTGAAAAGGCGGGTAGCCGCTTTCTGAAGGTACACAAGGAGGTTTCTAAAGACACCTTCGTCCGCTTCCTGGAGTTTCTGCACACTGGCTCCTACCGGCCTGACCCACGCCCATTCGCCGCCGCGGCAGCAGGTTTGGGCATCGAACGTCGAGGCCCACCCATCATCAAACCCCAAGCAACGACCAGTGAAGCCTGCGTTCTGACTGATGTACAGTTCGCCAAGCTGGGTACATTGATGGGCTTCGAAGACTGCAAGAGCTATGCTCTCGATCGAATGAACGCATATGGCATCCTCAACGAAGACCCCGTAGCCGTGCTCAACGAGATCTATAAAGGCTATGAGCCAGACTCTGATCTGAAGGACTGGGCGCGAAAGTTCCTCGTCCGAGCGCCAAACACTTCGAACCCAGAGTACCACACTACGTCAATCAGCCTCACCACCATTGAGCCGCCTAACCTGATCAAGCTTGAGAGTCAACAGAGCTCCCACCGCATGCGCTTTCTCGACGCCATCGATTCCAGTGGAGCGCTGGAGAACGACGTCAACAAAGCTCGTGCCGAACTCAAAGCTGCCGGTTGGTACAGCTGGTCTACATTCCTACCGCATGAACCGCCCAGGCTGCTCACCGAGCGCTCCATGAGCTACTCCGCCCACCCATTGACCCTTGGTCGCCGTTCGCCACTTCTCCTCGGTCGTGCATCCACACCAGACCCGTGGCGCAGCGTCCACGATGTCACTAGTCAACTCTCCTCGCTAGACATCGACCGCCTGCGTGATTTGGAGCGTGAGAAGGAGCGCGATCGTGAGCGAGTGGAGAAGTTGAGGGACTACGAACGGGCCAAGTATAGTGATATCGAGCATGAGAAACTCAGAAAGCTACGACGAGAGAAGGAGCGTGAGTTGGAGAAGGAGAAGGAGAAAGTGAGGAGGTTGGAACGGGAGAAGGAGAAGGTTAAGGAGACGCATGCGCAGTTGCAGGCTACGGCGGCGATTGAAGCGCTTTTTGGGAGGAGTGGGCGTGGGTTTGCTGGGGATTATGATTAATTTGAAGAGAGACGAGTGTGTGAACGATACTTGAGTGATGGTTTGAAGTTTCACCATATTCAATCAGCTTTGGCGCACAGTCATGAGACGGTGTGTTTTGCTTCCTTACCGTACCTGTCCACTAACAATCTTGTCTTCCCATCAAGTCTCCACTATGCTAAATCCTAAGGTGTATGTGCGAAGGATCGCATGCTTCAATGGTGAGATCGATCTGCCTCCCACTTACAAATGAAAGCGGTACCTGTTACACATCAGTCTTGCAAACTAGTATCGCAAGACGCATCAACTTCATGAACTGGATTTCCAGGGCATTCCCACACTATTGCAGACCCATATCTTCCAAACCAGCGATAAGATGCAACAATTGGACAATGGCTTTTACAGGGTCCGTGTCCCGTGTCACAGGGTCTATTGATAGCTCTTCTCATGAATCCCATCACTGTTGTTTCGAAGAATGGTATCCACGTGCTGTTGTAAAACTGTTCGCATATAGACTCGGTCAGATAATCGTAAGATTGATCTGTAGCGCATTTCTCTCTGTGATCATCGAATGGTACCATCGTCAACCCAGACATGTTGGTCCAGGGTCGAATATCAGCCCGGCCAACGGTGGACATATCCTTGCCAAGCAACATCGAGATGGATTCCCATTTGGGACGTTGTCCCAGTGGCTTACGCTGCTTGGAGTAATCGAGGTAATCCTGTAGTGCCGTCAAACAACCCGGCTCCCTTTCCATTAGTCTGACGATGTTGTAGAAGTGATGCTTGGAACGAGGCGTGCTTATTTCCGGCAAGGGAACGGGCGAGACCCAATCGAAACATAGGGCGGAGTGATGACTGAGGTCCAGAGCGCGAGTTTCTCGTTCGATCTTCCGAGCTCTCACGAAAGCAGATTGTTCAATCTCCCGACGGGTCAATCCAAGCACACTACAAAGTAGTTCGATCGAGATCCATGCACGTTTAACTCCAGGAATTTGATTTCCGTACTGGCTCCGTAGCACGTCCATGGACAGCTCCGTGGGCGATTTGGTGTAGTCCGGTGAAATTGGGTCAGATGAATATATGACATCGCTTGCTATTCCCAGTAGAGCGTACACTCTGTCGTGGATAAGCGTGCACTGGGATGAGGAAAAAGATCGTAATAGGGACTGTAGTGTCATTGCGTCCGCAAATTCCTTACAGTAGTCGTGTTTTTCGAAACGACACATTGTTTGATAGTTCGTCCTGTAAAGCAACAGAACCCTCCCAGGCGTGTTCCATACGTGATAGTCTTGCGGTTTGCTACGCGAGGAGAATCCAGTCATAGCCCAAACAAGCTGATGTAGGTCGCTGGCTTTGACACGGCATCTGCCCCACCACACATCCAACTTCACAGGCAAAAGGAATTCTTGTATGACCCAAACGCGTGACCAGTACTTTCGATTCAGAAGATCTCTCAGCGCTCTGCGTGTCCCAAAATTGTTAAGGCCAAGGGACTGTCGTGGAGCGGATAATAGTATGGCGTAGTAGACTAGATCAGAGTTGCCATCCGATTCGCCTAACCATGCAATGGTGGATGCGGCGGTGGAGAACAACGCGCGCATTTGGCCGACTTGATGATTGCGCTCGTGAATATCGTGCTAGTTAATACCTTTCTATATTAGTTAACTAACAGTTATCTGCATATCGCATATAATACATACACAACGCATTAATCTATAGCTAACTTCTGCGACCTTTATCCTAAACTTGGAAGCGATGGAGGAAGTTACATAGATTCTTGCCAACCTAGACAACGTGCCCGCAGCATTGGATTTTGTCTTGTCCGCCGCCTTGATCCCATGTATACGATAAGGCGATAAACGAAGGTCGCTCGTCGAGATCAGCATGCGTGAGTTGGCACTGAATCTGATCGTCGGGGCCACCAGGCGCTACCGTGAGGAGACGAATAGCCCTTTTGCTTCGATCCAGCTGTGTGTAGCCCAAGGCTGCCATCTCTTCCCAAGCTCTTTCGTGTGATGGTACTGGTGCTGTATCGCAACAAGCTGAAGTTTCTCATTTGATCATCTTAGTGTGAAGAGGCTTAGACACCGATATCCCTGTTATCTTCACGCGGTACGTATATCTGAGATACTGAGGAGAGGTGAGAGGAAAGAGCGGGGAAGTAAAGAATTGGCTGAAAAGCAGCCAGTGCAATCGCCCGAGGAAGGCATCGCTGCACAGCCTCTCCCACGTCAAGGCCGAGCTCTCGAGAATCCCGGCTGCTGGTTTTGCAGTGATGGGACTGCAGTTAGCGAATCGGAAAGTTCTACAAGGATGCGGGGGGAATAAGGCGGATATTGATTGTTTGTGTCCCGCGACACGATTACAGGAAGTCGCGACTGTCGGTCATCCCCAGGACGGAAGCGCCCCGCATCATGCCGCAAACCCCGCACAGCATTCTACGTATGCACAAGTACATTCGTATCAATCACGACACGCCTCAGCATTGCTTTACAACTGTTCATGCACGACTGCTACTAGTACTTTTCGGTCCTTTCTCGAAAGCACGTAACCTTTAACTTTCACATCACCAACGTCATGACGACAAGTCAAGAGATCAACAACGCGCGCTTCAGCAAGGAAGCACTAGAATGGGATTCGAATGAGAAGCATGTAGAGTCAACTTCAAAAGCACTCGAGGCCATCAAGCGCTACGTGCCTGCATTCAAAGATGGAAGCAGCAAACGTATTATCATGCCGCCATCCCACTACGCTCTTGAACTGACGAGCATCACAGATCTCGATGTACTAGAAATCGGTTGCGGAACTGGCCTCCTTTCCTTCATGCTAGCTCCACACGTACGCAGCCTCATCGGCGTCGACACAGCAGATGGCATGATAAGCGCCTTCGACACCAAGCTTGCGGATCTTCCAACAGACCACCCAAACCTCTGTTCAGTAAACCACTTCCTAACGAACCCGGACTCGCATGAGCTGCAAAGCGCAGCAGCGCTCCTTGCCACCCATCGCGGAGAAGCTTCATCGCCACCTTATTCGTATCGATTCGATCTTGTGGTTTCCCACCTGACGCTGCATCATATCCCTTCGATGGCGGAGATCCTAGCGACTATGCACAAGTGTCTGAAACCCGGAGGTGTGGTCGCGTTAACGGATTATGAGGACTTTGGACCGGAGGCCGTACCGTTTCATCCGATAAGTAAGAGGCCGGGTGTAGAGAGGCATGGGATTAAGAAAAGCGAGATGGAAGAGTTATTGTTAGGGACAGGGTTTAATGAGGTGAGGGTTGACGAAGCCTTTGTTCTGCGGAAGGAGGTTGATGCTGAGGATGGGAAGCCGGCGAGAGAGATGGATTTCCCGTTTTTGTTGTGTTTCGGGGTGAAGAGTTGAAATAGTCGCTGGTAGGTAGGCATTTACGATAGTGCTCGGCAGTGTCTGTGGCAGTCCAGATATGTCCGTATCATATATCTTTCAGCAGGTCGTTCACTGCCTTTGCAGCGAAACGTTTTCGCTCGGCCTCTTCCATGCCCTCGCCCATTTCTTTGATCGCAACCATCTTTTGCATCATGACCTCCAGGTCTTCGACTTCTTTGTCTCCAGGTTCCTGACCTTCATCGTCGTCGAACCCGGCTAGTGCGCCTTTCATGCCGAACAGCTCCATGTTCATCTCCGCCTCTTCTGCCGCGAAGCTGCCTTCAAAGCCGTCGTCATCCTCGCCCAAGCCCAAACCCGCCATGCTTTCCCATTCCCCAGCCTCCAGCGCTTCCCGCACTCTGTGTATTCCTGTCGCCTCGCCAAACTCGTTCTTGCCCTTCTTCTCTGAGTCGACGTATTCGAAGCCGTAGTCCATGGCCAGTTCTTCCCAGTCTTCATTGCTTTTCTCAAGGTAAGGTGTTGTGGATTGGGGCATCGCGACAGCCAAACACACCATGTCACCACCGTATCCACAGGCACGCTCGATGACATCGGAAACGGCCTGCATGGTCTCTTTGATTACTTCTAAATCCTTTGCTTCAACTGGCTTCTTGAAGCAGTATATCCACGCACCGAGCGCAGTGACGACCTCGCGAGCTTCGGGCTTGGTGAATTCGGTGCGCCATTCCGCGACGTTGCTGAGCTCATCGACCCAGATGGGAAGATTCGCGGTGTAGTATTTGGTCTCAAGACGCCATTCGTGGGTAAGGCCGGCCGTGGTTTCGGAGGTTTGCTCTGGGGCGGATCCTGTGAGTTCTGAGCCGAGTCAGTAGATGCGCGTAATGCAGAGGGCGTATCAAGTACCCTTCAGCAGTGGAAGTACACCTGCTCCCGGCGCACCGATAGCGAGGATGCGCCGTGGGTTCTTGATCTCCATGTCCATGTTGTGTTGGTTGAAAAAGTGTCGAGTTGCGGAGTTCTCGGGGGTCTCGCCTTTGGACGTGGGGTAGGCGCCCGCCTGCCGCAGGGACTATCAGACATTCGCGACTACGCCCGGTTGCGTTTTCACTCCATATGCCGCCGTTCATTCTTTCAGCACGCGCTACTCTTGGTGATGTGAAAATGTGCATTCATCCCATTCAAAGGTATCATCAAATTTGTGGCTATCCCAATTTTCAGCGTATGTCCAGCAAGAACGACCTGGTTGCATACCTGTCCTTCCCTCCATTGTCTAGTCCTCGCACCAAATGGCGCGTCCTCGCTGCTGCTGCGCTTCCGGTAGCATGCTCTCTGCTTGTGTTGTCTTTTCGCCCGTAAGTTTCAGCTCGTTCAGCGACCGCCGCCCCGAGTGCTGGCCCTGGCCCTGTTGACTGTGGCCCTTCCACGCGCAAGACCAACACCGCGGCCCCTTGTGCCTCTCGATCGGAACATGGGTGCGTTCCTGTGACCTGTCAGTGCCTGTCTCCTTCCAATAAGGCGTTGGATCTTACCTTAACATGTCTGGAACGATGAAGTACCGCACATGACTTCCTCGAATGTATACTTGTTCGAGATGTGAGACGCGGCCGTCGCGGGCGGTTACAGTGATGTCTTTCAGCTGTACGTTCATGTTGTCCTCGGCTGTAGCTGGTTAGCATAACGCCTAAGAGCTAAGAGCTATACGGGGAGTTACCTTCAATCAGCTTGCCGCGGTAGACTTCGCCAGATGTGATTTCAAGCGTGACAATGTGACCCTGGGACCTGTTAGCGCAGGCTCAAGTACTGGTAGAGTCCTTGACGGTGAACGTACTGCTGCCTCGTTGAGGAGCTTGATTGGGATGCCGATAGTGCTCGTCATTTTGGTTGTATTGATTCTCGTCCAATTTGACTGGTATTACTAGTCGAGTCCTTCGCGTGTTCGAAGCCGTAGGATGGTGGTAGATCGCAACAAGTGAAGACTTCGTGTCGTGGTCGCAAATCGCACTCGGGGCGCGATTGTGTCTAGTGGATTCCGTCGCCTTCTTGATACGCAGGAATCGTCGGTAACGGTGCACGGCGCAGTCTTGGGTGTCGTGGGTGCAGAGCGCGTGCGCGGTGCTAATATCGCTGTCTACAGAAAGTTGAGGTTGAGCTTGGGCCATGCCTTAGTCATCATCCCATCGCTCTCTGCTGCCTGCTCTTCCTCAAGAACTCGATGTCTGTCCAAGCCTCATTCTATCGAGTTGCATTAATCTTGTAATAGCGCGTTATCATTGTGGATTGTATATGAATTATGCTTGTGCTTAATAACAGGCTTTTGCTTCGAAGGAGGTAGAAACGTACGCTCCTCGCTACCTAGGTAGGTAGCGCAGCGACGATTGTTAGAACTTCGTTGGAATTTAATACCGATCTGCTCTTTCGAACTGAACAAACGTATAGGCACACTAAGCAGAGTTCACCGGTACTATTTGCAGCGGTCGGTCTCGAGAGTTGCTCGGAACGAAATCGGAACCGTCGGAAATAACATCTCTGGAAAAGCAGCGCGCAACAAGCGCGTCACCATCCAGATCCACCATCGCAATCATACCACGCTGCATCCCAAATGAACATCTCGGGCACTTTAAACGTCTTCCGGCTGATTTGGAATCCGACTCTTTGTCTCCCGCAGCATACAGTCTCAACATTCAACCATCTACCCATTCCCCTGTCGAAAGCCTTTAGAAAGGATGGGGTCAACGAGCAGAAAGAGGTAGACATCCAAGCTGTAGTGCTCGACAAAGACAATTGTTTTGCTGTCCCACATACCGATGAGATTCACAAGCCGTATGAAGTACTGCTACGCGCCTTTCCCCACCCAGAACGTTACTAATCACCATTTTAGGATCATTTCCAGCGCCTGCGACGCGCTTATCCAGGCTCAAAACTCTTGATAGTGTCTAACACAGCTGGCACATCATCCGATAAGAATTATGCCCAAGCCGATGTCTTGGAGGCCAACACCGGTGTCAAAGTGTTGCGACATACCACCAAGAAGCCTGGCTGTAAGGAAGAGGTCATGGCTTACTTCAGGGCACATCCAGACTCTGGTGTGACCAGACCAGATCAAATCGCAATAGTAGGAGATCGCCTGTCCACGGACGTCATGATGGCAAACCTCATGGGTGGATATGGAGTATGGGTCAGAGATGGAGTACAGGGACGGGGTTTTGTAAGTGCTTCAGCTCAGAGAGCGCATCCTAAATAGTGACCTAACGGAGTCGCAAATAATGTCTTTGAGGCTAACGGAATTGTAGTTTGCGAGAGTTGAGGATAGACTGCAGAGCTTCCTTCTCAGGAGAGGATACGCTGCGCCTGATCCTAGCCGCAATCAGTTCGAGTAATACATGAGGCAGCACAGACTTATTGAGCAGAAAGAATGCGTATCTGCTTGTTTGACGGATGACTTCAGTCCGAGCGGTAAACCACAATTCTCCTGCGAATTTCATCGTGGAGTTTCTTTCGTTCTGCATCACTACGAGATACACATGGAAACCTAGCGATGATCTCAAACGTGGCCTGTCATTGGAGTCTGTCCGCTTCTATTGCGCGACATATGAAGATTTCCAGAGGTTTACTGTAAGGTCGCGACCCAAGAAACGATTGGTGGGTTTTTCCTTGCAAGCGGCACACTTTCTAACCACAAACCTTGAACGATGCTGTAGTGAGCATCCTTCACCAGCCTTCGCTAACATCGACAGAGAAGTCTATTTAACAGAACCAATCCTACGCTTAGTATGTAAGTCCCTGCGTGCTCGGCTGGCCCCGCACTCGAATCCTACGGAGGGCCTAACCTCAGACCTTCCCCATCTGAGTTCACCTCCGTCCAGGCTCGACCTTCTGTCAACGCCAAAGCCCAGAGCAGATAGATAAGCAGTCCTGTCTCGATACTGTCTACTAAAAAGTGCATCTAGCTCCAGCAGACTCGCTACGTAGGATCGGGCCGCTTGTCAATAGACTCACCTGTCTTTTCTAAGCTATGCTGCATGTCAGCATGAACGGCACTCCACCGGACTGCATTGCATGCCGGTCTATGTCACTTCAGCTTACGCCCCAGAACTCTAGCCTGCGATGAGGATAGCCTAGTCCAATACTTTGAACCGGGCGACAAAGAATACGCCTTACGCCCCGACGACCTAATGGAAGCGTGTGTTCAAAGATGAAGGTATTGCTATAAAAACGGCTCTTCTTCATCTCGAACAGCTCCTTCCCATCCCCATTCATTCTTCTAATACGCAACGGACCCTTCACAAATTGAAAGAGCTATATACCATACGCCGGTCCTCAGCGATCTTCATCAAGTATGTCATAGTAACGAGTCCCTTCCTATAGCGCGATCTACGACATTTAAACTTCAATGATATACTCTCACCTTTACGATGGCTAATTTTACTTAGAACGCACCCGCCAACATGGTCACTCACATCACTATTATCCGCGCAATCATCAGCTTCAGTCTCTTCGCTGCGCCAACAGTTGCCGCTCCAGCAGCCCTTGCAGAACCCGCCATCGCCGCAGCAGCAGCAGGTGAATACCTTGGGGTAGATTCTCCCATATAAGCAATCTTGGTGAGACAAACACTAACTTCGGACATCGATGATTTAGGGCATTAACATGGACGCCTATTGTATAAAGGAAATTGGACCTCAGTGGAGAGCTCTTCGGTTTGATAGTACATGCAACGGTTGGAAGTGCTGGGATGCGTACACCAATTTCAAGACGGGTGTCAACACCCCTCGGGCATGCGTTAATCAATATGGGGCTGGAGTGTATGCTCGGTGCAATGGAGATGCGCTCAGTTGGGGCTGCTATAAGGCATAGACGGACATATACAAATTCACTTTCTTTCTGTCACTTGTGGTTGACATGTCGCTTTCGAGTTGATGGTTTTACGTCCCACTGTTTCACGGTCCATCTTCAACGAGGACTTTGTAAGGTCTTTCGGATGCCAAAACACATCCATTCTCACGCGTTGTGTATTGGTTACTTGGCGAGTCTTCATTCGCAGCCTTCATTCCAATTTGTCGCGTTTCCGAATTTGAAGAGCGCAAACGTAAGCAAGACTTCTGCACAAAGCTTGCAGGGCTGATGACATACGTCAATTTGCCGTATGTGCACTGTCTAGCAGCAGAAGGCCAGAATGTGCGCGGACTAATGGAAGAGATGCGGTTTAGGGCGGGATGCGTAAGGGGACCAGAAAGAGTTAATAGGTGAGGCGGGCTTATAATGGTAGCTGTATAACGTCCGGATTTGGAAGACGATATGCTCCAAGGTCGAGAGCCTTGCCACATATGTTTGCGCCTGCTTATCACTACTTCGGCTACACCAAGCTGCGCCGCATAGTAGCATAAACGATCTTAGACCCACCCCCTTCCCCTCCCTTCCAACGTCTAGCGTACAAGTAAGATCATTTGGTCGACAGTTGTGACGTGGCTAGTAATCAATATGCCTGGACGACCTACATGAAGGCGCATGTTCGAAGCAGGAGCAAATCACTATAACAACTACTCTTCTTCACCTTGAATACCTAGGTAGCTCCCCTCCATAGTCACCCACTCACCGAGCACACCGCGACCATCTCACAAATTTCAAGACCCAGCCACGATCTACTTGTTCGCATCAGTCTTCATCAAATACCTAGGTATGTGGCAGTAGCGAGATCTTTCCTTTCCCCAAACTGAGACATAGAAACCTATCTCTCCAATTACTAACTTCCACTCGTCTGTGTACAGGGAACAATATGGTTACCCACACTACAGTTCTCGGTGCCATTATCAGCTTCGGCCTCCTCGCCGGGCCAGCATTTGGCGCCCCAGCAGCGCTCGTCGCCCCAGCAGCTGCTGCAGCGGCAGCTGGCCAGAGACTCGGCGGCATAGACATGCCCCGGGCCTGCCGTGAGCAGTTTCCTCCCTTTCCTTTGACTGCTGGCCGGGTCGGAAATTCATGCAACGACTGGCGATGCTCAGGTGGAGCCCTCAACGCCGGTATAGTCTTGAATGTCGACACTCCTGCAGCATGTACGAGGCAGTACGGCAGCAACGTATATGCTTGGTGCGATGGTGGATGGGACAAGTGGTCTTGCTATAGGGTATAGACGGACAGGAGGTTAACATCAAATTGAGAAATGAAGCCCTCCTATCGTGCTTGATTCATATATCGCAATCGGATCGATGCTTTCATATATCACTGCTTCGTGATATGTACGTAGTAAGGATTGTGAGAATTTGCAAAGCCTGTCGGATGTTTCAGTACGTGCGTTCTAACACCACTCACTTTGATCACTGATATTTGGCGAGTCTTATCACCCTCGAACCGGTGAGTTCTTTTCCCATGTCCACTGAATTTATCGATTCCAGAGGACCCAGCCGAAAGTAAGACTTTGCATGATACACACTCCGATAGTCAAGATCGGTGCGCCAGGGTGAGATGCTAGTGAGCCATCGTGCAGGCTATCGCGTCTGGATTTATCAGCGAGAAACAAGAAGCCGACTGTCGCGAAGCCAAGCGCGAGAATGTTGACTGCTGGATCATACCTAGGTAGATGCTAATATGAGGACAAGAAATTTCTTTACGCAAAGTTGAGCAGGTCATCGAGGACCGCCTCCGCACGTGAAGTAAATAGTGTATGCACGAGTGCATGATCGTATGTATGGATTGAGTTGAGGGCGGGCGGGGTTGCGGCCCGCGGGGCATCGCCCGCCGACACGGCTGGTGGCGGCTTCCCCCTCGACAACCTGTATCGGATCTCTGATTCTGACCATCACAGCGATTCGCACGTATAAAGATACACGATGGTCCAATACGAGACGAATATAGCCATGATAGTGATCGCCGTCGCCACTCCTCAAAACTGCGCTGCGCCAAAAGAAGAGCACGCGATCCTGCTAGTTTCACATACCTTTTGGCAGTAACGTTATTTAATGAATGAGGAAGGTACACAAAAAGGTGGTCTAATCAAGATTGTAGCCAGCAAGTATTCCGAGACATGACACGGTTTCTTTCGTCACTGCATGCCCGCCCCCTGGGCTACCGCTCAGCACAGCTACACAGATGCGCAGCAGGCTTTAGAACGATATGCCTCAACGCTATGCAAGAATTATTCCTCTATTACTTATCAGCTAAAGTACAGAACCAGTACTTGGGAAACCCACTCGGTGTATTACAAACGGGTACAAACAACTAAGCGCCCATCCCCCAGCACACCTGCATCCGCCCACTCGCTAAGGATTCGACGCGACTCTTCGTCATAAGGCCGGCATTGGATTCGCTGACAACGTGGCAATCACACACTGTGTCACAGCATATGCATAAGTCATGGGATGTTACTTTTCATACATGTGCTGCCCTCGCCGGCGTCCGAAAATCCCTCTCTCGATGACACTCGCCTCACGCAGCCTGAGCTTGATGGAAGCTTGGTGGCCGAAATCCTTATCTATCCCCCTAAGTTCAGTTACAGGTCAAGGGAGCGCAGGCAATCTGATTCCACCCGGTCGGCCCCGCTTTGGATAATCTTACAGGCGGCATGCCGGTATTCCTGTATAGACCTCTTGATCCGAACACCAACTCCATTCGGTTGCTCAAGGTGTGTCCTGGAGAGCCGCATGAGCCGATACGATGTTTTCTCTCTCACGCAGAACTGCATGAACACCTTTTCTACCACGCACTGTCATACACATGGTCTCCGGAAAGTGGGAAGTGTAGCATACAATGTAATGGCGTGGATATCGAGATCGGAAAGAATCTTTGGGACTTCCTACGTCACTTTCGCTCCTGGAACACTGATAAGAATGCTACTTTGTGGGTTGATGCTATCTGTGAGTACAGATCAGCGAGACTAGTGTTTCAAGGGCGCTAACTTGCGGATGCAGGTATAAACCAAAATGATATCGAGGAGCGAAATCAACAAGTTACCAAGATGTTTCACCTGTATTCGACAGCTAGATCAGTCATCGCGTGGCTGGGAGAGACGACCACCGACGAAACCGTGGCGTATCCTTTCATACCCGATCACCATCCTGGTAGGCAGTGGACCCAGAAGGCCATAATAAACATTCTCCAGAAGCCATACTGGTGCCGCATGTGGGTTGTCCAGGAAGCATTGTTGCCGCCGACTCTGGAAATCTGGCTAGGCGAGTACCGGGCAAATGCAGATGAGCTGGGCCGCGCGATCTATATGTACGTTTACGACAAACCGGATATTCCAGGCCTCAAACTTCTGATATCTCGGGGAGAATATCGAACCTATAGAGACCCTAAGAGATCCCGATCCCTTCGCACTGGTTATGATTGGCCACTGGAGTTCGAACTCCGGTGGTTAATCGAGGAATTCTCCGAGTCTCGATGCAGCGTTATTCACGATAAAGTATACGCACTGCTAGGTCTTACATCTCAGGATCACGAGACCGCGCATCGTCTTGTTCCTGATTACAACACGTCAAGTAAGCAGCTGTTCGTAAAGCTTCTGCAAAACCAATGTGCAGGTGGAGAGCCGGATCTGTGGAAAGAGCGGGACTTTCTCAACCTGTTCCGTCGTGTGTTGGCACTAGATCGTGAAGAGATTGCAAGATACGCGCTTGAGGTGGCACCAGGTACTTGGGATAGCAGCTTTGTACTCGCTCGAGGACTTGAGATAACTGCATCACTGCAATTCCTCAACGCTACAGACGTACTCTATCTTCCGTATCGGTACGAGTACTGGTATCATACTAAGAAAGGGGTTCAGCTTTCCTTACCACCGGAAGTCCAAAGAATAGTAGAGTCTTTCAACGCAGAACCGGAACGTATGCGTGCGTTCAAAGACTTCTTTAAGTATCGCTGGTTGGGTAGCCGGCTAGTAACTTCCAGTGAAGCCGCTGTGGCTTTATCTCAAAGAGCCTTTATCAATGCTCTTACCGAACAGTCGCAGCATCGAGCGACTGAACGCAACAGATCCCATCGAACAGGTCATGGCAGTATAGCAGACATAATGTCTTGCGCGATCAGCAAGAATACACAAGGATGCTGGGCCTCGATGCAGCAAGTCGCTGAGAAAGGCGATACTCGTGAGGCCACTCATCCCATAACGTATCTTTCGGGTGAGAAAATCTCGGCCGAGGGCACAAGACTTGCAGTCTTCGCCGGCGCAACGCATTTACACAACGCCCTGGTGTTAGAGGTATACAAAGACTACCACCGCACCCCACCTGAGACAAGATACGAAGTCCAGGGCATTGCTTTTATCTTGGATTACGGAAGCCTCCATTACCCAGCTCCAAGCAAGAATATTCGCTTCAAGTATTGCAATCTCCCAAGTCTGATGGACTTCCGTCGAGTGAACGTGCTAGATGAGGCTCAACTTGGTACGATCCTGGGAGCTGCGCTCGCAGCAGAGCGTGGTGAGAGATCCACCGAGCCTGAGACGCTTGACGGCTATGAGATCAGTGTGGGTATCAGAGAAAACTATTTCGAAACCAGTTTGGAGCGATCTAAAATTACTACCAAAGAAGGCAGGTAATGGGCAGTATCGCGGTTATGTACGTACTCTGAACTCTTAGACCATAGATGTCGAGCAGAAAGCAGAATTAGAAATTTGAGCCAGTGACACCGTGAAAAATCAGCTTGAAGCAGCGGAAGTATCAAGATGCACCGGCGTAAGTCGAGAAGTTGGACGTTTGTCGTGCTTTAACGATCTAAACATGAGCGCGTCAAGATGCAACAACGCTACACAACTCAGAGCACCACGCGCATCAATCGCCTTGTAAGCTGCGGGCGCTATACGAATGTAGATGTACTTGTAACGGTCAGTCAGATGGAGCAGAGGCGCAGCAGGGTCTTTGGCCGGCAGCGTCACATGCCTCAAGAATGTTTGGTACAAAATCCGGTTGCCTGATGATGCCCCGCTCGTTCGTCACTTTATCCGAAGGCACAGCCTCACGCGTTCCCACATTTCATAACGAACAGCCACGGTGTTGGTGTGCAATGAACAATGGCCATGTGGCGTTAACCAATACGTGACTAGGGCGGTGCACCGGCGGGGGCTTAGCAGGTAAGCGCGTCAGCTTCGGCTCTTGCCAACATCGCAAGGCATACATTATAACCTGACCTTCCATCTCAACCTTGTTAATTCCTATCTCAAGAATCAGCCTTGTCCGACTTTCTCAATCCTCTGTCACGCACCAGAACCCTTACACGCAAATAGCAAGATGGGTGTATGTTATCAGCCAGCTCCTTAGCTACCCCTCCACCCCACCATCGTCATAGCTAACCAGGCGAAGCTCGCATCTAAGATGCAGGCGGCTCAGGCTGCATCTGGCTATCCTCCGCCCGGTGGACAAGGCGGCTACGTAAGTCTTCAAGTGAAGGGTGATGTTGGCAATGATTCACTAATGCAACGTAGCCTGGACAGCCACAGTATCAAGCGTATCCAGGTGCCCAAGGTGCCGGTGCTCCCGGGGTAAGCCCAAAGCTCTTTCTTTCTCTTGTCACTTGCTCTGCGTCGTCATCGCCCTTCCCTACCCGCCACTTAAGACTGGGCATTCGCAAGCCTCTTCTCTAGTTCTCCACTTGCTTTTGGCTCCAATAAATTATCGCACGCCCGGCATCCACTCTGGACTTTTTCCGCCACACTTCGTTCCTGGACCTAGCCACACATGCCTCTATCAAGCAAGATGTCATCTAGCTATACTGCCTATCAGCCCAACGCCGGGCAGGCGCCAAATCCTTATGCGCAACAACAACAGCCTGGTCCTCCTATGCCTCCGCGTCCTGGTTCGTATGCGCCGCCGCAGTCGCCTTTTGCGCAACCGGCAGCTCCCACCCAATATGGCGCATCTTCACCATATCCACAAGGGCAGTCAGGGTATAGCAGACCCCCGCCACCACCGCCAGGACAACAGCCTTCATCTCCGTATTCTCAATCGACATTCCCACAGTCCCCACAACCAGGTCAAGCGCCCCCCGCGCAATGGAATCAGCCACAGGTCCCGCCGCCGTATGGACAGCAACCACCACAACAGCCTTACCAGCAGCAAAGCCAATGGGGCCAACCACAGCAACCCGCTTACGGACAGGCGCCGCAGCAATATGGCCAACCTTACGGCCAGCAGCCCGCTTTCCAACCGAATGTTCGTACTAATTTAGATTTCTTCGATTTTCAAACCCACGTATGAGCAAAGGCGCAGAGCTAGTGACTTTCCGCGAAGATTTGTGCAGAGACTAACGTGATATTAGGGTGGACCACCAGGACAGCCTCCGCAGGGCCAGTATGGCGCACCTCCACCACAAGGAGGATATGGCGGCGGCCCGCCCCCTCCCCAACAGGTTCAGGCCGGACCAGCTGAGATCGCGGGCTACAAGCAGCTTCTGCAAGCCTGCATCCAAGAGAAGGGCCTCCAGAACTTCCCAATCTGCCAACATATTGACCAGATTGCTCAACAAGCGCCCGCGAAGATCAATCAAGTCATCTCGCGCTGGAAGATCCAGAAGGAGATTGCCAATGACATTGTAAAGCTAGCGCTTTACGACATCGTGCTATACATCGGTAAGTTGCTCAGCTCGAGAATCGTGATCAAGCTGACACACATTAGATGACAGTGGATCCATGCAGTTCGAAGAGGAAGGTAGCCGTATCACAGATTTGCGCCTTATTTTGGACCGAGTCTCGTTCGCTGCAACTCTCTTTGACAACGATGGCATCTCTGTCCGCTGCATGAACACCGATCTTTCGGGAGCTCGCAACCAACAGGGTCGACCTCTTCAAGATGGCGTCGCGACTGAGGCTCAGGTCGCAGAGATCATGCGTGGCGTCAACTTCAAGGGCCTCACACCCATGGGTACCTCTATGGACAAGAAAGTCATCCAGGAGATAGTACTCCCAAAGGCACGCTCAGGACAGATGCAAAAGCCAGTATTGGTCATTGCCATCACCGATGGGCAGCCAGCGGGAGAGCCTTCCGGCGAGATCTTTAAGGTCATCAAGGAGACTTACAGACAGCTCCAGTCGACGCCCTACGGCCGTGGTGCTGTCGCTTTCGAGTTTGCTCAGGTAGGAAACGATGTGACCGCAAGGAAATTCCTCAGTCAACTCGATGAGGAACCCGAGGTTGGCCCTATGGTTGACTGCACGTCCAGTAAGTCTCATACGATCCAGACTAGACCTGTGCTAACGCAGAATCAGACTTCGAAAACGAACAGGAAGAGATGATGCGCGCAAACCCTCCTGTCGATCTTACACCCGATCTTTGGATCATCAAGCTTCTTCTCGGTGCCATTGATCGAAGCTACGACTCGAAGGACGAGAAGAGCAACCCTGCACCTGGCGGCTACGGCGCACCACCTGGCCAGTATGGCGCACCTCCTCCAGGTTACGGCCAACAGCCACCCCAGGGCTATGGCCAACAGCCGCCGCAAGGCTATGGACAGCAGCCACCCCAGGGTTACGGTGCTCCCCCTGGTCAGCATCCGCCCCAAGGATACGGTGCTCCACCCGGCGCACCTCCACAAGGCTACGGTCAACAAGCACCTCCACCAGGTCAGTATGGCCAGCAGCGACCGCCCCAAGGAGGCCCCGGCGGTTACCCAGGTCAGCAGCAGTATGGCCAACCCCCACCCGGCGGCAGATACTAGGAGTTGGGCCATGTAGCTTTTCCCAATGGCGTGAGTACTCGTTCAGATGATGGCTCAGCGTGGGACTGGCATAACCCGTAGGTTCTGAGAATCGTCACTGGCGAACGTTTTCGAACAATTTTACGCGACATGTCATTACGACTCTCTTTACTCCGTGAGCAGTGACTATCTTCTTTAGAAGATACTGCCGGACGTATCTTTCCGCAATAGGCAACCTTGCAGACAGTCTAGTACTTGACTAAGAACTTGCTTTATTAAATACACATGACGCGTCGTGTAAAGTGATTCTACCCTTTATACGCCGCAATCATCATTGTCCAGCACGCACCACGATTCGCAACTTCAAGAGGTGGGATATGGAATGTGAAACTACACGATGCTTGAAGCTTTGTTTAGCTGTCAAACAGACATGGCATATCGTGCGAGCTGGTGCGTTGTTGAAGCCGCGTTCGCATAGCGTTTGCGACACTTCACCAGCCGGCTAGTACAAATGAAATTCACTGACTGGGCGGACTATTTATGTGGCTACTATGAGTTTCTGACTTTAATACTCACCAATCCAATTACTTTTGACTACTAGCAGATCCCGACATCTCCAATCGCCGCAAAGTCCCCAACACCCGAAGCGCAATCATGCCAACCAGCCCTGCACAACTACACGGCGCAGCCTTGATCGCACCAATATACCACATCACCATCAAAGTCCTACCACCTTCTTCATCTAGTCACTATCTCACGCACATCCGCGCTGTCGACAACCCCGCAGAGATCGCTCGCACCCGCGAGCACCGCTCATTCAGAACAGCAGCACACGACTGGAAACATGAGCACTTCACATGGAATTCTTCCGACATGGACCGCGGCCTGAACATCAGACCAAGAATCAAAGGCGAGCTGGAGTGGGAGAGAGACAAGGAAGATGAGGAGACGGCGCGGGATATACGAAACCTAGCGCAGCAGAAGGGTGAAAGGGTGCCAGATAAGCGAGAGGCGCTCGCTATGGCTTGGCTAGCAAGGGTGGGCAAGATGGCTGTCGGTGAGTTTGGCGTTTGTCCAAGTTTGGCGGTGTTTTATGATACTAATGAGTTGTTAGGTCGTGCCATATACGAACCTGATTTCGGGGTTAGCGATGAGAAAGAGTTCTTGATCATCAGCAGTAGAGCCGGAGAGTCCGTGGAGGCGAGCCTATATGTGGATGGAAAGGGAGAGAAGAAGTTCATTGCGAAGGCTGTCGGGGAGAATCATTTCGACGCTGTTATGGTGCTGGAGAATGATTTGGTCGAGCATCACAGGCGGAAGATGCGGAGGTAGTACATGTCGAGGTTGCAAGGAGACTGGGGTGTCGGCTTTGATGTGATCGATTTGTTTGCATGCACCCTCAAGGCCTGCTATATGGAGTTTGGAAACGCGTGTATCATATTGAGTGGTATTATTTATGAGAATCAGGCATATACGTTGAATCGTTCTATGGTTCTATGAATTGGATGCTTCTCAACTGTCTCTCACCTCCGATTGCCATACAATGACGTATGGCCTAGAGGCCCGGGGTCCTTGAGCGTTTGTCTGCCACGTGCAGCTAGATCTTTCATCCTTGGATCGCTATGCTACCCACGTAAAGTCAACAGATCACAAACCGCAGAGACGATATCTCCCACCAACCCTCACATCAACGCCATGCACGTTCCAGATGGCCACTATGGATGAAATAGATCGCCGGTTTACGAGCGGCTTCAACGCTGCTGTTGAGCTCCGCGAACAGGACGAATTCGATCAATGTATCGAGGTCTTGCGCGAATTACTCGCTGATTGCGCTATTCCTAGATACCACCGTATGAGGTGTCTCACAATGCTTGCATGCACTTTAGAAGACTGGCATGAGGCATACACCTGTTACGTCAAGGGTGAAACCATATGGCGTATCACGAAGCAATGGTATCGTAACAGCACAAACCCGACCGTGAACAGGACGCTGGATGAACTTCGTGAGACTTTAGAAGAAGTAAAGTGAGTACCCGGGTACACTCTAGATGATTCCAAGAAAGAACTAAATTGTATATGTTTAGGCAAGGTTTACTCGAAGACGACATATGACCTGAGGACACACCAGTTCCGGATGTTGAGGCCGATGTGCTGTATGCGATAGCAGTATACACTGCTGGGGTGGAGGAGACCCATGAGACCGCGGAGGCAGAAGAAGAGACGTGGTTCGAAGACGAGATGAGCGACGAGGACATGGGCGGCGAAGAGGAAGTGAGCGACAGAGAAACGAAGGTCGAGGTCGAGCGTGAATGGAACGACAAAGAGGAGAGCGAGGCGCAGAAGGCTGGGGAAGAGGAGACAGCGCTACAGGATCAAAAGCCAAAGGGCGAGATGGTATGTCTGAAAGCTATTGCTCTTGAAGAGGTTGTGTTGACTTCGCGCAGGCGTTACCATACCGTCCGCGACACATACGCTGACCCACTTTGGGTAGGGACAGGGGAATCATGTCAGAGAAGTCCTGGAGGCTATTTGCTTGATCGAACGATCAGGTTTGAGTCTACGATAGACGCAGACCAGGATAGGCTGCACAATTTAGCACCTTTGTCGGCGTCTAGGATATCGATTTCTACACATAACCTCTGGAAGACCTTCCTGTAGCGAGCAAAAACTGAGAGTTTGTCACGGATGAAGTGGCTAGAGTTTGTCATGGACGAGGTACTCCACTCGCCGCGTGCACCTTCCGCTGTAGCAGTAGCGAGCCAACGGAAAAATTCCCTTCACTGTCCGCAACCTTACAACACTCCCGAGTGACGAGTGTAACTTCAATTTGCACGCTATATGATTACTATTCGTTGCTCTCTCGGTATTTAAATTGCTCGCTTGCGGCTTTCCGGGGAGAATAGATTAACCCAAAAGAAAACCAGGACACGCGAAGCGCGCCGCTCTGCGCCACAACCACACTCGGAAGCAGATTCAATATCACAGCAATATCAGGTTCTTCGCCTGTGACCGGAATTCTGAGCCATCAAAGGTCTTGGAAGCTACACGGCGGGCAGCATGTGTATGACCATGGAGCAACAAGCTATGCTTCGCCATAGCGACTATGCCCATTACTGTTACAGAGGACTAGGCAATGACTTGTAGTCATCTAACAGTACTATGTGATCCTTGAATTACCTGAAATGATCGGTAGATGTGCTCCGTATCTGATCGGGAGCGCCATGAGAAGCCATACAGACTATGAAGACCTTTGAAGACATATAAGAGTAGGTAGAAACAAGTGCGACAGATCAGCATCAAAGCAACAACGTTCGCTACCACTCTATCACTCTTTCCATGATGTACACATCTGCACTCCTACTCGGCGCCCTCGCCGTCCTTCTCGACACAGCATCCGCCCACGGCTTCGTCAAAGGTGTCAACGTAAAGGGCACCTTCACCAACGGCTCCGACCCCGTGTGGTACTACTTCTCGAAGGACAACCGCCCCCAAACCGCAGGCTGGGATGCGTTGAACCAAGACATCGGTTTCGTCGAGCCTGCATCGGTCGGCACAGCGGACGTGAACTGCCACAAGAGTGCTACGGCGGGACGTCTCTACGCCAATGTCAATGCGGGAGACACTATCGAGTTCGAGTGGAACACTTGGCCTGATAGTCACAAGGGGCCGATTATCAACTACATTGCGCCTTGCAACGGTATGCCATCTGCTTGAACCAGTACAGCATGCACTCTTACTGATCACTTGCTTCATACAGGCGACTGTACCACTCTGACCCCCGGTTCTCTCCGCTGGTCCAAGATCTCTCAATCTGCTATCGTCAGCCCAGGAACTTGGGTTACAGACACGCTCATCAAGAACAAGTTCAAGGTCTCCACTGTCCTTCCTGCCAAACTTGCTCCTGGCAACTACGTCATCCGTCATGAGATCATTGCTCTTCACGGTGGGCAGAACGTGAATGGCGCGCAGTTGTACCCCCAGTGTAGGTCACTCATCTTCCAGGCTGCTTTCGATGTAAAAAGATCATATGCTAAGTATTGCTGTAGGCTTGAACCTCAAGGTCGGTGGTAGCGGCTCTGTTGCACCGACGGCTGGCGTTCCTGGTACCAGCTTGTACACAAAGGACATGCCGGGTATCGTGTTCAACATCTACACCAATCCTACGACTTACACGTTCCCTGGTCCGGCGCTGTGGACTGCTGCTAACTAGGCGCTGTTGTCAGAGCTCTGTGCTCGAATGCAGAGGATTGGACGACTATGGGCTCTAGGGCCTTGGTTCTGAACTTGCGACTGACAATGTCAACTGCGGGCGGGTGGTGAACGAGTTCTCTTCGTGTTTATACTTGGTTGTCTTGATATGTACATAAACCCGACATTCTTTTATCGGATCGCACCTCGAATTGCAGGCGATCTTCAGAGGGCTCCGTTCAGTGTCTTGTGTAGGCCTCATGAGTGAGACCCGTGAATGTAGCTGGTTCAGCAGGCGACGCGTGAGCAAACTGTCCGTTGGCATGAGCGCGTGAAGTTTTGTAGAGGTATATTGCAAGCCTAGCTCGATGCCTAGAATTGAAACAGTAACACTAGGAGGACTGATCAGCCAACCATGGGTGAAAAACGCCAGACTCCTCATTTCCCTTTTGAACAATACACTCGACACACGGTCGATCACCTTCTTCTCCACTTGTCGCATTGCTCTCACTTCTTGACTGTCTTAGCAGCCTTGCCAACAACCTTGACCAGCTCTCCGTATGCCTCGGTGAACTCCTCGTCACCCTCGCCGGCCTTCTTGCCCATCCTGTCCTTGCCGATCATGACCACACTAGTGGGTCGCTTCGTTGCGCTTGCCTCGCCGAGCTGCGCGCGGCTCTTGATGTAGATGTAGGGTACGTTGTGGTCTTCGCAGAGAACGGGGATATGCGCAATGACGTCCATGGGCGAGATATCGGCGGCGATGACAACAATGGCGCTGGGGTCGTCGAGGGAGGATCCGGCGCCTGAAGCAGCGGACTTGCGCAGCGCTTTTACGACTTCCTTGACACCGCGACGGAGGGTCTTGGACTTGGCGGCTGTAGCAGGATGAACGTTAGTCTTGTTCTTTCAAGTGCGCAAACAGGCCAACACATATGAAGTGGGAAACATACACTTCTTGACGGTCTTGAGGATCTTCTTGACCTCCTTGTCGTTGTCTGCGAGAGGGAAGGCAAAGGGAACGAGTGCGCCGCGCGGCTCATCACCGTCCACGACGTTGACCATTGAGACTTCTGGCTCCTTCTCGAGCTCAGCCTCGAGCGCGTCTACCATCTCGACATCGCCCTTGACCTTCTTTTCCTTCTTGTCCTTTTTGCTCTTGGACACGCCGTCTGTCTCTGCGCGCTTTTCCTTCTTTTCCTTCTTGTCCTTCTTCTCCTTCTTCAGCCTCTTCTCTTCGATATCTTTCGACATTGTGTGGGTAAGCGACTGTAGGTTTTGGGTAGGAATTAGAAATGCGAAGATGTGGTGGCTGGTAATGCGTCGTGCTGAAGTCGGTTTCGCGAAATTTTGGAAGAGAATGAAGCTTCATCTAGCGGGCCCCGGGGTGGTCTGTGCGACTAGTGGCCTTTTCAAGAACCTCCAGGGCTTGGAATGCTCAACTTCGCGAAGAACACAAACATCACAGCAAGGCAGATATCAATTTGCGTTCATGTCATGATGGCATAAGAAGACGTATTCATACAGTACTATTTGAGACCGATTTACACCTTGACTTCATATCCACTACCGTAATATCTCCCATCTCCGTCACCGCGAAGTCGAATCATGACATACTATGGTATATGTAAGGAAATAGCCCAATGCCACCAAGAAAAGGCATTACCGAAGTACAGGCAAAAAGAAATAGATATTAGCAAGAATGCAACAAAGGCAGCGCTAGTAGCAGAACCGAAGTGAAGCAATAACGCGCCTAGGGCCAGCCTTCAACAGTCCAGAAATGCCGATGGGTATGAGCGAGGGAGAGGTATTAGAAGAATGCCAAATGAGTAGAGCATGAGCTCGAGAGTGTAGGAATCTGGACCAGACCCGCCCTGTGCGCCGTATTACCCCGATCTTGAGAAAAATGAAATGAAATGAGATAAACAATAGACCGATGCTGGGGGCGCCAAACTCCTTGCCATGCTCCCAGGTGCAAGGAGAGGACGAAATATAGGAAGGAAATCCACAGTCTGTAAAAGTAACGCGACATGGAAACAAGATCGTGGAAGATCGCGACCAGTTCCGGAAGCTGTCTCTCGCTTAGTAGGCCATCTGCATCTCGAGCACCTGGACACCACCAGCAGCCATTGATGGCGTAGCGGATCCGGAACGAGACGACATGGCATCTTCGTAGCCAACAAGTGCTTGCGAATGTAGCTTGAAAGCTTCGCCCATAAGTTTGGTGATGCTAAGTATCGTTAGTGCCAAGTTACTGAAGAACAAATAGGCATTTACATACCCCCAAACGACGACCTCGTCGATCATGCTGCCCCATAGTCGCGCGACAGTGGAGCTCAGCTTTGCACCGTAGACATCCACGGAATCGTCGTCAAACAGATTGCGCAGCTTGTTGTACATGGCCAGCTCCTCCTCGGTAGCTGGCTCTTCGTCGTGCTCCAGGCGGTAGAGCCATAGTGTCAAGATGACCATCAGATCCATGCCGGTAAGTGGATGCTCGATGCTCCAGTTGGTAGCGGAAGTTCGGGCAACCCAGCGTATGCCTTGCACGGCAGCAACCTCGATGCAATCGAAGCATTCTTGGATGACCTTGATCATCTCTGGTGAACGCTGGACCTTGTCGCGGGCATTCGTCATAGCAGCAGCTACTTCGTAGGAGTCGTGATAGCGGAGAGCTTCTTGAATGGACTTGAGATCGACCACGAGTCGGGCCCTGGTATTCCTGTACAGCGCCATGGCGTTGAAAATGAGAGGATGGCCCTTGTGTGGAGCGCTCAGTTGGACAACGACTGTCTCAGGCTCGCAGAGCTCAAGCGACTTCTCCCATGTCTCCAGGGCCAGGCGAAGCTTGTACTCGGTGACTACGTCTTGGAGAGCTTCAGGGCTACGCTTGTGGTACCATACTTCGAGGAACAGTGCGTTGATCATGACGCGTGTCGCGAAAGCACTGTAACGAGCAGTCTCGCCTTGGAATAGGTTGTCATGCGCTTGGCGGAACGTGATGATCCTGGAAGCACTCAGGCTCTCGCGCCAGGCTTCGTCATCTGAAACCTCCATGGTCCAGAGCGACTCCGAAGAAGGCAGCTCCAGGGTGTCGAACTCGTTGAAACCCATTGCAGGAGTGTGGTTGTAGGTGAGCGTCAGTAGGCCGAAGAAGATATAGACCGCATAGTAAGTCCGTCGGCATTGCTCGTCGACAACCCATTCTTCGTGGTTTGGCTGAGCGCCATCACGAGCATCTGATCGGAGCTTGAGCTCGTACCGATTTCCAGCGACCATCTACGATGTGTTAGTGGCGATCGTGAGCAAGACACACTTATACGTACGTTGGCAAGAAGACTCTTAATCGAGCAAGCCCACTCAAGGCCCTTTGGATCACCACTCCAGCTAGAGAAAATCATGTTGAGCAGGGTGCTCTGCATCGTCCACAACGGGCATTTGCGGGAACTGAAGTTTTCCTTATTCTGAAGGAACTGGTTGACTAGGACCTTTGATCCAATGTGCAGCATATAGGCTTGGTCTTGGTCAAAGATGTACAGAGCACCTATCGATAGCACAGCAAGCAATAGCGGGGCAGACACCTCGGTGGGGTTGAAGGTGGCGGGGTGCAAGAAAGGCAGGTGGTGGTGGAACAGATCGAAGTACGTCTTCAACAGGCGGTTCAGCGTGTTCAGACTGGGCAAGTGGAACGTCTCCAAGAGCGAGTTCTCACTGTCGTACTGCTTGATGTTCTCGTAGATCCTTGCACACTGCTCTTCAGAGTCCAGCTGAGGGGCGCGGGTCATCATCAGAGCCTGATTGGGGCCGGGCGACTTGCGGTAGTCAACTGGTGACACGGGTCCCATCATGGAGGGGTAGGGTGACAGGGCACCAGGAGTACCTAACCCATTGCCGCCGTTCATTGCTGAGAAGGTAGGCGCGAGGCTGTCGCTGCCAGACATGGTGCGCTCCATCAGGGGTGGAAGCTGGTGGGGATGCGAACCGAGCGCGCTGGCGCTGTTGAAGGCTGAGTGTGTGTTGGGCGACGACTTGGGCTCGGATTGAGGCACCATTGAGTCTCGCCACGGCATCTGCGGAAGCATGTTCTGGCCAGGGGCAGTGTATGGGATGACAGGCTCCATCATCGATGGGCCCGTGGGCGAGATGACGGGCTCGTTGTGCTCGGGGATCATCTCGGGCTCTTGGCTCGCCATTGCCTTGTGGTGGAAGTCGGTCATCAACATGGCCGCAGCGTTAAGGTCCTCATCCTCGTGCATCGCATCGTTCTCAGCTTCGATGCGCTCGAGTGTCGTCGCGCTCTCGGCCGTGGCTTGTTTCTGTTCGGCTGCCTTGGTGTTCGTTCGGCGCTTCTGCTCGCTGGGGAGGGGCGCGCCACCATCCTTCGCGTGAACGGTGCGGTCGTGTCGTAGGAGGAGATCGCGACGTACGAATGTCGAGCGACACCTGGATTTGGAGTCAGCACATTTCCCATAATGCGTCTGTGCAGGGCAACATACTTGGCACATTTGAACGGTCTCTCTTTGGTGTCTGTATGTCGTCGCAAACGTCAGTTTCAATCTTTCCAACAAACGCGGGGCAGGTAGCAACAACAGTACGCGCGGGGCGAACGCGTAAACAGCTACCCCGCCCAGCGAAGCTCCATCGCGACGGAAAAGACGGGAGTTTTGACGTACGTGAGCGTTCATGGCGCGATCTATGTTCGCTACGGCTGAAAGCGCGGTTGCAAAACTGGCCTGGACGAAGTTCAGTGGATGTTCTCACATACAGCTCCTCGTGCAGGGTGCTGCTGACATTTGTATTTTTTTTCAGGCGCGCCTGTTTTGCGCACGGCGGGCGAGGAGTTTGATGCCATCTCAATGGATGGAATGGGGTGTTAAAGCGTGGTGGTAGATGGACGATGTGTCGCGCTGTACGCTTCGTGCATCCCGTGTGTCGGAAAAAGCTGCGAAGGAATTGCCGGTGAGAGAAAAGAGAGGAAGTCGTAGGCGTCAGCACCGTATGGCTACGCGTACGACGATGGAACAATAATGGCTACTGTTGAAGATGAGATGACCTCGGGGAGGGGTGACTTCAAGGAGGACCAGTGCAATGTCGCTGGCGAGGCACCTCTAGGGCTACTCTGAGAGGGGGGGTTCGCCCGTGCGTCCTGCGTCCGCCTCATCGCTAGATACATCTCCCATCCCTGTGAACGGATAACACGCTAGTGTATCTAACGCGACTTGTCCAGTGTCTAACATCTATTAATTGCGATGCTTTTGCTGGCTCTGCCAGGTGCTTGTATAGCTGGCAGCTTTGAGGTTGCCAAGATGGTTAACAGTGACAGACACCCCGCTACCACCCAAGGTTGCGAGGTACTCTTGACTATCGCACACCGAGGCCATCAACAACCTCTGATACTATAATAATCATCCCGAGTTCTTACATCCCGGGGTAGCCCTAACCATTAGGCTTCTGGGCCCAGGTGTGCGACATGGCAGCCGCCTGTCCAATGATTCTCCCACAAGAGCCTCAACGAGTATGTTTCGCCGTACCACCCGCTGTCACTCTCTGGCCAGCAGACAAAGTGGCGGTAAGAACAAGGTCGAGTACACTCTTGGAGGAGTAGTGGGCCGCCAGTTATCAGATGCAGGCCATGCAGATGGTGGCTCACCGCCTCACTTCCCACCTGGGGACGCCTGCGCCAGTTCTTTGCAACAGCTTTCAATACCAAACAATCTGTCGCCCCTCCCTCCAGGCCGGCTGGTCTGTGTTGCACGATGACGAAGGGCGCGGGAAAAGGGGTTGCAGAGGGGTAATCACCTTCACAACATGACGCCCAGGATACTTGCAAGTCGTGCCACGAGTAATTTCAAGACGATCGTCGGCTGCCCTCTGGAACTCTATCCATACTTTCGGGCCAGGATCCCGTTCCCCGGACCCACACTGGCATTTAGTCAGGTCCACACCTGCAGTAGACTGCCACGGCTTGCAGAGCTCACACGAACATTCAACGCCGCGAACACGGTGCTTCTTGCGTGTGTCGACAGACACACCGATTCCACCGACCCGTCTGGCCGAGGTCTTTCGGCTCGGGACAACACCTACACACGATCGAGCGTCCCGTCAGCAGAAAGTGGCAGAGTCCGCTAAATTATGCCCCGCTTGTCTTCGTTCAATCGGGGGAGCGCGTATAATCCTGGACCTTATAGCGTCGGTCGCGGCCTAGCAAACGCTCTTGCTGCCATGACACTCTCTTACCCTCACCGTTCCTGAACACAAGCCACCGCTACACATGCCTTCTACAACCCCTCTAACGGCCCCTCATTGACCACTTCATCAGCGAGGGGCTTTACTTTTCACTGAAACCCCCCGCGCTAGCACGCTTGCCGTAATGCTTTAGAAGCAGATGGTGGTTTCAAGTGGCACTGGATGGCCCTTCCGCGCCCTCACGGACGCGGCAGGGCCGTACTCATCCGCCTACGCCGTCAGGTAATTTCATTTTGATCGAGGCAAACATCTAGCTCATTTCAGTGAAGACGAATGGTGGCTGCAAATTCAAGCCGGTATATTGACGTGCCATCATGCCCAGTCCCATGTGAAAGGTACGCCCTTTCGGCCCTGCAGGACGCAGCGAGTCTGCCATTGGGTTCAGCGGATACTTCGATGACATCTGAACGGCATGTCGCTGCAGGCCCCCACGTGCAGCACGGCAGCTATCGCATCCTGCTCTTCGTTTGAGCTTCTCCTTCTACAACGGCACCTATTCATTTCTCAACAATGCCCATGTCTCGGGAACAGCAAAGATCTTGATCAATTGATGGCTGATCCTCCGGCCCACCAGCCAGTGTCACAGAACCCAGAAAATGCCTTTTCCGCTTCCACGCGACAAACCAAGCAAGTTTGAGACTGGTATCGGCCACTAAGATCCGCAATAATCATTCCGAGCTTCCATCACACCTTCCACGATGAGATGCGCGTGTCAGTCACCGCTCTCACCCAGATGGCCGAAAGGGCCGCGGAATACAGCGCCGGATGCAGTGATATAGGCATGCTTTTGTAGTATCACGGTGTAGCATTGCCGCGCCTCAGTCACTGCCTGTTGTTCTAAGGATTTGGAGGTTCAGACGAGGAGCAGCACAAACAAGCAAAGGTCCCCCACTGAGTTGCGGGGCATCGAGTGACATCCCGTGCAAACGAAATGCGTAGGGTCGGTAGATACAAAACGTTACAGGTGGTGCAAGATAGACGGTCGCACAATGCTCGATGCGCCGGTATCCGCCCGCAACGGGAGGGAAGTCCTCGCTATCCTGGAGGACCACGTTTCATAGCGCAAAATCCCGAGAATATGCAACGAGTCAGACAGTGTTCTAGATGACAACTGACTGAAAGTTCACCGTCCCCGCTGCATCGCCAGGCTCTGCGGCGTCAATAGATGTTGCGTACCACAATGAGGGCCCGGTGGGGCCGTATTATCAATGGCATATGTATAGCATGCATGGTCGGTGTAGACAGCCACGACAGCCTCGTTGACAGCTGCGGCGTGAACCATGGAGATGTGCCCGCTCAGGGACCATCGCTTACCATCTGGCTACACTGAGTACATGCACAAACGGCTGCAGGTTGGCAGGGCAGATAGATGTGCATGGAGAGCAATATGTAGCATGTTGGCGGATTCCGAGAATAATCCTCCTGGGACGGGTCCGGGTCTTCTTGACACATTGTTAGCTGCTTTTATCCAACGCCCAACACGTGATCCAAGGATGGCACAGCGCGTCCCCACTCCACCGCTGCTCACGACGCCCACCCTGGTGTTGCGTTTCTTTCGCTCGAGCCCATTCTTCTGCTCAACCATAATCACACGAGAGAGCTTGCTACGAGGCTGGATTCGCTGCTCCGGCCCAGCTAAGCGCGAACGTCAGGCTCCTCATTGCCTGGTCCCCCTCTAGTCCAATCAAGCAACCCCCGGCTCTAATACACATCCTCGAAGGCGTAAGCTCAGTCGGCCCACATAGCGACCGCGTCTACTTTAACCCTGGGTTGAGCAGAGGGGTACTCGCGCCTGGGCTGTTGTTGCCTCCTCCACCCACACGCCGGTCGCGCCAACAACGTAGACTCGTTACAACGCCATGAGCTTCGGCACCACGGACGCGGGCGGCATGTACGTGCGCGCCCTGTATGACTACCAGGCAGACGACCGCACATCTCTCAGCTTCCGGACGGGCGACATAATACAGGTTATTACCCAGCTCGAGAGCGGCTGGTGGGACGGAGTCATTCACGGTGTCCGCGGCTGGTTCCCGAGCAACTACTGCGCCGTCGTGCAGCGCCCGAGCGAGGACATCGAGAGCGACAGAGACGGCATCGACGCCGACGACGACCACGAAACACGGTCGACGGGCGGCGGCGAGTTCGACACGTCGGACGGGGAGTCGCTGAGCGGCGGGAACGACACCATCCTGCCCCTCGAGCGCAATAATGTGCCGCACAACAAAGAGGAGGAGGCGGCGTTCTGGATACCCCAGGCGACGCCAGACGGCATGCTGTTCTACTTCAACACCCTGACGGGCGTCAGCACAATGGAGCTGCCCCTCGAGTCGCCTTCTGCGAACGAGAGCGGCCCACGCAACCGCACCGACGTCTTCATCCCCGACATGTCGCGACCGCCAGCTGAGCTGCTCGCGTCAGGCTCCGGCTACCACATGGAGGACACCGACGACGAGACGTCAGCGTCCGACCTGGAAGGGCCCGGCATGAAGGGCTCATTCCGCTCGCGCGTAAGTTTTGCGCTACTCTACGTGGAGCGAGTACTGACACTGTACCACAGCACAGGCAGCGCTTGTCCGATGGCCTCTCATCGGCAACCTCGATGGAGTCAATGAACGCGGGCTACCCTGGCAGGTCCTACGACCAAAGCGGCATGAGCTTCGCAGCCTCTTCCACCATGCCTCCCACCGGCACCACGGCCACTTCCTTTGCGAACAGCCCAGCTCTTAGCGGGTCGAACGGCACCACAACTCAAACGCGCAAGTTCTACGACGACGTGAGCCCGGTTCCTCTCACCTGGAACAGAATGGTGGAGGACATGCGCCGCGCCATAGAGCGCTACAAGCAGGCTATCAACAATAGCGACAGGTCTGAGTTTGTGAAGCGCGCCGAGGACGTTTCGGACCACCTGCGTTTGCTGCTCGCTGCTGGTTCAGGGACCACGGACAACCACTCCGGCAACCCCTCTATCATATCTACAAATAAGGCCTTGTACCCTCACTTCCGCGAGACCATGTCGCGATTCTCCAAGTTGGTGCTGTCTTCGCATATCGCTGCCTCCGACTTTCCTCCCCCCGATTCCTATTCCAAGTGTCTGAAAGAAGCAGAGGGCGTCCTCAACGGAGTCTTTGGTTTTGTCGAAGTAGCACGCCAGCAGCGCGGAGAAGAGATTCCCCGTCTCGTGCCTGGATTTGTAGCCGGGAACACCACCGGAGGCAGTTGGCAGAATAACGGAACTGACACCCATGACTCCAACAATTCCATGTACTCTGACCAGGACGACTATGAGCCCTCCGTTGAACCAACTCTCAAGCTTGACTCGCGCGTATTGGAGAGACTGCAGGATGTTAAGCGCTTGATCATTTCCAGTCTCCGGCGATTGGATGAGCAACTGATGGTCAGAGACCCAGTTATATCACATAGGAAACACCAAGCGATAGGTGACCACGTATGCAGTGCCGCAGGAAAGGTGTTGGAGGCGTGCCGACCCTGGATCTCGACCATTGAACAGATCAACCTCGCTTCTCTCGACGCAGATACTCACGGGCAGCAACTCAGCGAATTCAGTGTCCAGAAGCAAAAGGCCTACGACGTCGTATCTGAACTCGTAATTGCGTGTCAAGGAGTAGCCGCACCCTTGGGAGACGAGTGGGCGGAACTACGTGGTGATTCACTTGAGGACCGCATCAATGCGGTGCGAGCAGTTGTCCGAGATCTGGAATCGACGTGCACCCAGCAATACGGTCTGTTGCAACAACTTTCGGATACAGTCCCCCTGTCCGACATTGTGAGCCGTGCAGACCCAAGGAGAAACACCGATAGCGAGCTACCAAACCATACCCGAGGGCCATCTGGACAAGAGAGACCTTTGCTTGGCAACATTCCTAAGGCAGACACGTACAGTGCAGGCACACCTCTTGGTGTCGACGAGGGCAAGATCGAGCCAGTACGATCAGCTAACAGCAACAAGAAGCTCAAGGACTTCTTCGGTGAAGTCCCTGTTATTCCACAGCAGGCGATCGAAGAAACCCCCGAGTACTTGAAGCTCGACCATGAGGGCGAAATATCCTACGATCACAAATCCGTACCACCACAGCTGAAGGGTGGTACTTTGGCTGGTCTTGTCGAGCAACTGACGCGTCACGACCGTCTCGATCCAGCTTTCAACAACACCTTCCTGCTTACGTATCGATCATTCACCACGGCTTCTGAGCTATTCGAGATGCTGGTCAAACGATGGAGTATACAACCACCCCATGGACTGGCCAAGGAGGACTATCAGCACTGGGTAGACAAGAAACAAAAGCCGATCCGGTTCCGAGTTGTCAATATTCTTAAGAGTTGGTTCGACAATTACTGGATGGAAGGTAACGACGAGGAAGCACGCATCCTGATCCAGCGGGTGTACAATTTTGCGAAGGATCATGTTGCCACAACAAGCACCCCTGGAGCGGCACCACTGATGACATCAGTGGAGCAAAGGTCTCGCGGCCCAGATATGCCCACGAAACGCTTAGTCCTCACGTTGAGTGCACAAACGCCGCAGCCTATTCTGCCCAAACACATGAAGAAGCTCAAGTTCCTGGACATTGACGCAACGGAATTCGCCCGACAACTCACGATCATCGAATCCAGACTATACGGAAAGATTCGCCCTACGGAGTGTTTGAACAAGACCTGGCAGAAGAAGCTTGCCCCCGGTGAACCTGATCCGGCCGCAAACGTCAAGGCGCTTATTCTCCACTCCAATCAGTTGACGAACTGGGTCGCACAGATGATCCTTACACAACAAGACGTCAAGCGCAGAGTGATCGTCATCAAGCACTTTGTCAATGTCGCAGATGTAAGTCAACGAACGCGTGCATGCGACATCCATTGCTAACACAAACCAGAAATGCAGGCAGCTGAACAACTTTTCTACACTAACCTCAATCATCTCAGCGCTAGGAACAGCACCTATTCACCGCTTGAACAGGACCTGGAGCGCCGTCAACCAGCGCTCTATGGCAACCCTGGAAAGCATGCGCAAGCTCATGGGTAGCACCAAGAATTTTGCGGAGTACCGAGATACGCTCCATCGAGCGAATCCACCCTGTATCCCTTTCTTCGGTATGTACTGCCCCAGCAGCATCCCTGCATCAGCCGGCTAATCCATGTTACCAGGTGTCTATCTCACCGACTTGACCTTCATCGAGGATGGTATTCCATCGCTGATCAAGCGCACAAACCTCATCAACTTCGCAAAGCGCGCCAAAACCGCCGAAGTGATCCGCGACATCCAGCAGTACCAAAACGTGCCATACCCACTACAGCCTGTGCCCGAGCTGCAAGACTACATCCTCACCAACATGCAGTCTGCAGGCGACGTGCACGAGATGTACGAGATGAGTTTGAGCGTCGAACCACGAGAACGCGAGGACGAAAAGATTGCAAGGTACACTACCTATTTCTCCTTTGATCGTTCCAAAACTGGGCTAGAAGGATAGAGAGAAAAACTCAAATCAAACCCCCGCTTCAAGAGGAGGACACAGCAACAAAGCGGGGATATGAATGCGTCTTTTGGAGAGAAGATGGGGCTAACGGCGTTTTAGGCTTCTCTCCGAGAGTGGATTCTTGTGATGAGATTGTGACAAATGACGATGATACCCCCCTCGCACGAAACACTAGCATTGTTGTTTCTCATAGGAATCTTTGGAGTATTTTGGTTGTTTTTTGGTATTCGGCGTTTGCTTTTCTGGTTTACCCACACCCCCTAACGATGGAATGAAACGAGTTGGGCTTTTTGATCTTCACCTTGGTTACTGCTGGCGTAGAGCGAACGCTTCACGCGGGTGCGTATAATTTCCTCCCTCTCTCTCGGGTCTCGCAAGAACCGGTAAGCTCCGCTCATGGGACGGGATATTACGATGGGCGCTTGCGGTTGGGAAAATCTTTCTTGTTCCATAGGTAGCGGAACGGCATGTCTTTTTGTCGCTGGCGCGCATCTGCAGTTTCGTAGCTAATTCACACGCGATTACGATTTCTATAAATCACTGTCTGCAAACCATCGTGGCAAGGACGTGCAGTATCATGACCCAGGGTCCCGTATGAAGCATATTCCTGGACGCTTTCTCGTGTTGTAGCTTGTCCGTTAGTCTAGGGCTCGTGTCTGGTTATTGGACGAGCGGCAAAGGTCGCTCGGCGTTTCTTTCCACCTCGTATCGCCGTCGACCCTGACTCTGACTTCTGCTAGGGTGCCGATCTAACGGAGCGACTCAGACGTGAAAGTGACGGTGAACAAAACACCAGTTCACGATAGGGCTGTAGGGTGGGGATCATCACTTGTGCTGCGATGAGTTGTTCATTTGTTTAGTTGTGCGAGTGTGGATGCGAATAGATGGTGAGGCATTCTCCGTCGCTGCTGCCCGGTGTCTCGCCTTGAACTTTACTCTATACTTTCTGCCGGCGTGTGAAGGAACGAAAACAATCCGCCCTAGCTTCAGGACCTCAGTCTGGGCTGGTATGCTCACATCGTCAAATCGTCAGCGTGGTAGTGCATATCGCAGACACGCATGGATGAGCACTAGCACTCTACGATGCAACGCAAACTTCGCACCCCGGTGCAAACATGTCAGGCTGCTTTAGTGCTCGCGGATGGATACTCTCGTGTCCCTCATCGGCAGATCGTCCTGTGCGGAAATTTCAGATTCCGCGCAGGAATGTTGTCCATCCGACGTGAGCATCGTGACTGCCAGAGCTAAGGAACGCTGCTTCCTAATGCGCACCCACTGCAAAAGTCAGCGCAACATGGTACCAGGTACACATATCGGAGGTGAGGCAGGCGCTACAGCAACCTCACCCCCGCAACGATCACCGAGGCGCCCAGCGACGGCCTCATGGAATGATTGCCCCAGACTTCCATCCTTCCATGGCATGCGCAGTCGCCATGAGAACTCGGCAGGAGCGTGCCGTCTTAGATATGACCCAATGCGGACGTTGCCGAGTGACGCCGGACGAGGATCATCCTCACATCCAATCTGAGGGAGATTACTGACAAGGGAAAGTGGCCAAAAGAACGACAGCCGTTGTGGTAGCATACCCCAGCTTTTGTGTTTCTGGCCTGTCAAAGACGCGGGCGCACGGTGCAGTGTGCAGCCATCAAGGCTTATGACATAATGCCGAGGTGGACAATGTGCTGTCTTGCCAGGACTTGGGATTGTGCGAAGAGGATGACAAGAGCTTGGGCGGGTTGCTGATGTTGCTGGGCCTTGGTGTTGTGGGTTGTGGGATCCGAGGTCTGCCGGAATGGGGAATAGGGGTGCTGCGTTGCTTTGGCGCCTATCACTTCGGGTGATCAACAATAAACAATATCAGATGCACATCTTCTCGTCTATGGATGCGACCAACTTTCGTTATGAACATGTTGAGCACACGCATCGTCATGGCACCTCGTCAAGCAGAAGGTTGAGATTGTAATCATCGATGCGGCCAGAGCGTCGTACCCCCTGCTCCTCGCTTGATAGCGATGGGTAATTTCTTGCTGCACTCGCAGGCATTGCGTTACCCTGTAATCAGGCGTGCACAGCAACGGCGCGGCAGGGGCGTTTTCTGTGGCCTGCCATACGCTCGCTATTCCCCGAGGCTGTCACTAAGAGCGGAAAAGACTTGAAAGGATGCAGAGGATGCATGGCGCTCGTGAGCTGTTACTCGTCCAAGACGGCCGCAGTGGGGGTGCCTGGTCTCGGGAATCTGGAATAGGAGCTTTGCGACGCACGTAGCAAAGCATTCAGGAGGGCATTGCGACTACGCTCGCCTGGATATAATCACAAGACATTGTACTGGGTGCGATCTCGATTGTGACTGGGCAGAATCAAGGCAGTGGCCAATCAAGGAGGGCGAGGTAGTGCGACGGCTGTGGTGAACGCTGGCCAGTCGATGGACTCTGTGGCTCCGAGCATCTGAGGGGGTTGAGGGATGGTGCATGTGTTATCGCGCCTCCCAGCGTGGGTGACAGCAGCGTTGACGGATGGGCACGGAGGAGGCGCGAATGGAGTCGCGCGGAGATAGTCCTGTCTTCTCACCAGCCGCCTCCAGCGTTCATCGTAGTTCTCCCAGTCAGCCACCACGTCCCAGCCATAGCAGCCAGCTGACCAAAGGCGGTTCCTGCATACGATACGCCAAAGCTACTGACACTCCGCGCTGGAGCAGCAGCTTAGACGTGCGCTACGTCTCTTAGCCCAGACTTGGACCTTCCTGGCGACCCACAAAGTTACCTCGTACACGTTATTTCGGTGGCATTAACGGGCGATCCCTGAGGAAAATAGCGGAGGTGCCCAGACCCCAAGGGCGACGTGAGTGGTTCCTGCGTCCGTAATTGCGCTGCTTTGGGCGTGCGTGCCGGACTTTGCCTTTCTGCACACGAGGGCCCAGCAGTTCATCATCGGCCTCTGCGCTGCCTGCCATCAGCCATCCGACCTCTTTTACTTTTGGCCGGCTGCACATCAACCACCCGACTCCCGCCTCGCACGCTCTTTACTACTTTTCTTTTCCGTCCGTCGCAAAGGGTTCACCTTTACAGTCACTCGCTTCTAATCTAATCTTCTCAACATGTTGTCCCGCAGTACTTGGGGCGCGACGTCGTCGCTACTATTACTCGCTTTGTCCCGCTTCTGTAAGTCGGCTCCTCGCCTGCGACTCCCAATGTGAACTCGTGCTGACCGGTGAACCTCTTTCAGCCAACGCTGCCTGCGAATGCGGCTACTCGGTTAACAGCACAAGCGACTCGAACTATGCCGTCTTCACAGAGCTCATGGAAAATGACTTTTTACATACTTCGACCGACGACTTGAAAGAGGTTGGCTGGCAGCCGCAGGAATACAATGTTACTTCGACGAATGCTAGAGGACCTTTTGGAAAGAGTATGGAGTTGACAAACATTGTCACGAACCCGTTCAAGAAGGGCTGGTCGGGTGATGCAGACCATGGCGGTGATGCCGGACTAGAGTTGTGGGTTCGCGGCGACCATCAAGATGGTCTCGTTAGCGGAGCCGAGCTTGTCACAATGCGCAACGACTCTCTACTTGGAAGCTTCCGTATCGGCATGAAGCTGTCGAACTCCTCGGGAACTTGCGGCGCTTTCTTCTTCGTAAGATCCCACACCCTCTTCTTCAGTCTGAAACTTGACTAACAAGCACAGTACCACAACAACTCGCAAGAAATTGACATGGAGTTCCTGTCTCACCAGTTCAACAACTCCCAAGGCGCCGTAAACCTCGTTCTCCAAAGCCCGGAATCCGTTACGCACGGCTACGCTGCTCAAGGAACAAACGGCTTCGAAGTCAAGGCTCTCCCTTTCCGTCCGGACGAACTGTTCCACGAGTACCGTTTCGACTGGACCCCTAACCGCGTCGCCTTCTACGTTGACGGTGTATTCCTCCACGAGATGACCGAGAACATTCCCACGGAGAGCGGCGGCATTTTCCTGAACCACTGGAGCAACGGTGACCCATCGTGGTCTGCTGGACCCCCGGATCAAGACACCGTCATGACCATCTCGTACATGAAGTCATACTTCAACTCGACTGATACCGAACGCTCGCAGAACGACTACAAGAAGCGTTGCCCGACATATGAGCCCGCCAAAGTCTGCGCCATCCCTAACCAGATGAGCCCACCGGATCAGAGCAAGGGCCCAGAGGCAGCGAAAACCTACTTCTTCTCGCAAGATGGAGACGATATGACACCCGGTCAAACAACATACACAGGTAGCGCGACCAGCACATTCGGTGCGCAATCATTATCGATCGTGGTCCCCTTATTCGTCACACTTCTCAGCTTAACGCTGGCGTAATAGACATTATCAGGACAGTTAATACCGCCTCCTCCCACTCCACTTGTTCCCTATATCTGGGGCCATGGGCTGGGAACTTTTACGAGCATACGACCACTTCTACAGCGTTCTTGGAGTAATACGACTACTGCAGTCCGATTTGCACTTTTCACTTCGACTTCTACACGGGCCCGTCTTCGCACCGCCTCACACTTTTCTTTGATTCAGCAACATACTCATGGCGCAGCACCGCCTATAGTGTCTTTACCCTTTTATATATTCTCTTCTTGTATATACCCTTCGCACGGGGTTCTGCGCAGTCAGCCCGTTTGCCCACGCCTTCTGCCCTGGTCCAGCAGCGGCTCCTTCTCTACCTCGGCCCTTTGTGGCAGAGATTTTACTTATTGTATCGGAGTGCACTCCGCCGGAAGCTGTTGTTCCACAACCGTCCTTTCGGCCCTCATACCCCCATGCCGCATACCATCGCGTCGCCTGTTTTTGCATTGGAAAGAGAAAAGAATCGGAAGATACCATCTTAGACCATTATGCGTCGATATATCCTAGCCCATGACAGCTACTGCCATAAGAAAATTAAACAATTCAATTTAACCTTTGCCCTTGCAGTCGTTTGTGTCATCTCATTACTGACACGCACTCTAGGATGAAAAAGGGTGTTGCCCTGCATCTCATCAATTGCAGAGATCCCAGTTTGCAACAACTGTACCTTGCATACGCGCAAGAACTACTCAGCTAGCATCGGAGTTGCGATGGCTGATATCCTGCTCAGTGGAGCTGGCCGGGCTACTACCAACGGAGCCTCACTCCGGAAGCGTCGGAAGACCCTCCATCGCGTCTCGACCAGCCCTCGACCAACAACGCCAATCAGACGCGCTATGCAAGCCTATCGAAATCTTGCCCTGCTGTCGGGACGCGTCCGTGACTTAGTTGTCAGAGAACATGTTCGCGGCATGTAGCTCATCCGGCGAGCTTGCCAGAATTGCCTGAAGATCCTCCTGCACCTCAACTCGACGCGAGTCTCAAACTACGACTATAGACTGAACCTACAAGGCCCGGGAAACCTCCCACTGCGACCGCTAAACTCTCCCCAGCGTTGTTTTGCACTTGCACGCTGACGCGCGGTCTAGTGCCGTACCCGCGCCAAATTTCTGCTGTGGCGTCTGCCGGTGCGTTTCGGTACTTGGGGTTAGCTGCACAGTAGTAGTGCCAGCTCAGTGACGTAATGGGCCTGTAACTCGGCGCCGTTGTACACCGGCAATTTGGACTCTAATGTTGGTGGAGCGGCGGTTGCTGAAGACGGCCCAGGTACTCCCGTGATAGTGGGGCTGCAAGTCTATTGGGAGCTGAGAGTGGCGAGGAGATGTTCTGACACTTCGTCGTGAGATGACTCGATTTCGAGCTCGTTGTGACACCTATCGAGATAGGACGCTACTACCGGAGAGCTTCTGGAGACAGTTGATTTCTTCTTGTTTTCTTACACTCGCGCGTCCTTTATCCTCGCTCCTCGGCTACCAGACGCTGCATCGGATCCCCTCCTGTTTGCATCCTGCATGAAGCTTGTGTTTGCGCGCCCCCTGCGTTGCTCAGATCTCTTGCAGCCACCTAAGCTTCAGCATGGCGGCAATCTTGCTCTCTTCAGGATGCACTATTGAGCGGGAAAAGGCTTGTTTCTGTTTGGCATTGCATTAGCGTTCACCGGTGGTGCGATGAACCGGGTCGGCGAGACTGTGTTGTCAAGACGACCTCCGACTTCGATTGCGGCTTACATAGCCACATTGCGTTCTCGACTTGCATGCATGGAACTAGTTGGCCGATCCCGAGATCTGTTAACGGATGTATCAGGACCGACGACTTCAGTACACAGTAAATGCTACCTAGGTAGCTCAGGGACTGCATCACAGATAGGGTGTATGGACATAATGCATGAATAGGGACTCGTAAGTATGTTTTCAGTCGCATGAGCTTTCAGGTATGCCCAACGACCCGCAGCGTAAACGATGCCTAGGTGTCAAATAACGCCGTGGGATCAATCGGGTAAGTTAGAGCCATCTCCAAAGTCGTACCATGGCCATGAAGCAGGAGCTACACCTTCCCGTAATGTATAACGGCAGTCGTGATAGAGATGCTGGCAGTTGCTTCCTATCCGCAAGGAGAGCCGCTCCTGCTGTTCTGGTTCAGGGTCCAGTCGCTGCATTTGCATCCTTATCGCGAGGTATCAACACTGCAGCTTTTCAACCACACTCTTTTCTGCACGTCTACGCTCTTTTTGGCTTCAGCAACTCGCGCGCGTCTCTAGGCTTTCGATTTTTGGCTTTTGGCTCTTTTGGCTTGTTCAGACTTTACCTGTTGTTTTCCATTGTGCAGTACGATACATATCAAATTCCAAGCGGCATCGCAACATTGTCTCAAACTCGACACGAGTAACTGCACCGATTTTTCTTCTGGCGTGAAGCTCGAGTCTGGGATATCATCCCATCTGCCGGTCGGTCTGTCAGCTTTCGAGGTCAGGCTTTGGTGCTTCAGTCTCAAATTCCCACATTCGACAACAGCAGCCGAGCGTCCTTCTCTCACCTCTCGGCACGGGACGGGATGCGCGTCCAAGACTTCTACGTCCTTCTTTTATCGGCAATCATAAGCGGTAGACTCTTCGCTGAGTCTGAGTACCTGCCAGATGTAGAGGAGACTACAACAACAATAGGCGCGAGCCCAGCTTCGGTCCCTACATCGGTTTCGCCTACTGCGACATCTATCGCTGGCGTGGGCGGCATTGAGTAACTTCCCAATTTAGAGGATTGTGATGTGACAGGGTACTAACGGTTGCATAGGCTTCGTCGAGGACCCGGCATTGCTCCAGTCGAGGGCGCACCTGCGCCTGTTCAGCAACCACCAGCCATAATTACAGCGATACCAGCTGCAGAACCTGCCCCAGCTCTTCCTGTCGATCCTGCACTTCCGATGCCTGCATTACCTGCGCCTGTAGCTATACCTGTTCCCGCTGTTGATCCTGTCGTCAATCCTATACCACCACCAGCTCTTGCGCCTCCTGTCAATGCCATCGCGCCGGCAGCTCCACCCATCAATGTTGCCGGAACTGCAGGTGCAGATGTTACGCGATTGGCGAAACCATTCAGCAACGTACCCTTCTACACCGTGGTGTGGGCCGAGACATGGATCGGAGGGACATATTCCACTTGGTGGCCATACACTATATCGCTGGATTTCAAGCCTCTTCAGACGAACGCCCCACTTCCAGGGTCAGGATCGATCGGTATGGGTACGCTCACTGGTAAGACAGGAGTGACGCGGACGATCGTGGTGAACGCTGCACCTACACAAGGAGTAGGCTGGGCCAAGGGCCTTGCTGCAGCTGTTGGAGTTGGCATAGCGGGCATGGCTGTATGATGACAAGTGATGTGCAGATGAGGGGCCTGATAATTTATGGAAGAAAGAGTTAGATTTCATTCCAGCTGCAGATTTGGATCTGGACATACTAGTTGTCATATATGGCACTTAAACGACTTACGATGCATGTATATTACGCGAAGTATGATAGCAACGGTCAGCAAGACAAGAAGTAATGGGAGACGAATGTTAGATAAGAACTAAAAGCTGCAAAGCCAGTGCGAAGAACCCCTTCATCCTAAGAACAAGAAGACAATGGAATTATGAGGATATGGTTTATATGGATGTCATCCAGCACCACCAAAGCCGGTCATCTCCGAGCTCGCTATACGTTTTCCAAGTTGTTGTCTTGATCGTCCCTTATCCTACCTCCCTCTTACGCCCTTGAATGTTTCATGACCAACCTAGTCGTTGCATGCATGGCGGCCCTGGGCGGTGAAGAAGCTCACGTCGGAGTGTTTTCCTCCAGCATTGCAGGGCTTGTCGTCCTCAAACAGCGGCGCGACGTTCAAGCAAGATCTGGTGCAGCCGCCATTGTTATCCTAAAATTTTGGTCAGTCCCGTGTCTCTCTCCCTAAGGAGTTCGAGGCACGTACAGCGACACAGCAATGGGAGCCGTCCTGGTACAAGCACTGGCAGTAGATAGAAGCCTGGGTACCAACGGCCATGGCAAGGAGGAGGCCGAAGACGGCGGAGAGGCGGACCATCTTGATGTTGTTCTGGAAGAAGATGGAGATAGGTTGGTACGAAGTGGAGTGGAAGAACGAAGAGGGCGAGTCTAGGTGCTATATAGCGCTCACGATATCTAGGGGCCTAGAGATACGAGCTGCCTTGTTGGCTTCCGGACGAATGCGTCGGGCTCTCTCACAGGTGACTGCGGTGGAATCGAAAGTGACGATTATCGCCATTGTTTCCCTGCTACTTTGACGGCCGAACAAAATACGACCTCAGGGGTGTTCCGATAGACCAAGCTATGCGATGAACACGGTACTTACCTAGGAAGCGCAAGTACACCTCGTATATCATAACCACGTGTTGAAGACCAAGTCCCATCTTGGCTTAGAAAGACAAGCTCCGCTAAGCTAAGAGGTCCAGTGCTTGGGCCACTGTTAATGGCCACCGAAGTATCGTCGAGAGGTGTACCGATGAGGCTTTAGATCTTCTCAGTTCGTTACAATTTGCGGTGTGTACAGAACAGTATGGGGAAGGAAGCCGAGATTGGTACCTAGTTGAGCAGGTAGTAGAAGGTCCGAAAGAGATACACGAGAAGGTCCGAAAACAGACTAATCAATCCGCTTTACCCATGTTGCTATCACGATACTAACGAAATGCTTCGCCTTCAGGATAATGTGATAGATGCAGGAGAACATGTTAAAAAGGCAGGTGATTTCGCCTCTGCAGTGAAGATATCGCAGCGACCAGCAATACTTCTCTCACCACTTCAACACCCAACTCTACTTCAACTTACCCACTCTCTTCTCAATCCGTCATCATGGTCCGCCTTCTCTCCGTTGCCGCGGTGTTCTTCACGATCGTGTTCGGAGCTCAAGCTTCCCACATCTGCCAATGTCTCTTCCAGGATGGCTCGCACTGCTGCGCCAGTGTCGTAAGTCTCTCAAAGCTCTTTGATATGAGGATCGAGCTAATTGCGGCCTGGCTCCTTTACAGAACAACTTTGGTGCTGCGGAAGACTGCCAGGTTGTCTGCGTGGACAAGAAGCGTAACAAGGACGGCGCAGCCTGCAACGCTGGCGGCAAATGGTCCAGCGTCGGCGGCTTCACCGTTCAGTTCCGCGAGCCATGCCAGTAAAGCGTCTCTGGCGGAACAGCCGTACTTGGCGCCGAATAACGATGCTGATGGAGGCCTGGTGGAGATGTGTGGATCATAATGGGAGACGGCGGCCTGAGCGTGATGAACTGAGAGTGGAGCGTATGGTCCTTGTGGATCGTCCGAGTCGTTCAAGGAGAAGGCCGGCTCTACTAGAATAACATGTCTGTATCGTTAATGTAACACCGTTCTGTTCCAAATTGCAATCCCAACCACGTGCAGAGATAGGTGTCTGAGCCCAACGTGCTAACATTTCATCGTTTTCACTGTGTTGGTCGATGCCAGTTTTGGAGTAAAGGAGTGATGGGTGATGAGGATACGACACATTTAGTAATCACGGCGGCGGTTAGTGCCTCCACGTGACGACTGCTGCTGCGGTAATCCCCCGCGGGCGGGGTTAGCATGCCAACGCGTTGTTCCCACCTGGGCAAGACCGAAGCGCCAACTCAACTTTGCGCTCTGCCTGTGCGATACACGTACTTTGTATATATGGAGGCATTGGGCAATTGCGTTAGGAGGTTCATCGTGCGATGTGTGTAACAGCCATAGAGACAATTATAATGATCTCAGGTCAACAAATGGCGGTGGGGTGATACCCGATGTATGTGGCGCGACTTTCACGCTACTCGCAGACGATCTTGCCCTTTTCGGACCGAGGCTTGGAATGTTAACGTGACCGCGAGCAGACGACGATACTGACGATAAGGTGATTGAGATCGATATCACGCACGAACTGCTTTGTATAAGATTTGACTCAATCCGACAGTGTTGTCTAACATAGTTCCAAGCTTATCATCATCGACTGTCGGACCTCCGTCAGTATCAACTCCCCGAGTCAGCATCACCCGATCGGGACAAAGACGAATAAAACTATCAGCAACGAACAGCATACCGTCATAGGATCTTGAAGAAATATATCTCGACTGTGAACCATCCGACTTGACCGACCAGAGTTGCAAATTGCGAGTGGTCCACCTCGGAATACATCAACGACGACGGTTCATCACTGCTATCAATCGACCATCTCCAATTCATCGCCAGGCTAGACAAACATAGAAGAAAAATCATCGAAAATGGCAACAGCATACTACTACGCAGCACATTTCAACATGCCCAGAACGCATGCGACCGATGATGCATCGCCATTCCCTGCAAGCACGCCGAATACCACCTCCCCATTCTCGTTCATCCCAGTTACGCACGAAGCAATACATGCCCAGCCTCTTGTCTCAATGGTACCAGAAATAACCACATTGGAAAGAGGCGCAACAAACCCACAGCAAACCTCAATCCTCTTCCATCTACCGGCAGAACTCCGAAACCAAATCTACGAGGAGCTACTCTGTCCGAACACACCGCACCACAAAGATCTCGCTACATACTCCACGCCATCCAGACCTCCAACGGTCTACCCAGCCATCCTCCGCACATGTCGCAAGATCCACGAAGAAGCCCAGGATCTACTATATACAACACACGTCTTCCACGCCCACCGCTCTCTCCTAACCGCCCTACCACATCTGATCTTACCCGAAAAACCAATCTTGTCTTCGACCAACATCGCGAAGATCAAGCGCTGGCAGCTTGAACTACGTCTGGATACCGATCCCCGGTTTACCAGCAGTCAAGCTACGGCCGCATTCTCTGGTGCGGAGTTTCTCCAGGTTAAGGTTTGGCAGAGTATGTTTGATGGGGCTGATAATTCGGTCTTGAAACTGTTTACTGGGGTGAGGGGCGTGGGTGTTGCGAAGGTTACGGGGTGTGATGATGAGAGATTGGCGAGGTGGTTGGAGAAGAGGATGATGATGCCGATTGAGGAGGAAGAGAGCAGAGAAGGGGGATGTTGTCAGTGCAGGAAGAAGACAGACGAGGAGATGGAGTGGTTTGGTGTGACTAGAGATGCTTGGACGTTCGGAAACAGATAGGATGGAGGATAGCGTTGAGTTGACTTTCAATTTCCCGTATAGAGCATTTCCCTTTTCTAAAGTTTGTTACGCTGGCATCACTCAACCAGACCGATGAATTTAGACTAATGTAGTTTTGAAATGGAATGAATTTAGTTTCAGCCTTGCGGGTCTTTACAGCTTTCACATTGGATCTGACTATCATTCTTTTGGGATGGGTATCAAGTGTTGGAGAATCGAAGTGATCACAAAAGAAATTCCAGAGAGTCTTGCTCTGATCAGATGAGCAGCATATCTAATGCTGACCTAGAGCCATACGTTGGATCAAAGTGATCTACCGCAGCTCTTCCCTCTCATCCTCTTCGTCGTCCTCAATCTTGGCGCAAGGGAAAGCGCACTCCATTGATCGTTGCTGCACATGAGTATTAGTAATGCGATTCTCGTATGAACCCGGAGGAATAACATACCCTGCTTCCATTCCCACTCTCCGCCCAGGAACCGGTGTTACACCATGCTTCAGGGTGCAACTTCTTGCTCCCGCCCTCGGTCGCCCATTTCAGCCCATCATACTCAAAGGCCAGCGCATCTTCTCCATCGGAGCCGTAGATAGTCAACTTGGTGTCATCCACCAGTCCATCGATCTCGAAGATCTGCGTCGCAGAGACCTTCACATACGAGTTACGCTCGGTCCGGGGTCTCGAAGAAGCGAGATCGACAGTGATTCCGTTCATGTGGTCTTCCAAGCTGTCGACTTGGACGTAGTTGATCTTGCCATCGCTTGTCGAGGCTGGTCGGGCAGCGGTCATGAGTTGCTTGTGGAAGAGGGTGAATGTGCACTTGTCGGCCAGCGATGTAGCGGACGATGACAGCAATGACTGCGCATCACCGCGAGGGAGAATGCGCGGGGGCTGAGGAGGGAGGACGCGCGCTGCGCATAATGAGAAGAGAACCGAAGAGAGAATGGCGAAGGTGTTGGTGTGCATCTTCAAGACCTGCTTGCGAATGCTTCTGGTAGTGTTGGGTATTTGTTTCGATGAAGAAGTAGAGTTGATGACGCAGTCAGTCAAGTGAGACAAATACGAGCGGATAACCGGATCCAAGGCCAGCTGAAGATGCAAGGGAGAGTGAATGCAGATACAGGACGCGCTGACGAGCAGGTACTCTTGTACCTTATTAAAGCATAGAGAGATTTCGTTTCAGAGTAACCATGCCGGACCACCCGCCCTTCACCCTGTCTATCTGTTCATCGCTACTATATTCGTGTGGCGATCCCGCTTGAGTACTCGGGCCATGCGGCGGTTGTGCAAGGCTGATATGCGGGGTTGCGGCACGGTGCTCAAATAGAGTGCTCTGGCGGCAACGTCAGCGGCAAGCATCCACCCCGGGCAATGAGGTGCATCGTAGAGCCGCAAGGAATGTGAGGGTCTGCAAAGAATGTGTATTCATGAGGGCGGCGCGGGTTATTGCGCTGGGCAACGTTTTGTGAGATGAGCGGTCCTCGAGGGTCGATGGGCCCAGGAAATTGCGAGCGGCGCAATGAAGTCATGATCAACGTAGAGATGGCCTTAACATCGTCGAGGCATGCGCATTTTCGAGATGATAACAGAGGAAGACGACGATACGTCATACTCACGCTGGCTTGAGCTCTTCACTTTGCTGTTTCAAGTCTCTGATGTTTCCTATCCACAACGAAGATCCCTCGTTCTTCAAGAGACTGCAACGTGGTTGCCTCCTTGGTCCAATGTCACTGCGCAAGAAAGCATCTGCGTATGCACGGCTACATCACCTCGGAGCTCAGTAAAGTCAACATTGTGCGCGCGTGGATGTATCGGCTTGGCTTCCACCTGCTGAACGCCCTGGTGAGCGCCCTGGAGATTAGCGAAAGAAGGCTGGCAAAGATACCTACGGCTGATGCAAACGAGTCGCTGCGTCGCTTCAAAGGAATCAATATCAGTACGTTTGCCAGTTCGAAGCTTCTGTGATCAACCGGGCAGCAGCCATTGAATGCTGTTGGTAAGATATAGATGCAATACGGCTTTCGAGATAAAGCAAGGATATTTGGGTTCGCATGGCCTTTTGTCGCACTGTTGGGCAAGGGTTCAGATATTAGCGAGTATTGAGGGTAGCGTCCGTCCCATCTTGATACTTCTTTTTGAACAAGGCATGAGTCTTCCAGCTCGGTGAATATGTGCCCAGGTGCGCAACAGTCGCGTACAAATTCAGGGTCCGTGGTGTTGGACGTGCGCAGGGGGAGAAAGGGCAATTTCGGGATGCCGAATCGGTAGTCGTGGGGCCGAGCGTCTCGAAGTCTGACGTTGAGCACACAGGTTGGAATTCGTCATTCTTCTCAACTCACTCACAGCCAAACTCCGCCGTCGCAATGTCGCGCCCCTGCCAGCAACGGCGCGCCAGTGCGGCTGCGAACCGGAAATCCAGAGGGTCCAAGCCAACCGGACCGCCCCCGATAAGACACAAAGCACGTCAAAAGGCAATACACAACGCTCGACGCAGCGAGCGCGGCGGAGCACGTGGCGGGCGTGGTGGAGGCCGCGGAGGAGGCGGAGGAGGAGGCCGTGGTGGCGCCGGACGGGGAGGGCGAGGAGGCGGACGTGGCGGACGTTTTGCGCAGAAGAAGGGCAGGAACGAATCGGGCCAAGACTTCATACCTCTATCCTCTGGTGGCAACAATTTCGAAGCCCTCTACAGGTCCTCACGCAACGACGACTTTGATCTCGACATGGACGGCGACAGTTCCGACTCAGACCAATTCGGCGATGAGTTGCTCGACGACGACATGTATGAGGCCGAGGATATCGAGATCAACGTGCAGGCGCCACTGCCCACGACCGGCCGGGGAATACAACCACAAGCGGATATAATGTTTACGGAGGCAGCCGCGGTCGCGGTATACAGGCAGCTCTATCTGCGCGATTACCCACTCAGTACCTCAACTACGCGCGTGCGCTACGGTCTCTACCAGGAGGATACCTCTGCCGATTCGGCCGCATACATCTCCCTCGCACCATCCACAGCATCTCGGCGATCGAGCGTCATCAGCATCAGCAGCGACACAAGCGAAGAGTCCACGGATGGACCGACAACACCTGAGTACAATCCGGCACGCGACTACGTCTTCACGTTCGGTATGCACAAGGGCAAGCGGTTCACCGATGTGAACGAAAACTACCTCAGAATGATCGGTGGTCAGTTATACAAATACAGGGACAGAAGACATGGGGGCCTTTTGGAGGCATTCGAGTACCACAGGCCGGGGCAGGCACGTCTTCAGCCAGACCACCCTCAACCCCAACAGACACACGCTCAGCTATCGCAGCCTCCCACACGGAACGCACAAGGGTCTCGATCGAACGCTCTTTCGGCATCAGACACATGGAGATTCCACAAAGGCATTCACCTAGGAAAGCGACTCCATGACGTACCTGAAAACTACCTACGAACGCTAGAGGGCAATCCCCTCGTCAGAGACGCCTGGCCTGGTTTCAAGCAAGCACTCCAGGACTTCAATGCCAAGACTGGTAGAAAAGGTCGGGTTTGATCACACAATAGCCGTACAATAGCTGCTACCACGTGGTTGCGCCTTCTACGAGCGTTTTTTGGTGGTCCAAGCGGCAATTTTGGGACTCACCTTATATGGGCTACCTACAACCTTGGAACTTGCATGACCAGCAACTCACCGCGGCCGAACCTCTCTGTCTGAACTGTCCGAATGCGCGGGCTTACTTTATACTAGACTCGCTAACTTGTAACCTTCAACAGTACCGCATTTCGCTTCACCATGGCGAGAGGCGCAAAACGTGCGCGAGCGGATTCCGAATCGTCTCAGTTTCAGCCGCAGCTTCCTACCAAGCGACAGAGGGAACCGGAAGTCATGGCAGCGCAGGTAAATGAGGAGGCTGACGACACTACTGCGGCCGACGACGTGCGATACATGAGAACGCAGCCAAAGGCCCAAGCACCCACCGAAAGCTCTCGAGCCAAGTCCTTCCCCAGTCAGACATCCACAGTCATTGACTTGACGCTGAGCGACGAACTTGACGATGTGTTCCCCTCATATTTATCGAGGTTGAAAGCTCCTCAGGATCAGGCTGACAACATTACTGTGCCAGACGATGTACAGTACATTGCAGATGTTCTTGCTGGGCGCGAAAAAGCGAGACTGGAGATGGAGAAGAAGAGTATGGAGTCGGCCATGAATGTCATGAACGCTCAACGCTCACATACGTCCATAATGTTCACCCCTCAAGAGGCAATAGCCTTTCTCTGGCAACCCCAGCTAGCGATCACCTACGATCTTCCGACTGGCGACTATGTACCTTGTCAGTAATACTCCTGTACGAATTGTATGTGAGACAAATACTGACTTTCTACACTCATCCTTAGATCCCGTTCATAGGTCATACCACCTGGGCGGTATGGGTCGGTACGCAGATACTCGTGCTGCTATGCATACAAGTCTGCCCTATCGTCCTTCCGGCGCTGGTGGACGCGGCCCTCGTGCGAATGACCGTAGGTCAGACCGAACGGAGGCTCACGGTCGCTTCGCTTGATCTCAGGGCAACAACACGCGCTGGCCGATTGCGATGAGTACGAATTGGGTCTTTTTGATTGAACCTTCATCACGGCTGCACTAGGGGAAACAAGCATGCTCAACCGCGGGTGTCATGACTGCCTTGGTATGACTGTCTTGGGTCTGGACACGATGTGACGCTTCAGAGATGAACACGATGCCTGGTGGTGGAAAGCAGCCCCAAACTTCAGAGAAACAATCTAAAACATACACCTCAATTGAACGTACATGTGATGCTTCTAAGCAGTCAACTGAGCCTACCACAAACAGACAGTAGATGCATCACGGTGCTATCCACCCGACACAGGTCATGGGCCAGCGTATCCAGGGCTTATGCTCCGTTGGCAGAGCTTCGAAGATTCCACTCATAACATGGTGTGTCCACCCTCTCATATACCAAAATCTTTCCATGTCGTGCATCAGAACGACAAAGTGCGCGTAGATGATGAGTGGCAGCGGATCGCATTCTTGTAGGCGATCAAGGAAGTCGTCGCTCATTCGGTAGAGCCATCCAAACGCCACGTGGTATTCACCGTCCTTGCCACCGTAGCGGTTCGAATACATCTCCTGGAGGACATCCACGCTGAGCACATTGTCGTCGCGATCAGAAGGCTCAGACGCGATTTCAATGTGCTCTTTCAGCTCTTCAAGATGCCTTTCGAACTCGAATGGCCCGTCTGTTACTGGTAAAAGCCGACTTTTGTTACGCACTGCTGGCGCATGTGTCTTCGCGAAGTTGTCTATCTCAAAGGCGCTGAGCGTCGTGCGGATTCCACGAAACATGACGAGCCACTCCGATCTACCGTGCTTGCCGAAAGCAAGGTATTCACCAGCCTGTGGTCCTCTCGCCCAACTGACAAAGCAAATCAGTTGGACAGATTGAAGAACCGCATCGCAGTTGGAGGGGTTGAGCTTGGCTATCTCTGGAGTGACGAGTGCTAGGGCGCATTCGTAGTGATGGTTTGAAGTAGCGATGTAGGAGTCCTTGCGGTCTGGTCGGCATGTAGCGAGATGGAGAGCCGTGAATGCGAAGACGAGGTGTAGCACATGCTCGTTCTTGAATGCGATTTCTTCTGTGGACGATTGTACGCGTGCAGCACCGGCAGGCCATGCTGACAACGAGTGGCATGTAGTCGTCGTCCAGTGATACGTGAGTTCAATCTCAGAAAGTGGAAGGCCGCCGGGTTGTTGTAGGCCAGTAACTTCCGGAACGATAATAGACGTTGCTGGGTACTCGCAGCGGACCTGCCGCCGTTTGCAATTGGTACAAAATGGTTTGCCCTCATCGCACTAGGTATTGCATTAGCACATTGAGCGTAAACTTTGTCCTTCAACGATAGCTCGGCATGCTGTATACAAGAAACTAAACCCACAGCCTTGCTCAAGAGAGATGGCGCAAAGATCTTCGAGATACTCAAATACTATCTAGGTACGTACCTTGATGCGACGCGTCTTGCAATGAACACATCCAGCCCGCGACTTGCGATGAGACTTCCTCGTTATCTTTGATGTTTTTGCCGTAACTTTCCCATTTTGCTCGTATGGAGAGGTTTCCCGTGAATTTAGAAGAGACCCTCCCCTCGAAGTTGATGTGGCTTCCGTGAGTGGCGAATCTTGTTGCATGTTGGTGTTGTTGATGAAGATGTTGAGACGCCAGAATGCGTATTCTGAGCGAGGAGCGCGTATTAAGAGAGACCACAGCCGCTAGCGGCATGCATCATCGCTTCTAGCGTGAACACCTTCCGCGAGGGCTGCGCAACGCCGCAAGCATCTCCAGCACAGGAAATCTCCGAAAACTGACCTGACTGACCCCTTCCCAACGTGTCACCTAATCAGGAGGTTTTTTTCGGCTAAGCCCCACGATGAGTGCAGCGGCGTTGCATTGATCGTTGCTGATCCGACGCGGGTTCTTCTCTCCGATGTTGACGCTAGTGCGCCAGCCCTCGCATTCGCTCGTGTTCTCTTAGAATACGCATTTTCCAGGGACAAATGTCTGGCACCCTCATCACGCTCCACTTAGCAGAACTAAATAAAGCATACTACCGCGAAAAGTTCTTTCTTATGTAGTGCGCCGAGTTTTAGTCAACCAACCGCGTCAGCACTCGGAATGCATATAACCTCAGGCTGACCCGCTGCTGTGCTCGGAGCTAAACCATCTTCACGCTTCTCTCTGCGACGTCGACTATAAAGTTTCGCACTTCCACTCGAGCGAATCAAACATAATGGGTCAGCCAAAGCAATCCGAAGCCGTCTACAACAAGCCATCCACAACTTCTTCATCGGCGTCATCGACCCACTCGATACCATCCGTACCACCACCACCTTACTTCAAGTCGCAGTTCATCTCCCCGTCCTCGTTCAAGTCCGCAGTAAATGCCAAACTCGACAAGCCCGCCGTATCCCTCTTCCGTCTCAGCATCCGTATCTTCCAACTCGCTTTCGCACTCGCATCGGGCATATCTTACGCCATCGAATTGAGCCATGCAACGAGTACTTCGAAGACCGACTTCATATTTGCGCAAGTCGTCTTTGGGCTTACTCTGTTGGTTCTAGTCATCGATAGTGTAACAGTACGCAACTACCGTGTCACTTGGATCCCGGAATGGATCTTGGCGGTCTTATGGATTGCCTCTTTCGGCCTCTTCTATACGATCTATTCAAGCGGGGACATCGAGCAAGGGTACCAGAATGTGGATGTGGGGCGCATGAAGAGAGCTGTGTGGTGCGACCTCATTAATGCGCTGCTGTGGATGGGAAGTGCACTGTTCTCTTCAGTAATGTGCTGCTCGGGGATCAAAGCCACTATCAAGGCAAAGATGGAGAGACGAAGACAGAGAAAGGAGGCAAGGCGGCAAGTAAGGGAGGTTAGTCAGATGGAGCAGGGCGTTATTGACGCATGATGTACAAGTCACAGAGCGGGATATAATATGAGAAGAGGACGCATATCGATTACTAGTACTAGCGAAGGACATGCATACTTGGTATATAGCAAAATCATCCAACCACCATCATTCCACATCAATCAAAGCAGCAATTATATACACACGAGAGATCAAATCATCTACTGGGATGATCGGACCTGCTCAATGCGGACGTTGTCATCCTTCTCGTAGCCGGAAGTCATGACGTTCTTCTCAACATGTTCAATGTCGATGTGAGCGACCTCAGCCTCATCACCATCGAAGATCTTGGCGACCTCCTCAAGAGTGGGACCACGGGTCTCGACGTAGAAGACAGTGACGAAGATGAGCTCGAGGAAGATCCAGCACTGGCTTTGGTTAGTACGTGATATATTTCAAGGCTTATTGCTATGTGACTTACGGCGTAGATGGTGTAGAACTTCCAGGTAGGGTGAAGGTTGTCGAATCCGAGAGGGTTGACGTATTGGTTGATGGTCAGGGCAATCTGAATGAACAAGTTCATGATCATGAGACCCTTGGCACGAATCTTGAAGGGCAGAATCTCGACAGTGTAGGCGACAAGCAGACCAGACCAAGCCAGCGCGTAAGCGACGGAGAAGATCCAGATCATGGCAATGACGGCCTGACCAGCAGCCTTGCTCTTGGTAGCCTCCTGTTGAGACGAAGCGATAGTCCAGACGATGAAGGTGACGCACATGGCTGCGGTGGCAGAGATGAAGAGTGGGCGACGACCAACGCGATCAACGAGGAGAGCGCAGGAGACGGAGACGATGAGAGAGAGAATGGTAAGACCACCGTTGATACCGAGCTGGGTGTCAGCGTCTGTGATACCAATGGATTTGTAGACATCGGTGGCGTAGTAGGAGACAAGACCGTTGCCAGACCATTGGGAGAAGAGACCGAGAGATGCGAGGAGCATGAGCCTGTACCTGTTGCCCTTGGTCTTGAAGAAATCGAAGTAGGAGGAGGTCTTCTGGTACTGGAACTCGAGGCGGAGAGTCTCCTTGATCTCAGCAAACTCGAATTGGACGGTAGCGTTGTTGGCATCGCCGTTGGCGTGGTACTTGGCAAGAATGGCAAGAGCCTCCTCGTTCCTCTCCTTGGCGATCAACCAACGTGGGGACTCAGGGATGAACCAGATAGCGGCCAACTGGATGACGGAAGGAGCAGCCTGGGTAAGAGCGGGTACACGCCAGCACCAGTCGCTCTCAATGCGCTTGGTACCGAAAGTCAACCATGTGCAGATGATGGCACCAACGTTCCACAAGCAGTTGTAGACGGCGGTGACACGAGCACGATGCTGAGGGTGGCAGAGTTCGGTAAGGAGCAGGGGAGACGAGAGTTGAGCAAGCGAGTTTCCGAAACCCATGAGGAAACGTCCACCCATGAAGTAGTCGAGGTTCTTAGCGGCGGCCTGGATGGAAGCTGCGATAATCATGATAACACATCCGAAGGTAATGCAGGCGCGACGTCCAAAGCGATCGGCAACGAAGGGAGCGACGGGAAGCGAGGCAATCGAACCGATGGAGTAAAGAGCAGTCAAGAGACCGAGAGTGTCTCCCTTTGGGTCGCCGAAGAACTCCGTCCACTTAGGCAGAATACGAAGGTTGTTCAACATGGAACTGGAGTGGGTTAGCTTTGGTCAATTGGATAACAGTAATGGGAAGACTTACCCATCGTAACCTGTGGTCGCAGAAGCGATACAGATGAAGAAGGCGTAGAAGTAGAGCTTGCGGAGACCGGCGTCGGACCTCCAGTTGACTTTCTTGAGGTGAGGAGCTTCAGCCTGAGCAGCTTCGACGTCGGACCTGCTCTTCGCAACGGCACCCATCTTGGGCGTGAACTTCTGGTAGAGACCCATGGCGTCCGACTCTTAGTCCGTAGACTGCTTGTTGAATCGAAGTAACGAGGTAATGAGTGAAGGTTGGTTTTGAAACACACAACCTTACACTGTCCTGGGCAGCAGGGTATATAAGCTGTTGACTTGTCGGGTTGGGCTGATTGCAGCTGAGCCTGGATAGATTGAACATGTTGGTGCTTCATATATATGCCTCCCAGCCTGCACGATACTATCCTCGCAGAGGACCTTGGCTCCAGAACAACGGTCTAGCGGACCGGTTAAATTCGACTGGAGAAATGTGTGGCACTCTGCGCGGATGAACCGCCGTATGGGGTAGAGTGGGCGGCAAATTGCCCAAAACGGTGGGGTCAAGGGTAGCTTGCCCAGACCCCAAGCTTCGTCTTGCCCATGAACGGATCATCTTGTTACCAGTGTCAAGTCGGCCTCGGCGCGCGGGACGGTCAGCCGTCAAGAACAACAAGAAGCCTAAGCAATGAGGCTCATTTGTCTTGTGATGGAAATGTTGGACCTGGCCTGATGGATGCATGCCTACAGTGCGACAAGGCCCGCCAGCCCGGTATGCCCTCGTGAAGCTCACCTGGGCAAGGACAAGCCTCCAGCCGCGACCTTGTTCCGGCTCGGCCATACAGGCTTGACACTTCCGCCAACCTTCTCGAAGGTCGTGATCAGCTGCGAGAGTGTCGCATGCTACGGTTGAATAGATTAACCAGCCACTAACCCCTTACTCTAAGCTCACGACTCCAGCGACCGAGAACGTGGGTCTGACAAGCGCATTTTCAGGGTCTCCCCATAATGATTGGGGCCAGCCTGGGGAAAACAGCAGAGCACGCGGAGCCGAGGTGATGAGGCGTGGTTGGCGGAAAGATGGAGCCGGATTTCCCCAGCCTGCTAACTCACTGGTGCCCCGAACACGTGATGGATGTGAGGCACGGGCTAGCGCCGAACGGCAGAACGCTCCTTCGTTCATGGCCAATCCAGCTCAATGATACACTCCGCGGAAACTCCACATCTGCAATGCGATATCCCGCTTTTCTTCTTGCACCGTCAGCGCCTCGAGCCGTTCCCCAGAGGTTTCCCCAGACAGCTTCCCCAGAGATCAACAACAGCTAACGCGCTCCGAGGAGACCTCACGCGATACATCGCAACTGCTTCACCGGGCTCATTTAACACATCCTACCATCGTCTTATTTGATAGTACATGCTGCAAGCAGCACAATCCCTGATTAGCGTCCTGTCAACGTGATTCGGCCACCGTATAAACGGGCGGTCTCGCTTACGCCTGGGCGATGTCTGGGCCAAGCCGCCAACGGGTGGCTGGCTCTTCTTTGAATGCCAATCTTCCAACACTCTTGATCAGCCGAAGACGCCATAAGGTAGATGAGATCTAAGCATCCCGCTGCCCAGCCTGCACCGGCTGAATCACAGCAATTATTGAATGCGTTGCCTGCAGCTTCCCACGGCCCTGAACGCCCTCGACTCCTTCGCGGGATGCTCTGGCCGCTGTGCCCTTCCTTTGGAACCCACAAGAAAGGGCTTGCATGCGCGGCTGATGCGGCAACTGCTTCTTCAATGCTTGTTAGCGATCCCGAACGGGCTTTCAGCAGACTTGGCTACTCTTGCATGCCGTGCCCGCCCGCACCTAAGCAATCTTTGCCTGCGTTGGCATTCTGTCTTATCGAAAAGTCAAGTCTGACTGCATCAAAAGCAGCCATGTTCGATGCATCACCCAGCATGGTGGGTATGTGTACATTGAGGGCGCCTAAAGGTCGCGCAATCACATCGCTTTGTTCTGTGGGTTGACTAGCATCACGAGATGGGCAGGGTACTCTGTCGGATCACCCCAGACAATGTGCACGGAGTCAGTCCAAGTATCCACAACGCCCACCAACACCGAATCCTTTGAACCTCGCTTCCAGCCAGATGAGCCACCAGAGCTTGGAATAGTCTACAGTAATCATGACTATGTGGTGTACCGATGCTGGTTTAGTGTACTCCGACTCCGATCATGCGCAGCCACTCAACGAGATCCCACGCTCGGACCGTCGTACTTGTCGGGATCTCCAGCCGTTCTTTCCTCTACAGGGGCAGAAATCAATGAATGACCGTTCGAGGCGGCTGCGCGAGCACGAGATCTTTGAAGGTCCTAACCAAGGCCTCCGTCCCGTTGGTCGTCGTCGAACACCACAAGCGCCGCGCCACGAAACGACACAATTATCCTCAGAGCCTTGCCACTGGGGTATTAGGCTAAAAGGCTTCTCATCACGACTCGGTGGCTGCTCTAGTCGAGCCACTTGGTAGAATATCTCAAAAAAGCCAGTTGGGACGGTCAGTGCCGATTCAAGGTGTAATAGTTCGTCGTATGTCGTAGTGATCGGACCCAGTCCTCCACTTCGTTGGTTCAGTGGTATGTGATCGCCGTCCATGGACGATTCGGTCCTCTGTCTTTCACTCATGTGTCTCTTCTAATTGACTTGAAAATAGACACACGGGGAGACTGCCCAAATCCTGGCAACGATGCAAGAATAGGCTGCACCAAACGGCGACCAGCCTTCGATCTTTCACCGTATCCTTCCACGACGCGTGATATTCGACGATATCGACACGACCTTTGTACAACGGTGTATGATATGTGCCGTCTGCAGGTGTCCTGCGGCTTTGCTTTTTCGGCCAAGTAAGTATACGCATCCTGCGACACATCGCAGTGGTCAGAGCATACCGTGTTGCGTATCGGCTGACGCCATGTCTTGTTGTGTGTGCGCAGTTTGTATACCCGCCGAGCGTTGAGCGCGAATACGCCGGGATGCTGAGCACAACACACCCCAATATCTTGGATGCGCGCATCTCCATCAGAGATGCCTCATGCTGACCGACAGCTCGCTATTGATCTTGACAAGGAAACATGAGCTGCATTGTTCCGAGTAGGACCGCGTTCATCTTATTTCTAAATGCTGTGTCGACACCTATACACCGGTAATCGGACCGAGAAGTAATATCATGGCCATATTTCGCTGTGTCAATTGATCGGCCTTCTGGTCTTACGCACTCTTTCCGGCGAATAGGTATTGTATTTGGCAACCCTTGTTGTAAATGACACAAAACTGCGAACAAGGACTACAGTCTCGCGGACCCCGTCGAACCCGCGTCTTTGGGTCAATCGCCACGTCCACGAAGTACAGGTAATCCGCGCACGATAGACACCAGAGCATCCGAGGACTCAGTCTTTTGCAGGACGACAAGTCTTCTCAAGTCGAAGCCATGAGGAAAGAAGCATTCCCGAGATTAATGCTGCAAGCCACGATGGATGCTAAGGAGGAGCGTCCACAACCCAAATACTGTATTCATTGGGTGCGCTCACTAACTGCGCAACTCCCATCCATTGCCTCTCCAGCTCGGTTCCCCCAATGACGAGGACAAGGTTGTATGCGCACGCACTGTTTGTGTGCGTCAATTTGCAGACAGGACAAAAAGATGTTCACCAAGTCGCAACAACTAATCATATAGTTCTAGTTGATGATACATACCGGACGAACGAAGCGCTTAGATCACGAAACGTACGCACACCGTAGACACGGACTACAACGAACATGCAGACACGGGACTGCTGGAAGAGCTGTACCCCACCACAATTGCGCCTTCATCTTATCGCGGCGTCCCCCAGGCTGAGTGGTGTGAACAATCATCGCTATGGTACCCAAGGTAGTTATTGGTGAGCTGGGACCGTTAGAAGCGATGAAACCGCTCGTTGAACGGCAGGCCTTGTGCGTATGAGCTCCAACCAAAAAGGCTACCGTGTTGCGCGGGATAGCCATGGAGGCAACGAGTACAGGTACCGTTGAAGGTGAGATATAATCTGGACCTAGTGCCGGGCTTGCGCTGTGTCGATATGTACCGAATGGGAAACTTTCCATGGTTGACAGAGGCGTGGGGCAGGCGATGTACGCGGCATCTACTTAGGTACCCAATAACGAGGATTTCCCTACACACCCCACATATTGCTAGCACTTTGGGGCATTGCTAAACATTATGTTTATAGGTGTTTATGGCGTCGGTCAGCGGTTTGGCTGTTGAGGACGTGGAGATGATCTTTCATCGTCTTGGTCAGCTAAAGTGGGCCCATTCGCGTTCCGTGGAGTAGCCGCCGCAGTTCGTCATGACTTTCCGCGTGCACATGGATCCTTCGCATTGCCCAGCTGCGCCCAGGACGTTACGACCACGATCAGCAAAATGTGGAGCAGTAGCGGTTTGATACGAGGAAAGAAGTCTTGGGGCCGCGCCTGAATTCTTGGGTGTGCCACCGAAGGCGCGCAGTTGATGTCCTACACCACAACACATTCCGCTCTCTATCAACTCTACGATCGTTTTTCGCATACACCCTCGCTAGTACATATCGCATCATCTATCAGATCATGTTTGCGAAAACAGGGCTTCTTCTACTGACCGCAGCGGCGGGAGTGGTGAGAGGCGACTTCATGGTCTACACCGAACCGCCAATTCCCACGTCCGCCATCCCAACCTTCGCCAACCCATCTGAAGTACGCTGAACGCAAATCTGGGGGTCCCTACCGCCGTACTGACAATTAAGCAGGCCCAGGAATGGACGACCTCAGTCTTCCTCAATGCGCAGATAGCCTACGGTCGCTTCACGGAATCCCTCGGCGAGCCCTACCAGTCCTCTCTCACATCCGCGCGCTCCGAAATCGACGCCTTTGTCAGCACCGCCTCGAATTACAGCATTCCAGCTGAAGTCACCATGGCCGACGAGACCCCCACATACTTCTCCAAGCCAGATTGGTATACAGCCCTGCCGAGTGCGGCGAGGTCGTTCAAGGAACAACAGGTCAGCGATCAGTTCAGCATCGTGAGGAACGTTATTGCGGCGAGGGCTACCTCTACAACCGGTTCCGAGGGAGCCGCGATGCCGACTGCACTTGCTGGACAGTGGCTGGGGGCTGAGTTCGGCGTCATGGCTGCGGCGGCTGCGGCCGCCTTCTTGTGAAGAACACAAGAATTTGACCATGGGTAGATCGCATCTACACGAATAGACTTCTAGACTGCAATTGTACCCAGGAGGTACGCGTCACGACTATGGATCATGCTATACAATGGATATATGGCGCGAAGAATGCCAATGAGCGCACCTGTGCTTCCAATGTGCAGTCAATATGGAGTCCATCTACCATGCTATGCATTGATCAGCGTAGTCAAACCAGAGATGTGACATGCTAGCACATCAAGCCAAGTTGACGTACGCCCGTCGAATCCTTTGTGAAAAACACACCAATCACGCACGTCGCTATACGCAGATGGCCCACTCATGACTATGCATTCTTGGCGACAATGGCATGCCAATCTAAGAGAAATAGACTATAAGAGTCTGTAAGAGGGCATATAGAAGATCCTAGGAGAGGTAAAGCAGTCAGTCTTGCTCTAGTAACAAGGAGTCCATTCCTCTTTCCACAATGCCGACTTCCGAGTCAACCCACACACCACGACTCCGTCCTTTCTCAGTTCACGTCCACCCCATTCCTCCGATCGAACCAAAGACATGTGCATACGAGCGCTGCCATTCCAACTCGGCCAAGTGCAGCAACGCCTTGGTCTTCCTCGGCGGACTGGGCAGCGGTCCGCATACAACCCCCTACCTAGGACCTTTAAATGACGCATTGGAACGTGCGAGTTTGAAAGATGGAAACAGCGTGCACTATAGTATCTGGGAGCTGAGAATGCGAAGTACTTATACAGGGTTCGGATATGGAAGCCTGAAGGAAGATGCCGAAGACTTGAAGGAGTTGGTGCAATATTTGAAGGAGATTGAGAAGAAGAAGATTGTCTTGACAGGGAGTTCAACTGGTGAGTCTGTTCCACTGAGATGAGATGCTCTTCTTCGGGTTTTGCTAGTTACTAACGAGTAAGAAGGATGTCAGGCCATCATGACATACGCAACTACCCTGCCAGCGCCTCCCCTGGTTGACAGCTACATTTTGCAAGCCCCAACTTCAGATCGCGAAACAGCTGGACTGCTCATGCCACAAGACCTCCTCTCCACCAGCCTCAAGCACGCCGAAGCTCTCATTGCTAAAGGGGAAGGAAAGACTATCATGCCTAGCTCCTTCATCCCACCTATCATTACATCTCCCATAACAGCATACCGCTGGCACTCTCTAGTCTCTGTGGGAGGCGACGACGACTTCTTCTCTTCCGATCTACCAGTTTCCGTTCTCCAGTCCACATTCGGCAAACTGGATAAGCCGACGTTGATTCTGATGTCAGAGAAGGACGAGATGGTCCCCTCGACTGTAGACAAGGAAGCTTTGCTCAAGAGGTGGATTGATACGATCCCAAACGGTTTGGCGAGTAAGCAGTGTCAGGTCATTCCATTGGATGCTGACCATGAACTTTCTGGTGATGAGGCCATGCGTTACTTCATCGAGACGGTTGTCCAGTTTCTCCTTGAAATTGATGAGAAATCAGTTGGACAATCATGAAGATAGTCAAAGTAATGAATATCGAACGCATCGATCCTCCAACGCAATATCCCCAAGGTCTCTTCTCGCTAAAGCATAACACCACTCATTTCACCCCTGCTCCTCGTCACGGTCAAAATGACGTCAGTGGCCCATCTGCACTCCACCCACCCATTCATCTCACCTTCCCGTCGTGCATGCGCATCTAGCAACCCCGCTATGTCATGCATCTTGTTTTCCAGGTTTCTGGTTCAACAAATACACTATTTAATCGCTAATCTCTAGTCTATGTTCTTTCTTTTGACGATACCCAGCGCACATACATCATCACATATTAGCGACTACCGGAGCCAACGCTAGCACCCAACATGGGTATACCGTACTCCCGCCAAATCAACGCTGCATTCGAACAAGTAACACCACTCGTAGCGGCCGGCTTCAAAGTCCTCCGTACAACACGCGATATCTCCATCTTGCTTGCCGTCATCCAGGTTCTTACCGTCATCCTGTTGGGATTCATTCTCGTTGCGCTCGTCTTGCTGCTATACTGCGTGAATCCGGATCTGGAGGTTGGTATTTCCTTCTGGGATATCGGAGCCAATGATTTTGGATGCTAACACTATGTAGGAAGAAAGAAAAGCCATCGTTACGCCATGGCTCCGGTACTTCGCTAGTATAACGTTATGGTCGATATTCAAGACCTTGTTTTCTACGGTGGTCGTGATGGGGCTTGCAGCAGCGGCGACATGGCACTTTTTCGTGGCGAAGCAGTGGGTGGAGGATGTGGAATACGACGCGAATGTCGACGCTGATAAGGCGTTGTCGGACTTGGAAGGAGAAGGCGAAGTCGAAGGTGGCGGCAATGGGGGAAAGAAGGGAAAAGGTAAGGGGAAGAAGTAGGCCGAAAGTTCGTGGGAAATGACAATCATGTGATTTGTTCAAGAAACCCTGTATTGACAAGGACACCACTCCGGGTCTACTTGACTACCGCAGACAACATACTCACGGCAGTGAATAACACACTCGCCGGTATGTCTCCAAGAGCCACATCGATGTGGAACAACCTACAAAACCCTCTTCCTCGCGCTAAACCCCTCACTATCAAGCAACAACAGCGCAAACAAACCGCCCATAACCGGTCGAGCCTTGAAATCAATACCTGGAGGTTGTGTTCCATCATTTGTCTGATAGAGGTCGGTAAAAGGGTGTGAGTTGGGCGTCTCATTCACCCACTTCGCCAGATCCCCAATAAACATATCCCTCGTCTCCTTACTCGCTACCGCAGCACAGAAGATCTCCCAGTCAGACTTTGTGTAGTAACGATTCCGAGTATCGAGGGGTACGCCGTACTTTTCCTTGATGGTGGGGTAGAAGGCAGATTGTATGTCGTAGATTTCTTGGGGCACGAGGTTGAGCCCGAGGAGACGGTCGTTGTAGAGATTGTATAGCAGACCGTGAGTGGTTTCGTTTCCGTAATTGAGGATAGAGTGAGGTGGGTTGTCAGCCTTGTTGATGCCGAGATCGATCCAGCGGGTGATGTAGTCGTGGGCAATGGCGGTGTAGTTATCTGCGTCTGCTGTTTCGCCGATGATGCGCGCCATCTGGGACATGGCTTCAAGCCCGATGATGCCTTTGAGTGCGAGGTTGGTTTGGTTGGCGAGTGCGCCCGCGAAGTCGTCGGTAGAGAGTTGATCGGCTGGAAGGAGGCTTTCTTCTACAAGATATTCGGTCCATTGCTTGAGGATGGGGTAGTGTTGGGTGATGTAGTCGGTGTTGCCGGATAGCTGGACGTAGGCGAGCATCATGAACATGTGGTTTCCGCATTCTTCCAGCGGCATGTGTTCGTCCAGACCGTCTGGGTGGCCGGTAGCGTTGGGGTAGTGCGCTCCTAGATCATGTATAGCGAACTTGTTTGGATAGTGTCCGCTTTCCTGGTTCTCGAAGTGCGGATCAAGCAACAGCTTGACCAATTCTGGGTTGGTATAGTAGAAGATTGGGGTAGCAGGGTAGATGACGTCCACAGTCTGCATATTTCCGTTGGACGAGATCTCCTTGAGAAAGAGGTAATGCTTGTCCTGAGTGCCGACAAGCTGAGTGGCACCGAATGCCTGACGAGCAGCTAAGCTAGTCAGGATAGCGTAATCATCTCCTGCAGCTGCTTTGGAATCCTTAGAGATCTTGTCGTCGAGCTCCGTAGAGAGTCTGTTGGACTCCTGGTAGTCTTTGTAGAAGAAAGAAAGGGCGGCGAGATCGTCCTGAAAGTAGCTTTTCCAAAGTGATGGCACGTTCTTGAGGCCGTCGGCGCCCAGAAACTGTATAGCGTCGTCTTGACATAGACCGATAGTATACAGCTGGCTTTTCACGTCAGACCCGACGGAACCCATGTTTAGAGCGTATCCAAACACGGGCCACTCAGCGTTAATTGGTCGGAATTCGGAGTCTTCCGCGTTGTTGAGGCTTCCATCATTGTCAAAGGCATCGCGAACTTCAGAGTCTGCGCCGGACTTGTACGTAAGACCTTCGACTGCTTCTGTAGAATAATACTGCTAATGTCAGATCATGATTCCATGCCCTTTGGTGGTTTACTTACCCAATTACCCCACTCTGCGCGGTCGTTGACCTCACTCAAAGACTGTTGGTTTTGCTTCCAGATCTTGTGATAGCCGATACCATCTGATGTAGTACCGTAACTCCACTCAGCCACAGCAGCGACATCACCAGACGTCCATTCTATCTGCATGTCAACTCAAGCGCACGTTTAAAAGGGAGTGAGAGATGCTCACCAGCACTGATATCTGTGTAGATCTGCACGTCATGTTGGGAGCCGTCTAGAGACGAGACCTCGACGTTCATGTACGAGAAGATAAGAGATTGACGCTTGAAGTCATTTGGAGTCAGTGGTGACATGAATGTAACCTTGAGCTGAAGGGTATCGCCTGCGGTGATGGTGAAGATGCTCTTGGTAGACGTGTACTCGTATGATGTCTGATTGGCGAAATCGTTGTAGCCGTCGGGTTTCCCCATCCAGACAAAGGTATTGCCATCGACTTTAACCAAGCCAGTCCATCCTAGAATCTGACCACTGCTTAATGTCAACATGTATCCAACACGTAGCGTCGAGAGGGATCTTACGTCCAGAATGATGGCCACTGGCCTGGAAGATAGCCTCCATTTCCTCCATCACTACCGGCAGGAAACCACGTGCTGAGATATGGACTCTTGACGGCCAGTGGTAGGGAGGGTGGACGAGCTGGAGTGAAGGTCGAGCTAGATTGTGCAGCAGTAGTAAGAAAGAAGGTGCACAGCACACTAAGAATGGGAAGATACATCTTCAAGCATGCAAAATATTGATACCGGGCATGCGCGCAAACTTAGGGTGAGATGGAATACGAAGGTTATATAGACACGAAATCCCGAGTCGATCTTCCGTTGGTATTACCTCGTGCTCCCTGCAGCTAGCAATGAAAGATGCAGGCACCGGTGCGTGAAAATGGCCATTTCGTTTGTCGAAGGGGCCGTGATGTTTGTTGACAGCTCTACGGTCAGCACTAGCTTGGATTTAACGTTCAAGTGACGATACAAATGTCAGGAAGAGTTACGGGCGAACCTAAACAGCATGGGCGTAGCACCGAACCTTTTTAATATTACACCACGTGGGGAAACTTTAGTGTCACCTTACATTGTAGGCAACAAGTCCATGAAGCTCACTGACAAGGCTTTTTATCGGTGGCCAAGACTCTTGGTTAGTTTGGGATATGCGGTGGTTGACCGCATCCGCAGAGGTACGCCTGACGTGCATCATAAGGTTATGCCAGGCTAGCTAGCGTCTGTGAGTACAAGGCTGATCAGTCCTCGAGACATGATGTCGGACTCCTGGTAATCAGTCGGTGAAATCAGGCGACCTTTTTCATTGCACTCCACGAGCGTCAAAACGAGGCCTTGCCTGATTTGGTAGAGCATCCACCACGCGCAATTAGAGGCGCTAAACAACGGTTTGCTTCCAGGACGGCAGGAGTGGCGACGTGAGTTGGCGCTGGCAGATTCACGATCCTCGTGATGCGACTGCTGCGGTGTTGATGAGCGACGAAGCACCGGTGTCCAGTAGTAGAGAGTACGAGTGACGTTGAACCGCGGGTCTGGAAGGAGTGGTACTTACAGTACACGAGTGCACTGCTAGCGTTGTAACCGTTTGGATAAGGAAGGAGCTAGAGCACTCGCAGCGCAAAACCATATGTGGGTGTGAGATACCCGAGCAGAGCCAGCCACGATAGCGCAACGCCGTCCGTGCTTGAAGCAAAATGTGTGGATGCGACGGAACGTGTGGGTGTCGTACTGCGGGGAAGGCGTGCGCGGATCCGGAAAGTGCCATCGACATGCTTGCAGGTTCTGTATCGGGGGTTACCACCGGTCCAACGCGGTAGCACGAAGACCACGACTGCACGTCTTTTGGACAACGTTGCCACGTTGTGTACGTTAGTTGTCAAGTACCATGTGAGCACAACAATCATGAGACAGACAAGGCTTGTGAGTAGTGACAATACATTGCAGAAAGCTCATCAAAGTATGAGGTCGTATAAGCCGCTGATAGTCGCCTGCGGGCATGACAAATAATGGAGTCTGCGGTGGAAACCACGCTCATCTGGCAGCCAAGTAAAGTACAATGCATCATGAGACCATCCATCCTTTGACCCAACCATTGATAAGAAAACGCCGGGAAGACCAGGATCATGAGTGGAATAATAGTGCAGGGTATCCAAAAGCCAACGGAAGTGACTGAATCGCAGAATGCCGGATGATAAGCGAACACCAAGTATGAGCAAGAAAAAACGCAATGCAAACCGGGTATCCAAGGCCTGTCCAACACCAAACGTAACTCGTACAAAAAAATCATCAGCTCATGACTCTGCAACCCATGAGCGAGCCACGTGCTCGAAGCGTTGCTCGCAGTCGCGCAACAATGCGCACTCCAGGATATCATGGACATTCCAGCGCTTTCCAACGTCAGCCTCAAGGCAGCCCCTGACTAATGCGAGGGCATCGTCGATGTTGCCTGCTTGGGCCGACTCTGCGTTACGTATGAGATCCGCGTCCCATTCGCAGTTTTTGATCTTCTCAATGGTCTTGATGTCGAGGCCGTCATTGAAAGGTAGAGTCGCGGTGAGTAAAGCGAAAACAACTACACCAAACGCCCAGATGTCCGCCGCAGGTGAGAATACAGGTCCAGGTGTATTGAACAACTCAGGAGCCGCATACTGTAGGCTACCAGCGATAGAAGTACTAGTCTCCGCGGGGCCTATGTTCTGGTTGTCACCGATCGAGTGTGGCTCGGGACCATCGCGCTGGTCGCTAACAATGAAGTCTGCCATGCCAAAATCGCAAAGGAGAAGATCGCCGCCGTCTTTTTCAGCGTCGCTTACGGTCATGTCGAGAAGACAGTTCTCGAGCTTGATGTCGCGATGTACAACCTGGACGTCGTTGTGCAGGTAGCGCATGGCTGACGCCAGCTGATAGGCATAGCGCTTCACCAAGTGAGCTGGTAGTCCGCTCTTCTTTTGGCGGCGTGTGTCGCGGATCAGGTCGAAGAGAGTCCCGCCCTTGTTCAGCCTGGTGATGCAGAAAGTGGCATAGTCGGTGGTGTATACCCTGAGGAGGGGAAGAATATAGGGGTGCCGTAGGAAGCGCCAGATCTCCACCTCATGGTCGAACTGCGTCTGGATCTGTTCGTTCTCAATTTCAGACTTGTCCTGTTGCAGCCTGCGCACAATCTTGACAGCATCGATGACAGGTTTGCCGTTCTCCATGCTTGTAACCTCCTTCACGACGCTGAAGCCACCATAGCCAATCTGTTTTCCAATAATGTACTCGCTGTCATAGCCAATGCCTTGGCCTTCGTCGTCTGGCTCGGGCGCCTTGATTGGGGCCTCGGACGCCTTGTAACGCGCCAGGAAAGAGGCAGCCGGTGACATGGACGACAGAGAACGGCCGGAACGGGCAGACGATCGACGGCTAGTCCTCTTCAGACTGCCATCTTCGCCAATCTCCGATCTCCAGCTCTTGGTCCGAGGTGGGCCGCCGCGGCGCGGAGAGGGCGAGAAGAGGGGAAACTCCATGGGGGAGGTGGCAGGCATTGGCGAGAGCATGTACTCGGACGGCGCCTCGAGGGGCGTTTGCGCCTCGTCTAGCGGCGGCGAAGCGGTAGCATCAGACGTCAAGGATGCGACTTGGTCGCGGTACTCGGAGTCGTTGGCCAGGTCGTCTACGGTGGACTGGGCGAGTGGGTATCGGGACTCTCCAACGCGGTACTGCATGTTGCGGCGCATGGTGTAGGGCATCTCCATGTAGTCTTGCTGCGAACCATCCGAGTAGCTTCCATTCTCGGGTGTGCGTGAATGCGACTGCCGTGAAGACTTGGGCACGGGCACGCCCAGGCCGACGCCCTCTCCCGTGTCGAGCCGGACTTCATTGTTGAAGCTGATGCTCGTCTTTCGCTGCCTGAATTTGGCTACAAAATCCTCGTCACTTCCGCTGCTGCCTACAGCCAGGGAGCCCTCATCGTCGGACTCGGCGCGCAAGTCGGCGCCATGGTGGTCACGCGTAGGGAAAGAGGCGCGCGAGATGTTCTGCGGTTCTGCAGCAGCGAATTCGGCGGTTAGCTGGGACTGGCCATGGTGGTTGTGCGGGGACTGTTTACGGGCTAGAGGCGCGAAAGATGCAAAGGTGGAAGCGACGGGTTTGTGGGGAGTCGAGGTGTCGAGTTTGAGCTTCTGGAAAGTGTGTGAGGGTTCTGAAATTGGGGCCATTAAACCGGTTCACAGTGAGAGCAAACCTCTTTTTACACCGGCGAGCGGGTGTATTATGTGTGCGGCGATCGTGGGGTGAGTCGCGCGGCGAAGGGCGAAACCGGGAAGTAAAGTAATAAGATTATGTTCGGGCTTGGTGACAGCGGAGTGCTAGCGGAACGAGGAAATTGCACGCGCGCCGAGCCACGGTATGCCTGGGGAAATTGCTCGGGGTGGCAATTGATTGATGGATCTGGGGTGTAGTTGATTGAGGAGAAGGGCAGAAGTGGGAAAGGAGGGCATAGTTCTTTGTCCAGAATATTGCTTCTGGTCCTCCGCTCGGAGCCTCCCCCACGCATGTTGTTAATAGGCGGCCGTCAGCGGAGGCGCGGGCGCAGAGGCACGTGAGCGGCCGTGAACCAGCCATGCAGTTATGCGCGCCTATGGGACGCGTTCGCAGGGTAATCTGCTGCTTTTGCGCATAGCGAGTGGGTGCTCGGTGAAGATTCTGGGCAGTCTAGCGTAGTAGGTGTGCTGGATGATCCATGGGATAGCAGATAGCCAAGCAGCCGTCGCCGCATCGCGACGGGTAGAGGGCGAGGAGAGCGGCTACCCCGCACAGAGGCTCTGCAGCGAGCTGCGCAGCACCATGGCTTCATTCATGAGGTTTGGCAGGCGGTGATAACAGTGACAGAGGACGTGGGGCGCGTCCGACAGATGGCCTGCATGGCGGGCCGCTAGACCGTACATGACGCCGGGCGTTGCAAAGGCGAATAAGGCAGCATGAGGGCCATAATTGTGACCTGGCCGGCGCATTGTTGGTTGTACACGTCAAACGGCCGAAACATGACGTTGCGGTCGCCGTGAAGCTCGACGCGGTTGGCTCGTCACGGCGGCCAGCAAGAGGCATTGCCCGGGGTCCCTGTCTGCATCGCTGGACCCTTCAAGCCGCGCCGACTTGACCGAGTTGACGATAGCGGAGGCAGGGAAGCTTGGAATGCACATATACATCATCTTATAGGGTTGCTGGGATCGTTGCGATAGGGCCTTGGAAGAGCGCGAACGCCCGCGCAACTGCTCGAGGGTCGCATCGCAGCCAGAATACACACTGCACGCACGCATCCACGCGGCTCTCTGCTGTCAAATTGAAGTCGTCTTCACGTGAAGCTGGCTAGCTCGACGCTTGTTGACTGACTGCATGCACGGGCGACGCTGCCGCCCGCCTAGCACACCTCCAAGTTCCATCTGCCAAGCTCGATTCAACACCCTGGGGCGGGTGACAACATCACCAAGCTCATCAACCCATCGCACCGGCCCAATCTGTCTCCCGTCGCCAGCTGCACGCATTCTTCACTGCGCCACCGCATTGTTGGCTGAACCTGCAGACCCGACACCAGCTTCACTCGGCCGGACTGCGACCGTCTGCGCCTCCAGCCATGGGCGTCTCCGACCTCTGCTACCGATTCTTCTGCTGCGGCGGTCAGTCGACCCAAATCTTCGCCGTGGGAGCTTGCTGACAAAATCTGACAGGCCGCTCGAGAGACAGCATATATGACCCAGTGCTGGCCGACAGCGAGCGGGAAGCTGTTGCCGACCTGCTGGGCTTCCTCGAGAACGTACGCTGCCCACCGCCTCTGCTACAGCTGCTCCATGCTAACTTGCACAGCGAGCCGAGACCGACTTCTTTTCTGGCGAACCCCTCCGCGCGCTGAGTACGCTGGTATACTCGGACAACATCGATCTCCAGCGGTCCGCAAGCTTGACATTTGCCGAGATAACAGAGCGAGGTACATGACCCGGCACCACACCTACATGCAGCATCTAACACCATCCGTCCAGATGTCAGAGAGGTCGACCGAGACACCCTGGAGCCTATTCTGTTCCTGCTCCAGAACCCCGACATCGAAGTGCAGCGTGCAGCGAGTGCCGCCCTAGGCAATCTGGCGGTAAACAGTACGTTCACACCCTACATCCTCGACGCGATGACTAACCATCGCAGCCGAGAACAAGGTAGCCATTGTCGCACTGGGAGGTCTTGCGCCATTGATCAAGCAGATGAACTCGCCCAACGTCGAGGTGCAATGTAACGCCGTCGGGTGCATCACCAACTTGGCTACACACGAAGACAACAAAGCGAAGATCGCACGCTCCGGCGCACTGCAGCCTCTCACAAGACTAGCAAAGTCCAAAGACATGCGCGTGCAGAGGAATGCCACCGGCGCGCTGCTGAACATGACGCATTCAGGTAAGATGCTCGCAGTGTTTCATCATGCTTTGCACTGACACGGTACCAGACGACAACCGACAACAGCTCGTGAACGCTGGCGCTATTCCCGTCCTCGTTCAGCTGCTATCCTCGTCCGATGTCGATGTCCAGTACTACTGCACCACAGCTCTCAGCAATATCGCTGTCGATGCAAGCAACCGCGCCAAGCTGGCACAGACTGAGGGCAGGCTGGTTGGCTCCTTGGTACACCTCATGGAGTCGTCCTCGCCCAAGGTGCAGTGCCAGGCTGCACTCGCTCTCCGTAACCTAGCATCGGACGAACGCTACCAGCTCGAAATTGTGCGCGCTCGTGGTCTACCCTCCCTCCTCCGCCTGTTGCAATCGTCCTACCTACCGCTTATCCTATCCGCCGTCGCATGCATACGAAACATCTCCATCCACCCTGCCAACGAATCGCCCATCATCGAAGCTGGCTTCCTCAAGCCTCTCGTAGATCTGCTCGGCTCCACCGATAACGACGAGATCCAGTGCCACGCAATCTCCACCCTGCGCAACCTCGCAGCCAGCTCAGACAAGAACAAGCAATTGGTTTTGGAGGCGGGTGCCGTGCAGAAATGCAAGTCGCTCGTGCTCAACGTGCGACTCCCGGTTCAGTCTGAGATGACGGCAGCAATTGCCGTTCTTGCCCTTAGTGAGGAGCTCAAGCCCCATCTACTCAACCTGGGCGTCTTCGATGTACTCATTCCACTCACCGAGTCGGAGAGCATCGAGGTTCAAGGGAACAGCGCGGCCGCTCTGGGAAACCTGTCTTCCAAGGGTAAGTCTAACTCGTCGCTACTACAATCATCGCTAACAAGTACAGTCGGTGATTACTCGATATTCATCCAGAACTGGACGGAACCCGCAGGCGGAATCCACGGTTACCTCCGCCGCTTCTTGGCGAGCGGAGACCCAACCTTCCAGCACATCGCGATCTGGACACTGCTGCAGCTACTCGAATCGGAAGACCAACAGCTGATGGAGCACATTGGCAAATCGAACGAAATCATCGACATGGTGACCGAGATTGCCGAGCGCAACATCGAATCGGACGATGAGGACAACGAAGATGGCGAGGGCGAAGTCGTCACCCTCGCACGCAGATGTCTTGAGCTGCTTGGCAAGAGCCCCAAAACTCTCGTCGAAGGATAGAGAAGAGTTGGATCGCATCTTATACCCTGTTTATCGGTTGTTCATCGCGTTGGCACTCTTGCTCGTATCCGCCATATTCCGGTTCTCTGCTAATGCGTTCATGTTACACACTGCTTTTGGGCATCTTGGAGGCTGGCGTTCAGGGAGCACAATCATCCTCAGTATCTCTAGCGAGCATTGGCGGAGCGGGCTTTTCACATACATTGGCATGCACATAACTTACCACTACTCTTACCTGAGCATTCGACGCGGACAAATTTGTAATTGATAGAGTTGGATCGAGGCTTCGGTCGTCAGGAAATGAATTAGATGATGTTCCGAGACTCGTAGCTTTCGGTGATGACATGCTTGAGTGTGACTATGTGACCAGGTCCATTGCAAAATGAATAGTGAAAGGCGAGAGCATCCGCTTTTGCACCGACAGATCTTTGCCAGGGACTGGTCGAGGCCCCTCACCTAGACATGTGACGTCGCGTTGGAGCTAACTTTATCGATAGCCAAAATATTTGCGACCCTCAGTGTTGCGCGAGTCACCAAACACCACCAACTAGCTACACTCGAGTAACAGCAATGCCGCCAAAACCAAGAGGACGGGGAGCTAGTCGCGCTCGCGGCGCCGCAAGAGGAGGAGCAGTATCAGGGCGAGCCACGACTGGCGCGAGCGAATCCACAGATGCGACCCCGCAAAGCACAGCTGCCGCAGATGCCTCGGAAGCTGCTGCTGAGCCTGTGGTCCCCAAGCAAGAAGACGGCGATGCGAAACCAGTCGTTAGTGGTGATGGCGCGTCGGCAGTCATAGAGTCGCAAACCTCTGAGGCGCCTTCAGCGACTGCATCGTATGCTCTATTCCCCCATTTACTTTGACGGCAGTACTGATATATGTACAACAGGGCTGTCGCATCACCTCAACCTAGCGCAGAACCAACCACCCGCGCCCCAGTGCAAAGACTCGGCAGTCTCCAGGGCTCAGTGCCTCCTTCGCGATCTGCATCACCGTCTGTACGCGGCCGCGGCGGCACAACTCGAGGGAAGAGGGGCGTCAAAACCCCCGCCTTTACCGGGCGAAGGAGCAAAGAGGAGCGAGACGCGATCGCAAAAGAATTGGCAGCCCGCGACCGAGAAAGGACAAAGGAGCAGGTTGCAGCCGAAGCTAGGAAGCAGGCGGATGCTACAAGGGCAGCAAGACGAGAGGCCAGCAAACTGAAAAATGCCCGAGGTGGATTCAGTGGTGTTGCCAGTGGTCCATTCTCGTTAGGCAGCTCCAAGGAAGGCAAGTCACTCGCTCTGGCTATGGCTGTACATACTAACATTGAGTAGACAGGAAGAACAACCCGAATCGCGGATACTCTGGATTCGGATCAGGATCAGGCTCAAGAGCAGAGCGCGTCAAGAATGAGGACGGTAGCTATGGAGGATCCGGTTCCCGGACGGGTGGAGGCGGCGGTGGCGGAGGAGGAAGTGGAGGCGGTCCATCTATCAAGAGAGAAGACGGCGGCCTTGTGTCGTCTGATGAAGAAGACGAGGCTGATGTGCCGCGCAAGGACATCGACTTGATCGAAATCTCCTCCGACGAAGACGAAAGCAAACCCAAAAGCGCACCCACTTTACGCGGAGCAAGAACAGCGTTACCCGTACGTATCGGAAGGAAAGAGCACCAGGAACGGACATTTGGCATCAATACAGAGGCAAGCTCAGAGACTGCGGCGAAGATTTTGGAGCAGGCAGAATCGAGTGGGCAGTCACTCAAAGATGCTGCATCCGAACAAACAAGCCGGAAACCCAAGAGCAAACCGAAGGACATGGAGATCACAGGTTCGCGGAAACAGTTCAAGGGCGTCTGGCATGATTCGGAAGACTCAGACGTGGTTGTCAAGACTGAACCTACTAGTGAAGACGAGAACATGGTCGATGCCGAGCAGGTGGGCCAATCTGACGCTCCAGCCCAGCCCGCAGAGAAACAGGAACCACAGTCACCAGATGCCGAGCGAAAGCCTAAGCTCAGGAAGAAACCTATAGCAGAGCCTATCCTCCAAACCGATGAAGATCGCGCCGAATGGGCACGCTTCCAGTCGAATCTACGTCATATCCGAGCCGAGTTGGGTCCAGAAGAAGTACCACAGGTCGACGGGTCTGGCGATGTACCTATGGCAGACGCCGCCAGCACGGAGAAGAAGCCTACGGTACGAGACAACAACGTCTACCTGTTTCAAATACCACCCCTTATGCCTGCGGTGGAGCCACCTTCTATCAAGAAAGAAACCTCCGAACCTCAGCCCGCTCAACCGCCTGCGCAGCCATCTGTCAAGCCGGATCCAAAGATCAAACTCGAAGAGGGCAGCTTCTCCGACCCCTCTGCTAGATCAAGGGAGGGCGTACGATTCGGGAGTGGGTTGGTAGGAAAGTTGCGCGTGCATGAATCTGGCCGCACGACACTGGACTGGGGAGGCACAAGCTACGAGCTTACACCTGGACAAAAAGCCAGTTTCCTCCAGGAAGTTGCTAGCCTTAGCATCCGACCTGAAAGCGAGAGGACGGCGCCGGAAGACGGGGGCGATGCAACAAGTCTTGGTAGAGTGAAGGGAAAGTTCGTGGTGGTGCCAAACTGGGGAGAAATGTTAGGGTAGGGTTTGATTTGACCCAGGCGTTCGTGACATGCATATCCTGGCGCCACAGGGATCAGTCAAAGTTTATGGATTGTACATATGTAACTGCATCTCCCAGGACCGATATTGAAGTCCGCCACCAATCAGCAACAACTGCTTGAGATGAAGACAACGATTTGTACAAGAATGGGCGTTTTGCGTGAAACAGTAACTCGCAGCATTTCGCGCCTTGCTCCAATCGCCTCGGTAAGACTACCAAGGCGTGCATGCCAAAGTTCTAGACAATGGACGTAGCGTGGGGACGACGACGGACGAGGCGGATCTAGGTCACTGCTGCGTCAACTAGTCGCTCGGCCAGGAATCCCATGGTGGCAAGTAGCGAATTCCGAATTCCCATGACCGGCCGACTCGTGCACCTGCTTCCTGCTGCAACACCTGCATCTTCGCACACTGTAAGAGTACGGACTCATCTCAGCCACTGCATGCGATAGGAACGATATAATAACCTCCGGCGCGCTTTCGGCGCCTTCCCGCGACTATCCCCAGCATTCTCCACGCGCCATCCAATCACAGCATTGACGACGCAGATCTGCCACCATGGAAGCGGACATCCGGGAGCTATACGACAGCGACCCACGGCCAACCTTTATCGTCGACTGCCAAGCCCCGACTGCCATCATATATCATGTCAACACCGCCCTCCTCACAATTCAACATATCGCGTCATCGCTGCATTCACATTCCGCGCTGAGAGACTGGTGGGATCCTGCGAGTAGAGTTGCAGCACGCCATCAAAATGAGTTCCTGCATGGCCGATACAAATGGGCCAAATTCGCATGCAAGCGCTGGTTGATTGTCACCATCATCGAGCAGCCAGCGCCAAATGATGAACAGCATGGCCACCTGCAGGAGCCCGCGCAATTTGCCCGAGGGAGGCTACCCTCACCACGTCTGCAACCAGTGCCAGACACCATCTTTACCGTCAAAATTCAGTCGCCAGAATTACGCGCACATGTCGAACATATACGAAATGTCAACTGGTCTAAGACGTCACTTGGCCCGATCAGTTCCTGGGGTTATGAAGGTAAAGTAGCCATCACGAATAGCTCTCAAGATGTCTTGCTAACTTATTACTAGTATGTAGCTCCCTTGCTATGCTTTGCTAACGCAGTGCTGAGACATCTTACTATTCGTGCTAACAGCTTGATAGCTCAACGTTCTGGTCACCACACTGATGCTGGAAACGCGGCCAACGGCTCTCTTCCTTGGTCCCGAGCATACCATACTGTACAATCTCGCGTATGCCTCTGTTAGTGGCTCAAGGCATCCCGCTATCCTTGGTCAAAGTATTATTGATGCTTGGTATTTACTTCACGTGCACATACAATGATCAAACATCTAACTCGCTCCAGGCCTGAACTCGCCGATCCTGTTAGTGCCACGATGGCTCGCTCAGAGCAGACACGTTTCGCAGATGCTCCAGAAGAAGAGTATCATTTCATGGTTGAACGATTTGGCTTTGTAGAGGAAGCCTTCTTCATGTGGAGTTTGGTACCCCTTGTCGGTGTTCACATCGACGGCATGTACTCCATCGTGACTGAGGTGACGAAACAAAGGTAGGTATCCTGCATGTGTGCTACGAACGACAGACTGATTCACCGAGCATAGGTTGTTGGAACGACGTGTCGCTGCCCTGCTCAAAGTAGGCCAACTGACTAGCAAGGCAAGAAGCACCAAAAGTTTCTGGCACAGCTTGGCCGATGCCGTCAGGCCTTTCGAATACGATTTTCCGGCCGCCGTTTTATATTCACAGTGCGAATTACACGATATGGCGGAAACCGATATCTCGCCGAGAGGAGCACTTAGTAAATGTACGCTCGAATGGGCCATTGGCTACAAGCCTAACCACCCGGCCATACCTCTGCAGTTGGATCTCAGCAGCGATGACGGCTTAGCCCGCGCCATGCGAGATGCGGCAAGCGATGGGACCGCACTTATGTATCAGGAAAAGGAGGGTATATTGCCGCAGTCGCTATACCATGATCTCGAGAAGCGAGGCTTTGGAGATCCCCTGAAACATTTCATTGTTGTTCCGATCAGGACCTACGACGAAACTATAGTAGGGTACCTTCTTCTCGGCCTGAATACGCGGCGACCGTTTGACGACGAGTACAAGGACTGGATCAAGGTGTTCTCCAACTTGCTCGGTGCCTCTGCGGCCTCAGTAGCGCTTCACGAGGAAGAGATCAGGAAACGCGAACTCCAGGAAGAACAAGCTGCGAGGGATAGAGCAGTTCTCAATGCAGAAGTTGCGAATCTCACACTGGAAGCCAGTCACGTAGCTGAAAAGCTCCGCAACTTCCACGATATCGCGGACGAAGTTGGCCTGGGGTACTTTGAGATCGATGTCAATGGCATATTGCTTCATGCTAACGTAAGGACATTTCGTTCAGGAAACTGAATGCAACTAATATCAATTCAGGGAACGTACTTTGCTCAGACTGGCCACCGGAGAGACTTTCTCAAGGTCCCGGTATCGGCTTACAAGGAGTGCGTCTTTGAGGAGGACCTAGCTATGGTGGATAGCCAATGGAAGATGCTTGTATCCGGCGAACCGGCGACATTTGAGATACGATGGAAGCGACCAGATCAGAACCATCAGAGCGGAGAAGCTGCCGACGACGTTCTCTGGACATTGTCAGCATGTATGCCTATCAAAGGCGCAAACGGGCTTGTCACAGGCATATTTGGATGCAACACCGACATCAGTGCTCAAAAAGAAGCGACTAAATCCATACTGTTGCGATCGGAAGCAGAGCGACGTCTAGCTTCCTTTACGGAGCTCGTACCAGTGGGTTTATATCATCTCAACCCAGACTTGACGATGAGATATGTCAACGACCAGTGGTTCCGCATTACCGACCATCCCAAAGTGCCCATCGATCAAGTAGAGTGGCGAACTATTATCGATGACGATCTGATAGAGCGATGTGTCCATGAAGTCGAGGTCGCCAGGCGCAAACGAGGACCACATACCTTCACAATAAACCTCAAGAAGAGGTGGATGGGTCCTGACGGTATTGAGACACCCACTTGGATTCTTGTCAGCGAGACGGCGTATCCCGATGAGACTGTGACGGGAACAATGACTGATGTCAGTCACATGGTATGGCTTGAAGCTATTCAGAAGAACAGAGTCGGAGAAGCGCTCGAGGCGAAAAGGCAGCAGGAGAACTTCATTGACATGACGTCTCACGAGATGCGGAATCCATTGAGCGCGATGGTACAATGCGCAGACTCCATATACTCATCCCTGAACGAAATCAATGGACTCGCGAGCGGAGATACCTTGGCGTTACAACCTGTCATTCAAACACAACTAAAAAGCTTGATCAGCACCAGTATAGACGCAGTCGATACGATACAAGCCTGCGCTACGCACCAAAAGCGAATTGTGGACGACATCCTCACTCTGTCAAAACTGGACTCAAAGCTGCTGGTGATCAGTCCCACGGTGTTACAACCCTCGGCTCTTCTACAGGACGCCTACAAGATGTTCAAGGACGAGGCGAACAAAGCTCGCGTGAATCTGGAAGTAAGATGTGACTCGTCCATTGCGGATTTGAACATTGATTGGGCGATACTGGACCCCAGCAGAGTTCTACAGGTCCTCATCAACTTGCTCACCAACGCCATCAAGTTTACCCAAAGCCAAGAAATCCGCAAGGTTGAAGTAATCATGAGCGCATCACGCGAGGCAGAACATATACCCGATGTCGAGTATGTGCCTGAGGAAGCCGTCAGAAAAGATTTCCTGACACAGGCTGAATGGAACAACGCTGGCGAGCCGTTTTATCTACACTTTACTGTCAAAGATACAGGATGCGGTCTGTCTCCCGATCATAAAGCCAAATTATTCCTACGCTTTTCGCAGGCGACCCCAAAGACACATGTTCAGTATGGCGGCTCAGGCTTAGGCCTGTTCATCTCGCGCGAGCTCACCGAAATGCAAGGCGGAAACATCGGCGTATCCTCCGTTCACAATGTTGGGTCAACATTCACATTCTACATCAAATCACGGAGGGCAAAAGATCGAAGTGCCCTTTCAACCACAAATGGCCACAAGAAGAAAGACAGCCTGTCGAGTCGGTCCAAGGCTCAGATCATCCAGGGCGATACCAAATCCCCCGACGGAGCACTGCCTACCGCCGCCCCCATGGAGGATCAGGAAGATGGGATAGTAATCAATGACCACAAATACCACATTCTCATCGTAGAGGACAACCTCATAAATCAACGCGTCCTATCCACCCAACTCAAAAAGCTAGGACACACAATTCACGTCGCAAACCACGGCTTTGAGGCTCTCTCCCAGTTATCGCGCACGTCGTTCTCTCGGACACCAAGCGAAACACCGCCTCTTCCGCTCTCCGTCGTCCTCATGGACGTTGAGATGCCTGTAATGGACGGCTTGACCTGCACGAGGCGAATACGGGAGATGGAGAACAATGGCGAGTTGAGTGGGCATGTGCCGATTATCGCGGTCAGTGCGAACGCGAGAAGAGAGCAGATTGATATGGCGAAGGAGGCAGGCGTGGATGAGGCGATCTGTAAACCTTTTCGCATCCCAGAATTGGTGGCGTTGATCCGGGGACTGGGGGTTTGAGGGGAATGAAGTGGGCGGCGATGTGGCGTTGATCCCGAGGTTTGCTGCATTCAGACTATTATATCGTAGCAAGTACGTAGTATACAAATCAATGTATACTTCTACTCAAAACGTATGCTGTTGACTGCGACACACACTCTAGTCACGCCTAGTAGTGTGAGTCAAGGAGTCACACAATGCGCGCGTAGATCTAGATCAGGTCTGCCTACGGTACAGGCTTTCACGCCGCCGATGCCATGAATATAGTTCGCTGATGACGCATTCAACCACGATCAACGATTGAACCACCCAAAACCTCTATCGAAAAGCCCCCAAATTGCTTCCAGAACATGTGCATCTAGCGAATCTTAGTTTTGTGCAAACTTCAGCCGTATAGTGAGCCGGGTGGTCTCCCCCACACCTAGTGCGACTACCCTCAGACGCGTCCGAGCACGCGTCGTCCAGTCAACTAGTGGGGATCACTCGCGTAGTAACGCCATCGAGATCGCAAACCCGTACAAAGTATGTGTGGGATAAGGGAGCAAGTCAGGGGAAGGTGAGCATCGCATAGACGGAACAGCTTCAGACGCGTCCAACACGGTCTCACGACGCGTTCTCGGGCCAAAACATGTCCAACTCGGCGTGTGACGAGTCGAGTGGAACCAACCAGCCATCAGCGTCAGATCATTATCAGAGAAAATCTAATCTGATCCGAGGCCGGAACGAGCACGGCCAGATGGCAGCCAATGCAAGCGTCGAGACGGGCCTCGAGGCGGGCCAATCTGGGTTTCAAATGTATTTCCAAGCCTTTGTTCAGCCGCCAAATGCAGGACTAACTAGTCGCGGAAACGGCCCTTGCATGTTGTGGTGGGGAGACTCGACTCATAGCGCGTTGCGACGCGTCTGGCACAGACGGTTTTTACGTGAAAGCTCGTGGCTGGGCGACGCGCTGGAAGACGTTGACGATGATTGTCGACGACCACCAGACGGAAAGAACGCAATATGGGTATCGTTGGAATGCGCGCACTCGATTATGTAGTTAGGTACATTTATAGTGTAATTTGATGTTCATAGGGCACAAAAGTCATGGTGATCGAAGCCGCACATGGATGAGATCATAGCGTCTTTTCGCGAGGAAGGCGCGTTAGTGGCTGGCCAAAGCCGATCGCCCAGTCACGTGCTAGCGTCTCGACGCGGATTTATAGTGAAGTCGCGTCTGCTCTTCGTCTCTCTCTACACCACAACCATCATCAGCCCACATCAGCGATACCTCTTGTAATCCTGACTGCACATTCGCCTTTCTTCGTACAATCCAGAGCTTCACACATATTTTCTCTTCACAATGTCTGCTCTTGAGTCTACGCCTTCCAAGCAGGTACGTCGCGATACTTCCGGTACTTGTACCCAGCAAGACGCGTCCATGCTAACGCGTCAAAAGGTCGCATCCGCGATTGACTCGCTCAAGATGAACGACTCGCCCGCAAAGAAGCTTGACTTCTCCCCTGCACAGAAGGAGAACACCTTCAAGCCCATCGTCGGCATCCCAGATGACTTCGAGGATGATCTTGAGGAGGTCAAGCCTACCGTCGCGCCCACGATCAAGGAGGAGGAGGCCGAAGAGCCCCTCCTTCAAGAGAACCCTGGACGCTTCGTCCTGTTCCCCATCAAGTACCACGATGTAAGTTTCACTCCGATCTAACGCGCTTTACGCGTGACTAGACGCGTCAAACCCCACTTAAGCGACACCCATGCTGACGACATGTTCACTACAGGTCTGGCAGATGTACAAGAAGGCCGAGGCTTCTTTCTGGACCGCAGAGGAGATCGATCTCTCCAAGGATCTCCACGACTGGAACTACCGCCTGAACGATGACGAGCGCTTCTTCATCTCCCACGTCCTCGCCTTCTTCGCTGCCTCCGACGGCATTGTCAACGAGAACCTCGTCGAGCGATTCTCGAGCGAAGTACAAATCCCTGAGGCGCGATGCTTCTACGGCTTCCAGATCATGATGGAGAACGTCCACTCCGAGACCTACTCTCTTCTCATCGACACATACATTAGCGAGCCCAAGCAGCGCCGCTACCTCTTCAACGCCATCGACAACAGTAAGTCATACCTACAACGCGTCTTGCAACATCATCTAATGTGTTCCAGTTCCCTGCATCCGCAAGAAGGCCGACTGGGCCATGCGATGGATCTCCGACAAGAACTCCACTTTCGCCAACCGTCTTGTCGCCTTTGCTGCTGTTGAGGGTATCTTCTTCAGCGGCTCCTTCGCCTCTATCTTCTGGCTCAAGAAGCGTGGTCTGATGCCCGGTCTTACCTTCTCCAACGAGCTCATCTCCCGCGATGAGGGTATGCACACCGACTTCGCCTGCCTTCTCTTCTCTCTCCTCAAGAACAAGCCCAGCCTGGATTCGGTCAAGGCCATCATCACCGAGGCCGTCGAGATTGAGCAAGAGTTCCTCAGCGACGCTTTGCCATGTGCTCTGCTCGGCATGAACGCCAAGCTCATGTGCCAATACATCGAGTTCGTTGCTGACCGTCTGCTGTTGGCTCTTGGCAACACCAAGGCCTACCACGCCACCAACCCCTTCGACTTCATGGAGAACATCTCGCTAGCCGGCAAGACCAACTTCTTCGAGAAGCGCGTCGGTGACTACCAGAAGGCTGGTGTCATGGCTAGCACCAAGAAGCACGAGAAGGACGGCTCGTCTACGCCCGCTCCTGAGCCCCAAGGCCAGTCCGGAGACTTCTGCTTCGACGAGGACTTCTAGACGCCTCGACTTCTTCTCTTGTTATTTATTTGCGATTTAGTTACTGTACAACACTTCGGACGCTTGGGTTTGGCACGGATGCCGGGCATCTACGTTCACATACCCCCTTTGCTTTTGTTGAAGTAACCACTCTTCGCACTTTGGAGTCATGGCGTTGCTAGCTAGCTGGGATGGGCCTCTTGGATGAGTGATGCGGTAGGATAGCTATAGTACGCGACAGCGATGGGATCAACGACTCTATCATTTTGAATAATCACGAATACAAACATTTACATATATACATGTCTCCACTACCACATCTCCATCGACGCGTGAAGGTCTTCATGATGTTACTCGTGCATGACGCGTGCAGCTTCGGTCCGACACGCCACGCGACAGCATGCGCTTGAACGAACCAAGCTTTGCCGATACCTGCCCATATCTCCTACCACGTGGATTACTCGCAGTAGCCTTCATGCGCGCGACTTCCTCTGCAGATGCTACGCGCCGCCCAGGCGCGCAAGCTTGCTCTTGGAAGGATTCGCTCAGGTACCGCCTGCTATGACGTCAGCCATGCGTGAGGCGTCCCGCGGCTGCCATCCTGTGGAATTGCCACAAGCGAGCTGGATACCTGCAGGCTGTCTGTACAGCGCCATCTCCAGCTCTGCAGTTTGCGACGCCTTGACTACTTGCTTTTAACCAATCGCGCACTATGGGGATATTGGTAATCCTGTCCCTGCATTTGCGTACAGAATTGGTGCACCAGACAACGACAGGCTAGCTCGTAAACATCCGCGACCCTCCGCGACAAAATCCGACTCTATCGCTGTTCTAGTGCAGCGTGCATATTCTATGATTATCATCTGAGTCAAGTCGCAGCACGCAAATCCGCGTGTTCAGCAAAGGGTGTCAAGTACCATTTGAGGTGGCGCCGGGGTAGATCCATGCCGCTTCGTGACAAGTCAACATGGCAGACACCGTACCCCAGATCAAGGTGACAGACCCACCTGCCGTTGGCAAAGGTTCCTACTTCCAGAACCAGGAGAACGCGTCTTCAATCACAGTAGACGGTACGTCACACACCAGTACCCATTGTTGCAAGTCACGTCGCAACTTGACAGATGCTTACTCCAGGATCCGCAGGCCCATTGTCCAACAAGAAACTCTCCGCCAAACTTCGAAGCCCCACCACACCCTCTGCGCAACCGGCAGGCGATACACACAATGGATACATTGGCGATGGAGAGAGATTGCCCGAAACACTCATGGACCCGCTCTCGCAAGTATGTACATATAAGGTTCGAGATGCGGAGACGGACGCTAATTGCGCATTATCGTATAGCAAATCCTACAGAGAACGAATACGTCGCCCGCCGTACAGAAACTACGATCCCAGAACACCGAGCCGATCCAATCGCCAACGTCACCGAACGAAGCGAACGCAGACAAGAAATTGAGCGGAGAGACGGCCCGCGACACAAGCGGGGGCAAGGCAGACAAGAAGTAAGTGCACATGTTCGTTCACGAGAGCGCATGGAGTGTCATATGGCTACATGCCAAGGGTTAGCGCGTATTTCGTACTGAGATTTAGGACCCGCGTATCGAGGCTGAGCTCGCGCTTCGCTCTCCTGTTGGCCTGATCGTCATTGCCGACGCTAGCTCCAGGTGTGACCAGTAAGGCTGACTATGTATGTAGGAAAGTGTCATTCCTTAGTCGCTTCATCGGAGGCAACAAAAAGAAGAGCACCCTCGATGGCGCAAGCGACAATGGCTCTGAGGCAGACGACCGACGACCAGAGGGTATGGATGCCCAGCTCTATGTCGACAATGTCAGCTTCAGTCCGAAGATACCACATCCTCCGGCATACATCAAAGTGAGGACAAAGTTCAAGAAGGAGAAGGAGTTTGACCGTGTCTTCCTGGCGCAGGAGTTACGCTCCGGATCGGATAAGAAGAGTCCCCCCGCTGCTGGATCAAATCCTGCGCCTCAGTCTGGGTCGGCCGCTACGCAGAATCCTATCTGGGCTGTTGAGTTCAGCAAAGATGGGAGGTATCTTGCTGTTGGTGGTCAGGACAGAGTCATCCGGGTGTGGGCCGTGATTGAAAGCCCAGAAGGACGTCGCGCACATGAGAATACCGAGAGCGATCCGCATGCCCAACTCAGCGCACCAGTCTTCCAGCAGAAGCCCGTTCGCGAATACCAAGGACATACGTCAACGATCCTGGACTTGAGCTGGAGCAAGGTATGTCGAGTTTATGTGAGGTATTGATGCATTACTGACACCTATTAGAACAACTTCCTGTTATCCTCTTCCATGGACAAAACCGTTCGACTATGGCACGTTAGCCGAGACGAAAATCTATGTACATTCAAACATTCCGACTTTGTTCCTTCCATTCAGTTTCACCCTACGGACGATCGATTCTTCCTAGCTGGGTCGCTTGACGCTAAGTTGCGACTATGGAGCATACCCGATAAGAGCGTGGCCTTTTCGATCACTGTTCCAGACATGATCACATCAGTAGCGTTTACACCCGATGGGAAGACTTGTATAGCTGGTACCCTCGGTGGACTCTGCATGTTTTACGATACCGAAGGATTGAAGTGGCAGGCGCAACTCCACGTAAAGTCGACTCGCGGTCAGAATGCGAAGGGCAGTAAGATCACTGGAATTCAAGCAACATATTGGCCTCCAGGAAGCGAGAGTGGCGAGATGAAGCTACTGGTTTCGAGCAATGATTCGAGGCTGCGCATCTACAACATGAAGGACAAGACTCTAGAGATGAAGTTCCGTGGTCACGAAAACAACTGCAGTCAGATACGAGCTACCTTTGCTGATAGCAGTGGACACATCATCTGTGGAAGCGAGGATCGGAAAACGTACATTTGGTCGACGACATCTACGGCAGAGGGCGAGAAGAGGAATCATCGTCCGGTGGAAATGTTCGAAGCTCATAATTCCATCACGACGTGTACTGTCATGGCACCCATCGAGACACGGCAGTTGCTCAGCGCATCGGAAGATCCCATCTTCGACCTCTGCAATCCACCACCGGTCACTCTAGTGTCAAAAGCTGAGTCTGTCGTTTCGTCGCGGGCGCCTACAGAGGCAGGTTTAGCCCATCCGACACCCGCACCCACAGATACCAACTTTAAGAAAGCTGCGGAAAGCCCGGCATACGTTGCTCGCTCGGCACATCGAGGCGGCAACATCATCGTTACAGCAGACTATACTGGAGCGCTGAAAGTGTTCAGACAAGATTGCGCCCACCAAAAGCGCATACGGCTGAGCGAACAGTGGGATACAGCATCCATGAAGAGAATGTCGGGTATCGGTCGACCCAGCAGCATCATATCGCGGACTAGCCGATCACGGCGAGACAGTGTATCTACACAACCACCAAACGACCGGATCATGACATGGCGACAAAGTATATCGCACGCCAGCTTCGACTCCACGAATTCCCTCCCTCGCCGCAGCGCTTCACCTCGAAAGTCTCTAGCTGCCCTAAGCTTCCACTCCACACCCCACGAATCCCCCGTCTTACATCCTACAAAAACAAACGATACCTTCGACACCAAGCCCACGGGTACACCCAAGACATCCATATCAATGGATCGCACCACCACATCGGTACGCAGTGCATCACAATCTGAAGCCTCGTCGCCGATCAAAGAGCCATATACTGTTACTGCCGATCCAGATGACGAAGAACAGTCACAAGGGCAAAGAGCTAGTTCGACAAATCCTCTTGCTTTGTATAATGGCCAGAGCTGGCTCTTTTGGACAAATCGCGATAAGAGTGCGCTGACGGCTGGCAACAAGAAGGAAGCGGAAAGACCAGATCTATTAGGTCGCATGAGCACGCTCAGTCAGATTAGTAGGCTGACGGATGAGAGGAGCGAGGGAGAGGTAGATGGCAAGAAGTAATGCGATGTAGGCGTTCCCGGGTATACGGGGTTTGGAGTTTTGCAGATTACAAGTCTTTCGTGCCTACTCGCGCACAGGGTTGGATTGGAAGTGTATCGCAGCACGATGAAGTACGCAGATGAGAAACTATGTCCAATTACTTTCCAACTTTTCATGATAAGGTCCGCATTTTGCAGTTCGTCAAGTGTCAACACCAAATCCTCGTGTCCATCGTACGAATTACCACGTCAGCAGATACAAGACATGGATCTCACAATGTTTGTGTTTTTCAATTTTTATATTGTTTTCTGGTATTTTCTATTTTCTGATGTTTTTGTGTGGTTCAAGCATGTCACTCAAAGTCGGCCATGCTCCACGGAACCAATTCAACGACCAAAAGCTCAAACACCATAATGGCTGATCATGTCCGTGTCCAGATCTGCTGTTATCGTCCGCGCTACCACATAAATTGCAGGATTGGACAAGGAGACTCTACACCTGCGACGTCATTCCCACTGACATGATAAGTCACGTCGAGCGAGCGGGGAATCTACTGGACAGTGGGGATAGCAGGGATAGCAGGGATAGCAGGGATAGCAGAGAAGGCCGACGCGAAATCAGGAACATCGGTGATGAACTCTGTGCCAGTGGGCCTGACAAGCTGGCGACGATGACTGAAGAGGCGACGCCTATCGAAAGTGGCCGTCTCGTACTCGGGATCCCAGTCTGAGAAGGTCTCCGGGGCGATGATGGGCGTGGTGAAGGAAGAAGCAGTGGCGATGGGAGTGGTGTACGTGGTAGTCTCCATGACAGGGTCCCAGTCGCTGAATGTCTCGGGAGCGATGATGGGGTAGTCGAAGGAGGAGGAGGAAGACGGAGTTGCAAGCACGTTCTTGGCGCGTGTCATGGTCGCCAGCGTGCTGGATGCGACTGAGGCAGATTTGTCGCTGGGCAGGCAGGCAGCGAAGTCGTCGACGATGTGACGGATACTGCAACTGGGTTAGTACATGTCGAGAAGGAGATAGTGAGGAGCTTACCCGTAAGAATCAGTCTCGGAGATGTCAATCTCATCGTTACCACGTAGCTGACCGACGTTGGTAGCGAATCTGCATTCCAGTCAGAGAAAGGTCACAGTAGATACAGTTCGTGGGTGAGCTTACTCGATGGGCCAGTACTTGGAAAACATGGCGCAGTGCTGGACAACGGGGACGTTGTTGCGACGCTGCATGTACGTGTTGACAAAGTGGCACTGGCGGCCCGAAGCATCATTGGTCTCCTCGCAAGCGGTGATGCACCTTTGAGCATCGAATTTGCCGTCTTGCCAGTACCTCATGCCCATGTAGGTGTCCTCACCGTTGCAGTCAAGAGGGGCTTCAATGGCAGCACCGAGTGCGTACGCCTCAAGGGCATAGCCGGCAGGGACATCGGGTGTGACAACGTCCTTGACGTAGGCGTTGGCGCCGGCCATGACGACATGGAAATTCTCACGGGTCTGACCCTCGTTTATGGCGATGTTGGGGAGGATGGTGCCTGACCATAAGTCGCACTCTGGAGGTGGACGGGAAGTTAGTTGATGTCTCACATACTCTTCCAAGGAAGGAACGTACTGATATAAGTCGTAGACTCAGGGTTGGGGCAATGGATGCCGTGAGGAGCATGGGCGGGCTGGCGCTCGAAGAAGATGGTGAAAGCATTGCACTTGGCGTCGTTGTCGCACTCGGCAGCACCTGAAAGTAGTTAGTAAACTTGTTGAAGCCATGATGCACTTGTTGGTGTGATGCTCTTCAGTGCGAAGTTGTACTCACACAGATCGACATCGTACGAGTCCATAGTCACGTAGTGGACGAACTGTGATGGTTCATCGTACGTGGTGAGGAGGTTGGAGTAAGACTGGACGTAGCCAGGGGGAGTGACGGCCGATGATGCAGCATCGGAGAAGGGAGTGTAGGCCTGGAAAGCCTCGGGGGTGTCCGGGAAGACTTTGGGGCCAGAGCCCGAGAAGAGAGGCTCGCAAACGGACTTGTTGCCGAAGTTTGCGAAGACGGTTGCCATCACCATAGTAAGAAGTCCGAAAAACTGGACTAGAGAGAACATCTTGTCTTTGATGTTCAATTTGTTGGTAATAGATGGAGAGAGAAGAGATGAAGAAGAAAGGAGGAAAGGAGAGGAAGGCAGTATATGTATGAATTCAGCAAGAGCTACGCGAAGATGCTAAGACTTAGGTTGTGGTTGAGAACGAAGGCAAGTATCCTCTATTGCCTTTGTTGAGCTGGGTCGTGCCCACTTCATCCATATGATACAATCGCGAGGCCTCCTTCTCGAGAACAAATTGGCGGAGCGAAGTGCCCACCTTGTGATGAACGCGCGTTCTGTTGGACCTGAACCGCCTCTCAGGAACGGGGGCTGAGCGGTAAATCGACATAACACGGCCCAGAAGCGGCTTTGTTCCCCAAATCGTGGACGGGGTTCCAGATTGTGACTATGAAGGAAGAAGATCGTGTCTTCTTTGGACACATTGCTGTGGATATTCGCGCAATCTTTTCTTCAACAACTGAACCTTCAAACGCGTATCGAGCTCTGCGTGATCCGGTTGACGAGGGTCAAAGTCATTGAGATACTGCAAATCTATTGCAGTTATGTAAGAGTTCCCTACTCTACTGAGCCGAGACCTAGGAATGTAATGGTACGAGTGGATCATCAGTAGTACGGCCATGCTTGGGTCGCGATCTGAGCATTACAACGGAGCACATGCGCAACACATTCACCAACGCCTGACCTGGGCCTCAAGATCATGGTGCATGTAGAAAGCAAGGAGGGAGCAGCTCGACGAGCGAAGGGCATTAGCTCCACTAGCTCCAGACCCGCCCAAAAACGTCATAGTCTCAACCAACCAGCGACGACCAGACCAACCAACATAGTACTCGCGAATAGCAGCAACAACTTGAGCAGGACCCTCTCAGATTTTTGGTCACGTCTTCCCTTCTATTACGAAGGTTTCCACACCCACAACCAGAAAACTAGAGATACGCGCAATCCTGCGGTGATGGGCCGCACTGAAAAATCTCAGGGTCTTGCGCCACCCGCCGTGCGCAAAGACATCCGAGCCAAACAAGCGCGGCACGTGGTGAACAAAGTCGTTCCTGCAATATTGGCATCAAATGCAAGAGCTAGGCGAGGTGCGGACGGGAGTGAGCTTATTCCGAACCCGGGGCCGAACGGCACAGTGGGGCAGGATAGTAAGAGTAGGGATGGTGCACGTGTTGAGGGTGGTGAAGATACGGGCTATGTGAAGAGGAAGGGTCAAGGGAGGCGGAAGGTCAAAGGTGGGAAAGACGATGTTGAAGAGGAGGATGCGAGGAATGGTGATGTGGGGAGAGATGCTGGCAAAGGAAGGGCAAAGGGAAGAGGCAAGAAACGCAATGATTCTCTCGACGAAGGGCTATCAAATCTCAACTTGAGTAGTACTGCAACATCAACACCCGATCCATCTAGGAAACCGCGATGCATACGCATGATAACGACGGATGCCCTCACAGCTGCACATATGCTCGCCAATCCCTCATTATACCATGCCACCGCGACCACCACATCAAAGCAGACGTCGAAGAAACAACCCAACCCATGTATCTTGAACATGGCGTCTCCCCTCCGTCCAGGCGGCGGTCTCCTAACAGGCGCCACTTCCGCCGAAGAATCCCTCTGCGCACGCACAACGCTGCTGCCCTCGCTCAAAGAATCCTTCTACCGCCTCCCCGAATATGGCGGCATATACACACACGACGTGCTCGTTTTCCGCTCTGCCCTTCCTCTCGGCGATAGCGCAGGTGAGCTTTCTCCCACGGAGCGCTGGTACATCGATGTTATTAGTGCGGGGATGCTACGATTTCCTGAACTAGAAGGGGAAGAAGAGGAAGAGAAAAGGTTAAGCAGGAAAGATAGGGATATTGTAGAGAGCAAGATTAGGAGTGTGTTGAGGATAGCGGAACAAAAGGGGGTTAAGGCGTTGGTGCTCGGGGCCTGGGGCGTTGGAGCGTATGGTAATCCAGTAAGAGATGTTGCGGAGGCTTTTGCGAAGGTCTTGGGTGGTGGTAGCTCTGCTTCTTCATCTGGAGGCAAGAAGAACAGCAAGTCACCACCGACTGGTGCTGAGACCTTTCCATCTATCGAGAACATCATCTTTGCTATTCCCCAACGCAAAGTCGCCAACGAGTTCGCAGCTGCGTTCGGCGGCAAGATCGAAGTCGAAGAAGGCCCTGGAGCTTCGGGAGACGATAATGACGAAGAAGATGACGGGGAAGATAAGGTAGCGGAAGAGTTGAGGAGCAAGATCCAAGAGATGGACGGCCAGATAAGTAAGGTTTGGAATCCAGATCTGAAAGCAAGGCTGGGCGTTATTCTGGATGGCTTGAAAGCGCAGTTGAGGGAGAGGGAGGGGACGCCTCGGACGGGTAGTGTGGATGATGAGGAGGAAGATGAGGACGGAGACGAGGACGATGATGAGGATGAGGGAGACACTGAAGACAGCTACGAGGCAGATGCGGATGAGGATGATCAAGACCTCGCTGGGCACAGGCACATAAGACCTGGCAAGCTGAGAAGTGTAGTTGATGACAGCGATGACGAAGACGACGATTAGCTCAGCTCTAGATATCTCGGGCAATGGAATCGACTGTTTCAAGAGATTTCTCACCACAGGACACGGACATTAGGACGTTGCTAGTAAGAATACATTGGTGGGTATCTCAAAACTTCTAGATGCTCGAACTTTTATATGTGAATGTAGCACATTTCAATGCGTCAACACTCAAGCAGAAGCACTAGCAGCAGCCGGCTCTTTCGACAAAGCTGCTGAATTTGTATCCTTGGTGCCGTTTGTGGGAGTCTCCTTATTGGGCTCATCGTCCTCCAAGCCCAGCTTCTTGAGATCCACGGCCAAAGGATCAGACTCTGCTGTGCTTTCTGTAGGGCCTTCGTATCCAGGTGGTGGCAACGCCCATTCAGGCAAGCCAGTCTCATAATCCCACTTCCCTTCCTCACACCTGTATCTGCGCGCGTGCAGGTAGATACCCAACTCATGGACCCCTGGATCGCTATACAGATCTGTATCGCAGACTTTGCATTTCTCCCCAGTCATTCGCTCCGCTTTCCTTTTGTTGTAGGCATCGACCATTTCGTCGTGGTATGCGACCGCGTCGGCGACCTCTTCCTTGCCCATGCGCGAGAGGCGGGACATGATGTCTTCGTCGTCTTCGTCTTCGGATTGTCCGCGGCCGAGGGCGGGGCCGAACACGCGCTGGTTGGCGTATATGGGATCGTTCGATATGGGATGACCGAGGAACTGGAGGTGGACGCGGAGCTGGTGGGTGCGGCCTGTTACTGGCATGCAGCGCACGATGGAGTAGCCGCGGAGTTTCTTCCATGGCTGACCGTTGGGGCCTGTCTCTCCATCCTGCTTCTCGCCATTGTTTCCGTCGTCTTTGGGTGGGTAGTATGCCAACCGCTTGAAGACCGTTTTCGCTTCCTTGCCGTTTGCGCGCACGCGGTTCAAACCGAGCTTCGGGCTGATCTGCAGGATAGGCTTCTCGCAGAGGATCTCTCCTTCTGGGAACTCGCCCACCACTCGCGTGATGTACTCCTTCTTGACCGTCCTCCCTCTGATTTGTGCACTCAGCTCCTCTGCCGCCTGCTTGTGCTTACCAATGAACATGATGCCGCTGGTGAGCCTGTCGAGTCGATTACACGGCAACGGGTTCCAGGTATAGCCACGATCGGCCCTCATGATCTCGATGATGGAGTTGAAGTTGTAGCGGCCGGCGGGGTGTACGGGCATTCCGGCGGGCTTGTTGATGACGATCATGTTGTCGTCTTCGTGGACGATGCCGATGGGCTGCGCGGTGCACGGAGGCTCGTGCCGGTGGAGGGTGTGGGATATGACATCGCCGTTCTTGACAATCGTCTTCGTGCTCGGGACTGGCTGGCCATTGATAACTACGCGACCCTCTTCTATGGCCTGCTTGTAGTACTCGGCGGGCCGGTCGCGGAACTCGCTAGAGAAGATGTCGAGAATTTCTCTGCCCCGCCATCTCTCCTTGCAGAAGGTGTTGTATGTGAAGTGGTAGGGCGTGACCTTGCGCAGGCCGTCTTCGAGGTAGTATGGGCGCGGCCAGGGATCGCAGGGCGTGATTGCGACGGCGGGGGGCTCCTTCCAGGGAAATTTGTCGTCGGGCAGGGGCGGGTATTTGTCGCGCGGGGGCGAGGGCACTAGGGCCATGGAGGGAGAGCCTGTGCGAGTCTTGGGCACAGGCAGGCGGCCCTTGGAGGCGAGGTATGCGAGGATGCGCGGAGAGGGCGCCAGAATCGCGGGGGAGAGGGGTTGAGGTGCGTGTGGGAGAAATCCATGTTGCGCAAGCCGAGGCTGATGGGTGACGCAGCCAACTAGCCCGTCGTCTTCATGTCCGGGACGCGTCTGCCTCCAACACCAATAACAAGCAGCGACAACATGGCACAGCAGGCATTGAAGTCGCGTACACGGGGCGACTACAAGTTTCAGCTCGAATACAGGACAAGATGGTGCGTGTCCTCGCGCGAAGCCCTTCTCGGTACTGACAGCAGGAAGGAGCGACAATGACATGTACCACCACATGAACAACAGCGTCTATTACTATCTGTACGTCTTCACCATATTATGAGATACTGATACTGACTATTGGAAGATTTGACTCCGTAGTCAATACATATCTCATCCAGCACTGCTCGCTGCACCCACCTACCTCCCCACAGATCGGCCTCGTCGTACATTCGCACTGCGATTACCTCGCCCCTGTCGAGTTCCCCTCCGTCGTAGACCTCGCGTTACGAGTCAATAAGCTTGGGAAGAGTTCCGTCACATACGAAATTGGTGTCTTCGAAAGAGGCCAAGAGGAGGTCAAAGCTGTCGGCGAGTTCATCCACGTCTTTGTGGACCGCGACAGTCGCCGACCTGGAAAGGATGGCATGAGTGAAGATCTCAAGGCCGGGCTGGAAAAGCTATTGGCAGAGAAGTCGAAGCTGTGATAGATACTGGAATGGGGCTTCGATCTGTGCCTACAACAACACCCACGACCCAGCCATGTTGGCTGTATAGAGATCATCCCTACAGACCTTGGAAGAGAATCCATCACGATTCGCCATCAACCGGAATCACACCAAATATCAGCGAAGAGGCACAGGCGGGGTATCGGTTAGCCATACTTCGGCAATGGATACCCGAAACTCCTATCCTGCATTGCGTTCAGTTGTCTCCAGCACTAGAGATGGCGTTGCAAGACATACCTCCTCACACCAAAGTCCAACAGTTCTTCTCGCGTCGTATTGTCTTCCCCTTCCTCTCTGCATAACACCCTACAGCTCAAATTCTCAGCTTCGACACCTCAAAGACGCAACACCATGTCCACATCCGCAATCCAAGGCCCCGGCATCCTCTTCGTCCGCTCCCGCATCTCGCCTTCCGCCAACGACATACTCTCCGAGCCCACTTTTCTCGCCTGGTACGACAACGAGCACATACCCGAAGTAGTCTCTACATCCGGCATCGACTCTGCTTTCCGCTTCATCGATACCCACAAGTCCTCACCTATTGGCAACGAGCAAAATCCGAAACCATTCCTAGCATGCTACCCCATGGATGATTTGGCTTTTACGCTAGGTGATGAGTTCAAAAAGATAGGGTTCAAGAGCAATGCGTTACCCGGTAGTGGTGTGATTTATGATTTGGCGGATATGGATGTTAGTTACCTGGGTATTGTGGGTAAGACACCGAAGAGAAGAGAGGGAGAAGGAGGTGGGCCGAAGTATGTGATCACGTCAGGTTTTCGACCGGAAAAGCAGCCAGCAGAAGGACAGGTCACTGCGTGCTTCCAAAAGGTATGTAACCCCCGTACCGACCCAGTCAGTATTTTATGTAGACTCGATACTGACGTTAATATCCTAGCAAATCTCGACGCTCGAGAAGTCACCGCAGTATATCCGGACACTACGCTTCAAACTCCTCTACGCGAGGACGAATGCGCAGTCTCGCGCTCTCAAGGGCCTGCCAACGACAGACGAACCGCATCCCCAACCGTCGACTTGGATGGCTATGCATGAGTTTGCGGATGTACCGGATGAAGATTTTGCGAAGGCGCTGAATGATGGTGTGAGCAAGGCCGCTGAAGAGGGTGATTGGTGCGAGACGGAAATCGAGACGCTTGTTTGGAAACTAGATCGTATGCATGGGGATGGGAAGTTATTTGAGTAAGATTATCTCAGATCCAAGATGTAAACAAAAGACTGTTATTGTGTGGTGCAACAATGACCGGGTGATACCAGCACTGCAAGCACTACTGATATTCCGACTCTCCCTTCGAAACAAGTTTGTTTTTGTACGGAAAAACACTAACGCTCAATGTTCATGTCCATGCTCATGATCATGATCATGATCATGTCCATCCCCCTCCTTCTCGTCCCACGGATGCCCCTCACCAACACCCTCCCAAGGATCACCCTTCCACGTCATCCAAGTCTGATGGCCCCTAACATTTGCCTCCAACTCCCCACACCTCCTCTGCTCCCAACTCTCTTTACCCGCTACAACAGCCCAATGTTTCTGCGCCCTACCCGCCCAGTACTTCGCGCGATCCTCGATTCCGAAACTACTCCACGTATACGCCAGGATCTCTTCGTACTGGGGTAGTTCGGTTAGGAGACCTTCTTCCTCCAGATGCTCAATGAGTTTAGGGAGGAGGCCGAGAAGCTGCGGTGAATCTTCTGGGTCGGTGGGTAGAACGGATTTCAGGGCTTTGATCTCAGAGAGGCGATCGTTGGATGCCATTGTTGCGTCGTCGTCTGCGGTGCATAGAGGGCAGGCGCAGGTGAAACCAAAGTTCGCTTCTATAGACTTCACGCGACGTCGGCGAGCACGTTTTTCGAAGCCATCTATGGAGTGATTAGAAAAGTCTTTCCGTTGAATTCTTCGGCGGATAGTTACTTACAGCTTCGCGTAATCTCTTCCCCGGGCTTGATGTCTCTGAGAGCGAAGACTTCAAATGAGAGGGTGTAGTCGTCGAAACGCCATAGAGTGTTCGGTCGACAGGCGTGGTTGATGCGCTATACTGAAGTTAGCATATACTTCAAGGATAGGCTATCAGTCATGACTTACCGCAGCCTCGGGAATAACTGCCAAAAGCTGGGGCAGCTCATCAACCCATGGCCATTTCACAGCAATGCCGTTCGTCGTGACAATGTCCTCGACAGTGCCATCCACATTGACGTCCAATTTCTTGACCATCTCTTTAGTCTTCTCCGGCAACTGATCGACTGCCTGTTTCAACACGAGCTGTGGCCTCGGCATCTCCGGTATCTCCAGTATCTGTTTAGCGACGAACAGCACAGGAGTCTGCACAATCAAGCTCTCGCCTGGAAAGATCCCGGCGATATCTTTCTTTGCAAACAACCCTTTGCCCTTCTCTCCTGCGTATTTGACCTCCCACATACCCATCTCTTCACCCACTTGGCCTTCCATGCCCCCAATGCTCATGCCAAACGTCTCCATTGTCACGCTAGCCGCGACTTCGGGACTCACAACAAAGCTGATTCCGCGACCGTTGTTGTAGTTGGCATTGGTGTAGGCGCAGAATGTCTGATGAACATCTGATCCTGTGCTCTCGTTCTCTCTACTTGGTGTTACGATGTCTATGCATGTCGGGTGATGCGTCCATGGGAAGGTATCGGAAGTGTAGCCATCCTGAGCCACGGGGCAAACTGTTGCAGGCTTATTGATAAGGCCATCCTGAATAACGGGACTGCGTGCTGTGTAGAAAAGTTCCGCTCTGGCAGTCGATGCGCAGAGAAGTGCTGTGGAGACGGCGAAGTAACTGGGTGAATGCCGTCGCCGCGGCCATGTTGCTGTGACCATCTTCCAAGCTCTTTACTTTCTTAACTACCTTCCTGGAATGATGCCGAAAAAGAAAGAAAGTCCAAAAAAGCCAGACGTCAACATCTTCTACGTCGGAAGAATTAATCGCGCGAGATAGGAAGCCACGTTTCACGAGTAATCACGAGTAATGATCTCCGAAACCCCTGTTGCTGAAACGTGCTGGCTGCTTGGCGGTTGCATTGCGCCTGCATCTAGATTGTCTTGGGGATGCATGAGGCCAGTGAGGTTTGGGGCTGTTGCCGTCGTTTGATGAGATAGATGACCCGGCAGAGTGGGTTGATGTGGGGAGGACTAGCTTCAGCGCCGGGAGAGTCGGTTGAATGGCGCACGTGAGGCGTGAGAACATCGCGCCTTCCCACTCTACCTAAACGAGATCCTCAGCCGACAAACCACGACTTTATCGTATGACATCTAGGGTGTGTGTAGACTCTACTTTTCAGCTAATGCGATACTTGCGTAATGCGGGTCGCGCTCCAACAGTGTGGTCCTGGCTTGGGCCGGCCAACCCAATGCCAGAGACGATACCACGGAGGATCCATCATACCGAGTAATGTGTCGGACTGCCATCGAGCACATGGCAATCTTTAGCTTCAGCAAGCGCCTCTCAATATAGTTAGCAAACACGTTCTTGTATGAGAAACAAGACGTAGTCCTCGTTCATGGACACAACATCTGACATACTTTGACGTGCGACAAGCATGGAAGATTGCTTGCATCACCTAAGTCAAGTAGCAAACCGTGTTCGTTATAAGAAAGCAGCCAGGCCACCACTCTCCGTAAATCAGTTCACTGTACCGAAATGACGATGAGCGAGATTACGACCAACCCGACAGCAAACGAAGAGCTCCGTGCTCGCCTTACTGAACTCATGAAAATCGACACAGACATGTCGGCTCTAGAAAAGAAACAGCTAATTAGTAAGTCGCTCCGCTAACTCCCCTATCCCTCATTTGTTGCTCTTACCACAAGGTCTGGGCCGATTGTTGAGCTTCAGCAGCGAACCTATGTTTCATCGTCGGCGCTCACCAGCACCCGACGTTCGACCGACAGACCGTGTACCTAGTGTTAGGGCAGCATGTCGACCGACCTGGGTTCTCGATGTATTACATTGATGGCCACAACAAGATCGAAGGCAAAAGAACTCTCTCGAGAAGATGCATTGGATGGGCTACGAACTGAAGTCGAAAAGCAGGTTTTGAGTATATGCCGAAGGCCTTGAAGTCTAGCATGGTGCGTTTCTCGGGACTAAGTATCAAGTTTTATCTCTGTTCATATAGCATCAGCTGTTGATGTGTAACTTCCAATCGTGTCTTCCTCTGCCAGCTCTAGACAGTTTTCATCCAGCTCGGTTCCTCCTGCTCAAAAGACTTGAACCCTGGAGCGGGAATCTTATCAAACAGTCCACCCTTCAACGCAATCTTATCGCCAGCCAGTACAGACGTGATTGGGCTTTCTTTAGTTAGTCAGGCTTCTCCCAAATGCTACATGGGCCATCAACTCACCACCCGCAGTTGCTGCAGAATTGGCGAGTAATAGGGTTCCCGCTCTTCGTGTCGTTGTCCCGGTAGTCTTTGAGATACTTGTTCGGATCGTTGATTGTGACTTGGGGACTGTCGAGGATGTATACGATTGATCCGATGCTTCCTCCTGCGCGGCGGCAGTTGGCGCTTCTACGGTCAGTATGAAGATGCCGGTGTAGATTGTAGTGATTATGCATACCAGTAGCAGATAGCGGACTGCTCAGGCATGGAAGGCATGGAAACTTTGATGCTTCCGCAGTTGCAGCGTCCCTCGGCCATCGTGATTGAATGCGGAACGGTGCTTTCTCGGTGAATAGTGTACTGGAAGTCTTATATCCTGCAATGCTCAGAGGATTCGAAATAGGCAAACTTTGACGAGAAGATGGGAACAAAGATCTCGCAGAAAGGAGGTGCTAGTTAGTGGATTAGAGACAGAGACTGTTCGGGTCTTATGACGTGTTATCCATAGCGTGGAGTTGCGGAGTAGGCCTCGGCAAACTAAACAGGGCGAGTCGCTGCTAGTAACGCGCATCGTGAATCACTATAGCCGTCCAGGATTGTGTTATTGCTTCATTGAGTCGTTGCATCCAAAATTCGGGACGCGAAGACGACATCTTGGTTGAGGTAGGTATGCTTCCAAAAGCGAATGATCCGTGACTACCTCTCCACGTAGGTACCGGGTACTCATTGGAAGCTTGGTACCATCCCTGACGCGGACAGTTGAGGAAACCTTCTTTATTCCATGACAAGACGGAGTAAATGGCCTCTATCGACTCGATGAACCGATCGGCAATCTGATAGTGCTGTTACTGATCCGGCGCACAGGGGCTTCGTGTGTAGTCGAGTGTGTAGGCATCAATCATCCTCTCGCCCCTAGAACACACACAGTACAGCAGCTGAGGAGATATATTTCACGGATAATGTTGTAGAGAAGATCACTGAGGTGGAGTGAGGTTAAGGCATAATATGCGTAATCCTCAAAGGCATCCAAATCAGGCTAGTGCGCCATTCAGTCCTAACGCGGCGCGATTCCGCGTCTACAAACATTGACCAGCACAACACGACGGTACAACCACAGAGCGAAAAATATACTACACAACCCTTGCCCGAACCTGTAAACCCGAAGCGCAACTTCAGAATGGTAATTGAAGATCCTCTCGCCTTGGAAACTAACCCCATACTAACCCCCACAGACGCGCGACTCAACAGCAACCTACCTCCACATGCACTCGTCGCACCACGCCGACCTGCTCGAGCAATTCACCAATCTCACCTCCTCCCAACTCACCCCGGAAGACATCTACATCCCGCCGCACCTCCAACCCGTAAACCCCGAAGACGAAGACGACGTCGTCCCAGACCAACACGCCGCATTCGGCATCCAGCGAGCGACACAGACAAAGAAGGAGCCGACATGGCGGGATCTAGGTCTTGATGAACTACTGAGGAGAGGCCCTATGGTCGGCGGAAGCGGGAGTGGCAGCGGAACGGCGGTTGCGAGCGGTGGTGGGATTGTTGGGCAGGGAAGAGAGGAGCCGTTGAGGTTGGCTTTGGCCAGGCAGCCCGGTGCGAGGATGGGAGTTAGAGCGGGGAATGGGAGTGGTGAGAGTTCTGGGAGTGGGGGTAGTGGCGCGAGTGGTGCTGCTGGGAATGGATTGCCGCGATGAAGGGAGGCTACACACTGAAGGACAAGCACTGAAAATGGCGGCAAGACACATTCTTCAACTTTGCGAAACAAGTTACAGGCAGTGGGCAGGTGGTATTGGTGTCCTGACTAGAGCTGTGATATCGACATCTGAAGGCCGCTCCGACAGGGAACTTTGGCAACGGCTTCACAGCCTACTGCGATCGCCGATGAAGGCCATACGAAGTGGCACCGTTCATCACGTACCCAACACTACGGATGGCTTTATTGGGATTCACTGCGCGAGAAGGGTGGACATGAAACGAGCGTGGAAGACCAACTTATTCGCGTAGGGTCCAAGATTCGCGTTGTGTCTCTGGCTAAGGCGTGAACAATTCGCAAATGGATAGGACAAACTTCCATTCACAGGATTCAATACAGCATGATGAGATCACGGACATCATATATGGCACATTAACTGACGAAATGTGAACGATTTTCGAGAAATGCTTCACGCCATGTCTAGATGATGGTTTGATAATCAGACTCCTCTCAGCCCACCTGATACATTCGGACGCCCTCCTCTGTCCTTGTAGTATCAACGCTCACTTGCTGTGTACGCAGGCACATCAACCTACGTGCGCGCTCGCAGTACGCTTGCCAGACAAACACCGCCTTGATCACGCACCACACATAGTGCCGCCAACGCATCCGGCCGACACCTCCGTTGGCCTGAGGCATCTTCTCTCGAACGATTCTGTACATCAATGCCCACGCTAGAGCCTCCCAGTTTGCGCATCGACCGCAACCGTCCCCTACTGTACCCTCAAGATCCCTGATACGGTCGCAAACGAGCCGGTACATCTCAAGAGCATCTGCGTGCTTGGCGAGTGGTGCGTCGGGGCGCCCCAGAGACTTGAGATCGTTGAAGCGAGGTTGTGCTGTTACAATTTGTACTGGATTGTGTCGCTTCATATACGAGGGATCTTTGGGTACCCCCTCCTCCTGTCGCAACGACTGGTAATGGAAGCGACGAGCAACGTTGATCATCATAATGGGCAAATCGTGGATCATGGCTTCTGCATTCCACTGAAACGGCATCGGCGCGGTCGTGGTGAGCAGTTCTCGAGTCTGCAGATTGATGATCCGATACGTCTCCTTTGCCAGAGATGTTGGTATATGGAGGGCTAGGGAGAGGCCCTGGATGCCGACATCGCGTCGACCGTCGTCTGTGTTCTCTAGTTCGTATAAAAAAGGAATCTCAATCGGCTCGCGACACATGGGGCAAAGACATTTTCGCTTTCTTTTGAACCACACACTCAGACAAGAAAGGCAGAAGACATGTCCACACGGTGTCCGGATGGGTTTGACAGTCTGTTCGAGGAAGGTCTTCCTGTATGCTCCCGGTAGTTGGCTGAGGAAGTCCAGGTGTGTCTCGACGCCTGCACCGATGCTTCCATATTCTCGACCACAGACAAAGCATGTCGGCTCATCCTGTGGTGCTTCCGTGGGTGTAGAGACGGCGAGTACGCGGTCAACAACGTCTTGGTATGTGGCAGATGATGAGTCCATGTTCGGTTGAGGTCTATAGTTGTATAAACGCATTTAGACTACTGGGTAGCCCATTTATCCTCCATGGCTCTGGGTTGCCACCAACGAATAGCAAAATTCCTGGTTGCATTGAATGATCGCAGACGGAGTCCAATCGCCACAGTCATTCACCTTCGAGCTGTTTAGCCCAGGCGATGTGTGATGCTATGCATATAAGCGTTCAACCGACACAGCCTTCACATATTCGTGTATAGCTCGTGATATAGTATTAACAGTAAGTGTACTTGGTATATAGCGGTGAATGCTGAATTGAGACAAATATGCTGCTCAGTCATCCGTCAGATCAATACACTCAACCCCCACTGGTACCTTATAAGTACTTGTTGGTTGTTTGTTTGGCATGACAGCAAGCGAAGAAGTACGTGGCTCATTTGCGTCCTTGGCAGGGTCGGGAGATGTCGTTGCGAAGTGTCGAAGCCGAGCAGCGCGTATCTCAGCTGCGGTAGGTGCAGGAGGTGTAACTTGATCTTCTGTATCTGGATTCGAAGATGGAGTTGCAGACACTGGCAATAGATTAGCGCGCGGAGGAGGGCGCGACCAGTCAGGTAGGTCGACTGGTTCCCTTCCTATAAGACCTGCGTGAACACCTCTCATTGGCATACTTGATATGCGCGATTCATTCTCCACTCGTCGGGGATTTTGAGAAACTCTGGATGGCACAGCCGCGCTGAGTGCTTCATCAAGCGACCAAGCAGGTACAGAGGCCCCGTGTACATCTCTACCGGCTTCTCTCATTGCAAAAATGCTTTCATATCTGCCACGATTTGAAGAAGGTAAAGCGGAAGACCTTTGTATTGGGGGGATCTTGGCGCCTTGATCTTGCATGCTTAGCCGCAAAGCTAACTGCAGCTCTTCGTCTTCTTCATCTGGGATATCGAATGGCAATGTGTTTGCTACAGGATTCCGGAAAGGATCCGAAACGGATGAATCGTTCTCCTGATCTGACGGCTCAGGCGAACCAAGATCAATAATGTGAGATGTCGTCGGTTGATTCAATGCAGGTTCTGGAGAGCGAGTGTTGGCTGGTAGAGAAAGCCCACCCTCATCTTCAGAGTCAGAGAGTGCAATATAATCGAAGATCTTTTGTGCTGTCGGCGTCATCTGCGTATCTTGAAACTTGGCCTTCGCAGCTGGTCCTTTGGATTTCCTGGGGGATGCACTGTATGTAGCCTGGGTAGCGGAGATATCGTTTCCTTTGTTCGTACGTTTTCGCTTAGCTGTGCCTGAGGCTTCGCCGTCTTCCCCAACTTCAGCTATTGGTCGCTTGCGTTTTGGCGTACGCTTTGGTGGTGCAGGGGGCGGTTCTAGTACGTCAGGTGGAAGAACTTTACGCAGCCAGTACTCAGGATATTCGCATTCGACACGATGCTCTGGGTCAAATAAGGTCTGCTTGTCTCCATTCCAGCACCCTAAACGCTCACCCTCGAAGTCGGCTCTGCTCAGGGTAGTGACGCCAAAGGGTGAAAAGGTCAGCTTACGTTCGAAAGTGCGTATGGTCACTTCGTTGTCGGTTTTCTTCGCTTTTTGCTTTGTGAGCCTGATTCCGTGGACCAGTTCTTGTGGTAGAGACGGATCTCTTGCGGTGAGGCTTCGTGTCAGCAGCACAGGCCCAACCCAGTTCATGTATAAACGTCCCCATATGTTGAAGCGCTCGCTGGTAAGTGTAAGCAACTTCAGCTCCTGGATCGGGCGAACATAGTCAAGGTTGAGGCGCGACTTGCTAAGTAAATCCGCGTCGCTGGTGACTTTCGGTTTGTAGTACTTTTGTAAGATCTTGAAGTCTGGAAAGGCTGGCGGGATTTCGATAGCGCGCCCGCGAGCACTCCGCTCCAGGAACATGGCCAGCTCCACAGTCCACATGCCGCACTCCATCTGATCTCGACAGGCACAAAGCCGCCGACCGAGTCCTTGCTTGACTGCCTGCAGGGCTAGAGACGGCCCACATTGTGGTAGACCTTTCACGTCGTAGTCCCCACCGACAAGCATAGCAAAGAGCACAAGTCCTTCTCGGTCTAGGCCATATCTCTCTTTCAGATCGTGTGCTCGCACAACGCTCGCGTATTTCCCATTCTTCTTGGTGTTCTCCTTGGACCTGTCTGTCGTGCCCTTTTCTTTTGCGACACGGTGATCGCGTAGCCAGAGGGTGCAGCCAAACATGAGACAGTCAGAATCTTGCGACCAAACAGCGTCAACCATGCCCAGAATCTGCAGACGAGCGCATTCTGCCTCTGCTTCCCCCGGGGCCTCGTGGTATGGGATCCCAAAGTATTGAAGCATCTCCTTGAGCAAGCGCTGCTCCTCGTAGTTTATCCGTGCTCCACCTCGCTTTCCCCGCTTCCAAGGTCGACCGGGGCCATCGAAGACGAATATGAGCTGAATGTTTAGGGTAAGGAGGCGGCAGATACGGTAGAACATAGCTTTCTCGATGCCTTGGTAGGCGTACTCGTTGGAGGCTGGTCCTATTAGCAAAAGCAAAAGCAGAGACGACGCGTGTACTACTGACTCTCCCGTATCGTGTAGACTTGCTGCACCGTGAGGTTGTTGAAGCGCCAATCGGCCTCGTCGACAGCAATGCGGAGTGACCTGCCATGACGCCGGTGATGCTCTTCGGCGAGTTGCGCGACGGGTACGCTTTCTTCGTGCTTCTTAATCGTGTCCCACAATCTGTCCAGGCGTCAGTACGAGCTCCAATCCCAATTGGTCTGGAGGCTTACGCTGGAAGGCCCATGACGTGGGTGTGGGGAAGATGGGAGGTCGGCTAGCCGACCGTTGCACGCGTCTTAGCGCGATTGGCGTGATTTGGGAGAAGGCTGGGGTGTCGGCGCCCAACAAGATGGTGAACGGATCTGCTATATTGCGAGGCTTAGGTACCTAGGCATACATGGTTTGCTGGTTTAGACGACGGTGAAAGGGTGTGGCGCGGTCGACCGTCGCCAATCTCCTTATCGCTCCTTCCAAAGTTCCATTGCGCGACGCGAGAACACGTGATTTGCCTTTTCAGTCTAAGCGCCATTTGGGCATCCTCTAAGGCTCGATCCATCTCAGTACTCACTCTTTCACTTCATCTTGTCAAATTGCGCATCATGGTCACGAGAATAGTACATTGTGGCTGGCTTATAGTTCACAGTCCACCTCGAACGCCCCTTCCAAATCATGCCACAGCTCACTCTCCAAAAAGACGCTCATGTCGCTAACCCGATCTTGCGCACTTTTGCGTCGCAGCTTCAACGCCTCTCCCAAGATATTCGCCGCCGAGAGGGCCATATCCGATTTTCTACCCAAAAACCATAACGCCTTAATACAAGCATCCGCGCGTTGAAAAGCATCCTCTCGATCCAGGTCTGACGGCAGCAGAGTATCTGACTCAAGCAACAGTACGCCTGCCTTGGCGAACGCGCGAATCAACACTACAGTCCATGGCTCCGTCAGCAGTGCGCCTTCGTTGACTGCGAAATGGAACTCGGACTGTGCGAATGATGCGTCTTCTCGCGGGCATGCACAGCTCGCTAGGTCTGATAGGACCCGGCATTGGTTCTCGCGGAATTTCGCGATGAAGGCACTAATATTCCGTTGATGTGTGGCTTCCTCAAGTCCAAGCTCTGATTCGTCTACCACTTCCATCAAGTCCGCAAGAAGGAGAGTCGCAAGGTGCCAGTGTCCGGTGACGCATACGTACCATGATTGGACGCGTGGTGGAAGGCGGTCGTGGTTCTGTATGCAGTCTCGGACGAAGGGCGCATACAGCGCATCCCAGTGGTTACACACGTCCATTGCGGCACTGACAGCCTCTTCGACCTTCGCGCCTCGTGCATTTCTTGTGAGAAGCGTCTGGATCCGACAGACTCTTCTGAACAGCAACACCTTGACCGGGGCTGCGTCACACAACGCAGCTGCGGCTTCATCGAATGAGCATGGCCATCTTGTGGGCGCATGTTCTGGATTCTGCTGTTGCCGAGAGAACAAGTAGTCGTCCCACAGTCCATCGTCTGTTGAGGAAGGTGTTGCCGCTTGTTGGGCCGAGTGCTCAATCTGCATGCTTTCGCTCATGACTACATCACTATCTTCATCCGATACCACCAGTGGTCGCTTGTGCATGGCTGCTGATAGCGTGTCGAACATGACACCGACCCAGAACAGAAGGTCCACTGTCGCACGATCGGCGTCTTCAAGACGCACAACGGGCGAGCGTCGTTGCCGTGCAGAGCGCCCTGGTCCGGGGTTGCTGTATCGCGCTTCTCTCGACATGGTCATGCGCGACCTCAAGGAGTGAATGAGTCGAAGGCCTGATTCAAGATGTACAGGAGGTCCGTCGGACTCAATAGCGAGATCCAACTTCGACATCAGATCTGCACACTCATCGACGTCCTGATCGGTCGAAAGCATAGGGGTCTGTTCCATCGGGACTTCCGTGCAGGCGTCGGTCGCCAGTAGTTCGGTCTTCGAAAGAGCGTTCTGCTCATCCTGAGCCCCGTCTGCCTCCACAGGCCGTTGTGTCAGGGCGAAAATGATCTGTGCAAGTACCACCCGGAAGGACTCCACTTCACCGGCTTTTTGCAGTGCATTGCGGGCCTCATGCCACGCTGATATCTGCAGGGTACGATCAAAGTTCACGCCAGCCGGTGCGCATTCGTCCTCGATACTATCAAAGACGCTACTGCCACCATCGGCCGAGGTGCTGTGGAACGGGTACTTCGTTCTGCTTCTGGGACTGGACTGTGCCCATTGTGAAGCGAAGGAAAAGACCGCTAAGTCTAGAGCTCTAGATGCTGCGCGGTCTTCCGTTTGAGTAAGCTTGCGCCCTCTGATGGCTGAAGCTAGCCTATCGAGGCGCACCACTCTGTGATAGATTCGATTCCAATCAGGCTTAGCGTTTGTGGCTAGCAGGTTATCCGATTTTGCACTGTAGGGACAGGTTCTTTCTGTGACCCAGCATGCAAGTGCGTTTTCGAAACTATCATGATAGATCCTCAGCAGGCTTTCAGTCAGATACGCATTGTTGCTTGATGAAAGAAGATCGCTGGCATATGATATCACTGGGTAAGGTTGCGCACCGTTTGAGATTGATGCTGAGGAGCTAGAGCGTCGCCGTTTGAGACTAGTACGAGCGATCGTTCCATCCGATATGGTAGAAGGCGGATTACTTGGACTTATGCTGCTGGTGTCCTGACTCTCAGAGGGGCTGTCGCGTTCGAGCTTATCATCGCTGATCTCCGATGTTGTCTTCAGAGACGAGCCTCTGCCAGAGTCGCAACCGAGTATAGTCCAGCTTTCTTCGGCAAGCCCTCCAGCGAGTTCTGGTTCATCTCCGGTCCCTTCTTTCTCGAATACTTGCGATGGTTCTTCAAAGAATGCGATTGTAGGATCGGTGGTGAACATGGATGAGCCACACGGAAAATCTGCAAACGTCACGCCCAGTTCCACGGGCGTGGTATGGGACAGAAGGCCATCGCCGTGCGGATGCCGGTCTTCTTTCAGTTTCACGGTTGCGCTGGATTGGCACGATAGGTTTGGCTTCTGTGCTCGGCTGGTCGAATTGCTTCTTGTGCGGCGCCTTTTCGCTGGCGGTGAAGTTGTCGACACTGGTTGCGCAGCTTGCGATACGCGTTGTGAGCGCAGCCATTCGAATGTGCAGCTCTTTTTTGTCTTCTCACAATTACCGCACGATGCTAGCGGCCCATAAACGTCTGACAGGTTAGCTTGCGCGTTAGGTACCATCGACGAAGGCATGACTTACCACTATAATGGAACACCGTAGGGGTTGCTCCAGATTTGCTCGTTTCTAAAAGAGTGTCTTCTAGAATTGCGGCGTCGCACGCTCTTTTCCCTTTTCGACATTGGTCGCAGCATCTGTTCTGTTTCCGACTCGTTTTGGACGGTTTGGTGGCTGCCATCGCCCCCGAAGATGGCGACGTCCAGGCATAATCGAGGAACGACTTTGGTTGCACGTCCACGAAGTTCATGGCTGCTGCTCGGATTGTCAGTCGAAAAGAGGGAAAAGCACGAGAGGTCTGCTTATGCAAAGAGGCAAGTGCGTTGCTGATATGCACACCCCGCGTCGCCGGCTAGGACCCACATCCCAACACAGAAATGCGGGGAAAGCTAACGCGTGGCAGGGCACAACGATGCTCAACGCAAGCTTCAGTCCGGCTCATCACTGACGATTATGGATGCTGCACGGCCGTTTCTGTCGATCGAAGCTATTCTATCATATGTTCCTTGTCTTGAGATGCCTGTTTCTCCCCAAAGGAAGCACTGCCTCTTCCATTGTAACGGCATCCAGACAGCTCACGGGACAGCTTGTACCGGACGCTCGGTCTCACCTAGGCACTATTCTCTGAGCCTGCAGCCATCCTTGTTATAATTGGTCCCTCGAATGGCGATCGGACTGTTCCGAAACTTTCGAGGCAGGCTACTTACGGAGAACGAGCATCGGATCGGCCCACACAGGCAGCCACGGACGGGTTTCAACGTCTCAGCCAGCACGAAAGACCACTCGAATCGCAGTTCAAACGACAAGTTCTTTACATGTTCATGCGCCATATCCGTTCACGGCTTATCTCTCGCCCATATGCAACCCTGTATGGCACACATGACGCTAAAAAGATGTGGGGGTGTGATGTGCACTACACTCATAGCACAACTCAAGGTTTCTCGACCCAACATTACGGTTTTGACGTTTCTCAAAGAGTGCACCAAGAGAGCAAGGAGATCGGCTGGTCCTCAGGGTGCAATTTGACGCGAGGTTCGATATGAAGACAATGACGATCACGTCCATCCGGCCGAATCCGACAAAACAAAACGGACCGACTGCATAAGCAGAGTCACCCAACATGACATACGATCAAGCCCCCAAGGCTTTGTAGATCTGCGTCTCAACGTCGAACCACAATCCAAGCACTTTGGGATCGCCAAACGGCAGGATCTGACTGCAAACGATCCCGCCGACTCCCTTCTCTCTGTCACACCACCACCAGCAGTTCGGGAGCCCAGCCCAGAACCCAGTACTCTTGGACCGACCAGTCGGGCCTCCGTTGGACAGCATGAACGTCAGACCCCAGCCTTGAGGAGGCTTACCCTCCACTGGGTATATGTCTGGAATAGCGTTTGTGAGGTCAGGCTTGGCCGCTGGGATTCCCTGACGACCAAAGTCGGGGAACTGTGATATCTGATTCGTGAACATGAGGTCTACCGTCTCTTTCTTGAGGAGTTGGACGCCGGTCTTGGCCGACTTGCCGTCGTTGAGGAGCGTTGCGATTATTTCTTAAACTCTGTCAGTGGTGTCGTATACATATTGCTTTATGGGCAACTTACGCGCATAGTCGGATGGTGTTGCGAAAGCACCTGCGCCTCCGCTGTTCAGGATGCCGCCAATCTCGTTGCTCGAAGCTTTCAAGGGCTTGAGGAGTAGATGGTCTCGCTCGACCAAGCTGCCATCTTGGTTTCGTTGATGCATGGACGCCAGCCGCTTCTTCATATCCTCGTTGGGGAACATGGTTATGTTCTTCAACCCTAGCGGTTCGTAGATGTTCTTCAGGCAGTAGTCGTTTAGCGACATGCCAGTCTTGCGTTCGAGAGCCAAACCAGCGAAGTCGATGTTTACGCCGTACTGCCAGCCCTCGCCCGGTTGGAAAGTCAGCGGCTGAAGTATGTCCTTGACGTCCCCGGAGAACTCATCAAACCCGTCCAATACGGCACACAGAGATTCGTTGAAGAACGTGTAGCCAAAGCCAGCTGTGGGTCATGATTAGTGAAAGGATTCAACTTTGCGAGGATGGCCTCGTACCGGTATGCGTCAAGAGCATTCTCAGGGTTATCTTCCTCTTCTTGTCTACCAGGCTACCATCCTTTTGCAACACTTTCGTCTCTTTCAGCTCCGGAACCAACCTCTCTAACTCATCCCCATCATCCAGCTGTAGCTGTCCTTGCTCAACAAGCTGCATGCAGGCCAGCCCGGCGATCATCTTAGTGCAAGATGCAATCCAAAACACGTTGTCGAGAGTCATATTTTCGTTGCTTGCAACGCCACGTTGACCAGCGGCGTGTGCAAAGAGTTCTTCGCCATCTTTCCCTACAACAACGACGCTAGTTCCTGGGATAGATGTCTTTGGATCCGCGCAGGCTGCATCAACGGTCTGCTTCAGGTTTTGAACGACTTCAGTGGGCAGCGGCATGGCGAGATATTATAGCGGTACGGGTTTACAGAAGAAGTGTTTCGCGTATTCGGTAACACAGTAGGTGCTGTCGGTATGTACTTTTGGTACATCTATATACCAATACATGATCTGCGGCACCGGACGTGCGGGCGTGCGGGGTGATTGCCATTCGGTGTCGACATCGGGTACTGCCCCTCACGTCGCACATCGTGACAAAGCCTAACACATTGGCAACGAGACTCCAGCCAAAAGCTCCAGCCATGAAGATCATCCTTTAAGTTTCGTGCGTAGGTAGGCCAAAACGAACGCGATGTACGCTCTCGGTGGGTGCGGGCTACAGCGCGCGATGACAGCTAGCGTGCTGAGCTGGAGCTCGGCCGAGGCTTCTGCAAGCATCCAAGCGTACCTAGGATCTGGAGTCGTACTATACTACCATCTCCAGGTAGGTCGCGCCGAAGACTTGAGTGCTCACCGCATTTGTCTAGCAGCGGCAGCGCTTAGCTGGCCGTTACCAAATGGTTGCTCAATCTGTCTCGCCCCAGGTAATCACGAGTTACTACTACTACGTCTGTTCCAGTCCGATCTGACCTCAATATCTGTGTATGCAGGCTATCCTGTTTTCGCAAAGTGAAACTGTGGTTTGATCACGAGTTGCACTTCCTGCTCTGTGTACTTCCCATGATATGCCCACATCCAATGTCTTCGCCATGAACAGTGTAGAAGCAGTCCCCTTCTTCATGACCCTTTGAGTAGTGCGTAGACGATTCATGGTCATTCGCGGAGTCCAGCATGGCCCCCTTTGCCTCCATAGCGATACAAGTCAGGTCGTGCGCGAGTGGTGAGTCCTTTCTTCCATCTTTCCAGACCTGTCGCAATCCGTTCCTAAGCGCATATCGATCCCAGCCATTCTTTCCTGCATGGCGGACACCCGGTTTTTGTAATTGCCCATGAATTCGATGACAATTAGAACAATGTTCAGGCAAGTAGCGATTGCCAATGATACGAAAGGGCGTACAGCCATCGGCCCGCCAGGAGTAAGTATGCCCGAGGCAGCGAAAGCACTATACAATGTACAACCAGTACATATTGTAGGAGGAACAGCGCTCAAGTATGGATGAGTGAAGGGGTTGGCGAAGGTTGTGACATTCGGGGAACCCAACGTCGAGACATCGTAAGTCCTATGAGGTCCTAATTCTTCTTGATCTTCTGTATCGCCTGTCTCTATATCTTTGAATACATGCCATCCCATGCAGAGAACGAGGCCCGCCAGTTTGAGGATAATGGCTAGCATGATACCAAATCGAATCGGAAGGACCGTTGTCCAGTCTGTAGATCCAGAGTTCATGCAATGCATGTTCGCTCCATAAGCTATGATGAACAGGGCGAGGATAACTAGCGATAGACCAAGCTTCTGTGCATAGCGCCACGGATAGCGTTGTATAATGCTTCTCCAGAATCTTTCCTCGTTGATCATCCCGGAAACGTCAATTATTGCTGGATCTACGTCGACCGCGCGTCCAAAACATGCATCCTTAAAGAAGTACCAGCCAATGCAAGCGCCGATACCAATATAGACGAGGAACGTACCCAGAACGCCGGCGAGAATGTTCGAGCAACCGATGGCCTTACCTGGATATGGGTTCATCGTCCAGTAATCAAACGAGTGAGAGAACGTGAGACCACCAAGAAGAACTGCATATAGGCCGGGTATGTAAAGGTACCGCCACGGTATGTTGTTGTGGACCTCGAGCGTTGTGCGGTTTGATGGTAAGGTGTCTTTCATGATCGGATGTGCGATTTGTTGTAGTTGGAATGATCTTTTGGTGAATTCAAAACTTAGAGAAGCTGGGCATTAGTAGTGCGTTTGCAAGGAGGTGCCGAGATACCGGGACGCCCGTATGAGATCTCCTTCATACGTCATCTGACTCTACGAAGAATACGCGCGCCTATGATGGATGCAGCTGGGATAAAGGCGGCAATACGGCAATGCAGCAACACGACATTGCGAGAACAGAGGAGATCAGGCGACTGGTATTCGGGTAGGTAGGTCCTTTGCGAAGGTGCAGTCGTTATTGGCCTCGGGTGGTGCAGGCGCTGCAGGCTCGGCGCAGTCCAGTTGGTCGGATGTCGCAATATTCGAGACAGAACCACGACCCCAACTGCAAAGCTTATCCTAGATCTTGGTACACGCTTGCTCATTGGCCTTCAGCCCATACCGCCAGACGTAGAGGTGCGCGTACAGTCGTCAAAGGTTTGGTGGTCGCACAATGATCTCGAGATAGCGATGGGCGCTCCATCTAGCAGCGCCAAGCTAAGCAACACCCAGATGGCTGGTACAAAGCCACAAAGCCCGTGGAGCGCGACCGTGTCACTAGATCACCAGTTATGTGCGTTCGCGTCTCCTGTCACTACGTACATTTACGTTACTCCGTTACAGCTCGACGAAGCGAAACCTTCGTGAGCCCTGGTCGCGGAGAGTGGCTTCAGCCGTCACCCCTGCATCTTCGCGCGCACACACAATTCCACGAAAACTCTTCCTCAATCCACCACCAGGGTAGTGGGATCAATGAAAAGCTCAAAAGCAGACCAGCAAAAATTGCCCCGCCGAGATCCCCGAAGGAAGCTCGTAACAGTCCCATACCGCGCTGTGCAATGCAGACGAGACTGTTAGATGAACCCAATCTTTGAGCTGGGTCATCGCAAGAAGGTAAGTATGCAGAATAAAAGAGGAGGGAACAGCGGTATTTAAGCACTCAGGAGAAGGGCCAGTGCTGGTTACATGTGACCTTTGCACTAGAGAAGGCTGACCGCTTTCTGGCGTGTGCGGAAAACACTGCAGTGGTCCAGCTCCACCGGGCATTGCTTCCGGGTGGCCTAAGCGGTTGTGTTCCGTCTCTGCCGAAGCGGCCATCGTGAAGATTCTCCCAAGCTTTTCCAAGGTCTGTTCTTGGCTGAACGTCATCGAATGTGGAAGAGCGATGAATTCGATGAACAATTTTCACACGCGTCGGCCAAGAGTCGGCATCTACGATACGATCGAGCAGACGGGAGATCAGATCGCGTAGACGATGGAGTATAAGTTGCTGGTCGCGGTGGAACCGCAGAGCCAAGTTACGTCTAACCAAACTCCTTCAGAATGATCTTTGGTGGTGCAGGCCGGCTTTCTCTCCTTGCGTTCGCATCGTGCGTCTCGCTTGGTAAGGCAGCAACACTGTTTACCGGTGGGACAGTAATTGGTTGGGACAGTTCTGCCAATCATCTCGATGTTATCAGGAACGGTTCTGTGTTGGTCGAGAACGACACCATAACCGCTGTTTTCTCTGGATCCTACAATGGCACTCTACCGGCTGACCTGGAGGTCGTCGATACCACTAACGACATCATCTCCCCAGGCTTCATAGACACTCATCGTCATAGTTGGCAAACGGCCTTCAAGACCCTGGGATCGAACACGACCTTGATGCGATACTTTGAACGCTATGGAACCGACTCGCCCGCCAATACATTTTTCACGCCCGAGGATGTGTACATTGGCCAGCTCGTCGGGTTGTACGAGGCCCTGAATGGCGGTGTCACTACCATTCTGGACTACCCTCATTGCACCTGGTCCGCAGCGCACGCTATGGCGGCGCTGAACGCGACGTTCGAGAGCGGTGTTCGGACTGAATTTGCCTACTACTTCCAAGACTACGCGAACTTTACCGTCGAAGGGCAGGTGGACCTCTTCCGCGATTTGGTCAACGATGCGCGCTTTGACAGCTCGCCTACAAACCTAGGCATCTCATACGATGGTTTCGCTAGCACCAACAGGAACCAAACGCGCACAATTCTTGATCTAGCAATGTTAGTACCCACCCCACGAGAACGAGCACATAACTAACTGTTACCAGTGAGAAGAATGTATCCGTAGTTTCAACGCACGCAAACGGCGGTGTTTATGGCGCTCCAAACTTCCCCGAGGTCTTGCATGAATTCGACTTCCTCAACCAATCCATCCCGATCGTTTTCGCACATGCCAGCTATCATAGCGCGACCGACGCGCAACTCCTACGACAGTACAATCACTACATATCCACCACCCCAGAGTCTGAGATGCACTACGGTCATCTGCACCCAAACAGCCACCTCATCATGGACCAAGTGGCTCTAGGCATCGACACACACTTCACGTTCTCGTCGGATATACTGACACAAGCGCGATTGTGGCTCCAGAGTGTCAGGAAGATCTTCTACCGCGAAGTTGTTGATCGACGCCATCTTCCCGCCGAGAATCCCATGTCTGTCAACCAGGCTTTCCTTCTCGCGACTCGCAGCGGAGCGCTCGCACTGCGACGATCCGACATTGGTATCCTGGCACCTGGAGCCAAAGCAGACCTACTGGTATGGAACGGGCGCGCTCCGAGTGTACTTGGCTGGACCGATCCGATCGCTGCCATTATGTTGCACGCGAACGTAGGCGACATCAGGCATGTCATAATTAACGGAGAGTTCAAGAAGCGAGACTGGCAGCTAGCCGTAGCTGGATACACAGCGCTGCAAGACCGCTTCTTGGAGAGTGCGAAGAAGATTCAAGATCACTGGAGGGAGATGCCGCTGCCAGTTACCGAGGGCGAGGCAAACAATGGAGTGGCTTACGAGAAACCGATGATGGCGGATATTGGAAGAGGTGATGGAACTGGGTACGGACCTTTGTTCGTGTAGCACGACTTTGGTGTAATTGGGATAGATAATGACTTGTAATGTGGATGTTTAATTAAGAGCATAGTATATAAGACTGTTGTTTACGGGCCAGTCTTGTTTGACTCGTTCGTCTCCGGTATGACAGCGAAACGTGGTAAGAGCCTAGTACTTTCCACCAACGTGCACTTTCCACAGGAGCCGTAGATACTATGAGTGACACCGCTAGTCTTCGAAGAGAGTTCGAACCGCCCGTAGCCATTCATCGGGATTGTGCTCCTCCCTCGCCGCAGGTATAGTTTTATAGTCGTTCCACGAGTAATCTGTCTTATACTCATCTATATCACGCACATCCCACACACCCAATCGAGATCTCATAGCACGTAAGAATCGCTTTGCTCTTGTGGACAAGAATTGCGGGACTGGATAATGGTGCTGGACGATTGTGATCCGTAAGGCCTTCTTAACCCGCAATAGACCTGCTAGATCTTCCCAAACATCCTCGTTGTTGATGAAGGCGTGGTATCGCCCAGAAAGTGAGGCGTACAGTGAAACTTCATAGCTGCTTTCGTACGCACGGCGTTTGTCTAATAGCAGATTAAGTTGATGTAGTTGCGGTGCGTTGGCGATTGCATTGAGAAGCTGACGTATGGCGTGATTAGATGGGAAATCCGTCCGACAGAGGTCTGGATTGATGGAGTCTGGTTGCAGATCGTAGTTAGATACGTTCGATGAGTGCTGTCGCCGAAACTGAGGGCGACCAATACATCCATGGAAAGGTGTCGGGATTGTGAGCTCTTTGAGATGACGGAAGCTGGATCGAGGGAGGCAAAGTAGGCTGCCGCAAGCCATACGCCCGGATCTGATTCGGAACTGGTTTTCGCCATACAAGACATTCGTTGTCTCGGTGTAGATTTGCGTACAAGTGCGTAAGAGGGCAACACCACGAGGGTTGCCATCGCAAGATCGAAAACTGGTGATGCCGTCGCTAGGTAGCACGACAGGCCCCGATGATACGAGGATGGATCGATAAATCTCCACCCGAAGCTCAGCAGGTAGCGAGAGGAAAGGTGATGAGCCGCTGGTACTGGCGTGTTGATGAGCGTCGCAGCTTCCGGTGAATCTAGACTGAGTCATGTCGCCGTAGTTCGATATAGGGTGAGAATTGGTAGTTGTCATTTGTGAAGATACAGGAGAATCGAACGCGACGGAAGCTTTAAAAGTGGTATGAGAAGAGATTTCAAGGTAATGCCATTTGGTAGCGAGAATCTCCACGTGTACCGGCCGTACAATACAGCTACGCGTTTTCTCACTTCCTTGTCAGTGCCTTTTCTTCCCCGTACGAGTAGAAAGACGGCTCTTCGTACAACCTGTCGAGGTTGTGGGACGTATAAACACTCATGATCCGCAATACCCGCTTCGTGAATCCGCAAAATGTGGAGCTAAACGCAGATGCCTCTCTCACTGTGCCTCATACCATCAGATTCAGCGGACTTGCCTCGATTCGAGGGGTAGGAGAAGGGAAAACAGCACTGAAAATCAGCATTGAAATCAGGAATAGAAGAAACTGCGGACATTAGGACACCATGCGACAGTCTGATATGGCGAGGCTTACGGGCAACCCAAGGAATATCGCATGCAGGCGTGTGACTGGATCGGGAACAATAGTATAGATGCCATAGGAGGCAAGGTGAACCAAGAGGGGTACAGGGAGAGCTAGGAATACTCGATTGGTTGTTGGATGTGTGGCAGAGGCGAGTTTCGAGAAAGCGGCGGAGGTAGCTACAAGGATTATCATGAACAACTGTATATGCTTAGTGCTTCCTCTGGCTAGTAAGAGCGAGTAGGCGCTCAACTGGTAGTTCCAACAAGCAGATAGGGTATATCTGCGACTCGTCGGGTGTGCCGGATAGGGTGACGTAAATGCTCAAAACGAGCGCGAAAAGGGTGCACATGATAGCCAGTGTTCCCAGAACGCTGGTCATAGTATTGTCATCACCGCCGGGGGTGGTGACCGGTCGGGTTGGCGAGCGTCCGCCTCTCTCGGATGCGGGAGGTGTAGCTATCGGGGTGGACATCTCGCTGCTGAGTCGTACCATTCTTAAGGAAGTCACCCGCAAGGAGGTGGTGAAGGGAGATGGGATAATCGATGGCGGGAAGTCAGGAATTTTGACTGTGCCATATATTCTTCAAAAATTCCCGAGGGTGCTGTTCTTGGTAGCGGGAGGCTTGCGCTTCGCGAGGAACCGCGGGTGGGTCAATGACCCTGCGCTCAATTGCCAGCGATTACACGGCGAAGAGGCTGCATTCTCATAGCGTGCACGTCTTCGAATGCGCCCACATGTATTTCAGAATTCGCTGTGGTTCACCAGAGACCAACAAAGCTACAATGTTCCACCGCGAACGAACTAACATCCCTCGCTTGGTACGTGTCATAACCTGTGCTGCAGTCTCTTCATTCACAAAATCTCGTAACGCTAAGTGACCGATGACATATACTTCAAGCTTGCCTGTGCAGCGGCCTTTACCTCGTCATCGAAATGTTCTTGAGACAACTCCTCCAGACGTCTCCTCCAAAATAACCATCGCTCAGCTCCATTCTGGAACTCCCTTGCTTCATCTGGCAGTTGACCCCTTGTCCAATCCCCCAATCCCTTAGTCACAACTTCGTCGTAGACTTCGCTCCCATTGTACTTGAACATATAGGAGACGGCGGGAATGTGCCAGTCAAGCTTGATTTGATCATAACCAGTAGCTTCATCTGGAGCAAGCTGCTCGTCGCTCTGGTCGATTTCTTTCTCGAGCGCTCGGATGATGAATCGAATCGTTTTCCTGTCCACCCTAAACACGTGGTTCGCATACAACTGAGCTTCGAGGTCCTTCATCTTCAAATAAGATTTCCGTCCCAACTCGACCAAGGTTGAATCGAAATACTGCCGGCAAATTTGGCCTGGATGGATGTCATAGTGAGCCCTCTCGTGCCAGGCCATGCCGAAGTACGAGAATCGTGCCCATGAGAGCTTTTTTCCCGCAGCAAGAGCCTCGCCTTTGTGGATGTAACCCGGCACCTTTCCGATCGCATTCAGTAGCGTAAAGATCTCTGGGACACGGGTGGATGGCCATTCCATGAGGGCGTCTATGATGAGTCCCCATAAGTCATCAACAGCCAGGACCTCATCAGAATAGCCTCCTAGTGCTGGTACAGGCGAGGTGGATATTGGGTGTGTCATGGATAATGCCGCCTCATCTGCATTCATGTGGCCATCGTGGTATGCTTTCAATGCGTCGACCTCCGTAGCAAGCCAGTCGCGAAGGCTCGGGTCATGGCTCTCGACAGGACGCTGCTTCTGTCGCTCAAACCATGCAGGGCTGACATTGTGCTCGTCTTCTTTGGGTGATTCGAAGTGGTCGTGGTATAGCACGCGGACGTTGGGCTTGCTAAATCCCCGGCCTCTACCCCGGCCTCTATAGTTGCCGGAGCCTCTGCCTCTGGACATAACGATGGGTAAGAAGAGAAAGAGAATGAAGTCGTCGTGTTGTGCGGCATGAAGGGCAGAGCATTGCGGCACAGTTAGGCGTCCTCCCTACGCGCAGGCTCCACAATCGTAAACCCAATACTGCTGATCATGGAAGCATTGCGACGTACGCGAAAGCGACCACAACGTTATGACGTCGTCGCGTTGATACTCCCGAGGTCACCTGGGCAGGCCTGGGCAGTCACAGCAAGCGAGCAGCGGGTCGCGCATGCAGGTCCAACATGATCGCCACAGCCAGGCGCCAACGCCACGATTTCGCACCCTTGCCACCCACGCGATTCTAGGCCCTGTGCACCGCCACACCCGCCATTTATCATCCCATCTACCCTCTTCCATCCCATTCTCTCCCCATAACATCCACACCCACCCGTCCCATCCATCTCTGCCGACAGGCGGCAAGACACGGCACAATCAGGCATCAGGACACGTAACACGTTGCACCAAACGCGCTAACACGCTGTCACATGGCCTGGCCTGGCGCCCAATCAGGTTGCGACAGCGACGTTGTTGGGTTGTTGGGCGAGGAGGAGAGGCGGGTGGGAGTCATACTTTCGTTCAACGTGGCTGCTGTGGCTAAATTTGCCTCAGCGGGATGCTACCCAAAATTTTGAAGCTGAAGCCTATGTTGAGGCGAGGTGACTAAGAAGGCGAATGTCCGTTCGGAGTCCGTCGGATCAATCATCACCGCATCGAGAAGGCAGCAACCGTAATCACAATGTTTGAAGGAAGCATAAGCCGGAAGCTGTGGAAGGCGCTTTTTAGTGCGCAAATGACGTGATGCTACACAGTGCATACTCTGGTTCTCGCGATGCACCTCGTACTCGGATATCACACCCGTAACGGCATGAATAGCGGCACGGTTGCCTGGGCATATGCGAACGTCTGTCTAGGCAGATAGCGCACGCGCCCTTCTGCCGTAAGACATCGCGGGTAAGGCAATCCTGCTAGGCACCAAGGGCGTTGCGAACGAGGCTAAGGTATGCATTGTTTTCGGGGGCCAAAAGCCAAACTCAACCTCATACCGCGGCAGACGAGAAGATCACGAAAAGTGCAGGAAGGAGCGAGACTGTCGAGTGTCTATCTTTTAAATTACAGTACAATAGTTTAGAGTGGCATATTCCATCTATAGATTTGAGCGAGGTATCATCTGTCCGTATCCCCCCTGCCTTCCCCTATCCAACCCATTCCATCGCAGTCTTTGGTATCATAGCTATCGTGGGTGAACATGTGCCAGCCATGCGTAGAGTGCGTAAATAGTTAAGAGATATTACAGTTTAGGGGTGTTACAAGGAAAGCAAAAACGCTCAAGTGATATGTACAGTGAGCGACAGTGAAGTTATGGAACAGAGAATGAGGCTAAGCGGAAGAACGCCGGGAAATGCATCGAGTGACAGCGACGCAAAGTCATCATCATCACCTATGACTCTGTTGAAGAGCCATGACTGCCTGCTCGAGCTGCCGTAACCTCGAGTCCTTCTCTTCATTCTCCTGACGGAGACGCTTGATCTCAGAGCGCATCTCATCGTTGCCACGGTCTGAGAGGCCAGAGTCAGAGCCAAGTCGCTTGCGCTTCAGACTCATCTCATCTTCCTCGCGGTAGTCCATGGTGCGGTTGTACGGTGACTCCGAGGTGCGTGACTCAGGAATGGGAGAACCCCCCTCCATCTCACGCCTGACCATGTCGCGGCGGATGATCAAGCCATGCATATCTGCCGACATTGATGTTCTGCGGTGAACACGACGGACATGCTCAGCGAGGTTCTCCTTCCGCGTGAAGCCGGCGCCTGAGCTGCGCTTGCAGTCGTGGAAGGGGCAGAAAAGGGACTTCTTGGTACCGCCATGCATCTTGTGAACTTCGCGTTCGTGGCGAAGAAGGCCACCGCTGTAAGTGAAGCCTTGGAGCTTTTCGCAGCCCTTGACGTTGCACTTGTAAGGCCTGTCATGCTTATCCATGTGTTTGCTGTAAACGTCAGTGTCTGTTCGTGTGAGTCTGGGAATACTATCACTCACCTCCATTCGCACTTTCGGTCAAAAGATGTACCGCGGCACTCTTGATACTTGCACACCATCTTGCCGTCTTCGTTGCGCGGTGGTTCTTCGGCGCGTTTATAGCTGTGGTTCTTCCGTAGTGATCCGTCGTCATCGCCGTCTTGCGAGGAGTCTACAGAAAGTCCCCTGCTGTGGCTTCGGGGCGGGCTTGTAACGATGATTTGTCGTTCGCCAGCAGTTGGAGAGGTCATAGGTGATCGAGCGCTCATGCTGACCGGGGTAGGCATATCGGTGAGCGAGCTGATGGAAATGTTCCGCTTGTGCTCGTGCGGCACTTGCATGGAAGTAGGGTTTGGCGAAAGCTCAGTCATGATGTCTGGATATCCAAGGTTGAAATACTGAGGGTTGTAACTGTGTTGCTGGGCCTGAGGCTGGCGGCTTGGTTGATATATACCGGGAGACGCGAAGGCAGTTTGTGGCTGAGCAAAGAGATCGCTTCCCGCCGCTCCGGTGACTCTAACTCTCGGATCTTGAGTAGAAGTGATCAGATGACGCGGACTGTCTTGAGGTGGCAACGTATATGAGTGCCAAGGAATTTCGTGGTCGGAGCCCAGATGCGGAAAGGCCGTTAGAGGTGGCGCAGCAATGCCTTGATCTTGAGGCGAATAAAAATTAACGGGCGGAACTGCCTGGAAGTTTGGTGCGGATACGCCATAATAAGTATCTGGATTTGGATTTGTTAGTCGCAGCTGCGAACAAGTCCAGCCTGAAACCCAGGGTAGGCAGAGAAGTCGTGACTCAACTCAAACGGACACGGGACACTAGGCACTTACTTGGTCGCGGCTCTGGGTCCGCACCTTCTCCAGCCTGACTAACCCGCAGGACTGGAACTGGCAGCCTGTCCGCAAGACCATTCAAACTCAGATCGGGCTCCCAGGTTTCCGTGTTTCGTGCCTGGAATGGAGCATGGTCCACATGGACGTTTGTCGCAGGCGTCGCATGCTGCGGCTGCTCGCCAATCAGCTCTTGGCCAAAGCTGAGGTCTGCAATGCATTAGCACCAATCGGGATAACCACAAACCTTCTTCGTGTTTTCACGCTCGACCAATCGCAACCAGTCATCCACCTGAGCAGAAGCCTCATCGGGCGGAAAGAAATGTAACACATACAGTCTGACGATGCATCGGTATCCCACGAAAGATTGAGGTTGTGTAGCACGTTGTTGTACGGCACGCGGTCTTTGCCAGTTCCCTCGTAAAACATCCAGCAAACTCCCCACAGAACGGCTAGCGACGGTTTGATAGTCCATGGGAAGGTGCTGAGCGCTTGTGGCTTCTCAGCGAACTCTGTAAACCAGGCCAGGAGTTTGCGCTGCCTCTTGTCGTGATCGCCGCAGAGCAACTCCTCCAGAGCCTTGCGTGCCAAGGACTCGATTAGGTCTGTCTGTAGCCGCAGCAGTAGATGTTCATAGTTGGCAATGAAGTTCTCGTCAAGGATCAGTCCGAGGTCAAGCCCTTGGGCCAAGAGCCAGTCGTCACCATACTGCCGGCGACACCCCGCAAGCACGTTGATCGCTTCGTGTACTGCCACGAGGAGCTGGATAGTTTCGTTCATGGAACGAGCCTCCAAGATCGACGCGTTGTCGTGTTTGAGAAAGAGCCTGTCGCTGTCCGCGATAGACGAGAACGCGTTTCCCGCTACATGGAGTTTGCCGTCGACGTAGCGAAGCATACTAGGCCCGCAGGTTCAGTAGTTGAAACTAAACAAAAGCTTCCGTGAACGTACTGTTGCACCTCATTCCCTAGGTTTCGACTTGCGGGAGCAGCCGAAGCCGGCGTCTGCAGGTTGCGCGACGATCGAGTGAACGTCGCACCCTTCTGACTCTTGCAGATGCGATTGGCGACGCGACGCGACTGCCTCGCATCCTGGACGCTGATCCGTGATAGATTCTGGGCGACACTTCGGAGGCTCGGCGCGAGGCTGATGCCAAGAGGGCTCGCATCGATTGAGCCATGCTGCACACGCGGCTTGACACGACGACGAAGCTGTTTGACAAATTGGAGGATTCTAAAGGTGAGGATAATGCTCGTTTGCTTGTTGCGCTGCTGGATCGCCATTGCTAAGCGAGACGGGCGGTCCGAAGACGTAAGAAGAGACGACGTGTACTCAACCTTCGCCTCTCGCGTTCGCAGCTAGCATGTATATACTTGGAATCATCCAAGGGCGGAGCACATTGCAGAGTGCCTGCCGGTGAGCCTGCCTCGATGAGAGGAAACTGTCAAGCCACGCTGTACGGCCACACGCGGCATGATTGGCTGGCTCCCGGCTTGTTGAAGTGCTCAGCCACAACAGAATGCCGCTTGATAACCTGGGGCATCAACGCCAGACTCGACACCACTTCTCCCACCCTATCGTTTGGACAGCCTGGCAAAAGACAAGGTCACGCATTGAGTGAATAGCGTGGCGCAGCGGTTCTCCTACCTTACACGAACACTTTACGGGCAGGCCCCCGCAAATGTGCCGTGTTGCAGTCGTTTGACCGCCATCGTTTTGTCGTTGCCTTGAGAGACAGCCTGTATTCCCCCAGCACCGGTGTCGTCTTCATGCGGAACGTTCAGCGACCATCGGAAAGTATCGCTGACCGCTTGACGTCTGTGAATCCCTCGGGATCTGCGGCTAGGATGTAACGAGGTCCCCCCGCCGTGATGGTGTTGCGGCCTTCCGAAACAAGGTGGAACATAGATCCTGCATGACGTCTCATAGCTGGGGATGGTTGCGGCTGATCTTCGGTAAAGAGGACTCGAACGATAACGACGAAGCTTTTGGTGATTATGGACGTGATGTGGGAAAAAAGAAAACATGTAGGCATTGAAGTTGCGGTGGTTGGATGCTTCCGATACCATCTATCTCTCACGTGGAATGAGCGACCCTCTCCCCCCAACTTCAACTCGCCAACTCTCTTATCCGACTCAACGTACTCGGCCTCCCGGACAGCAGCATCCCAGGCCTATAACCCGGCGTCACACGAAACACCCCCACACCCCATTGCCGAATCGCAACATGTTCGCACCGAGTGTAGATCCGGATGCCAAATGCAGACCATGCATGCGAACTATCACGTGCGGCCTCGCGGCTTCCGAAAGCCCGTTTCCTCTCGGGCAATGCATGAACAAGTTTTGAATCTTTGGGCGGAGAGATGTGTACCGAAACCTGAGAGGCCTCAGGCGGTAAGGTTTGTCAAACACGAGCCGAGGTGTAGGAGGTATTTCAGTTCTCGCGACAATATTTCGCGTGATCATACACAGGTCCGTTACTCTCTCTGCGATCGTTGTGCAAGCTACTGTCTCTCGGAGCATACTGAATAATGAGCATCGATCGGCTCGATGCATAGGTGCTGTTTGTTGTTAGGACAGTGTCAGCAAGGCAAATAGTGGGGATTATTCGTAGACAACCTCCCAGCTGACACTACGCCTGGTACGTGAGACACAACGAGAGGTGAGAAGAGACTCCGGCTTTCGATTGTAGAGAAGCGTTATCATGCTCATGTCAATATATTGTACAGCAACCCCGCTGGCTATGCATTTTTGCCTTTCGTCCAGCTCTTTGTTATCTTCTTTTCCTCTTCCGCTCAACCTTGCACATCCTCAAACGCTCATGACCTTAGGCCCAGCAAGAAGCTGCCTCCACTTGAACCACCGCCATTGCCGCCAGAGTTACCGCCGGGTAGATAGCTGATGTTGGGGTTCCTCGCCAACATCTGCGCAATATCCTTCTGTGTCTCAATGCGCCTGATCAGCACCAAGCCGTCACCACTCTTGGCCACTGCCTTTGAAATTGTGTCGGCAGCCTCGGCTTCACCCTCTGCCCTGATGACGTTGGCCTGCCTCTCCTGCTCGGCCTTCTCGACAATGAAGCGCGCGCGCTCGGCCTCTTGTTGTGCGATCTGCTTCTCTTCGACGGCCTTGGTGAACTCTTTACCGAAAGTCATGTGGGTGATGGAGACGTCTTCGAGGGCAATGTTGAACTCGTTGGCACGCTTGAGCAGGTCGGTGCGAATGCGGTTCGAGACGGCCTCTCGCTGGGTGATGAGCTCGGCGGCATCGAACTGGGCGACGATGGCTTTTAGGACTTCGTTACCGATGGAGGGGAGGACACGCTCGTCGTAGTCGAGACCGAGGTTCTACTAGCGCGTTAGATGCAATTCCTCGAGCTGCCTGCTGCACGAGTGCGGAGGGGCATAGACATACCTGGTAGATCTTAGGCAGCTGCTTAACCTCTGGGCGATGCAGCACCCTCAGTGTGAGTGTGACCATCTGCAAGTCCTTGCTGCCCGTCGTAGTGCTGATGTTCCGCGGCCTCGTCCTTACATCGAAGACAATCGCCCGCTGCAGCCATGGTACCAGAAAGTGGGTGCCCTCGTTGACGACTTGTTCCTTGACTCCCGACAGACGATCGAAGATGACGGCGCGGGTTCCGCCCTTGACGTCGTAGAGCGAGCTCTGCACGACACTGGCGCCGATGGCGGCAGGAACGACCCAGCGGAAGAGGGAGGTGGGTATCGCAGCCATGGTTGGCGGGTTGTGCGGATTTGGTGTGGTGAGGCGGCGGCAGGCAAGATGCGGAGAATCGTGAGAAGTGGATGATGCTTCTACTGGAAATATGGTCCGAGCGTCTGCGGCGAACGATGCCCGTGATTGGCGCAAACACTACCACCACGGATGCACAACGAGCACATGCTGGCGGGTTGAGGCGTCTTCATTAGATAGTCCAGGCTGTTGCATTGTTGTCTTACCCGACCCTGGTACGCTTCCGTGCATGAGGAAAGTCACGGAAGAGGGGCTGTCAGATCAGGCAGGAGGCATTCGGTTGGTAAACAAAAAGACTCATATGCGTGTCGAAAAGGATGTATTCATCAACGCCGATGCTGATATGCATATGTGTGGCTTAAAGCCCGTCTACGTACTCCCCGCCTCATCCATGACCCCCTCCACCAGCTCATTCTCATCTGAGCGACAGCCACCGGTACAAGGTCGGCTCACTACTGCTCAATAAAGCCCTTGTGCTCCTTGTGCGCCTTGTACCAGTAGCTGTCCTCCTTCTTCGGCCGGAGCTCCTCTGACAGCTTGTCTAGGATGACCGCCAGAAGTTTCTGACGGCCATCCTCGTTCTCCGCGTCCCGGTTCCAGACGGCGATCTGTACAGCGTTCCAGCGAACGCTGTACGAGATCCCGCAGATGTCGTCGTTGAAGGCTGTTGAAGATTAGTCTTGAATACGTGTGAATTGTTGGAAAGAAATCAACTTACAGGCACGCTTCGTCTCGACGGCCCCCTGCAAAACGTCGCCAACCGCAAGCAGACACATCTCGTGCCAGAATTGCGCCGCCACGTCCTTGCTGACCTTGAAGTACCATGCGCCGCCGCGCGTATTCCGCGGGTCTTCCCAGACCGGCTTCACACCCAGGTGGAAGAGGTGTATCGAGTCTCGCAGCTTCAGGTTCTCCACCGGGATGTTGTTGAAGTGCTGGTAGAACTCCTTGACGGAGACGATCTGGTCTCCAAGCGGCTTGGGGCGGGTGAGGTACTCTTCTGAAGCCGCCTTGTCCTTGGGCGCGGCTTGCTGACCCTTCTCTGCCCAGAACATCCATTTGAAGCGGAACTCGGGTACTCGCACCGACTTGAAGATGTTGTTGAGCATGGCGGTGCCGCGCGCAGGCGAGGCCGTGGCCGACTGCTCTTCAGCCGATGCCTTCGGGAGGTCAGAGGTGCTGAGCACCGGGAAGCGACCAGCCATGGCGGGAGATGTGATGGGGATGCCGAGGTTGCTGCTGATGAGCTGGAGTTCCTTGATGTTGGAACGCGCGGTGAAGATGCGCTTGCTGTTTTCGATAGCGAGGTCGTTGGCGAGGTCCTCGGAGGTCTCCTTGGGCTGGACGTTGGGGACGACGAGGATGGTCTCACGGGCAATGGCTTTGTTGAGGGTGACGAGGATGCGATCAGCGGCGACCTTGGCCTCGTACGTCAGGGGCTCGTTGGGGTAGGGTACGCCGTGCTTGGTCGCGTAGATGAGGTCTTCAAGAAGAGAGACGGAGGTGGACTTGCGGGCAGCTGCTGCAGTCCTAAGCTTCTTGCGGGTCTCGTTGGCCGAGGCAAGGAAAGCTTCGCGCTCCTTGAGCTTGGCCTGGTCAGCGTTCTGAGCGGCAGAGGCCCTGAGCATGCCGATGATACGAATGGTCTCGTTCATGGTCATGGTGATGGATGTGAATGTGGTATAGGATAGAGTGATGTAGAGAGGAGAAATGACGACTGAGAGTCTCTGAATAGATATAGAAAGCTGGCGGATGGTGGTTTGTAGATTGTGAAGGCTTGTGAAGAACAGGAGTGTGATGGACGAGAGACAGTCAAGGACGAGCGATTGGAAAGTTTTTATGCTCTCCCAGCCTCCTCATTGCAAAGACAAACAATAGCAGAGAAATCTATTGTGGACTCGCTTGAATGACGGTGGTGAAGGTGAACGCGCAAGGTGAAGACGAGTGGACCAACCAGCGCTCGGCGTTGGGCTCGATGAAAACTGATCATGCTGGCACAATAGCAGAACGCGCAAGATGATAGCAGATGATCAATAGGGAAATATGCAATCATCTGATGCTGATGCTGGATCGGGGCAGATCGATCTTGATAAGATCCATGGATGGGTGCATGTGGGCAAGTCTGAGGTTGACTTTCGATCTGGTGGCAAGAAAGAGACGACGGGAACGGAGATGGATGAATTTGTAGAGATTGTAGCGACATGAGAGAATAAGTACATACCTAATGTCTGATATCCAGAAATCTCGCGCAAAGACAATTGAGCCTTGCACACGGTTGCCCAGGTGGTGAACACTGATGAAAGTCGGAAGCGGGGCAGCGACACACCGACTCTTGCAGACACCGTCACAAAAGCTATGAGAACAGGTAGAGAGAAGGATCACAGCAGCGAGACTGTAAAGATTGACGAGAAGGGGTGAGGTCGGATATGTACGAGGCCAGCTGGAGCTTTAAGAGGCTTAACCCCTCGGACAGCACAAGTCAGCCATGCAGGCGCCCGCTCTAACTACGTTTCAAGACGCCGTTTCACGACCCCTGCTGACACCAACGAGTCGCTTCTGCCTCAGGCCAATCTGCAGCCGCACGCCTTGGACTGTGGAGCATCTGACGGGATATCCCATTGTTATAGATGTACTTGAACATGTCATGTGTGCATATCTGGTTGGCATTGGCTGTCGGCGCCATGTGCTGGAGGCATCTGGAGGGCGGTGACGTAGCCAAGGGTCTTCTCCGGCTCGCTACCCTGGCGCGAGATCTGCACCCGTCTGCGCGAAACTTTGAATCTTGGCCAACTTTTTCCCCAGACTTTTGTAACCCACTTCCAAACGCGTAGACGTCCTTAACCGTCTCTCCTAAGATTACCCATATCGAACACCACCAAGTAATTATGTCGCCATACGTCCACGAAGCCGTCGCGCACCGCAGCAAGCGCGTGCGCTTCTCCAACGAGCCCGAATCTTCGCCGCCCTCGATATCCTCCGACTCCGCCCTCGCGTCGACAAACGCTGCAGACGATTCTACCACGAATGCAAGCGACTTTGGTACCTCAGACAGCGACAGCGAATTGTCCGAATCGAGCGAAGAACCCAGCAGCGACGAGAGCTCAAGCGAGGAGGAAGACGACGATGGCGAGGACACAGAGATGGAGCTCGAGGAGCCACAATCACAAGACGGCGTCGTAAACCTCCGCGCCAACAGAGGCACGAAGCCTATCATGAGGCTAGGCGATGAGGATCTAGGACCAGACATTCGCGGCTTCCTCAAGGACTTTCTGCCGCAGTTGAAGGCTGCGAACGAGGAATTGGAGGCGCAGAAGAAGGCCGGGACGCTGAAGAGCCTGGAAACTGTAGAGGGACAGGACGAGGGCGAGCCGTATATTGAGATGGTGAGTATTGAATCTTGAGGGTATCGTAGGGCGCTGCTGACAGTGTCTAGGACCTCGGACTAGGTGTTCTCGAAGAAAAAGACCCGAACGCGGACAGCGACAAGGACAGCGCGAGCGATGCGGAAGACAGCGATAAGGAAAAGGATGTGTTGGGCAAGCTGATGGGGCGCGAGAAGAGAGATCCTGCGAGCATCGAGGTCGTGCAAAACACAACAGAGTCAACATGAGATGCTGGCCAAGACGATTGCCGTCATTACGGGCGCCTTCAGAAACGGACTGAGCTACGGATACGACAGTGTTTGCGCGCGATCCGCATGCTCATACTGAGGCCTTCACCTATCCAGTCACTGATTCGCCTGTCAAAGGCCTGATGTGTGAAGAGCGAACGAGATTCGGTATAACCCCTCACCTGTGGCTCTGTGCGGAAGCTAATGTAGCATAAGGATCACGCAACCTTCCGGTATGCTCTTCAATGTACAATGTAGACATTGCAGATATGGGACCTAGGCTCGGAGTTGAACGACTGGATATCAATATCACGCATACACAATCACATACTGCAAGCACGCAATGCTTCGTCCTGTGAAGAACCCACGATGCATTGGTGGCTATAAGTAGCCGCCCCAGCACTTACACTTACTCTTCCTTAGACCTCACAGACAACGCATACACACACTACCATTTACAGCATCATTCGACTATATCGACAACAAACTTGATCAACATTCCAGCTCCACGAGACACGACTACGCTCAACGACCGTATCTTTCCCTCGTCAAACACAGTTGGGCCCAAGCCTCTTTTCTGTACCATCGGCCATTATGAGTGGAGTACCAGGTAGGGGTAGGGGTAGGGGTAGGGGTTCTGGAGACAAGGATGATGAGAAGAAAAAGGCTGATGAGAAGAAAAAGGCTGATGAGAAGAAAAAGGCTGATGAGAAGAAAAAGGCTGATGAGAAGAAAAAGGCTGATGAGAAGAAAAAGGCTGATGAGCAACACCGCAAGGAAGCGGAGCAAGGGCAAAGACTGATTCCTCAGGGGAATTTTGCGGTGACATCCTCTGGGAAGTTTGGAGCACCAAAAGCACCACCCAGCTATATGACATCCTCTGGGAAGTTTGGACCACCAAAAGCAGAACCCCGCTATATGGGTGAGCAAAAGAATATCTCGGTTGATTCAGCGTTCAAGACGGCCAGCTCAGTGTACAAGTCTAAGACTGGGCCTCCTGATTATGCCCATGGACCCAACAAAGCCGCCGTGGACCCATTCTACAACCTGAGCCAGGGCTCTATTGAAACAGGAGCAAAGCTGAAACCGGGTAGACCACGACGTAGAGTTGCTACTGGCAATGCACAGCCCCAAGGTCCACAGCTGGGCCCTGCTTACCCTACAGCTCCGTCGATACCACAAACACGGGACACGTCGCATACTCATAGCTTCCAGCAGCCCCCGCAGCAACAATTACCACCCATATCGTCGATTCCTCATGCCTCTCAAGCTCCGACAAAAGCACGAACATGGGAAATACCACCTGCTCAAGCAGATGGGTCACGGCGGCCTCCAGTGCCACTAGCAGTAATGCCACAGATTACCCATCCCACTACAACTCCGGCGAGATCACAAACATGGGACACGTCGTATACTCAAGCAAGTAGCTTCCAGCAGCCTCCAGTACCACGATCGGGAATGGAGTCGATTCTTAATCCCCTTACACCTCCTCCGGGAGCTCAAACATGGGCAAGGCCGGCTACTGAAGCAAGTAGCTCCCGGCGGCCTTCACGGCAACAGCCGCGTGCGCCTGTGCCACAGTACCCCCCACCTGGACAATTCGCACAGGAAACTCAACCTCCACGTGCCTTCCAGCAACCCCCACCTAGACAAGAGCTAGGTTACGCTGAAGAGTATGATCCACATCACCGTCAAGGACATGTCCCCCATCAAGCTGCTGGCTATGGTTCACTGCAAGGCTCATATTCCTATGACACACAGCAACCCGAATATGACGCACGCGAAGCATATCCGGAACCTCCTCGTCGACGACAGACAGACCCAAGTTCGGACCCGTACGCGGCTAACCCGTACACGGCTATTACTCAGCCTCTTGAGACTCTATACATAACCCCACGTCCGATTCGAGAACCGACTTATCAGGCAACCCCGATGGGCGCTACAACCGCCAACCCATCCGGAAGGCCAAGACATAGTCCACCATCGGAGGATGATGATACACGACCGACAAGGCGACGGAACACTGGAGATAACATTGAATCCACACCTAAATCAGATAAAATGGGCTTCGGTTACATCATGGGTCCGAACAAGAAGTAGGGCCGACCTAGAAAGCAGAACGAGCAGATGAAGTTAGGCATAAATGTTGGGATTGTTTCAATAGCTGGATATTAGATCGATGGTGTGTCTTAGCATTCTTACGCGACAGGGTTGGAGCTGGCTCTGTACTCTGGAGGGGGGAAAGATGCGCTTGGGTATTTCTTGTGTTGCTTTCTTCAGTAGCAGATTTTGGTTCTGGTTCTTACTTGTGTACTTAGTATGGTGTAACTTTATTATGACTTCAGCATAACTTAATCTGGATTTAGCGAAAGATTTCTGGCCCACCCGTACTATCCTGTTGTTCTTGCCCACCTCCACCTTTCAACATGCATCACTAACGCCTCGCAAATGCCTCGGTGACACCACATCCCCCTCAACAAGGGGCGTCTAATGACCAACACCCCCCTTCGCCCACGTCGCATCAGCATTCTCATGGATCTTCGGCACCTCAATATACTCCCTCACCCCCTTCTTCCTCTGATAATCGCTATCAAACCGCTGATCCCTCTCCTTCAACCTCTTCTCAAAATCTGGCATCTGATCCGCTGCCGTATAACTCGTCATCAGCTGCGGGGGTCCAAGCGGTAACTTGTCACCACGGTCAGTCTGCCAGAGATGGTAGATCTTGCCGTATAATTCCACAACTTCTTCCATCTCTTTGTTCTCGGCTACTTCCCATGCGGCTTCTGGTACGCCGGTTGGACGCGGCATGATTAGCATTCCGGACTTTACTTCGAAGACGTGGGAGTGCCAGAGCTTTTGCTCTTCGGCGTCGAGGGTTGAGTAGAGTTTGGGTGAGATCATGTACTCTGAGATTGTATTAGTATGCAGTCTTGCGATTGAGGACGCAGGATGCTTACCAATGCCGATGATCCGCGCGCCTTTCTCGGGCGAGTCGTAGAGGATGCATTGGCGTACTTCATCGTTCAGGTGCGCGCAGTAGTGGTTTGCTTCGACTGCATCGCGCTTGGGATCGTGAGCGTATGCGTGGAAGGCGTTGAGGTGCGCGCATATCCTCTTGACTGGCGCGAAGTTCTGTACAATTGGTTAGCGTAGTCACTACACGAGCTGAATTATGCTTACCTGAGTCATACCAGCACCAGTTTCAAGTGTGTTGTTGTATGCACTCTCAGGCTCACCAGCCGTCTTGTTGTTCACGGGAAGCGAGTCCATGTTGTGTTGGGTTCTGGGTGATGTCGTTTCTAAGTGCTGATTGATGGTGCTACTGGTAAGGCCTTGGAGATATGAACTCTGTCCTTGCTTTTAATCTCAGTTATTTGTCGAAGTCGCCGACGATAATCGCCGTTTGGGAACAGTTATCGGCGTCTCAAATGGCGAAGATTTGAGAATGCACATGGGACCATGAACAGAGGTTGACGTCATGATGACTTTTGATTGGGTAAAACACCGGACCCTGCACCCCGAGATCTCTTCTTGGGGAAGCAAAAGCCGACCGACGAAGACACTGCATCTTCAACTAGGTCACTGTCGGCGTCTTCTCTAACATAATCCTCTTGTTGATTTTGGCAACCATAGGGAGGCCTGGAATTTCTTTGGAGCAACACAACACTAAAAGCTGCTAAAAGCGGTCTTTCAGGGTCTAACCGCGCACAACATGTAAAGCTCAGTACACTGCATACAACTTCTGAATGTACATTTCGGCTGCGGCGATGACTAAGCGTCTCCGATATCGTCTATATTCTAGACTGCGACGGTCTTGCATACGTAACCGCAATACTGACTGTCTCTGAGCGACTAAGGTGTAGTCGACCCTCTTCGCTTGAACCTGCACTCAACACCAGTCTGGACGTTGAAAGAAGCATTGTGTGTCTTCCACGGCTTGTCATGTGCCATCTCAAAGTCGAACCGATGCAGTACCTCGGTAGTTATCTTGTAAATCTGTGTCAAAGCGAGCTGTCTATTGTCAGTACTTCTCTAGTATGTGATCACGGAGAACTCACGGGTCTGCCAACGCATGTGCGTGTCCCAGCACCCCAACCTAGGATTGTCTTGTCCATCGCCCGCGTACGATCTTCACTCTGCAGCCATCGCTCGGGAACGAATTCTAGCGCATCTTTTCCAAATACGTCTTTGTCGTGCGAAACGATTGAAGGGTTCATTCCAACTGTGTAGCCTGCTGGGATGTATTTCCCACACAGAGTGATTCCTTCGCTTGGAGCATATCGAGGCATCGATACCGAGAATGGAGAGAATAATCTCAGGGCTTCCTTTACAGTCGCTAGGAGGTATGGAAGAGAAGATACCTGACTGTACTGTACTGGTGATGAGAGGGTACCGTTCTCAAAGGCCGCATCGACTTCTGCGCGCGCCTTTTCCAGTTTCTCGGGGTTCTTCATCAAGAAGTAGAAAACGGAGCGCATTGCGATGGACGTGCTATCAGCTCCAGCCATGCTAATAACAGTCAGCATGATACTCCACGGTAGCTGTTCTTTCAGTACACATACATTGCAACCCACATGTCCGATGTGATCTCTCTGTGCGAGTAGTTGACTTTCTCTCCCTTTTCTTGCACGATCGCCAGAAGCTGAGAAAGTAAGTCGGGTCGCTTTCCCGTTACTTCAAGGGTTCTCTCGGTGGCGGTCTTCGTCTCTATAATCGCAGTCTTCTTAATGTCCTCCACAGCCAGCACAGCCTTCAGTAAGCTCGGGATGCACACCGCGACCAAAAGCAGAAACGGTCGTATGTAGTACGGGGTGACTGTCAGAAGGGTAAGAAACGGCATTGCAAGATGGACCGAGTGGATGTAGTTGTTGTAATCGATGCTGTCCTTGAGAAAACCAAAGGCTTGACCGAAGAAGGCGACACCGACGCTGTCAAAAGAGTACCTAACCACAAGTTAGACTGTGAAATCGGTGAAAGCTAATTTGTAACTTACATCTCGAGCCAAAGACCAAAGTCAAATACTTCGTTGCTATCGGCGAAGCTACCCAATCGTCCAAGAAAGAGTTCCAAGGTCGCATCCAGATTCGGTTCGTTTTTCAGTATGCTGGAAAGGGAATAGACACCTCCAACAATCCTTCGATACGCTGCGTGCGCTTTCTCATTGGTCTGCGTGAACAAGTCCGGCTGGCTGTTTAGTCCTGATGGTCGCCATGGATTGTACCAATCCGTCTTTTGTAGGGCCTTTTGAACCGGGTAGATGTGTGGAATGGCCGTGGTGTCGGTCGTCACTACCTCATCGGGTGCGATTCGAATGATGGGGCCATATTTCTGGTGAAGAACGCGCTCGATAATCTCAATGTCGCCTTTGTGATGGTGCCACATAAGCCATGTTCGTGATACCGATGCCCAGAATGGTCCTGGAACCTTGGCTAGTGGATGGAGGGTTCGAGTATAGATGGTCCAGACGAGATAGTATGAGACGAAAGATGTAGAAAGGTAGATCAAGAGGACAGATCGAAGATGTGCACCCAGAAAAACATCATGTAGAAGCGTCATGTTGCATATCCCGACGTTGAAGGACAGAAACACCACGCGAACGATGGTGGAGGGGACAGACGGAATTATCTTCCATCGTCGCTCATCGGTAACTGCAGCACTCTGCAGCCAACCCTTTCAGGCCTCCGATAGCGAGCTACGACTCGAACAGGCCGTCCCAGTATACTGAAAGGAGAGACGATGCCGAAATGCGGGTCTCTCTACTGTGGGCACGCTGCAAGTGCCGGGGCGTACCGCAGACCCTCGCGTTCTGGCCATGGTGTGCGCTTTGCACGAGTCGCAAAAGCAAACTTGTGGTGTTCTCAGCTTCGCCAGCTGAACAAAAGTCGCTTAGGAAATCCGCGAACTATTCGTTGTTCGATTTGATGTGTCCAGACTGTCCAGCATCGCTTTTTCTCATTGCCATGTGGCGGGAAGTCGGAAGGATGCTGCCGCGCTCGGAATGGCCGAATGGGGTTTGCTTCTGCAAGGGGGTCCACGGCAGCACCCTAATCGCAACACCCTGTTCATAGCAGGCTCAGCCGCCGTCCCGAGTCGCCTATCCCGCCTGCCGCCTCCAGAGTTTTGCATGACTTGTGACTTCTTCAACTTTGCTGTCGCCTATCGACGCAGCTTACTCGTGTGTCTGTTCACAGTCTCCTCACGCTGCCACGAAGCGAAGCGAAGCCAGCCCTCCACACACCTACCGTCCTCCAATGCCGCCTCAATTACGCCAGGGATGCATAATCGCGAGGCATGAGACTATAGTCTACAGACGCGCAAGCCCAAGAGCCGCTACTTAGCTCACAACAACGTCTAGACTATCAATTTGACGTTGTGTGGATATCTGGACTTCCGCGGGGAGCCAATAGGATCTGAAACCGCGATGATGGATGCACAACCTTGAACGCCTCTCCATCTTTTTTCCCAGGGCACCAGGAATACTATGGTCGTGAGGGCAACGCCGTGTAGTAGGCATTCGGCCCTATGTACACTGGCGTAGCCACGCATTCTAAGAATTGATCGGATTACTCACTACGCGGCTTACTACATCTTCACAAAACAACTTCCGCATCAATATGTACATCGGCGAGGACTCAATTCAGCTAGGTTTCTGATCCCATTAACCCTTTCGGTAGTCCCCGGGTGCCGAGCCGCCTGGGACGGCACGTCGGTCATGCAGCCTGCTCGGTAGAGTTCGCCTCGAATCCTACGCAGGTCAAGCAGAAACAAATTCTCCTGAATATCAACTGGGATATCGAATACCAGGATGCTGGTAAGGATGTACGGAAACGTGCTGATGATACCCAAGATTCGGGATGGCATTTGGCCATGGCTGCCTTTCTTCTGCTTTTTCACCACCGTCGTACACTATATGTATCAATGATCATTGAACGAGGATCGACAGCTCGTCATATTCGTGGCTCACCTTCTTGGGTCTTTTATACTACTCAGCATGCGGTGGAATGAGGTGCTCGTCATAGGGCTCACAACATTGAGTAGCATTGTGCACACAGCTCTAGCACAGGATGGCTTGAACATGCTACCGCCATGCGCAGTAAGTCCTGGTTTCTCCTCCACTTCTATGAGAGTATATCACTGACAGTACTAGGCAAAATGCTTCCAGAATGCTGTCACTGCCCAGACGACATGCGCACCTACTGATGTGCAATGTATCTGTGACAGTGAATCCATAAACGCGGCCATCCAGACCTGCGTGGGTGGCGCTTGCTCAGTCAAAGAATCCCTCAGTAAGAATCCCCACCAGACTCTACATCAACCGCGCTGACATGAGGCGAACAACAGCTGCTGTTAACGTTACTTCCACCATGTGCGAGAGGCCTGTTCGCGACCGATCCAACGTCATATTCTTGACGGGTATCACAGCGGGCTCCGTTGCTCTCGCCGCCGTCACCGTTCGCACGTGGTCTGCAATTAGTCAGAACTCGTTCGGGCTAGATGATGTTTTTGCAATAGCAGCCGAAGCAGCTTGTCTCCCCGTGACGGTGATACAATGTTACACGCCAAAGCTTGGTTTCGGGAAAGACACTTGGGTAGTTCCCCATAGCGATATCTACAAGGTTTTGAGGGTAAGCAAACGATGCTTAATGTATGTGAATGACTACTGACTGCCGAACAGCTGACCTACGGCTCCCAAATATCCTACTTCCTTTGCTGTGGACTCACCAAGCTCGCGTTCCTGTTCTTCTTCCTTCGCATCTTTCCCTCGGAAACGACTCGGAAATGGATATGGGTGTTCATCGTCATATCAGTGCTCTGGACAATCGCATTCGCATTCACAATGACCTTTGCCTGCAGGCCTATCTCCGCGGTATGGACTTCTTGGGACGGGACGAGCACGCCGGACTACTGTATAAACCAGAATTTGTTCTACCTGGTAGCAGCGGCGTTCAACATCGGTCTGGACGTCGCGATAGTCTTGATACCGATCCCGAACCTGATGACACTGAAGCTCAGTTCGCGTAAAAAGGTGTTCCTCAGCGCGATCTTTGGCGTCGGGGGCATGTGAGTCAATCCATCTACTTAGTAAAGTATCACCGCATGCTAACAAAGATATCTTAGTACCATCATAGTATCCTGCATCCGCCTCAGCGCCGTCGCCAAATACGCCACCTCACAGAACCCCATGTACGACAACCTCATGTCCGGCGTATACTCCATTCTCGAGATCAACGTCGGCATTATTTGCGTATCCATGCCAGCCTTCCGAAGATTCCTCGCTCAGCTGGTACCCAGGTGCTTTGGCACGACGCAAAACCACTCCGACCCTAACGAAGACGACGACACGCCCAATCGGCCATCAAAAAGGAGAGGCAAGCCAAGCAGAAGCATGCTGGATGCAAGCTTGTTCAACACTACGATGGCGAGGACGGTAGACGATACGCTAGAGGGTATTGGAAAGGCGGATGACGAAGTGCACCTTGTAGAGCTGCGGAGAAGTGGATCAAAAACTTCGACGCAGAACCTGGATGGAAGTATGCGAGGGCACGACGAGGAGAAGATGCCTCCTAGCTACCACGCTTCATGATATTACGAATTTTGCTGTTACAAAGCTTACGACGTCTTCCTGAAGACCATGCCGAACCAAACATTTGTGCCAACCCACTTCCAACCCCTCTCGCCCACAGCACCACCCTCAACATCCTCCTTCCTCATCTCTCGCTCGTTCACACTCACTACCTCGAGTCCTGCTGTCTTGGCTGCCGCGGAAGTCTCTTCCACAGTATAAACGTAACTACTTCCCCTAACCTTGACACCGTCTGCATTGACAAAACCAGCTTGGCTGACACGCCCCATGTCCGCGTGCATGTTCGTGACCAACGCCGTGCCACCAGGTAAGAGCAATGCTGCTAACGTGGCGAAGTAATCCTTCAGTGGGATGTGCTCCAGGACTAGAGTGGATGTGACGGCATGGACGGGTCGCAGGTTTGATACCGCAGGTAGCGGAGAAATCGATGGATTGTCGACAGTAGGAAAACAGTCGCAGCACTCTAGTCTTGACCGCACCCCTTGCTGGTCCTTCTCCTTCAACAACGGCGACAGCTTCTTCGCAGCGACATCCAACATGCCTTGTGAGAAATCGAGACCAATGACTTCCACGCTCTTTCCGTTCCAATCGTATCGCACAAGCTTCTCAGTATTACGTCCGGTACCACATCCCAGATCCAGCACGCGGAGCTCCTGTTCTGTCGCAGTGCTGCTCTTGACTTGGGATAAGAAATCTGGTAGGAGGGTCTGAAGCTCTAGATCGTCAATCGCTTGCAGCATGTTGCCATCGGTGTCGTAGATGGCGGCCCATTGGTCGTAGGCGGCTTGAGTTGGGATGTGCTGGACTGGAGTTGAAGGCTTTTGTGGAGCCGTGGTCGGTTGTAAAGTCTGGGTACGCTTTGCTGTTTGTTGGCCGTCTACAGTTGAGTCCGATTCAGTGGTCGAGAAGGAGGTATTGGCAGCTGCGTTGACGTCAACGAGGGACGTGTCGAAGGTCATGTCGATGGATGTTGGCTGTGTCATGTTGATAATGGTGCTCTCGAAGACAGAATGAAAGACTGGTTGCTGATTGTAGATGGTAGTTGGCTGGCTGAGCCTGGACACAGATGACGAACAGTTACTGCAGATCTGAAGTGGGGTACGGTTCCTGAGGATTGATGCTTTTCCTGCTCGGTGCCTGGCGAAGTCTTATATGCCAGCTTGCTCCAACCAATGACTCTTCTGCGCGCCCTCTCCACGCCCAGCATGTATCCAGTGTTGCCCAATTAGGCGATATGTCGTGCATCTCTCCGTAGCGTGAGTCACATCTGCATCTGCTGGGTTCTGGCTCGCGCTAAACTGCCCCCGGCGTCCGCCACGTCCGAACTTCACTCAACATGCGTTCGGTCTTTCCAAGCTGGCATGAACAGAGCTGATGAGAGGTAGACCTCGCGCAAGCGCGTGGTCGCTGTTTCGTGATGTTCATGACTGGACTTCGATGGGAGATCTGTACAGCGTTCACTGCATTACTGCTCCCGGGTATCATCCTACACTCAAGACCCATCTTCAAAGTATCTAGCAAGTATCCGGTCGCGATGCGTGACCAGGCGTGTGCGCGTCGTTAGCGCGTCGCGCAAACGCGTGTCCACCCAACCCTTGCCCAGTTGCTCATCCAATAGCAGATGTGTATACGCAAAGACACTAGCATCGAACAAGCCCGGTCTTTGCGCGCCGAAGAACCAGTCGTCTTTACCCAACAGTGTCTCGAGTGTTGCGAACGCCTCGTCTGCCTGATTGTAGAGCGTCTCGTCGTTGATAATGCTCGAGAACTTGAGCAGTTCGGTCTCAGCGGCCAGACGTAGTTCGCGGGATATCGTGAGGCGCACGAAAGGGTTGCGGGAACTTGGGAGGATGTAGAGGGGCTCGGCGATAGTGGTGAAGTTGAGAGAGAGGTAGACAGTGTAGAGCTGAAATAAGTTAGCCATGAGCAAAGTCGTCCTGGCGATGAACGTACCCAGGCTCGCCGTATCCGATAGTCTAGTAGACTCAGGTATGCTTCGTAGCGCGGATCTCCAGGCTCTTCTATTGCCTTCTCGCTATTGTTCATGGCCCATCGTTGCAGTTTGCTCGAGGGAACAGGCTGTGTTCGCTTGTAAGGATCTGATGAGGACGGTATTACGAAGGGTAGCGAGCCGCTGGGAGAGGCATGGTTGTTTGCCGAGGCGACTCTGAAGGGGATTTTGGAAAACTTGAGGTATGCCTGCGACAATGTGAGCTTGGTGGTGGGGTATGGGCACCTATCGACATGAACTGACCTGCCACTTCAAGCACGCTGGGTTATGCGATGGTGCACCTCGGATTGCACCTCCATCTGTAGTGAATACATAGAGTACATGGGTGTCGTGATGTTGTGGTGCGCGTTGTGGGAAGTCGTTGACGGGATACGTGACGAGTGGGAACTGGTCGAACAGCTGCTTTATTGGAGTCGGGACGGAGAATAGGCTGCGCGAAGATGGCTGTCTTCTGATACTTCTAGCGGAAGCGTTGTCATCGTCGTGTCGAGGCATCATGGCTATGCGTGGTGATGCTGGCGATGATGTCGCAAAAAGTTGATGATGCGGCGGCCTCGGAGGAGAGCCCGCCGACGTCGTTGCATCCACCGCCCCGCCCATCTCACGCGAGACCCTCACTAATACCCCAACCAAATGTCTCCAGATACTCTTCCGTATTTGAAAAATCCTAGCAGCACTATTATCGTAACAGAATCAAAAGTACTAGAACTTGTTAAGGTTTCCGATGATCCATAACGACATTTGATGTTGACGTTTGTATTTATTAATACAGTTAGGAAGCTACCTAGGTAGATTGGAGAGAATTATTATAGGTGTATTCGAGACTCGATTTGGATTCATTCCTATCCACACTCACAGGCAGCTTTGTGTTCACATGGGTGCAAGAACGTCGGTCAAAGGGGGAATCAAATTCTATACATTCGGGTTATGACTTTCCCTTCTCCTTCATGAAGCGGGCTGCCGCTTCTTATATATCATCACTCATTAAAAGCCAGAGACGTTGCTCCAAAACCTTAAATACTTCCAGAAAGCAGATCCTACGCTACGCAAACGCTTAGATAAGCTGCTGGAACGCACGGTCGAGAGGAGATCGGAGAGGCTTGACCTCCTTGTAGAAGTCAATGGTAGCCTTAGCACGCTTGGCAATACCCTCGGGGGTGAACTCGAACTTGGCGTAGACCTCCTTGTATGGTCCGGAGGCACCGAAGCGGTTGAGACCGAATTGCTCGTGAGAGTACTTCTCCCAGCCCATAGTGGACATGACCTCAACACTGAGCGATGGGATACCGCCGGGGATAACCGACATCTTGTAGTCCTTGTCTTGCGCGTCGAAGACCTCGAAGCAAGGCAGGGAAGCAACACGAGCGGTGATACCCTGGTCCTTGAGGGTCTTGACGGCCTCCAAGCAGAGAGAGACCTCGGAACCAGTGGAAACGAGGGTGATCTGGGCGTCCTTGTCCTCAAGAGCGACGTAACCACCCTTGATGGCCTTCTCGAGAGTTGAGCCCTCAAGCTGGGGCAGGTTCTGACGGGTGAGGGCGAGGATGGATGGCGTGCCCTTGGAGGTAAGTGCCATGTAGTAAGCAGCAGAGCACTCGTTTCCGTCGGCCGGGCGCCAGACCATCATGTTGGGCAGAGCGCGGAAGTGGGCGAGAGTCTCGATAGGCTGGTGGGTGGGGCCGTCCTCACCAAGACCAATGGAGTCGTGGGTAGCGACGTAGATGACGCGCTGGTGTGAGAGAGAGGACAGACGGACGGCACCGGCGGCGTATGAAACGAAGTTCAGGAAAGTACCACCGGCAGGGATGATGGTGCCGTATGCGGACATACCGTTCATGATGGCGGCCATGGCGTGCTCGCGGACACCATATCTCAGGTATCGGCCAGACCACTCACCAATGCCGAGCTCAGGGGGCTGGAAGTCGACGGCCTTCTTCCATCGGGTGTTGTTGGAGCCAGTCAGATCGGCGGAACCGGACAGAAGCTCAGGGACGACATCGTGGATCGCCTCGAGGACGCTCTCAGAGAGCTTTCTTGAGGCAATAGCGGCGTCGGTGGGCTTGTATGTGGGGAGGGCCTTCTGCCAGCCTTCGGGGAGGTCGCCGGTGAGACGGCGAGAGAGATCGGCGTGAAGCTCCTTGTGCTCCTCGCCGTACTTCTGGAAGAGCTTGTTCCACTCCTCCTCAGCAGCAGCACCCTCGGCGGCGTGCTTGTGGTACATGTCGTAAACCTCTTGGGGAACAGCGAACATCTTCTCGGGGTCGAAACCGAACTTCTCCTTGACCTGCTTGCAGTCGTCGGCCTTGAGGGGGTTTCCGTGGACACCGCCGGTACCCTGGAGCTTGGAACCGAAACCGATGGTGGTAGTGAGCTTGATCATCGAAGGCTTGTCGGTGACCTTCTTGGCCTCAGCGATGGCCTTCTCAATGCCCTCGAGGTCGGAGTCACCGTCCTCGACGTGCAGTACGTGCCATCCGTAGGACTCGAATCGCTTCATGACATCCTCAGTGAAGGCGCACTTGGTGTCACCGTCTGTATGACGTCAGTCCCCGTTTTTCCTTTCGAACTCTCTGCCAAACTTACCAATGGAGATGTGGTTGTCATCGTAAATGGCAATGAGGTTTCCGAGCTTCAAGTGACCGGCAGTGGAGGCAGCCTCGCTGGCAATACCCTCCATAGCGCAACCATCACCGAAGAACATGTAGACGTGGTTGTTGATCAGCTCGTAGCCGGGCTTGTTGAAGACGGCGGCGGTGTGCTTCTCAGCAATAGCGAGACCGACGGCATTGGCGAAACCCTGACCAAGAGGGCCAGTGGTGACCTCGATACCGGGGGTGTCGTGGGACTCGGGGTGACCGGGTGTGATGCTGTCGACTTGCTGCAGCGGAATTAGTTTTGACAGGCAGTAGAATTATCTTGAATGCGTACACGGAAGTTCTTCAGGTCGTCAATGCTGACGTTGTAGCCGAAGAGGTGGATCAGCGCATACTGGAGCATGCATCCGTGACCGTTGCTAGGCACTCAGTCAGTTTTTCCATCTGATAAAACGTGGGATGTTACAGCCACGCCAATGCAAGCAAGGTGTCTGCGCAGAGATTGCTCTGGTGCAAAAGCCACAACGGGATCTCCGACAACGGCTGACATCAAGAAAGCAATGCTCTCTTATCTGCCGTCGCCGCGGAGATCCGCAACTTCTCATCCAAGACACCCCAGAACCATTGCGCGATTCCAAGCCTGCCATGACCGCCTTTGTATGTGTTGAAAAGTACAGAAAAGTACGAACGAGAGGACGAAGCGGTCGCGGTTGACCCATTTGGGGTTCTTGGGGTTGAAAGTCATGAACTTGTTCCACACAACGTGGGCCACCGGGGCCATACCCATGGGGGCACCCGGGTGGCCGGAGTTTGCCTGGAATGTGGCATCGACCTATACGAAAACACCAAAAGTCAGCCATTGAATCTCTCAAAAGACCCTCAACAGGCTCCAACAAGCTGCTGCCACTTTTGTTGGGAGCAGGACTGCTAGCGGGGTAGCTTTGATAATGGTGGGGCGGGCACCAAAACAACAGAGGGACGTAACGTACCGCTAGGGTGCGGATGGTGTTGATAGCGAGCTCATCGGTCTTTCCGTACGGCATGATGGGCAGATCTGTCGATGGGGAAAAGATTGAAAGAAGAGAAGTTGTCACAGACGTGCTGGTGTTTAGGTTTTGTAGTTATAGTGGGGTGGCTAGCCGTCATGCCTGCCTCACTCACAACGCCAGAGTGGACGTATTAGTGGGGTCTCTCAAAGCCCGATTACATCAACCAGTCGCCGCACTTTCTGCCACAACATGCCACATCCCACCTGCTGCGTGTTTTGTTTTTAGTAAGCCTGCGCCGTGTGCTGACATGGTTTGCCGTGTCTCGTCCTGTCTCGTCCCGCCGGTCAATGGCGCGCTGCTGCAGCTGCAAGTGACTGTCCATTACTAACCTCTTGCCCTGGCCAGCCTCTGTTCCCTCTGCATCCGCCATGCGCCGAGAACGACCGCACTGGCGGACCACAGTGCCCCGATAGCGCAGGGAACGCCTCTCTCAAACTCTTGCTCCAACGTGTTGCACCATGCAGAAAACTCACGATGCGACAGAATTCTTCCGGGCGGCTATCGCGACACCCGGGATCGGCGCCGCGGCCGAAACAGAACTGCGTACATGAGGCTCAATCGTGAAAGCCCCAATACAGATGTCTCGACTAGAGCCGGACATTTAACCTGTTTATTCTCCGGTTGCGCTGAGAGACTGCGACGACGTGAGACTAGACTGCTAGGGCAGTTGGGTAAATAGCGCGCCCGCCGTGCTATATACCGCTGGCTGGCTAATCACAATCTCAACACCAAGGAGTCCCTGTACCAAGGCCGCTCAACCAGGCTGTTTGATTGACGGGTCAACCATGGAAAATCAATATATGTATTGTTACAATTTCGACATACGTAAAAGGATAAATGAGCGCTGTGGGTATCTATCTCGTACTATACAAACATGTAAAGGAAATGACAGTCTTGTCGTCTTCCATCCCCTCCTCCATTTCCGCCATCATCATTCATTAAGAAAATCTATACACAAGAAAAGGCTATGTAATCAAGAATCGAACTTCACCTCGCAGTTCTTCATCTCCACCCGACCTCCAGGAATAGGTCCTCGCCCTTTTTCCTCGGCGTGAGTCGGGGTACCCATGCAGGACTCTTCAATCCGTCCCGATCGAAGTCGACGTTTACATCTCGGCCGATGTTCAACTCGGACATCTCGTCTCTTTTCCTCCTCACATTCAACGGCCGCACGACGTCTTCCTCGTACATGACAGGGCTTCTACCCCAAGCGCCACTCTGCACGCGACTCTTACGGTCGATACCCGTCTTTGAAGCAGGTGTCGTGCTCCACGACTCTGTGCTGTTGCTGCGCATGTGTGACCGAGCCCTGCGCGGAGGACTAGTCACACGCGGCGGGGATGTAAACGGGTCTCGGTGAGGGCTCTCTAGTCTAGGCCGGGACTCGAGTAGTAGTGGCGGAAGAGCATTGTTGCGTTTCTGAAGAAGTGCTGACGCGTCTGGGGCCCTACGTGGACTTCTGAAGTTCTGCTGCTGTGGCGAACTCTTTGGGCTACGCGGTACCAGCTGATTCGAAGACCGAGGCACCTTTGGGTATCGCAGCTTGGAGATTGGCGACTCAGCGACAGGTGATAGCTGCTGTTTATTGCTGGCACTGTCATCCGACAGTTGCTTGTCTTCGTCCTCATCTTCAGGTGTGGAGTCGTTGGCATTTGTCGTCTCAAAAGATGTCTGGCTGTTCAGGGAATCGCGTAGGTTGGTCGAAGTTCGCGATGTAGTACGCGACAGTGTGCTACCGTGCGATTTCTTGGACTTAATCTGCACAGTCTTCGGTGATTCTTTTGGGCGGACGATGCGCGCTGGACTGGCCTTGGGTGTCTGGTCACGGCTCTGGCCACTGGAGAAATAATAGTCGATGATGTCTCCAGATGTGTTTGCGTCGCGCGAGCTGGCAGTCGTGGCTTTTGATTCGTACGAAGTGGCTGTAGATGTCATCTGGAAAGGTGGTGCCAAGCGCGGGCGTGTTGCAGGCTGCGCTTGAGGTGGTAGTGGTGCACCATGAGAGCGTGTCGCTGCCGCAGCAATCTGCTTCGGCTGGGGCCTCTCGTGACGAACAGGAATATTAAGAAACAACTCGGATCCACGTCCTACTGAACGCTGGTTGACGGCGAAGTTTGGTGCTCGTCTAGAGGGCTGTAGAGCGCGGATCGGAGGAATGGGTACTGGAGGCGTGGGCAACAGCATCGAGGATCTCCGGTGTGGTGAGGTCTCATCTTCTTCGAAGACAGTCTCCTGAGTCATCGTACTGACAGGCCGAAAGGCTGTGCTGGTATGCGATTGTGTCGCGAGAGGTGCCTTTTGATGCGCTGTGCCGACTTTTGGCGCCTTCTGAGGTACCACGGGCTTGCCATCCAGCTCGGCACTGATGGCCAGACCTATCTGATCCAGTGGCAACGAGGAATTTGAGGAACTGTTGGAAGTCCCCACCCCGAGTCGTTGCGCTGGACGTGCTGGGCCTTGCTTGCTGCCCCTGCGAAAAGCTCGCGGAGGCGCCAAGGGGAACTGCTTCGGTAGTTCAGTACCGTGTCCTACTTGGACATAGTGCGAGAATCTTGTCGAAAGCTGCTTTCCTCGCTGAGTCTCTCCCTTTTCGTCTCCATCGAAAACCACCCGTCGCTCCTTTCGCCTGCGCAAGCACACACTGAGCGCCATCAGTCCAATCGCCATAACAAAAGCTGCTACTGCAGCTACTGAAAGTCCAGCAATCTGCGCAGGTGTCATTCTAGGAGGATTGTTTGAAGCCGTTGTTGCTGCGACAGGCGAAGACGTTGCCGACGAAGTAGCAGACGGGAGTGAAGGAACAGTATCGGCAAAAGCGGTCTGGGTAGAGCTGCTTTGAATTCGTGAAGAGGATGTGATGATTGGTGTGCTCGTTGTGGTTGGTAGACTGATAGTCGGCGACATGGTGCGAGTTGCGCTCGTCACGACGTACGTGAGAACACTCTTGGTCGGCATGACCGCATCCTTTTGCCCCAGACAAATCCCGTAGGTTGAACTGAGCGATGCCTGGGCATCTTCCATGGGGCACGATAGGTAGATGCAGCCGAGAGCCACTTCGCCAAGTGACTCTCCAGCATTACTATAACGAGAACAGAGGCATTGAAGACTCTCTTGACCAGAACATGCTACGGGAAATCTTTCGTCCAGCGAAGATCGTAAACATGATTGTGCGCATTGGGGTACATTCTGTTGAAGCGCCTGCGGGAGAGAGTTTGGTGTGGAAGCGACAGTGGGAGCTGCCTGCATCGGCGAAGCTAGTATTATAAAGACTGATGAGATCCATAGCCTTCTGAAGTGGCTCATAAGCATAGTTGTACAGTATCTGTACCAGTGTTAGCTACATCTTCAAGGATGGACGTATGACAATAGTTTACTCACTAAGAGATCTAGACATGAGGGAAGATGCGGAGAAGCGCTGAACCTGCAGCGGAATGAACAAGGAAATTGAAGGAGAGAAACTCAAGGAAATTCGTAACGCGTCCACCGTCTCATGAAGTTTTGTTGATGTATACAAAAGCCATTAAGTGGGGGATGGTAGGCTGACAATATGTATTGGCATCGTTGCCAGCCGCCATGTCAGAGCCCTGCGTGAGCAACCGCTGAGGCGCCACGATAGCGGCTTCTCGAGGTCATTGACACCCATGGTAAGCGCTCGCAGAATTGAGAGAGGCTGATTGACTGGAGAGTCGTCGCTTCGAAGATGTGGTGGTGCAAAGATGCTATTCTAGGCGCTCGCGTCGTGCGCTAAGCGCTGGGGTTCGGGCTAGTCTACCACGTCAGCCAGTCGTTGCACGGCGCCTGTATAAACTTCGAGCAGAACACAAAAGCGAGCCTTGGCCTACGTGCATTACGTGGGACGAAAACACGCTGCAGCCCAGCGTTAGCGACTACCCGAGAACCGCGTCATTGGTGCTCGTTCGCGTTGGTGACGCGAAACTCGACTGACGAGGTCATGGACTATTCTGGGCCGTCATCTGGCTGTGCGCGTCTGTTTGGCATTATCGTCTGTCTTCGTGACAACGGCTGCGACATCTGGTGCTACCTCTCGAGAGAACCATATTCGTCCCAATTTCTAATTGAAGACTGGAGTAACGCGCAAAGGATGACAATTTCAGTCTTAGCGCAAATCGCACACTGATCAAACCGATACCATGGCAAGTCAGCAATTACAAAGGCGATCGACAGTCAGCTCGTCAGCTACCCGTTGTCATTGCAGTATACATGACTTGTAACGGCGCCCAGAGGCCGAGATAACAGAGCTTCAAGTAGAGAAATATGGATGTTCTTCGGCACCCACCCAAATCGGTTACCAGATGGCTAAATGCGCAGGAACGTCGTCGCTATGTGGAGACGTCACCACCAAAGCGGGTAACTTGGTCTGCATGTTGCGTAGGCATGTGGAGCTCACGGAGAGAAGAGGTGGAATACAGCCATACTCCGTCATGGGACGCAGATCTTGACGATAAGAGGAGATGAAGTTATCGAACAGGAGGACGCAAATATAACCACGATATGGTATCTGCAAAGGCGTAGAACTATAAGGTTCGGCATTAGACAAGCTGGGGGAATGCTCGTGCTTCGAGCCATGGACGAGGTGTAAACGTAGTCACCTGTTCGCGTGGCCAGAGCTGTCCCCCTATTCAGCGGCATTCACGGGCGGTCATTGCTCCCACGTGTCGTTCGTGGGTCCTCCCGTCAGTCTGACTCAGGACTGTGCGCAAGAGTTGAGACAGAAGTTGAGACTGTTGATGCATCATCCCAGGAGAAGGGTACTGGAGCAGCGCAACGCTGGTAAGAAGTATAGTATTCAGACAGAGTGTCTTCGGGACGGCTAAGCCCCGGCTGCCAGTCAGATTAGTGATTTATAGTTTCGTCAAGGACGGGACGAAGATGGCAGTCGCATGACCGCGACACGTCCATGTTCATAAGTGCTGAGTACCCCAGAAGAGCATAAATCCAGCATCCACCCAGACCTGAGGCGACATGACGAGCAGGCAGCCGAGTGCAACGGCAGAAAGGCGAGGCGAGGATACTTGGGAAAATCCAAAAATCTGATGGCGCAATGATTGGCCGAAGCGCGCGAGTCGGGGAGATGAAGCGATGCGACGGACGTTTGGCGAATGTTCGTGTGTTGCGGGGCTAGCCGCAAGGAGACTAGTGTCAATAGCCCCCCGGTCAGTGCTTGGCCGAGGAGCGACTCGAGTGGCTGGCAGAAGCGTGATACCAAACCTGTCAGCGCACCACCACGGGCTGCTGATGGAGGTAGAACAGCAGCAGATAGAGCGACGCAGTGCGAGGCCGGGACCTTGCCTGCAGATGCAAGACAGGACGGGTGAGAAGGAGAGGCCAAACGCGACGGCGTTTCAAGGCACCGTGCCTGGATGCTTTGCCGGCTCCAAGCGTCAAGGCCCTCTTCTTTCGATGGGTCCAAAATTTCCATAAACCTTCTAGAAGCGCAGCTAGTCAGAACCAGGCGGGACGGGATTTACGGGAGTCGCATCTGGCGGTGTTGTCGACAGCGCTTCCATGTCAAACCGCGTAGTGCAACAGAGGCTGAGGAGGCGACACCAGGGCCTGCAGCAAGAGCGGGCGAGCTGCAGCGAATAGAGCTGCTGTGCCCGGCGGCCAATGGCGAAGGCCAACTTACGGTGAGCGAACTGGCGAACAGGTGCCAGACGGGCGGACGAACAGGCGGGCACGTCTGGTGGGTGTGGTGTTGGGTCGGCAGTGGGTGGGCTCAGACAGGCCGTCGCGTCAAGACAGCGGACAGCGCAGAAGCAGCGAAGATGGCGAACCAGCCAGGGGGAATCGGCAAAAGATGTTAGTGATGCTAGCACCTAGTCGTTGCAAGATGGGCATCGGAGGGTTTGGTGGTAGAGTGGCCCGGGAGCAGCTGCAGGCTAGCTAGGCCTGGCGATGCTTCCTTTCGCGGGCAAGCGCCTCTCCTTTCGCGGCCTTCATCAGCCTTCTTCATACTCGCCTCTTGTTCTTTGCTTCTCCCAAACGTCAATCCACGGCTGTACTTCGTCGCAATCGCTGCAGTCCCAGTCCCGGCCCTTTTCTGCGCCTCTTGTTTCTTGCTGCGACACGTCGGCGAGCGCGCAGCCAACGTTGCTTCCCCCAGCCGATCCACCCCCGAGCCGACCGTGCAGCAACCCTGAGACCTCGGAGCGAAGCGAGCCTCGTCGTCTCTCATACGCCAGCCATCCCTTCACCTTCGTCCTCCACCCTCATCCCTTCCACATCCGACCGCTGCCCACCGCGCCTTCCATTGGGGGTCGTCTTGTAATACCAGGTGAGCCTCCCTTTGCTTCTCGACGCCCCGTCGCGCCTGCCGCTGCCTGAGCTCTGGGACCCAAGCGCCACCGTCGAGCGCGAGCGAGCAAACATCGGCATCGCCTGCCCTCGCCTCGCCCACGGCTAAAGTCGCCAACCCTCTGCACTCGCACGACGCCGCCGCTGTCTGCCATTGAGCTCCTATTGACTCTGCCCTCCAGATTTCCGCATTGGCCGGCCTCGACGGAACATCACCCATCCTACCCTAATAATCACCCCGGACACCGTCCCCTACCGCCATCATGGGTTGCGGAATGAGCACAGAAGAGAAGGAGGGCAAGCAGAGGAACGAGGAGATTGAGAACCAGCTCAAGCGCGACAAGATGATGCAGCGCAACGAGATCAAGATGCTGCTTCTCGGTCAGTATTGCGACGCCCGCCACGTCGCCAGCCTCTAACAGCGCGCAGGAGCCGGAGAGTCCGGAAAGTCGACCATCCTCAAGCAGATGAAGCTCATCCACGAGGGCGGATACTCACGCGACGAGCGCGAGTCGTTCAAGGAGATCATCTTCAGCAACACCGTCCAGTCGATGCGCGTCATCCTCGAGGCCATGGAGTCGCTCGAGCTGCCGCTCGACGACCAGCGCGCCGAATACCACGTCCAGACCATCTTCATGCAGCCGGCACAGATTGAGGGCGACAGCCTGCCCCCGGAGGTTGGAAACGCCATCTCAGTCCTGTGGAAGGACGCCGGTGTCCAACAGTGTTTCCAGCGTTCGCGCGAGTACCAGCTCAACGACTCTGCTAAATAGTGAGCATGCTCCGTGCAGTGAATGCGCAATATCGCTAACCGTTAACAGCTACTTCGACTCCATCGACCGTATCGCTGCGCCCGACTACATTCCCAACGACCAGGACGTGCTCCGATCGCGTGTCAAGACGACTGGTATCACCGAAACCACCTTCATCATCGGCGATCTTACCTACCGCATGTTCGATGTCGGTGGTCAACGATCTGAGCGTAAGAAGTGGATACACTGCTTCGAGAACGTCACCACCATCCTCTTCCTCGTCGCCATCTCCGAATACGACCAGCTGTTGTTCGAGGACGAGACCGTCAACCGCATGCAAGAAGCCCTCACATTGTTCGACTCCATCTGCAACTCGCGGTGGTTCGTCAAGACATCCATCATCCTGTTCCTCAACAAGATCGATCGCTTCAAGGAGAAGCTGCCCGTCAGCCCCATGAAGAACTACTTCCCCGACTACGAGGGCGGCCCAGACTACGCTGCTGCGTGTGACTACATCCTGAACCGCTTCGTTTCGCTCAACCAACACGAGACAAAGCAAATTTACACGCATTTCACATGTGCCACAGACACTATGCAGATCCGCTTCGTCATGGCTGCAGTAAACGGTACGACTGCCCAACATTACTCTGCTTGTATCACGCTGACATGTTATAGACATTATTATCCAGGAGAACCTGCGGTTGTGCGGTTTGATATAAGTGCAATGGCGGCGGGATAAACGAACATCTTCCAACTGATCTCGAATCACGGGTTGCATGCCTCATGTCCTCCACAGGCGTTTGTGGACATTGCTTTGCATGTTTGCGCTTCTTTTGTCGAGAAGTGGTTTTGCTCAGGCCCGGGTCGCTACCTCTTTGATACCCTGCGGGCGGGCTGAAGAGACCATGGAACACGCCACCAGCGAAGCGTCTTTTCATCTTCTTATTTCTTTTAACGTTTTCTTGGGCCCAACGAGGGATTGGGAATTGGAACGTGTCCTTTGATATAAAGAATCTTCCAACGGCGTGCGAAGCGTGTGTACAGCGGCTGCCAAAAGAAGCTTTTTTCCTAATACTACCTGTTCTTCCAAGTCTATTTTCACCGCAGCATGCACTTTTTTGGTCTTCGTATGTATACAGCATGTGTGAGATATGTAGTGAAATGATGAATTACTTTTAACCTCCCAATCATCTCCCCTCATCAGATCATATTGCAAATCGTCTCGTCCCAGTCGCAACGACTAAAGCCATGCCAATCAATTCGGTCCCAACCAACAAGTCAATGCTCGCACACCTTGCATAATCGGACCCCAGAGTGCGGGAGCAACCTTGTCTCCGGAAGAAAGAAACAAAGGGACAATTTCGCGGAACAATTACGGGAACAAAGCAAGGGAACCAGCATCGTGCACACCCACACAAACATGGACAACTTTCTGGCAACCCGACACTCTGGTTTCCCCCCTTCTCCATAGCAAGTCAGTATTCGGGCCGGCCAAGACGAACTGGTTCGGCTGCTGTTGCCCTTGGAATACGGGCACAGATCGATCTACGATGTGACGCGATGCGATACGATGTGATGCGATACGCTCATTACGCTATTGTCACGATAGTGATAGTGACAGTGGACATGCGCGGTCAGTCTCACAATGAGCAAGGGTCACGGCCCTCTTCCAGTGCTTTTGTTGGTTCGCTACCTGATGTTTGGGTTCGGAATTTACATGACGCATCTTCTAGCTTGTGGATTTCGATTCAGGACCCGTGGGCATGGTAAATGTGATGTTGTTGGTGCGGGCTGATTATCAAGGTGAAAGTGCGGAAGGGAATGCGGTTAGCGCGGATGTGGCGCCATTCCAGAGGATTGGTCGTGACTTCCCTTCTCCACCACATCATCAATTCAACGTCTGTCCCTCAATGATTCGCAATGCTCACTACATGTGGAAATCTGTATCGAAATCACTCCGATGGTTCATATCCACTCCATACGCCGAAGTCTCGGATCGGTGCGATGCTCGGAACGCGACTGGCGGTGCTTAGTCAATGTTTGACTGAAGGCTGCATACACGTCGCTGTCTAGGGAAGCCGCTTCCAGCTGTGGGGTATATCTGCATATGCTATTGCCTAGTTGCAAAGTCGCAAGGCGGTGAGTGTTGTCTCGGCCGCGAATCTGCATCAGTCAATGCGGGCACGCATACATACACGGTGTTCGTCTCAGCACTCGCATTGGACTCCAATGACTCCGCGTATATGCTTCTGAGTTGGCACTCTCCCTGCCTTACTGTCTGAACCCCTGGCATCTTCTTGCATACCGTTAGCGGATGAGGTTCCGTCATGCAGCTACGTGGTTGGAATTGTGAGCGGGTAACGGTGGCTGCGTTGATGTTGTTTGCCGCGGTAACGGTGGTCATCCTGCACTGCCGTCTACACCGGAAATGAGATGGCCAGCTGCTTGAAGCATAGGTATTTAAACAGCCTCTTTCCCACTCAAGTCCTCATCACGTCTACTTTCCTATGTCTTGCTATTGCTTTTCATATCCCCTCCTTTTTAAATCATGTACTTTCCATCTGATTGAGAATATATACGTCATCATCACGTTCTCTTCCGGTCCTGTTTCTGGCTCATGCCTCCTCGTCGTACAATTTGTCTGCTGGCCAGAGGACTCGTACTCTCATCTTGGCACATACTGTTCGCCCAGATCAGCCATCCCAGCCTACTATTACTGAGCATCCAAAACCTCTTATATACACCCGGACCGTTGCACTCTGTTCACTTATATCCCGTCTCCTTTGTTCTTATATAGCGCACCTCCGGAGGCGCAGAGGGCTGCCATGGGGCCTGGAATATGACCCTTGCATTCGCCGCTGCTTCTATCGCACCTGGACCTTACCAATGGCCCGCTGCCTCCGGCACCCATAGGATCGTATCCAACCTTGGGCCTGAATTCCTCGATGTCCTCAGGAAGTCGACATGCCTGATACGGAGCAGAGATATGACACCCGACATGGCTGCTCTTCAAGATATGCGGGTACTTCCATGACTTCCATTACTCACTTAAAGTTGGAGAGACGAAAAAGATGGACGAGCGCCTTTGGACGAAAGAGAGAGTAATACTATTCTGCGCCGAGCTAGCCGTTGCTGTCATAAAGCATTACGTCGACGTATCGATCCCAGCCTTCCACTCTCCAGGTCATGGACCTTCGACAGACTCTATAGCCACGGCGTCTTACGCGGAACTATCTCAGAGGCAGGTTCGTCGCCTATTGCGCTCAGTTCCTGGCCATCCGCGGCTCTATCGACTGCGCCACTCCTATCGTCTCTGCCATCCCCATCGTTTGCGGTTCCACAGGCGTGCTCAGTCCAACAGTTTCGCCACCTCGAACGCACCAATGTAGCTTTGTATATACACCACTCCTGAGCCTTTCGGCACATTCTGTGTTATTTCGAAATCCTTCAGAACTATATATAGCGCACACCCATCTGCATGCACTTATGCTGCTACCAATGTTTGCGCAATAGTCGTTCGACTCATACGCGAGGAGATACTCTACGAAAGAGAGAAGCATCGCATCTCCAAGAACCTCCGCACTAGTCTTCAGCCCACTCGAAGGATTGTCCTTCGACATCACGCCTGTGGAGCCTGGATCCACTCCGAGATATCCCATGCGCCTACGAACACCCATACCTTCTGTACTACTGATGTCAGGACCTTCCTGATCATTCCCAGGCTGTCACAGGCCAATCCAAGCAACCGTAGGAGGCATGGGGTAATCTGGGAAAGAGGCAGAAGTCTACTGTCATGGATGACTGGCTGCTATGCCTCGTTCGACACGCCAAAGAGTCTACCAGAGACACTGCTGCTCTTCGAAAGGTTTTATATAAAGTCTGGATCATTCCAGCAGGCGTTCAACGTACGAACTGCCTACGGTTTCATCCCGTGTGGTCTCTTCTATTTCTGCTTACGGCATTCGGCACGAGTTATGTGTCCTATTCCACCAAGCCGTCGGCTGAGCCAAGCGCTGGGTAAACCTGCGGCCTTCCCCCAGTACCGACCTTACTGGGTGCCATCCAAGCTCTCCGAAGACAATGACGACACTCTGGTACGTAGTCTGCCAACAAAGCTAATACGTAATAGGCTAACAGCCACAAGGTCTTACTATCTGCGTTCCCTAGATCTGTACCGCTTCACAGTGAAGGAAGTCTTTCGTATTGATATATACACGATCAGATCGGATCGGATGGATGTTTTATCTGGACTGTATCCTCGAGTCCCAAATCTGGAACCGCCAATAACGAGGACAAAGATAGCATCGATGAGCACTCGCTGGAGCATATTCGCTTGCCTACCATGGCCTCTCACGATCCGCTGATTCCGGTATTCCTACGCATGTCCGATCTGAGAAGAGAGAGAATATCTATATACACGCGACAACCAAACAGTATAGACGTACTCGCCCTGGACACCAATCACTCCGATACTCTCGCAGCGGCGCCCGAATCTCTCCATGTGACACAACTATGCAAATATACCATGCGGGAAAAGAGAGCGATGGATACGTCGATGTGGTGATGGAGCATGAGAGCGACGACGAAGTGAGGGGGGCATCACACCAAGCTCAAGGCGGGAAAGTAAGACATGACGTTGTCAAGCAGAGCGCTGCTCCAACATCAATCCGGCCCAGAAGTCATACCGAGACGAGGATTGCGAGTCTATATATACTAGGTATGAAGTAGACCGCTTCGGTTTACCCCTACCAATGTTCCCTACGAGGAACGTTGCGATTCGCTGGCTACCAGCCACTATGCAGCCGAAGACGCTGAAGACAATGCCATCGCCCAGGAACAAGAAACTAGACGCACATATGAGGACGAGCTTCCCCTATGCTCTTATGTGATATTCCTTCGTTTGAGGAAGGTCGGCGATGCTGCACCTGTTACCATGTCGCACTCCTCGTGCAGAACCGCGACCAATCAGCCTATCGCATCCTCTGGCCCCATTCTCGACGAACCTTACCACTCTTTTCTTTACGAGATAAGAAGGTCAGAAAGACGTATGCAGAGGCCAGCGTCACCTCTTCAGAGACCAGCAACACCCATTACTGAGCCCTGAGACTACATGGCGCCTCTCTCAAAGCAACCCCAACCGTATATATATCTACATGTTGAGGCTGACCAACTTCAATCCAATGCATCCACAACTATCACCTGGAGGCCGTAGTAGCCACCGCTATATATACATACTCAACGCATACGCTGTCATGTTGTCGTTGTTATGCCAGGCCTGGAGTTGCATCACTCTACGAAAGTGCGACGATGTACTTTTATGGAGGCAAGCTCCTTTGGGCCGGCGTACCCCTCTGCCTTTCGGGCTGTGCCACAGCAAAGCGCAGTACAAGGGCTGCCGCCGAGGCTGCGCGAAAACGCTTTACCGACTGTGTACGAGACAACGACGAGATGACGGATTTGAATCTCACATATATAACTCCCTGCCCAAAGGAAACTGTCTTGGAGAAATCGACGGGCAAAGCGCTGATAAATCGTCTGGGGAGAGCTACGCATTATCAGCATTTGCAGGAGTCTCATCGAGAGCCAGTGTCAGTAAGTGAGCTGATGACATTGCTTGCTTTCGTCGCCACTCTCAATGCATACGTGCCTTTCGGCGGTGACTTGAGAGGGCTGGCCATCGACATTCGTGTGGACGACATCGCCGGCTACATCCCAGCGAATGGAATTGACGCCTCATCGGAGTGCGTTTCTACGTATGCCACCGATCCTTCGAGCTGACGATATACACGTCATTGTCAAGCTCATTACTGGAGTTCAACACGCTCAAATGCACTCACTCTTCGAATCGAGTGGAACACCTCTCATGCCTTTGCGTATCGCCAGGGATCGCCTATATATCGATGTCGCCCTTTCCTCGGAAGAAAGCCAAGAAAGTATATATAAACGAAAGAGCATCAAGCCCATAGTTCCGGCATGGCTCTTTGAGACATGTCATTCCGCAAGGTACCGACAAACCCTACCAGAATGCTCGTCCATCCCTAAGTCCTGGAATCGCATTCAATAACAACATCAATGCCCTGGGCGACAAGCGCACGAATTACCTTGTCTCCAATCTTGCATGCGGGGATAGCAGTCGACTCGACATAGAATCCCTGTACTGGTCGCGCAACAAAGGAAGTGGTACAACTTTGCGGCAAAGCCCTCCAGAGCCGGGGAAAGTCCGCGAGATGGACCGACTTATCTCCAGACGACCCAAGAGACAGCGTCAGTAACTTCTCGCCAATCGCCCTCGTGCTACTGCAACATCGCGATAAGACCAGCACTCATGCCCCGAGTGGCGGGAGGTGGATGAGACGAGACAATCCGGAATGCGAGAACGGCCTGCTACCGGGAGTACCTGAACGAGGCTGCTGCAGTTATATACGGATGACGAGAACAACCCAGGAGATTTCACACCTGAGACCATGGAATCATGGTCCCAGCGCCCTCGACACCACTATCGCAAAAGCGCTATCAATTTCCATACGTCCGACCTCATGAAGGATTGAGAGGAGCCCAACCCCAAATCCACCTTCTTCATGACTGGCGACAACGAATACCCTGACAGAGCTCAGCAGATGGAAACACTGAAGATCCAAGTTTCAAGTCGTGTACGTATTTTGATCGTAGTCGGCAAGAGTTTCACACTACATAAGTACACAGATGATCAGAAGAGAGAAATAAACAGGATAGACTAAGACCTGGGAGGCTTGATGTGCGAGACATTCCAGAAAATTTTGGTATTTAGTTTAGTTTACGAACATCGGATAGAGTTGTGGACATGTACTCAATCGACGGCGTGGAATGCAAGGAAGAGTGTCCGTTTTCTGGACGATGATGAAATCAACATCAACTGTTACCACAAGGAGTCTTGCTTTTGAATCGACTGTTCGAGCCTGTCACGCATGACAGTCTGCAATGGTGTCCCTAGATTATCGATGAGACGATGCAATTAGTAAATTCCACCACAGCCACAGCCACAGCCACGTCATCAGCCACGGCTAGCGGAACGGATGGGCGGACCAAGAATGTGGAGAGGTGGTATGACGTCGCGTGCGGATCGCGACTGCCGGTACAGTATCCAACAAAAGCCCCACCAACGAGGTCGTTTACCCGTAGTCGTTGTTCGTCTTGGAGTTTGGTACGACGTATCTGACGGCATGCAAGGCGCCCAAGGCGCGTGTTGAATTGACGGCAGCCAGAAACTTGACGAATCGGGCCAAGCGATGGGTGTGGTACAAGTCACAGATTCGAGCACAAGCTCTCGGCTGACGACGTAGGCAGTATAATTTGTGGTGCCATGTAGTACATCGAAGATGAGATGCTACATTACCTAGCAAAGATCGGAAGAAGTGATGCGCGGGCTGGGCAGGATCCCACTCGTTCACATGTACCCCGCTAAAGGTGGAAGGTGGTCTTTGGGAGTACAGTAGGGTAGTGTTGATGCGGTTAGAGGATTCTGTTACAGGACGGTTCGCGTAGAGCTGCAGGCTCTCCCAAGTAGCCCCATTTAGCCCCAGTGTAAGGGCCCAGCATAGTCCCGGAGCATCTCAATCGAGATAGGTATCCGCGATGTATACGATGTGTTGTTGGCACGGAAGCCGTCAGCGCGACGCGTTAGTGAGACAGAGGAGACGGCATAGGATATGCGGCATTTGTGACAGGCTTGCGCGCATGTCTATATATACGGCGGCCGGTTGCTCGGATGGCTAGTAGGCGCGGAATGAGGGGTTCCTATCGAGGTAATACGCGCAGGGCTGATTAGGGCTGCTTGCACTGAGTTTTGTTGGTTGCGGCTGCCCTGATGCCTTGCGGTGGGTTTCGGGTGGAGATGGAAGACAGTTCTGGGCTCCGACTATTGGCGGCTGAGTCGCGCTTCGATGCAGCAACTGGCAGCAGGCGGTATTTGCTTTTGGCCGTCTTGTCTTGGGCCATGCATAGAAGTCGAGCATAGTCGTCGATCACACATGGGAGAGGCACATCCAGAGGGCCCAGCCGCAAGTTCCGGCAGGCGCTGCTCCTATCGACGCCGCAAGAGACACATTGCGGGCCTGCCCTCCTTCAGCTGGCTGCGCGTGCACATGTACCGACACTAAGGTATGCGGCGGCCCCCAAGCTTAATTCAATTCACTCTTGACCTGGCCGTCGTCAGCACTCGCACCGCGTCCTTCCTGCTGTTTCTTCTACCTCGTGATATTGCATGCTCAGAGCCACGTTCTGCCAACCGCCGGCGCGACGTCAAGCACTCCCTAGGCACTTGGCTACCGCGGTCCGGCCAGCACGTTCCGATTGAACGCGTAGCCACGCCGGCCGTAGCCCACCATGCCGCGACCAGCCTTTACCAGCAAACTCTCGCTCCCCCACCGCCTCAAGCAGCAGTCGAGCTACACCAACGGCGCCAATTCCACTCCAACCTCAGTCCCCGCCAGCCGCAACGGCAGCCCCAAACTGCGCGCCATGAACGAGCAGCCCACGCCCGGCCTGGTCCTGAGAGCCAATGTCATCAAAGTGCGCCCGCCCACGCTTCCCTGCGGAGGAGCCACAGCTAACAGCGACGCAGGGCAGAGACCTCGCTGCAAAGGACCGCAGCGGCACCTCGGACCCCGTGAGTCGTGCCCCGTATGAACTGCTCCCAAACTCCCGCTGACGTGCATGTCCGCAGTACCTCGTCCTCTCCCTCGGCGACGAGAAATTCACCACGCCTACCATAAACAAGCAGCTGAACCCGGAATGGAACGAGACGCTCGAACTGCCCATCGTCGGCGAGCAGAGCCTCCTGCTCGAGGTCGTCTGCTGGGACAAGGACCGCTTTGGGAAGGACTACATGGGCGAGTTTGACGTCATACTCGAGGAGCAGTTCCAGAACGGCCTCACCAAGCAGGAGCCGCAATGGTTCCCGCTGCAGTCGCGGCGCTCCGGCAAGAAGAAGTCTGTCGTCTCCGGCGAGATCCAGATCCAGTTCTCCCTTATCGATCCCCTCAACCTCACCGCCACGCCCGAGCAGATCCTCCAGAAGTTCTACGCCATCGCCGGACAAACACCGAGCCCCGACGAAGACGACGAAGACCTCCTAGAGCGCGGCGACAGCAACCTCACCGATGCCGAAGACGACGAATCGAGCTCAGACGAGGCCCAGGACGAATCCAAGAAGGCCGAGAAGCGGGAGAAGCGGCGGAAGAAGCTCAAGCTGGCCAGGCTTAGGAGGAAGGTCAAGGGTAAGAAGGCCTACGAATACTCCAGTACGGGAGACATAGCTGGTGTGCTCTTCCTGGAGATCCAGAAGTGCACCGATCTGCCCCCACAACGCAATGGTAAGTCTCCCCAACAGCGCGCTATTGCCTGAACTTACACATGAATAGTGACCAGAACCACCTTCGACATGGATCCCTTCGTCGTAACCTCCCTCGGAAAGAAGACGTACCGTACCAAGACCATCAGCCACAACCTCAACCCCGTCTTCGACGAGAAACTCATCTTCCAAGTCTTACGGCATGAGACCAATTATTCTGTCAACTTCACTGTCATCGACAAGGACAAGTTCTCGGGCAACGACTATGTCGGCACTGTCAACTTCCCAATCGAAAAGGCCGTTTCCACAGCCCCACAGGAAGACCCAGAGACAGGACTCTACAGACTACCGGAGCCATCAGACTCTCCTGGTATCTCTCCCTCTGATTCGGGCAGTTCTAAGAAATCCCGCTTCCGCCTTCCCATCTCTCGTTCTGCTTCAACCAACAGTCTATCTCGTCTAGGCCGGCCGTCTCTGAAGAAGGAAACCTCGACAGGTTCACTATCTGCGCAAGAATCCAACGCGGCTCTGGGTGCTCCGCCAAACGCTGCAGCCGACTCCAACGGAAACCTTGCTGTCGCTGGCGATGTCAATATCAACCCGTCCTCTGTAGATGATGAGGATCTGAAGATGTATACTCTGCCATTGGAGCTGAAGGACAAAGAGCGCTGGGGCAACAAGCACAACTCTACTCTCTACATTCGCGCAAAGTATCTCCCATACAAGGCCCTCCGACAGCAATTTTGGAGAGCTATGCTGAAGCAGTACGATGCCGATGAGAGCGGCCTGCTGGACAAAGTGGAATTGACTACCATGCTCGACACTCTTGGCTCCACTCTGCATGAGTCGACCATCGACAGCTTTTTCGAGCGGTTCGCGGATGCTCACAATGGAGACCTTCTGCTTACGTTCGACGAAGCTGTCATCTGCCTCGAAGACCAGCTCCAGGCCACGGAGGCCAGAGACTCCCGAAAGAACGGTCTTGCATCGGGCACGCAGACTCCCTCGTTAGCATCCGGAATGCTCACACCCATCAACCAGGACAGCTCGACAACATCTATCCCAGTACTTGAAACAAACACACTAGGAAAGGAGGGCGAGGAAGGCGACAACATCCAGATTGATGATCTCGCAGACGAAAAGGGAGAAGAACATGTCATCGAGATCCGTGAATGTCCCATCTGCCATCAACCAAAGTTGAACAAGAGGTCCGATGCTAATATCATTACACACATTGCTACATGCGCGAGTCAAGATTGGAGACAAGTTAACAACATTGTCATGGCTGGATTTGTCACTTCGAGTCAGGCCCAGCGCAAGTGGTATTCCAAGGTTATTACCAAGATCTCATACGGCGGATACAAGCTAGGCGCAAATTCGGCCAACATCCTTGTCCAGGATCGCCTTACAGGGCAGATCAACGAAGAGCGTATGAGCGTGTATGTACGTCTGGGAATTCGATTGCTGTACAAGGGTCTCAAGTCGAACAGCATGGAGAAGAAGCGAAGTAAGTCATCCAGATTTTGTTGGTTCCATGTCGCATACTAATCTGATCGCAGTTCGCAAACTACTCAAGTCCCTCAGTTTCAAACAAGGAAGGAAGTATGACGATCCTGCTTCAGCCTCGGAAATCTTACCCTTCATCAACTTCCATCAGCTTGACATGTCTGAAGTGCTGTTGCCAACAGACCAATTCAAAAACTTTAACGAGTTCTTCTACAGAGCATTGAAGCCTGGTGCGCGTCCGTGCTCTGCGCCAGATGATCCCAGAGTCATCGTCTCCCCCTCCGACTGCCGAAGTGTGGTCTTCAACACGATCGACTCAGCACAGGCTATCTGGGTCAAGGGTCGCGACTTCACTGTCGAGCGGCTGCTTGGTGATGCATACCCTGAGGACGCAAAGCGCTACCACGGTGGTTCTCTTGGTATCTTCCGACTCGCGCCGCAAGACTACCATCGATTCCACATTCCCGTTGACGGTGTCATGGATGAACCGAAGACGATTGAGGGAGAATACTACACTGTCAACCCAATGGCTATTCGCTCAGCTCTGGACGTCTACGGCGAAAACGTGCGCGTTGTAGTACCCATTGACTCTGTCGCCCATGGGCGTGTCATGGTCATCTGCATTGGTGCTATGATGGTAGGTAGCACCGTCATTACGCGCAAGAAGGGTGAGCACGTCAAACGTGCCGAAGAGTTGGGGTACTTCAAATTTGGTGGAAGCACGTTGTTGCTACTCTTTGAGCCAGGTCAGATGCGATACGACGAGGACCTCGTAGACAACTCAAACGCGGCTCTCGAGACTCTTGTAAGTCGCCGTCTCTTGTAATCAGTTCGCTTTACTAACTACGACAGATTCGCGTCGGCATGTCCATCGGCCACAGCCCCAACAGACCAGCTCATGTTCCCGACATGCGCAAGAACAACCCCACCAATGAAGAGAAGCAGGACGCGAAACGCCGCATTGAGGGCAGCTTTGCACCTCCGGGCGTGAAAGGACCCATGCCTGGAGCTGGGATGTAGAATAGTCCCCACTGAAGTGCAAAAGAAATGGAATACACAAAAGGAAGTGGGCAGGCTTGGATATTCAACATTGTTCTGGCGTGTCTGGAGTAACGTGGTTATGAAGTATGAGAGCATATGGATTGGCGGCACGGGTAGTCGCTTGTTCTTGGGCGTTTTTGAGCGGCTTTACCTTCGCTTCCTACGAAGACTTTATTTATATACATGCGGCGCAGCCGGTGCGGATCCTACAAACCATCATCATCTTCTGAATCTTGGCTTACTGCACCCAAGACCGAGTGAGAGCAGCCGAAGTGACAGCGCTCGTCGATGTGGGGAGCGCTAAAGGCTCACGTGAACGCGCTAGTCCCAAAACCATTGTTTTGATGATGCTGGCGGCAGGTGCACACACCAGCTTCCTTGCTCCCGTGTGACAACCGTTCCCCTCCACGCCCGACGCCTAAGGATATTCGCATTACCGCCAAATCATTACGAGCCCCGGATACCCAGGCACATACCTAATTGCACGCGTACCAGCCTCTCGCCGATCGCACATCTTGCGTAGCTCGCCCCGTCTGCGCTCGCCCGTTTGTCGCGCCAATGCACGCGCTTTGACCGAACTTCAACTCCCCGAAACTCCCGTGACGCAGCGACTGGACTCATGACTACCGTCTTCGCGCGCCCACCGCTCCAATCGCTTCCTATGGCAACAAACCGACCCACGACGCGACGAAGGAGCGCAAGACAAGCCTTCGACGACGATGATGCGCCGGCGCCGACGACCAAACGAGCGAAGGCGGACGTGAATGGGACGAGCAAAAAGGCGACTGCTGCGCCAAAGAAGACAGCAAAGGCAGCTGCATACGACGAGGACGATGATGGCTTCCAGTTTTCGCGTCGCACGTCCTCGCGAAGGACTACCAAGGCACAGGCTGTGCTGGCACCAGAACCAATACCCGAGGACGAACCAGCAACATTCGCGCGCGCTGCCGAAGCGCAACCGGCCAAATCCACTACGCGGCGGAAGAAACAGTCAATCGCGACAGCCGATCCGGAATCCTCAGACTCGGGAAAGCGTCGTCGTTCAGCGCGCATATCTGGCGACAGTAGACAGCTGGAAGTGCGACCAAAGTCTACAGAACCTCCACCGGCGAAATCACGAACAAAGAAAACCGCGCCCGTAGAGAAGGAAAGGAAGAAGCAGACTACACCAGCTCCTGAGGCACAACCAGAGCCCAAGAGCGCGTATGCAGGCGTGCAAACGCCGACACACAACAAGATACAGGTCGCGAAGAAGCGCGATCCCAACGCTCAAAAGATCATGCTGCCCTTTGCGGACACCCCAGTTATTACGAGGAACAAAGAGATGCGGAAAGGCAACAAGGATGGGTCGAGAAGGAGTAGCACAGGCTTGCGAGGGAGAAGGGCAAGCTCGCTGATTGACAGCGGCCAGTCGAATGGTGAGTCAAGCAATGATGCACAGGAGGGCTGGGCACAGGACCCTAACGGCATGGAAAAGCGCCCCTGGGGATCAGTGGATACTAACAATTCCGCAGCCCTACCGCACTCAGAAGTCGAAGTCCGAGATTTCTACAAATATATCGAGCAGAGCCTACCCGAACCACGACGGATGAAGCAGCTATTGACATGGTGCGGATCGCGAGCTTTACCAGCAAAACCATCAGGCGACGTGAAGAACGCGAATGCGATTATGGCTGGTATGTCTAAACGAAGCAGGGTGGACAAGACGAAGACTGACAGGAGCGCAGCGCGAGCTATTCAACAAGAACTCATAGACGATTTCGCAAGCAAACCCGAGCTTTCCGACTGGTTCAGCAGGGTATGTGGATCAATTGCATTACGGCAAGAGGGTGAGCTAATAGCTTTACAGGAAGAAGTAGCCCCACCACCTGTGGTAAAGAAGCCGAATCCTCAGAACGAGAAGAACCAAGCCACACTGCAGGAATTGGAGGAGGAAGTCAAGCGGTACGCCACAGAATCCGCGTGTTCTATATTTGCTCCATGCTAACAGCGAAGCAGCCTCGAAGAAGAGAAAGCCGCATGGGAAGCCATTGCATCAGCTTCGAAAACCAAGCCCCCGCCAACCGCGCCCTCAATACCGACATCAACACCTACACTATCCGAAATCGACACGTCCCTCCTCGATCCCGCCCAAGCCGCCATACTTTCCTCCCTCCAGTCGTCACAAACACAACCACCAACGTCAGCTTTCACATTCACTTCGCCTACAGCACTACAATCACATCTCACGTCCCTCGCCGACTCGCTAGAACCGCACATAGACCTTTTCGCAGACGGTGTTCATAAGATCGAACAGTATCGCGCAACGGCCGAACGGGTAGCGGATCGTGTGCTGGGTACTGCGGCAAAGAGGTTGGAAGAGCGGGATCGGGAAGCGAAGGAAAGAGTGGGCACAGAAGGAATTGGAGTCGGCGATATATTGAGAGGCCTTGCTGGTGTACTTGGCGAGCAATAAGAATAACTTTGCTGCTGCAATCAATACCAAACAAATTTGCCGGCAGGAACGGGCAGGGATTGACAATCCGACCAGACACTCCTAGGAGGTCTTATGAGAATGATCTATGTGGCGCACTTTCTTTGACCGTTTTCACCTTGTTTTAGAGAGACACATCATTGACGCATCTTCGCATGGTGTTTACGGGCTTGGGAATGGACCGGGAGGATACGATATACCCTTCTGTTTTCTTGACTCTTTCGTGTAAATGTTTTGGAGAAGGAATACCATCATACCCATTCTGAGTCACGGCAGACAATTCATTCGGTCAAAGTAGTGCACTCTATTATTATCGAGATACCATGACAGATCTCGTTTCCAGGACCTTGGATCCAGCTTACATCCTCCTCATCTCTCTCCGTCTCTCCTTCAGTCACTCTCACTCAGCTCTTAACACACCACACAGCCAGCCTCCCAATCTCATCTTCTAGCCTCAACGCAAACCCCATCGAGATACGCAGGAACAGCAAGCGCTGTTCCAGATAACGAAGGACATCGAGACGGGTATCGACGAGTTGCTCTGGTGAGCGACCGAGCAATTGGGTCCACGCGGCGTCCGAGAGAATGAGCTTACCGCTGCTGATCTGGCCGGTTTCGTCGAGGAGGGGACCGAGCTGCGAGAGTCGGGGGTTAGTCAGGGAAGAAGACGAATGAGGGATTGTAGGAACAGATGTAGACGAGAACTGAGAGTGACTTACTATTCTAGGATTGATCCTCAATTCAACAAGCTTCTCACATTGCTTGCAAATGACCTGGGTACTATTGGCGAAGATGGGTATACCACAGCACTCATTACTCATGAGCATATTCCGTTTGAACGGCGTGACGATATTGAGTTCGGTGATGATGACGCTAAGGTACCCAGCGATAGTTTCTCTGGACCTTTTGCTCGACAGCGAGCGAGCGACATCATCTACATCCGCAAGTGTATACAACGCTCTCACGGCTGCATTCTCGAAGTCATCGACTACATCGTCAGCGATGGGAAACGGCGGGTTGACATGTTCTTTCTTCGTCAGTCTTTGTGCTAGGGCTCTCAGTCGCCGCGCATCACCCATGTCGGGGTCGATGTCGACACGTGAGTTGCCGCTGATGGTGAGCTTGGCCATCTTGTCGATGCGCCATCCAGGGTTCGAGATGAGGAGGACGGTTTCGGAGGGGACGAACAGAGAGGCCGAGTCGCACATGGAGGAGTATAGGGTGAGGAGGCCGTCGGATGTGTCGTCGAAGATACCGAGTGTTATGAGTTCAGAGGTTGTGCTGTTGCGGTTTATGTCTGTTGGCAAGTTAGTCATGAATCATAATTGAAGATATCGTAAAGAGGAGAACCACGCACACTTCTTCCGCGCGCCAATACTCTTGACGCATACCAGTAGTTTTGGCTCTTCGATATCATAACCACCATCAGTAAACGTCTTCAGCGTCATCAACCCAGGCAGCACTCTGTTGTCCCGCACACTATACGGCCTCTTGAACCTCGTCCCATCATCGCTGTTCTCATGCACCATGACATGGCAGTGCCTCTCGCCCTCAGGGAATATCGTAGTGAATAGCGGCGCAGTATTCGGTGCTAGTGAGTTGTACTCTGAAGAGTTCGAGATATGCACCGTCCACACGCTGAGTAGCTGTCCCAGCTTGAGCTTGTACTGGGTATTAGCATACCAAAGGCGCACGGTGAGTACCCCGGTGTCATCTGCGAGCAGGATTTTGATGCATCCTTGAGCTCCTTTGTGCGATCTGCTCGGTTTTGATTGGTCGTTGAAGTAGACGACGCGGCCCATGAGGGTGAGGTTGCAGGGGCCAGGTTCAAGTGTGTCTAGGTCTGCTTCTTCGTAGTCGAGAGTGGGCTTTCATATATCAGTGATGGGTCTATATTCATTGAGTGAGACACATTACAGCCCATGTACTTTCTCTGGTCGCTCCTGCCGCAGGCGTGCATTGTACCTCCCCTGGGGTGAAGACATCACTGCTTTTTGTTGGCGAGGATGAGAAGTAAGATTGAATTGATGAAGATGCGGGCATTTTCTCGTTTGGTACGAGTTCGCAGTGTTGAGGTTGAGGTAGTTGTGGTAAGTTTCAGGGAGGTAAGGATTGAGGTAGGAACGTTCCTGCGTATGCGTAGGTGCGACCCACCTCAGAACCACGATGAGGAAGTCGCACTATCCACCCGAAAATCAGCTGTGTCTCTCATGTGTATATAAATGGGCAGTGAGGCATAGTACATGATCACCACTATTAGCTCACCGAAGACCGACAATATTACATATGCGTGCGGATTTCGTAAACAGATTTTTATTGCTTTAAAGAAAGTAGTGAGTTGGTCAAATCAAATCGTGAGTGACATGTGCTTCAAGAGCTCATGCACCGTCTGCCAGCTGGCACCATCAACATGCATGCCCGCCATCAGTTCATCCAGAGACCTAAAAAAGCTTGTGCTCCAAGGTCATGTCGTTCTCCGGCTCAAGTCCGACGCAGGCGCGGAAGATGTTGGTGAGAGCCGCACGCTGCTTGGCAAGAGCATTGACAACAGGGGTGCCAGGAGGAGTGAGAGGAGCCTTGAGCATGTAGCTGAGGACACTGAGCACGCTGTGGAAGTTGTTGAACTTGCCATCGCCGCGTTCGGCAGTGTGGGCCTTCCACTGGACACGAGTCATCATCTCAGCGACCAGAACCAAATCGATGATCAGAGGTGAAGCCAGGAGAGAGTCCTCGCAAACGTTGAACAAGCTGATGGTCTGGTGGCCGTCGAGGAAGATCTCCGCGTAGTACTCGTCAAGAGCGCGCTTGTCGTCTCCAACAGCAGGCATGTACTTGATGACGACGCAGTGGTCGGGGTGTTCGCCTTCCTTGTACAAGACGTTGTTGGCAGCGACCATGTCGTCGACGACGTTGGACTTGGAGATCTCCTTGGAGCGGAACTGCTTCTGAGAGCTGAGGTTCATGCCGTCATTGTTACCCAAGTGGTTGTAGGAGGCAATCGAGGTGAGCTTGATACCGGCGCTGATCATGAAGTCGACGAGGGCCGACTTCATCTTGGTCTGACCCGACTTGAAGTCGTCACCACCGATGAAGGCATTGTGCTTCTCGGCGAGCTGAATGGCACCAGGAACGAATGTGTTCTGAGGGGAACCGTTGATGAAGGGAACACCCTCAAGGATGGAGGCCACAGCAAAGACAGTGGACGGAGAAACCTCTTCGTGACCAGATTCGATCGCTTTGAGCAGGTTGTCCGCCGTGTCGTTGACGCCCTCGACGATGTCGGCATAGCGCTCAGTGTTAGCAGTCCACTGCACAATGACCTTGTCGAGACCGTTGGCGGACTTGAAGTCACTACAACATCGTCAGTAAAGGTGGGTATGATATGCATCGAATCTCGGCTTACCGGATGTCCTTACGGATCTGCTCAACATGGGCATTGGAAGCCTTGGTACCTTCGAGAACATTGTCGGCACGTTCCTCCTGGTTGGCAGCAATGAAGTCCGGGTAGTAGATGCTAGGAAGAGGCTTCATGGTGCTCATCTCCTTGCGAACAAGAGACTTGAGGGACGGTGACAGAACCTTGGCGCGGTCCATGGCCTCAGCGAGGTTCATCCCGCTGATGTCCCATCCGCCAACGATGAGATCGTTGGGGTGGACCATAGGCAGGAGGTCATGGAATGGGATGTGAATCTCTTGACCAGTCTTGCTGTCGACACCGAGCTTGGTAGTAGATCCCATGATGACCGAACCATAGTAGTTAGCGCCACGCTTGCCCTCCTTGGTCTCCCAAACGAGGTTACGCTTGTTCGCGATGATGCCGGCCGTGACCGTAGTACCGTTGTTGCCGCCCCATCCAACCAGCATAACACCGGTCTTGGGGATCTTGCGGTCGACCTTGAAGTCGTAGAGCGTCTCCTTGGGGATAGCAACATACTTGCCGTCGTCGTTCTTGGTAACGTCGGTGGTACGGTAAGTGTACTTTGACTTGATAGTATCCTCGGTGTATTCTACGTTAGGAGAGCTGACGACAAAGAGATCCTTGGGAGTTGCCTTCGCTTCGAACCCATTCGCGTGACCGACGCGCTCGTCTGCGTGTGGTGCCATGATGATTTAAGTTCTTGTTGAGTTGGTGAACTTAGTTGCGGAAGTCTAAATCCGACGCTGCCCCAGAGGGAGAAGTGCGTCGGCCGGCGAATGGGTTGTGGATCCTGTCAAGTGTAAGTAAAGGCGGTCCCCATGGGGTTATGGCGGGGCACATACGAGCTGAGGAGATTGGAAAACGTCTTGACAGCTGGGCAATGGCCCGGGGAAATCTGGGTGTGGTTGATAGAAGGGAGAGAGATTGCAAGCTTGACAGTTGGCTGTTGTTTACAATCGGTGGTGTGCGGTGGGGTGAGGAACGAGGGAGAGAAGTCGCGATATAAATGCCTCCCGTGTCCGGCTGACTTAGCAATAATCGTACGCAATCGCTCCCGCTTCCTGCCGGACAGCGTGTTCACCCACCGCTTCTTTGCCTGTACCTTCCATACTCCCCACTTTTCATGCTAATGACTATCGCCGTAGCCGTTCTCGGGACGTACAACACCAATGGCGCGTAGCCGTGGTATTCGCGATGCTCGCCTTGCCCCACTATTTCTCTCACTACCTCAACAAGCAGCAGCGACAACCGCAGTAGGGAAGGTGACGATGTAAGCGACGCGACGAGAGCGCTCTGTTGGCATTAGGCGAAGGCACATTGCATGGACAGCTGTCTCTGCATGCTCGAGTGTACCGCTGTGGGAACTGTTTAATTCCTCCTATGAGCTACGTACTGGACAGGTGTGTAGCTAGTGCTAGAGTACCTAGGTACGGGTACGGAGATACGGACCCCGCCATCACGTGCACAACACTACGAAGAGGGGATCTCGGGAGCCGGGTGTCGATGTGTAAGAGTTTTCAGGCACATGGGAATTGGCCTGGCGCCAGAAGGGCAAGCATGGCATTTGGACGGTGTCTGAGCCACGGACTGTTTCAAAGCACGGTGATGTCGTCAGTCAAGCGCTGTGGTAGCACTCGACACGCTGTGTGCGTCAGACATGTTTACGGAACGAAAAAAAGGCACGCGACACAATCCGCAGCGTATTTTTGTGTGGAGTCTCGGCGATGCAAGACGGCTACTGTTGACAGATGACAGATGCTGCTTGCTGGCAAAGTGTCCACACGAGACAAGTGTTGACATTATTTTCTTGATGTTATTAGCCGCGATGGCCAGCAACATGGGGGAGACCCTGGGGTCGGCTGGGAGAACGACGAATGCGGCAACCTGCATGGGAAGTTTGCTGATCGACAATCAGCCTCGCCGTTCGCCAAGGGAACCATGTTAGGCCACCATGCTGCATGCAGACGGAGACAGGCACGCACGCAGGGAGATGGGTCTCCCCAGGGCAGCAGTTGGCGCAACGGCATGCGAGCAGTTCGAAACTTCCAGCACCTGCGACATGTCAAGGACTGTATGTCGCGGGCCACGCCGACCTGAGAACATGGCTGATGGGAACATTGCGGACGAGAAACTGTTGACGTAGCGAAAGGGGCGCTTAGTTATGGATAATTTGTATCTGCAGCGTCGATCGACCAACGAGAACGATGCCGCGTGTGGCCAATCAAGGCCGAGAGTAATGTCCGGCCCTGGTGGCTTGCCAGCGCATGGGCAGCAGGCGACCAGAGCCTCAAGCCACCTGCTCGTCGCTGCAGGACTTGGCTATACACGGTGCACGCATCTGGCAAACGTTGTTGCCGCGATTTGCGACCTCCTGGAGCTTGCGAACTCTGTTGGTCTTGGGTCGCAACCGTGACATCGTCACTGCGACGGTGCTGGGTCCGAGACTTTACGCCAGCGACTATGGTTTCATCGCAGCCGGCCGCCTCTGGTGCGTGCAACTGACACGGAGAGGACCACACGATGTGCCCATGCCCAGGTAGCTAGGTACAGGCCGCCGTCCCGTGCACATGGCCATCGAATCATGGAGGCCGCCGTGCTCGACCACTGACGCCGCATCTCAGGGACGCGCGAGTTACGTGCAGGACACACAAAGACGCGCAGAAGGGGGCGCGTCGTCCCTTGCGACTGGCTGGCGATTGGGTGTTCATCTCTGATGCCGATCAGCCCTGTTGTGCTCAGCGGGCTGTGGGTGGCCGGCGCTCAGACGCGGTCATTATCTATCTCATGAGGATAATTCATTAGCATCAAATACCCAACATTGCGCGTGTCGATTGTGGGGCCCAGCAGCCTCTCAGACCGCAGGATGCAGCGAGGCTAGCCTTTATCCCGCTGCCGTCCCTGGCTGCTAGCCACTTCAGAACGACGCCCGCATGTGCTTCCCCTGATTCAGCAAGGCCCACCCACACCGTTTCTGAGGATCCAACAACCCTGCACCTTTGTTTCTCGGCGCTCCCGCCCATCATCCGTCCTCGACCACCGCCGCATACCTTGCCTGCTCCCACCTCGTGCCACCATCTTCGAGATAGCCTTACGACGATATTCCGCTGGACGTGAACGGCCTTAATACTGAATGTCCAGGCACGATCCGCCTCGGACTCCCTCTCTGAACCAGCACCGGATACGCGCCCAACATGGAACGAATGAGCACGCTTCCGACTATCAAGTGTTCATCCTGCGCGGTGGACATTGACATCCTTCATTTAGCCGACCATGTCTGCGCTGCAGCACCCCCAGCGGGTGAGTACGCCACGAATGCACACTATAACACACACTCATCAGTTGCAGCAACGCCCGCTCCTGAGCCAATGTCGCCCACCTCGACCATCTCTATGGGTTCCCCGCCCTCTATCCTGTCGCCCAAGATGAACCGCGCAGCAACCTTTGGCGGTCCCACGTTCAGCAACCGATCAGAACGTCCAGCGCAATCGGGTCGCATGCCTCCTCCGCCCAGAATCGATTCAAATGCAGCGAGTAAGCATCCAGAAGGGTAAACCAACTTGAGTAGTAGACATTGTGCTGACCTGTGTAGACAAACCGTTTCGACCTCTGGAACCATCGCCAATGAGCAACCAAGTCGACTACAAGAGTCGATCCCCAGGTCTGGCGCCGCCAAAGTCTCCTTTCAAGATGAACCGCAGCGTGACAACTCCGGTTGGGCGACCCATGGCACCCCCGTCACCCGATTACAGTTCCAACCTGGACTGCGCCTTTCCCCGATTTCCATCCAAGAACGGTACCCCTAAGAGTGCCAAACCTCAACCACGAGAACGCCTGGAACCCTTCCAGCAAAACTATGCTCAACCGAGCCCTCTGTTCGCACCCCTCAGCCCCCGGTTTGATGGTGGAGAGAACATCACCAAGCGCATGAACAGCATTGCACCAGGACCCTTCGACGGAACGGCAGACCGAAGGCCGAGCACATCAAGCGCAGCAAGACCATTCGCGGAAGAAGGGCCGGCGCTTGGGCATAGAAGGATGGGCACAAACGGCAGTATCGCCAGTAATAAGAGCGTGTCGAAACAGCGTACTTCCACAACATCGAATGCGTCGCGGAGTTCAGCACACTCCAATCGCAGCATAGGTCTTCCTGCTCGCCCGAAGCCGGGCATGGGTGGAGCCAATGCGCTGCCACCACTGCCATCCACGTCGGAACAGGCTGAAGGTATTGATGCATTCCTAGACCGCTTGCAGAAGGAATCTACCAAGCCTTCCAGGGCTTCTCAAGAAAACCTTGCAAGGTCAATTCCGTCACGACCGAACAGCAGAGAGCGGAAAGAACCCCCACCAAGACCTAGGAGGCCATCAGAAAAAGATCTACCGCCAGCAGACATGACCGATCTCGACCCCCCGGAGTTCATGTCTCTCTCAAACAACATGTTCCCTTCTCGCGGCTCAAGCCGAAGTGGCTCGGAAAGCGACATGCCACGAGGCCTTGCGCCAACGCATTCTTTACGTCCACCGCCACTAGCAGCTTCTGGGCTCGGTGATGCGCCCATGAACGCACTCCACACCCCTTCGGACTCTGGCTTCTCAGACGATTCATATGCCAGCTCGGGCTACCGCAGCATGGCAAGCTCCAGATCAAGCCCTCCAGAGTCCGAGGCTGCGCACTCCCGCCAGACATCCAAGATCAGTCGTCCTGACAACGTTGTCGAGGAGAATGTTGAGAGAAGCGCAAGCCCGGAGTCCTACGCCGAAGCACGGCCTGTTCGAGCGCCGAAGAGTTACATGCGGCCCGATGGGGCGGAGCCGTACCCAAGGTCGCTTTCACCGGGATATCGCCAGGACACGTTTCCGCCTGGAGGATATGCGAAATACCCTGAGTCGCCAATGGACCCCGCCATTCAAATGGGCGCGTCAACACCGCGTGACACATTCGAAAGAGAGCCGGCAACACCCCAGGACCCGGCGCAAGTCAATGTAAGCCCACCAAGACGCATGGCCGAGCCTGAACCCCAGCAACAGGACGTGCGCCGGCCTAAGGCTGCCAGCAAAGGCAACTGTCGTGGGTGCTCAGAGCCAATTGTTGGAAAGTCCGTGAAGGACTCTTCTGGCCGCCTCACGGGACGCTACCACAAGCATTGCTTCACGTGCAGAACGTGCGCCGATCCCTTCCCGACAGCGGAGTTCTATGTCTTCGAAAACTCGCCATATTGCGAACAGCACTACCACAAGCTCAACGGATCTTTGTGCAATGCCTGCAACCGGGGCATCGAAGGCCAATATCTCGAAACCGATTTGCGCCAGAAGTTTCACCCAAGATGTTTCACGTGCACGACCTGCCGCATCGTCCTCCGCGACGGCTACTTTGAAGTCGCTGGCCGGCGATACTGTGATCGACATGCGCAAAGCGCCGCAGCACCTCCGAGAAGTAACCTAGGCCCGGGCAATTACAGACCGCGAAACCTCCAGAAGCGCGGTACAAGGCTCATGATGATGGCGTGAACCACGTGCCTCTCGCATAACCGTTGTCGTTGCTTCTTCTTGCTCATATTTTGCTTTTCATTTGTCACGTCCTTTAGCGATCTGGTTTTTGTTTGGGCCTTTTGCATGAATATTCACCCTCTTCATTCTTTCTGATACCCGGCCAGTCCGCTGTTACTTCACCATATGTTCTGCGTTATACCCCTTACTCTATACATTCGCTACATCTTATAATTGTCTTTTGTATCGATGTTGGATGGTGGTCAAGCACCGATTTTTGGGGTTGCTTTGGGTGGTGCTCGATATACCACCTTTTGTTGGAAGGTTTCAGTCGCTGGGAGACTGTTCTTACTTTGTTAATAACGAGGTCCGATTGCACGTGTACATATATGTAACATACCTAATGTTTACTGCTCACCATGGTGGGCTTATCATATCGATTGAAGAATCATTTTGCGTTGCCTTGTTGGGTGATTCCTTATCATTCCCGCGATGCACACAGCTAAACACTCAAGGTGTCCACATTGAGTGATTGGGCGTTCTCGCAAACGTTGTCAGGCTTGGAAGAAGCGGCGAACCATCAGTCAGCATCAATCTAGGCTACTCCAATATCTGGATATCCATACTAGAACTGGAGTCGGGTGTTTGGTTCATCGATCGCAAGTGCTATAACGGTATCACCTTCAAGAATGGACCGTTATCGCAATCTCGCCATTCTCTATCCATTTCACGGCATCATCAATACCCTAAACGCTTTTCCCCTTGAAGAGCACAAAATCATGAAGATTGAATTAGTTAGGGAGGTATATAAACCATGTCCGCTATGCGCTCCATTGATTCTTACATAACTACCACTGCAACTTCTACCACCACCCAGCTACAGCATCCACTACAATACTAGCAACAGCACCCTAAATTTATTCAAGCAATAACCATCAGTTACACATATACCATGTGCGACATCAACCAACCTCTGTTCACTGAACAGATTCCTCGTCTTCCGAACCCAAGCAAGGGTCCCGAGCCCAACCCTCCTGACACCCCACCTCCAACACCTCCGGGCGGATATACGCGTGTGAGTACTCAAGATGTAAAAAGATGTACATCATACAGAAGCTAACATTCGTACAAGAACCTTGGTCCGGAGCCTCCAAGGCCTCTGGACCCACCTTCCGGTCTTCCTGCATCGCCCTACAGGCAACGAGAAGACTTTGTGCTTCCAGAGCCGTCTGTAAGGACCATTTTCCAGGAAATTGATCAGCAAGTGAACTGACTGTTGTCTCAAGGACGCTAAGACTGGCTACACACCTCCTTCTTCGCCAGCACCGCCGCCTAATACGCCCGAAAAGAGACGAGGAGACCTTCCTCTACCAGAGCCCTCTGTAAGTACCATCTTCCGAGAACCTAATCTTGTAGTCGAGCTGACCGTTTTGTCAAGGACGCTAAGACTGGCACCACACCACCACCGAGGCCCAAGACTCCACCAAACACACCCAAGAAGTGTTCCGCGGATTATGGTTCAAACACTCCCAGTCCATCTTCAGGCATGATCTATGTCATGGCTTGCGCTTAAATGCCGAAGACCAGTGTTCGACTGAGAGTCATGAGTGAACGGAAGGGGAGGAGAGGCCTAGCTATGGCTATGAACAGTGATTGCGTATGATGATCATTGGCAGCTCTGCAGTACATGTTTGGACTCTATAGCTCCCAATGATATATTATCTCCTTTGACATATCAATGATTACCTTACAACAATACTACCACACCTAATCTCACCCAGACTCACTTCGTAGCAATCACCACCCACTGACTAGCTCTCATCCAAACTTCCTCACCAACACTCTTCGTATCCTCTTGCTCCAAAAGATGCTTCACCAGCAGATCAACCGCCTCATCCCACCTCTCACCATCCGTCTCCACCCACCCGCCTATGCCGCTCAAATATGCCCAAGATTTCTCCGCCCAGTCTCTCAGATCACTAGTCTTCGCCCAAGCCTCGCTCTTCTCTACCCTCATGTTTGCTCGCGAGAAACCCGCCTCCAACATCACTTTCTGGATCTGCTGACCGTCTTTCCAAAGTATAGGCGGTGCGGGGTACGGTTTCCCTGGGCGGAGGGCTTGGTGCACGAGTGCGAAAGGCGGGAGCCAGGTGACGTCTTCCCAGCAATTTACTACTGCGGTGCCGCCGGATTGAAGTGTGCGGTAGATTTCCTTGGCGCCGTCGAGACCAGCGGAACTGGTGAAGAAGATGCCGATGTTATTGATAGAGTGTGTGAAGTGGTCGTCTGGGAACGATAAACTTTCAGACCTCTGGTTTGATACGTCGATGGGCCAGGAGTTCTTTTGTGCGTCTGATTGGAGTGCGTCGAGGAAGACTTGGTCGATGTCTGTGGCGTGGATCTTGAGATTTGATGGCGTCTTCGAGAGGAGAATCTTTCGAGAGACTGTTCCAGCTCCACAAGCGTTGTCGTGAATGATGGCATTCGGAGGCATGGATGGGAGGAGCGAGAGGTTGTGTGCTGCGAACTGGGAAGTCACGGCACCACCTGTAGCCTCGTACACATCGACCTTGCGTTGGCCTTCAAGCAGGGCAGCGACTTGCCTTGGTTGATGTGGGGAACTGGAAGTCATTATGATAGCTTTTGAGGTTTTGTCGATGTATGTTTGGGTGGGGTTTGATGTGCTGAGCATACAGCAAGACGGCTGCCTCTACGTCTTATGTAGTCATCTCTATAGCGCCAGAACGCCATGAAGCCTTGAAGATTACGGCATGCATACCGCGTCGGACGTCTATGAGACCGACGAGTCGAACTTAGTCATACTGCTCTGTTTTTACACATTTATAGGATACGCTAGATTGGCTGGTGGCGTTCAAGGCTGACATGCGTTGTGCTTACGCCCGGCTACACCATACTAACGGAAACGACTTTTCGCGAGAACTCGCCAGTGATCCAGGCGTTTCCAGAGCTGCAATCGACGTGGTAGTGTTGTGGTTCAGAGGTGATGTACGAGCGGACATGTGGAAGTAGCGCCCGGAGGAGGCTCGTCCGGACATGTCGGATCCGAAACGGTTTAGGCGCAAGTCCGCCGTCCTCCCGAGGTCCTCCTCTGCTTATCGCGAATAACGCGACTTTGGGGCACATGTCTCCGACCCCTCCTCCAGCGCACGAAAGCAACGTTTGACGCGTCGTGCCAACACTTACGTATCCCACTTCGCCTTCGTGGGTCGTTACCAATCGATACTGAGCTTGCGCGGTGCCGACTCACACGAGCGCGAACCTCCGTCTGCCCATCGCCCGGAGGCTCTGCCAGCAATGTCGGAAAGCCATACTCGCGCGCTGAGACATACAAAGATGGAGAGACTGGACAACACATGTGAGCTGGATATGTGGAAATATCCGCGCCTGTATGAGGAGGAGATTGTAGGCTGTGGATGACGCGTTGGCCTCCCAGCTGCGTCGAGACGCGACGCGGCCAGGCAAGCTTGCACGGTCATCACACGTTATCGGTCTGATCAGATGAACTGTCAACTATATCGTACGCAGTGTGGTGTGGGGAAAATATAGGCTCGAAACAGTTGCGCACCTGGAAAAAAGAGACCCACGGCATGCTCATCGTGAGCGCAAGTACGCGAGGACAACTTGATTCATCCACGGTCCTGCCTAGATAGGCATCTACGTTGACACAAACCCCAAAAATCATGTTCTGTATAACACGATGCTGCGAGGAGCCTTATCGAGGTAACGTTCCGGTTGTTGGACACCATGCCTTCTGACAGGCGCTGTGCGCCGTTGAGCACGAGTACAGACCTCTGTCTCTGGACGCCTTCTTTATATCACATCATGGAAGACAGTTTCGTGCTGTATGCTCAAGCAATGCCAGAGAACATGTTTTCACGTCTTCTGGTTCTCCTCTCTTGTATAGCCAACTCCATTGCTCAACAAGCTGGGTAAGACAGCGGACTTGTCTTCTTATAACCCGTGTTGTACATTGCTCACTCTTTCTAGACCGGTGTACTCCCCTCTGCGACCACCTTCCATCCCTCTCGCAGTCCGCTCCCCATACACGAGCGCTTGGAGCACCACCTCCGGTGGCAGTACGCTTAATAGTCGCAATGTCACCTTCTGGACTGGCGATCCCATAGGATGGAGTGGCATCATACGCGTAGATGGAACGGCTTATGAATACATGGGAGACTCGCCCTCCGTACAAGGTCTTCAGAAAGCAGTTCCACTTACCGTATCTTACGACTCCCACTACAGTAACTTTACATTCGACGCTGGACCTGTGCGAGTAGAGGCGCGATTCTTCTCTCCTGTCCTACCAACAGATTTCTGCAAGAGTAGTATTCCGCTCAGCTATCTGGAAGTCGAGTTTGTCGCCACCGATGAGCTTTCGCATGATGTACAGCTCTACTCAGACATCGATTCTATGTGGCTTGCAGGCGGCAACGCTTCATTCAATTTGACCATTAACTGCCCTGGTGAGTCTTCCGGCGAAACTCAATGCCCGCCCAAGGGGACGGAGACCCCCGACACATTGTTCCATTGGTAAGTTGTTGAATCAAAGTATGTTCAGTATAACTCTAACCAGCTTTAAGGGAAGCAATGATTATAGATGAGCTTTCATGGTCCGATCGTGGCCATAAACAGGAACCGTACTGGGGCAGCCAACACTACGTCTCTTCTCCCGGCATGAGCACCAAATTCGATACTGCGAACGGTTTAGCAACCACTGTACGACGGCAGTTCGTCAATGGCGGTATAGTGGATAATTCTTTCGATCAGAATCAGTCTCGGGGACCATCACCTGATCAAATGCCAGTGTTCGGTTTCTTGCATAAATTTGCGTCTAGTCAATCTGGGTCAGCACTGTATACTGTTGGCACGACTCAAGAGCCTGCCGTGAACTACCGCACTGCTAGCGGGGACATCGAGCTCCAACCATGGTGGCTCACGAGCAACTGCTATTATAGTACCAACTACATGATCCGCAGGCATTACCGAGACTACACAGCTACCGCAAAAGAGGCTAAATTTTGGACCATGAAGCTGCGAAATGATGTGGAGTACTACTATGCCGAGGATAAAGCGACAGATATGCATGCAGAAGCATCCTCGCTATCTGAAGAGGAGTCATACTATGCCATTGTCACTCTCTCTGCCCGCCAGATCCTGGCCGCAAACGTTATCACAGAATCTGCAGACAACACCACGGGTCCAACTATCTTTCAGAAAGAGATCTCATCAGACGGCAAAGTGAACACAGCAGATGTCATCTACCCCGCGTTACCCTTTTGGCTCTATGCAAACCCGGACCTTCTTCGCTTACTGCTCAAGCCCGTCTTCGAGTTCCAAGAGTCCGGACTCTATCACGAACGATATGCCATGCACGATATCGGGCGCTTCTACCCAAACGCCATAGGATACTACAGCTCCACCGTTCCCGATGAAGAAGGGGAAGAAGCGATGCCCGTTGAAGAGAGCGCGAACATGGTTATTCTGGCAGCTTCATACTACTTGGCCACCAACGACACAGCATTCCTTGTAAGCCACTACGATATCCTCAAGCGATGGTCGGAATACCTCGTAGAAAATTGCCCATACCCCGAGCATCAGACCACGACAGGCAAGTACAGAGCAGCATGTGAACACCAAGAACGTTGTACTAACGAGCCTGAAGATGACTTTAACGAACCCATCGCCAACAACACCAACCTCGCAATAAAAGGTATCGTAGCCATAAATTGCATGAGTGTCATTGCCCAAGCCAATGGCGACAGAGGCTATGGAGCAGGCAGATGGATACGCAACGCGGAATTCTACTATACCCTCTGGTCCGAATCAGCCATAGACCCCTCAGCCAATCACACTCTTCTCGCTTACAACCTCCCTGACTCCTACAGCATCCTTTACAACATCTTCCCAGCCCTCCTCTTCAACCTGCGCGCAATCCCCAAATCTCTCTTCACCATGCAGTCAGACTTTTATCCGACTGTCGCTCAGAAGTATGGCGTTCCCCTCGATAACAGACGCCTGTGGACCAAGAGCGATTGGGAGATGTGGGCTGCGGCTACGAGCCGACCGGAAACAAGAGCCTTGTTTGTGAAATCGTTGGCGAAGTGGATCAATGAGACGAGTACGGATAAGGCGCTCTCGGATCACTTTATGACGACGGGTGATGGGGGCTATACTGATTACCCGTTTGTGGCAAGGCCAGTCGTTGGGGGGCATTTCGCGCTGCTGGCGATGGGTCTTTTTGGGAGACATGGGGTTCTAAATGGAGAGGATGAGTAAGCTAGCTCGGTAAGATTGCCAATGACATGGTGGATAGGTCATGTCACGACATCACTGCACATGCTAGAGTTCACCCGGGATGATTTGAATGGTATCATGTTTCGTATTCATATCGCTTCGATGCGATCACCAGTTGCCTTCTCTACTTCCCATTTTCGCGCCATTCTCATATCATGCATTCGAACATCCCTTCATGTCCTTCTAGTGCTATCTCATCGCGCAAACTTTTAGCGGAAACTGAAATATAACGGATGGGAAGGATCGCTTGGGTACTTGTTGAGGTACCAGAGAGGGGGCCTAGTTGTGCGCCGCTAGCGATCACGCTCCTTGAGCTCCTCTGCAACAGCCTTTAGACCCTTCTCATGTTCCTTCTGGATCTGATCCCAGTACTGTGCCCAGATGCGAGACTGTGAATCGTCCTGACCAATACCGGCTTCGGTGCCCATTTGCTTGTTAAGCTGCATTGACACTTTGAGCACGCCCTTGGCGCCTTCGTGAATCTTCTCGATCTCCTGCTTGACAGCATTCTCTTTTGGCTTGACGGCAAGTACAGTGCGGAAGTTCTCGGCAAGAGAATCCAGACGCGAGCGGACCTGGTCCGGTGCAATGACCATGAGCTTGGTGAGCATGAGGTTGCACAGAACTCGGATGTCATGCTCGTCGGTAATACCAGCGACAATGCGGTCGAAGAAGTCGGAGACCTCGATGGGTGATAGTCGTGCGAAGGCTTTCTCGAGAAGAGCATAGAGGGTCTCATATGCGCTCTTGCGGATCTCTAAGCCGTCGTCGACCTTGAGCTTGAATGGACCCATTTGCACCTCGCGGATAAGCTCAGGCTTGATGACAGTCTCCTTCATAGCCAGTGGAAGCAGCTGGTCGAGTGCAGGTAGGATGATGTCAGGCTTGTTGTGCATGGCAGAGTTGAAGGTCATAAGAGCAAGACGGCGGTTCTCGAGATCGGGCTCGTTGAGCATTTGTACAAGCATGGGCACAACGATGGGGCGGAGGTACTCGTCGTAGGCTTCATCGGTATCGGTGAAGGTGTATCGTAGGGCGGAAATGACCATGGCGCGTAAGCTTTCCTTGCGGTCGTTCAAGAACGCCTAGATTATGAGTTAGCTGTTGAAAATGAACAAAACTATGAGCACTTACCTGAAGTTGAGGAAGGTACGTCTTCGGGTCAATGATGGTAAGCCTGCCAATGCACTCTGCACCGATCGCTTTGTTGTCTTCGAGCTGCGAAGCAACAACGAGGTTTTCCCACAGTGTTGATGTGTACGGGATGATCTCCGACTCCGTGTCTTCATGCTGAAGGACTTCCTTAATAGCGTGTAGGAACAGATACTGCGGTGAAGACGGCTGTCCCATGGATGACAGAATGACGGGAAGATATTTGCTGACACTCCCAGCACCGGCTCGGCCAAGCGCAACAGCGGCCGCAAGTGGTACGTTCTCGGACTTAGCAGAGAAGTACTTGATGAACAACTTGGGATCAATGGTAGATTGCGAACCAAGGCGCAATGCAGATTCTCCGAGGACTACCAGGGCAAGACACTTGCGCTTGTCGTCTTGTGCCGTCTCAAGCTCGGTGATGAACTGCTCAAGTTTTACGCCAACACTGTTGCCACCATATACAAGCAAGTTACCAATGACCTTGCCTACCACCTCTGGATGCCCAGATACACCGACTTGTTGTAGCAGTGCTTGCATCAAGGCCTTTCCGGCGCCTTGCTCTCCGATAGTGCGTACCAGCTGGAGGAGTGCATCCAACGGCGTTCCGCTTATCGAACCTTGAGCGACTTGACAAAGGGCATCATTGAGGCTGGGCGTCATGATGACTTGCGCATCGTCCTTGACGAATGTAGCCAGGATGATAAGAGCCGGTCCCAGGAGGTGCAAGTCGCTGGCGTTCAGCAGCGGAAGCAACATCTCCACCACTTGTGCTTTTGTCTTGTTGTCGAGTTGGCTCCGTGATAACGAATTCAATGAGAGAGTGCGTAGCGCGCTTAGGCTGGCACCGCGTAATACGCGACTGGCTTTCCGTAATTGTGCAGCAAGCTCCAGTGCGACATTCTGCACCCATTTGGCTGACAACTCATTTTGCGCCTTGGTGTGGGCAGCGACAGAATCAACAGCACGTACTGAAGCAAGCCTTGTCAATTCGTTCTTCAGGCGCTCTACCAGAAGTTCAAGTCCAGCCGTTCGCTTTGGCGAGGAGAGGAGGCCTTGTTCACCAGAGCTCCTACCAAGCAACAATCCAAGGACGTGAATAGCACTCCGTCGAACTTCCACGTCAGCGTCGTTAGCTGATATGCGGTTGACTAAGGCATCGAATAATTGCTCTAGATGCTGCTGGTTCTCCGTTCCTGCCGTAGCAGCTCGGGGAGGTGTGAGAGCCTTGATGACCTGCTCTGTTGCTGCCAGAGCTTCGATAGACAACTTGCTGTACTTATCCTTGACCCCACGGAGGAGCGCGTCAATGATAGTCGCTACATATGGCTGGATGGATTTGGACGAGTGAGTATCGGCGATGGCTCCTATCAGCTGCAAAGCTTGGGTGCGTAAGGTGTTAGCGGTAGCGGAAGCACTACTTGTCGAACCGCCAGTAATCTTCGCAGCTTCTACAACAGGGTTGATCAGTTGGTTGAGGTACCCATCGAGACCACCACGCTGGGTGATGACGATGTCCTTGATCAGGGAGATGGACGCCTGCTTGGTGGTAGGCGGGCATGATGACTGCTTCAGAAGCTGCGCGATGCCCTTGACAATCTCCGGGCTGATCTTAGCTAAGCTTGCGCGAGGGCCGACTGGAGGCGTGCCAGCAGGTGCGGGTGAAGCATAGCCCATTGACAAGGACGAACTACCCTGTAGATCAAACATGCTGGCATCGCTACCGCCGCGACGACGCTTCTTGCTTGGCGGTGGTGGCATTGTTCCACTCTGAGGAGTCTCGTCGGCGAACTTGACAGGCGAGGGTCCGTCACCCGACTTCTTGATCAAGTTGGCTAGAGTGGCCAGGACCTCTAAGCGTACGTTGTCTTCCCGCTCTTTGAATCGTGTTATAAGCGCTGGCGCAACCCGGTCGTAGAGAGTTCCGTCGTCGAGAAGATCGCCGTTACTCCGCGTCGAGATCAGAGTGTACATTACCTTGGCCGCACACCTGCGGACCTTCCAGCTTGCGTCCTCGTCGTCATCATAACCCGTCTCCTCTTCAAAGTCATCGCCCTCGAGCGCGTCTTCTTCGTCGCTTGGCATGTCATCATCGTCCTCATCGTCGTCGTCTTGCGCCAGATTAGGGTCGTACTTGAGGTAGCGCGTCGCGGCTTCGATGGTTTCGTCGGTGTACATGCGCATGTCTTGCGGGCAGGAAGCAAGGAAACCGTCCAAAGCAATAAGGGCGGCTTCGAGCACCTCGTCGATTTCGGGGTCGCGCTCACCCTCGTCGTCTGAGACGTCCATCTCCTCGTCTTGCTCCTGTGTGCTCAAGGCGCTCAGGACAAAGGGCGCCAGCGTCTTTAGGTAAGGACCGAATTTGCGCGGGATCGACCGGGCCATGGAGCCCAAGATAGTAATGTACAGCTTCCGCTTGCTGCGAGTGAGGTGGGGATCGCGCAGAAGTTCGATGACCTTTGAAAGGAAACTGCTCAGAAGCTGGTCTGAGAAGTAACCGGCCAGGACCGAGATGGCAGTGACGGACTTCTTCTTCATCATAGAGCTAGCCCGGTCGTTCTCGAGGATAGCGAAGGTGATCTGCTGCAAAGCTTGGATTTCTACATCCTGCAGCATAGGACCAAAGCACTTGGCGACTTCGATGAGAACGTCAAGAGCGTTGCTGTCCGAGCCCTTCTCCAGGTCTGACTCCAACATGCCCTTGGGCGGTTGAGTCAGGCCCTGTTGTGCTGGTTGTATAACATTGTATCCGATCAGACGCGGTATCAGGACCCTGCTGATGGCGCTGTATGCATCTTGTACCGATTTGCTGCGCGCAGCACCGGTGGTAGGACGGGGGAGGGTTATGACGACTTCGCGGAGGGCCATAGCGGGTATGGACTGGTCGACCGTGTTGCCAGTGGGAAGCGTAGACAGCTTGTCGATCATGACAGGCAGCGTCTTATCGCTGATCTTGTTGACGAAAGGGCCCAAACACTTGATGGCCTGGTTCTGGACCTCGCCGTTGGTGTCGACCAGTGTTGTGAGGAGACCCTCGACCGTCTTGGCCGAGACGACATCATCGTGGAGGAGGAGGCCGGGATGAGCTATGAGGAGGATGTCGTGCAGGTCGCTCAGGGCCATGAAGCGGAAATCGGGGTCATCGTCGGCGAAGCGGGGGAGCAGCTGGGCGACATTGTGGGAGGTGGGGTTGGGCGGGACCGAAGAGGGCGCCATGGCTGGTGTTGAGAAGGCCTGCAGCACTTCGCGCGTCTGATATCACAGATGTGAGCCCGCAGTCTGGGGCGCGTGTGGTGTGGCGGGGCAGCTTTGGCGGGGTTGACGGTGCTGTACAGCTTCAAAGTCGCGGTGGGGAGCGGAAGGGAGGGAGAGAAGGGAAAAAGCTTGTGAGGAAGCTGCAGTTTTAGTATGCGAGGGAGGCACCAGTGGCCGGGTTGGGGGAGCTTTTGGACAATTGTTGCCTGCGTCGCTTTCAGAGCTCCAACCCGCGCACGGCCTCTGTGCAATTACAGGGTATCCAAGAGCTGCTCTAAACGCGTAAACACCTTATACAAGAGAAAACTAAACACCCTAGAGCCTACATCAAGACCAAGCTATGCAAAGTAGAGACCTGACGTCAACGTAGGCTCTAGAGTGTTCAGCTTTTCCCTTGTGTCAGGTGTGAGCAGATGGCATTGTTTTCACATAATCTCTTTCATTCACAAAGCATAATGAAACACTCTTACGCGAGCTCTACGAATAATGATTTGATACCACGTGTACAATCGTTACGCGATGGCTCTGCAGCCTCGCGCAGGTTCGCGAGTCTTCGAGGTCGGGCACACGTGATGCAAGGACGCGGAGCTAGACCTCGGAAGCAGGGGCCACAATGTGACGTACCGATAATTCTGACTGACGTGATCTTTCTCTTGCGCGCATCCCAACTCCGAGTCTGCCATCAATTGCCCGTCGCGAGCTTCAATTCGTCTCTCTACAGCTTCACCATGTCTTTCATCAGGTCTTCTGCTCTCCGCGCTTCTTCATTGGCACGCGCAGCTCGCCCGGCGAGGTGTATCCGCGCTGCCGAGCTCCAGCCATGGCAACGAGCTGTCCAACGCCGAACCTACGCCAGCGGCCACGGTCCCGAGGGCGAGGCTAAGAGCAGCGATATCCCATGGTATGTCAACTCCATTTCGATTATTCAGATGAGCGTGAATGCGGATATAGCGTGTTACCGTTAGGAAGCACACAGCCCTCGAATTGAGTAGTTGGGCGTGTGGAAGTGCTATTCCGCTTTCGTAAAGCAGCCAAGCTGTGTACACATTGTGTCAATTTCTATCAAATACCTGATGCTGACCAAGATATCCAGGATGGCCTCAGCCGTCGTCGGCACCGGTGTTGGTCTCTACATTGTTGTAACCCAAGACACGAACCACGGCGCTGAACACCACCCTCTTGGCGACCCACACGGTGAGGGAGGTGCCGAGAAGACTGGTACCGGATCTACCGTCGGAGAGGAGAACAAGGAGGATGAGCCCGAGGACGAGTCTAAGGACGAGTCTAAGGACGAATCCAAGGATGAGTCTGAGGAGAAGCCAAAGAGCGATCAGCAGAACCCAGAGAAGCCTACCAAGGAGAACAGCGAAGAGAAGGACAGCCAATCTCCTGACCAGTCCGACAAGGTCAGTGTATCAACATCTTCATTGCGCACAGGATGCTAACTAGTACAGCCCGACCCCCGCAAGGACGAGACCAAGAGCCAGAACGAGATGTCTGGCAAGCAAAAGGGACTCTCCAACGACAACACCCACCACACCTCGCAGATCTCCAAGCAGGAAGAGAAGAGCAAAAAGGGCGAGGGCGTTGCCGAAACCGCTAAGCTGCAAGGAACCGTCTCCACTGAGCGTCCAGGCGCGGAGAACAAGGAGGAGCGTGGAAAGGCCCAACAGGACAAGGACGCATAGATCATACCCTTATCTCGTCCCGGCCCTCACTATCTCGATTCATATAATACCTTTACGGCGAGCGCGCATTCCGCCGCCCTTGTATAGTCCTGAATCAAACTTGTCACCACTTCAAACGTGACTTTTGTGTGTCTCACCTGCGAAAGTACATGTGGAGTTCCAAGCACAGTGTCTTTATCCACGTGCCCAGTGCTGTCATGGCATTGCAATCGTAGGACATGGCTCGATCGCGTTGAAACACGTGAACAATCCTGGACCCGCAGTTTCTGCGCCACCGGGCTGTGCTCGTTGTTCTTCAAACTGCGGCGTTTTCCAATTATGAGGAGCCTTTGTCCGGATGCAAGAGAAGGGCCATAAATGCGACCCAGGAACGGTGGCCGAAAACGCGTAGTGGAGGGGAGGGCCTCGTGATTGGTCTGCACGTTGGGGCCGAGCCACCCGTAAGCGCCGACCGACTCGCTCCACAACGTTGTCACACCTCACCTCCAACCTCAATTGGCCAAGCCCGCGCCTCACTGCAAGTCTAAAAAGAGAGCCATCTTACGGCGGGAGCTCTACGAATCTGCGTCCACTATGCTGCTCGCCTATGACATGAAGCATGGCCAAGAGCCAACCGGAGCGATAGGCGGCTCTGATGCAGGGCTGCCTTTCTTTGGACCTCGTACTTGTGCATGTACCTGACGTGCAGCCCTTTGACCTGATATCAGACCTCCTGGCCCCCGGCTTGAGTCCACTCATATTCCAGCTCACCTCCAACAGCTCATAACGACTGTGCCACCGGATGCTCCCGCTGACTCTACAGTCTGAGTAAACACCGGTTTCACATACGATATAGCACAAAACTCGTCTTCTCTGTTAGAAGCACCTCGTTGCAAGCGGACTTCCTTTGAGGACAATCGCGCATCATGGATCCCCGACAGCATGGCCAGAACCAGCAGCTTCAGCCTCAAATGTCTTCCCAGCAGCACAACAGGTTCTCATGGCAGCAACCTCTCGAGGATGATGCCCCAGCCTATGCACAGCCGCAACAGCAAGCACCACAGCATCAGCCTCAGCAGTACCAACAACCTCAGCAATACCAGCAGCTGGCACAGCCTCAGCAACCTCAGCAGCCTCAACAACACCAGCGGCCTCAGCAACCTCAAGTCAACACAGATTCATCACGGCACTTCTCGTATGCGCAGACACCCGCAGAAATGCGTGCTTTCGTATACACATCTTCGCCGAATGATCCGCCCATGCCACATTCTATGCCCATCTCTCTACCAACATCGCCCGTAGGATACACGCCGATCGACCCTCGCCCCCAATCGATGCTTGACGCGCAGCTCCCGATGATTCCGCCCCGATCGCAAACAGCTTACATGCCGCCGTCTTACGCGCATGACGTTAAACCCCCCGTCTCGCCCAACTCGCCTCAGCATGCTCCGCAAGCGCAACACTTTTCCCCAGTTTCGCCAATACCACAACCAGAACCTGTTCATCAGATACCCCAGGTCGAGACACAGCAGAGCAGGCACGCGCGGCAGATGAGCAACCTGTCACCCATCAATACGAACATCCGGACATATGCCATGCCACCCATCCCTCCCACGCCCCCGTCGGGCACACATCAAACCTCGCCGCTACCACACAAGACACCGATGACGCCCATCTCCGCCAACTCGATGCACAAAGAACAGCCGCGAGATGTTCCAACCTCCCCCACGCTCCGAACCTCGCCGTATCCGAACGAGCCCTATTCACCACACGGTTTCTCGAACCAGAACAGCAACTTCCACGCCGTATTCTCCCCAGACGCCGCACACGGCCCCAACGGCCTCGATTTTGCTGCACACCAGCCAGGCCAGATATCGCACCCAAACATGGAGCTAGAGAAATCACACGAATGGTCAAACGGCATCTGCGCATGCAGCCCCGATCCTTCAACCTGCCTAACAGGTCTTTTCTGCCCTTGCATCTTGTACGGCCGCACTTCATACCGCATGTCCCAGAAATCTGCGAAGAAAGATCCCACGGATATGCTTGGTCACAGCTCTACTAATGGACACTGTATGGTCATGGGTATTTCGTGCGGGCTGTGGTGGCTATTTCCCATGCTGCAACGCACACGCATTCGGCGCGCGTATAAACTTGAAGGCAGTTTTGGGAGCGATCTGCTCAAGGGATGTTGCTGCTGTTGCTGTGTCACTGTACAGAACGAGAGGGAGGTCAAGCATAGAGAGGAAGTTAGTAGACGGTGGGCTGGGCCGGCGAGCACAGACGCTTATACGAGGACGGGAGGTATGGTGTACAAACCACAGCAATAGACATTGATGGCATAGAATTTGCGGTTGTAGCTACTTTCATTCAATGATACCCACGGTCATTTTCCGCGTACTATAAGCATGCGCATTCGATGAACATAATCCTTACATCGCTTTCATTCCTTCTTGACGCTCCGAAGCAAGAGTGCAAACCGCTCGTTTGGACTTTGTCTAGGTCCTCGCGGCTGAGGTCTGCGCAGCCCGTCATCTGGCAGGTTTACGGGTGTGGCGGGGGATGTGGTGGAACCCAAGGGCGAATGTTGGAGTGAGTGCTTTGAAGGTGTGACTAGAGCGTTATTTTGCATCGGAGAAGGTACAGATCGCCCTGGAAAGGTGGTCGATGGCTGTGTCACAGGAGTCGCAGGTTTGGCAGGCTGGCGCATCTTTTTTGCTGAGACCGGCCTACTCGCATCTTGCTCATCAGAGATTGAATGCTTTCGCTTCGGCGGATGTTCTGTTCCACTAGGCTTCGTTACTGTCGGTGTGGGAATCGGCAAGACCTTGCGCAAGAGAAATGCTGGCATTTCGTAAGTGACAACATGGCCGGGTGCTTCGTTGATATCTGGTATCGGCTTGTCCCTTTGTGTTACGTATGCGGCCAAGTTCTGTACCTTCAGTTCTGTCACATCGAACGCTCTGAATTTGACCTTCCGCTCTAGCGGGGCGTGAGATGGCTGGGTCGTTGCTGCCGTCTGTCGTGTGTTCACGAGAGTGAGACCATACGGAGCCGTCTTACGCAACGGCTCGTCCCAGGCTGCAAGGATGCGAGAAAGTAGTATGGGGCCAACGTGGTTGAGATACTTTTTCCAAAACATGTTGATTGGTGGACACGCTTTGAGGAACAGATGTGTCTCACGAAGTGGATGGTCGTAGTCCATGTTCTCTCTAGCATGGCCCCGGAGCCAGTCATCCGAATGTACCTTAGGTTGGTTGTAGAACTGCAGAAGCTCGTATCGTGGAAAGTTCGGGGGGACAGTAATTCCTGGCGCTGTTCTCTTGAAGTAGTTGGTGAGGGTATTAGCGCCCCATTTGCTACAGTCATCCTGGTTTTGTCTGCTGCAAAGGCTGCGACCAAGACTCGCTTGGGCTGCTTTCAGGGCATTGTCAGCACCGCATTTCGGAAGGCCTCCTTCGTTGTAGTCGCCGCCTGCAAGCATGGCGAACAGCACGCAACCCTGACGATCTAGTCGGCATTTCTCCTTGAGCTTGTCAGCGTGGACCACTCTAACCCGCTTCTCGTCCCTCTTGCTTTCGGTAGTGTGCTGGGTCTTTTTGGATGTGTCTGTGCTTATTCGGTGATCGCGGATCCAAAAGGTACATCCAAACATCAAGCAATCAGAGTCTGTTGACCAGACAGCATCCACAAGACCAAGAGTTTGCAAGCGACAACACTCAGCTTCGGCTTCTCCAGGTGCCTCGATATGAGCCACTCCAAGCCCATCCAGAATCTCGTTCAAAAGCGCACGTTGTTTGCGATCTACCCGGCGTCCAGCATCTCGGCCACGTTTTGGTGGAACATCTGGTCCATCGCTCACGAACACGAGCCGGATGTTCAAGGGAAGGATCTTGCAGATACGATGAAAGATACCCCGTTCCAGCGGGTTACAGCGCGGCTCATCTGCGTCAGGCAGTTAGTCATTGACTCCAATAGTAAGAAGAATCTCCAGGCTGTCTGACTCTTGCGCATCGCTTGTATCTGGGCTGGTGACACAGAATGAAATCTCCAATCTGCTTCGTCGACCGCGATCTTCAGTGGCCTTCCATATTCTGCATAGTGCTCCTCGGCAAGCTGTGCTATGGGTATAATCTCCTCGCATGCTTCGATTGACCGTCGTAAACTGATGGTGAGGAGTTAACGCTATTAGTTGATCTAATCTCGTGAGGCGCACACACCCCGGAATGCCCATAATGAAGTGGGTCAATGCCTGCGGACGAAGCTAGTGCGGGACAAGCCCTCCAGGGCTTAGTGTCGCGCACGCGTCGCGTTTGGCGGCAGCAACGATGCAACTAGCAATGCCAGTACGATGCTTTTGTACTGGACTCCGTTCGAACTGCGTGATTGAGTATAGACGGTGAGTTTAATATCGCTTGGAGCGATTGTTGGGCGATGCGGCGCGGGTTCTCGACGCGTACGGGTCTATGAGCGCCGTGTGTCGCTGCGAAGCGAACCTGGCGATGAGGTAGTCGATACACTCAGGACAAGGTACAACGAATTTCTTGAGAGAGCGGTAATATATCCAACGGAAAATTCGACAGCGGGGTTAGATGTAGGAAGAGAAGAGAGCTTGAGCCCGAAGTTCCTGCAAGCTACCATGTTCATCATGTCTCAAACGCGAAGACCCGAAGGTGCCGCACCGATCGTGCGTCCTAGAGTTAACTCCGCCAGCGACAAGGCGCGGTATCACGTGATTTAGCGGCTGACAAACTTCTCGAAGCTCCCGGGGTCCAGGTCGTCGCCAGCTCGCAACACCGCGCCTAAAATAAAGTCGCCTTCAAACAAAAAAGCCATATCGTCGAGGCGACCAAGATGAGTACTATGATTTCAGTCGGAATGATAATAAGACTGACCAGTTATACCTGATTGGCCTCAGTTTCCTTGTCTTAGCGTTCTCTTTCCATCAAGGAGCCCTCAATCAATGAAACATACAAGTCAAAGTCCATTTCCTCACTTCTGATTGATTACTGCCGATATCGAAAAGTGGCATATGTCTCATAGGATACAAGTCAGCCAACGATTGTTCATATTTGTACACATCTCCAAACACCCCCTCGCATGACTGTCAACGTCTTCATGTTCCCCTCTGCTTGCTCTTTCCGCGCATCCTATCGACTATCCCATCTTCCACCCTTGAAACCCTCGTCAGGAACAGCCCCGTTTGCCCTACAGGTGTCGCACATATCCGGATACTTGATGGTCCGCCGCACGCGACTGTACCGCGGACACTGCCTTGCGTTGACATCGTCTTCGAGTCGGTGACAGCGTATAGTTCGCCTCATTGGGATATGCTCGTGGTTGCAGTCCTTGTACTGAGTCCATCTTTCTTCGCACATGTCGGGAGTAAAAGTTGATGAAGTCCTTGGGTATAGATGATCTTGGGTATATGGCTTTGCGCACGATGACGTGGGTTTGATGCTTCGGAGTGGTAATATGCTTTTGGCAGTATGTCTGTCTAGCGGTTGAAGGCTTGTGCTTAGGAGTTTGAGGGAGTTGATAGCAGGAACGTCTTGCTTTGCGTACTCGAAACTTCTTATATATCGAGGCGCCCAAGAGTCACAACTTTACCAACGAGCTTTCTGTGTCTGTGTCTTTGTGAACATTCTGCTCTGTCCTGTCTGCTGGCAGTAATCGATACTCAGATGGCACTCCTTTCCAGAGATGTGGTCGCAAACACGTAAACAGATGTTGGTGTTCATTAGCCAGTGAAGCAGAGCAAGGCCCGAAAAAGCATCTTGTCATCGAGACCAGCGACTGAGGGTGCTTCACTGATTCGTAATACATTGATCGTTACAGCGGTTGGTCTATGAGCTGGCAGCCTTGGCTTGTAGCTCCTCGAGTTGCTTTTTGGCCGCCCATTGCTTCTCTACGTTGATCTTTTTCAAGATCTTGTCGGCGCCCTTCTCGATCAAGACCTTGGCAACCTCTTGTCCCATCTCTTCTGCCTCCTCTGAGCTTCGGACTTTGCGGGCTGCCTCGTACTCAACAGACTCCGTGCCATCTACGCTCACCACCATGGCTCTTAACACTAATTCTTGATCGTCAACATCTGGCTCTTCCTCTTCTACCGCATTTCCGTGGATGTCGTAGTCCTTTGCTGGTTGTGCACCGATAGTGAGGCCCTTGCCACCTCTCCATGATGTCTCAACGCCGATAGGCACGCTGCAGCCCCCCTCCAGAGTGCGTAGTAGCGCTCGCTCAGCCGAGCATGCTCTTGTCGTCCGCTCGCATCGAACACTGCTCAAGATGTCTTTCATAGCTGCATCCTTCTTCCTGATCTCGATTCCTAGGGCACCCTGACCGACCGCATGAAGCATACCTCCGCTCGTACTGCTCAGATACTGCGTGATCCTGTTGTCGAGACCCATTCGCTTCAGACCGGCAGCCGCTAAGATGATAGCTGAGTACGGGGAGTCTTCGGCATCGAGCTTCGCTAGTCTCGTGCCCACGTTGCCTCTGAGGTCGGCGAACTTCAAGTGTGGGTATAGCTTTCTCAGTGTGGCAGCTCGTCGTACCGATGACGTACCGATGGTGGCACCTTGTGGAAGGGTAGCTAACGTCGTCTCCTTGGGCAGGCGTGGGGAGATCAAGAGGGCATCGCGGGGATCTTCACGCTGGAGTATGGCACCAATCTCGAGGTGGTCTGGCAGCTGTGTGGGCATGTCTGTCCTGCTAGTCAGCCCGACTCGTTCGAGGTTTCATTGCGCGAGCTCAAGAACATACCCTTCAAGCAGTGAACGATGATATCCAGATCGCCCGACTCCAGCATGCTCTCCAATTCGCCCGTCCAAAGACTCTTCGCATTCTCGCCTTGACTCAGTTGCTGCAAGGGTGTAATCTTGTCCCTGTCCCCCTGTACCACGACAGGACAGATGTTGAAGGTTCGGTCCGGGTACGCATCCTTCAAGCTTCGCTCGACTGCGCGGGCCTGGATCTGGGCGAGTACCGAGTTGCGCGTGCCGATGTTGACAGCCGGGAATTGTGTGCTTGCCGATGTGTTGAGACCCTCTGGGTTTGGGTGAGATGGACCCTGGATGTCGGCTGCTGTTGCGGAGGCCATGGTGAGATGCGTACACGTGGGTAGAGAGGCGTGTTGTCGTGGTGGCTAGGAAAAGATCTGGAGCCCTGGCGGGATGGTGGGGCTCGGCCAACGTCATGTTTACCGCGGCTCGACACTAGCGTCAGGTACACACCAGATGACGGGAACCTTCGGCGCGGACAACCCTGTGACATGTCTTAGAAAGATGGAAGGTCCACTGTGATTTGCATACATATGAGAACGAAGATGGATAGAAACTCAAGGCAGTGTTGAGTCCAACGTCTTCTACTTCCACTATAGGTTGTAAGTAGGGGTTCAATGCACCTAGGTATTCCTTGAGTAGATTGATGGCACAATTTCTTCTATGATCAATACAAACAGCAGCTTCAAGCACGATGTCGTTTGGATTGACGTTGATTGTTATTATTATGATACAGTGAACTTCCTATTTGCCAATCATGCACTACCTAGGTAGATAGTAAGACGCGATTACTGGTCTCCGGTGTTGTGGATCGAGTTGGGAAGAGCTTCGTTTGTGTCAGAATCGCGTCATTATTGCACTGTATGTAGAACTCTTACCTCGCTCGACAGACTCGGGAACGATCTCTTGGACCTTCTTGGGGACGATTGAGTCCTCGCCGTCGTTCAGAGCATGGGTCTTGCTGGTAGACTGGCTGTTGGGGTTGCTGCCAGTGGGGTGGACCTGTGACAATGTTAACATGCTTCACTTCATACTTGGCAGATACATTCAACTTACACCTTCAGGGAGGCTCTCCTCGAGACCCTTTGGTGCAGCTTCCTGGACCTTCTTGGGGACGGCACTCTGACCAGTGGCGTGCGATGCACCCTGGCCATGCTCATTGGTGGAAGACATTCTGATGGAAGTTCGTTTGAAGAGATGTGATTGTTGGATGAAGGGTCGGGAAATAGTGCGGAGCTGTGTAGTGAAAGGCATTTTGGGCTGGAATTCGAATGGTATTTGAATGATTTCGATGGAGAGCCTGAAGACAGCAGCTTATGTACATGTGGATGGTGATATGACGCGTGTGGTGACACACCCAAGCCGCATCTCACTTGCACTCTATCATGCGCGTCATGAAAGTGCAGTCCATGTTTCTTTTCGTCCGATCACTAGTGGAGTTTCTACAGAATTGTGAGTGATTATCCGTGGCGAAACGACGAAAACGCCATGCGTAGTTGTCCAGGTACCTCGCTTGAGTCGATCAGCGGGAAATGATGCGGTCACGACGATACCAAGAACCGGTCCGCGGCGAGCCTCATGGTGCTCACGAGGCCCACGAAGCCACATTGCAACATGGAAACGCGATCGTCGTAGATGTCGACACAGTTAATTGCCTCCGAGGCGCCGACCTCCCAGATCCGAGGAGCTATACGAAGGACGTGATGGCGTAAGTGTAACAGTCACCCGCGGTCGGTCTCCGAAGGCCCCGATCGCGCTAGTACGGATGCCTCTCCGCGGGCTCGTATTCTCGTATACCCCACAGGCCATCTTACATTGGATCTGAATCTTGCGCACTCCACCCAATTTACAATCGTCGTCCTTGCCTTTTGTTCTTATCGCCGAGCGTCACCAAAAAGACGTCATCTTTGGCAACTCATGGCACCATTCCAAGATTCAGACTACCTGCATTGTGCTCTTCACGGCCGCATATCTCATGTTGCCTATATCTTTCATTCGTACATATGTGTGATATACAAGCTTCCAACAATCACAGCTTCGCCTTGACCCAGCTTTGCACCACCTCTTGACTTCCAGTGCCCGAATCGCCCTTATAACCCAATATTCGCTCGACAACCATCTCTTCGTGGCACGCTTTTGGAGTTACGACTGTAGTGACCAGCCCACCATTGCTGCCAAAGCCTTGGGTGAACTTCTTTGCAAATGCCTCGATACCATCCTTCAGCACCTCGTTATCGCCCGCCCATATTAAAACCTCTTCCACGAAATCGGCAACAGGGCCCCACCACTCCGGAGCTGCGAGGACGGGTTCGCTGTAGAAGTCGCCGGCGAAAGGAGAAGTGGAGCCGAGGAAAGCAGTCGCCCAGCGGGAAAGGGTTCGTGCATCAAACATGTCGCGTTGTGCGTTCGTGACAAATGCTGGCGTGTTCGTCTGTGTCAAAGAGCACCATGGTGAGATGAGAAGCGCGGCATGGATCATGGATGGAAGTTCCAACGGAGCAATCTCGGGATGTGGATGTGCGAGATGTGAGAGCAGACCGAGTATGAGGTTACCGCCAGCTGAATCGCCGCCTAGAATCAGGTCTGAAGGGTTGCGCCCCTCGATGTGCACGAGATGGTGGAGCAGCTCGACTGCCTGCTTTAGTTGGCTGGGATATCTGGCTTCTGGTGCGAGATCGTACGCGAGAAGGAGCGCGGATACGTCGGGGCCGAGAGACTTTTGGAAGTCATCGAGCCATAGCATATGGCCTGGTGTGCATGGCATCACGTATCCACCACCTATTCATATCAGTAAGATGCCCCTCATCTCGGAAAGCGGAGACCGACCATTGAAGTACACAAAAACCTTTTTCGCGCTCCTACTACCCAGCCAATGCGCTTGTGTTCCACTGGGCAGCTTGATGCTATCTGGAACGAAATTGTACTTCTCGGCATGCTGAAGGTACGTAGGCGTCGAAGATGCGCCGTTCATGTACCGGTCTTGCGCAAGGTCGAGGTTTCCCAGATTGGTCCGGAACATGGCGAACATGATGTCCTTGAAGTACGTGTTGGAGCCATTCTCGCCTTTGAAGGGTGATGTAACGGAGCGTTGCAGCGCAGAACCCACTGTCGGAGATGTTAGTGCTTGCCTTTGACCTCATGATGCAGGCGCGTACTGGCTTTGAGCGTCGCCGAAGCGATGCCCAGCTTGCTTACATTCTGATCTGCCATTGTGTTGTGATGGTGCTTGCAATGGCAGCAAGACGCTGCCAGCACCCACAGCACACTGGCTACCCCATGGCGCGCGTCTGGATCTAGACTCTGGGAGCCGCGCAAGTGCGGAGAGCGTTACCCGACGAGATTCCCGAGGTTCGCGTCCCCCACGCGTGCTGTCCCCGCGATCGATCAGGGCGGCGATCATCCACTAGGCCTGTTCAGGCTTAGCTCGCTGTAGGCAAAACTCATCGCAGCTGCAGTGTCAGGGTCATGACTCGAGGTAGGATTTGTCCATTTCTGTCCTGAGTCGCAACCCACACGCATCCATGATCAGCATGGCGTCGCCGGCGGAGGCAGACACGCCCGAAGGAGCCCCTAGAGACGATGGTTCGGGCGATGGTCAGCCCAACAAAAAGCGCAGGACTGGCCCCAACTCGCGTGGCGTTGCCAACCTCACGCCCGAACAGCTTGCCCGCAAGCGCGCAAACGACCGCGAAGCTCAACGTGCCATCCGCGAGCGCACGAAGAACCAGATCGATCGCCTCAATCAGCGCATCCGGGATTTGGAGAGCCAACAGCCATACCATGACCTGCAAGTCGTCCTCCGCGAGAAGGAGGCGGTCCAGGCGGAGAACGGAGACATCAGGAAGAGGCTCGAGAGCGTCCTGAGCATCATCCAGCCTATTGTGCGTGCGACGGGTGGCCTCAATGGTACGATGACTACTCCCAAAGCAGGAACGAATGTTGACAGCAGGTAGAACTGGCAGCTGCTGCCGAGCGATCGCCCCTTCCAATCCATCCTCACCAACAGCGCGACGCGCCTGTGCAACCTACCGAACCACGACAATACCACATCGCGTCCCACGAGCTATCCACGGCCTCACCTCAGAACGGCGTACATTCCCCAAGCGTGACCGAGGGAGGAAGAGCATGGCTATACCCCAACGACGCGCCAAACAGCCACTTGCGCCGCTACTCCGATGGCAGTCCCGGACCGCATTTCGACCAGTCGCGAACACCCCATCTACAGTCAGAGATGCCCTTTGATGAGCGTCTAGGCGTAGACTTCATACTCGACAACGGGCAGAGGAGGGCTGTCGATCCAAATCTTCCCCCTCCACAGCAGCCGCGACCCAGCAACGTCAGTAGTAGCCAGCATGCCATGTATGCGCCGAGCATGGTCGCCCACCTCACGCTACCTCGCAATCTCCCGGCGACATGCCCTCTGGATGTCATCCTGCTCGACTTTCTGCAAGATCGTCAGAATCGCGCTGCCGAGGGCGTACCTATGAAGACCCTGGTTGGACCACACTACCCCAACTTCACGTCTCTAGCGTATCCCGAGCGCGCAGTAGATGCACACCCCCTGTCAAAGCTCTTCACAGACATCTTGCGCACGTTTCCGGACATCTGCGGCAGACCGGAACAGGTTGCGATAGTATTCATCATGTTCCTGATCATGCGTTGGCAGATCGAACCTACTCAGGAGAACTACGATCGGCTGCCACACTGGGCTACGCCACGACCTTCTCAGCTGTTCACTGCTCACGCGTTATGGATTGATCATCTTCCATGGTATGTATTAATATCCGCTTCTTAACTCGTTTGAAAACACATAATGACTGATCTATTCTAGGCCTCGCCTTCGCGACAAACTCGTCGCTGGCCACCCGCCAGTATCCTTCGAGAACTTCTTCATACCCTTCACGACTACCATTTCCCTGAACTGGCCTTATGAGCCCCGCGACTGTCTCCTCCCTGCTTCGAAAGTCCATACCTCAGCTCTCTCGACGACCTCCTCCGTCTCGGTCTCTTCGCCTTTCTCCACACATGTCAACGCCGGCTCGCCGCAAGATCCTTCCACCCCACAACCTCCTACGGCGCATACCTCCGCCGGTATCACATCCATGGGTCCGCTACCCAAAGAAGATGACCAGTGGCTTATCAACCCGGCTTTCGAGACGCACCTCCGCGATCTGAATAATTGGACACTGGGCCCAAGCTTCAGAGGCAACTTTCCCGCTTTTGCTGATTGTGTAAAAATCAAGGAAGGCAGGTGACGAGAATTGTAGATGCCAGATCGCGCCGCGGTTAGGCCCTGGCGTGCGGGACAGGAAGGTGTTTATCAGGTATTGCATGTATCTTTACTGTATCATTGGTGGGTAATGTGGTGGCTCTATTGTGTTTTATCATCAGCATTGGGTATTGTATCTTTCCAACTGTACACGCTTGGGCATGCATCAGAGGGAGCAGTGGGCTGGCTTGGGGTGGTGGATGCTTGCGACAGGCGATTTAGCATCATATCGGTATCATAACGACGCCACACGAAATCTATACCAACATTGTCTTAAACTCTGTTCTTCGGGAAAGTGCCTGCGTAGTTCAATCACCACGTGAAATATGCGGGTAGTCATTTTGCTGCACGGAAAAGCCTTGGAACGTGATGCGGGAGCGCAAATGGTGAAGGTGAGTAACGAAGTCAGTGCGTTCTCACGGGTGCCGTGTTCTCAGACTTGCAGCTTCGACTTTAACACCAAACCTTTACTAGACTTCTGCGACGTCAAGGGTCAACTTCCTCACAGCAACGAACGATGACTGCGTCTCCCATCGACCCAGTGCAACAGCACATCTTCAACACCCTGAGCCCCCGCCGCGGCGCTGTTCCTTCACATATCATCGAGAGCATGTCTAGTCTGCCTCCCATCTCGCTTCTTCTTCCGAACGAAGCTGACCTACTTCTGTCAGACAATATCGCTTTCCTCATCAAGTTCACCGCTGGCCCGGGCATACTCGCGTCCCAAATCTCCATTCCTGTTCTGGATGTCCGCGGCCCTCTTCGCAACAACATCGGTCGCAAGGCTACCATCTGTATCCACCGAGGACGAGGTGACTTTACAGTGATGCTCTGGGCGCAGGTCAAAGGGAAGGAGGAGTTGATGAATGCGTTGTCTGACAAGGTAGACAAGGTCATCAAAGATGTCCTTGCTCATCAGGAGGATGATGGATCAGGAGACCTTATGGTATAAATGCCACGGTAGCAGTGACTGAGCCCTTAGGACGAGGGTTTCGGAAAGAGATCGTGTGGGCTGACCTAACGGTGTTTCACTGTTGGAGGCGTCTGAAAAGCGCTGCCAGATCCCAAGGCAGTCACGCACGACCCTCCATGGCTCACGCAAAATTGACCACCAATATCTGCTTGCACAGTGACGCAGACTGTATTCTGTGTTCTTAGCGCAAACACTCTAGGCCCACCCACCCGCCTCTATAGGAATTCGCTGCGTTCAATACTATCCACTTTATCATCCCCACTTTGCAATATACCAATCAAGCCGCGACCAATCACCTCATCATGTCGACTGATTCGCTTGAACAGCGACTCTACGATCTCCTTCAGCCTTATCGCGAAGAGTGCTACAAGAATGCTCCCAACACCGCACCGGCAATAGAAGAAGAACGCGTGCTTCTCATACTTTGTGGTACGTAGACATTCTACCCGCTTCAACTTCACTTCTGGTCAGACCTGACTCCTTCCCACAGAGAACATATCATTCATCATCCGCCACAACCAGTCTTCGTATGGCAAAATCATTGTTCCCATCGACATCTCCATTGGCTCTCGCAACTGGTCTACTATGATCAAAGGCGGCGGAGGGATAGCTGGAATGGGAATCTTCGTCAACGGGAACGGGTATACACACACCGTCATGCGCTGCTGGGCGAGGAAGGAAGACGGGAAAAGCGTAATCGAGATTCTGACGGAGGAGTGTGACAGGGCATTGGCGAACTTCTTTCCCGAAGTGAAGGTGGAACCACACTGAGAGCGATGGGCAAGCGCGAAGGCAGTCACGGTGTTATCGGACTAGAGCAAAGACTGGCGAAGGGAGGGAGGAAGATTTTAAAGCACTATCGGCAGTTAAATGAACGGTGAGGGTGAAGATTCGAGCTTTCAGTCTATAATGTCAGGTGCAACCAAGATGTCTTGGCGTTCTCGTCAGTGGAAGTTACCATTTTCCACACTTCCTTCTCCTTCCACAAACACCCGTAGACGATAACCATTGAACCTCCCGACGCCGACTAAAACAAGCCTTGTTGCCAATGTCTTCGCCCCAGCCCGCAAACGCGCTCGAACAGCGCATCTACGATCTCATGCGCCCATTCCGCAACGAATGTTATGAAGCGCCCGACACTGTTGTCGATCAAGTCGCCGCCACCAATCGCGCTATCAAACTCGAGCGCAGGATCCTCGTTCTAGCTCGTACGTTGAAGACAAATCTGTCTCACATTGAGCATCTTTGTTGACATGTTGCCAGAGAACATCGCATTCCTCGCACACAACGACGTCGCCAGCACCGGACAGACGCTCAACGCCTCCGACATCTTCGTGGTGATGAGAGGTTGGACGGGAGACGGAGTGGCGAAAAAGGGTGGTGCGATTGCTGTTCTTGCACGCTATCCGGAGGGTACTACGGGCGTTGTCAAAGCTACGTTCGACGCTGGTGTCAGTGTCGTTGACGCACTGTGTACGAAAGTTGACGAGATGCTTGCTGCGAGCTTCTGAAAGATGCAGCAACGGTTGTGAGCAGACGGTAGTGATGTTGGTGGGCAGGGAGCGATTGGAAAAAGCAGGCGAAAGCATGAGCTCCTCAGTGGTTGGGATTTTACGAGATGCCCACTGTGGCTGAAGAGTTCTAGTACCACGATTGTTTTACCCACTGCTTATAATGTCGTGGAATTAAGCTCATGTCCCAGCTCCTGAGGTGTGACGGGATAATCTGGTTGCAGCAAAAGTGGGGCTTGCTAGTCCGAGACCCCCAGACATGGCTCAAGCTAGGTGTCTGACTCGTGGGCTACATCTGAATGGGCTGTCGATGTTTGCGGCTGCTTATTACTTAGCCCAGCGAACGACTGATTAGTGAGCGGAGTAGGTCGCATGATCCAGAATCTTGCGCAACAACCCGAACTGAGCGCTCAATGCGTCCTCGCCCACTCTCGATAGAAGTCTAGGCATTCGGCGTTTGCAACACTCGCGCTCGTCTTGACGTTGAGTCCGCAAAGTATCTGCTTGACAGCACCTTCAACCTTTTTGCCGTTGGTAGTGACAGGTATCTCTGGACACTCATCCACTACAGCTGGAACATGACGTGCGCTAAGCGCTTGCTTGATCGTTGTCTTGATCCTTCCAACGAGATCAGTAGAAATCTGGCGACCCTCTGCCATCTTCAGAAAGAGCACGACAGTCTCATCCGTATCAGTCTCTCTCCTTCGGCCGATGCAAAGCGCGTCCGTGACGTCTTCAGGGAAATGCTCCAGTACCACGTTATAGATCTCAGCTGATCCGAAGCGTACGCCCGCGGGTTTGAGTATGCCGTCGCTGCGTCCGAGCATCCACAGTCCACCGGTTTTGGGATTGAATCGCACGAAATCGCCGTGATGCCAGATCGGCTGATTCTTCTCATTTGTGAATTTGTCAAAGTACGACTTCCGGTACTTTGACTCCCCTTCGGGGCCCCAAAATGCTACTGGCTGACAGATGAAGGGCTTGGTGCAAACTAGGTCTCCTGGTTCGCCTGACATCGAGACATCGGCACCTGTGTAGTCATACGCAGCGATTGCCATACCAAGACCGGCGGCTTGGATTTCGCCTTCATACACGGGCAAGAGTGGGTTGGGTGCGCCAAAGAGCGAGATGATGTCTGTGCCACCGGTGATGCTGCCGAGATTGATGGTCGAAGGGAAGGCGGAATAGACGTAAGAGAACGTGGAAGGAGCGAGCGGTGATCCTGTCGAATATATCGCTTCGAGCTTGTTCATCGCGAGTCCCGCGGCAGATGGGTCGATGGACTTCTGCTCCAGGATAGAAAGGTACTTTGCGGACGTGCCGAAGTGCGTGATGTCAAACTCGTCTATCAGACGATGCATTGCTAGGTCGTCTGGAACGGACGTCGATGCGTCGGAACTGTCTACGTATCGAAACGGAGAGCCGTCATAGAGTACTAGTGTAGCGCCCGATGCGAGCCCGCTGACCAGCCAATGCCACATCATCCAAGTACATGTGGTAAAGTAAAAGAGTCGTGAGCTAGGTTTTATCGAGCAGTGAATGATGTGTTCCTTTTTGTGTTGGAGTAGCGTACCGATGGCCCCATGAACGATACATTTGGGTGCACCTGTCGTGCCACTCGAGTAAAGGATATAAACTGGATGGTCTGGCGGCAATTGCTTGAAGGTGAGTTCTGACGTAACCTTCAGTGATGTGAATGTTGCGTAGTCGTAGGCTTTGCCAGATTGTACAGGAATAGAGGTGACTTCGAATTCTACTGAAGCTACAGTAGGAAAGATGACGACGGCTTCGAGCGATGGGAGATCCCTGACGATTTCAGTAACCTTGGGAAGTACTGGATGACTCCGACCATTATAGAAGGCCGCATTGTCTGCAAAGAGCAGGGTTGGCTCAATCTGGCGTAGTCGATCGAGAACGGCATGGACGCCAGTGTCTGGGCTTACTGCGGTCCATACTGCCCCCAGCGACGACGCGGCCAACATTGCTACCAACGCGTTGGTGTGGTTCGCAACATAGCCAGCTACTCGGTCGCCTTCTTTGAGACCCAAATGTATCATGCCGGCCTGACATAGCTTCACTCTACCCCTGAGTTCCTTCCATGTCACTGTTTCGCGTGTAGTCTCTGTAGCAGCGATGACGGCGGGTGATTCGGGGTTGACTTCGGCGGTCGGGAAGAGGAGATTCTCAGCGAAGTTCAATGTCGCTCCCGCGAAGAATGCCGGACGGGGAAACATGGGCAATTCTTCATTTACGGCCTATCGTCTGTAAGTAGAGGCTACATGTATGGATCTACGATGACTGACTGATGTGAAGGCTCCCTGGTGTCGGACACCCACAAATTCCCACGTCCTTTGCCAGAACTCGTTGATGTTGTCGATGCTCCATTTGTGTAGTTGCGAGTAGTCGGATAGTTGCAGGTTGTGTGTCTGGTTTACTGACTGCAAGAACTGGTACATGGGTGTCGTCTTGGGAGAGGAGTGCTTCCAGAGAAGCTTGGGGCCTGTTGATGTGCCATTGGCACCCTTCGTGCCGTTCATCGCGTCGTGATCGTTATGGTAGGTCTTCTCACCAACCGTAAATACCGAAATTGTGAAAAATTGAGGTTTGCGGCTATTGCAGGCTTCTGACAATTCTCGACGGTGGTCTCGCTTTCCCCGCGCCCCCATGCGATGTTTGGCAGCGGCAAGTTCCGATAGCGTATCACGAAAACATCGCGGTTCCCCACCCCAAACACCACAGCACCTCCATCGACTGTGGAGCCATCATCACGTCCGCTCCGCGTATTTTCAGTTTGGCATCTATCCTTCCATCGACTCACCAGGCTGCCGGTGCGTTGCCTACGTCACTTGAATAAGGCTGTGGGGTGTGTCCGTCGCGCATATGCGGAGGCGTCAACTACGCGCCCAGGCACCCAATAATTTCGGACTACGCCTCGACTCTCAGCAGCCCTTGCAGCTGTATTACAGCTACGCGAACTCAACAGTTTCATCCCCGTTATGCCACGACTACGAAGAATTCGGGCGGTGAAGGCACGCGACATGCGGACGCAACACGGAGCTTAGGAAGGGAAAGAGCGGCCAAGACATCTCCCTACTATCGCCTCGATTTCGAGTTTCAGCGCTGCGACCGGCACTCTGCCTTGGGGCCAAATTCACCGGTCTGCCAGGGTCGTTCGCATCTAAGATAATGGTGTGTAGAGAATGGCCAGCGCATGCCTCGCCTATCCCTGATGGGGGTAGCGCCTGGTCCTTGCACACTCCTCAGTATCGAGCACCTGCCACTCTATCGTCTGGCCTTCTACGTTTGTTCTTCGATAGTTCGTCTCAGGAGATTGCAAGTGTACTTGGTATACACCACTAGCGCTCGGGCAAATTGGGGCGTCGATTACAACCCTCATGGTAAGATTTGGGTGCAGGAACGATTTCACTCCTGTCGCGAATGGGCGTCAGGATCAGATGCTCACTCAGAAATTTCACGCGGTGGCGCCGATGTCTGCCTGCTTTCCTAGCGTTGAATTCCACCACACCTGCACGTGGAACTTTGTGGACGATCCTGTCCGTTTCGCTCCTCCAGCCTGCTTGGTCCATCTGAGAATCTTGGAACCTTGAGGATTGCCATGGCCACCTACGCTGAAGCTTTGAGAACATTCTCCATTGAGTAACACCGGCCTCGAATGAGCTTAACATGTGTATGATTGTACATTCTTTGTCGAGAAACCAACTGTAATCGCGTATTTTCAATACGAAACTAGAGGAGCCATCGTAAACCAGGTATCCAGGCGAGCTTGCTCCACCCGGCCCACACCCAGACTGACCCTCGAGTTCGCTCTGTCTGCTCCAGGTACAAGGATGTGTGGAAGATTGGTACCTGCATTAGCCTTTCTTGCGCCTCTCACTTGACCGCTACCCGGGGTAATAACGCGCGAACACTCGTATGGTCTCAGGCCACTAAACCAGATCACCATGCGTTTTACGATTCCGCCATCGGGTCTATGGTCCGGCCTACAGTCAGCCTCCCAGGGGTATCGCTAAGATTGACGGCAGCTTTGTTCAACGCAAACGCAAGTCTGAGGCCGAGCCATGCCGAGATGTTGCCAAAGAAACCGGATGCTGTCTCGACGCAGCTCTGGGCATATTGCTGAGCGTGCAGGCGTGGTCTGGTGTCGCAGATCATTGTACTCTTTTGCATGTCTTACATGCGTGCTAAGCGCATGCAGGCTGCATCCACTACCCTTTTATGTTCCCCACGCTCTCAGGTCATAGTGACGGGATGGCTGTGTTTTGGCACGCCCCATCCTAGCATACCAGCATCATGAAGGCGACCAGGGCCTCGCAGCTTGACGTTGGCAAGATACGCGATGCGCGTGCCCGCTTTCGTACGTATAGTACCTGCGTCAGCCGATGCTTGTCCTCAGTGTGTATGCTAGCCCTACAACCCTTGTCCCTGTCCCTGTATTCCTCTTTCACTGGATCTGCGCATCATGAAACCAGAGATTCTCGGGTAAGTCGGAGACTTCTGTATTATCGATCGGTATGAGAGAGGTTGGATTTGAGCTTTACACTGACATCTTCGTACAGGCAGCAAGATGCGCAGTGATCTTCATTACAAGTGTAGAGGCTTGAGACTTTTCTTCACAGCATGCCGACGCCATGTCGAAGAAGTGCAAAACAGAGCGATGCGAGCTCCTTCGTGGACATCGCTATGGAGAATAAGAACGCCACTCAATTGCTGTCACATCCTTGTACCTTACCCCGGCCCTTCGCTGCTCTTGCCCAAACCGCGACGACTAGTGAAGTCCCATGCTTCATGTTGCTGCACCTGGCCCTGACCGGGTGTCAGCAGAGGGAGAAGCTAGATATCAGTGTTTTGCGAGGTCGGTGCGCCGCTTGGAATACATAAGGAGGGTATGAATATAAACAGGCCCAGTGCCACTATGATCTCGACACCAACACCAACAATTCGAGATCTCTGTCGTCCGCCACAGCCAAATCGTCCCTGGAAGTATTGTCTGTCGAGACTTCTGGTGCGTTCAAGATTATTCTCCTCCTTGCTGGAGACACTAGCTCAAAGCATCACATCCAGTACTCTACCCCAACACGCTCACTGCAACACTCGTCTTTTGTCAAGATGGGCAGCAACGACCGAAACGATGCCTTTTCTCTCGAGTTCTACGACCAAGGTCTGTCCTGTCCGGCCACGAACGGAATACGGAGGTTGCCCTCAGATGCGCCATGCACGTATCATGCGGCTGTGCTTGGTCCCCGTCCTCAGCAACTTGGCTTGCATTCAGCGACATTCTCTCGCCAGATGCTCCAATACGTCCCACCGTCATGCTTGACGAAAGACTGGTCTACTGGCACTTCAGCGAGTTGTGGTTGCACGTGTGCATCTGCTATGGGCATTAGAGGAGACAACATGGCTCGCGAAATCGAGACGATCGTTCGAGCTTCAAAGATCGCCGCTACCACAAACACTTCCGGGGAACGATAAGCAAAGCGCAAGCGGATTGACAACTGGGAAAGCATCCTGTCATCAGCTTGGTGAACCTCGCATCCGTGACTTCCGGGAAAGCCTTCTCCCTGAATTCACTGCAGATGCGTCGTTTTCTTATTGGGACAACTTTTTCTTTCTTCAACCGGTGCAGCAGCTGTTACCGAATTTTGTACTTTACAATGTATTACTACACTTTTCCCGCCCGACTACATCCTACTTGGGAGATATATCACCAATCGTCACCTCCCATGCTAAGCGATGCCTTGATTTCGCTAGCATACATGGGTTCCTTGCTGCACATCAATGACGCCGCCACCACAATCAGCACAGACGAGCTTACTACCCACAGACTGCGCCATTGCCGCCAGGCTGGTCGAACGACAGGCGTAGTCTCCACTCTGCTAACTGTAGCCTAACAGCTCTTGTACGGACGGAGCGGAAGTAGCCCGAGCCCAATGGCAAGCGCGTCCAGGTACGGCACTTACCAAATCTCCGTGGACTGTGTGCGCTTTCAGCCATGGACGCCTTGACGATCCAATTTGGATACCCCCACGTCGCCAGTTTGATGAACATAGATCTTCGGTTCGAGATGCAGACTAACACGCATACACCATGAGGTTTGCACTAACTACGAGCAGCTCGTTATATTGAAGGTCGGGACAAGAACACCATAGTTCATGGAGAGTATCGCAACCGCAACGCGATACTGGTCATAGGGGAAGATATTGTATCTCCGCATTACAATGTCAAATCTTCAATCTCACCTTCAGCTCCGTCTTACATCGTACAGCACGTGGCAGACAGATTCCACGAAATGTCCGGTTATGGTCAGCCCGGTGATCTAGCGTCGACTGCACAGGCCTAGCCAACACGCAGAAGGCTGTTCAACGACGCTTAGATCCTTGGCTTGACATAGCGGTGTGTAAAGAAAACGCGCGCCAGTTGAGAAACCTCGCTCCGTTGCTGCATTCGGCCAGCAAATCATACAGCAATGGCCATATCCCTGTCTGCCAGTTGAGATTCCAATAAGATTCGAAACACACCAAGCCTCTTCGGATTCGAGGTACTATTCCTCCTACGCTGCTGCCAGCGTAAAAAACACCGTAAACTTAGCTCAGACACTCTCCGCGGAGCCTTACCAGCAGAGCTGAAGCACCACGGTCTTGAAGAAACGCGGCAGAATAGAACTGCATACGAGACGCCTCGATCTTCCGGGGATTCATGCGCAGCTGCGCAGTAATGTGCGGCTTGAGTCATCTGTCGCACGGTAATGCAGAATCAGTGGCGAGTTTGCTGCGCTGCGGATATGCCACAGCCACACAATGCATTGTCACCCATGATCGAATATGCACATTCATTCTAGGGAAACTGAACTGCAAACGGGGGGTTGGACGGACGCGAGAGAGATTTGGGCTTCGCGCTTCCGGCTTCTTCACATCCAACCAGATAAATTGCCTGCCACACTTCATGCAGGCAGATGCAGGGGAAGCGCTTACAGTTGCGACTGTTAGACTTTCGATTACCGACCATGGCACCCATTTCATAGCAGCAGCACGGATCATGCACATAAGAGCCTTTGGATCTTCAGCTGTGTAGAGGAAAGCGCTTTTCGCCGATGATCTTGTCGTCGATCTCACCCCAGCACTGCGCCTGGGGTCGTCGCGTGGGCCTGAAGAAGTAACGCCTTGCCGCTTCCACAACCGACAGCCTTCTAGAAGCTTCCAACAACTTTCGGTGGAAGGACATTCAGCCAGCCTCAACCTTGCAGTCACCTGCTTGAGAGTTTTGGTCTACCAAACCGTTGGCGTGCGGACTGGTGATGCGCAATACTCTCAACTTCATCCTGAGTGTGCGCAACTTCAATCTTGCGTTTTACTGAGCTAGAAATCCCGAAGGAGATAATTGCAACAGCTTTTATGATAGCTTGTGCGACGAGCGACGAGCGTTCGGCCGCCAAAGGACTTGCCGTCCCCTGTTTCCCCGCTGCGCTTGTGTATGAATTTTGCTGTGAATAAATCTTCCTACACTCATACCATTTTGACGCTTTGCAGCGGGTCGAGAGATCTGGGAAGCTGATCGGTAGGCAATGCGACCGAGAATTAGGCTGATGTGGACACACTGCCTCGCGCGGAATCGGCAGGGCTGTGCGTGTCACGGCACCAGGGCAGTGATGCATCTGGGTAACACTACGGGATGACGAAAGTGTGGGATGACGCTGTTGCGCACTTCGAAATTGTCGGGGAAGCGGCTTTGCATCCCTTCCTTCCTGTTTGGACCGTCAAGGCTGAACAGGGCTTACAGACTTGATGGCACCCTTGCATTGTCTCCGCATCGGCTTCTCTCCCTGATGGTGCTTACTACTGAATGGTGTAGATATCTCGGGGAAGCGGCTTCTTCGAGCTGTTGTTCTCGTCACCCTCTTATCAGGTCCCTTATCTATACCACCTAGGGTCAGATCCTAAGGCACAAGCGTGCCTGGGACAAACCCTCAACCCCCTCACGCAACGTAACACCGAACCCTCGTTTCTAGAGGAAGTGGCATGAACCCACCTCCGAAAGACAGTCAAAAGAGTTCTAGTGATCGAAAAAAAAAACCGCCACTCATCATCCAAAGTCCAGGAGGTCGGATGGCCAGCAAGTAATAAGCAGCGACTTCGGGTCGGGAAAGCTGTGCAACTCTGGTCCGGTGCCACTTCCTGTGTCAAAGCGGGTTACCCGGGCCGTATTTCGTGAACACCCGACAAGGCCGATGTGAGCAGACCGGCGACCTCGACCGCCTCTTCTGCTTGTGATCCTCGGTACGCCGATCCCTGCTCTATGCACCACCAGGCTGTATACAAATGGTCTCACTGCCTAGTCGGCACTACATCCGCGGCCAGATCGTACCGTCCAGTGGGAGAACGTGCCCTGAGCCCGTTTTTAGCCCCACGGATCTCGCGTCTGGTTTGACCGCGGAACCTGGCTGTAACTGCCATGATCAGGGGGTCTTCCAATCCGAACAGCTAGTGGGATCTCAGTATCCACAGCCACGCTCCCACCCCGGGTTAGGGGTCCTTCTACTCTTGCCCCATGGGTACAAGAGCATGCAGTGGCTATCTTCCCGCTTCCGCGCAAACGAGGCAAGTAAGAAAACCTTCTAGATACGGCTAAGCGGCATTGCGAATGAGAGATGAAGTGAATGATTCGAGTCATCCTGGCTATGTGCTGTCTGTCAAAGTTCTGCTTGAGGCGCTGCGCAACTAGCACTTGTCTCACACGCGGAGACTGGCTCACTACACCCTAGCAAATGGCATGGCAGCCAAAGTATAAGTAGCACCTTGCGGGCGGCTGTTGGAATGTAGTTGACAAACCTTCTACAACTATACTACTGCTTGACTGAACAAGATGGCTTCCTCGGCACCAGTGGCCGTGACCTCGGCCGTGGCTACCCTTGGCTCTTCTCAGCAGAATGCCCAAGAACCTCTCTCATCATCACTTCATCAGCACGGCACTGCCCAAGCAAACGGTAACAGATCTACTGGTACTGCTGTCAGGACTCATAGTAGTGACCTGACCTTTGTTGGGATGTGGGCCAACACAGAAGAACACCAGACCAACACTGAAACGAACGGAGGTAACAGTGACCTACCACCGGTTCGACTCAGAAGGTACTGACCTCTCATAGTCGAGCCTCCTGTATACCACACGGGTTGTACGCGCCACCGCAAACTGAGCGAAGCATGCTCTCTCCCCGTCGATTCCCCCCAGGTTGTCAGGCTTCTCACAAACTCGTACGCGGTCGAATTGACCGAAAATATACGGGACGGAGGTGCCCGTGAATCGTCCGCCGCGGCGTGCACATGCGTCGTAGCATTCGAGGTTTACGAGGATGAAGCGGAGCAACGGAGGGCAAGGACGAACGGAGTGGCGGCGTCTGAGAAGCGGCTGAATGGGGTGAGGTAGTGTGAAGCTTCCTTCAGCACCCTTCATGTATACGAACCATGTGTATGAGCGACATGACACCGGACGTTTGGTTGAGGGTAGAGCGACGTGGTATTAGGGACTAAAAGCTGTGCTTTGCGTTACTTGTTAGCTTGCGGTATATCGGTAGAGAAGAATGCGTCTAGATTTTTGTGTGTCACAATGCCTACGCGTGGCTGCCTAGCGCCGTTGTTTTGTTGGTCGCAATGGTATTGTGGCCCCCATACGCGAGGCTGTGCCGCGTTGGGCTGTTTTGCTACGCGCTCCAGCCTTGTCCCGATCACATTGCATTGGAGCCTTCTTCTCATGGAACCACTACATTGCTGTGATGCCTACCAAATTACGAAGCGTCAACACCGGTACCTTTTGCGGATCGATATCAAGATCGTTGTCGACACTGAACGAAGACTCGCATCTACACCACCGCGCCCATTCCAACTACTCGTACAATCATCCTCACGGAAAAGCCGTCGTCCGCCATGACGACTGCGCTTCACGTTGAGGGCTCGCGATCCAGTCCATAAAGATCGAGGTACCTATCACAAGACATGAAGCGCCTCACAAGTACCTATGTAGCTCGACTTCGTAGCAGCTACCTGTCCCTAGTACACCCGCCACTCCCATCTACAATCTCACAGCTTTCATGCGCCATGTACTAACGCTCATGTATACATAGACCACTTTTGCCCCAGCACCCGAAATCATGCTGATGTCTCACATCTCAGCTCCTTAGTCCACAAGTTTCACGCGCTACCATCACACACGTCGAACGATACCTATCGGCACGACTACAAGCCATGCTCAGCCATAAAGCTACTAATGGCTTCTTCCAACTCCCCAATAATACACTCGCCTGTATCCGCTGATGCACTAAGAATACGTTCGCTTCTTCCGCACGCATGTATATAGACGGCCAGCACAGTTTCCAGCGCAACCGGAATCGATACCACAAAATCTACTTCATGACCGATGGGTGTGAGAGTCCAGCGAACGATAAATGCGAGGTTGTCTGTTGGGTAAATGTCAGAGCGACGACCGTAGTTGGGGCTTCGATGCTTACTAGCGACTATCTCGATCTGTCGGTTCATATCCGCATCGTCTTTTGTAGGAGGTCGGTGTGGCCAAAGGAGATTAAAGATGCGTTGCTCGAGGGGCCCCATCGCTGTCTTTGGCATATCTTGTTGGAAATGGATATTTCGACGGGTGTCAGACGTGGATTACGATATGGGCATGGTAGCACTGGCTACACTGGCTACACGGGCTTTTTGTCGGTACGTTATTTGCGTAGCTACCCGGAACATGTGTTTGTCGCATCAGATTGAGGAAGAATGCCCTGGTAGTCGCAAGAAGCTGTTGCGTTATATGTCCATTCCACGGAAATGTTTAGAGGTACTTCTTTCATAAGGTCTGCCAAATACCTACACTATCATGTCACTAGTCATGTCGCATTCGTCTCCATCAAAAGAGAGTTAGGTTTTACGAGGGTTTCAAGCGCGTTGGTAACTATGCGGCTGAATTGAAAATGCATACATCCTCGTATAAATCCACCTTCCGCACGAAGATGTATTCTCAAAGGCCTCGAGGCTGACTTCCCGCAGTCGGCCATGATGCCAGATTGTGAATTGTGAGTCGCACTTCGCCGTGTGGGTCGAAAGTGGCGAGTGAGAGCATCCTAATCTCCTCGATAGATCGAAGAGAAACTTTACTGATTAGTTAGCAGACCATGGCGACAAACATAGAGCGCCTTCTCGAATGTGCTTGTGGCATGTTTTGACTTCTTTACCCGCCGGCGTGGACGGACAATTGCGGAAGACGCTAGACAGCTTATCGATAAGCCGCCGCACGGGCCGACTTTCACTCGATCTTTTCTTGGGTCTGGCCGTCTGGCCACTCGTGATGCTACTCGTGCAGCCCGTGTATTGACCTTATCTCTGCGAACTCTCTGCGATCGATCGCAATTGATGCGACTTCTGGAACGGCTGTATTTCCCATTAAGGAAGCCTCAATTGATCCAGGTGCCGATACGCCCCCTCGCCCGGCCATACCTCTACCGTCCTGCCGCGGCTATGGATCTGTCTACGGATGCCACTGAGCGTGTTCGTATGTCACCCTTTCGAATTAAACGGGTCTGGCTGACGATCATGGCAGAAGGGCTCGGTGCATCATGACACCCATGCTACCCCGCCACAATTTATTCAGAAAGAGCATTGGCGATATCAAAGCATGCGCAAGGCCGACCTTGATACCGATCCAAACATATTCGATCTTAGTAAACGCGATGAGTTCAGTGAAGAACGCAAAGATATCTGGCGCCCCGCAGGCATCATCCCAGCGGCTCAGATTGACGCTGCTTGCCAGGCGTATGCAAGGGGCAAACCACTCTCTGTACCTGCACAAGACGCACAGATCTTCGAGCATCGTGACTTCCCCGGCCTTCAAGTCATCTCTGGGCTCCTCCCACCTGAGACGCAAGTTCTTTTCACGTCATGTCTGATGCACAGAGACCTAGCAGATCCAGGCCATAAGATCAACCTCCAGGCGGACTATGACATACCATACCCCCCGAAACCAACGTCAGATGGACTGCGGTTTGATAGTTCCTTCTTCCTTCGCCAACGGTCAGATCCGGATGACTGCCTGACCCCAAAGCTTCCGGACAAGTTGAAATCTCTGAACAACGAGCAATTCTTGTACACCAAGCTTCGTTGGCTGACCCTCGGCGAGCAATACGATTGGCCAACGCGTAGTTACGCAAAGCATGCGACGCCATTTCCAGAAGATCTATCAACGCTTGTGACGGGTCTTTTCCCACATATCCGGCCTGAATCTGGCGTGGTTTTGATGTACTCAGCCAAGGATTTCATGCCTGTGCATCGCGACGTCAGCGAGCAGTGTCAACGTGCGCTAGCGAGCTTCAGCGTCGGATGCGATGGAATCTTCATCATGGCTCGAGGGGAAGATGACGGGGAAGGTGAGAATGCTCCACGAAGCGTTGCGATTCGAGTCCACAGTGGCGACGTTGTGCATCTCACTGGCAACGCTCGTTGGGCTTGGCATGCGATGGCGCGTTCAATACCAAGCACATGCCCAGATTACCTTGCAAACTGGCCAGCTGGCACACCTGGTTCTACGGCAGCTGAAGAGAAGACTTACAAGAAGTGGAAGGGCTATATGGGAACCAAGCGCATTAACGTGAGTTGTCGGCAGGTCTGGGATTAATTCAACGGCAGCCAGAGGGCCGGCCCGTCTGTGGGATTCCATCGCACTGGACACGAGTGCCTTCGTGACAATCGGATCCGTACGCTCGGTGTCGTAGTTTTGCTGACGGCGGCTGCGTAGCGCACTCCACGGTGGAGCAGCTCTCGGAGCGTTAATGAACCCAGTTTCAGCAACTTTATGCAACGTCAAACGCACCACAACTCAATTTTCCGAAAGCTTGCACATTCTGTCACAAATCTGCTCATGCATGTGCATGCTCTTCTCCACCTAAGCCCTGTCTTCACACAGCAACCCCAACTTCCTTTTCCCGTGAGGTGCAGCGCTCAGCACGGGACTTGAGTTCTCCAATGCACCTCCAATGCACTCCAACGCTCTCCAATTTCTTTTTCCTTGGCCTAGGCCACCAGCTCTCTTCACGGGTTGAGGGCCGCCCCTAGCGAGTCAGCTAGCCCAGTACGGGAACCTGACGCTAGCATCTGGCCAGCCGCTATCACGGAGTTTTGGTTCGTCGGTAAGCACACTGCGCATTAGCTTTCGAAGCCACTTGGATGCTAACGAAGATTAATGCCAAAAGAAGCCAGATGAATGCATGGGGCCTTGAACACCATGCGTCAGGACCCTGGCGGTTTCTGACGTGGTACTATCTATCGGTGGACGCTGCATCCAGCCCTTGGTCGCCTCGTACTGAGGGTGTGAGTTTGTGCTGTGGGTTAGCGCTTTGCGCCCACTCTTGATTCTTATGGTTCTCATCGAGGCGCAGTCATGGATGGCTTAAAGTTTAAACCCTTCGCACGCCTCCTCGGCCCGTCTGTTTGTTAGTGTAACGTTCACCTCCGCACTTGAAGTTATCCATCCTTCTTCCATCTTGCCTTTGCATTGCGTTGTTCTTCCCGGAAGAGCTGACGTGCGACGTCATGGGGTTCCTGGCCCTCCCCCAGTTTCGTTACCATGGACCGTGGGTGCAGATGCTGATTGCTGGTCTCGGTGTTGGCTCTTCAGCGGGCATCTACGTTGCGCTCAACCTTCTTGGAGCGGGTGGTGGGAAGCCGGACTCAGCGCAAGTAGTTCAGGTTGTAAATGCGACATTATGTGCAGGTACACGATCATTCACAATCTAAGAGGACGACGCATACTGATCATACCGCAGTTTGGTTCTTCTCGTCCTCTTTTGGCGGCTCAATCCTGAATAAGCTCGGGCCCGGTCTGACAATGTGCATTGGCGTCCAGACCTACGCTGTGTACGTTGGGTCTCTCTGGTATTACGATGAGACGGGTAAGACGGGCTACCCTTATGCCGCTGGCCCTATCATCGGCATTGGCGCAGGTATGGTCTTTATCACTGCGGGCTATGTTGCGACAGGATATCCGGAAGAAAGAGAAAAGGGGTCTTATGCGACCATCTTGATGAACATGCAAGCGCTCGGGTCCGTCATTAGTGGCATCATTCCGGTCATCATCAACAGAAAATCGGACACTGTTGCTGGCGTACCACGATCAGTGTACATCGCCTTCATCACGATTATGGTCATCGGCGGGCTGCTATGTCTGGCTTTGCTTCGGCCACACAAGCTTACGAGAGATGATGGCTCCGTCGTTGCTGTTGATCGCCCAAGAGGAGCTTGGGAGGAGTTGAGATCCAACTTGCGGGTCTTCACAGACCCTGTTCTTCTTATGATGCTACCCGCGTTCTTGCCAGCAGAGGGATTCTTGGTGTACAGTGGATCGGTCAATGGTAGGTCTTCGAGCACTCGTCAAGATACCGCTCACACGTTCATAGCCTTCAATAACAACCTCCGCACCCGTTCACTGCTTTCGTTCATCGCTGTCGTTATGCAAATACCAGCAGGGTGGATCTTGCAGTATGTTCTTGACTACCCTGGGTGGGGTCGTCGCAAGCGCGGACTCATCGGTCTGACTGGCGTGTGTATACCTCTAGTAATTGCATGGGTCTGGGAAATGGTATGCCTCGAAGTCCATTACCCGCCATTGCGTCCTAACGTCATCTAGATTCGCACCCGCAACTATGATCGCAACAATCCGCCCACCAACCCTACAGACTGGGACGAGCTCAAATTCGGTTGGGTGTTTTTCCTTTTTATGCTAAACTGGGTCTTCTCACAGTTGTGGCACAACATAGTCTACTACTGGATTGGTGCCCTCACGAACTCCCCCCAGAAGCTCACACATTATGTCGGCGTCTTTCGCGGCGTGCTCGGCGCAGGAGAAGCAATCTGCTTCGGTCTCGACAGCATCAAAATCCCGTTCATCGCCGAGGCAGGCGGCATCTTGCTATTTTACTTGATGGGTATCGCGAGTTTCTACTACCTGGGATTCTATCACATAACAGACACCAACTACAATCGTGCCGAGGAGGGCGCGGTAGTGCCAAACCACATTCTGGAGCAAGAAGGCATCACTTCAGGTCATGCAGTCGTTATTCGAGATCGAGAAGCGAAAGAGGGGTATGTTGCGGAAACCGAAAAGAACGGATCTAGTAGCGGAGAAAAGGTCTGAGTCTTTGTCAAGCCCATCTTTTCTTTCTTGGAGTCTTTTACCGCAGTACAAGTTGTAATAGGTCGCGTTGCGCACTCTAATGTTTAAACGAAGGTATCGCTTCTAGCGCTCACAGCAGCAACACTGTTGACCCAATCGGTGCATGTATGCTTTTCCTGCGCTTTTGCTTTTTCACCTTTCAGGCTGGATCGTCCATCACCCGCGCTATGGGACCCCATGCGCATAGAAGTGTGGTATCGTGCAGATCAGGCAGGCCATGGGAAGCAGAAACCGGTTCGTGAGTGCACGCATACGCTGTAGGTGCGCTAGTAAAGAGGCTATCGCTTGGTCTGTTGTTCCGATTCGCTCACTGTCCACCCACCCACGCAGAAGTCTCGATTGTGTATACACAGGTTTGCACTGATAGAGTTACCCCTTTACCCCCTGCATCGACTGAGCCTACAGCAACGCACCACCAGATGTAGGTGGTATAATCACTCCCACTGTATCGCGACGGGCCGTCCCTGTCATTCTGCACGTGTGCAGCGTGGGCATCGCTTGGTGATACGGGACGAGCGCGAACACGTGTTGGTGTACTGAGGGGTGGGCTGGTAGGGGTCAAGATACTGGCGCTGACATCACGAGCTAGGTACGAAGCTAACATGCGGGATGGGCGCGCCACGGAAGTATCTCTCAATTCGGCGCGGGAGCAAGGTGCTTGCGTCCGTGTTCGCATTCGGGCGTTTTTTTGGCATGTTTCGAGAAGTGGAGATTAACGGGTGTTAGTGAGCGGCTGTGTGCTCACTACTGTAGCTGGTAGAGTCGAACCTTCAGGGTCTGGGGTCGTGAGTGCAAGGATCTGCAGGATTCTGCAGAGATCTGCAAGCCTCGGAGAAAACCTCGGGCTATGATGCCGAGGGGCAGAAGCATGCAACCGAAAACACTTCATTAGAATTGAATCCGATGCTGTAGGAAGTTTAGGATAGTAATGGAATGCTCAGAATCTTCCTCCGTCACCGCACAACTTCTCGCGCACTTTGGCGACTTTACACAACCAGCCTCTCCCGCAGTCTCCAGGCTCATCACTCTCATACTCACTCCCGGCCCACCACTCCTATAGGTCTAGTTGCTCGAATCTGACGAGCAATGTGCATGTGGTCTCGTGTCCGCCAAGATCCAGCATCCGAATGAAGTTCCAACCAGGTGTAACGTACATCAGTCTCACCGCGGCAACGGCGAAGATGGGGTTGCGAGAGAAACTGTCGTCACTCTTGATCAACAGGCGCAGGAATGTCAGTTCATTATCCTCATACTCCCACTCCAAGACGTCTTTCCAGATAGGATCGTTTGCGGGCGAGTTGTCCTTGTGCATGAAACCGGTCAATTTGTGGGGCTTGTAAGGAGCAGTCTTGCGCTTTGGTGGCAGATTGTTCATGTCGTTAGGATGAACGAGTGTGCATGTCAAGTAAGGCTTGATGTCTTCATGTTCGCGGTCATTGGGTAGGGGAACGTCTGTAGCGCCAGCAACGTGCAAGCGAAGTTTCTTCCGGCGTCCGGTGCTGAGGTTACCCGAGCCACCAGCACGTAGCGCAGCTGGTTTAAGTACGTAGCCACCAGAGCCGGCAAAGAGCGCTTCGTTGATTTGTGAGCTTGCGCCAAAGGTTTGCCAATTTAGAGCGCAGATCTGGGCGCCAATGCCCCAAAATGGTACCGGCGCAAGATTCTTCGAAGAAATGCGAGTTCCTTTGGGGTAGACGCGCATCAAATGATGCGCATTGTGTCTTGCTATCTTGGCGCTATTGGCGGGAAGATGCGCTTTCAGACCTGACTCCGACACGTTGATGAGTTGGTGATGTGGTGCGTTCTCAAGCTCCGCTTCAAACCAAGAGTTGTTGACAGGCTTGACTGATTGAGCATATACTCCTAGCTCGGCCAGTTCAGGGACAATAGTACCAGCATTAGCAGCCTTCTTTTTCGCATCATACTCTTGGCGAGCTTGCTTCTGTTCCTCTTCGTCCGAACTCGAATCACTGCTGCTACTCTCCTCTTCGTTCGGCAGATGGTACTCTACGATGACCGCCACTTTATTTCCAAGCTCAGCGAGGGTGACATGCTCATGCTTGCTGGGGTCGTCTTGTTCGCGTGTGCCCTTGTCTCGGATGGCCTTGCTGAGGAGTCGGGGGCCGAGGACTTCTTGCATGATCTGTGCGAGGCGAAGCTGCCCGTGCGCGTCGCAATGGTTCTCTAGGGAGATCATGATAGGTGCAGCATTCTTTTCACTGGCAGCTTCTTTGTCGACGACATCGCGGATGGTCTCGCATACTTGGCGGAAGGGAATATTAGACACGAGCGTGAACCCGTGCGTGACCTTCGGCTCTTCCTTGTTGTCGTCGTTGTCCCAGGCGTCGATCTCGACGCAACGCGACCCAGTATGCAACGCGATCTCGTACGCAGAAGCATGCGATTCGCCAAAGAGTTGATGAGCCATCAGATATGTGTTATGAGATGAGCTGATGAAGTATTCGGGGAGTGGATGGTTCCTGTCGATAGCCTCTGGTGGGACGTTGATGTGACTCTTGTCGAGCAATTCTCGCAACGCCGTAGTCGGCTCTTCACTTTTCAATCCAGCCTCGGACTCCTGCAAAACACCTTCCTTGACTAGGAAGCTCTTGAGCGCTTCGCTGACACGTAGTTTGTCCTTGGTGATATGCGACTGCCTTGCGGCGTGACCGCCGCCCGCTACAGTTCCCGCGTCGACAAAATCGCCCTTCTCCTCATCATCGACTTCCTTCTTCGCGAAGGGATTGAGCTTCGAGATGCCTGATATTAGTTCGGCCATGTTACGGTATAGAGGGGGCAAGTTAGGTAAGGATGTGTATGAGCAACAACCACAGGTTTGCGATTCAGCTGCTGGCGGGGTAGGTTGGCTTGGCTTACGCCTGCCCGGAAATGCGGAAAGTGTGGTTGGGGATTGATGACGCGTTGGCCCGACCGTCTAGAAGGCGCGGCGCATCTTGGAAACCTGCCACATATCCTGTATCTTATGAGTTCGAAGTATTCAAAGACGTTTCCAGCCAGAAGCTATCGCGTTCACTCTTTGCTTCGGATGTCCAAATCGGGCTAGCGAGCGGACGCGTCGGAGCCCTGGAGCTAATACAAAACAATCTGCCCCCTTACCACCCACGCGCCGTGCCAGCAGTCATACCAACAGCATCTACGTTCGATGACCACGAGGTCTTATCAACAGCCACTATCTCTCTCGCTTCGATCCGAACTGTTATCTCACTCAAGTAAGACCTCAAACCACCAATGACACCGACAGAGCCTCATGAGCTAGTGCCATCTGCACAACCCGTCGCGCCTGCTCAGCAGCGACGCGCTTCGAGATCGTCGCAAACCATTGACATGACAAGTCATGCCGTTCGACCAACAACGCTACCCAGGTAACCTAGTGAAGATGTTTCCCTGCGCAATGCATTGCGCACGTTGGCCAACATTCATCTCGTATTAAATGAGATGAGCTTCCAGCCCAGCTTTCTAAGCGCTTGGGGGCTCTGCGCCTTAACAGAAGATACATCGCGAGAACCTTCAAAACCAGAGCAAGCGTGTAACTAGGTGACTGGTTGATTGCAAAAGCGCATCTGAGTCGAAGCCGCCTTCTGACACGTAACCTATGTTGCGACTGGGCGTAACTTTTAAAGCCGGTAAAGCCGTGGCGGGATCTAGGCGGACGGCACCACTAGAAGGTCTGGTCACGATGAACCGGGCGGCTTCACGTGGACTGATGAGCTGAGTGAGACCACCCTGACCGGTACCAGGGAGCACCAATAATGAACAATCCTCCGCCGCCCCCATTCTGCTTACGAGGCGTGGGTCTTGGCAGGGCGGACAAACACCAGTACAAATACATGCATAGATGGCTGCTATGAGATCTTTCAGAACGCTCATACGATCCGTGGAGTTCATCATCATCATGTTCGGCTTCTTCTCTACAAAGTACAAGCATCGCAAACGCCATCCGGTAAATGACGATATCACAGCATCGGAACTACAACACCTTACCCACATGCAGATGCCGCACTCCGAACCTTTGAAAAAGCCCAGAGATACATTCACCAAAGGTTGGAGATTCGGCGCCCTCAACTGCGCGATCGCAGCCGCCATAGTCTTTCTCATAAATCTGATCGCTACTATAGCATGGGCTGCCAATACTGATAGCGGTGTATTATTCAGAGGGGACTGTGATCGTGCGCGTAAGATCAACGCAGTCCTTCATGTCATCATCAACTTCTTGAGTACAATTCTGTTGTCTTCATCGAATTACGCTATGCAGTGTCTATCTTCTCCAACCAGAATGGATATCAACGTCGCCCACTCTCGAGGCCAATGGATGGATGTAGGTGTCCTAAGCGTTCGAAATCTACGTCGCATCAGCAAGAAGCGCGTACTTCTTTGGTCAGCCCTAGCGCTCTCGTCGCTACCTCTACATCTCTTGTAAGTATTGAGTCGAAGCCAGAACCTATATTACACTAACATGTGAAGTTACAACTCGGTCGTGTATCTGTCTCTTGCAGCATACAGTTACGAAGTTTACGGGGTCAGACAAAACTTTGTTGACAGCGCTGAATGTCTGGGCTGTGTGAGTCCTATCAATGGCTCCGACTTCGCCTTCACCAGGGAGATACACCAAAGGATCCAAGAAAGCCGGTTCGAGAGGCTCGATAACTTGGATTGCATTGACGCATACGCAACAACCCTGCAAACGCATAGAGGCGATCTACTTTTAGTGGCTAAGTCTGATGACATTGTATGGGCAAATCAAACTGAAGGGGTAGACGACGACTACAAGAATAACGAAAACTCGGGAGTTTTCTGGACTCACTCGCTCACAAGTGCTTGGGAATATTTTCCACAGGATACTTTCGAGTGGATTTGTTCGGGCCATACGGATGTGGACAAGTCATGCGACGCAGTAGTAGACGACATCAGAGGCTCTGCACGGAACTGGACCATAACAGGAGATATTGGCTACCTCGTGAGTGTGTCTGGGTTCTCCCACATGAGAGGCCCCATACAGTACTGTTTGCGTGAAAGGAAAGACTCAAAGTGTCGAGTTCTCTGGAGCATTCCCATCGCGTCGCTGGTGATAGGGCTGAATCTTATCAAGGCCATATCGATCTTCTATTTGGCTCTTCGCATTAAAGAGCAGCCACTCATGACGATGGGTGACGCTGTGCTCTCATTCCTGAAACAGCCGGATCCATGGACTCGGAATATGTGCCTCGCTTCCTCCAAGGACATCGAAAGTGCAAAAAACAATTTCATTGCCGGACCGAAGAGATGGAAGCTTCGAATCTATAGATGGAAAGATACTACAATTCTAAGCCGTCGCATTAGCACTTTCGCTGTGTAAGTGCGCACGCGTCGTTCTACCATCGCAAAGATTCGTTAACATCCCCCAGGCTTCTGATCTCGATAGCAACCGTAGGAGGATTTCTTTCCTACGGGTTGCGTCATCTCCGATCTGGTAAAAGTAACTCCCTTCGCAATCTCGCTGCGTTGGGTTTTGGTGCCATCGACGCTCGGACACTAATCGAGTATCCACGTGAACACAATGTCGACTCCATAATAGGCAACACTCTCATAGCCAACGTGCCACAGGTTGTGCTTTCGATCATCTATTTCTCATGCAACAGTCTGTTGACGTGTATGCTGCTAGGAAAAGAATGGTCATCGTATTCATACGTTCGAAAGGGTTTAAGGGTTTCGAGCGCCCCGAGAGGGTTGCAAAGATCAACCTACTTCTTGTCGCTACCTTATCGGTTTGCAATACCACTTATGGCAATCAGTGGATTGCTACATTGGATGATATCACAAAGCATCTTCTTTGCCGCCATAGAGGTAGGCTCTTTACCTGGACATGTTCTGAACTTAGTGTGATAGCTGACGATGACATTAGTTCTATGGGATCGGTGATAGTGTGCCATCAGATGTACGATATACATGCGGCTATTCTCGCATCGCCATGATATCTGTGATCATCGTTGCGAGTCTCGTTCTCATTGTCGGCGTCGGAGTGGGATTCGTTCCTTTGCGACCAGGAACCAATCTGGTTGGCAGTTGTAGTGCAGCCATGAGCGCAGCTTGTCACTTGTCAACCGCTGACAAGGAAAGAGGTGATGAAATTGCCGTTAAGAAGTTAATGTGGGGTGTTGTTGAAGTGCAATCAAATGGAGCGGGGCATTGCTCCTTCTCCGACGAGGCCGTGGAAAACCCCAAAGAAGGTGAGCTATATGCTGGGCCGCGTGCGCAGGCTTATCCACAGCGACCGAAAAGATGAAATAGATGGTTATATAGAGGATAGTTGAGCGAGTTTGGGTAGTCGCTGGAAAGGTGTCTTCGTAGCAAATCGATGGTGCCGTCGCGCGTGGACTTTTATTCGGATGCCGGACGGAGGGATGACCTAAGCGTGCCATAATCAGCATTATCTCCACCTTTCGGAAGCGGGTCCGGCTACCAACCACCCTGCTTCGGCTCATGACTAGCACACTCACGCGACGCACTAAATGATGATTTGCAACGTCATTGAAGCCACAGCAAAGAAAGCGTCCACATGGTGCGGATCAGCGTTGGATGCGGGGTCCGGACTGACCTCGGTGTACAATGCCCCATATATCAAGCTTCTCCAAAGTGACTTTGGGGTCTTGTAGAGTAACATCTTATAACCTACGATAGCAAAAGTATTGATACATTGACTATGGCGAAACAAGAGTACAAATTCCCGGCGTTTGACGACCTTCCGAAGGTCGAGGGCATGCCACAGGGCAGCATATGGGGGTTCTTTGACAAAGACGGGCAAAAGGATGAAGTCGGAAGTAAAGCAAATTGTACCCCATACAGCAATCGTATATCTAACAGGCGACAGCTATCAACCTTCTCACCTCGGATGTCGTGAAAGCGGCCTCCAAAGAGATCACTACCGGCGAGCACATCCAGCTTGACTGGGAACTACACAACGTGCAATTTCCAGGGTTCAACAGAAAAGAACTCGAGCAAAAGCAAATCGATTTTGCGGACTTCTCCGAGTTCTGTGCTAACGATGACGAACTTCACATCAACACTCAAGCTGGATCTCAGTGGGATAGCTTGAAGCATTTCGCGCATCAAGCAAGCGGCATGTATTACAACGGTCTCTCGCATAAAGAGGCAGCGAACAGCGTCACGAACGGAACGCACAAGTGGTGCGAAAGAGGTGGCATTGTTGGAAGAGGTGTGCTTTGCGACTGGCTTAGTTGGTATGAAGAGAAGAACGGGAAGAAAGCACCAAGTGCGGTGTCGAGACACGAGATCCCTATCGAGGAGATTGAAGAGACGCTGAAGTGGCAGGGTACCACTTTGAAGCAGGGAGATATTATGATGATTCGTAGCGGATACGTAAGATGGCACAAGTATGTTGTCTTACCACTTTGAGAGATTTGACTGACGATTGTAGCAACGCGAACGAGGCGGAGCGCAAGAGCGGTACTCGCGACAATAGTGTCGCAATCGGTCTTCAGGCAAACGAGAAGACAGTACGTTGGCTTTACGACCGTCACCTCGCGGCGATCGCTGGTGATACCGTCGCTTTTGAAGCATGGCCACCAAAGTTTACCGACGGATGGTGCCTACACGAGTGGCTTCTCGTTCATTGGGGTACCGCTATCGGCGAGATGTGGGATCTTGAGAAGCTCAGTCATAGGTGCAAGGAGATGGGCCGGTACACTTTCTTCATGACAAGTGCTCCATTACACGTTAGGGGTGGTATTGGAAGTCCACCTGGAGTTATCGCCATCTTCTAGGCGCATTCGGTCACCGTTGCTTTCGGAACTGTATCAACGTTGTTTCTGTGTATAAGATAGTACCAATCCAAAGAACATCTAGCATTAACAATGTTCGCAGGCTAGCATCAGATCCCGCGAAGATATCGCCATCGACTCCGTTTTCGTGTTTAGCCTCATTTTGGCATACCTAGGTATTGCCCAAAATTGCATTAAACATGTTAGCCATTGAGTCTGACGATGCTCGTGAAGGGAAATTCAGGTGCTTGAACATCCAGAGTTACTATTACCAGAATGGAGCGGACGGTATGGGTGTGGTAGGGTGTTCGCGTGTCGCGAGGCGTATCGGCGCGTATTCTCTTTCGTTACGCGACCCACAGACCAACACGAAACAACCAAGCATGGTGTCAAAAGATGCCGCGCGGCGCTGCGCCTCTTGTAGTAATGCTTGAGAGAGATAAGAGAACGAAAGAGTTGAATGCGAAAAATGCGCCGAGTCAAGATGTGTATATAGTAACGGCGCGCAGTCGTGTCTTGAAAGGTATCTTCATTCGCTCCATCATCTACTACATCTTCGTGCACATTCTGTCTTTAATCTTTTGTTTCTTGCTTACCCCAAATCTTCCCTGGCTGTTATCGACCCAACATCCACAGATGGCGTCTCACGATATCGTTCCTAGAGGCGAAGCCGACTTTGATCTTTACCCTTACACGCCCTCAGCAGGCGCCGGCTACACATTTCTCATACTATTCGCGATCGGCAGCCTGACGCATCTCATCATGCTCATTCCATTACGAAGTTGGTTCTTCATCCCATTCGTTCTGGGCTGCGTAGGTCAGTTACCTCGGTGCTTGACCCCATCGCCGAAAAGCACATCGCTGATAGTTTGATCCACAGGCGAAGCAGCCGGCTACTACGGTCGCGCCTGGTCCTCAAAGAATATCCGACAAGGCAGCCCTTATCTCCTTCAACTCATGCTTATCCTTGCGGCCGCACCACTTCTCGCAGCCACCATCTACATGACGCTCGGTCGCCTTATTCGCTCTCTCGATGCTACGCACCACGCTGTAATGAACCCGCGCTGGACTACGAAGATATATGTCATCATCGATATCGGATCCTTCGTATGCCAGATCATGGGGTCGGCGATGCAAGCTTCCGGTGACCCAGACGGAGTGAAGACTGGAACCACCGTCGTCATCGCAGGACTGGGTACGCAATTAGTCGCTTTTGCCTTCTTCATCCTAATGGCGGTGGTGTTTCATCGAAGGCTGAATAATGAGCCTACCAGCACGTCACGGCGAACACATGTCAAGTGGCGCCGCTACATGTGGGCTTTGTACAGTGTCAGTGTGCTTGTCGTTGTTCGGAGCATTTTCCGGCTGGCGGAGTTTATCGAAGGGCCAGAAAGTAAGGTGTATCAGACAGAGGCGTACTTGTATGTCTTCGATGCGGCGCTCATGTTCGCGGTGGTGGTTATTATGGCGGTCTTTCATCCGGGGTTTCTGTTCAGAGTCGTCAGGAAAGCTGAGTTGATGCCACTTAGTGATGACGAGGGGAATGGTAGCTATTTACTGCGCGGAGATGGTCCAAGATAGTTTCTCCGGGTGGATGACAGATGTACAGTATCTAGAACGTGGTAGAGTAGACAGTAGAATGCCACTCTTGTCGGCCGTTTTGTATACCGGGTTCCAACCAAACACCCGAGAACTAATCGAACAGCTTACCAAGCGCTTAATTACTGCCAGTGTGATAATCAACTGAGTGATACCGAATGCAGATATGGTATCAATGGCGTCAATGTTGTGGTCATCCTGGCGAAGAGAGATTGGAGTGAATTATCGGCCGCGAAGGTTGCGACAGCAATGAAGGGTCAGATACTGCCCCAACTCCATCACGAGCTTCTTAGCTCACCTTGGCGGTAACGCAGAGTTCCGAGGGTATATAAATATAGGGTTGACCGTACCCAGACTCTCACTACCCCGCGCACAATCTCTACCCCACGATGTCGATATACATGATGTCGGGCTCACATAGTTCCTACACGCCACCATATCCTCATCAGTACTATTCCTCCCTGCCTCCGCGGCCCCAGGATGCCGCCTTCAATAGCCCAGTGCAAAGTTCCGTCAAGGCCTTCAACGTCCCAGTCTCTGACCATACCCTCGAGTACCGAATTCTAGAGCTGCTACAACCTTTTCGGGACACCAGCAGTCTCTTGAACGCCACTAATGAAGCCAAGAACGTTTTATTGCTGGCTCGTAAGTACAACTGTCTTTGAGTCTTTTCGGAGCGATCTTTCCTCTAGGGTATTGCTGTCAATACTTGAAGTCGATTGTGTTGCACGCGCAATCCCACCACTGGCTATTTCTTCCACCCATGTAAGTAACAAAAGCTAAGAGATCTGTCAGAAAATATCGCCTCCATCATTGTCAGCAAACAGTCCAAGGATCTCTCCAAGGCGGGAACAACCGATGTGTATATCATGAGCCGCAACTTGAACACCACCGCAGTCAACGGTACCGCAGCCAGCGGTCCGGCGTATCTCCGCATCTTCTTCCATATCGACTACCAATCGATTACAGTTGTTAAAGCGAAGATCGAGAACGGGAAGAACGCGATCGGTGCGCTTATCGACGAGGTGGACAAGATAATCGAGAGCCTCATGGAAGATTCATAGTGGTTGTTTGAGGTATGCATGTCGACGAGTGGTCGAGAAGAGAAGGAGACGAATTGTGGCGCCCGAGTCCATGGGTGGCTGCTACATCGCTGGATAGCTCCTAGTCAACTTCAGGGCTTTGTAGAAACTGCTATATTGTGTAGATAATGGCTGGTCGGCGTCTGCAGTAATCAAGGTACTCCCCTCTTCTGTCCACGGTCGCCTCGCCTTCTTCTGGGCTGTAACCCAGGTATGATCCGCCTGCTTGACACTTCCGACATACTTGTACGACAGCATGTTCGCATCAAGTACACGCTGAGAACCCTAACGACACAAACCTTCCCGAGCTTAAGCAATGCGGCCATGCAAGGCATAGACTTTAGGGGCAAGTTCTTTGACGTTGAGACGACACTACGACGCTAGTAGGGATAGCCGGTGCGGCTATAGTGTGGTCGGACACATCGTTGACTTTTGTACTAACCCTCCGATGGTTCGTGCATTTGACAACTTTGTACATGATTAATCGGAACGTTCCGAGTACAGGGACAGGAGCAAAATGGTATCTCAAACTTTTAGTGAGAGCGTTTTGTAGGTTGAGGCACAAGTAGCGCCTGACAGGCTTAGTGGATCGGCTGATCTACGCCCTAGCACGCAGGCACGTCGACCAGTTCTGTACAAGATCGGTCAGGGCGGGCAGATCTGAAGGGAGAGCGCTTCCAGGATTGGCCTTGTCTGGAATTTCCCGGTTTCCGCACTTCACGTGCTGGGGTCGGAGCCGTTTGATGCGTGTGTGGCGCGCACGAACCTGGGAACGTGAGGGCGACGCGCCAGCAGGACCCATTGAAGTAGTCGGGCGGCGAATGAGCAGGCGCCCCACGAGATTGCATCGTGAACTCGAAGATGGACGTCGTCATCGTGCGAGCGGTGTGGCCGGCGGTACTCGCGCTAGCAAGTCTAGCGTGTCGCCAAGGAAAGCTTGGTATCTTTCCATAACCCAGGTGTGGCGCAACGAACTAGACAGAGCGACAGTAAAGGAGGGCATCACGTAGTCCGCGAAGGGGTGAGAAGGCGTGTGCAGGCAGGAAGTCCGCAGGAGCAGGAAACGGGGTTGTCTGATACATGCAGGGAAGAGTTTGCTAGGCTGGGCGGCGCCACACTTGCATCAGACGGAATCGAGATTGTGGCGCTGTCGAATTACCCATGACGCAAGCGGGACACATGTTTTGGCATCCTTTGGGAAACCTGGCGCCGATCGAACCCCCAAACATACCTAGAGGCTCCGTCATACAGGCCAGGGCGACCTCGTTCGGGCGTGGCAGGCCTCGTGCCCCAGGCAAAACGTGGACAGTTGTGGCATTGGACGGCACATGGTCAGGGAACTGGGCTGCCGCGTTCTGTGAGCGTGTCCGCGGAATTCGATCGCTGGCAGCGGGAAAATGGTGGCCGGTAGTCGCGGGGTCAGGCAGGTTGGTCGTGGTCGGTCGCTGTTCCAAGTCCAGGCTCTTCGCAAGCGGCAAGCTACGACGCAGTGACGTAGTTGCTGCAATCGCGCGTGTTACCCAGCCAGCCCAAATACAAAGCTGCTTTCTGCCCTCACCCGCCTCCCTCCCACACAAACCACTTTGATACCCATCCCCTCGAAATACCCATCCACCCTACTTCCATTGTTTTCAGCTCTGCGTCTGCATTTTGATACCCCACCTTGATACCCACAGAAGCAGTCCTACACCATGAGTTCCGTAAATCGTATGTCTAGCTACCCCGCTTTGCCCCCAAACATTGCTAACAGGTTACAGGTCCGGTGGACTTGAAGCAGAAGGAGAAGGATGTCAACAACAAGCTACAGCTGTACGGCATCTTCGAGGGTATGTGAACACGTGCAATGGCGCGTCGATGCCCGTCGCGTCGCACACGCAAATGTAAACAAGCGCTGACCACAACTAGCCTTCTCTAACGGAAAGGTCCCCTCCAACCAGCAAATCGATGTCGCGCTCAACTCCGCGCTTGCCCACAGGTCGCTCAACTCACCATCCAAGAAGCTGTCGAGCGAGGGTCAGCATCTGGTGACCGACCTCAAGAAGGTCATTGAGCAGGCCAAGATCCTACTACTCACCAAGAACGAGGGCAACCTCCTCCAGGACTTCATCTGGCAGGCAGAGCACCTCGGTGGCAACAGCGCCGCCCTCCCTAATGCGCCTGTTGATAAGGACACAGCGAAGCAGCACGGAAACGAGGCGCTTGACGGTCTACGGACTCTCGGTACCCTCCTCATTTCCAACGGCCAGTTCAGGAAGTTGCTTTCAGATGCCACCGTTCTGCTCCGTGACATGGCTGGTGATGCCGCCCAGAACACCGCCAACAAGGTCAAGCCCTCAGAAGACCGTCTCAACAAGCTAGATGAGCCTGCTGAGGACAACACTTGGCACGACACCTCCGACCTGAACCGTGAGAACCTTCGCAACCAAGCTAAGAGCAGTCTGCCCTTCGGTAACAAGAACAAGGACGAGGCCAAGGGTGACTTGAAGGAGCATGCCAAAGACATCAACCAGGCTGCCAACCCTGATGGCTCGCGCGACCCCCAGCACACCGCCCAACTTGGCGCCCACGAGGGTCAGACCGGCCAGAGCACTGGCGTCGACGCCCGTGGTGCTCTCGACGCTGCCAAGCAGAAGGTTGACGCCAACACTTCTGAGGAGGACAAGAACATGGCCCGCGCCCGTCGCGACCAGATGAACAACTACCTCAAGGGCAAGATGCCTGAGGAGCGCCGCGAGCAGACCATCTGGCGTCTTAAGAAGATGGTAGTCGAGATTCAGGGCCACCAGGACTACCAGCGTGCCATCGAAACCCTACTCAACCTCGCCGAGCAGTACTCCGGCCATGGTAAGAACCTTGGCCAGCAGGGCAAGGGTTCTGTTCAAGGTGCGCATCAGAACGAGATCCTAACTACTGCTGAAGCTGATCTCAAGGTGCGTATTTAGGTTTCCTCTCGGAGAACAAATGGCTGACCAACATGAAGACTCTTCTTGAGCGTTTCGCAAACAACACCTCGTTCGATGACTTGATTGAGTCCATCAACCAGGTCTACAAGGACGCCGACCAGGATCCAGAGCTCAGGAACTGGTTCACTCGCATCAACCAGTTCATCCGCAAGACTCTCCAACAGCAGGGCTTCATCCTCGAAGACCGCAGCAACGAGGAGTGGAACCAGATCTACGATGATGGTCACCGCCTCCTTCGCGGCCGCTACCGTGGACACACTGACCGCATCGCCGACGAGTTCAAATTCGTTGGCGAGCAGTTCGACGCTGACCCGCAGAACAAGCAGTTCGCTGAGTCTGTCAACAAGCTCTTCCTTGACCTCGGTCAGGATGAGAACGGTCAGACTGTCTTCAAGCCCCACCTTCTCAAGGACTTGAGCGACGTCATCCTCCCGTCCATCTTCGAGAACGTCCGTTACGTCCCCATCCCGCGTATCGAATACAGTGACCCCATGGTCGACGCCGTCGTTGAGAACCTCGTCATCGAGGGTGACAACCTTGCTCCCAACTCTTTGGAGTTCGGCTCGGACAACTACTGGCGCTGGGGACGCAAGTCCATCTCGAGCAAGAACAAGAACAAGGTCATGCTCTCTGTCTCGGGTGTACAGATGGATCTCAGGGACGTTTCCTACTACATCAAGCGCAAGCAAGGCTTCCCATCCATCACCGACAAGGGTGTTATGGACATCTTCATGGGTGGCTCCGGCTTCAGCTTCAAGGTTGAGATGGAGACAGCTGACAAGGCCCGCGAGAACAACGCGCAGACCCACTTCTTCAAGGTCACCAAGGTTGAGTCTGACATTAAGAACCTTCAGATCAAGATGAAGAAGAGCAACCACAAGCTCCTCTTCAACATGTTCAAGCCCCTTCTTCTCAAGGTCATGCGTCCTGTCATCCAGAAGGTCTTGGAGAAGCAGATCAAGGACTCCGCCAACCAGCTTGACGGCCTTCTCTTCGACATCAAGACTGAGGCTGACCGCGCCGAGGCTGAGGCCAAGCGCAACCCCGATCCTCAGAACATTCAGAACATGTACCAGCGCTACGCCTCTGCTATGCAGCACCGCATCATGCAAGGCAAGCAGAAGAAGGAGCAGGTCAAGGAGAAGACCAAGGACACCCAGGTCAACATGGCTGTTACTCAGCACGACTCCATCTTCAAGAACATCTCCCTACCCGGCGGTATCTCTTCCAAGGCTACTGAGTACAAGGAGCTTGCCGGCAAGGGCGAGAAGTGGGAGAGCCCTATCTTCTCTATCGGCTCCGCCAAGGAGACTTCCAGCCTGCCTCAGGTTGGCAAGGTCACTCGCAAGCCCCACGGTCGCGCAGGCGGCTACGGTAGCACCAGTGAGGAGTCTCGCGGTCTTGGAGCCTCGCAGGGCATCAACCCATCGGCCAACCAGTACGACAGCCAATACACTAACGCTGGTGGCCTCGGCGGTGGTCAAGGCGTTACCACTGGTCAGGGTCTGATGGGTGGTGCTGCTGCTACTGGTCTCGCCGGCGGTGTTCCTTCCACCACGGGCACCCAAGGTTTCGGCACTCAGGTTGACGATGCTTTCAACACCACCGGCACCGCCGCACCTGTTGGATCGTCTGGCCTCGGCTCCACTGGCCTTGGTTCAAGTGGTCTGAATGACCTTACTGCCACAACTACTTCAGCAACTCATCCCGCTCACCCCACTGGTGCCCCGGCTCCCGGCGAGTATAACACTACCTTCGGTGACCAGAACCCCGTCTTCCAGGGCCGCGTTTAGATGCTTGTTGGTCGACCAGTGATACCCGATACGCTTGGGGCTGCGAGTCATGATTACGACTTTCCTACCTTTTGATCATGGATGATACCACGATTGCGCCACGGCGCACGCGCACATGAGTAGCAAATAGCATGTTTTCTTGGTTCTTCTTTCTTGCTTTCGGCGGTTTATGAGTAGTGTAGGACGATTGCGCCCGTAATGGGGAGATGGTTGCCGGGGCGGACCTGAAGCTGTCAAAAGCTTTTGGTCAACGAAAATTCCTAGTTTGTCGCTATTGCCGTGTTCCCGTAGTAATAGTTAATTAAATGGTGTTTAAAACTAGTTCGTCTTTCTTCTAGTGAGAATTGTAAATACTCAATCGTGGGTTTCTACGGACCTCGCTCGGGTCGCATACTGCGGATTGGACTGTCACGTCACGGTCATATCAAAGCACTTATGGAATAGATGATTTTCCTCACCCAAGCACAATATGACTCTTTTCGTTTGAGAAAACATCAACATTGGGTTTTAGGCCAAAACGAGATTTGAATTGCCGCAAGTTCTTTACCTAATTTCTACCTATGCCTATGCCGTTTCAGATATTTCCCTTCCCTCTCAGCCTCCTCTCTCAGCCTCTCCATCTCTTCTTCAAGCCCCGCATGGTCCTCCCCTCTTCCCCTTCGTGGGCGGCCTGAAACGTTGTCTGCGCCGTATGTAAAAGAGTCCCCAGATGGGATGCGGTGTCTGACACTTTCTACAGGTTCATCTGCATAGTGGACGCGACGCACAGGTGCTCTTTCGTAGAACCGGTCGCGACTCCGGCTTCGACTTCGGCTACGGCTCCAACTACCGCTCCGTGACCTGCCATGTCGTACATATCTAGATCCTACTTCAACACGGCCACCGCGTTCAAACCATTCATCGTCGTCATCGCCGTCGCCGTCGTCGTCATAGTACCTCGAGCGTGAGCGGGTAGTTGTGTCTTTTGTTGACATACGTCGTGGTGGTGGGTAAGGTGGAAGATGAGACATGGGATGACCGTAGATGTTAAGTCTGCTTCGAAGATCACCATCTGCATACGGATCGACATGACTGGTCGGACTGAATGGGTTGAACAGGTCGTTCGAATTGGCGTAGTGACCCTTCATTATGTGGTGTGGACGAGGGCGGACTGGCGCAGCTTCCTTGTAAGGCATGTATGGTGAACTTTTGTAGTCCATACGTGACGATCTTCTGTCGGGTACATGTGGGTATGGGTATAGTGATTGCCGGCGTGCTTCGATTGCTAGGGGTGCCGGACTGGCGTATGAGTGTTGTCCCTTCGCTGGAACACCAGACGAATATGGTTGAGAAAGATATGGGGACTTGCTCATAGGGTGGTCTGGCACATACCACTCGTCAAAATCATCATCGCCATAACTCGCTCTGTATAGGTCACGCCGTCGGCTAGGAAATACTTCGTAAGCTGCGCCAAACGGGTCAATGATACTGTCTAAACCGCCCTTGGATTTGGACGGCCCTTGGCGTTGCGCAACGGTTATACTAGCGGCTTCCACTGTGTCTCTCTCTTTTCTCATCGTTTTGCGATACATGGACGAGAGTAGGTCCCGTATGCTATCGCCATTATAACCGATCAGTAAGCAAGAGCCTACAGTGACGCAGGTTAGTGGTATGGCAACGCTCCAGAAGACAGCTTGTGTTTCGTCCATGTCTCTGATGTCAGAGGCATTCATACCGAAGTAGCTTGTAACGAATGACAATGGCAAAAAGATGACTGTAACGACGGTGAAGACCATGATAGCCTTTCCATGATCTTCTTCGTTGATCTCCAAGATCTGTTTCGTGCGATCGGAGAGCGGGGTGCAACGTCGCATTAGATCAATGTAATCTAGCCGGACTAGGGAAAGGTGATCTAGGCAGGCCCTTCCCAGAGCTTTCTCGTAAGGATGCATAGCCCGACGAGATGGGCTTAGCTTCTCATATGTGTTGTCATCGATGACCTTCAGATAATTTCGTACCAGATTGGTCTGCCAGGTGTTTACTAATTGTAAGACTTGTAGCTCTTCTTGAATCAAGTTGATGGCGCGCAGAAGGCGCTTGCTTGGTCTGTGATTGATTTCGAATTGCTAGTACATGTTAGTAAAGTCTAACAATGTATCACGGCGTATTCTCGCTGCTGTCGAAGCGTGTATAGCTCCTCACTTCTTCTCTCAGACATGTAGTGTTGGAATTGAATGTACTTACAACTTTGGAGACGTACACATGATACATGTCGCCGATAGTCTTGTCCTGCTCGAGAGGCTTCATCAGCAACCCTCTCATAAACCATAGAGACACATATTCTGGTCCCAGGGAAAGATGCTTGCGAAGGTTCAATGGTAACTCGGGTCTACCCATATCGCAGAACAGAAACCGAGCTTTGCGCAGTGATCGTCGCGCCTGAAATCCAAAGCGTCTGAGTACTTCAACATCTCTCGATGAGTATGGTCTGTTTGTAAGCTTGCGAGAATCCTGGAACCGAGGGTCGAGTCCATACGTCTTTTCATTCTCGTGCAAAGCTCGCTCGATCGCCAGGTAGTAGATCACAATCTTTTGAAATGCGTGAATCAGTTCTTGCGGCAGCGTATACAATGACGATAACTGTCCATCCTCATTCTGAACACCTTCGGCAAGCTCTTTGGCTCGAACTAAAAAGTCTTTGGCGATCTCACTAGCATGTGTAAGAATCACCAAAGCGCTCGCATTCGTCAGTTCGCGCCGGTACTGTACGGAATTGATTATCCAGTCTTGCAGTTCTTCGAAACTCGGTATGTCAGCGTCAGGATGTGCAGTCCCAGCCGAATATTTCTCCACATGTCGCACAAGATGTTTCATTGCAGATGTTGCGCTACTGAATGGGCGTCTGCATCTTGCACAACGCTGAATCGACCTTTGCAGTGTTTTCCTGGATTCTGGGAGTGAAGATGGAACTTCCCAAGCGGAGGTGCGGATGGACCAGATACGGTTGTTTAGCATGTCAGGGTGTTTCCAATCGGAGTTCGTGTATTCCTCTGGGTCGGGCTCAACCGCTCCACGTTGCGCAATGGTCGTTACTTGCTGATGGATGTTTTGCATTGCGCCCGATAGCTTTCGAAGCATGCTGCTACTATCTAGGTCATCTACGAAAAGACCTAAAGTTTTGCAGACAGTGTCGAGAAACTCGACTGATCTTGTCAAAATCTTACTGCAGTGAGTGGTGACAATCATCTTGTGGTTTATGGAACCCGACTCCGGTAGAGGCGTTGCTTTGACAAGCTCATGTAATTCGGACCGTCGCGTGGAAACGCCTTCACATACCGTCTCTGGCAAGGAGTGGTAGTAGTTGGTTGAGGTGAAAGCATCCTCTACAGGACTGGTTGAACGAACAAGAGACCTCGACGTCATGAGCTTCTCCACGTAGTCCAGGCAGGCGATGGACCGGTCTTTCCCGGTGGTACCGAGTAATACCGGCTTCCCACTTCTATGAGAAAGATCGTTGGTCTTAGACTGCAACCAGTGAAAGAAGGGCGGAACACACTTGGGGGGGCCGACAGCCGCTAGTTCTGCGGTCGAGGCTTCTTCATCTCTTCCGTCACGAATCTGGTCGTATGGAATCGTAATGGTGATCGAGACAAGCTGGGCTGCTCGAGAGACGATGGTTTTCCAGTTCCCGGCCCCGACTATAGTACCTCCATCCACATCGTCGACTTTCAAGTTGATCCCTTCGCCAACAAGGGGCCCCTCAAGAGAAGAATTGCTGTGGAGAATTCGCGATTCCAGCTGGAAATAGGATCTGAAATCACCTATGGGATATATGAGGCTGCTCCCGTCGCGATTGGTGATGTGAACCTTGGTCAGAGTGTTCTTTGTGATGCTCTGCCTGCCAATAAGCCTAATATCTTCTTCAACAATGCCGATCGAATTTTTCATTGCTATAGGCAGAGTCTCGTGTCCGTATGTCACAATAGCAGTAGATCCAATGTTAATGATCCACAGGCCGGGGACATGAACGATGTTATTCATCGGATCATTGCCAAACCTCCTGTATGACTGTTCCTCATCTCTTTCACGAACAGATTCATACGGATACAAAGCCTGCATCAAGGTACGTGGAGAGAACAGTGAATCTTCTTGCCCAGCAGTAGGCTTTGCAACTTGTTGGAGACCGAAGTAAGGTACGCAGCTGAAGATCACGGACTGGGTGTCTGTTGGATCGGATTCGTCGGCTCGAAGAACGGTCCCTGGCTCGATGAACCTACCGCCTACAAATGGCTTAATCTTTTCGCCTCGCAGTTTCAACAAGACCTCGCGGGTAAGGGCCTGTAGGCGGTCAGACAAATGTGGGATAGTGAGGCAGACGTTTTCGAAGCGGTCAAAGTCGAGATGACTACCATTGAGGTGGTACCATGTTGTTGCTATGCTTGTTCGCAATCGAGGGCTCGCCAGACTTGGTAGAGTGTGAATTTCAAGCATGTTCTGGGCGTCAGACTCGATCGCCATTGCTCTGGTGATTCTCCGTATCTCCAGATTCTTGTCTCCCGGTTCCTTCTTCTGTGCTCCCGGGCCCTCCTTGTTTTCGAGTTTATCAGATTCTTCACTCAAGGCGATGCTGCTGCTCGAAGGTTTGGTCTGCACCTGAAATGAGAGCCTGTTGCCCTCGATGTCCCTTGGATGCATCGCATAGCGGTTAGGCTGTAAAAGTGGGGGATCTCTCGGAGGCGTATCCTCTTCGCTGCTCAATGACCATGACTCGCTCTCACTAAAGTCTTCGGTGATGATACTGCTTTCTGATTCTTCGGGGGTTGAGACCCGGCGCGGGAGCTCAAATCTGAGCGCCAGTTCTTTTCTAGAACTATTCGTCCCAGGCTCTACACGTGAAGTGTTTTGTGGCTGGGATCGTGACGGTCGCCGGTAATTCCTCCATGAACGACCATCGTTGCGCGTGGTAGTGGGTTGCTGATGCCCCGCGCTGGTCGATTGAAGCTCTTGAGCAAAATCGATGGGCTCCTCGGTGAAGTAGTCGGCTATCCATTGAGAGTTTCCTGCGTCGTGGGCCTCGCTCAATGATACGTGTCGGGGCTGGTTTCCGCCCCCATACAAATCATCATGCGCAAGCTCATCAACGGAAGCTTCGCGCACCTCAGCCTGATACTGACGTGGGAGACGCGGCGTGACTTCAGAATCTTGCGTTTGGCCCTCCATAGATAGGTAATCTGGAAGTTGGTGGGCGGGATTGCGACGGCATGGGAGAGGCGACGAGAAGAAGACAAGGCAGACATGATGTGTGGGGGCCAAAAGCTGAGCTGAAGGAAGAGTGAGAGTCAGACGCTAGTATGTGCATGCAGTTGCAGATGGTCACCTCAGCCTCTCCGGGGTTCAGCTCGACTCCAGCCTAGCGTCTGCTTTGGTCAGCTATCGTGCCATCCTGATTGGCCGCAAAAGGGGCAAGCGCGCCGTCCCGCTATGCCTGCCTCGAACATGTGTTCTCCATCAGTCTAGTCGTAAATTCAAGAGACACAAGTTGTAGCAGTCGTCATATTGCATGGAAGTCGCGAAGTCATCAAACATAGTTATGAGATTTGAATTCAAGCCCAAATCAAGGGCGACAAGCATATTACAAAGGCTCCTACTGTTGACGACAACATGAGGCAAGTCTGGACAAAGGAAACAATCTGCGAAGGAACATGCTGCAATATCCAATATCGTCGAGCAAAAGTATCCAACTGGTATCAAAGGGCCCCATCAATGGGCGGCGGTAAGGCTAAGTCGTAAATCGTGATGGTATCGTAAGGAGATAGGGTTAGAGAATGTTTGCGCGATTAGTGGTGGCGGTGGAAGGTCGGTTGGTGAGGGTATACGTGTGCCAGCGTATGTACAATTGTTGTCAGAGTAAATGTCGGGTATGTTGAGCGATGGTCATCTGATTGTGAGAGGCTGCTGAGCTGGCGCGATGGGTGACGGCAAGAACGATTGGGGTTGCTGCTGCGTGTTGATGGCGGTGGGGGTCGCCTGCTGTATGCGTGTCTGTGGTAACTCCTTCTTCTTAACCAGCAAGCTCTTGAATGCGCCGAGCCATTTGGCCAGCGAGTCTTCATTGGAAGCGCAGAATTTGTAGTTCTTCTCCTCAGATATGACCTGCATGCAGTACTGCTTGCTTCGCGAGACTGGGTCTATGTCGACAGCATCGATGATGCTGGAAAAGGGAATGATATGGGTCGCGGAGTATTCGTCGTCGTTTTTGTAAAAGGCAAGGCACTTTGGCCGCAGAACCACCCAGATCTTCTTCCACTGGCGCACGCCGCCTTTGGACTTGAGGACATATAGCCAGCCGTGGTAGACTACGCGCTCGTTGGTGGGGGTGGCGCCGATGTTGCTCTGCTGGCTCGCATTGCGCTGTGTTTGCGGCGTTCGCGGGAGAGACTGGGCGGAAGCTTGGTTGGTGTCGGAGAAGTCGAAATCGGAGATGGAGCCGCGCTCGCCGCCGGAGTAGTTGAGGGCTTGCGAGGGACGCCGGGCGCTGTGCATGTGCTCTGGGGCGATGGAGCTCGAGGGCCTCGGCTCTGTCTCGGAGGAGCTGGAGACGATGTTTTCTCTGGCCGCGCGACCGAAGCCTGAAAATGTCTTCCTCCCGGTGGTCGGGCTCATGACGGTCATCTCGGCCTCGTGCTCGCCGATGCGCGCCTCGGTGCGTATGAGGTGCACCCACTCCTGGGCGTCCTTGTCGGTGGTTGCGCCGAGGTGGTAGTTGCGGGCGGGCGAGAAGATGCCAAAGACATGCTCCATCTTCTTCTTCGAGTCCCGCTGGCGCGCGACGGCCGTGATCTCGGAGAGGTTGATCTGGTGGCGCAGCTTCGTCTCGTCCTTGTCCTTGTAGATGGAGAGGCAGTTGGGGCGCAGGACGAGGTAGACGGGCTTCCATTGCTGTGCACGTGTTAGTAGACGTCATGGCGTGCCTGTCGGCAGCGTGCGTGCATGCGTGCCTTTGTCTTGCGCGTGCGCTTCACGACGGTGCCGGCCTTGATGATGCGGTCGAACTCGAAGCAGCCGTTCTGGTTGACGGGCGACATGATGTCGACGCTGGCATTCGCGATCTTGAGGTTCTGTATATGGGGCGGGTCCAGCTTCATGCCAGCAGAGCGGATGGCCACGGGTTTGGCGGGCGTGTGCTGGCCGTCCAGTGTCGCTGCCATGTCGGCGGTGGGAGTCACATTCACGGACAGGCAGGCGGGGTCGATGGTGGTACGTATGGGTGAAGGCAGACAGGCGGGAGGCTATAGGGGCGTTGCGGTGCTCGAGCGCGGTCGTTATATCCAGACTGTTATTCAAGATCGGCAAGGGCGACAGGGGCGATGCATGGGCATGGGGCAGGCACGAACCACACCAGCAACGGCAGGCGCACAGGCTATAAGGACGTGGCCAGCACCAAGGCCCGAGTCGCAGTGGTGAGGTCAAACAAAAGACCGGCGACGATGATCCCACGACTAACACGCACGCGATGCGACGCGACCGCAGGGTGGCCGTTGGGCGTCTGTCGCCGTCAGCAGGGTCTGATGTCAGGGTGCAGCTTGCCCATGAGCCATAGTGACGCGGCGGGGTGGTAGCGCCTCTGTTTCATCCAAATCTTCAACGCCCATCCCAAACCACACAACGAATCTGTAACCTCAACCACTGCTGCATCCCCTCCACCCCTCCAATTTGCCCTTTTTGGCCTTCGCGCCTCTGATCTGCAGCGAAACGGCCTTGCCCGCGCCCGACTGGGTCACATCGACACGCGAAACACGACAACCGCCTCAGCAGTTTTAGCTCCGAGTCTCGACCACGCTCGCCCAGGATGCCCGTCGTTCCGAGCGACAAGCTGGTGTCGCTGCAGCAGGCGGCTGATGGCATCAGGAACATTTGCATCCTCGCTCACGTGGTACGTTGACTGTCCGCGTGACGGCGACATGTGCTGAATGCAGCAGGACCATGGCAAGACGTCCCTCACCGACGCCCTCATCGCCACCAACGGCATCATCTCCCCCAAGCTCGCCGGCAAGATTCGCTACCTCGACTCGAGACCGGACGAGCAGCTGCGCGGCATCACCATGGAGTCGTCCGCCATCTCGCTATACTTTTCCCTGCTGCGACGGTCTGCGCCCGAAGCACAGCCAGAGCAAAAGGAATTCTTGATAAATCTCATAGACTCGCCCGGACACATAGACTTCAGTTACGAGGTCTCTACAGCATCACGTCTCTGCGATGGCGCTGTCGTGCTCGTAGACGCCGTCGAAGGCGTGTGTAGTCAGACTGTCACAGTCCTGCGACAGACATGGATAGAGAAGCTGAAGCCCTTGCTCGTCATCAACAAGATGGACAGGCTAATCACAGAACTGAAGATGAGCCCTGGAGAGGCATATACACATCTGAGCAAACTGCTCGAACAGGTAAACGCCGTCATGGGCAGCTTCTACCAAGGCGAGCGCATGGAAGATGACCTCCGATGGCGCGAGAAGATGGAAGAGAGACTAAATGCTGCAGCTGAGAAGACTGACTCAAGATCCTCATCCATACTAGAAAACGGCGACAGCATAGACACCACCAACACGCCCGCCGAGTACGAGGAAAAGGATGACGAGGACATATATTTCGCCCCAGAGAAGAACAACGTGATTTTCGGCAGTGCCATCGACGGCTGGGCATTCACGGTAAGACAGTTCGCCAGCCTGTACGAGAAGAAATTAGGCATCAAGCGCTCCATCCTCGAAAAGGTACTTTGGGGCGACTTCTACCTAGATCCCAAGACGAAGCGCGTGCTCAGCTCCAAGCATCTCAAGGGCCGCCACCTCAAGCCCATGTTCGTTCAGCTCGTCCTAGACAATATATGGGCCGTATACGAAGCCACTACAGGAGGTAACAACGGGAAGGGGTGCGTGGATTTCCTTCCCTTGCGTGATTTGTCTGCATGTATCATAGCAATATACTTATACCTTCCATTACAGAGATCCTGCCTTGGTTGAGAAGATTACCAAATCGCTCAACCTTAATCTTCCAGCACATATCATGCGCTCGCGCGATCCGCGCGCACTCCTAATGGCACTCTTCGCAGCTTGGCTTCCGCTATCGATCGCCTTACTAGTTTCCGTCACCGAATACCTGCCTCCACCCTCGAAAGCGCAATCCGAGCGCATGCCTGAACTCATCGACAGCTCCCCGGGCGCCGACTACGTTGCACCAGAGGTGCGCGACGCCATGACTAGTTTCAAGGCCTCCAAGGACGATCCTGTCGTAGCCTACGTCAGCAAGATGATCTCCATACCCTCCAGCGAACTACCACAGAACAAACGAAGAGGTGGTGCGCTCACGGCTGAAGAAGCCAGGGAGATGGGGCGAAAGAAGAGAGCAGAGATCGCCCGGCAGCAGGCTATCGCCAACGGCGAGGATGCCGATGTCGGTAGTGTCACCGACGCTCTGAGCTCTGCCGCCATCGGCGAGACTGAGACGCCTGTCGAAGAGACACCAGAGCCGGACGTAGAAGCCGAGCATCTCATCGGATTTGCACGTATCTTCTCCGGCACTCTGAGTGTCGGCGATGAAGTCTACGTCCTCGGCCCGAAGTTTACCCCAGCCAACCCACATGCCGCTCCGGAGCCGCAGAAAGTCAAGATCACTGCGCTATATCTGATGATGGGGCGAGGCTTAGAGCCTCTCACAACTGTGCCCGCTGGTGTCGTTTTCGGTATCGGTGGCCTCGAGGGTCACATCTTGAAGTCGGGCACGCTATGTTCTCAGCTTCCCGGATCGCTCAATCTTGCTGGTGTTCAGATGGGTTCAGAGCCCATTGTGCGTGTTGCGCTCGAACCCGAGAACCCCTACGATCTAGACAAGATGATCAAGGGTCTGAAGCTCCTCGTTCAGAGTGACCCATGCGCAGAGTACGAGCAGCTGCCAAGTGGAGAGCATGTCATTTTGACAGCCGGTGAATTGCATCTTGAGCGATGCCTGAAGGACCTCAAAGAGCGATTCGCCAAGTGCGAGATCCAGGCTGGTGAGCCCATCGTACCATACCGAGAGTCGATCGTGGCTGCAACAGAGATGAACCCGCCAAAGGACCCCAACCTACCACGAGGTACTGTTGTTGGCGAGACAGCTAGCAAGCACGTTTCTGTACGCCTTCGAGTCCGCCCACTACCAGCCAGCGTCACCGAATTCCTGGGGAAGAATGCAGGTGCTATTAAGAAGCTGTACTCTGATCGACGAGCCGAAGACGAAGGAGAACATGCTCCACATCATGTACATGGCGTCGAGGACGATGGCATCCAAGAAGCAGAACAGCGCGAAATCGGGCAGAGCCTGAGTTTCGAGGAGTTCAAGAAGCAGCTCAAGGAAGCGTTCGCAGAGGCGAAGGGACAGAAGGAAATCTGGACCGAAGTCATTGAGAAGATCACAGCATTTGGGCCTCGTAGGATAGGACCGAACATCCTCGTCGACGCGACCAAGGATGGGATTTGTGGCAGAGCGTGCGTACACCTGTCTATGTCTTCACTTCATTGCTAACTCTTTGCAGGCTCCGCGAATCAACATCCCCAGACGCCGACGCAGACAATCCCGCTGATCGCACCATTTCCGCACGCACCTTCTCTTCTACAATCTCATATGCATTCCAGCTTGCCACCGCGCAAGGCCCCTGTTGCGCCGAGCCTGTCCAAGGCATCGCCGTCTTCCTTGAGGACGTCATACTCAACATCCCCGATGACGAGAGTGCACAGGACCGCGGTCGCTTGACAGGTGAAGTCATCAAAGCCGTACGCTCATCGATTCACCAAGGCTTCCTGGACTGGTCACCTCGCATGCTTCTCGCAATGTACAGCTGCGAGATTCAAGCCTCCACCGACGTCCTCGGTCGCGTCTACGCAGTCTTGACGCGCCGCCGCGGAACCATTCTGTCCGAAACACTCTCATCTACTTCCTCCGCATCTACCACTGGATCGCAGACTTTCACTATCAATGCGCTTCTCCCCGTCGCGGAATCTTTCGGCTTCAGCGATGAGATCAGGAAACGCAGTTCTGGATCTGCTAGCCCGCAATTGCGCTTCGCTGGATTTGAGATGCTGGACGAAGACCCTTTCTGGGTGCCGTTCACCGAAGATCAGCTCGAGGATCTGGGTGAGTTGGCGGACCGAGAGAATGTCGCCAAGCGATACGTAGATAAGGTCAGAAGGAGGAAGGGATTGAGGGTTGCGGGCGAGAAGGTAGTTGTCGATGCGGAGAAGCAGAAGACGTTGAAGAGATAGTCTGGTCTTGTAGGTATAGAAGGAACATTGAGGATATGAGACCAAACCAGAGTGTGGTTCGAAAAAGGACAATGGTGACGATGATGGCAAACGACATGATAAACCATTCCAGAATCTGTCGTAGTCGATGAGGCGCACGTGATGTGTTGCCAGCGTACAGATACCACCTGGCAGGTATAAAAGCCCCAGAGACCCTTCATACCTTCCTCACTTGTATCCCACTCATTCTTTACCATCGAAAAAGACGTACGCAGTAGGCATGGTGCCGCCTTTTCCTGGTTTCTTTCTTACAAATCATTACCATTTTGATGTCATGTATCGGCCTGCGTCTTGTTCTTCCAGCATCTAAAAGCGGGAGAATACCAGTCGATGTTTGGCTTTTCTGCTTTTCCGGCTCACGAGCAGTTCCAAAGAATCGAGCGGATGGAATCTTCACCCTTGCCACGCGTTCAATTTTTGCAACGATCGATGCGATGATATCTTCGACTGTTATCAGCCGAAGACATGGACTTTTGGTCAAATCGTTGTGCTTCTGTGATCGGCGAAAAATAATCTTGAAACGCCTTCGCACCATTCTCCGATACATCAAAACCGACGACTGGATTATCACATGGATCTTGGGGTATGTCCTCTCGTCTACAGAGTTGCTACCTCGAAAACGTGCGGCAAACAACTTGATGCTGCGCTGCGCTGCTTTCAAAAACACGCCCCACGAAATCGCTATGGCATCTCCCTGGCTAGGAGGTATACAAACAACCCATTTGACTTTGAGACTACTGCGATATCTTCCACTCATTTAGCAAAAGCACGAGGGCACTGTCATGACTTTGTAATGATCTTCGCTCTTTTCTCAAAACGTGATGTTAGCTGTTCATAACTTTCCCTAGGTTGCCTGGAACAAAAGAGGTTCACAGTAAAGTTATGTCGCGTCGCGCCGCTCGCTCGTTTGTACATAGCACAACTAAAAACGGGCGTTACCACTGTTAATGTGTATCGATCGCTTTACCCTGTGATATATGCGAAGGAAGGCAAATGGCGATGATAATTCAAACAGAAAGGACCGTGCGTCAGAGGGAGGGTGTAAGATGCAGCCCGTCTACCTCCCTTACTCTTCTTCTAATATCTATTAATTCCCGAATTAGGAGACCAAAGACTCAATAGAAGCCGCTACATAGCCTGCGTCCTCTTTTTTCCGAAAAACTGTTGCGGAAACTTATGTTCTGTGCCTCTTGACCAAAAACCTGTAGGTCAGACACTTATGTGTTGCGGAAAAGAGCCGTCATACCTACAAATTGTCGGAAAGAAAACCCACTCATGGAACCTACCCTCGCTCGTACAACACCTACAAAATGCTATCAGATAAAATCCATGGAAGCGCGAATTACCATGCTCTAGCGGCGACAACACGGTGGGTCGGACTACAAAAGCTCATCCTCGGGTGCAGCTTTCTTTCCCAGTTCCATTCTCTGCATATGCAAAATTCCAAAACGAGGCCGAAAAAACCAAATGTCCTTTGGTCTTTTCTCTCGTTGAAGAATCCAAATATTCACCAGCAAGAACCCATGTGCAATTCCTGTCGCTTCTGAAAATAACCTCGGAAAATCAAAAGCCATCATAATTCTCTTTTTCGGTCGTGTTCATACCCGTACTCTGAATGTTCCACTACCACAATACGCGGAAACTCATCACATGGCTTTTGTTCGGCCTGGAGTTCTTAGCCAGCAAACCCAGTGAGCTCCGAGTATATAAAAACCACGGCTGGGCTCCCTCTTCACCTTTTCATCTACACACCTCTATTGTTCTCCACAAAATACTTTGGAAGAGCTTTCGATGTTCTGTTCCTTCTTCTCCAAACACTTCGCCCAACACTTCATGCGTCGGTGGCCTTGCCTCTTAAAAAACGGACTTGTTGCCTAATGATCGAGAATCCGGCGCTCCAACACCACCTAGGTACGAAAGATATGGCCAGACCTAAACACGCAGACAAAATTTACATGATCTTCCGTTCTGAAGACAGCAGCTACGACTGCCTACCCACATTACTCATCCTACCCTCCATCTTCAGACGATTCGCCAAAACTATATACCAAAAACGTTGTCTCTCAGAGTAATGTGCTCTTGCTCACGGCGTAAAAGACGTTCACAGCACTCAATGTTTTCTGCCCCAAAACCTCTTTTCAAGGACATTATGACCTTCTGTGCGAATTCGATGTTCGTAAAAGTGCCCTGACTATGCCTGTAACTTTCAAATACGATGATACCAACGCCTATGCGTGTCAAAAATCTGGCGAGGCTTTCCAGGAGTGAAGTGGACCGATCTCTCGTCAACAAATTAGAGAACTTGGGAGGATCGTACACATGCCCTTTCGCGAAGTGGCTTTCGTTGGGTCGAGGCTAAATGTGTTCAGTATGACCCTCACATCACCAAGGTCTGTCTGCGGGACAAAAATCTTGTGTACCAAGTAAAAGCAGACACCGTGCTTCTTTTTTGCAAGTTCTACATGCCTCACGAGAACTAGCACTTTGACAGAACCAACGCGGATAGCGTCTCGAAGCCGCAGCCCACGAACTGGTATCGCGTGTGAATAGTTTCCCTTCCCATAACCATATCAACTAGTGATGTAGACAACCATCCCATCTCCGTGAAGCTTTCGTAACATCGTGGCATCCCAGCCTACCATGAAACCCTGACATATTCTCTCGTATCAAAACTCATCATCTTCCCCGTCCGCATGGCCCAGAACACATAGCCTAGGCACTACCCGGCGGCCCGCCCATGTTCAAAAGGATATCTAACATGTCCATACCACCGATATCCGGTCCCATAGCCGTCTGGTTGATCTCCGCACCCCACTGATCCAGCAAAGGATCAAGTGGTAGTGCAAGCCAGTCCTGATCTTGGCCGGCGCCCCAACTCGCACCACTATTCGCCCACTGACTCCAGTTGGTATTGTTGTTGCCGTTGGAGTTGTTGTTGTTTGTGTTGTTGTTCTGGTAGTTCTGATAGTTGCCAGGCGGCGGCATGATGCTGATGGAGTTGCTATTGGGGTCGTAGGGTTCGGCTGAAATACCCCAAAGAGGTGTCGCGCGACCGCTGGCACCGAGACCCATGCTAGGGGAGCCGGGCACGCTGGTACCAGTACCAGAAAAACCTGTTTGCTGTGATCCCATGTATGCTGGTGCAAGGTGGTTGGTGTTGTTAAGTGGAGCGGGTGGAGGCATCAATGGTGCCTGGTTCGGGCTCTTGCTCCCAGCGCGGGATATGCCACTCGAGCCGTTGGCAGCCAGGCGCACGAAGCGCGAACGGATGCGGTGGGTCAGGGTTTCTACGAGGTCAGCGAAGCGGTTACCGACGTGCACATCGTCGACTATGCTAGTTCGTAGGGCATCAACTGAGTCGCTGAGCAGGCTGAGGCTGACGGCCACGTCTTCTTCGGTTGCGCCCAACGCAAATGTCTTGAGCAGTATTATGGCCACACTGACGATGCGGAAGAATGTGCGCACTGGCGCATGCCGTAGATAGCCACCAGGATGCAGACCTTCCACGACGACTTTCAGTACGTTGCGTGACGCATCGATGACTTCGTTGATGTAGTGGCGATCGTTCGCGTACCACTTGACGAGTGTACTAAAGGGAATAGCGCCGCCGTCGTCGTTACCGGTGCCATTGCCGTTGCTGTTTGGAGTGCGTCCGTTCATGCCGTTGGGCTGAGCATGTGTCTGTAGCGGAGTGTTGTGTGTGCAGCGTTCTACCACCGCCTGGAGAGCGAGCGAGTTGAGATATACACGCGTGTACTCAAACTCGATGATGAGGACATGGCGGAGTTGCGCCGGTACTAGACGTTGTTAGACAAAGTACGTGGGAATAGTTCAATGACAATCCTACCTTGAGGGGCTCGGTCGAAGCATTTCCTCCACTCCACCAAGGGCCCTTGGAAAAACTTCAGCATCTCCTCGTAACCTCCTGACTTGAGCAACTCCCTGGTCTTGCGTCGATTGGAGAACAACTTCAGGTTTCCCATCTCCATGACCTTGGCAATGCGAGCCCAGAAGTCGAGCACAAGATCTTGAACAGCATGGCGTTCTTGGGTAGCGATGGACTCGAGCGGAAGGCGCTGGCCATCTGAGCGCATTCCAAATTGGGCTGGAGGAGCCTTGATGCGACTGATGCGCTCTTTGTATAGCTCAAGTGGTGAAGGGCCGCCAACTAGATTCTCGTCCCGCTCAAGCTTGGGAAGCATAGAGGTGAGGCCCAGTCTGCCACTGGTCTGGGTGACGTATATGATGAGCAGGTCGCGAAGATGGTTCTTCCTCCGGTAATAGGCCTTCACTGTCGCATGCGAGAGGTGCTGATTTGCCTCTTCGAACTCGGTTTCGTTCGTCTCGTCGAAGACACCAATCTCGAACGCGAGCGTCATAGCGTTGCCCAGCAGCATCCAGCACATGCGGTCACTGCGCCAGCACGGCTCCAGCCAACTGTCGATGCGCTTATCGCCCACGCCTTTGTACATATCAGCCTTCGGTCCTGCCTCGTAGGGGTCGTCGGGGAGAACGAGCTCGTCGTCGTCATCACCAGGAGGGAAGTGCAGCGCGCGAGGATGCCATTCGGTAAGGAGCATCAGACTCTCGACTGTGCCAAGTGTACGAAGGCCCTTCCGCGACAGAGGGTTCACGTCGGATCCAGGCTGCTGGCCTGCGCCACAGAAGCCGCCGCCGAACTGCTCTTGTCCGAAGATCATGCGATCTATCATGCCCTGCAGGTACTTCCATAGCTTCTCGTGGATGAGATATGACCGAGATGTTGCGCCAACACCACTCGAGCCGCTGGGTTGAGAATACCTCGCCGAGATGGTCAGTAGGGTGATGACCAGCATAGGCTCCTCCTTAAGCAGCTTTGCGTGAAAGGCATGATCGCGGTAGTCTGGCACAACGATTGGTGTGAGCGGCGATAGGAAGGCGTAGAAGTAGTCGATGTATGCGATTGCCTCCTTTGCCGTGAGCCATCCTGCGCGCACAAAGCGGAACTTTGACCAGGCTCTCACGGCGTCGGCGAAGGCAGCTTCGTTGGGAGGGTCGGGGAGCATGGGCTGCTGTATAGCCGGATCGACCGAGGGCTCGACGGTGGCGCGCGAGTTGGCGCGCGCATGGGAGGTGTTGGGCCGGGGGCTTGCGAAGTTGGTCTGCGAGCCCGGTGTGCTGCCGAGGGTCGGTCGCTGCATGCTCGAGCTGCTTCCGGTGCGGTGGTGGTTGTTCATGCCCGCCGCCTCGAACAGCAGATTCAGCGCATCGTGGCCGCTGTAGACCTCGCCCGCCTGCAGCGTCGCGACCGTCTCGTTGTTCACCTTCTGGTCCTCTTCCTCGTTGGGCGTGGGCTGGTGGCCGCCCGACGTGTTCGGCCGTCGCAGCGGTTCGTATCGTCCGATGGAGCCGCCTGGGGTCAGAGGCTGCGATATGTACGCCGGGTTGGTCGTCGTGGTGATCAGAGGCTCCGGCAGGCCATCTGAGCGCTGGCGCTTCCGGCCATTGCGCAGCTCGTAGTCGTCCACCTCGTCATAGTCGTCCTCGCCGTCGGCCTTGCGCTTCCGGCGTGTCGCAGAGAAGAAGCACTCCTTACTCTCCCTCCTGCATCGCACGCAGGGCGGGTCGTGTGGGTTATCTACCGGGCCAAGATCTGGAGATATCAGCAATTGCGCGATAAGCACTCTGCAGCGTCAACGTACCGCATCGCACCTTCCTGCGTCTGCACGGGATGCAGGCCTGGTAGGTGCGCGTGTGCTGGGCATTCTGCGTGCGCGGCGGTGGAGAAGCGTTGGAGCCCGCCGTCGACATGGTGGTGGTGGATTACGGTCGGCTTGCACCGGCTGAGAGCTGGCGGACTTTGGCTCTGATAAGGGCTGGAATACCGCCGAGGCTCCTCAATCCAGCGAGACGGTACCTGCATGCAATATGCAGCAAGTGTGCGCAACGGTAACGCCTACAGGAAGGTCTTCGTGTGTGACTCCGCGTAATTCTGCTATTTGTTATCGTCGACTTGAGCTTACGGTACTGAGGCGTCGAAGGACTCGGGAGCGGGTCACGAGCGCGGGGGCTTTGGCTATTACGGAATGGCGTGTCCGCTCCTCCAATCTTGAACCACAACACCACGTAACAGTCCATAACTCCCTCGGGTACTTCACGATTCACTGCCGGGTCACGCGTTGAGTGTGGCCGTGCAATCCGCTGCTTACGTCAGGGCGACCGCTGCTTCCTGGCTGTACCTGCTGCTCGCGGCATGTGATATGCTCGTGCACTCTGCGCGTGGCACAGCACCCAATCCGGCCAGTGGGCAGTGAGCGGAGACCACCAACGTCATATCCGTCGTCTTTGTCCGTGTCTCGATCTGGCACGGTTGGTGGCTGGGATGTATATTGTCGCTACTCACGCGTCACGAACAGCCCGAGGTCGCGTCTCGATGACATGCCGTAGCTTCTACTAGCGCACAATTGCATAAGCATGTACCAGGTAGGAAGGATCGCTACAGGCCTTTGACAGAAAGCAGAATTATATTTGAGCTGGAGATATGGATGGATGCAACGCCAGCATGCTTAGCACCCGTTAAGCCGGAAGACGAGTACCTTCAACATATCCTCCAACACCCTTTGGCCACGCAATGTATTCAGACAGCCATCTCGGTCAATGTCAACGTGACGCCAATGTTGCATCCTTCCAAGGTGCCATCGCTGGCTTCACCCCGGGTTCCCTAGCACCAGAACCCACAGGTCATGTCCGAAAGCTACAACGCCGTTAGTCATCGTACCATCAAGGGATCCCAGGATGACTTACCCTTGGGTGATCGTTCTGGTGGTTCTCATCACAGCCAGTCTCGGCGCGCGTCCACGGGTTCCAGGAGCACATGCCCATCGCATCTGGGGTGTTGGTGGTCAGAGTGCTCCAGTAGCCACCCTTCGGCTCAAACGCAAAGTACATCTGCCTATCCTCCGGACTGTAAACTACGATCAGGCCGCCCATGCCCAACAGCCTCACAGCATGTTTGTCGATACGGCCAGTCCCCTCGGGGTACGTGACAACGGATTTGCGGTTGTTGTCTTCAACAGTGTAGAGCATGCCGAGCATCTGGTTGTGCCAACCTTCAGCGGGCGTGTGAAGACACTGCTGGAATAGTTGCAGTTTGAAGGAGCAGAATCCTGGGGCGTAGTTCGCAGAGGTCGAGTTGGTAGCGGCTGGACTGGGTGGCATCGAAAGCATCTCGGGGAGCGCCTCGGAGCGTGCGCGCTTCACGGTGAAGTCTGACTCGGGCTTTGTGCAGTCAAATTCGCAGGTCAGGGCTTGAGACTTCAATAATGGTCAGTGGGAGTAAGCAGAGGAGTATCTTGGGAACTAACTCGATGATTGCGGTCACTATCGTTGCAATCCAGCGGCAGGTTGTCCCACGGCTTAGTGGTGCAGTTGAACTCGCTGTCTCCATTCTGGTTTGGCCATTCAGCGTCGCCGTAGATGACTATCTCGCGTCAGTTATTTTGCAATTCCAGTGGCCCGCGATAATACACACATCCGATACTGTCCCTCTCATATCCAATCTTTAGTTTCTTCCCAGCAACCACGCCCGTGAGCGTTTCTCCATCGGTCAAGTCGATAAAGTCGGTTTGCTCCATGAACTGATTGCCAGCGCCATCATAAACAGGTGAGAGATCGACGTAAGTATTGGCGTGGTCGTCCCAGCAATCCTGAGTGACGACTGCGTCGAAGGAACAGCGACCGGGTGTGAAGTCGGGACCGACACCTTGAGCGACTACAGAGGTAGTCAACAAGAGGAGCGCGGAGGCGACAAGGGTTAATATGATGAACATGTTGGTAATATTGGTGCTTCAAAGCCGGCGGGATGATTGAGGAAGGTATCAAGGGTAGGAATAGGCTGGGTTGGAAGATAAGTGTTGTAACAGGTGATATGACGTGATCGCTGGTCGCAAACGCTCAGACGTTGGGAATTTCAAGTAATGAATGTGTCGTGGTAATTCTGAGAATGAAGGGGTGATTCGAGGGTTAAGAGTGCCCAGGTGCCCACTGCACTTTCCTGGGACAGGGTAATGACTGGGCTTTCAGGATCCACGTTCGAACCAAAATTCGTCTCTTTGCCCGTCCGAGCCGCGATTCTTTGTTTCTGGTGCGAGTCCTCCTGACAGATCCGGCGATCTCGCGTTTGTCATTACGCCAACAAGCCACCTGTCGATGGAATGCTGCCCAAGATGTGAGAGACACCTGTAACTTGTGGTACATACTCCAATACTTGGCGCTACGTATGTGTAAAAAAGCCAACAATTAATGCGACGCTCACCATTGTCTGATGCGTAGACAGAAGCTTGTGGTGTGAGGTCGCGCCGGATCAGGTTGCCAAGGCTGATGCAGGTGTCGCGCCACCTATCTGGGTACCTACCGTACGTTGTAGGCAAGATTATTTTCTACCTTTGAACATGATGCATGACTTTGCATGTACGGCCCGTCGCACTGAAGAGGTTGAGAAGAACGTGCTGGCTAAGCACAGTCGCAGCTGCCGGTGATTTGTCGTTTTACGGACAAAGCATGAGAGCAAGCTCGCCATGTTTTCAGACCCTCGACTGACCAACAATTAGTTATACTTGACATATAAATGGCGGAATTCAATGAGCGACTTCGAAGTACCTAGACCGACACTGGCGATCAATCCGACATGTCGTTCGATGCATCTTCATCCCGCGCAGATGAACCGACGAGACCGCCGCTTTACGAGATGCAACCAGTTCCAGGAAAAGGAAGAGGCATTGTAGCTTGCTCTAACATACCAAAGGGAACACGAATACTGTGTGAGAAGCCACTTCTCACATTGGCTACCGAAATTGACAGCCTCGGTGATAACATCGTGAGGAAAGTCACAGCTCTTTCTAAGGATCAACAACGCCAGTATCTCAGCCTCTGCAAAAGCAACACCACCAGCAATGTCTTCACTGGTATCTTTCAGAGAAATGCTTTACCATGTGAGTCGACACCGCCGACCGTCGGCATTTTCCCGACTATCTGCCTAATCAACCACTCTTGTGTACCCAATTCACAACATAGCTGGAACAGCATGAAGAATATCCAGATGATACATGCAGTTAGCGACATTGAAAAGGGAGAGGAGATTACGATTTGCTACGGCGAGCAAGGGGCTTTCAATGCGCGACGTGATTATCTAACCAAATCGTTCGGTTTCGAGTGCGACTGCAGTGTCTGCTCGCTTCCAATCTCGGAAAGACAAGAGAGTGATGCTCGCCGTATTAGCATCGAGCAACTGGACAAGGTCATGGGCAATATGGAGCGCGCCATATCCAAACCAGGTATTACAATCTCTGCCGACCCCATTCTGAGGCACATTTTGCTAAGTCGTGATAGTAAGCACAACCTTTCAGATTGAAGCCAGACACGAGAACGAGTTTCCGCACACCTTTCATGACCTCCGCTAACTTTTGCTGGTGTGCTTTAGGGTGAAGTTTTAGCGCACTGCCGATACATGGTACGTCTCCTGAATGAAGAGTTCAGAGGTTGCGCCACTACCATGGAGTCGAAACTATACTTCGACGCCTTCCAGATCGCCATTATGCATGGTGATCAAGCTCGTGCCAGCGTCTTCGCGGGAAGAGGTTACGACGTCCGGCTCGTTTGCGATGGAGAGGATGGTCTGACAACACAGACGATGAAGAATTTCCAAGTCGATTCACATACACATCACCTCTTTGGATATTCTTCTCTGATATGGAAAACGAGCCAGGGTGATATTCCCGAAGGTCTGGGTGAGACGGAGTTTGAAGACTGGCTCTGGCAATCGGAATCAGGTTGATCTGCGAACCCGAAGGTGTAGAACTACCCACGCATGTGTTACAATGTTGATTTCATGGTGTGAGAGTAAACAGTGGGTTTGAGAGGTGATAGAGCGGCTTGACAACGTGATGAGATCCGTGTTTGCGCTTAGCTGGTGTAGAAAAGCTCACTCACTCACAATCTATTTCTTCTAGACCCCTACCATTCTCTTGCCTTCGTTCGTCACACAGCGAGCGCAGTAAAGTCTTTGCCAAAGCAACACAAGAGGGTGATAACCACGAAACTTTGCTTTCGCCTCAGCGGTCGCAAAAGATATACTTAACTGCTGCAATTAGTTTCACTACTGCCGCATCCCATACAATGAATTCCTCACTCTACGATGTTCGAAAGATCCCTGGAAAAGGCAGAGGCCTGGTCGCTCGCTCCGACATTCCTGAAGGCACCCGTATCCTCTCCGAGAAACCGCTGCTCATGATACCCAACAACATGTCCCACGAGCAACTGGAGGCTAGACTCGCACGAGATCTAAAGGCCCTGGACAAGACTCAGCAGCGACAGTTCTTTTCCCTCCATAACAGCTACACTGGCAAGTACGTCCTCGGTGGTATCTTCAAAACAAACTCGATGGCTTGCGGCAGCGACCTGTCTGCCATTGCAATCTTCCCCACCATTAGCTTCATCAATCACAGCTGCCTTCCAAATAGTCATTACAACTGGAATGACTCCATGGGGATGCAGACGATCCATGTCACTCGCGATCTCCGCGCTGGAGAAGAGATAAGTATCTGCTACACCGACTCTGGAAGTGCCAGTGTTCGCCAAGCTTACCTGAAGAAGCATTTCGGCTTCGACTGTTCGTGTGCAATCTGCTCGCTTCCAACTACTCACCGAAATGCCAGCGACGCGCGACGTGAGGAAATCTCTCGTCTTCAGGACACATTTGCTGAAGCAGATCGCGCAACGTCCAAGCCTGAAGAGGCATTCTTCGACCTTCGGAAGATAGTCGAACTCTTGAACAAGGTACGTGATTTTTAGTGAGACTGTAAGCCTATACTGATGGTTTCCAGGAGTTTAAAGGTGCTGCCAAAGTCCCGGAGGCGGATATCTACTGTTATGCGGTACAGCTTAGTCTCTTCCATAGTGATGAGGCGCGAGCAAGTGTATTCGCTGAGAGGGCGTACAAGGCGTTGCTCATCTGTGTGGGCGAAGACGGTGAGAATGCACAAGAGATGAAGGCCCTGATAGACAACCCAGCCTCTCACGCAGACTTTGGATCCTTGTCGAGCAGGTTGAGGTCTAAGAAGTACGATGCTCCAAGAGGAAGAGACTTTGGCAAGAGTCACTTCGAGGATTGGCTTTGGCATTCGGTCGAGAGGTTGGAGACGGCGGACCTTAGCGATGATTAGTGCGTCAACTGTCGGCGGGGGAGGACCTCGTAGCCAGTTCGGGGCTGCATCTTTGGGGCGAGTAAATTCGGATGCCTATGCGAATCAGAAATACTTTGTAATGGAGGATGCATCATATTTCCACAACACTGTGATCTTTCTCTGTGCTAGAGGGGATGTTGTACATGCGGCGACGTTGTTGAAAGCTTCGTAAGTAGTGCGCACTGCGCATTCCGACAGTGTTTCAGACGAAGACGATGAGAGGTGTTGTGCTTGCTGCTTCCAACGAAGTCAATGATCTGTTGTTCAGGAGTCGAGGACGCGAGAGGTGCGCGGCCTTTCGGGCCGATTTCGGCATAGATCAGCGCGCGAGCTGCACTCCAAGGTGGGCGGCGATGCTTCTGCATCCGCATCCCGCCCCCACCTCTGCACACTAGAGAAGCTCCATGCATGGAGCACCGAAGACCACGCGATGCTCTCTCATGCGATCGTTGTCGCGCGAAGAAGCTAAAGTGTTCGAAAGACGCGCCAATATGCACTTCCTGCGCCCATAGCGGCTCGCACTGCCATTACAGTGGCAAAGTCGCTAGATCACCCTTGACACGGGCATACCTTACGGGTGTAGAGAAGCGACTGCACAGTCTGGAGTCTCTGGTCACACAATTGCTACCTGGAGTTGATATTGAAGATTTGTTATCAGCTCCAAACGTGGCTGGCTCTGCACGTTCGGTTCTCATCCAGTCTCAGACGCCAGAAGTAGCACCAAGCCCCCAGGGCAGCACCCACTCAAGCACACATGAGCCTGCGTTACCTGAAGCTGTACCCAACAATGTCGATGGCTTCAATTGGCAAGAAGAAGACGTCAACGTCGATGGGCTGACCGATGGCATGGCCGCCCTGTCAGTCGAGCCTACTGGTGTAGGTTATTTGGGTCAGTTGCTTTACTCGAAGAGCAGAACGCGTGACTGAAACCATCTAGGCTCGACTTCTGGGGTCGTTTTCCTTCGATGTCTGCTTGACTGGGCCGGCTTTCTGCACCAGTCTGTTCCCCGGCCCCAACAGAGTGTGGCGACACCATCCGCTTCCTTTCGAAACGTATTGGCATCATCGCACATCTCGCATGCAGCTCTCACAACACAGCTGTCGTCGAGCTTGATTGATGCCTACTTTGCCAACTACCACGTAGTCTATCCATTCGTTCACGAAGCAACATTCCGAGCGCAGTACCATGAAGTCGTCCCACGGCCCTCAAAGAAGTCGTGGAACATGCTTTCTCATGCGATCATAGCACTTGGTGCGTGGTCGTTGAACAACGATCAAATTGGACTGGAAGACTACCTGTACCGTCGGGCGTTGACCTTGGGTCAGGAAGAGTCTGTGTTTGAAGCTGCCAGCCTGACCTCTGTACAAGCACTCATACTTCTGAGCAACCTTAGCCAGAAGCGCAATAGCCCAAACACAGGATGGAATTTGTTGGGCCTCGGCGTTCGCACAGCGCTGAGTCTAGCCCTCCACAGAGAACTTCCTCACTGGAACATCACCCTGATCGAGCGCGAGACGAGACGTAGAGTATGGTGGGGTCTCTACATCTTCGACAGTGGAGCTTCGACGACATTCGGTCGCGCTATCATGTTGCCTGACCAAGAGACTATGGATGTTCATCCCGTGCTGAACATTCATGACGAGGTATGGCCATCCAGTGAAGTTTGTATAGTCCTTGCGAAACTGACCCATGCTAGTCACTTACACCACAAACTATAACGCTACCCACTGAGGTTGACGAACCGACTATATACTCCTCTCTCAGAGTGCAGAGTAGTTTTCACCTACAGACGAACCACATCTCAAACAAACTACTAGCCGAACCCGGGCTCTCTGCGGAGGCCGCGCTCGCTTTGAACGCTTCCATGGATGCTTGGACACACACAGTTCCGACATATTTCCAGCTTTCGCATGCGCCCAGATCGACGGCTCCATGGTACTCATTCGCCCGCTCTCGGCTGTGGTGGAGGTTCTGGAATCTCAAGATTATCATCTTCCGACAGATATTGTTGCGCCGAGCCATCTCCGAGCGAGGTCAGATCCCAGACCAAGCCATGCAGTCAAGCCAAGAGGACTGTAAGCGAATTTGTCTTGAAGCCGCGCATTCTACAGTGGTTTCGATACATCAGTATGCAAAACAGGACTTGAATAGACTTGAGGGCTGGTACGCGACGTAAGTACTTGAATTGGACCGCAAATGAACACATGTGCTAATGTATTTACAGGTATTTCCTTTTCCACGCGGCACTAGTAATAACTCTTTGCATCATCAGCTTCCCACGCGCTGAAGAGACTGCAATCTGGTACGACGATGTTCGCTTGGCCCGAACCACTTTCCGCGAACGGCTTGTTGGGGATTCGCTGTCAGCACGCTGCGTGGCCATCCTTGACCAAGTGGTGTCTGACGGCGAGTTGGACTCCGGTACACTGCAGGACCTGGAGCTGGACAAAGATGCCTTGAGTACATTTCCATGGTCCGTTGAGTCCAATGAGTTATTCAACTCTTTCGATTGGGATTTTACTACGTCCGGTTTCTAACCCCGGGCGCAATCTTAATGGCACGATTCCTCAATTCTCGATGATGACATCCGGCTTTACCATCATGGATCGTATCAGTTCGCCGTTGGGAATGTCATTCTCCTCTGCTCGAGCGATTGCAGCTGACATCGACGTCTCGATGCCAGCAGCAAGGTGACGTTGTGCTAACCTACCACGAACTGTGTCCACAGGCGCGTCGACAAACCATCTGCAGGGTGTCAGTACCAACCCGCCAGGCGATAATATGACTATGACCAACCTCTCATCACACATCTCTGCAATCTGATCCCATGGGTCTTGTTTCAAAAGCGTGTAGTTGCCTTCAACAATAACAAGTCGAGTACGAGAAGAGATCTTGATAGCGTCTTGCACGGGGTCCTTGACAGCATGGTCGAAGCCAGGTGCAGGAATACAGATGTCGGCTTCGCCATCCTTGGTGACGGGAGCTTCTTTGAGTGTCTTGACAAGCGTCACACACGCCTTCGCATCAAATGTAAACGGCGCCCCACGCCTTTTGAACGCTACTTCGGCATCATCGAAAGTCGACAGGATTTCTCGAGTGTAGTGGAAGCCGTCCTAGTGGTCGTCAGAGATGTGTCATCACGGGTTTCGGTTGGCTCCTACCATCGGTACAACAGCAACATCTTTGATGCCTCGTGCAGCAAGCTCGGAGACGAGCGCATCAGACACCGTTGACTTTCCCGCGCCTGGCACGCCCGCAAGAGCAACAAGCATGCGATGACCGGGATTGGTCGCTTGGCGAGACAGAAGGTTTTCCGTGCGCTTGGCCACATCGAGTATGGATGCACGCAAGGCGTCCACCTTTGATTCGGCTGGCATCATTGGCTACCCTGGAATAGCAGACACGAAATTCTTAATGAGATGCGAAAATGTATAAGATGTTTTGGGTAAAAAGACTGGCATGAGGTCAGCAGTGTTACAGCACTGCATGCGACGAGCTATGATCTAAAGATCACGTTGGCGTTGTGGAGTTCGTCGGGCGACAGCTGTCCGAACATAAGTCATGTTGGAGCCCCAGTTCCCACAACTGAATCAGGCAACTTTACCATGCGGGGATCCCCGCATGGCACTTACGACTACCGGCGTAGACGCATGGAGAATCGTGGAGTCGGACGACAGTGCTCCGAAGGTGTCAAATCCCAGCTGCGATCGTGAAGTTCTCACGCGATCGGCAAAGGTATATAAGTACGCGACACTACCACCACTAGGCTACCTACTCATAGCTGATTTCAACCATCGGAGCCATCATTGGCATGTCCAAAAAGAAGACGACCAGCATGTCTTCAATTCAGGATGTTACCGCCGCCGGAGCTGCGCCAAAGATTGGCGTCTACAAGGAGCTGAGACAAAACCCATATCTCCTTGGGCTATCCGCCGTAAGTTGGTATCGAGCCTAACTTATCTCAGTTTCAGCTAACATGCGTAGTTCGCCTCGCTGGGCGGTTTCCTCTTCGGTTATGATCAAGGTGTCGTCTCTGGGGTGCTGACGATGGAGTCCTTCGCGGCATCCTTCCCGAGAATCTCTACAGACAGCTCCTTCAAGGGCTGGTTTGTCTCGACATTGCTACTCGCTGCTTGGTTCGGTTCTCTCGTCAACGGCCCAGTAGCCGATCGCTTTGGTCGCAAAGGATCTATTATCATAGCTGTCGTCATCTTCACCATTGGCTCTGCGCTTCAAGCTGGCGCGATCAACATTCCGATGGCTTTTGCAGGTACGGAATATCTGGCGACATATGAGTCCAATCCAGGCTGACAATACACACAGGCCGCGCAATCGCTGGTTTCGCCGTTGGTATGTTAACGATGATTGTACCAATGTACATGAGTGAGGTCTCAACTGCCGGCATCAGAGGCACTCTGGTCGTTCTCCAACAGCTTTCCATCACACTCGGTATCCTTGTCTCCTACTGGCTCGAGTTCGGTACCCAGTACATTGGAGGCGTACGCTGCGCGCCCGACATCCCGTATACTGGTGGCACTGCAGCAGAGCCTACCTTCGACCCACGAAACGACGTTGGCCCGAACGGCTGCACCGGTCAGAGCGATGCTGCGTGGCGCGTTCCTTTTGCGCTCCAGATATTCCCCGGTCTTGTTCTCGGTATCGGTATGCTGTTCTTCCCCGAATCACCTCGCTACTACTGCATGCGCGACAACGAGGATGCTGGTGTGAGAGCGCTCGCCCGAGTTCGTCGCACCTCTCCAGATGATGAGTCTCTGCAAAAGGAGTATCTTTCCATCAAAGCCGAAGTCATGTTTGAAGAACAATACAACCGCGAGAAATTTCCGGGCAAGTCTGGGGTTTCGCTGTACCTTTCCGGTTACTCAACGCTTTTTTCGACCTGGCCATCTTTCAAGCGTACTGCTATCGGTTGCTGTGTCATGTTCTTCCAACAGTTCATCGGATGTAATGCGATCATCTACTACGCGCCGACAATCTTTGGTCAGCTAGGCCTCAGTGGTAAGACGACTGGTCTGCTCGCAACAGGTGTTTATGGAATAGGTATGTGATCTGCTGTCAGACGCCACGAAATTTGATTACTAACTCGACCCTCTAGTCAACACATTGTCTACTCTTCCTGCGCTCTTCCTCATCGACAAGATCGGCCGCCGCCCTCTCCTCCTCTGCGGTGCCGCCGGTACTTGCATCTCCCTCTTGATTGTCGGTGGTGTCATTGGCGGTTACGGATCTACTCTCAAAGATCACCCCGCAGCTGGTTGGACCGGTATCGCATTCATCTACATCTACGACGTCAACTTCTCGTACTCTTGGGCACCGATCGGTTGGGTCCTACCCTCGGAGATTTACAACATCGGTAACCGCTCAAAAGCCATGTCTCTGACCACCTCATCGACATGGATGTGCAACTTCATTATCGGTCTTGTCACGCCCGATATGCTGGAAACCATTGGTTTCGGTACATACATCTTCTTTGCTGCTTTCGCTCTGATCGCATTTGTGTTCACGTGGTTCCTGATACCCGAGACCAGGGGCAAGAGCCTGGAAGAGATGGACGCTGTGTTCGGTGACAGCACTGCACACGAGGAGAAGACGAGGCTGTACAACATTGCGCAGAGTCTGGGACTGGAAGAGGCTGAGGCTGCGGCATTCGATGAGAAGCCCATGAAGGCGCTGCAGACCGAGGTGACGAACGTATAAGAATAGTCTACATAGATGGCGGCAGTACATCAGATATCCGTTAACTATAACAGATGATGTAGACAATCATGACAAATCTTCCCATTCACGACAAAAGACAGAAGCTAAACACCGTGAAGCGTACGTTAACACTAGGTCTCCTTGTTTGCTCAATATTATCCTGACGTAGGCTGCAGGCCTGTTCATTTTCTTCTTTATTGATCTGCTGTCCAATCCCTCATCTATAACTATCGTCCAACTGGTCAAGCGTGGTCATATCATGCTGGTTGAGAATCCTGCATTGACTCGTCTTCATCTTCATCATCATAATAATCACTTTCCTCATACTCGTCATCCCCAAAGTCATCCTCTTCATCCTCAGAGTTGTCTTCAGAATCAGCCATCCATCCCGTCATCCGTACCTTCTTGCGTTCGTTACAAATTTGAGCTCGGCATTCCGGACAGAGATTGGAGTTCGGGGAAGAGCCATTCATCCATTTCTTGATGCAAGCGAAGTGGAGGTAGTGATCACAAGCGCTTATTTTGACACCCAATAGGCCGTGAGGCTCAAGACACACAACGCAGAGCTGGTCTTGAGGGATGTCTAGATCCCATTTTGCATGCTCTAGTGGCTGTATGCAAGGTCCGTATGCCTCTAAATAAGCCTTGCCGTAGACGTTGCGTAGGGTGTTCGTGTCGAGGTTGTTTTCATCTTCGGTGTCGTCGGCAGTGTTTTGTCCGTTGTCGCTTTGCGCGCTCTGTGCGTTTTCTGCTGATGACGCCCCAGCCGATGCAGCTACTGGCCCGTGTGGCTTTGCGAACCAAAACGCGTGTATCTCCTCGCTTTCGTAGGAGTCGTTGCCAATAGTTTGCGCCTGAGCCATATTTCGTGGAACGCCTCCGAACTCGCCCTTTCTAATGCCATCTGCTGACAGCGAAGAAGCGGCTTCGGGTATCTCTTTCCATGTTCGGAATTGTAGGCCTCCATCCCTCCACAGCCCTCTTAGCAGAGCCCTCATATTCACAGTCTGCGATTTCGACTGGATCGAGGCCCTGGCAAACTGGTTTATCATTCCTTGGTACATGCGGTCTACAATGGGCTTTTCTATGCTCAAGGCAAAAGCCTCAAGCCACAGATCATACCAGATATCCCTGAACTTGATTTCTTTCAATGCGACTCTCGTATGGTAAGGGAGCGCCTTGATTTGATCTCCGCGAAGTGATGGAGTTGCTTGAACTATATCTTTGAAGCGGGCGCGTGCCTCTACAAAGCCGCCGAGATAGGTCGCGTACGATGGATATAAACATGGGTTTCTTTCCCAGATTGCGACTACGTTGAGTGTGATGTCCATTACGATATCGAGCAGGCTTGCTATAGATGCTTCGTCGCAACGGGACCACATGGTGAAAAGACGGAGCGCGGGTTGGATGGCTGTCATAGTTTGGCAGTACTCCTCCTCTCCCCGGTAGTCATGACTATCGTTGTATTTTGGTTGAGGCGTAAGAAGTTGCTGAAGCGCCGTCCTCGCCCCGGCGTGATAAGCCACTCCATCCGGTAGTCGTATCAGTGCGCACTCGACAAGCCACCTGACACCGCGAGTTACTGTCGTGTATCCTTCACCTTTGTCCCAAAGTACTTCTCCCGACATCAAGTCCGTCTGATCGGTGTACTCATCCACAACGTGCGAATACTGTCCTCGGTAGAAGATACCAGGCAGGACTCGTCTTACGGATTGCCTAGTTTGAAACTGCGGTGCTTCCGGGTCCACGAGTTCCGGTATTGTAGCGCACACATCGTCGTATCGTTGAGGGGTGGGTGTGTACACAAGGCAGTACTCATCGGCTTCGCGTTGACTGAGTATACCTGCGAAGAATCGAATGATGAGCTGGGATCCATAGGGTGCGTCTAGGAACCTCTCGATGGCGTTGGACAGTTCAGGAATATAGCGCGGTTCAGGCTCGCGATCATCGAGTTCGCAGTCTCTGTCGGCTTCCTGCATCGGCGCGGTCTTGACGGGAACGGACATGGATTTTCGGCGTCTGAGTGCGGCTGGGAAGGAGGGCAGGAGCAAAGACTGTTTTTACCGCCGAAAGCTTGGACGTAGCAAACACTCATCCGACTAACAATGACAGTGAAAGCGTTTCGATCCTCTTCTCATCACGTAACACCACGGTAGCAAAGAAGTATATGGCGAACCCCCACAGGAGGTATATGTTTGTACACTAAATGCTAGCAATACAACGCCGCCGCCGAAGAAAGTAAGAGCGCAGTAATGCGACTAACAGGTACAAGGCTACTTGTGATACACGAGCAAGAAAAACCAAAAAGCGAGCGCTATGTCAGAGCAATCAAGAGGGGTATTAGAGACAGTAGCGAAGATATAAACCAGCCACCACCAGGGCTCCTATAAGGATACATATTCCGCGCAGCGAGCGAGCGAATGATGCAGGCCGGAAGAAAACAGAGATGTAAAATGGGGGATGACAAGCAGAGGTATAAAGAAGCGAACAAGAAAGTAGAACCCCAGCCCAAGACCAAAGTTCTCCCAAGATTTCGTTCCACATAATGCGTCCCACAATCCCCAGAACGCCGGTTGAGGATAAGAGGAAACAAGCCCCTAGGGTATACTGAAAAAGCAAATGATGTAACTCACAACGAGCGAGCGTCTAGAATCTCGACCCCGCCCTCAAACTCCCGTTTGCGCTTGTGCTGCGCGCGGTGCTAGCACCACTTCCAGCTCGCTTCATGCGCTTCTCCATCAGCCCGTTGAGCAAACGGTCTAGTTCGCCACTCAGTCCTTGCATGGTCTTTGTCTCCTCGGAGAGATAGTCCTTCATCAGTGGATGATCGCGACCAACAGGTACAACACCCGTAGTGTCGTTGATAACGACGAGCATATCACGGATCTCGCTGCCGTCATCGAGGTAAGCGCGGAGTGAGGCGTCGGACCATGCAGGAAGCATTGTGCTTTCCGAGGATACGGGCGGCGAAGGTTCGCGATCCTTGGTAGGGATTGGTGCTGGTCGTGAAGGTGGAGGACCGGCCGGTTCAGATGCATGATGCGTGGGTGAGGAAGTGTTGTCAGACCTGAAAGTCGAAATCGTATTGTTCTCCGGAATGGTTTTCATAGGGCTGTCGTCAGGCGTAGGCGTCGAAATGGGGGAGCTGGTCTCCTGACTTGAGCTATCGGTAGACAGGCCCGGAGTGTGGTGGGATTCAGGCTCTCTTTCTCTGTCGGCAGCACTCTCCTTCTGTGAAGGTTGTGCGTCCGCTGCGGAGACGTGTACTGGAGACTCAGAAAGGCGTCCAGCAGACTCGGACTTCCCAACCTCGCCTGGCTTATCCTGAGCATCAGGATCCGCGAAAGGATCGCTGCTTTCATCTGAATCGAAATCATCCAACTGCACGCGCTGCTTCGCCTTGGTGACCTTCTCGCGCTTGACCTCTCCTTCTTGTGGTGACTTCATCATGCTACTGAATGGGTTTCTTGAACCTGTAGGCGCGGATGTTGAGTCTGGCGACATGGTCTGTTCTTCTACAGAAGGCCCGTTTGCCTGATCCTGTTCGGGCGGAACTAAACGCATGGTCGACGTAGATTGTTGCGCGGCGGACTGATCGTCCGGTCCATCCGACATGACATCTGGCTCGGCGCTCAACTCAGTCGGACTCTCGGTTTTCAAGATACCCTTTGTCTTTTGCGGTGAATCGTCTCGGTTACGTTGACTTCGATGCACCTTGGGCTTGCTCAATTGTCTCAGCGGTGCTGGAGCTGTTGCTTGTTCAGCTGATGGTCGTTCTGCGAGTTCATCCGATGGTTTCGATTGCGGCGAGCTGCGATCCATTTCCTCCGGCTTCTCGATGTCGCTGTCCACAGAGTCTTGTGCGCCCTTGCCTTTACGATCCTTGCGCTTGAAAAGCCCACTGAGCATGCCTGACTTCTTCTCCTTCTTCTTTTTGTCGTCCTTGACCTTGTCCGCGAACCCATTCTTCTCCAAACTTTCGAGGCTGGGGCCGCGCTCGCGGGAGCCTGTAGTCGATGTACTGGAGTCGTCGCGGAGCAGGTTGGGAGTGAGGGTGATTTTGCGTGTCTCGGTGTTTTCGTCTTTGAAGAAGGAGTCTGTGTTGCGGAGCGTGCCATTTCGAGAGACTTTGGGGTCCAAAGGTCGATCGACCGCATCTTCGCTACCCCTTTCACGGTCTTCGCTTCGTTTGGCAGATTCCTCGCTTGAGCCCCGTGCTTCACCATCAGCCTGGCCATCCTTCTTCGCGCCGTTAACCTTGAGAGGTTGTACTTCGAGGTTTTCTTCCTGTGTGGAATCGCCATCTTGTGTTGCTACCTGCTGCTGTTGCATTTGCTTTGGCTCTGGGCCACCGAAAAGCTCACCTTCGCCCTCATCAGATGAGTAGTCGTAGTCCGAGGCTTCGACGTAGGTAGGAGGAGCGAATTGTACGGTCTTAGCATTCCTTCGCCGCATAGCCTTCTTGAGCGGGTTCTTGGATTTCTCGGCAGTGTCACCAAGCATCGTTGCGGAGAGGTCTATATTTCTGTGCTTGTTGAGGCGGGCCAGACGTTCTGTCGGTGTCTCGATGTGTTCGGCGGGCAGGTAACCTGTAGATTGAGTCAGCAAAAGCTTCAAATTGGTGACGGATGCCTACCGATGCTGTTGTCCTTGACTACTCGCACTAGCCACCAGTAGCTGTTACTGTCGTCAAGTAACACCATCGTGTCACCTTTCGTTGCATTTGCCTGACCCTCCACGGTCGCGACAAAGGTGTGCAGAGCGTAAACGAATTCGAAGTCGATATCCTCTGTTTCTCGTAAGCATTCGCCTCCCCATCCTGAGTCGATAAATCTGGAATCATCAGAGAAAGAGACGTCGTTGGATGCATCATCGTTGTCTTGGTCCATGTCCTCATTCCAGGAGTCGGCGTCGCTGTCGGTGGTCCAAGAGCCCTCCTCGTCTTCGGAGTGACCATCGTCGGGGGAAGGGGTGCTGCTCGTCCCTCGAGGTGGACCTGGGCCGGGTTCTTGGAACGGATCGTCCGGCGTGTCCAGAAGTGCGCGGTTGATCGGTTTCAACATGCTTTTGACCTGCTCCTCGTCCAGTTCAGAGATTAGTGATGCCTGTGAGTCTTCTCTCATCTCGATACGGCGTTCGACGGCCTTGAGTTGTCTCGTCCTCGGGCTCATACCGACCTCAATCCGTATGGTGTCGCTGTCGTCCGGTGCGTTGGTGGCCCTTGTCCAGGAATACTCACCACGATGATGCTCCGCTGACTGATTTTCCGTGGGTATAGGGAATCGAAAAGAAATGGGAATCGATGTAGGTCGATTCCTTGACATAGGAGAAGTGTCGGACGCTGGGACACTGAGTGGTCTTCGAGCGTTGGCGACAGAAATAGGAAAATGAATGGGCGTGTTCGTAAACGGGGAGGAAGAAGCGACCGTTGAGAGGAACGGCGAAGACTGCGGAGTCGTAAACTCTTGTCTTGCCGACCAGGTCGTGGGGGAACAAGGTAAAGAATACCCACCATCGTCTATCGAGGGCGAACTCGAAATCTTGTCCATCATATCGTCGTCCATGTCCTCCTCGACGTCGGCGTCCTGCATGTCGCCATCATCACCGTCGTTGGACGTTCCACCATTCAGCCTGACAGCCTGCTCGTCTTGCTGTGAGCCCTTGTTTCCATTGATAACAGTGCGGTCGTCATCTGAGCCGGGATCGTCTCGTAGCGTGTTGCCAGCATCGCTCCATGCATCGTGCAGACGCGCTTCCTCTGAGGTGCGCTCCTGCTCTACATGCCGTATCGCAGCCTGCTGGTGAGGCGCTGCTGGGCCAATACCGAGCGGCGCAGGGTGTTGGGGCTGCTGGGAGTGGTCTTGGGCGGTGGGCGATGATTTGTCCTGCAGGTCGATGGTGTCTACGCACTTTAGTTAGCCTGCGCACCTCAATTGCGCACTCTCTACGGTCTCCGTACCTGCTCTGATGATGTGCGGTCGCGTCATCCTAGCTCATTCCTCTCTGCGCGTGCAACGGTTGGGGATCTTCGTTCGGAGGAATGGCTAGGTGAGATGAGGCGCAATCGGTGGCTGGGTCGACTGGCGCAGGGTCACCGTAGCGCGACTCCAGTTGCCGTGGAAATACAACAATACAAAGAGCAAAGAATCGCGGACGTGGGTCGATGAGGGCGTTACAGGTGTCGCATGCGTTATCTGGGCGTGTTTCGAGGAAGGAGCGGCTGAGGGTCGGGCGAGGGTGAAGCGGAGGCAGATCCGTTGGGGGACATGCGAGTCTCTGACGCGGCAGCGAGGGCGAGACGGCGGCACAGCGAGACAGCAAGAGGGCGAAGGGATGGCGATGAATGCGTCGCTGCTGACAGTGAGGGGCACGTCGTGGGCGGTGCAGTGGTGAAAGTAACGTCGTATGGCACGAGAGTGAACTGTTTCGGGGTCGCGCCTTCCCGAAGTTGTGCCCTGTCTAGGTCAACTTGAAACACCTCACTTCTAGTTCCTGCGCTAGCCTGTTCCTGGTCATCCCCATCGCAAAAAGGAGATGCGGCTCGGTCCTTCTATATCACCGCTTTAATGACCGCATCTGCAGCCAACTCCTATCTGATTGCCCGTCTTGTCCTGAACGCATGATGCGTTCGCGGAGTCGTTTCCGCATGGGCGATGTTATGTGGGGATCCCGGCTGCAACAACAAGCCGCCAAACACTAACTTGGAACAATGCCAAACGTCATTGACTCTGGCAGCTTGCGACAGCAGCACTACGCCATGTCGCACAAACTGTCTCAAGTTCACGAGTTCTAGAAACATGTTTAGATAGCGCAGGACAAGGTTCTTCCTGTCTTCTTGCGAACGCCGAATGGCTTGGTAGTCCCTACGTATCTATGGGAGGCTTGGCAGCGCAGTGTACTTCGAATGGCGCTACTACATGGACTATCACGACTAGATGTTTGTTCTGCGAATGTTGCAGATAGCGTAGTATGGTGTACACCTTGGAAGCCACTATGTGAACCAGTGATAATCAGCATGTTCAAACTCTTCAGCACTGGCCGAACATATATGTACCGCATTCGCATTAATCGATATCAATTGCTGGACTCATGAGCTTCTGCGTATCATGTCTATCGAGACGTCTCCAACCATCCCACTGGAGCTCAGCATATCATCTACTCAACTTCACCAAACGTCCGTAATCAAATTCCATCGTCCGAAACCTTTTCGAAATATGAAGAGTTCTTCCAGCCACAGACGCGCATGTTGACGAATTTCTCAATGTCTTCGTCGGAAACCTGTTCCTTCCCCGCAAGTTCATCCAGCATCCATGCCAGGACCATCAGGTCCTCTGGATCCAACCACCCCTTGAAACGTGATAAGCTATTTTTCTCCCCTTCGAGACTGTACTTAAACCCGTCGTCCGTGTTATCTATCAATGCTGATCCGACTACTACGTATCTGTGATCATCCAATTCTCTGAGTATCAACCCGTAGCTACCATGCGAAAAAGGAAGTCGTTCGTCAACCACGCACCAATCACCCACTTTAGTGTCAGCATGTGCGCGCACCGTGATTCGTGAGCCTATTCGTATTAAAACAAAGCGTCCGTTCTGCACTTGCTCTACATGTCATGAGTGTAGATTGCTCTGAATTCGGCCGTCGGCATACTCGTAGATTCGATTACCTTCCACAATATGTATGCCCCTGGACTTCCTTTGAACTTTGGCAATATCGGAGTCATGATTGTCTTGTAATCGAAGGTCCGTTTGAGGTGCTGCGCTCGAACGTAACGCAATGGCGTCACGTAAAGATGCTAGTCCCAATGTGATATCGAAGAGTTTTAATAACAGAGAACACTGATATGTAAGGAGTTGATAGATTTCGTCAGAAGCCCAAGAGCTGAGAACGTGTTTAGCGACATTGAAGTTATCCTTGGTGTAATCCGGGGTTGGTCCCTGTCCATCTGGCCACCTTACGAGGGACAGAATACCGTATAGATTGTCTCGAGCGTCCACGCAATTGAAGCACTCAAGCATCTGCAAAACCTCACCCAGACTCGGCTTTCGTGCTGATGCACTGAGTCGTAAACAGCCCCGATGGGCCACTGTATCAAAGAAACCCGCCCAAAGCGATTGCCAGGAATTCTTCGAGGGTCTGTCATCCAGAACACACCTCTGCAAAAACCATCTCTGGTACTTTCTTTTTGACCACAAATACATCGTATCGTGACGGTTGATCCAGTATTCAATCAGTGAATCCAATGCTCGGAAATGCTCGCCTGGCAGCACGTCCACCCCACAACAATAGGACACTTTGGTGGCTAGATGCAGCTCTTGTAAGACCCAGACGCGTGTGAAATAAGGCCTCTTCATGAATGCTATGAACGCTTCACTCGTTCTCAATCGTTCCGATGTACGCATAGTAAAGAGACACTGCAGTTGTCGTCGCACATGCCTGGACATTGGATTGTTCCAGGAGTGATCCGTGCCGATCGTATTATACCCGACGAGCGATCGGCCCCATAGGTAAACTTTCTCGAGATAAAGTCGCTGCGAATCTATAGTTGCCATTAGGTACTCACTGTCATTGGCATGTGGCCCAACACACGCGAGAACGTGCTTCGCTCCCGAGTAGATCTTGCCCATAATGCCGACTTGGTGATTCCTCTCCTGTATACTCGTCTGCGCAATACAGATGGCATCAACCCAATAATACTGACAGGCCTTCGTTACAAAGGCTTGTTGAAGGACGTATTCGCAGTTCCGACGTACAGCCAGCGGCTTGCCGTTGACAGTAATTTTGGTCATGTCAGCTGGGTCGCCCCAGGTATACGATATCGCGTAGTAGGACGGTGCATCGTCGATTGGCCATGAGGATATTTCGCATTCGACGTGCTGGCCAAAGTCGCCGCGCAGGATGTGTAGTAGGCGGAAATGTGTAGCGGAGTCGGGAAGTGGGTCGTGCTCGAACGCGGAAGATGGGGTTTCGCTGGTCATGCTCGCGCGTAGTTGGGAAGCTGCGAAGCTTCGGGGAAGGTGCGCGACGTGCGCGACTTTGATGTACGGAATAGCGTTTGATGAAGATGTTCTGTGTTCTTGGTTCTGGTCTATTGTAAAGATGGGATGGACGGACAACCGTCGGAAGGCTGAGATGCTGCCTGCCCATCAACTCAACCAGGCTGAGCTGATCCCCTGCCGCAGTCAGCCATGCGGAGGTTGTGCGGCAGCGTCTCGCGCCTCGCACCCTCAACCTCCAACATCATGCTTACGTTCTACATGTTTCCCTTCACGGACTAGGTAATACAACGAACTTTCGTTCTGATCGACATGTCCGCCACGGCTTCTCGCTTCGATTGCGCTGTACTGTACGAGGTGCCGACGAGCTCCAATCTGTCGTTGCATACATGAACGACTTTGCCATCGTGAGAGATCAATCGCATGCATCAGGTTCAAGGTGTAAAAAAGACAATGACGGTGCGCAGCTCAATTCGTGCATGAAGAAAGAATGCTTGGTCTGCACGATCACACCTGAACAAGCGGATCGCGCGGAGATTTGTTCTCACGGAATTTCTTCGGCTTATGGACTCCATATCGGTATTACGCAGCGACGAAACCTTCGCACTTCGAGGTCAGCTATATCCTTTAGAGAGCGTTTTCGTTGTTTCATTCTCTGCGTGCTTTACACACGTCATAAACCCGCTCAAAACTCCCTTCCAATTCCCACCCAGCCCTATCCGTACTAAACGGCCCACGTTTGTGGATCTTTCCGGGCCGATGGACAGAAGCTAGTCCTCGTACAGCCCTTGCGTGCCCCTTTCCGGACAGTGCACATCGGCCCGTGTACCTCATCTAGCTTTGAAGTCTTCCAGAAGACCACTTTTGTTAATTTTAGAACACGACCGTCATCTTCGGTCTTCAGGCTTGAATGTCAATGGACAGAACCGTTGAAACTTCGTGTGGGTATCCTTGTAAACACGATGTTCAGGCTGTATTACTGAGTAGCGCGAGCGCAGGTACTAATATATACCTCCGTCATGCCGCCTACTACTTCCTCCTTCAAGTCAAGAGCATCTCATCTCTTGATACTCACAACACCGTCTCACCATCCTTCACCATGGTGGCCCAAATGAAGAAGCTCCTGGCCGTCGCTACCACCGTCTCGGCATCCGTTCTTGAGTTGCCCGTCGTCATCGACAACAGCTATGCCAGCGTCAAATTCGAAATCGGAACACCCCCGAAGGAACACCGGTTGTTGTTCGACACCGGGTCATCAACGCTATTCGTCGTGAACACCGACTGCACCGAGGAATCTTGCCCAGACGGCAGGGTCACGTCCTACGTTCGAGAGAAATACAACGCATCTGCCTCATCAACGTCAGTCGACCTCAACATCCCCGCGGCGATTCCATACCTCGGCGGCGATGTTGCCGGCGATACTATCCAGGACGTTTTCAGCACTCTAGACGGTAGCGTAGAGTGGAACCAGACATTCCTGTCTGCCAACCAGAGCAGCTGGCGTTTCATCACTGCTGATGGTTTCCTCGGCCTGGGTTTCTCTTCCATCGCGGAAAAGAACACGTCGACCCTGGTCGAGACATTGTTGTGGGACGGAAAACTGGACGCATCGCGTTTCAGTCTATTCTACGGGACGAACTTTGAGGACGCGGGTAACGGTACGCAAGATGGTGTGCTAACCGTCGGCGGCAGCCATGAGGACAAGTACGTTGATGGCGAGGTGGTCTCCACGCCCTTGAGGAAAGAGGATCCATACCAGCTCTGGAGGGCGCCACTAAGGAGCATCAACGTACTCGTTGCGGAGAACGTATCGGAAACAAACGCAACCATTGAGATACACAACGGCCACCTTCCCACCACTGCCGTGTCGGACGGCGGTGAACCAGACGCCAACGTAACATGGTCAATCTACCAAGGTGGAGCGGTTTTCGATACTGGATCTGGACGTGTCTCCTTCCCGAGCGACATCATCGACGCCATGTACTTCAACCTTGGCTGGAATTACACTAAGCTCACCAACCACGGCGAAGAGATCATGGAGTGTAAGCACCTGAACGCTTCGTGGGCCATCACTTTGACACTTGGCGAGGGCGCCCGAGAGGACGATGTCTCATTCACCCTTCGAGGCGACGAGTTCCTCTTGCCAGGCCACCAATGCATGCCGCCATTTGACAGCAGCGAGAGCGAAGGTTTCGCGTTGATCGGCGCTCCGTTCCTGCGAAGACATTACTCCGTCTTCGACTTTGGTGCTGACAAGGTCGAGGACTACCAGCCGACCATTGGTTTCGGAAGGTTGAAGAAGGAGTACGATTTCATGTACTTGTGATCACGGGTCATGCAACTTTGTTCTGTTCTTTGTAAATATACGTAGTTTGCTGCAAGATGGAATCCAGATGCGCTCGCGCAACAACATATATCAAGATGTGCCAGCTTTCCTGTCTACTTCCTTTATCTCCAGATGGGGTCGCCCAGTACCTCTCGCAACTCGCATGTGCAACGTGAGAACTTTTGAATCGGGTTTGATCTTTTCAATCTTTTGCATTCTAGCGTCGCCCATTGTATCGAAGTAGCGGAGCTCTTCAAGATTATCGCGGTAATGCTTGTGGAACTTCTTCTGTATGCTGATCCACTGGTCTCCGACTACTACCGTAGCCGACCAATGACCGTTCCTGAAGAAGAACACGAATGCGAATATGGGATACGCATCCTTCTTGAACTCCATGTAGCCTATGATGGCGCCCGTGTGTGTTGCATGCAGCCACTTTGCAGCCGGATCCCATATGCCACGAGGTTCGACTCGACTGACATGCACTCCGGCGGGCTTCTCTACCCGCATGACCTTTTCCATGATCGTCGAAGCTTGCGGACCCGTCAACGACTTGACCGCAGTAAATTCAGTGTAGGTCACTTCCGTCTTGACCCTAGGGCACTCTTGAGGCAGCGCGCGAACGAACAGGTCCGGCCCGACTCTCCTGAGGTAAATTCCAACCGGTCTGCCGACCGCGCCCAGCGAATGTTTCACTGGTAGTATAGCAAGTCCAGTATCGTGATCCCAGGCGAGTCCCAGTTTCAGTCGGATGCCACGGTTTGTCATGTAAAAGTCTCGTGGTTTGACAGCCGGTTCCGGGGTGATTGATCGCATTTGTCGGAAACAGCTTGGAGAAGGAGCAAGGAGACCTGATAGCTTGTGATACGAGAAGGCATCATTCCAAAGGAAGAGCGAGTCATCGGCAGTTTCGCTGAGTATGTGTTCCTGCAACCGGATGAACGCTTTTGACCCCTCTCCGTAGAGCATTGCCATGTTGATGTCGAATATTCCCATGAGACTATAGGCAATGTCTTCTTCCCTAGTAGTCTTGCGCGTAGACGCCCAAGAAAACCTCTGAGCAACAGGCACTTCGCTTAGCTCCATCTGGTGTTTAAGAATGTCGTCCGGAATGCCTGTGATTTCCGTGATCTGATCCGCTAAGCTCGCCTTGGTCCCCGTAAACTCCCAATTTTGATCGAAGAAGACGACGTTCTTCGGCGCAATGAGCTCTTGGAGCGTCCAGCCACGACAGAACCATTTTGATGACTTGAAAGAATATGCGGTTTGAGTGATGTCGAACAGGTAGGCGAAGCACACCGAAGCTTCTTTGTAGTACCTGAACATGGAGTTGATTGCCTCGCTGAGCTCTGCGCTGCTGGATTTGTTGATGCAGCACGTATCACACCATGCATACGAGAGTTTGTATCGCGACGAAGAAGCCATCTTACACGTCTCCACAATCTTCTTGTACCCAGGCTTCGAGAGTGTTGCTTCTGGACGGTCTTGCGGCGGCACTAGCATCTCCTCGTAGGTCACTTCGTCTTTAGTGAGACCCCACACGTGTGATAGGATGGCATATCGCTGATCAGGGTCTGCATGGTCCCGAACATGGAGCGCCAGCGTCGTAGTGTCGATAAAGATCATGATTGAGTGAATATGAAGAGTAAGATGCGTTCGAAGATTCAGAGTACTGACGACTTCCCAAGCATTCTTGGGGGCGGGAGGCGAGTTGATCGGATTTCGACCCCGCCGCAAGAGGTGCGGCTGAGGCTACATCTGTCCTCTAGCGTCTCGCGATATGCATCATGCCGTGTGTGTCAGCTGATGTCAGCGGCACAGATTATCGAGGAATTGCAATGCATATTCCTTGTCGTGTACATTCCAGTGGTCGCAGCATCTGCAAAGTACGGTCCACGGGTGGGAGGCGGGTATCGAAAGCGCTAAGCTCAATAGAACTAGCTTGGGTTCTAGTAGCGTCCACGGGTTGAGCAAGACCTCGGGAGCCTTGGAGACGCATACATCACAAATATGCTCTCATACGATGATTGCGTGGCGCTGATTACAGTGAGGGATCTTTTATTCCTAGGTAACTCGGAAAGGGTTACAAGTCGATGCACCAGATTTAACCACTACTCGCAACCTTGCCCTCCTTGCCTTCCCAGGCTTGCTTCTTCCCGCCTTTGACATTCAGCTTATTCCTCTGTTTCTCCCTCTCATCCATATCGATATTAATGTTAAAGTGCTGGCCTCTGATCTTCTCGTAGAACCTACCCGCAGTAATACCATTCATAGGTTCAAGCCACTTGCCAGTGACCTCAGTTTCGAAGGAATCAGAGTTGATGATGAGAGGTTCGTGGGCGCGAAGAACGAAAACGATCGAGAAGCGGTACTTTTTGTCGTCCGTCGAGGGGGTGTTTGGCGAAGGTTCCGGAGACCCGTAAGCTACCACTCGATGACCACCAGCTGGGTATCTACCATTAGAAAGTCTTTCGAGTTGCCGTCCAGCGAGCATAGTAGCACCCTTCCTCCCAGAATTTTCAACTACTTTCTCGACCTCGAACCAGTTGGCTCCATCCCAAACTTCCAAGCCAGGCACATCACCAACAACCACGCTTAGCAGTCCCAGATCAGCATGCGGTTCAGCCACAACCTTCGCCTCCCACCCCTCATATCTAAACAATCGCAGCATCGTCGCCGTCTTTTCCTTATCGGAAGCTTGCAATGCACCACAGGGTCCAACAAACTGTCTCAGCCCTTCGTCTCCGCCATCTGGTAGCCCAAGGGACGTCGAGATTCTACCCAACGTATTCGAGCAATGCTGTCCAATGAGGTCCCAATACCTCTTTGCAGGCCCTCTCAAGACTTCTGGACAGTACTCTAGAGTTCGCAAAGTGATGAACTCCTTTTCTCCGGGGATTTTGGACCAGCCTTCTTCAGACTTGAGCTTGTGCTTCCATCGCTGCTTTTCCCTATCGGGCTGATTGAAGAAAGCCTGGCTTGCTGCGAAGAGCTGTTCGTATGCGGCCTGCAGAGGGTGAGGCCCAGGCGCTGGGGCTTGATGCTCGTGATTTGTCGCTTCAGATTGGGATGGTGATGATTCAGGGAAAGTGACGGTCGTCCAGCCGAGAGCTGACAGGGTCTGTTGATGTTCTGGTAGGACTAAGGGTAGTGGCGCGGGCTTTAGTGGCAGGCGCGTCTCTTGCAAGATCTCCCGCGACGGTTGCGCATCAGCCTTTTTGTTGCTTGTCCCTTTCTTGGACCGAAATTTGGAGATGATGTTTGAGATGGAGAAGTGATGTTCTGATGACCTTGAGGGTAGTGTGGCGGCCATCTCTTCGAAGAACCAGGATGTGGACACACGAGACGCGAAAGAGGAATTCTAGGGGAGTGAGTATTTGCAGAAGAATAGGAAAAGGGCTGCGATTATGACTACGGGTATGGCACGGATATATCGAAGTTACGATGTGGAATGGTCTGATGACGTTTCCCGAACCGCACGAGCTAAGCCACAATTACACAGCCCCACCCGCGACCATAAGCTCACGGACTATCGCGAACAAGGCGTGCCGGTGAACACAACGCGCAAGACCAAACTTAATAGGGAACTCAGTGGTAACCGATAGTTGTAGAGAAGATGCAGCGTTCTGGACATAACATTGCTTAAACCATGTCTATAGGCTTGGTCTATTCTTGTTCTTCTCCCAAAGCTCCCTCTCCCTCTGTACAAACCAATCGTGCAGGATGGGCTTGATTTTGACAACGCCTTCGTCTGTCTCGCATCCAAACTCCATTTCCGGCTTCCATGTGCCTCCCTCGGCACTGATCTTCATGCTGGTCATGTTCTCCAATCGACACATTGCGAGACCTACTTGCCCAATGCCTGCAATGAATTTGCCTGTCGCACGACCTCTCTTGGTTTTGCCATCTTCATCTAGCTGTTTGATGTCTGTACCATGGTCTGGAAGGGCTGCGGATGCGGCAGGTTTGTCAATGTGAATGGGCAAGACGCGCTTCCGTACGATGCCGGTGTGCTTCGTGCGGATGGTAAGCTCCTGGCCAACGTAACAACCTTTCTTGAAGTCTATACCATGCCAGAGATCAATATTGCACTCCATTGGTAACGCACTCTCTCTTGGTATCTCCTGCGGTCCTTCGGGTATGCCGTTCCTGTAGCGTTGAAGGTGATATTCTCGGATATCCACTGGCTCCACCCCCTCTATTATTGTCGCTACGTCGGGACTTACGAGGTAGCGATGCATGCCTGGTGCACGCGGATCGCTCATCGCAGTGATGACATTGCCGGTATTGGCATTCTCGATCTCAGGGCCCCAAGCCGCCCACACGCGCATTTGGTCCGGTTCTACCTCCTCGATCTGCACCTTGCTCCGAAGCTTGTGTCTCTTCAGATGCTTCCTTAGAGACTCCATCTCGCTCTCATCTACCTCAATATAGCATGCCCAATGCTCCTTGCCCTCTAGTAATTTTGGCCACACCCAGACAAAGACATCCCACAATACGCGGCCGCGCGCATCTAGAAAGGCCGCGTAGAAGGGCGATTGACGGCTCGAATCGACATTGTTCGTTATCAGCCCCTGTAGGAACTTGACGGTATCTGGCCCAGAGAGGGAGATGAGGCGGCGATGCGGGAGCGGTGCACAGCCTGAGCTGGCAGCTTGCGAAGAGGAGCTCGTTATCGAGTATTGGCGCTTTTCGAATCGTCCGCGAGCATTTTCATTATGCAGCGGTGAGATGATAAATCGATCGCGACGGTACGGAAATGATATCGGCCGCGTGGGGATTTTGCCGTTTGAAGATGACGCGGTGCTGAAGGTTCGGTACGTATCGACGGCCGGTCTGCGTAGGGAGCGCACATTTGTTCGGCAAGCGTCGCATATGTATTTGGGCGTCCGTAGCGGTGCGCTCAGTGAAGAGGTCGCCATGGCAGTTGTGAGGGTGTTTAGTGAGGTGCGTGAGGGCTTGATCACCTGGGCAGAGCTCGAGATGCCTCGGCAATTACGGAGTTACGGCTAGAGCGAGATGTGACAAATTGATGTCATCGAATATGCTAGATCTGGGCCTTCAGGCCAAATGTACTACAAAAACGCTGGGAACGCCTAATCTATCAAACAACAGGTTGGGGATAACGCTAACTTCATGAAAAGTGTTGTTGGCCATCCAACGCCGTTGTTTGACGCGTCAAATCAACACCTAGTCGTTCTTTCGACCAGTTAATCTGGACCGCTCGCTGTCCTTCGCTTTTGAATTCGATGGCCCTGACTCCTCTGAATCGTCCGAGTCGTCCGAATCATCCTCCTCATCCTCGCTTTCTTCCTCGTCGCCACTTTCTTCACTGCTCCACTTATCATCCTCGCCTACAGCGAAGATGGTGTCGCCATCGAGACTCTCCCTGGGAGGTACGATGGGCTTCTGGGCTTGTGGTGCGGGCAAAGGCGATACATCGCGCGCAATGTTGTTGTTGTTCGACCTCTGGGCTGGGTCGTATGAAGGAGGTTGGTCTGCTCCTCTCTCTTCTTCATCAAGAGAGTCCCTCATCGAGGCAATCTCGAAGCCTTCATCATCTTGTGCAATCTAAAAGTCGTCAGTAAGATTGTGGGTGCTACATTTGCGAAAACGTACCTCATCACTCATGGCAAACCTTCGGTTGTTGGCCGTTGGTCTCCACATATACGCGACGAAACAGACGTCGGCCAGGTAGACGAGGTTTAGCCAGCCATCGAGCACGAACCATCGTGTTTGCCAATGGGTTGGCGCAAAGTCAGGTGTCGACGCTCCAGCAAAAGTGAAGCTGTTGATGAAGAAGAAACCAAAGATGACAACGATGCTCGTCAAGATGCACCACCATAATCTCTTGTACATGGTAGCCTTAACGTGCTGCTTGCGCTCCATCAAGTCCTTCATCGTGAGGTTTAGCGAATTCAGAGTCCAGATGTAGAATGCCGTGAGGGTAGCCGACAGAGGAAGGATGACTAGCAAGACCAGAGGTCCAGCGTCATCTGGGCGAACAGTAAGCGAAGCTACAGCGTAGATAACGCCGAAGATGAAGTGAGCTACAGCAAGCCAGCGAACGACCGTCATGGTCTTGCCAAGAGAAGGCTTGACAACGCCGTATCCCATGCACACGATCAACAGGAGGAAGAACGAGAAGGAATTACGGAAAGCGTTCAGCACGGCGACGACGATCATAAGAGCTTTGGTGCCGACGTTGTTACCGTGGCGGTTCTGGTAGTCGTAGTAGCCCCAGGTCATCAGCATCTCCACGACTAGGAAGACTAGGATAGCCGTGATGTAGTTCTGGACGGCAAGAATGTCGTGGCGATTCTGGAAGTATAGGAAGCCCCAGAATGCCAGCACAACAAAGTACACAATTGTGATGCCGCCGTAAAATGGGAGCTTGGCGATTTGGGCCGCCTGGAGCTCGCCATAGGCATTCCGGAATGTCACAATAGCCTCGAATTCCAGTTCCTTGTCTGCCGCATTCGCAGCCACACAATAGTAGCCCGTCTTGATTGGAACCTTTGTTTCTGCGGTGGAGACCGGGTATTTGATCGGTTTCGGGTCGTCGAGATTGATGGCGTCGGTTCGAATAGGCATCTGAGAGGCGTCTTCGACGTCTTCTGCAAGTACCCATTTGCCCTTATCTTTTTCGTCGCAGAGTTTCAGTTTTATCGATTCGTCGTCGCAAATGTAATGGCGATTTTCCTGGAGGAAGTCAGTTGGGTTATGCGGAGAGTATCAGGACCCACGTACATCATTCACGGGCAAGTCGGAAGGTGCGCCCAGAAGTAAAGTGTCTTTCCATTCCCAGATCACCAGGCTGACAGTTTGGTCCTTGATGCCCTCGTTCTTCTTGGGATCTTTTATGAACTTGACAAGTATGAAGGGATCGACCTTGCCTCCCCACGATTTCTTGCTGTACATGCCGCTGGACTCATATGAGCATGCTGCCTCTGGCTAACCCAAGATGCGTATCTTCCTACATACCTGCACTTTTGCGTCTCCTTATCGGAGAGCGTAACATCCATCGCTGCTACTGCTGTTATCGTAGTGAACAGCAGTAGAGCGATGTTGCGCAGCCGTGCCTTCATCTTGCCGGATGTGAGGCCAGCTGGCGGAGCTGACGGCTGGAGGTTTGCGGCGCTTCAGGCGGAGGTATGCGCTTCGATTCGAACTGGCGACAGCGTCTTCCCGTCAATTCCTGGTTAACGGCGGGTCATGGGTGGGAGTTGGTGTTTAGTTGACGATGTTTGGCTTGCGCGTCAACGTTCCCGATCGTCACCTACGGCCGCCTTCCCGGTAGCTGTTAGCGCGCATTCCCAGAATGTGGCGCAGCCGCCGGGCGTCAAAGGGCAACCACGACCAGAACCGCCGACGAGTCAGCCCTACCAAACACATTCACCAAAATCAGCCCAACACACGCACATCATGCCAGGCAAACATATTGCTGGTGCCTCTGACGAGCCTTGCAGACGATGCAAAGACCCTTCAGTTCTTGTTGTGCGCTCCGAGCCGCTTTGCCAGTCAGTTTACGCCACCTGGAGGGGAAGAAGAATTCGCTAAATTTAACATAGTGACTGCTTCGCCCGCTACGTGCATACAAAGTGCATCAAGCGCTTGGAATCGTTTCGCGTTAATTTTGGAGCAGAACAGCAGCGTAAGATCCTGGTACCCCTGTCCTTTGGGGTCTCTTCTACCACTCTCCTCCACGTACTGGACCTGCATCTCAAGACGCAAAAGAGCAAGACTGGCCGTACCGGATTTGAGATTAGCGCGATATATATCGAAGATCCAGAGCAAAAGGTGCAAGCTGCGCAGCTACTCGACAAGGCTCGCGAGCAATATCCGGACCATCAGTACGCCTCACTGCCGCTGCACGATGTATTCCGCCTTGTCCCAGAAGATGCCGCGATACGCTCGTTGGTGCCCCAGGACGACCAAAAGGCAGACTTGAGTCTCGAAGAGCAATTTGTTCACATGATAAACTCTCTCACCTCGGCCACGGCTCGTGCGGACGTGCTCTCTACCCTGAGAACACGGCTAATCGTAGAGCACGCGAAGTTGGCCGGGTGCGAAAGTATTCTCTGGGGAGATAGTACGACCAGACTCGCTCAAAAGACGCTTGCCGAAACTGCCAAGGGCCGAGGATTTTCTCTTCCGTGGCAAGTCTCAGACGGAATGTCGCCCTTTGGTCTCAACTTCCACTACCCACTTCGAGATGTCTTGAAGAAAGAGCTAGTATCATACACCAAGATGGCGGAACCTGGACTATCAGAACTCGTACACGAAACATCAATAGGCGCCACCCAAGCATCGACAAGTTCCAAGAATACTACCATTGACGACCTTATGACGCAGTACTTCGAATCCGTCGAAGAGAACTTTCCAAGCATCGTCGCAAATGTAGTCCGCACGACAAGCAAGCTCGAAGCTCGCCCCGATGCGCTCTCAGATCCGCAGTGCAGTCTGTGCAGTATGCCTGTATCTGGCGGCCGATTTGGCATACACGGCTGGGGTGGCGATCAGCAGGATGGCGATGACTTTGAATCCACAAACAACAGAAGGGATATTTGCTATGGCTGCACAAGATCACTGCCTAAAGCCACGATGAGCGCTAAGGGTCCTTGAACGCATCGCTGAACAGTACACTTTTCGGACTTCGGTGTTCCGGAATGCTGTTGAGTATACAAATCCAGGCGACTGTGCGAGGGTGCGCAGTCTTTCCCAGTTCCCGGGACTCTAGCACCGACCGGTGCCAGCGATGGTCTCCTCATAGGAGCGGGCCACAATACGCGGTACTCGCACTTCGAGTTCCCTGTCGGGTTATTACCATAGAAGTACCCACGCCGCTGCGAATACCCAACTCGCCATGCAGCACACAAGCTCAGCCAGCATCACTTTACGCTGCTTGTGTGTAGACCACAATACTATTGGCGGTGTGGGCGTTGAAAGACGTGATGCAGTAGTTTATTACATTCTGCTCGGATGCGGTCGGAAAGTTCATGTTCAGAGGATAAGATAGTCGCGAATAGATGCAGTATCCAGTCCGCCCTCGCAGTCTGCGTTCATGATCCAATTTTGCGCAGGTGGAAGGACTGAGGTGGGGTCTCCAGTGACCCAGCAGTTTGACACCAATGTGTAGTTTGCGAATTCGTCCTGTCTTAAGACAAGTGGGGTCGGCGCACCGATGGGAAGTATGACTTGGTCTCCAATGGCGACAGATTCAGGGGCCAGCGCCTGGTATTCGTTGTCTATGTTGATAAGCCGATTGAAACCATAGGACAATTTTCTCTCTGAGATCCGCTTTACTGTCCCAAACGGTATGGCTTCAATTGTAATGGAACGGCCATCCTCATTTACTACAACACTTGGTTTGTGCCTGAATGACTTTCCATTCGTGAACTCAGATGCGCATGCTGTGAACGGTTCCACGTCTAACCAACCGTCTCCGTCGATCGTAGGAAGATATAGAGGAGTGCATCTCCAATCAGGTACCCATGACGGCATAGTTCGTGGCACCTCATCATGGGTACGTTGGAAAGCGCCAGCACATGAAAGAAGGTTGTAAGCTGAAGTCGAGGCGAGTGCTGCTTGTGCGAATTCGAGATAGACTTGTTCGGTAGTCGTCGTGTATGTGGGCATGTAGTAGATCGTTGGCTCGTTGGCCGTCGACAGTTTCGGACGGGTGTCCGTGATTACGACATCACAAGACCCGCCTAAGAGTGCGAAAAGGCGGTCCCGATCATCGCTGCATTGCCTGTCGTTGAAACCATACATCATTGTGAGTATGTGAAACCTTGAATCATTGATCCCTCGCGACTCAGGCTTGTCATCCGATGCCCTATGGTCGTCCTGCCAAAATGAATACCAATCATCGTGACGGTACCACGTTTCCTGTCTGTTATAGTGAATACTAGTCATCCTTGCATTCAGGTATTCTTGAATGACCTGAGTTGGGTAAGTTAGAGTCACGGATGTCTCGTCTGACCTGAAGAGTGGTATTTACTTACCCATCTTCGCGAGAACCAGCTACTTGTTGCTGGATGTCTGCCTGGCTCCACGGTACCCAGAAAGACGTGCACGCGCTTAGAATAGCCATATATCTTAGCCATTCTCTTGACTTGACTGTCTCGCTCAGCTGAATTATCTTGGTTGATACATATGCTGTCAACCCAGTATCGTTGGTGGCCATCGTTTTCGGGCACCGAAGCGAGTCGCTCGATGACGTCGCGAAGATTGGAGGTCACCTTGAGATGACTTGTACCGTTATCACAAACAACGTCGTGGTTGCGGATGGGTTCACCCCAAACATACGAGATGGCTTCATAACTATCCCCCTCTTCACTCAAGAGACAGTGCTCGATGTCGCATTCGATTTTATTGCTGACCCCATTACCGGCCATGATTTTAACGACTCGAATCTCTTCATTGACATCGCTGAGAGGACGGTATGTGTAGGGAGTGCGCAACGCAACTTCTATTTGCGCTTGGGTGTGGCCCTGGATCGTTTTGTCGCCTAAGCCGTCATTGGCGGGCATGGCTCCTCTTGTATTTGAAGATCGCTTCGTATGCCGTCAACTTGTCGTAGCGGAAATAGAGATGAAAGAACGGCATGCTACTTCAGGCAGCCTCTAATGGCAGGATGAATGGGCACCATGTCGGGACTGTGCCACATGAGGGCTATGCTGCGATCGGCGGATGAAAGAACAGGCGCAGCAGTCGCATCCTTCGCACAGGTGATTGTGAACGTCATCGTCTTGGTATTCGCGCATCCAACATTCCGAGCCTTAGGCGGTACATGGTCAATTAATCAGGCGGTCACTGATTGGAGCGGTAACACGCCGTTGGCTAGGCCCCGGGCGGACGAAAATGTGTTAACACACACGGGATAAAAATTGCAGCATTATTCAAATAACAGCTGGTATGACGTTACTCTTTATTCTTCTCGACGTGAGTTTGCCCAGGTGTGAGTGTAGGATGTTGAGGAAGCGACCTCCGTGGCCTTCACCCCGCGCTAACCCTTGCTTCTGTTGATGATTGGCAACTGCGGGGCGTAAAAGGAAGGAGCACCCAACAAGCCCTAAAGCCTATTTTGCAGCCAAACCTGTACGGAGTAATTGGTTCATCCATTCATACCGCTAGTCTAAGGCGAACCGCACCCTCCGATCTAACAGTCCCGTCGAGTAAGGTAGTAAGCGTCTAAGCATCTAATCCATCCCTTTCAACCATCCGTCTAACGACATCAATAACCTCATTCTGCCTATCACTAACTCCCATCCCCGGTTCCTTGACCATGCTCTCCAGCACGCCATCCAACATACCCCTCAGCCGACTAACCAACACACCAATCCTTGCCCAACCCCTCAGCCTAATCCACTCATCAACCACCAAGCCCCTGCCCAGCGTATCAACCTTGATCTCTCCAGCGAACAACAGCAGACTGTATGCGTTGAACGGCGTGATGTCCCTAATGAAGACTTTACTTGTAGCCATCTTGTTGAAGTACGCAATGAATGAAGCGTTGTGGGGAAAGGTCTGGCTGGCGAAGAGTGTTGAAGAGGGATGAACGAATACGCGTCCGTTCTCTTGGTTGAAGTACTTAATTTCGCGGGCTGAAGGATCGAGTTCTACGGCTCCAGCTATGCCTGCTGCGAACTTCTTGTCGGGGAGCTGGATGCGTGCGATCTGCGGGTTGAAAGATCCGGCAATCAAAGCGCGTAAGAGCGCGTCGTTCGCGTTGTGTTTGTTGTAGTACGAGTGTGTCGAAGGGTTGGCGGAGGAGTAATGTGTGGGAATGAAAGAAATCTCCTTGAGAGACGACAGGTACTGGGTGCGATTGGACGCGATGTCGAACATGGTTTGGGGGTTCAGTCGGTTGTCTTGACACCAGAAGCGGAGGTCTCGTGTTGACGTCCCTTTGCTGCGCAATGCAGACCACTGTTCGTATGCTCGAAGGTCTACAAGTAGGTCTCCCTGGTTGTTAGAAAACGAAGCGCGGAGACGATCGAACTCATTTCGAGTTTCCTGGTCTCGCTCTCGTGGTGATATGAAAGGGCTGCGAGCCGTGAGAACAGACGCGATCGTCAGCACGGCTTCAAGACAGCCAAACGTCGCGCCATATACTAGAAGCTTGCCCAGTCGGAGATCTGCCGGGATCATAGACATGTGTCGACCAAGTGCAGTGAGTTCGTCGTCTGTGATGGCACCCATCTGCGAGAGCAATTGGATAGCACCCTCTACCGCTGTACTCTCTGGTGGTGTGAGCGCTGAAGCAAGGAAGCCTGTAACGTCCTGCACCCCCATTGCCTTTATGGACAGACACATCTGCTCAAGTGGCACACGTCGAATCTCCGGATCGGGGCGCTCCATCATCTTAGCTTCAGCGTTGCGTGTGTATAGCTTGTAGCAGTCGCCTGCTCGGACACGCCCCGCTCGGCCTCGTCGCTGTTTACATGCTGCCCTTGAGGCCCAGGTTTCGGCAAGGCGAACCATGTTGTTTTGCGGGTCATAGCTTGTCTCCTTTACCCTGCCCGTGTCGATGACAGCGACGATATCCTCGATAGTGATCGACGTTTCTGCGACGTTGGTACACGCGATGACTTTACGCTTGCCGTGGGGAGCGGGAGGGAAGACGCGCTTTTGCTCGACTGGCATGAGTGATGCATGTAGAGGCAATGCATGGAGGTTTGCGAATTGACTGAGCGCTTGGAGCGTGCGATCAATCTCCATAGTACCAGGTAGGAAGATAAGTATACCTCCATCCTTTGTACCGAGCTGGCGGTCAATGTGACGAACAGTCTCCGCGATGAGGTCGTAGTTGATGCCGAATCCGATACTCCGGAGATTCGCTGAGAACGATTTGTCTTCGGAAGCATCTTCGTCGCCCATACCATATCCCTTGAACCCGGTGAAATGTACGACATCGTCGACATAGTAGTCCGTCACGGGATGAGTGCGACCCTCAATCTCGACACGGCCTACGGGTCCAACCTCTTTGAAGTAGGCTTCGAAAACAGCAGCATCGAGAGTGGCACTCATCAAGATGACCTTGAGATCTTGCCGCTTTCGTAAGATCTGGCGCAAAAGAACGAGCAAGAAGTCTGTGTCCAAACTACGCTCGTGAACCTCGTCGACGACAACGTGACTGACATCGGCCAGGGCGGCAACGACATCGTCGGCATTGCCACCCGACGTTTGAAGACGTCTTAAGAGTACACCAGTCGTTACAAACGTGATCTTAGTAACTCCTTGCTTCTGTTTAGATTCTCCGCGGATAGTGTACCCAATCTCGTCGCCGACCTGAGAGCATCGCTCATCGGCCACACGATCAGCAAGACCAAGCGCAGAAATCCTGCGTGGCTGGGTGCAGATGATGTTCGCAACAGCACCGAGCTGTCGCTGTATCAGATCATCGAGGACGAACTGCACCGATTGAGTCGATTTTCCTGATCCAGTCTCACCTGAGATGATCGTGACCTTACAGTCGTTGACGGTGCGGACGATTTCATCCCTCAACCTCCACGCAGGTAGTGACTGCCGAGCGTTCATCATTTTTTGCTGAGCTAAAGATCCCTGCTTAGCTTGCCAATCAGACATTATTCTTTGACTAGTAGGCGTGGCGGGTGTCCAGTCGATAGGCCTCCTGGGTCGTCCCTTTGCTCTTCGTTTTTGAGTTTGCTGTTCCGACGAGTGATCTGCTGCTGCAAGGCCAGAGGAAACATCGGTCAATCTTCCTGGGTTCTGGAAGATATCACCGGCGTTCGTTTGGATCCAGTCTACGATATCGTATACCATAGGCATGCCAATGAAGTTGGCTTCAGCGTGGAGAAGCGCTCGGCGAATGATGCTCAAACGAATATATGCTGGGATGGCCGCCTCGAACGTGATGATAGGCACGACCGCGGGGTAAGGACCAAAAGGCTTCCTAACCTGTAGTATGAGCCGCTTTCCTTGTTGCTTAACGTCTAGCTCGATGCGACAAGATTCGGGCGCAGGGCGCGAGAACAGACCGTCGTATATTGCCTCAAGTGATGACATTTCCACCTCCCACGGATCGTCCTCCGGAGACGTCTCAGGCTCACCATTGCCCAGCGAGAGATCTTCCAGATCTTGTACTAGGCTACTCTCTTCCTCATCTGGTCGGAGTAGACGAGCTTGCAGCAAAGCCGCGGCCTTTCTCTCATCACTGCCTTGACTATCGTATGCTTCTTCGCAAAGGTCCATAGAGTATCCGGCTGCAGCAAGGCGCTTCACGGCACCCTCACGCTTGAGGTTAGAGCTAGCCATACTGACGCCAGCAACGTAGCCTTCTGGTAATGACCACGATGGTAGGTCGTCCTCAGGTACATGAATGAGAAGCCATTCAATAATCTCCTCGCGATCTTTGCAAATATCGGCGGCCTCCTCGACGTGGCTTCTCCGAAAGCCAAGGTTCGCGATCTCCTCGACTAGTCGGTTCTTTGTAGACGGATTCATTTCGATGCCGTTCGGGTTCCAGAGTGCGTCCCGGCGGATGAGACGCTCTGCCTCTTTGCGTGTCCTCTTCCCGAGTTCGATCTTGGGCACTCTCTCCCATCCCTTGAGCAAATTCCGGCTAGGTGCTGGACCGTTTGAACTTGGCATGGCGGCACCTGGCTGTTGGTTGTGGGCTTTCTGCGCCTCTTCCTGCTGCTTCTGTCTCTTCTCACGCGCCTTTGCTGCTGCCTCTCTCGCCTTCTCCCTTTCAGCAAAACCGAAGAAGGGGTCTGCCTCATACATCCATCCTTTGCCCTCTTGTTCATCCCTCTTCTTGAGGTCCATGAATTGTCCCTTCCAAAGGTCTTTATACGTGGGCGGAAGCATGGTGTGGAGGTTCTTCCCGCTGGCGACTCGGAAGAGAGTATAGGCGGCGGCAAAGTTGCGCGCTTCGACGGCAGTAGGCTGATGTGCTTGCTCTTCGAGCTCCGACGGGATCTTGATGGGAGGTAGGGTGGTGGTCTGCCGTGTTTTCTGGTTCATCTTGGAGAGTACCACAGCGTAGGCAAAATGCTGGTCGCCATCTTTCCGCTGCTGTAATTAGCAATGGCCTGCTATTACGGCGCGACTACTTACGATGCGATAGTCAGGCTTGCTCCACTGCTGTTTCTGGAAGTGTTCCGACAGGAGGTTGACCGGGAGCTTTCCTGTCCACGATGCGCCGGCGATGAGCGTCCTTGTATCCGGCTTCTTGGGGCCATCCTCGGCTGCGGGCTTTCCTTTGCCCTTACTCTCGCTCTGGGCAGCGTCTCCACCAGAACTCTCGCCCTTCTTCTTCTTGGGTTTGGCGTCACCGAAAACAATGAATGATGTATCCTCCTCAGGGGGCAAAGTCTTCTTGGCGGGCTTGCCGCGGGGTGGGTGAGCGTTCTTGGGCATCGTATGCGATATGTATAGTGTAGTTGTACGTCCTGGACTCCATAGAAGTATACTCAGGAAGAAAGAGTGGAGGTATGATAATGTGATTTGTTCGTGGGCGGTGAGAAGGGCGCAGTCGCTAATGAAAGGGCTCAACCACCGGGATCAATATTGCACCACCCTTCAGCGAGTCCAAAGAGGAAAGAAGCACCTATGATGGCAGCCATCGCGAGTTCCTGGCGCTTTCACTCGAACGCGATGCGCAATCCGAAATTCCGATGATTGCAGGGATGCCTCGGTACGCTTGGACCCACTCCGAGCCTCATCGTCATCGTTGCTTCACGAAACCCTCACGAAGCATTCACGAGTATCGATGCGCCCACTGGCCCCAAGCTGGATAGCAACCCGATTATTTCGAGCCCCTATCATACAAACCTCGAACAAGCATACGAGATCTTTTTGCAAACCCAAACGCGACAACAAATCGACAATGACGGGCCGCCCAAACATGACGGATACCCACGATGCCATTACGGACAAAGAGATAGCAGGCAGGGAGACGGCAAATCAAGCTCAGCCCGCAATCGACCCTGCCTCTTCGAAGCGCCCCAATGCATGTACGTCTCATCGCATGCCTTCAACAATCTCAACGCGCAACCTTAACTCACGGTGCAGTCACAGAACTCATGACGCAGTCGAAGAAACCAAAATCACCCATCGTTTCCGCCGCAGACGGTCCAAGTACGACACAGAAGTCTGCCAAGACAGCTAAGCGATGGGACGGACGGAATGGGCTGGGCGTCTATATCGAGAGCCCGGAGACGAACCCGGAGAACAAGATACTGGAGTACGACGATGACTTTGTCGTGATAACCGACAAGTACCCCAAGGCGAGGTATGTGCCCATGGTTTTTAGTAACTGGAGAGGACTAGTAGGCTGACGACCAACAAGCGTACATCTTCTACTCATCCCGCGGAAACAGGTCTACTACGATCAGCACCCACTCCAAGCTCTCTCCACAGACCCAGCCTTCCTCGCCGAAGTACGAGAACGCGTCGTTCGTCTCAAAGAACTCGCTGCCTACGAACTCCGACGTCAATATGGCGACTTCAGCGCTTCAGATAAACCATACAATGAGGCTTTTGAGGCAATGATGAGCTCTCCCGACCCACCACCTCCACCCGAGGAGCGCGCAGCACTCCTTCCACTCGGCCGAGACTGGTCTAAGGATATCGTAGTAGGCTTACATACCCACCCCTCGATGAACCATCTACATATACATATCTTCAGTCGGGACATGCATTCAGACTGGATGAAGCACAAGAAACACTATTTGAGCTTCAACAGTAGTTTCCTGGTTCAATTAGACGAGTTCCCTCTAGAAGAAGATAGTAAGAGGTTTTCTCCCGGAGATTGGCCTAGTTGGGACATGAAGTGTTGGCGATGTGGGAAGAACTTTAAGAATAAGTTTGCGGCATTGAAACAACATCTCAATGAAGAGTTTGACGAGTGGAAGAGGCAATGAATATGGCAATGTTGGCCCTGAACACCATGCCCGAATTCAAAATATTTTGACCCTGAAGCCTACATTGCATCAAGAGTTTGCGAACTTCCGTTGCTGACACCAATGTAGACTGCGGGGTGTTCATGAGTGGCAACTTGATTCGGGATACATTAAAAGTTGCTAATGTCTGAGATTCTACCAAGCCATCTCCCATCGGCGACTTTGTCATACAGATCTCCGTGCTCCCCCATCTAGCGAACGACCAGGGTCTTGACGACATTAGTGTCGATATCATGCAAGCTCGCTGGGAACTTGCAAGACTCGCCGAAAATACAGCTCTTCGTGCCCTTGGCGTAGTGAATCTTGTTGGGCGGTGCTGGGCAGCGGTGGCCATAGATACACCTAATATCCTGGCAAACACTGCCGTTGCTGCAAGGTGCCATGCGGGCGACAAGACGGAGGGTAGCCAACTCGTCGCTGGTAGGTTTGTACGCATGGAGATGGGTGCATTTGGTGTCGTAGGGGCATTCGGCTCGAAGGAAATGAACGTTGCACAATTTGATCTTCTTCATGCGGTCCACCTCAGCCTTATCGTAGTCCTTACACGGCGGATCGACGCGTTGGCCGGCGCGGTTACGTGCGATGACTTCTTCGCGGTTCACGGGCTTGTACACTGGGGTCTCTGTAACGGGTGGCGGCGGAGCAGCGGCCTTAGCGGCCCAGTTCAGCAACGGCGCTGGTGGATCTGGCTTGAGTGCCGGGAACGTACTGTCCGAAGCCAGTGTTGATGTTGAAGGCGTTCTAGGCAAAGCCATCATTGTCGCTCGGTTTGGCAAAGGACTGTCCATGATGGGAGACTTCGATGGGGCTGGGAACCGGCTTGGGAGACCGGTCGAAGCTACAGACGCCTTAGAACTATCGTTCGAGTCGATCCTGCCCGGAACAAATGCTGGTGGAAGGCCGTTGGCGTATGTACTGGCGGCGTATGTAGGTCCAGATCCCCAAACCACGAGCTTGGTCTCCCTGAAGAGACTTGGAAACTTCTTCGTTTGGTACGGCAGGCCGACGAGTTCCTACAGAGAGGTGAGGTTAGCGTGCGGACTGTACGAGTGTTCGTGGAACCCATGGCTCCCGCGAGTCAGTCATGTGCTATACATGCTACGTACCTTCTCAAATGGAACACCCTCAAGGAGAACCACCTTGTTTGTCACCTGAAGGCGATCGGAGCACTGCTCAAGCGTTCGCGCGTAGCCATTATCGTGTGAGCACCCGAAGAAGATCCGACGGCAATGATAATCTTGGGAGTATAACTTGAATAATTCTAAGATTGTCAGTACGGTCAGAAGCCTACATGGACGTCTAAACTCGGAAATAGCTTAGGATAGTGGGTTTTGAGGAATACAGTAGCACTCACCGATGATCTTCTCGTCAGCGCGATCTTTTCCCGCACCGACGTCGATAAAGTCGAACAATGTCTTTCCCCGCGTGAATCCACGCACGAAGTCCTCAAACTCGATGATGTCTTCATAAATCCCCCTGCGTACGAGCACGTCGCCCAGCCCCCGAACGTTCGCATAGATGCGGCAGGCGATGCGGTAACCGAATGGGATATCTTGGCACTCATTCTCGATATACTCGTGGATATCGGCGAACAATTGGACAGCAGCCCGGCGGCCACCTTGCTCTCCCTCGCGGAGGAAGTCGTCACTAAACTGATATGTAGTCAGCAGACTGCACTCAACTCGCAGTAGGTGGAGCTCACAATCATGCCATCGCCGTCAATCAGTACCATAACAAATGGATTCTCAGCCTGTCACGTCCAAGTCAGCTCCAAAGCGATGTGTGGCTGGATGGGATTACCATATTCCGCTGCAGGTTCCGGTGCGACCTCTCATATTGCTGCTTCTCATTTTGCCATGCGAGGATCCAGTTGCGATCGCGGTCGCGTTCGGTGGCCAATATCTGGTACTGTTGGTGCATATATTCATACCGATTTTTCATTTCCTATTGCGCGTCAGTCACGACTGAGTGATAGTGACAGTTACAGTGCACTTACGGTCATGAACTTCGCCTTTTCATCCTCGAACAGCTGGAATTGCTCGAAGCGTCTGGTAAAGTCTGCTAAATCGGCGTCGGAGGGGCCCGGTGAAGCCAGGCCAAGGCCGCTGAGCGAAGGCGACATATCGCAAAGGGCGCAGGCGACCGGCGAACAAGTGTGTGACTTAATGATAGAGAATCGAATGGCTGCGATTTACGTGTATGAGAGAAGGCGGAGAGAAAGCAGGTGCAGGAGGTTCGAGCGCTCTTTTTGCGGTTAGTATAGATTTTTCAAGCCCGAATAGGAAACCGCAAGTGAAGGTGAGTTACTGCGGTGACATTAAATATCACTGGGCAGTGAAGACGGCCAGTCTGGCTTTTAACGGTATGCAGCCATGCGCAACGCCGGCGGGCAGCCACTCCAAGGCGGTGTATATGCAATTATAGCAAACTACAGAATCATGGGTGCCGCTGGGTCTGAAATAGAAGGAGCGACATTTGCGGCGTGGATGCCATGTACAACGCGATATGGCGCGTACCAGGGAACAGTCTATACTTGGAAGGGGCCAGCCACAGAGAGTGTCAAGCGATAGCTCATCTTGACGCAAGGATGATAGAAATAAAATGACCTAGAAGTCTACATTGCGCTCAGGTTTTGCGACATTTCGTGTTCATACTGATGTAGGCTGCAGTGCACCTGACCACCATCTTCGTTGTAGGAGAGGAGGTGGAGAGACGGCGTCGCATTGCCGCGGCTCTAGTTCCGTCCTCCGACGCCAAGAGGCAGCTGCGCCCGGACGTCACTTCCCAGAAGCCACGTTCGAATTACCCCATCTGTTCCCACACGCCGTCCCTCCTCCTCTCATCCCTCTCCCCGTCTTGTGTCGTCTTCATTATGGTCAATTGGAAGTTTTCATCTCTGCTCCTGCTCTCTCTCCGAGCTCTCGGCACCTATGCTGAGCCCGCGGTAAGCTCGAAACTTTCTGACGCAGCATGACATCAGATGGCTAACGGTCGCGTCTCCAGGCTGAGAAGGTGCAACAAGCAGTAGACGAGCCGCAAACGCCCAACCTCAACGTCGCCGTTTCCGTCTCTTTCCCCCAGTCTGAGATCTTCGGCGTCAAGCTCGTCAACGGCCAGGCCACCCAGGCGCGTCTGTCTGTGGTCAACAATGAGCCAACCCCCGTCGGCGTCACCATTGTCGGTGGCTCGTTGATCCAGGAGATCAAGGGAGAATCTCAGGTCCTTCGCAACCTCACTCGCCAGCGCTACTCCATCCAGATCCCCGCTGGCGCCAACGAGACGATTCCCTACAGCTTCACGACGGAGATGCACCCCCAGAATCTCCGCCTCCAGCTCGTGACTGTGCTGAAGGACAGCAAGAACAACCTCATCACCGTCCCGGTCTACAACGAGACTGTCAGCATTGTTGAGGCGCCCACTAGCTTCTTCGACCCCCAGATGTACGTAGCAATCCACCGCTCAGCCTGGACACATGTACTTACTTCTCTCTAGCATTTTCCTGTACCTCGTCCTCCTTGGCGCATTCGGTGGAACCGTGTACTTCATCTACAACACCTGGATCTCTACCTTCTTCCCGCAGAAGAAGGGCCGCGGCAAGGGTGGTGAGCGTGCTAAGGCGTCTTCGGGCCAGAGCAAGAAGGTCGACCCCGCCGATCAGGTTGCCGTCGTTGGTGCTGATGGTCCTGCTGTCACTTCTGGCGCAAAGGCCTACGATGAGAGCTGGATCCCAGCCTCGCACCTTCAGCGTCCCGAAGCCAAGCGCGTCCGCAGCGGCCGAGCTTAGATCCCCTGAACTCGACTTTGAATTCTTTGGGACAATTGGATAATACGAACGGCATGTCAGCATGCGTGCCGTGTGGATATGCTTGCATGTTCGGATACCTGGGCGCAGTTGTGCGCTGCAAGATACGTCAATGCTGCGGATGCAGAAGGCTTGGATAATGACTTGGATGTACTATATTGCGACGTCTAAAAGTTGGCCGACCTTGTACGATAGGAAAAGTAATGTCATTGCTCTGACTACGACTTGCCAGACATTTGCCTGAACGTGCTGTCGTGGATGCAGCCTTGGAACACCGTTACACCGCAACAATGACGAGACTGGGCTCACATGTTGGGCTGATTTCTCAATACCCGCGGAGTCTGGCTTCTCACATGCATTGCTTTGCAGTTACACCCGCAGTATACATGAGTACTACGCATATATCTTCGCGCTAGTGCAAGCCGCAAAAGAAACGTTGTAGAGCAGAGCCGGTATTACACCGTTCGCTGAGGTTACCTGTGATCCATCAGCTGCCCCGCATCGCGATCTCCATGCCAGTGTCGTACATGCCATCTAAACTTACTCCGCTCAAAACAACATCTCTCGTATCCAGACACACGGGAGATCCTCCGACGTCGGTGATCTACCTCGCGTCGTATCTTTCATCTCAGGCTAAAACTTGTCCAAACATTCGGTGGAAGCATGCTAGAAGCTCTGTGGTCGTCAAACCAGACGCCGTTGCTTCGCCCTAGCCAGTGTTCGCGGAGGCCCACCCCGCACTTTAGGCTCCGTGCATGACGTGTCGCAGCCTCCCATCTCCAAACAAGCACACACACGAGCACCATACAAAGTTCAAACACGCACCAACTACCATCACACGCCTCGGCACCTTGGCTGCTTCTCGAATTGTGTAGGTGTGTAAGCTGCAAGTACAATGCGCAATGCGATGCGCCTCTCGGCCCTTTTTTGCTTTTCCGGGCGTTTGGGGGGTGGAGGTGGAGGGTCGGCTCGCGCAAACTGGGGGAAAAGACAAATTGCTCAAAGCACCGTAGTCGCACACGGAAAACCCACCCGGGGTAACGGGAGCTAGATGAGCTGGACGCAACCCACGATCGCGTGCATGTCGTTTAGTCTGCGTTGGTCGTAGTCGTCTCCTTTGGAACGAGAATTGTCCGCCGATTGGGTCCGGATCCGCATGTGCAAGACGTGATGCTCACGATGCCGTGGGGTGATCATGGCTCGAAACGGGAAGGGCTTCACATGTCACGGCGCGGGCGGGTTTGGGGGGCACGCGCGCTAGAGGCTTGCGTGGATGGGCGAGTTGCTTGTGACTCCGAGGGTAGAGAGTTAGTGTGGGTCTAGTTGGGTGAGTCAATTTGGATTCGTGGATGGATATAAGATGAGTGGTTGCTGCTCTTGCTACGCTTTTTGCTTATAACAGACATTCCATCAGCTGGGAGGAGACATCCAACATCCGGTTACTACACATCGTACCATCGTATCGACGACATCAAATAACAAGCCCTGCTCTTATTACCACCGAACAATCACCACGTTTCATCCTCGAGCATACGACATCAGACCAACAACACAGCTCGCATACACAATCACAATGCCGCCAGTCAGCCAATTCCCACCTGCGCGCGTCTTCCTCAAGAACGCAACCTCATCATCTCCATCATCCATCAACATCTCGACATCACGACGAGCCAGCCTGACATCGCCACTAAGCCCCAGATACGCAACTTCGTCAGCGTCGAATGCGTCGCAGTCCATGGCACAGATGTTGTCGCAAAGACCAGGCGCTAGAGAGATGGATGGCGGTGCGAGACGAGTGACGAACTGAAGCATCGAGTTACTATTCAATTTCAGCGAATAACGCTCGACCCACATACGACTCCAAGGACATCACAGTCAACAGCAGATCGCTTGCTTTTGTCTAGCAGACGGACCTTGATGCGACACGAACGCCGAGACGCGAAAATCTGTGCCACCATATCGCGCCGTCAGGAGTGACGACCCAGAGTGCAGAGAACCGCTTGGATGTATCGCAAGACCAAAATTATCATGCAAGGACTTGCACCAAGCGCGGGACGCATGTGCTCACTCACGAAAAGATCGTGGGATGTTTGGCACAGGGCACTACAGAAGTTGCCAACGGCGTTTGGGTGTGGTTGCATTATATTTAGATTCACGATACCAAAGAATTCTCTTCAAATACAAAAGTTTACTTGCTGTATCATACCTCTCCCCATTGAGTCACAATGTCCCCTTACGCAGATCAGACAACACAGTACGCGTTCAAAGTCACGGTATCCACTCCGGTAATCTGAAGCTGCTCCTGTGATCAACCCAACGCGGACCAGCTCGCCCAAGTAGCACAATCCCTACACTGTCTCATCATGAAAACGGTGCATTTGTGATAATTCAGATCTATAACGACTGTGTGTATTCATGAAACTACATATGTCATCACCATCCCTTTGAACTTAAGCCTTGCCGTCGCAGTAGAAGACGCACGCACGGCCCAAGCTCTCAGCCAGAGATCTTCTTACCAAACGAGCTCCGCGCCACCAAACTCCTGAACCTCTTGCCAAACACATACGCCGGAATGGTAAGCGCACAAATTCCCAGGTTGATGACCGTGATGCCGTCGAACACCGCGCGTGGTCCGATGTTGGCCATGATGCCGTTCGCGTAGGTTGTTGCGATGAAGGTGAACACCGCCTTTGTGAAGTTGATGGTGACGAAAGCCTGGTTTGCATCTTTGGGGTGGCAGTCAATGACGTAGGTCAGACTGGCTGTCGACGCGAACGGCACGGAGAGCGAGTGAATGGACATGAATACCAAGGGCCAAACGATGGGGTAGCCAGCAGAAGTGCTCATACCAAAGCCGAGGAAACCGATTGTCGCAAAGATGACGGCAGGTACCATCAGAGTCAGGCGGAATTCAGGCTCGAAGACACCCTTGTTGCGGCGGGCCATGAACTTCGCGAGAGCATCGGCTGTCCAGCCGGACAGGGGCGAGCCGATAAGTGCGACAACGAGGAGAGGTAGGTTGGTAAGACCAACTTGTGCTGGGTTCAGCGAGTACGGTGGCGCGGAGAAGATGTTGACGGAGAGAACGGAGATGGTGAGCAGCCACGTCTAGAAAGAAAAGGAATAGTCAGCGCATGTCTCGCAGAAACCGGATGAATTACTCACAAAGTACGACCCATACACGATAGTGCTGAACAGCACTGCTGGGAATGCGATGAGCGGCACAGGCTTCCAAGCGTTCTTCCAGAATGATTCTTGCGACAAGCGGCCACGGAAGAGCGCTAGCTGGCTGTGGTATGACTCTCTCTCTTCTTCGAGCTCGAAAACGGAGGAAACGGACTTGTGCTTCTCATTGACGGCAAGCTTGTCCGTGGTAGGACGGGCGCCATAGTAGGTGGTCTCGACGACGAAGAAGTACATGCCGAAGAGGATCGGGATGAAGATCAGTGCGGAGATACCGAACGTTGCCTCGAAAGAAACGTTCTGAATGATAGCACCGGCGATTGTCTGACTAAGACTGGGTCAGTACGCAGAGGCGATGAACTGGGTGGAGAGGAACTTACCCGAGAAGCACACCAGAGGCTAGCATGCAACCCCAGACTGCGATCCTAGTACCTCTTTGGTGTACAAAGTACATGTCGGATACTGTGGAGGTGACAAGTGTCTCGAGGGGTGCTGATGCAATACCTTGCACGACTCGCATGACAGCGAGAGAGACGAAGGACTGCATTACGTCAACGAAGACCGGTGTAGCTCATCTCTCGATACACACCCTGGTGAAGAATCCCCACACGTTCGTTGCAAGAAGGATCACAGTGGAAATGATGAAGAAGGGTCGCTTGCCCCAGATATTCGCTCCAGCAGCCGTGAAGAACGTGGTGAAACCGATCCAAAAGGCGAGAAAGCCAATGATCAGACTGGAAACCATATCGATGCTGACGTTGTACTTCATGGCGATGAGTGGAAGTGCGGGTGTCACCATGGGTCCAAGACTTGCGGAGACTCAGCTTGTGGAAACAATGGAGTGTCTTCGATGCTTACGCTGTTGTTACACCGGAACTGAAAGCGAGCAGAATCATGATGCATTCCTTCCTTTTCGGTGACCTGTCGCGAGTGAGACAACGTATCGTGACAGAAATTCAATGGTCTCTCACCAGTTGAGCGGGTCGTTGGGACTATCCGAAGGCTGCGGCTGCAGGATAACATCGCCATCGCGCTTGACGTCGCTGAAATCAACCTTTGAGTCTACTGAACAGGGATTAGTGACACCGTGTTACTGTTTCGACGAATGTATCCTACGGGCAGGTTCAGAGTCGTTGATGGTAGATGTTCCCGGAGGAGCTGCCATATGGCGGTCTTCTAGAATTCCGAAACCCATTTTGGTGGTACCTAGGTCTGCGAACGTGAAAGAGAAAGAATAGTAGGAATGGAAGGAATGTAGTTGACTGCCGGCAGTCTTCTCGAACGCGCTGCGTTGAGAAAGAGTAATTAGAATGTATAATGAATGAAGCAGCAGCAGTAGGACAGCGAGGCCAGCTCTGAACGATGAGTGCCTTGGGCCAACCTTTCTTATGACCGCATTGCGATAGGGCTCGAGGCATCAAGGGTAGCCTGATACTAACGAAACTACGCTGAAGCGTTTGAGACAGAGCGATATACCAACCATGCTCGTCGATCGACGCCTTGCATGGGCTTGACTGCCGAAGCCTGACCAGGGCTAGCCGAACGCGACGTCCAACGCAACGTGTTTCAGTATGTCGGAACTTCCCAGAGATATATACGCCCCAGCGAAAGCAGAATCCGCGGTCGTAGAAAACCCCAGTGTCCGAAAATACACGGAAATCATGCCTGCCTGGCAGCATATCTATCGATGCAGCCGTTGATAGTTGGTTGTGGACGCGTCTCAGCCGTTACCAGTTGCTTTGGACATTGACATCTGCCAAGACACCATCACAAGCATATCCACGCGGTGATGTGATGACATGGTGCGCCACAGTGCTGTCTTGTTGGGACCGTTTTATGTTATCGGGAGGTGGAGGTAGACAGGTAGATCCGATGGCGCGTGTGGTGCCTGACCCTGGAACAGATGATACAACCGTTGGCGTGTTGCGCCTTGGGTGCGAATGCCCAAATCTTCTGTAAGCATTGCGACGACTCTCAGTAATCCAAGCTGCCCTCTGTGACTGTCATCAGCATAGCACACGCGTTCATGCGCGAATGTTGAGCGCTCTTCACGTTTCGCTTCAACTGCCGAAGACAAGACGCGTGATGATCGCGTGTCCAATGCGCGACATGGTACGCATGAAAGTCGCGTCGATCATGCAGGACAAGAAGCTTAAGAATGTGCGATGGGCGTTGTACGATGTCGATGTTGATGGAAGGCCGACTGCGACAAAGTCGGCAACCCGTGGAGCTGATCGCCCTTGACCATTTGCGGTATGGTGCCCGACGTCATCGCCATCGTGGGGCAGCGACATGTACCCCGCGATGGGTCATGGCGTAGATGCTATTGGAAACGATTACTATTGGAAGAGATTACTATTTCCTCCGCTACAATTGCCATTTAGCCGCAGTACAGCCGTTATTGGGACTACATATCTCGAGGAGAGTGAGCTGTCCAAGATCTTCAAGAAACTCCTGTGCCATCAACTTGCGGAATATTCATCAAGATGTCTATCGGCATAGCTATCATTGGAAGCGGCATCTTCGCCAAAGAAGAACACTTGCCCGCCATTCAAGACACCCCGTCATTGAGCCTAAAAGCAGTCTACTCGCGATCACTCAAATCGGCAAAAGCTCTATCCGAGAAACTGTCTGATGTCGAACTCTACAGCGACGATCAGGATGGCAAGAAGTTCGAGGACCTACTGAAGAGGGATGATGTAAAGGGCGTAGTCATCGCGTACGTATATTGCTTAACAAAGTGCAGAGCATGAGTTGCTAACATATCGCAACTCAGACTACCGATCCTCGCCCAACCTGACTACATCAAGAAAGCGCTCGCAGCTGGCAAACATGTTTTTGCGGAGAAGCCCATCGCGAAAGATCTAGCGACCGCACGCGAACTGCTCTCATGGACACAAGACTCCTCCAACACCTCTGCAATCTACACCGTAGCCGAGAACTTCCGCTTCATCGACTCCTACGTCTGGGGTTCTGAGCAGGTCGCTTCCCTGGGCCGCATCCTTACCTTCCGCGTACGTGTTGCTGCCATGGTTTCGGCGGGCAGCAAGTACTACGAGACGGAATGGCGCAAGAAGCCGGATCACCAGGGTGGCTTCGTGCTTGACGGTGGCGTGCACTTCGTAGCGGCGACGCGTCTTTTGCTACAAGGTGGCGGCCGAAAGATCAAGAAGGTCAGCGCTTTCACCGCGCAGCTTCAGGAGCACCTTCCGCCTGTCGACACACTCAATGCCACTATGCAGCTGGACAACGATGCTTCTGGTACTCTGTCCATTTGCTTTGGCACCACCGACACTGGCTCTGAGTACCTGGTTGCCTGCGAGAAGGGCTCAGTTCACGTTGCTCGTGGCAAGGTCACCATCACCATGGATGGTAAAGACCCAGAGACGAAGGAGTTTCCCGATGAGGGCAACGGCGTGAACCAGGAGATCAAGGCTTGGGCAAAGAGTCTAGAGCAAGGAAAGAGGAACGAGATGCAGAGTCCTGAGGAGGCGTTGAAGGATCTAGAGATCTTAGAGAGTTGTTTGAAGAGTGGAGAGCAGGGCGGTAAGCCAATTGACGTCAAGCAGTAGAGTATGTCGCGTTAGCCATGTGTACATACCGCAAAGAGATGCAAAAGTAAAGCTTCTCTGCATTTATCTCAAGCCTCTTACAAACTGCTGTCGCTATAAAGCAAGCTCTTCTTAGCTATCTTACACCTCTCTTTCTTTCTCTAGCTTTTGCGTAACGCAGATTTATGTAGAGAATGCTAGATGCCTTCCATGTAAGTAAAATATACACGCAGAGCAGAAAGTAGAACATAGTGAAAACAACGTTGCAAAAAAGAGCAAAAAAGCATCTTCTATCCGAAGATAGAAGACGACGTCTAACCATTGCTGATTTTTCGTTTCTGGACATTGTTGTCTGTTGTATCCTTCAAGGGTCCACATGTTCCTAAAGGCAGACTGGGGAATCGAACAAGGCGCCTTTGGGTGAGTTGGGTCTGGACCGATTAACCATTCGGAAGCCGTTAATATTGTGGTTGCGGGCTCCTGTCTTTGGTCGTTCCTCTCGAACTTCAGCCAAGGTGGCTTGTTGATGGAAGATTGGGGATTTAGGTGCTATATATTGGGGGAGATGGTGTGGAGTGTGGGGTGGAATCTGAGGTGGAGTGAAGGCGGGCTTGGAAGCGAAAGCTTGGTTGCCTGGTGAGAGCGCTGTGTGCGCGCGGGCTTGCGCGTTTGCATTTTGGGTGTTTGTTGTGCGATGGCGGAGGGTCGGGGCGCCGGCGGGAAGCAAAAGTGATGGTGGTGAGAGTGATGACGAGCTCGGGGGAGGCGGCCGCAGTGCTTGATGGCCGTTTTTCAAATCGAAGGTCTATCGCTACTGAGAAGCCTCGAGCAAAGGGCGGAGGCTACGCCGGGTATTCAAGAAGTAACGGTAATGCTTAGCTACTGCGGATCAGCTATGAGGCCACTGACGTGTATGGGCTCACTTGTGGCGCCACTTCGAGCTGTGATGTCCTTCCATACTCGAGCCACAACTTGGAGACATTGAGTTTGCATAATGAAGGAGCAGAATTACGTGACCAAGCGCACACGTATGATGATAATGAGGGTCAAGAGAAGAAGTGGGACGATGAGTGAGACAAGTATTCGGTGAAATGATGATAACACATAGCTAGATCACCTGTTGAGCAATGGGAAAGAAAAATGCTAGGGATTCACCAAGAAAGAGAAATGAAACATATCTTACATAACACAATCCAGGTCTCAAGTCTACGATATGCATGGCTAAAAGGTCATTCCTCACTTGGTGGTTTGTCCCTGCTCTTGCATCTCCTTCATCTTCCGCTGCGTCTCCAACTCGAACGCTTGCTTCTTCAATATATCAATCTTGTCGTCAATCACCGCGATCTGGGCCTCGACCCGAAGAAGCTTTTCCTGCATCATGTTCTCGTAGTCGTCGTCGGTCAAGACTTGCATCGGGCTCCACTTGCTCTTTGCAATCTTTTGCATAAAGTTCTCCTTGGGCTTGGCTTCACCTCTCGCTCGTTCCTGGATTTCGCTGGAGTTTTTGGCGTCGAGGTAATTGTACCCATGTTGTCCTGCCCAGCCGAACAGAGTGAACATGATGGTACCAGGGATGACATTCCGAGGGCCGCGAAAGAGGAGGCCGAGGTTAAATCCAGTCAGTCCACCAGCAAGGGCTGACGCGCGAACCTTGTCAGAGGTGGTTGGGTTGAGGTCGGTACGAGGATAGACGGGTGCCCCGCGAGTGAGGTTCCACCAGTTGAGTAAGCCAGCGTGGTTGAGGACTGACGTGCGGATGCCCCAGAACGTGCTGCCAATGGCGAACCATTGCGCTCCTGAAACGATGGAGAAGAGAACCGGAGTTTGCGTGCGGATAGTACCGTAGAAGGCACCAATCACAGTGCCAGGGATGGCTGGACCAGGTTAGGCAAAATTCATGAGCTGAGAAAAAGCTGACAAGACGACGATTATGCAGAAGTGAAATGGAAGCGCACGACTACAATGAAGCGAGACTATATGGAGTGGTGAAAAGACCATGTGCGTACCTGAGGCTCCACCAATATAGAGTGCTTGCCGGGCAACCTCGAGGGGCTGCGTGACCTGGTCTGGGTCATGTTTGGCTTTCATCGCTCTTTCATGGGGGCTGAAGGTCGTGGACCAGATTCGGGTAATGACAATGCAAGGTTCGCCGCCGTTGGAAAAGCAAAGGCGCTGACTAAGCGAGGCCCAACGAACGCACAGCCTGAGCTTAAGATTTCCGTTCGGGAAAGTCTCAAGAACTCACCCCACACACGCTTCAACCACAGACCCCGCAACCACCAAGACCACACCCGAGAGCAAGAGACCGCTCTCCAGACCCGAATCAGACAGCGCGCCGAACCTACTCGCGCACAGTCTGCCAAACCGCAATCATGGGTACGTCGCCGTGGTGCGCACGCAAATTGCAGGCGTCACTCGAGCCGGCTTTTTTGCCCCGCTCTGTACCGCGCCCAAAACAAGAAGCCATGGCTGACGATGTGCTGTAGCGCCCAAGAAGAAGCAACAGACCATGGGCCTGGGAGAATTCCTAAATGACCAATGTACGCCCCGCCTACCTGCCCCCGAGCGCGCAGACGACTGACATGTAGCAGCGCTAGGATCATGGGCCGACGAAATGGAGGACGCGCCAATGCCTGGTGAGTGACACGCATTCTCCCTAGAGAGTGGCCTGGTGTACTAACGTTTGCAGGAGCCGGTAATACACCCCACCAACTGTCGCAGCGCGAACATGCCCATGACGGAAGACTTACACATTTTTAGGTGCCGGTAGAAGCTCTGGCTATGGCGGCGACAGGCCTACCTTTGGCTCTGGCGGCGGCAGCGGCTTCGGTGCTGACCGCGCTGGCAGCTACGGTGAGGAGAGCATACTTACACGCATTCGCATATACTAACAACGCCCCAGCCGACCGTGGATTCGCAACTCGCGAGGCGCTCCCCATGCCCTCCAAGCCCCCGTACACCGCCCACCTGGGCAACCTCTCCTTCGATGCCACCGAGGGCGACGTGACCGACTTCTTCGCCGACTGCGAGGTGACCAACGTGCGCATCGTCGAGGACAAACTGGACCGAAAGCCCAAGGGTTTCGGCTACGTCGAATTCGGCAGCGTTGATGGACTGAAGAAGGCGCTTGACCTGTCTGGCACATCTTTCCAGGGCAGGAATATCCGTGTCAGCGTCGCTGAACCCCGTACGTCATGCGTCTACAGGATGCACTCAAACAATTACTGACAAGTCACAGCCAAGGACCGCGAAGAAGCCCGCGTCATCACAGACTGGACCCGAAAGGGACCCCTCCCTGATCTACCTGGCCAGCGCAGCAGCTCCGGACGCGGCGGCTTCGGCTCGGGCCGTGACCGCGCTTTCGACGCAGGATCCGACGCCGGCAGCGAGCGTGGTGAGCGTCGCCGCCCACCTCCATTCGAGAGCGACGGAAAGCCCCGCGACTTTGGCAACTGGGAGCGCCGAGGACCCCTTTCTCCATCCGCTGCCCCTCCTCCCAGCGAAGGCGGCCGCACTCGAGGTGGCTTCGAAGGAGGTCCCCGCGAGGGCCGCCGACAGTCCCCCGCCTGGGGCGAGGGCCAAGGCACTGAGGGCTCTCGTGGGCCCCGCCGTGAGTTCCAGGAGCGACCGCAATTTGAGAGGCAGCCTACTGCGGCAGACAATGACAACCAGTGGCGATCCAAGATGCGCCCCGATGCGCCTATCAAGTCGCCAACATCCACACCCGACGCTAGCACGCCATCATCACCGGCACCGCAGGCCGCTGCACCCGCTGGCCGCCCTCGCTTGAACCTGGCCAAGCGAACCGTCTCCGAGGCTCAACCAGCTCAAGACGCGTCCACTCCTTCGGACAAGCCCAACCCGTTCGGTGCCGCCCGACCCATCGACACCGCTGCTCGTGAGAAAGAGATCGAGGAGAAGAGGCAACTTGCTTTGCGCCAGAAGAAGGAAGCCGATGACAAGGCGCGTGAGGAGAAGAAGGCCAAGGAAGCCGCGGAGAAGCCAGCGCCCAAGGACTCAGCACAGCCAACGCCGACAAAGAAGGAGGACAACGATAGCGAGGAGAAGCCCAAGTCCAACTTCGAGATCCTCCAACGGGTGGATGAGGGTAACTCTGCCGGCCAGGATGAGGACGCCGAGGGAGAGATTGTACACGACAAGGACGTTAAGCCACAAGAAGTCACTCGCGACCCACCGAAGGCTGAGCAAGGCTCATGGAGGCGGAAGTCCAGCACAGCTCCTGCACCTGAAGGCACTACTACCGAGGTCATGGACGACGATGGCTGGAGCACTGTCACCAAGCCCACCAAGAACGTTAAGAACAACCGCCGAGGAGGCGGAGGCGCCCCGGCCCGCGCCATCGCGTCTTAGGTGGACGTATCAATATTGAGACTAGCCCCGATGCTGTATCTGGGATGAACGCAACGCATATCCGACGGCGTGGTGGCGTCCTTTGTGTTTCTGGGCTTTGCTGTTTATCACAGCTGTTTTTGTTCGGCGGTTTTCCCATATTGTTGCATCACTGCACAATCATCGTCCTTTCGACAGCCCTGTTCATCCGAGCGCGATTTGCAAGGCGTCCGTGGCTGGACTTGGGACGTTTTATGAGCTTCTTTCTGCATGGCCCTTACGATGCCGTTCCTTGGCGCTGCTCGTTTCCAAAAAGTATTGGTCGTCCTCCTAGACCTTCCACATCCGGTAAATATAGGATATGCCATATTTTCGATCATCTCCTCTCGCCATCAGTGTCTGTTGTCGTGGCCCAGCCAAGCTGTCTTTGATGGATCTGTATTAGGGGACTAGAGGGATGGTATGCACTGGCATGTATTTAGCTGCAACAAGAATTTCGAAAGTATCTACACTCCAATTTCTGACGCACGCTTGCGATAATGCGGTTCATTACTGTGATGTGTATATAGAGTTCGTATGAGGGTCTGACAGGGGTGGGCCGTTGTCAAGGGTTCAAGCATGCAGACCATGGTTCGAGTTGAGACTAGGAAATCTATTCTTTGGTCGTGGTCATCCTGCCTTGTTATAACTACAATTTTGGAATTAGCAAACAACAATCATCCACACTATGTCTGGCACTATTGTCATCGAGAAGATTCAGGGCCCTGATGTCTCGGAAGAGATGATCGCTCAAGCGGCTGAGCTCTTTTCCTCTGACTATGGAATCTGGGGTCCTCTCGCTGAAGAGAAAATGGGCACATTTGGTAAATTCTGCAAGCCGGGTATGTGCATTATCTTAGCTTTTCAATGAAGGCAATGTTAATGCCCTTGTAGGACACCCCGTGAAGATGTCCAAAAACCGTCTTCGTGAGCAGTCCCTTGCTCCGGGAACCGACAGCATTCTGGTACGCGCTACGGTCGATGGCAATCTTGTGGGACACACCTTTGCCACTTTCTGGGACTATGAGGGCCGCAGAATCGGCTGGATCACTCAACTATGTGTCAGTCGGGATTTCAGGCGCAACGGGCTGGCTACAAAGGTTTGTCTTCACACGAACTTTTGACCTTCGCCAGCATTCACTGAACCTTGCAGATTTTATCACATTTGCGCGAAAACAAGCACGACCACAGTTTCGGAATTCTCTCTTCTCATCCGGCTACTATCCGTGCTGCTCTGCGAGCCTTTGGACATGGGATCGAGAAGGTGGATTTGAGCGGGATTAAAGAGCTTGTACCCGCCATTATGGATTCCTCGCCAGTTCCTTACGTCAAGATGGCTAAACCTACGGGCTCCTTATTTGATCAGGGTGATCACACAGGTGCTGTTTGCTGCGCTGACACTGCATTCTGGGTTGATCACGCTGAGCCCCTGGCTGCGCTGAATGTCATCAAGGAGGACGGTATAAAGTGGCCGTTTGGAGACCTGCCTGACGGCTGCGAGTTCTTAGCCTTTGTCAGTAGATCTTCTGTTACATGATGCTGCAGTCTACAACAGCACACCATGCCGAAGACCTGATGGACTCCAGGGCAATGTAGGCCTCTGGGTTGTCGATGCAGTGGTATACTGCTTCGATTACGCCCGTTGTAGCAGGCTAGGAGGAAGAAACCCGCTAAAAATGTCTGGTCCTTTCCCTTGCATGTGGTGCAGCGATGCTAACGTCTAGTCGATCGCCGTTGACGTGCCGCGAACAGGGTTCACGACGCAGGATCCCGGTACGTGCGCCACAATACGTCAGATGTGCTCGGCCTGTGTCCAACTTCGATATCTTGCTTTGGCGGCGATCGCCTACGCTATCACTTTCCTTTTCGTGTCTTGCGATGCATATAGTGTTTCATTCCAATTAGTTGAGCTAGGAAATCGACACGTCCATGGGTGTTGCCCCAATCCATCATCATACGAACCGAGCGGAAGCGTACCATAGACACGACGCGCGTTGTTAGGGGTTTGGCACACATCATTTCTGGGCTCAAATAGAGGGGACATCTTCACACAATGGCATCGAAGCCATCATCACCGGGACCCAATGCGACACCTGCAACGCCAGCCAAGCAGGCACGATCCAGGAAGGCCGCTACTCCAAGCCAGACTGAACAGGGAAGAGCAGGGTCCGCAGGCGGAGTCGTCCTGCCAAAAGAGCCCGCTACAAAGGCTTCAGCATCGTCAGCAAAGAAGGCTGCAGCAACACCAAGCACCGATGACGTTACCGCAGCGGCAGCGAATACGCCAAAAAAGAAACCCAGGAAGCTGAACAAGGAGCCCACATCAACATCTACAGATGCCGCAAAGCCTACGGCAACAAGTAAAATATCAGCAGATGTACCATCGCCCTCCGAATTGGAAGCGCTTAAGTCCCGTGTCAGAGGCTTAGAAGCCAAAGTAGAAGAGCTCTACAAAGCCGGTGCGATTCCCGACTCACGACCTGGCCGCTCCCCTCGCCGACGAGGCAAAGGGCGAAAAGCCTCGTCTACTGCGCAGGTTCCCACGCTTAGTACAACGGCCAATGAAAGCGATTCCCGGGTCCAGGAAATCGCCGGCGACGAAGAGGAGGAAGCAGATGAAGAACTCGTGCGTCTTGAGGGCGAGTTGGAGGTGGCACGACAAGATCTAGAGCACTTCAATCCTCGCAGCCAAGGAGCAAAAAGAGGCGGAACAGAATACGTCGAGGAGATCGACAGGGATGCACCCGGAGCAAGAGCAGGTACAGAGAGACAAGTCACCTTATCAGGAAGCTACCGCATTCCCATCCCCGCCAACGTCAACCTCGAAGACGTCAAGACGATAAAATCAGGTGTCTCCGCTGCCCAAAACGTAGCACGTTCTTTCCTCGAGCAACGACGCGCCGCCGCCGCTGTGCGCGCTTCCGAGAACAACGCCTCAGCACCACAACAGCAGTCTAGCAACAGGACTACCAAAGTCCCCGCTTCAAAATCTTCCTCTGCAACCACGCCGAAGCCAAAGAGAAGCATGAGTTCGACGATGGAGGTTGCCGTGGATAACAGCGATGGAAAGCAGAGCTGGAGTGAGTGGATTGGCGGATATAGTATGGCGATTACGAGGGCGGTCAGTAAGATTGAACATGAAGCTGCTGTTGAGGCGCAGAGGGGTGGTGGAAGTGTAAGCGCTAGTAGGCCTTCGGCGGGTGGAAGGAGGACGAGTGCGCCTACGTCTAAGAAAGCGGCTGGGAAGAGACCTGCTGCCAAGGCTACTTTGAGTGGAGAGCAGGTTCATGGACTGATGAGTTAGATGGTGGGGTAGATGTCTTGTACGATATAGAGGTTTGAAGATTAGGTGCGGGTGTTTTGGTAGCATTGAAAAGCATAGGTGCAGTAGGAAGCGGTACCGCAAGCATGAAGAGTTCGTCCGATATGAGCACGGTAACACTGCGATACATTACCCATTTGCCCATCTCCTCATGTCTTTAGCACTCCTTCGTTCACTTATGAGCCCCACCATCCCCTTCCGCTGCTGCATGTCCTACATCCTCGTCCTCATTCTCATTCGAAACGGGTGCAGCGCCCTGACAACCATCATCCACAGGCTCTCGTTGCGCATCATCGGCGGGAGGGGCGTTTTCTGCTGGTGCTTCTATCGGTGGACCTTCTGCGGCTGCAGGTTCAGTTGGAGGAAGATCTGCCGCTGGTGCAGCAGCAGCTTCCTCCGGCACCGGGTCCAAGGGCACCTCTCTCTGTGCCTCACCACCTGCGGCAGCAGATCTATGGGAAGTTGAGCAATGACTGCTGTGGCTCTTTGTGCTACCCTTTGATGAGGAGGATGACCTAGAAGAGTGAGACCTGCTTGACTTCACGCTCCCTGCCTTCTCTTTCGTGGCAGGCTTGCTTGCTTCGGCGGGGGCGGCGACTGCGACTGCGACTGCAACATGTCGCGGAAGCTCAGTACAGTTACTGCTATCCCTCGCACTAGTCTTTGGTCCATACTCGGTGCCGGCATCTAGCCCGTGGATAGCCATTCCAAACACTCCGCCCATTCTCCTTTGGGGCTTCTGACTCTTCCAGCTAGCAGTTGTAATCGGTCTACCCTTCCCACCCGCGAGCCAGAAGAGCGTTGACGGAACACGCTGATGATCTCGTAGAGCGGAAGGCGAACCGGCGCCGCCTCTAAGGCTGACCGTTGGAGGGAGTGTGGCTGGTTGTATGGTGTGACTCGCGGAGACGGCGGGAGTATCGATAGAAGGGCCTGTAAGGCGAGCAAAGATCGAGGCGAGACCGAACAATGGTAGATAAGAGAAGATTGAGCGTGGCTGCGGGTATGTAGCTGCAAAACTTGCTGTGCGCGAGGTTGGTAAGTTAGTAACGTCTCCGTCGCCAGACGTGGATCTGCCCGTTCGTGGTGTCTCTTGACATCCATCGCGTCTCGTGATACCTTTCGGAAGGCGAGATGTACCGTGTGCCCTCCTCAAAGCGCGTGCAACTTCGGCGATATTGGGAGTCCTCGCTGGCGGCAAGTAATCATCGCTATCTGAATCAGTGCTGTAACCTTGACCAGGCCTATGACAAGTAAGTAGGAGTTGCTTCATCGTCAGACCACAGTTACGAGTATGGATGTTTTCGTCTCCTCCACTGCCACCTCGCATTCTAGGCATTTCATCGTAGGCAGGACCCTCCTGAAAATCCGGTAGCTGGTCGTTTGTCTTAAAGTCATCATCAGAGTCTCCATATCTCGTGCGACGGCGACTATCAGCTGACCGTCTCGAAGCCCGGGATTGCCGCCCTGGTTGCTCTGGAGAGCGTCTAGGATAGACACTACTATGGTACAATTGTGCATCGATACTGGCTTGCTGCTCAGGACGCGGTCGTTCAACAACAACATGTCCACCGGTTTCGAGATAGCCCTCAACGACGAGATTGCTACGCGACGGCTGCGACGACTGGCGTTGCTCTGCACTGTTAGTGAAGGCGGCTGAGAATTTCTGGCCATAGAAGACCGTCTCGGAGAAGTCTGTAGTTGGATCGGAAGTTTTCTTGCGACGTGCAGCGCGGGCGAAATCGATTAGCGGGCTTGGGGCTCCGGCACGAATGGCATCCAGGTGCTGCGATACTTCACTTTCGCGCACGTATGGGTAATCCTTTGAGTTGCGTAAGTAACGATGATAATGTAGTTTGGGACTGATTGGCCTCACTTCGTTATACTCCAGAGCGTTTTTCGATCGCGGGGGAATGTCTTCACTCCTGGTAGCACTTCTCTGCTGCAGCGCTGGATTGATAGCACCAGGTCGCGGCACAGGCAGTGCTGCTCTCCGTGGTGGGTTGCCTATCCTTTTCGCCGCGATTTCGGGAGGGACTAAACGCGGACATTCTTCGGATGAAGGACTGTGCTGTGGACGAGAGCTCTGAACTGCTGGTTTCTCATTGATCTTACGACCTGGCTTCCATGTGAAAGCTGATTTCATGTGGGAAAGTGCGCTTTGGGACTGACATTCATTGCATGGTTCGCCAGAGGGTGACTTCGGTGGCCGCATGCCACAGAAATCGCAGCGTCGGCGTTCCACGCTAGGGAAGGAATGGTATTCACTCGCATCATAAGGACAGGGCTGGCTGGTTTCGGACAGCGATGGTACCTGTAGTCGAATGACTGGAGGGGGTTGAGGGGCCTGCTGGTTAGCGCCAGCAACGCCTTGTTGTATTATGACCTCTTCTCCGAGTTCCGTGCATGATCGTAGAGTTGAACTGATATGCGGGCTTGATCTTCGTATGGGAAGGGCTGCCAATATAGTATTGAAGCTGGAAGAAATGCGTCGCTTGAGGGTCCTTGGCCGCTCGGGTGGGACTATCGGTGAGTCTGGTTCAGAGGTGGGCTTCGCTGGGTTCGTCATTTTCTGTAAATTGAGGCTATGGTTATGGGAGATCTGAATAGCGAAGCGCAGGTTAAGAGCAAGCGAAGGTGTGATTTGAGAGCTTTTGTTACTTCCAAATGGGTCGAACGTCAGAGATCGGTAGACTGTGAAAGCCCTAATCTGGACCATAAGTTAGACACCTTATGAATGGTAGAGCATTTGTGAATATTGACAGCAGCCATGACGTGGTGGAAGGAGGAACGTCTGCGAACGGTCTATTGGTGAACACAGCGGCAAACGTGAACAGGAGGACAACGCTGGAATACCAGCAACCGTAGTCTATACAAGATGTCGTAGTCTCATACCCGAAGAGATCGTGGCCGTGAAGAGCTCCAGCTTTGTGCGCAAGGTTATCATTGCTACCGGCTGCGGCCAACGACATACTGACTACCCACAGTCGTTGACAGCACTCTCGGTCTTAGTACCTTGAGAGGCGCCCCTCTTCAGGCCAGTCGTACATCTCTCGTAGGTGGTTTCGATCAGATGCGCGTTCTTGCCTCCAGCCATCGTCATCGTCGTTGTTGAAGTAGTCACAGTTGTAGTTGCGTGACGGGCCTGGGGAACAACCAGCGCACCTACCACGACGGTCGCCAACTTGATCTGTGAGAATTCCGCAAAGGCAGAGTACGTGAACTCGATTGCAGATTGTGAGTAGTGTTCCTGGGACGTACAGCGCATCGCTTACCCCGCATTTGAGACAAAATCTTGTGTGGGCCAAAATACCACTGCGACACCATTTGCCTTTTCTCATATCGTCGGCAAAGGCTTTCCAGTGGTGAAAGCGGATGCAGCCTTTGCAAGTATACAGTTGTTTAGTCTTGGCCCAAGGAGTTCCTTCGGCAGCCAGAAACTCGGCATGCGTCGGTGTGGGTATGATTGATCTGAAATAGCGAGTTGTGAAAGCCAAGTTGGCTTTGTTGCTTAGGTCGAGAAGACTGATTATTTCCAGATGAAGCTCAACGGGCAGGCGAAGGAGGGGCGGAGAAGACATGGGGTGCACACGCTGTGCGCGTCGGACGGGCTTTCGAAGTCGCTTCGTCTAACACCAGCGCGTCAGTTGGTGTTATGTGAAGATCGGCGTCCAGCTTACGATTGATGCCTTCCAAGTGGTTGCGGATCTCTTCCCCGGCGCCCTTTGCTGCCTGTTGCGTGAAGTATGCAGGACGCGAAGGGTGAACGCAAGTCGCAGACTCGGCTTTTTGTCGAGAGGACGTGCAATGCACTCCTAGGTCATGAGGATTGCAAGAGTGAGCAGGCTGTGAGCAAAATACAATATACGCCTCTTGTGTAATGCCAAAGTCACACGGACCTCCAAGCCCGCGCATCCCTAGGTTCCTCAGGCACGACCAATGGTGGAGCCCATTGTCCGCGGCAGTGTTGCCGTGTTCCGCCAGTTGCCTCCCTTGGTATGTTACACGACTTCAGGGTCCGGAAATTGCGATGGGGTGTTCTTTCCCGTTTGTCAGCCACACCGTATACGTAGCACATTATCGCCTCAGCATGGGCCTACTAGAGTTCAGACTAGAGGGTCTCGATGGCTACAATAGATTCCCGGTGCGCCTCCCGACACCACTGCAACTATTCCTTCTTCAAATCGTTGAGAACCATGTAGCGCGACAGGGAGATCCAGCCCCAACGAAACCAGCGCATTTGGCTTTCGTGTGCCGTGGTCATGGCTTTCTGGGCAGTCCTGTAACCGACCGGTGAGCTGACGAACAGGAGTGGAGTCGGAAAGCCTCCGAGCTCTTTCTTGCGGAGAATTGCGCCAATAATTGTAGCTGGTGCGTCCAACAAGCTAAGATATTTGCGGAATATGGAGGTAGTGGTGAGGGTGTACAGCTTGACAGGGCACTCCCACCCGCTGTGTCGGTGCATGAGCGCCTTCAAGAAGGTATGCGCTCCGTCGTGGAGCGACTTGTGATTGGGATGGCCGGAGACGCCGTGTGCGTCAAAGGTGATTATAGTGTCGACAGTCGCCTGCGGTGCCTCCTTGGAAGAGATTGAGGTCATGTTCGGGGCGAAGGCGGTGGTGAGTAGGTTGGAGATTAGACGAGGGTGCCATGTTACTGTCATGGAATCGGGGAAGTTCCTGGACCATAGTCAGTATGTTGCAGTCGGACGTGCATGGAGATGCGTACTTGTCTTCCACCACGAGAATGTCCTCCTTGCTTCCGATTCCCAGCTGCAGCCCACTCTTGACCAGCTCCTTCTTGCGGATTTCGCCAAGACCGTCGGCATCGCCTGTTGCACGAATGAGATGAGTGACTGCCTCTGAGAGCACTGGGGAGCTGTGAGAGCCATACCGCTACTGAGACACAATATCTTGACGTGATTTCCGCGTTCCGGACGCGTCAATGCCAGTAAAGTCGGCGCAAAGAACATGGCCTCATCGTCAGGATGCGCGATCAGCAGTAGGATGCGTTTGTTTTGTAATGTGGGGAAAGACGCGCCGAGGGTGCTGGTGTACATCCAGAAAACAAAGATGAGGACAGGCACCGATGCCCACACAGTCCAATTCATGGTCAGCAAGCGCATACAAGGAGTATGTTCGATCTGGTGTTTGCTACTGTATTGCTGCTATGTACCTGCGTCAGGAGAGGTAGCGCGTGCGCATGAAGCCATCGAGGTTCTGGAACGAGCTTTGACCCACGTCATCTTCGCGATTCCTTAGAGCCGCACGCGACGTGTCCCAACCCTGCCACCATACTCCCCAGATACACACACATCACCATGTCTTCCGGCAACAGGAAAGAGCGACGCGCCAAGGACTCCAAAACGAGCGCGAATGGCAAAGGAAGCGGCTTCCAGCCCACCAACGAGATCGATGAAGATGGCGTCGAAATGATTCTGAAGCATCCCGACTTCTCCAAGCCAACGGGCAAGACACTTTTCGACTTGGCCGAGGAGAGGCAGCGAGAGCTAGACAAGATAAACGGCAGAACGCGAGTTGTTAAAGTTCCAGTAACGTCCACACCTGCATCGCCCGACGATGTTCCTCCGATCGGCCCCCTCGGGGACTCCATCCTCTACTCCATCTCCATGGCAGTCCTCCACCTTACCCTCGACGTCCTCGTATACAGCCAATACCGGGAGGACATACTGTGGAACGAGATCTTGTGGCGCGCTTTTACAGCGTGGCCCATATTCATCCTAGCAGTCTACCTCACCCACGTCGACTTTTCATACCGATTTCCCATACTCAGAGACGCTACATTCTTTGGAGGCTCTGTCGTGGCGGGGTGCTATCTCATATACTCGGGCAATAAGCATGGCTACTTCTACGTCATGAAGTCAGCTCCTCCAGTCGGTACGCTTTGGATCTGGAGCGTTGTGGAGATGAGTCTGCCTTTTGCAGTCACGAGCGTGGCCGCTGTACTCGGCTACATCTGGTGGAATGGTTTCGACTTTTTCTAGAGCCATAGCATGCACGTCTGGTATCATATGGCACGAGCCGTACCCGCTATTGCCTACGACTGGGTGTTCAGACATGTATGCAGCTGGCCAACAAAGCGGGATACCCAAAATGCGTCCTGACACCTCATTCCAGGAAAAGACAGAACACCCTAGAGCCTACATTGACGATTATTTGCCTTCTTCGCACGTTTCTATCTTGATGTAGGCTGCAGACCTGTTCAAGGTTTTCCTGCATGAGGTGCTGACGTGAGAGGCTGAATGTTGCTCAGCCGCAAACGATACACATCCCAAACCCCGCTTCTGTATCCGACACTCGAAGCTCGAAACCCAATGCTTCACTCACTACGCCATCGCGAAAAATTATAGAAGTGTAGTTCTCGGCGTCGACTTCTTATTGCCTCCCGACTATCATCCGGTCTTGGTCGCAGTGCACAGTCGTCTACTGGCGACTTGTCAAACGCACCGCCAGCTCGTGCCCCGCTATCGTCATTGGGGTTTCTGAACATGTTCACTCCTCGTGTCAGAAGATCTTCTGTACCGATCGCACCTACAATCCCGATCATTCCTACAATCTCAATCCCACCTACAATCTCATTCACACCTGCCAGAAGATCATCTGTACCAATCACACCTACAATCCCAATTACACCTGCCAGAAGATATTCGATACAAATCGCACCCGCAATCCCAATCACACCTACAATCGATTTTCAGCACATTAAGTGTTGGCGTCAAGCTTGTCGTGCAACACACGGCGCTTGCTGCAACAACGACTACTCGGAGATCTTGGCAGAGCACATCAAAGAACTTATACTAGTCGACGTGAACAGTGGCTCGCTTGTCATTCTACCCACATCGCCCCCAATCACCTACGTCGCTCTTTCGTATGTGTGGGGCAATGCGCCCATGTTTAAGACTACAACGAACAACATCAATGTTTTGCTGCAGCCAGGAGCTTTGAACGAGCCGTTGAAAAACGTAGTCCTTCCTGACACGATTCGGGATGCCATTCATGTAGTCAAGAATCTAGGCGAGCGGTATCTGTGGGTGGATTGCCTATCCATTGTTCAGGATGCAGGCTCGGAGGAGATGGACATCACGTTGCGGGCTATGGCTCGTATATACGCAAGTGCTAATCTTACCATCGTTGCAGCCGGTGGTGGAGATGCGGGACACGGTTTGAGGGGCATTGGGGGTCCCTCGACGAATCGAATTCCTGGTCCTGGTTCGCCCCCTCGCCCATGGCATTTGTACCCAGAAGGTTTGAAATGGGCGACTAGGGGCTGGACGTTTCAGGAATCACTGTTCTCGCGCCGTCTCCTTATCTTCACAGAAACTGTATCGTGGATGTGTGGACGCTGTGCATGGGCAGAAGGCACTAACGAGTTCACATTCCTAAGAGACATCTACGACCCCGACGGAATCAGGCCTGTGAGAGCATCAGACATGCCATGGCCAGCGGAGCGCCCGCATCTCGGCGTCCCAATGGGACTGATGTCCTTGATCCCTAAAACACCATCTCTTGGTCGATGGGGAATGCTTGTGGAAGATTTCTCTTCACGGGATCTTACTTATGAGAAAGACGCCAAGTCAGCATTCGCGGGTGCTACTGAAATTATGGACGCTACTTTCCCAGATGGTCTACTTCATGGCATGCCGAAGTTCTTCTTTGATATCGCATTGCTTTGGCGACCTAAGGAGTCGTATTGGCGACCCAAGAAGTCCGCAAGTAGGCGCGAAGGCGAACCTAGTTGGTCGTGGACGGGCTGGAAGAACGGGACCATAGACTGCCTGTCTGCTTGGTATCCCTTCTATGCCAGGATCTTTCGCGATACCGGCTTTGAATTCGATTGGGTCTGTATTGCGACCCTGAAACCTGTGGCAGAGTATTGGATAGCGAACGCGGTAGATGGAATCAGTTCACAGTTCAATGGTTTCTACCGATATCAAGCTCTTCGGGAAGACACTGAGGAAATACTTCCCACGGGATGGAGTCGACATCTCCACTCAGGAGGCGACTACTTTACGAATACTGCCTCTCCGCAAAGTACTAGATATCCGTTCCCACTCCCTACCATAGACTCAACCGAGCGAAGGCTACACGTTCCCTATTCTCCTGTTCTTCGCTGCCGAGCTCCGTGCGCAAACCTGACTTTTGGACGTACGATATATGACGACGATACGCACCGTGGGCTACGCAATGACAAGGAGACGATCGGTAATCTTACCATAATGTGCGATACCTTGAAAGATACATCGCAATATGGTAGTGCTTGTGAGCTTGTCGCTATCTCAGAAGCCATAACCTCGGAATCAGTGAACGTAGCAGAGGAGGGATGGCCTATCACGTCTTTCGAGAGGAGCCCGAAGACCATTGACAGACTTATGAGGAATTATGGTCTCTACCCGAAAGTATCTGTTTACAATGTCATGTGGATTCAGTGGGTTGGAGACGTCGCTGAAAGACGAGGATTAGGTGTTGTACTGAAAGATTCTTGGGACGCATTACAACCCGACATCAAAGAGTTCAATCTCGGTTGACCCACCATTATGATTTCGAACACCTCCTTTTCTTTTTGGGCTACCCTCTAATATTATCCTATGCTCGACCAATCCGCCCGGTCTATACTCACTCCTTCCTCAGTCCTCTCACCACAGTGTGAAGGACTAATGAAAAAGCTATCAAAAATTATGCCAGCGACCGCCCACAAAGAGCCATCAGACAAGACCAGTCCCGCAATGGTGCCATGCAGCTGATCTAAGCCGGTCCATGCGAATGCGTGTGCTCGCCGACCCTGACTTGTAAGTATGGAGAACAAAAGTATGGAAGCGATGCGGGCTTATATAGACAATGGGTTCAGAAGATAGACAGGTTTAGTGGGAAGGCAGCAAGAGTCAGGTGATATCACGTGAACGAATGTGAGAAAAACGATGGCGACACTAGATCGATAGCGTATCTTGAGTTGTAGGGCCGTTCGATAGTGTAGGCAGAAGCTGACATGCATGTGCACGTGATCGTAGCAGCCTACGAGGCTATCTCGTAGACTTCTTCACCCAACTTCTCATTGATTTAGTTATACCTCGACTCATGCCTTTTGACCAAATACAACATTTAAGTGTTCTAGACCTGCACGTATCACACACTACTGTGCCTCCGCCAGCCTCAACGCTTCCATCCTACTCGTACTTTGTGGATCCAGATATGGTCGCTCACCCAAGCTAACCACTCTATACCCCTTCCGCGGTCCTTGGCCATCGGTATCGTACGTCGCTGTATGGAGTACGCTTCTGTTATCCCAGATGGCGACGTCATTTGGGTTCTGCCATCTATGTCTGATCTGGAGATCGTGGTTCTCGGTGATCAGCTGGAGGAACCAGGCTTTAGTACGCTCTGATTCTTCTGCACTCAGCTCATTGATGCGCTGGACGTGGTGGCCAACGCTGTAGAGAGACTTCCATCCCGTGACGGGGTTCGTGCGGATGCAGGGGTGGACAGCGGTAAGGGAGTCGCCAGTGTTCTCCGGCGCACCTCGCGCCGCGGTGTAAACGGGGAAGTTGTTTTCTTTAGCCGCGCGGTTGAAGTCTGGTTGGGCGTATGTTGCGGTGAGAGATTCGAAGAACTTCTGATACGGTTTCGAGAGGCGGTCATAAAGGTCGTATCCTGATGCCCATAGAGTGTCTAAAGCAACTTCAGCCATGTTACTGTGAGTATGGCTACCTGTCCCACTCACCTCCTCCTGATTTTGGTAGCTGCGTCATTCTCAAGATTGCATAGTCGCTTGGTACCGGCTCGAAAGTGATATCGCTGTGCCATCCATGCTTGCCAGTCTGTGACCGCTCTTTGAAGAGTTGCTTCGCCAAATCCGAGCTAATGACACTGATCTCGTTGTCGTTGCCTCCAAGACGGTTTCCCGCGTTTCTAACTGGGTGGATATGCAGCTTGGATGTTTCTGGTTTGCCAGAAAGCTCGCCGAGGCGCTGGGCCAGCTCTTTTTGAAGCTCATCATCCAAATCATCCTGCTTGCGGAAGTAGACAACACCGCGCTGAGAAACTTTCCGAAATGTTAATGTTACGTCATTGGGAAAGCATTAGGTGTTGCTTACTTGTGATTGCCAGGTCGCGTATCAAATCGTCGGAGTTTGGCGCGCGCAACCATTCTTTCAGACTCGCATCCACAAATTCGCGGCCGATGACTGGTGTAACATCGAAAGACTCGAAGGCATCCAGAACGCCTTTGGTCTTCAGAGGCTCGCGAGGATATCCAGGCTGCGTCTTGATGCCTATATCCTCAATGGTAGTGGTGGTCAAGGTGTTCGTAGCCATGATCAACGATGTTGATTTGCACTGCTACAGGGTATTTCGCATTCCGACAGAGCGATGTCACACTTATCTCTTACTCGCGTTCGCCACATCTACTATCCCTGAGCGCATTTGCATCGAAAGACTGATGAACAGTAGCTCGTCGGCTTGTGCATTGGCATCGTAGCATCATCGCATGGATACTATGGTGCAATCATTCTCGGCACACTTATGATAGTGGCGGTAGTCGCTTCCTGCAACCACAATCTTCCATGATGCGCGGTATCGACGAGGTGTTGCGGGGTTGAGGCTACGACATGTGGGGGTGGAATGGCGTGCTGCTTGGCAGAGTCCCATTCACAGCTGGCGATGACATCGATCCGGAAATAACGCGTCGCGACCTTTCCGCGCATGCAACGGCGGATGTAGTGTTAGTATGGCAGAGATGCTTCGTTGTTCTTGCCTTCCTACCTGTAGGGTGGAGTGAGCACACTAGTCCTTGATTAGTTTGGACCGAACGCGACGCGACCGCGACTTCCCAGCCCCTTGCTATTTCGAGCTGCGTCATTCACGATAACATCGCCGGCATGTACAGGAACCTTTAACCGTCTCAATAAAGGCATCGCTACCCTTACAAGGTACTCAGATTGCTAAGTGCAAATTTCGCGTAGGCTATTCCGACAGTGTCTGACGACATCTTCGCCATTCTCGCAACATACCTCGCTACGATGCACCGGCGATCAACGACGGATCCTCTTCTCAAAACACTGATACCGACCCTTGTATATGACAATCGAAGTACACCAACAGCGTTCATACCAAGCCCACGGAGCCGAGGGTGGACTTTTCGGAACGAATCTGCCAGCATGGATGTCGTATCCTTCCGATGAACGGCTGTTGTAACGATGTTCAGAGACTCCGACTGATCTAAGACGATAGTGGAATATACGCTATCGTGCGACTGACCTTTCGCATGCGGTCGATTTGTAGCTGCACTGTCTGTTTTCCTACGCCATATTGTGATTCACATGTGGCCGCGGAAGGCATTTTCTCGACTCAGATCGCAGGGTCATGGCGGCATCAAAGTGTATCATCAACTGACCTATCAGTGTATCTCTGGCTGGATATGTATGCACTGTCAATGAAGCTCCTCGCCTGCAATCATTGGTATCGAGTTTCTGTCGCATTAACGTCATTCCTTATCTATGGCTTTCATAACCAAGTCTCTCGGCTTTCAGAGCCTTGTCTAGACGGTAAGGTTCTTCATTTTAGCGCATGTTGTCACTTGTACCCGGGGTTGCATCATCTGTCGATACGGTTCCTAATTATGGACATATCCGGTCCCTTATAACACTCCCTCGGTACATTCGACAATCAGTACCGACCGATTGGTCTAAGCCAGATCAAAACGAATCACGAGAAGAAGTCCGCTTTCATCTATCCTTGCAGACATGGCTGCATCTACACCAGTAGAAAAGCAGGCCCCCATCACCGAAACCGCTGACCCAAGGTCGTCACACGGCTCGAAATCACCACCGCCGCAACATGGCTCACACGAAGACCATCCGTTCAGCGACCCGGTAACGGCTCAGCGCTGGCGTCAAATATACGAAAATGCCGAGTACGAAGGACGTCATCGGTTTGACCCAGCGTATACATGGGAAGTTGAAGAAGAGAAACGTCTAGTCAAAAGGGTGAGTAGATGAAGGCATGGCACCGATCAGGGCTGACACTCTCGATGTAGCTGGACTGGCGTATAGCTCTTTGGGCATGGATCATGTTTATATCGATGGAGTTGAATCGAAGGAACATCAATCGAGCGATCTCAGACAATTTGCTGAAAGACTTAGGTGTGTAGTACCTAGATGACGCAAAACATATGGTAGACCACTGACTTGGATCAGGCATGAACACAAACGACTATAATTATGGTCAGACTGTAAGCTTAATACAGTTCGTCACTCTCGGAACTCTCGTTGACGCAAAGCTAGATCTTTCTCGCTTCTTTCCTCTTTGCCGAACTTCCCAGTGGCCTGATAAGCAAGAAGCTTGGTGCTGATCGGTAAGTCCATTTCGCCTATTCACCGTCTTGTCAGGATTCAACTACTAAACTCATGACAGGTGGATCCCAACCATTATTTGCATTTGGTCCATTGTCAGCGCTTCACAATGCGCCATGAAGACCAAAGCTCACTACTTTGCTATTCGATGCATCCTTGGTCTTCTCATGGGCGGCTTCATCCCAGACATCGTCCTCTGGTTGACATACTTTTACAAATCCAATGAACTTCCACACCGGCTAGCGTGGTTCTGGACTGCGCTGAGTACTTGCAATATCGTCGGCTCTCTGCTTGCAGCAGGTATATTGCAGATGCGAGGACTTCATGGCTGGGGAGGTTGGCAGTATTTGTGAGCTTCCAATGCCGTGTGGTTCAACTTGCACCATTACTAACACAGACAGGTTCTTAATCGAAGGCATCATGACTCTAGCCATCGGCATCCTCTCCTTCGGCCTCATGCCCCCTGGCGCCTGCCAAACGCAACACTGGTTCCGCGGCAAAAACGGCTGGTTCACCCCACATGAAGAGTACATTCTCGTCAACCGCATTCTCCGCGACGACCCCTCAAAAGGCGACATGAACAACCGCCAAGCAGTCGGCCTTCCGCTCCTCTGGAAAGCAGCGTGCGACTGGGAACAATGGCCCCTCTACATCATCGGCCTGACTGCTTACGTCCCACCTAACCCGCCGCAAAACTACCTCTCGTATATCCTGCGCCAACTCGGCTTTTCCGTCTTCGAAGCCAACTTACTTGCCATACCCAGCCAGTTTCTCTACGCCATCCAACTTCTTGCCGTCACGTGGCTATCTGAGAAGTTCAAAGAGCGCTCCATGATATCTAGTCTATCCAACATCTGGATCTTCCCCTGGCTCGTCGCTCTTGTCGTTCTGCCTGCAGACGCAAACCCGTGGGTCAGGTATGCGCTCCTCACAGGCCTGCTGTCTTATCCGTACTGCCACGCCATCCTCGTAAGCTGGAACGCGAAGAACTCAAACTCTGTCCGTACACGCGCCGTCTCTGCGGCTTTCTACAACATGTTTGTGCAGTCGGGTAATATCATTGCTACTAATATTTATCGCGATGACGATCAGCCATTGTACCGCAGGGGCAACAGGATCCTGCTGGGTATCTGTGTGTATAACGTTTTCTTATTCTATGCGGTAAAGGCGTTTTACATTTGGAGGAATCGCGTAAGAGATGGGCAATGGAAAGCTATGACCAAGGAAGAGCAGGAGGATTATGTTTTCAACACGAAGGATGAGGGGATGAAGAGGCTGGACTTCAGGTTTTCCCACTGATGAGAAAGCGCATGGATTGATGTTGATACCAGCGCCCGGTTCCGTTCACTCAGCGTCCATGGCTTCCCCGTTATCTTTGCGCCTTGGTCACGATGAATTGCGATTGGTTGATGGCTTATAACGTGGCCGGCGCAAATGGCGCCCGATAGCAAACAAATCTGACGGAAATTACTAATATTCAGTCTACGTAGGCCTTCCTAGGTGACCGCGTACAGACCGCCAGTGTGAATCATCTTGGCTTGGCGCAAACACTTTACTCATGAGCATAATAAATGTCTTCGTGACCGAGTCCGCCGACACTCCTACACCTCACACTTCCGATTCTAAATCTAATATGTCTTTCTCTTCTACACCCCGCATTGGTGGCGCCTTCCAAGATATCTACAATAGCCCTCACTACTCTGGCGCCGGCAGCGGCAGCGGTAACCAGAGCACGGTCTTCAATCCGCCTCAGTTCCCTGCTCCAGCCGCGACAACTATCAACACTTCGGTCGCTCCAAGTGTGAGGCAGCGTCTCATCGAACTCCTCCATCCGTTCCGGGGCGACTTCATCAACTTCGTCGCTACTGAAGCCACACTTCATGAAAGGAAGGTCCTCACTCTCGCCGGTAAGTGTATTTCTTGACCTTCTCTCACTTGAATTACTCTTCTCCCTGCCTGAATACAACCATGTTCTACTACACATAACTAACAATTCTATCAGGGAACCTCGCTGCGATCATCCACCACAAGGAGGCTCAATACGGCGAAGAGATCAAGGCGAATCATGTCCACGTCTTGAGTCGCAATCTTCAAGCCCTCAACGGTCAGGCGTGTATCAGTATCATCGTTCAGGCAGGTGGCGTGGCACACGAGGTCGTCAGTGTTGAGGTTGAGAACAGGGACACTGCCGTTGATGCGCTCACTACCAAGGTGGATGACATGATCGGAACTTTGTTCCTGGAGGCTTAGGCAGCGGATAGGGAAAGAGTGGTGATAGAGAATATGAAAGGAAGCGATGTTGGCTTATACAGACGATGGGCTGGGGGAATATGCAGACTCAGTGAGAAGGCGACAGGGAAAATTCATTTGCTCAAGTCACCACAGTATTCAACTTGCTTTTCACTGTTTTATTCGTGAGAACCTTAGCGTTGAACGCAGTACCCGATGTACGACGTGGGCCTGAAGGATACTATTTCATACTTGACGCTGTACCTGGGGTATAGCTACGGTTTGAAGAGTACAATAGAGCTCAAGTATGGTAGAAATGACTTCCTTGTCTCCCTTGAAAGCGACATTCCAACTTCTCAACTCGTTTGAGCAGGTGACGCGCAAATCTCATCTCCTGCCGTCTATCTTCGTATGCGGAGTACCCTGTCTCCACACCTCTAAGGGCACCTTTGGCAATGCGAAAGCGTTCCTCTTGAGCCCTTATGGTGTAGTATCCCGCCTCAAAAGCGTCTTTTGCCGACGGCCACAGCTCTGGGTGGAGTTCGCGGTTCTACCGTCGTTCAGCGAGCCACTTATCTGCCTCTGCCCAGACCTGCTTTGTCGCGTCTGGCACAGTAGAGTTATTCGCGGACTTGACACCGGCACATATGGCGTCCCATAGTGAGAATGCGGACTTGAGATCGCCAGCGAGGTTAAGTGATTGCGGGAAGTAGCGTTCTGATGCGGTTTGAATAACACGTGACTTGGTCGTTGGGGAGGTCGGATCGGCATCGCCAGTGAGAAGCTCATCGAGGTACGACTTGGCTGCTATGCTAAGCGCACAGTTGTTGGGCAGAAGGAATGGAAGCCTAGAGAGCGTTAGTTTATCAGACTCGAGTCATTGTGATTCGGGACGACTAACTTCATCGCAATGACTGGTATATCAGCATGTCTAGTGCAGCAACCAGTACAGAACATTTGTGTGGCGGCCACCTCGATGATATCTCGAAGTGACTGACGGACTTTGTTGATGATGGAGTTGTAGCCGAGCAAATGTTGACTGAGAGGTCCGGTGAAACCGATCGGACGATGGTGCAAAGTACCTAAGCCAGCAACACGAGACACTAGCATATTGTACTCCTTGTCGTTCGCTAGGCGGCTGTCAGCTATGCAGGACTTGGTCAAGGGCTTCCCACTTACTGCTACCACGCATTGGTGCGCCGTTGTACATAGAAAACATATCGATGTCGGAGTTCAAGAGGCCCAGCCGTATCAGTTCGACCGCGATCACTGCAGCCTCTTCGTGCTCTGGCTTGCCCTTTAGGCCAGCGATGATAGAAACAAGGATTTTACCCCATTGTGTCAGATTATGGCTCTTGGGGTCGATGTACTCCCGTAGAGCGAGGAAGCGCCATATCGAGTTGTACAGTATCTCGGAAGTGGAAGAAAGGGGATTCTTAGGATCTTTCTTAGTGACCGATTTGGTGACGAAGTCGGAGTTTTGCAGTGATAAGATGGCTGCACCGAGAGTTCCACAGTCCTATCAGAATGTTAGTATTGGCCCGTCAATTCGGTTGCGGCTTTGCTAACCTTGTACTGTCCGACAACATCCTTGAATGTAGCTTCCTTCACGTTCCAGGTGTCAACGAGCGAAGGAGCTATGGCTTCTGATGGCTTCTCGACAGGGATGGTTGTGGATGTGCGTTTCCCATTGGGTTCTACAGGAGAATACCAATGCGTCTGGTGCAGAGACTGGTGCCGATACCAATTATGTAAGGTACTAGACAAAAGGTTGACAGCGGGTGTTCGAAGTGGGATCAGCTTGGAGCTGACGAGATCCCTATATTCTGGAGAGAGGCCACCATCCATGGGAGGGACTTCGAATACCTCGCAGGTAGTGCGCCACTGGATGATGTGCGGGCTGATGAGACCTTTCGACATGTAGTGGAGGATCTCGTCTGGAAGCCTTTGACCCAAATACTGACCTGCATCGTTAGGCATCGAGCCAGAGTTCCGAGGCTCGACCTTCCCTTCCTCGGTGTAGACTGGGTGATTTTTGACGGCCAGGCGTGCTTTCTGGTATCGCGTGACGTATTCCTTGCCCGCGGGCGGGACATCGTTGTTGTTGACAACCACAGAGTATCCAGACTGACCGCTGTTCATGATGGTCTTAATAGCACTGTGCGGCTTGATCAGGTCTGCCCTGTTAGGCGCGTCGAGGATCGGGTGGGTCGGGAGGAAGGGCGTGCCGGCGAGTATGCAGGTGTCGAGAAAGACATCATCTGAGATGTTGGGAGCGTTGACAAACTTCGAAAGGTCGGCTACGCATTTCTCTCGGCGGACGAAGCTGAAATGTCGGGCCTCGAAGTCCCAAGATGTTATGATTTTGGAGCATTCGAAGATGAGGATATCTGACGAGCCGTAGACGGCGTGGACGTATTCGTGTTTCTCGAGATATGCCAACTGTCGATAATTAGTCACTGCGAACAGAGATTCCAGAGATGCTTGCCTGGGCCCAGGCGCTGTATGGCGCGACTGTCCAACGAATGTTGCGCTCGGTCAGGGTTGACTGTAGGGCGCGGAAGAGGTCCTCGGGCGTGACGTATGCTGTGAAGAGTCAGCACGATACACAGTATCATCTTGACGGCGACCATACTTGACTGTCCGAATTTAGCGACGGAGGCTTCCGCCTCGTGACTGTCGTACAGAGTCCACGCATTGATGTTTACCGATGCCTCGGTCTCCTTTTGCCTAAAAGGATCATCGTGTTTTGTAATGTCCAGCCCGCTGAAGACGAAGACGGGTTCGATGTCGAAGCTGCGGAATTGTGCGAGATCGTCCTCAATGTGTTGTGTCAGGGCCAGCGGAAGGCCTCCCAGCGCAGGCACAAGCGGCTCCTTTGCGCGCGGGTGATTGAGGATGCGCTGGTTCAGATATTCGGCGGCTTCGATGCCTACGCGGCAACCGCGCAATTGTTCGAGCTCGCCCGTTTCGCCCAGTGTGGCTGTCCATTGTACGAAGTCGCGGATCATGGTGCCAGTCGCGTGGTGGGGCTGTTTGAAAGTAATGGGAATGAAGGATTGATAATGAACGGAGACGATGGCAGTAAAGTCTCGAGTAATACTAAGAGATTAGTCTGGCGTGGTTACTGTATGTAGCGACGACGTGTGGTAAAGTTGTAGAGGGTTGCGGGGGTGTGGACAGTAAATTGGAAGCTCCGATGCAGCTCCACGCCTTGGCAACTACACGATCCCTGATCAGCCGGGCGCTAGCTCAGGTACAGCGTCTAGCCGTACGAGGGAACGCAATCGCGCCGAGTAGAGGGATGAATGACGGGTAGGCGCAGAATTGAGGTGATCTGCTTCCGTAAAAACACCCCAATTCGAACGTGGCTTCTCTGTTGCTCTCTTAGTGCCTAATCGCGTCTCACGTCCCACCTCTGCCCCTCACCTAGCGTTACTCCAGGCTTTCACGCGTCACATCTCACTCTCTCTCCAAATGGCTAGTTCAGGACACCACTCGGAAGCCATACCGGTTATTGATATCTCAAGCCCCTCCGAAGACGTCGCTCGGCAAGTGTTGGACGCGGCTTCCACACATGGCTTCCTCTACATTAAGAACGATGGTGTGACCATCCCACCCCAGGACATCGATGACATGTTCAAGTTGGTATGATGTGTCGATTGTCCGAAACTAAACTTGTTGGTTGATGAAAACAGTCTAAGGAGTTTTTTGCCGCTCCCAAAGAGCAGAAATCGGAATACGCAATCCACTCTGAGAAAGCAGGGGGCATAAACCGCGGGTGGGTACAGATGCAAGGCGAATCTCTGGATCCTGAAGGTCAGAAGGTGATTATCAACAAAACAAATAATGAGACGACCTGTTGACGAAATGAATGATAGCAAGGCGATCCGAAGGAAGCATTCAACATCGGGCCCCCAAACCCAAACCTCCAACCCCTACCTTCACCTCTCCAGGACTCTTCCAAGTTGATTACCCGCTTCCAACATTCCTGTCACACCCTCTGCACCCAAATCCTCTCTCTGCTCAACACCGCCCTCCAAATTCCCGACCCCAAGTACTTCAGCACGCGACACGACCAATCTCTCGGCCCATCCGGCACCATCTTCCGCATGCTCTACTACCCATCCACCCTCTCCCAAGGAAAAGGTTCCAAGCAAGGCGAAACCAGTATCCGTGCAGGTGCACACTCGGACTACGGTAGTCTAACTCTCTTGTTCCGTCTTCCGGGCCAGCCCGGCCTTGAACTGTCTACGCCTTCAGGGTGGAAGGCAGTGCCGGTGAGCCCATCGCCATCGTCATCGCCTCCAATCCTGGTCAACATAGGAGATTTACTGTGTTATTGGACCAATGGTATGCTGAAATCGACAGTACACCGTGTTACTTTCGAGGGTGGACAGGAGAGATACAGTATGGCGTACTTCTGCCACCCGCTGGATGAAGCAAGGTTAGACGCTGTACCTAGTCCCGTGATAGAGCAGTTTGGCAACAAGGGCGAGGAAGAGTTGAGGAGTCAGAGGAAGAGATTGGAGTTGAGAGAAGACGGGCTTGGAGAGGAAGTGATAACAGCCAAAGGGCATTTGGAGAGACGACTGAAAGTGACGTATGGGATTTGATAAGAATCAGATCCAATTGGCAAAAGGCATTACTATCAAACGCCTGCGCTATGCTCCCTCGTTTACTTCAAAGAACACCTCGCTATGCTTTGCGCCCTGTAATGCAGACAGTTCCAAAATAACTCCCTCCACATACACCACTTACATCATGTACAGAGAGTCTTCTTCACCCTCGCCTCTTCCTACCCGCCCTTCCCGTAGTATTCCCTCCAACGTCCTTCACGACGCCAATTCCTTCAACTGCCACGCTCTTCTCCTGCATAGTCCCACCTAGCTTCTTGATCATCTGCTCCCTCGCTTTCGCAGCACCAGGAGAATCCCAACCTAGCTCCTGGCTAGGCTGGTATTCCTCCACCAGCACCGTGTTCTCCTCTTCTTCCTCTTCTCCAGCCAGAATGTTCCCGGAGCTATCACCCGCTGACGCGTTCGACCGCGTGGACGTTGCGCGACCAAGCTGCCGCCTCTTCCGCGTCTTGCCAGGTGCCTGATCGACAGACGTTGGCACGGTCTTGCGGTTTGCGCGCATCTGAGCTAAGATGGAAGAGTAATCCTTTCCTTCTTCCGGTCCTTTTGCCTTTATTGTTTCTTTTTCTTTTGGTGCTTCCTGTGGTACCGACTCGGTATCCGCCGGGATCACGGAGTCGGGTTCAGGAACAGGAACGACCGGATCTGGGATCTGACCAGCCTTGGACTTGCGGGGTGCCGGGGCTATGAGAGACTCGGCCGACGAACTCCTGGGTCGTGAGAATGATTTTGAGGCATGCGGGGACGTTGATGGGCGGCGCGGGGAGTTGGCGCTGGTTTCTTGGAGGGGGTGGGAACCTGCGCCATCCAATCCAGGTATGACAGACTCATCATCATCGTAATTCAGGCCGTTAGTATCATTGTTGGAAGTATCCGCCTCATCTGTAGTTGATGCAGGCGTTGCATCTGCTGGTGCAGTGAGAGCAAGAGTACCACGCTGCTGTGGGTGCAGAGACGTTTTCACGGCATTGGTAGGCTGTTGCTTTTTCTGACGAAGCTCAAGGCTCTCTTCCGTGGACAACAGTGCAGTGGGCACATCATCTTGTGGTTGAGGCCTCTGTTTAGGCTTCTGTGGCTGAGGCGGCGCTGGCTTGTTCAATTGATACTCGGCATACGACTGTAGCCGACCACTACGCAGACAATCCCAAAGCCATGCGGCATGAACAGCGGGTATCCGTTTGTCCGTGGCGAATTTGAGTTTCGGTGTGTTTATGGTAGGAGGGTTGCAGATCACAACCGAGGTCTTCGCCGATAGCTGTTCATCGTACGAGGCACCTGTCAAAATTGTCAGACGATTTCAATGGAGGCGGAGCTGATCCCGTACCCATAAGCGTGACAACTTTGGTCACATGCAGTAACTCGATGCCGGAAAAGCCCGTAGAGTTGATGGTGAGTCCAGAGAACCCTGGCTACGTCAGCGACCAATAAAACAACCGTGGAGCACGAGCTTACCGCTGATACTAAGCTTTTCGAATGGTCGACTTAACACATCGTCCGACGGATCTACTAGACGTTTGCCATACAGGCAGCGCTCGACCCACCAATTAGTGGCCAGGTTTATGTGTTCTCCGGCACGCCCCGGAAGTGCCGCCGAATCGACCTCGACGTCATGTGGTATTACGAAGTAGCCTCGTCTTAGATCGTCGGATGGCGCATTGTTGAGATCGGTCGCATGGATTACGTGCGCGCCGTTGCTCTCGAGGTGTTGGCGCAAAATGCTTGTCTAGCGGGAACGTCAGCTAGGGCTGAAATGTAAGATGGTATGACAAACCTTCTCTGCATCAAAGCCATGCGTGCATACGAGTCGTCCTTGAAAGATGCCATCATGTTGGGACACATCGTTCGTATGTGGTGGCAATGATGGTTCATGACTGTCTGCATTGTCATCAAGGTGCGCCTCGATAAGCGAATCATTCTCATGGACGGATGCATGTCTGTGAGGGGACGCTGGGGTATGTGTGCGAGTGCTTGTCCGCGTACTATCTGGCTTAGTAACGATTTCCTCTGTCCATTCATCCTCATCAATCGGTCGTTCGAAACTGGGCGCTGTGATGCCCGCCCAAAAGGCATCACTTTGGCTGCCAACCTTGGTACTTGCTGAGCGACGTAGCTTCCTGCGGAAAGGATTCAGTGCCTGACTCGGCTCTGCATCTCGTGTGCGCTTGCCTATGGCGGGCGACGCGGGCATTTTGCGATCCCAAGCACCTTGGCCGCGCTCTTCGACAGGCATGGTGGGGTTGTAGAGGGCTTCGTCCAGCACCATGCCCCTCTCCAGACTTTGTTCGAGCCACTCCAGCGACACAATCTTCATCCTCCAATTCAGGGCGTGTTCGTACTTTTTGCCCGATGGCGCCGCTGCGATGAGGTGGGTGACGGACTTGGTGAGGTCGCCGTGGTACTCGGCTCCGTTGGCGTCCACTGACTCCTGAATGGTCTTGCGTTGATCGGCTGTAGTAGTCAGTATCGTCGTGTGCATTTAGAGCTCGCGACGTACGGTTGTCGAAGCCGGTAAGGCATATCTTCAGCCCAGCAAGCGTCGGCATGCGGTACTCCTTTTCCAGCGCGGCCATGTCCAGGTCGTCATCGCCGGTCATCCACACCTCCCTCAAGGCTTCGAGCCACTCCGGAGAGAGGACCTTGACGTCCTCGCGAGACTTGGCGACATAGCGGTATTTGGCGCTGTCGGTGCTGCCGACGATGAGGTGGGTTACGTCTGATGTGAGGTCGAGCTTGATGGTCGCGCCCATCTGCGCGCCAATAGCTGCGAGTTTGGCCTATCTGGTCATTAGAGACAGCGAGATATCAGCATCTGGAGTAGACGTACGCGCTGCTCGGGGGCAATAGAGGTGCAACAGAGGATAGCCCCAGCAAGGGGCAATTGGCCTGCTCCTGCATCATGTGAGCATGTGTATGATAATAATGAGACCCCATGTCCTACCATAGCCTCCATCATGCGCATCCATTACTTGCAAAGTCGCGGTGTCGTGTGCTTACGCCGAGCGAAGCGCGTCTGAGCTAAGCCCTGCCCTTCGCCAGACGCGTTGCGGGGAAGCCAGCGTGGTCACGTGGTGCCGCCTCACGCTCGCCATTCCTTCCGCACTGCCCGCCCTGCCGTGTCCGCTCCTCAACCCTCCCCCAGATGCGCCGAATCTCGCACATGCCACGAAAAAAAAAGCTTTCCACCCCACTGCCGAGGATCCACCGCAGCCAGAATGACGACTGCTTCGTTCCTGGCCTCGAACTTGAGGGCGGCTGAGTTGGCAGCCCGCCCTGTTCTTTGCGCCGATCTGCCCACTCACGTTTGCTGTAACTCCAGATTCAGAACCCCAGGCGCTGATCACTACGCGATTGGGCCGTCAGGTTTCTTTTCGGCGATCGTGGGAGGTGACGCCCTGTTTATGTGGTTGTTCTGATGCACCACGGCACAAGATGCCCGGGCATGATCTATCATCTGTTCGATAGTTCCAAAACAAGGAAGACGAACTCTCCGCCCATGCGCTGGCGGAGCATCGCTTGGTCTGTCGCGAGATTGCGCGTTGCCCATGCCCAGCGTGGCTCTGCCATCTTGGAGTCTAAGCGATGCCATATCCTGTCAGCTATCATGGGCGCGTGCTCGCATACATACTGTAATCAGTGCCTGTCGCCGCTTTGCCATCCGTGCGTGCGTAGTGGCAGGATGAAGCATGCCTTGTCGTCGTCGATCAAGGTAACGTGCCGGGTATGCCGTAGTCGGTCGCTAGCCGCCAACGGGTCTAGAAGCAGCCTGAGCAGATGCCCATTGAGATCTGACCCCTGCATCGAGTCTTGCAGACTCTTGGTGCTCAGCATGATGTAATGCATCCGAGCCTCCGTCCGCGCAAGCTACTGCTGCGCTGCCATGCCGCTCCTAGTAACGCCTAGCACGCTCATATACCCGCTGCGGGAATATCCTGCCCTGATGCGCTGCTTGCACGCCCTCACGACCATTCCTTACCCCATCCGGGTACCCACTGATATACCTCTGCTAGAGCAGTAGCAGCCCATCTCAAATTCATCATCCTAGCTGCTGCGACCCCGCCGACCAGCAGCGCTGCACACCGTCCACCGTCCGCGTCATCCGTCTGTTCCCTGCAAACTCGACGCTCGCACTCGACGCCGGTACACTTTCGCCGTCCCTGCACTGCCCTAGTCTGACATGCTCGCGTCCTCGTAACATGCCTGCTCGCTGGCTAGCTGCAACTCACTTCAAAACACCCGCGAGTTCCTGTTATTCGCCGTTGTTGTCCTGGCAAGAAACTCCTCTCCGTCGCCAGCGCAAACCCTCGCTCCAGGGTATTCCCGCACGCTTCCGACGCACCGGCGACTTCACCGCTCCACTCCCCTACAGTGGCCTGTCGTGCTGATCGCATTTACACATCATTAACTAGGTAGCCTCACCCACGCCTTTGGATACCCTGTCTCTGCTCGTGAGTCCTTGTCTCATCTCCCCCTTCACCGCGTTCGGGCCCTTTGTCCTAGTAGCGCCCAACCTCAACGTCCCTTCCCAAAGCATCCATATGGAACCTGCTTGGGTTACCGTGGTCAAGAAGCCTTTGTACCCCTCTCATGACTCTGCGGTGTTGCACAAGCCAAATTCTTCTCTGCTTCCTGAATTACACCTCGTATAAGACACAACACGCCGCATGCCTTGTCACCACACCTTGATCCTGTCCTCCACCTCCACTTCAAGTCACTAACGCATCGTCGCTATGCCAGAGTACCACACCGTCTACTCTGAACGTGGCCGATTACGATATCTACCCGACCACTTAGACACGCCCAAGAAAACCTACCGCGGCATCTTTGCTGGCCGCAATCGCAGACCGCACCGCATTCACATCGCACACGTCGGTCCTGATCCGACTTTATTTCGCAGCCAGAGGCGCCAGACGACTAGTCAGTCGTACTTCACAGAAAAGCTGGCGGCCCCACGCGACGGCGCTAAACGTTTCCTACGGTCGTTTATCGACACCCACTTTTCCTCCAAGCCCGAAACTACAGACATACCTACCCCTCAATCGTCGACGACTCCAAATAGCAGCAACCGCAACTCCGTTGCCTCTGTTCCAGAACCACGCACCGCCGACATGCGGTCGCTCACGAGGAATTCTGGCAGCGGCGCAGTAGGCGCTATCGGAGGCACATTGGCTGCAGCAGGCATGCCGAGACCATCAGTCGCCGAGTCACATTGGTCTTCCGGTCGTGCATCTGCAAAGAGCATAATCTCCAATGTCAAGAGCCTGCCAGAAGAGAAGCCAGTGGCTTCAGGTGGTGGCGTCAGTGTGAACGTGCAACTCACAGAGCCGGTTTTGTTTCTACGGGGTTTCGAGCAAGCCGAGCACGCAGAGCGAAGTACAGCTATGCTCCGTGGAACACTATGCTTGAAGATTTCGAAACCCGCGAAACTGAAGGCTGTGACGCTCAAGTTCAGAGGTAAAGCGACGACCAAGTGGCCAGAAGGTACGTTCGTTCATCGTTTTCCTCGTTCAAACTAACAATACTTAGGCATTCCTCCAAAGAAGGTTGAATTCGAAGAGGTGGATACTCTGATGAGCCACACATGGCCATTCTTTAACTCTCAATTCCCCACTGCCGAGAACGGCACTGGTGCAGATCACGTGGAGCTCTACAAGGGCTCTAACGGATTGACTGGATCGCCAAACAACTCTTCGCTGAATTTAACGACAAAAGAGGCCAAAAGACTATCGCTACAAGTCAACCAATCGCGAAGCTTCGGTAAGGGCGACACCCCTGGAGGCGGCCCCTCGGTAGCACAGAAGGGTTACAGGACCTTTAACCCCGGAGAGTACATGTACAACTTCGAGCTGCCTTTGGATAGCCACCTTCCCGAAACCATCGATGTCGACCTTGGTTCTGTCAAGTACGAGCTGGAAGCGACTGTAGAACGCGCTGGCGCCTTCCGCACAAACCTCATGGGAACAAAGGAAGTTACCCTGATCCGCGCGCCATCAGAGGGGTCACTAGAGCAGGTCGAGCCTATTGCGATCAGCCGCAGCTGGGAGGACCAATTACACTACGACATCGTCATCTCCGGCAAATCCTTCCCACTCGGCGCTCAGGTTCCTATCGCTTTCAAGCTGACCCCACTGGCGAAAGTGCAATGTCATCGTATCAAAGTGTTTGTCACGGAGAACGTCGAGTACTTCTGTAACAACAAGCGAGTGCATCGAATGGAGCCTGTCCGTAAGGTTCAGCTGTTCGAGAAACGGGCGGATGGCCCACCGACCAGTACATTCCCCGGCAGTACGATGCGGATAGTGTCTGGAGGGGGTGTCCCCTATGACCAGCGGGCAGCCGCTTCTCGAGGCGAGGACGTGCAGGTGCAAGATCCCACCAACCTACTGGGTGATCTTGGAGGAGATGCAAACATCGGGCCCACAGAGATGGAGTTCAATGTGCAACTGCCAAGCTGTCACAACCTCAAAGAGAAGGACAAGTCATCCAAGTTGCACTTCGACACCACGTACCAGAACATACAGGTGCACCATTGGATCAAGGTACGTCTAATCTTGGGTTTCATTGTCGTACACACTAACAATCGACTAGCTTGTCATGCGCCTTTCGAAACCGGACGCCACCGACCCGACTAAGAGAAGGCATTTCGAGATCTCGATCGATTCGCCCTTCCATATCCTTTCGTGTCAGGCTACGCAAGCCAACACAGCACTCCCAGCGTACTCGTCGCCCGAACCTGCCCTGAGCGGCACACGGGTACCCGAGTGTGGATGCCCCAATGCACCATCCCGGCGCAACTCACCGACCAGCTTTGTACCTACATTGAGCTCTCTGGGTCGCTCGAGAGGGAACTCGGACGCCGTACTACCAACACCATCACCAAATCTCACCCGCCCGCAAGCAGCACACATCGGCGGGCCGAATGACTCCACGGTGCAAAGACCCATTCACCTCATGCGCGTACCCTCTTTCAACCCACCCGCATTTTCGGAAATAGAACCACCACCTCCTCTGGAAACCCCACCTCCTCTATACGAAAGCATCGCATCGCCGACGAGTGGTCTGGCCGATTACTTCTCCCGTTTGTCTGATGCATACGACGATTCTGACAGCGACCCCGAGCGCAACGACCGAGCGCGCGTCGAGATCCCCCTGACGCCAGGAGGTCGCACCGCCAGGAGTATGGACGAGCGCCGAACTTGGTTGCCTGTCGGCCACTGAGCATCACCATACTCCCATGACGTCATGTGTTACGTTCTCTTTCAAGTTCATGCATATACATTTTTACTTACATTTACGACGTTTCTCTTTTCGCTTTTAGGCGGTCTGTGCATTCATTGTCTGGGAGATTTAGGGAATTCCCCCGGTACCACGGTGCATTCGGAAAATTCTGCAGCGCATTTTCGTTACTGTCGCATTGCTCGCTCTCGGGCTGTTTCGCGTGTTTGGGTCAAGGGTTCGCTGGGATGTTCCTTCGCTGGACCAGGCGCTTTGTTGTTTCATGGGCACAAGCTTCATGTTAGATGGGTGGCCCTTAGGTCCCCAACTTCGCGCTTTCACATTTCCCGTAATCATCATATCTAGTCGACCACATAGGTTGTAAATATCACGACGTACATATTATTCATATCCATGACCATTTACGATGTGCATTCCTCTGAGCTTGGTTGCCGCGTGCAAGGGGTGTTGAAGAAAGTCAGTTCCGAATGACTATCTCGAAGTGCTGTCTTAACAGATGTATTGTTACATACGTCCATTAGAGTGATGTGCCGCGCAAAAGGCAGAGCCATGTCGCATGTTCAAAACATGAAATTGAGCCAACATACAGAATCTATTCTCGTCCTCTTCATAGCTAATCTCACATACCTTGCTTCAGCATCCTTCATGGCCGTTCATTGATACACAAGAACCAACTCACACGTCACGAACATCCATCTTTCACCCGTCATCCAACCGTGTTCCCCGTGCTAAGCGCCCGCGCAACGCCCATCAAGTCAAGCATGGACACATCCATCAAACACGGGCCTTGCCTTGGGTTCCATGTTGCAAGGTCAGCCCGCCTACCTTTTGCCAGGCTCACCATCTCTACATCTGCAACTACAACAACTGGGTTCTACCATCTACTCTTTAACATTTCAGGCACAGCCCTGGGAAGCTGCATTTAGTTGCCCGTTGCTGAAGTGACGTATGTGGAGATTGTGGAGTAGATAGTGGGAACAAGGAAAGGGGAATTCTTTTTCGGTGCATCTAGATGCGAAGCGCGTGTTGCTGTTGTGTTGTTGTTTGTTGTTGTGATTTTTGCACGTCTGTGAGTTCTTGGCTTTCTCGTATTTGGGTTGCTATCAACGGGGAATTCTGCACGACTACCCAACCTGCAGCCTCATTAATCTGCCCAAGTATGTACTTGCAATACCGCGACTTCTGTGCGCGGAAGCGCGTTTTTCGCCGTAGTTTAGGCTCCTGGATAGGGTGACCAGCGTTTGGTGTTCCTGTCGACCATTGTGTAGACGGCAGACTTGCCATGGTGAAACGCGGCTATCGGACCGTTTGGCGAGATCTTGACAGGTTTTGATGGGCAAGGATTGTTGCGGAGTAAAGTAGGTTGTGTGGAAGGAGGTTATGACGTCGATGGTCGTGGTCATGCTGGCCTCTGTTGAGTAGATGGTAGATCGGACATTTGCATGGGGAAATCTAAGGGAACGAGATGGTGTTGGGAACCACCGTTTCACCTGCATCCTTGCGTGATCGATCGATTAACGCTGGGGAGTTGAACGTGCCAAATTCGCGTGAACGGGACATTGCTAAGGTTAATGTTTTGCGCTGCGCTGGGGTTGCATCGCGTGTTGAAGGCTTATTCCCGGGGTGCGTGGTGTTGAGATCGCGACTTCCCTGGCATGTTCGATCTACCCTTCAGTCCTTGTTCGCGTTCGAGCCTTGATGGATATCTACCCTGAAACCATGGGGTAGAGTATCTACAGCTTTGCGGATTTCCGATGACGTTGTTTCCGCGAGCATGCGAGGCAATATACAAAAGCCCGTCTTCCACCCCTCATCACACAACCCATCTTCACCGCGAACTCCAGAGTGGAAATCTCTGCATAGCGGCTGTTCGTGGGGGCCCATGTGTTCTCACCGGACTACTCAGCGATAGTCAGTGGACTTCTACCGGCCAGGGCTCATGAATCGTATTATCGAGCCAACCATCGTTCATCATGTTTGCTGACTGAAGTTCCGTTGGTCGGCCTAGGTGCAGGAAGGGTGCAGCACCCTGCATGCAAGAGCATCATGTGATAAGCATCGTGCAGGAGTCTTTGTCAGGTGGCCTCGCGCGCAGCACCACGACAGACGGAAGTGAAGAGGTCCTCCACGGAACCGCAGAGCGAGTGTGTCCGAGGCTGGGCACAGCAGTTGGGGCGGCTCGGAGCACGGCCTATCGGAGCGAAGTGCTCTCCGCCCCCAGCTTTTGGAGAAAGAAGAAGCTGCGATGTTGACTGCTTCTCAACGCTTTTCGCGCTGGACTCGCAATGTAGAATAGTTCTTGAAAGAGCGGCAGTGTTCTCGCATGTTCGGCGAACCTTCGGCATGCAGGATGCAGCAACGGTGTGGCTGTTGAATCTCGGTGGCGTCCGATTAGGCGATGGCTATTCCGTCCTGGAGCCAACCAACGTCATTGCCAAGTACCAAGCGCTTTAGCATAGAAGAAGAGAGATAATCGTATTCTAATCTCTCCCTCTGCCGCTCATTCTCTGTAGAGCTGAAGAGTGCGACAACGACGACGCCCTGCGAGACGCGACTGGAGTGGCTTGATTGGAAACGCGCCTTTGTTTTTGCAATCTGCGCACGAGCATTGAGTTGAGTGCTCAACTTTGGTTGCTACCCGACTACTACGCGCACCATCCAAGCTTTCGGATGCAGTTGCCGAGCAGTACTTGAACTCGTAAGCATTCGGCTTGGGTTTTCTTGTTCATCCCATAACATGACTAACTCGTCGCCAGCAGACCTTTACCCATAGACCCTCGTTCGCCAAACACGGCTGTGAAGGACCGGCGTCTGGGCGGATCCCCATATACATGCATTCGGTCTCGCTACCATCTTTCTCTTCCTTTGGCCGACTCCCACGACAGCGCGGCCCCAGTGCCAACTTCCTCCCTACATAACAGTCTCTCGCCCGCGAGACCCTCGCTCGCCTACCCTCCAACCCATCGAGCGCGTCGAAACGTCTTCGCGCCTACACATACACACCTCGTATAAGCCTGAGGGACAGTGAGAGGAACAAACCGTCGCAATGGCGTGGGACCATCTCTCCATCACCAAGCCGCATCTGGTTTACCTGATCCTTGGAGGCTTCACCAGTCTGTTCATGCTGTGTTCTTCCGTGATCAAAGAGCGTCTGTACATTGGTGAAGCCACGGTCGCGACCATCTGTGGTATCATATTTGGCCCACACGCCGCCAACCTGATAGACCCGTCGACTTGGGGCAATGTCGACTTGATCACTCTGGAGTTCTCGCGCATCGTCCTTGTCGTGCAATGTTTCGCCGTCGGTGTCGAGTTGCCTCGCGCGTACATGGAGAAACATTGGAAGTCTATCGTAGCACTACTGCTCCCCGTCATGACCTTTGGCTGGCTAGTGACTAGCCTATTCATCTGGGGCTTGTTCAACTCCCACCTCAACTGGCTTGACAGTCTGTGCATTGCAGCTTGCGTTACCGCCACCGACCCTGTCTTGGCATCGTCCGTCGTTGGTAAAGGCAAGTTCGCCAAGCGAGTACCCAAGCATCTTCGAGATTTGCTGTCCTGTGAATCTGGCTGCAACGATGGCATGGCTTTTCCCTTCGTGTACTTGGCCATTTACTTGCTCCACTACCGGCCAGACGCTAACCAGGTAGCCTTCCACTGGTTCTGCTACACTATCCTGTACGAGTGTGTCTTCGGTGCCTTCTACGGAGTCATGGTCGGATACATTGCGCGTCGCGCGATTCGATGGGCCCACGAGAAGGACCTCATCGATCGAGAGAGTTTCCTCGTGTTCTACTTCGTCCTGGCCTTGTTTTGCGCTGGTTCCGGTGCCCTACTTGGTATGGACGATCTGCTTGTGGGCTTCGCCTGCGGTGTGGGTTTCTCCAACGACGGATGGTTCCTTGAGAAGACAGAAGAATCTCACGTCTCCAACGTTATTGATCTGCTGATCAACTTGGCCTTCTTCGTCTACTTCGGATCCATCATTCCCTGGCAATTGTTTAACGAGCCAAGCATCGGGCTTTCGCCCTGGCGTTTGGTGGTGCTTGGTCTACTGGTACTTTTCTTCCGTCGTATACCAGTCATGTTGGCACTCAAACCAGTCATTCCCGACATCAAGACCTGGCGCGAAGCTTCTTTCGCTGGTCATTTCGGACCCATTGGTGTCGGCGGTCTGTTTGTCGCAATCCTTGCAAGGGCCGAACTCGAGACCGATACCACGAGCCCGCTGGCCGAATTGCCAAAGCCAGGAGAGGAAGGATCCGACCACTTGAACATTATTGAGATGATATGGCCAATCACATGTTTCTTGGTCATTGTCAGTATCATTGTCCACGGAAGTTCCATCGCCGTCTTCACCCTTGGAAAGCGCATCAACACTTTGACAATCTCGATGTCTTATACTCAGGCCAACGAGAATGGACCCGGCTGGATGGACCGCCTTCCCCGTATTCAATCACGCTCCAGATCCTCCATGGCTCGCCGCCCCTCGGAATCATCATTGGATGAAAAGTCGGAACTCGCAGCGGTGGGTTTTGGTAATAGCTTCCTGCGCCGTCAGAAGGAAGAGGACAGCAACTCTGTCAAGCCTACGAGCCGAGGAAGGCGTTGGGATGCTGGTCGAGGTCCAGGTGGACCCATTTCGCAGTCCGCTATCGCCCCCAGTAAACGCGACGAAGAGAAGGCGGAAGCGATACCTCCTGAGGAAGACACCGATACCTTTGCTGACACGATAGCTATCTCCAGCGACAGTTCGTCAAGCGAGAAAGGAAAGATGAAGAGGCGGATACCAGAGGAAGAGATCTACCAGGAGGGCCATGAAACCGTCTTTGAAGACAAAGAAGGGAACGTTCTCGGCGTAAGAGACAGTCATGGCGAGCACGGCATGGAGAGGCAAAGGCACGATAGTGAGAGGGCACAAGAGCTCATGCGTCAAAAGCATGTTCAGGGTGGCGTGTCACAAGACGAGCACGGCGGTGCCCTTGAAGAAGCACCTAGCCGGATTGAGAACGCCATTGAACACCCTCACAAAACCTGGCGCAATCGAATGCAAAGCTACACAGGCCATGGTCACAAGGACAAGGCTGCGGAACCTCCAAAGGCGGAGAAGTCGGCACAAAAGTCCGGAAAGCATGGCCCCGCTCTTGCTTACCAATATGGTAATACCATTATTGTCGAAGACGAGGATGGTGAGGTCTTAAAGAAGTATGACATTCCAGCTGCCCCGAAGAAAGGAAAGGATGGTCGTCCTGCAAACCCTCGCGGTCAGTCCATGGTGGAGACGTCAAGCCGTGCTGTACAGAGTTTGAAGCGGATGGGAACTCACATGGGCGTGCCGGCGGGGCAACAAGCTGGAGCATCCGGCACTCAAGCCGCAAATAACAAAAAGAAGCAGAAGGCAGCGGAATTGGCGGCGAAAGAGCAGGAAGATGACGACCTACTTCGCTTCACCGTGACAGCTGGTGGTCGTCGCATGAGCAAGCTTGAGTTTATTCAGCAAATGTCGCAAATGAACCCCAAAGACAGGGCGAAGTTTGTGCAAGCTAGCGATGTTCCTGAAGCAGTCAAGGATGCCGCCCATCAGGACGCCAAAGATCACACTGCAGAACAGCGCCGTCGGGCAGCTTCCGTGCAAGCGAACGTTCCCCCGGTTGTCGGCGAAGAGGGAGAGGCAGAACTTCACAAGATCGAGTCGCCAGCAGCCAGGGAGGAGGGTCACGCACGTGGCCCCGAAGGGTTGACGCTCGTGGACAGTAACGACGAGCATGTACCATTCCACTCTGTACGCCAGGATCTCGAGGACCGACCTAATGATCAGGGTGGCGAGACTGCGGCACAACGCCGACGGCGCCTAGCTGCAGAGAATATTCCAGCTGAAACTTCAGGCGGTTCCGCTATTCCACCATCACATGAGCCTGAAGAAGGGTTTGAAGGCGAAACAGCAGCGGAGCGAAGGCGTCGTCTGGGCGCTCTCGGTGTCGGCAAAGACGATACTCCCGAGTCTGACTCCGAAGATGAGGAGACTGGTGACCCAATGGAGACTGGCCGTGGTACACACTCACGTGCCGCTGAGCCTAGCCAGAAGACACTCTCACCTACCCCACGCACACCCGGTATTCGCTTCGCGGACCAGCCTAGAGTACCGACAAAGGACGAGCGTGCCGCCGAGGATGCGCGCGTAAAGGAGGAAGACCAGAAGGAGAAGGACGGGAAGAAGAAGAGTGGGCTCAGCAAGCTCATTGGACGAAAATAGGATGTTGACATTATCATATTTCTTTGGATCGAATGTTTAATTGGGGGGTTGATGGATTTGTGCTTGCATAGCGCTGCGGGGTTTAGATGAGCTATTCTAGACGACATAAATGAGCCGCGATGTTGATATGGAGTCGACGTATACATTCGTCTGAGAGACGTGGTATGTCTCGAAATAAAACGCATTTACCCTTGTAATTCCAGGACTAGAGGTCCTTCAAGAGCGCGTGTGTTGGAATATGATGTCACCAACCCAATGTCGTGCATCTGTGATATGTTTCTCCGTCGAGTTCTCACGCTTCATCACAGTCGCAGTTCAGGATAAATTATCACTAATCATCATGATAGGGCCCACAATGGTCGTATTCATTTTCGTTCAGACTCACGCGTGATGCGGGGCGCTGCCTGTAAGCGGCAGCAGCTGAAGTGGCTTGCTTCGGCGACCCAGGCCTAGATCTGGAAGAAATCTTATCAGATTGATAAGATGATCTGATTAGCGCTCGTCGGCTCCATCATCGTACCACTCGCGATGCAGCGGCCACAACATCGTGGCTTGATGGTACATGTTTACGGATGCGACTCCGAGCTCGCTCTAGCCCTATACTCTCTTCGCGCGACTGCCTACTTGATTCGTACCAATCAAAAGCTGCATCCTCCGTCGTCTACAATCGTTTTGGCTAGCCAGTTGCCATGAGCAAAAGACGCAGAGTATAGCATGATGAGAAAATACTAGTGTATGATCCATGTATTGGAGCTCTTCTGTCCGGATGACGGAGACAGCTCCTACTCGGGTCCCGGCGAGAGTTGACATATAGCGGCCATAGTTGTACCTCAAACGAAGGGCACAGCTTCCCCTACTCCAAGCCTTCGAGTGCTCCAAGCCTTCGAGTGCTCCAAGCCTTCGAGTGCTCCAAGTCTGATCCAGACGACTTCGACATGGGTTCTATTCAACAGCATGAGATCGCAACACTCAACAGCCTCGCGGCTCAAATCAGCGAGCTAGCTGCTAAGATGACGAAGCAGCTGGAGGCGGAGAACGTGACACCGATCACTCTTGAGGCCGACAGTCCAATCAAGTACGAGAAACTTCCTGGGGATGTCTTCATGACCCGACAACTTCTCGAGGATGCATTGAAGGACATGTGGATTCTCAGCCAAGGACCGAGCGAGAGTGTGTTCAACTACGTGCACATGGCCGTCCCAGACACGGCGTGCTTGAACATCCTGAACCAGTTCGACTTCTGGGGTGCAGTGCCGGTCGATGGCGAGGCAACGCTCAAGGAGATAGCAAAGCATACCAAGCTCCCTCTTGAGGTCGTAAGCCGGGTCATCGATCATGCGATTACGATGCGTTTCTTCACCAGAGACTCGCCTGCAGCTACCTCAGTCAAACACACTTCGCGATCTGCCGCACTGGCTAAGGACCCTGGCTTGTCAGCGCTGGTGCAGACAGTGTTGGGTGAAACGGGTCCACCTATGCTCTTGCTCCCTGAAGCTCTGCGTCGCTTTTCGCAAGGAAAGGCGGAACCGAGTAAAGATATTAAAGAGACCGCTTTCAGACTCTGTCACTCTGGCGGTGCGTGGGGTGACTATGATAACAGCTGAGACTTCATTGAGAACGATGGCGAAGGTGAAAAAAAGGGATGGCGGCAGAGGAACTTTGTCAAGTTCATGGCGTACATCAAGGACCTCTTCCACACCGAGAACATCATGCTCAATGCTGTTGATTGGGAGGCTGCCGGTGAAGCCACAGTTGTTAATGTGAGTATCTGCTGATCTCAGCATCATTCCAGTTACTAACAACGATTAGATCGGCGGTTCAGCAGGCCACGACGACGCCGTCCTCGCAGCCAGATTCCCCAAGCTCAAAATCGTCGTCGAAGACCTTCCAGAAGTCGCCCCAGTATTCGAGAAAGAGTTCCCATCCGAGCTCAAATCCCGCGTTTCCTTCCGCACATACAACATGTTCGATCCGCAGCCCGTAGAAGCAGACATCTACATCCTCAAGTGGATTCTCCACGACTGGCCAGACGTCGAGTCAGTAAAGATACTACAAGCGCTTCGGCCTGCACTCAAACCCGGTGCGCGCGTCATCTTCATTGACTACGTTGGCAAGCAGGGACCGAGCGAGGAGGAATTACCGAGGAGTATACAGGGCTTTGGTACAGCTACTGATCTTAGGATGATGGCGCTGTTCAATGCGAAGGAGAGGCCTGTCGAGGCGTGGAAGGATGTCTTCAAGCGGGCTGATGAGAGGTTTGATGTTGTTAGAGTGGAAGCAGACCCGCTGAGCTTCATGTGCGTGCTTGAAGCGGTGTGGCGGGGCTAGGAGTGATAGTTCAAGTCGTGTATTCTAGCGATTGTTTGGCGGTTATAGGGGAAGGCATGGTTTGTAGATAATGATATCGAACTCCACTCAGATATAGATGTTAGGTGTCTCCGAATCGGTTCGTGTCGTGTTCTTCGCTTTGAGTTCCGAGGTCAGCAATCGGCGAGTTGGGAACACGAACGCTTCGACCCCACTCTTGCATATCAGCGCGCCACAACCCGAAGTCCGTGAATTTTGCCACGCACACGCCATAATATATGACAAATTTGTCAAAATTTCCATCCAGCAAGCACGACTTCGCTTTGAAGTATTCTCCCCGTAGCTCAGTTGGTTTAGAGCGTCTGACTGTAATATCTGCTGTTATCAGAAGGTCCCTTGTTCGACTCATGGTGGGGAGACAACTCTCTTTTTGCTACATTTTCGCTCTCTTTCATTTTGCTCCCACTGATTCGAGGTGAAACATCCTCCGAAACAAGTAATCTATGTGGGAAGCCCGCGGTGTCTGTAGCTCCGATGTAGCCACGGTTGCGGACAAGGCATCCTGTACTATTGCTGCAAGATACCTTCACATTTGTCGGCAGACTTGACCCTTTGCGGGCAACTTTGCCACACCTGTGTTTTTGACCTCTCTAGCAGCCGTCAGGTAGATTATTGCGATAGAGATATTTCCAGCGATTGTGGGGATTCTTAATTGACGGGCTCGAGGCTGGCCAATGGGTGGTGCTTTTGCTGGCCTTCGAGTTTGAACGATTAGCATCGACATTGCGAAAGGACTCCTTCCGATTCTACCAAAGACGGTATGACTCGACTAATCGTCTACGGGATACTCGGTAGGATTCCAGTGTGTTGGGTATAGATATGCTCGCCAAAAGTAAGTACGGCGAGGTCATTCCGGTCCGACTAGTCCTCCAGCAACTCTACTACATCATCAGTTACATTCATCTCTGTCGGTGCATTCGTCCTACTTGCTTGCTATGGCATCTCCGCTCTCTACCGTCGCCTTCTGCATATCTTTCCTCGTTGGTGTGCAAATTGCACGGGCGCAAACTCCGAAACTCTTGTCAATACCTATCAAGCATATCGATAATGCCGGTTCATTCGTTCCTCTCATCTCGATAGGAGTCGGTACGCCGCCGCAGTCGATAACAGCAGTTTTGGATACGGGGAGCAGCGATCTCATCATTCCAAGGACCGGCAGTAGTATCTGTCAGAACCAACAGCAACAATGCTCCGGCACTCCTTTCGTCACTGGCTCATTCGACACGGACAAGGATAGTAGTCTCAGAGACGTTGGCATCGGACTAAACACCGATTTCGCTAATGGCGCTGCGTTCCGAGGGCGATTCATTTCTACCGCATTGACACTCGGGAAGCAGACAATATCTAATGCGCAGCTGGGAGTTATCGAACAAGGTTCCCTACCAGCCGACACTCCACTGTTCCCTATCTTAGGGATCGGACCTGTTGATAATGAAGTCGTTCGGCCGACTTACCAGAACGCGCCCGCCAAACTCAAAGATGCTGGCGCGACCGACGCCAATGTGTATGGTGTCTACATGAATGACTTCCGTGAGTCGCGGTATCTACTGTACCGTGTATCCCACTGACAAAAGTTTCGACAGGTAGCCCAGAAGGCTCCATTGTGTTTGGTGGCGTTGACACGGCAAAGTTCCAAGGTCAACTCCAAGATGCAGGGTCGTTCTTGCTGAACAACAATGGAGTCGCATCGAAATTTGTGATTGATTGGAGCTCCATGCAGCTAGTGGGCGGCGACTCCTCTCTCTCCGGCTCGAATGTCGACCTGGCACCACGAGGCGGTCTGCCCCCAGTGTTGATCGATACCGGAAACCCGGCACTGAATGTCCCCTCAGCCTCACTCCGCGCTATAGCTATGGCTGTAGGTACGACGTTCGATGAGCAGGCTGGTCGACTGGGTAGTGTGTCGTGCGACTTAGGCTCTCGCGGAGAGAGCCTTTCATTCGGTTTCAACAATAACCGAGCGAAAGTCAGCACCCCTTTGGCTGCCATGCTGGTACGCGTCTCGTCCTCAAGCGGAACCCGGTGCTATCTACCGATGTTTCCTTCGGATGGAGACGATTTCGCGAGCCTGGGTGCCCCATTCATGCAAGGGGCGTATATCGTTTTCGACCTGGACCAGAAGAGGATGTTGATGGCAGAGGCGAAGATGAATGCCACTGGCTCGAATCTACAAACTTTATAAGTATCGAGGTAGCTTGCGTGAAAAGTAATACCGAACACATGTATTGTTTCTGCAACAGCTCGTGTCGCATTTTTCGTGCAAAGGATACATGACTCTGTTAAGCATTCATTTTTCAAGATTCTCTGATGTGTATGCAGCAAGATGCGACACGAATTCTGACCAGCCTTTATGAAGGTCAAATGCGGATACCCGCGGACGTTGTTAATGTACATCATAGAAGTTGCTGGTATCTGGTAACGTCAAGATGAGTAATAACCTCGTCGTGAAGCTGTTCTTCAACCGTGACAGTTAGAAAGCCACGTTTGGAGCTTGCCAACTGCCCCTTCGCCCAGCTGTTGAGAGCAAGCAAGCGATTCCACGTGCATGAACATACTCGATAATTTCGGAAAATTGGTGCCGCAAGTAGGACAACAGAAGACAAGAGTGCTACCACCTTGCTCACGGAATATTCGCAGCAAGTCGATGCCCTGCTTGATGGCCTCTCGATCTTCCTTGTGCATGAAGAATTTGCCTCCTTGGAAGCATCTCGCGGTGGTGAGCGCCAAGTCGTACGCGTCTATACCGGAAGAACAGGCACCAGATTCAAGGTGGATGATCATTCCTCCGTAGGTTGTGAAATTGCGTGTACAGCCGAGACACTCATAGCCAGGTTTGCGGTGCGTCAATTCGTGCTGTAATTCGCAATTAGCCTTGGTTGCATCCCGATAGCTGGTCTTGACTTACATGGATTAGATTCGAGGGTGTGTCGAAGTGCCGCTCGCATACCTTGCAAACGTTGAATGCTGCAACATGCTGTTGAAAAGTCCAAGCAGTCCTCCAAATTCCATCGCACCCGTCACAAACGTAAGCACAACCGCGTTTACGGAAATGATACTTCAGCTCTGTCCAGTTGGAAAACTCGTGGCAACATTCTTGACAGAAGTTGTGTGTAATCGATTCATGTAGTCTTAACTCTTCCGATGAAAGGAATACAGAGCCGCATTGGGGACATTCGACCCGTAGGCTTGACACAACTTGTTAGCTCGCGATGTGGTATATTTTGATATAGGGTTGGAATCTCTCATACCTGACGAAACCCGTGAGCATGTACATGGTATAGGTTGCGAAAGTGCTACGACGGAAGAAGGAGAGATGACGCCCCTATTGGCTGGCAGTGAAGCAACGAACGCGACGTTGCCGGTGAGGAGGTAGGCCCGTGGAAGTAACGTCAGCAATACCGATACACTATGCCGAAGCAGGTGTTGTTTCGCGATGTAACTCCCTAGGTAAACGCGTGTGCATTGACAGCGAGAGTTGCTTGTCCACCCGCAGGTGCGACTACCGCGGTGCGGAGCAGGACACCACGTTGCAGCGATGAGGTTCATCAGGGCTGGAGTGCGAAGACCACGAGTAGGCCCGTGAAGTGCTCTTGTCTGCCCGCACCTCCGCACATGGGCAGTCCGGAAGCCGCAATTTGCTCTAGACCTAGTTCAGCTAGCATCAATCATCCCTTCCGGATTGCTCAAGGACTCCTTGCTTCAGTCTGTAAACCCTTCATCACGCAATCATGGCAACCAGAAAATCGTTAGCACAACATTCGTGGATGAACAGAACTGTTTCCTAACGTTATCGCGATGGTGTGAGTAATCGAGTTTGACGTAACGAAGTTCGGACCGTCGCCGAGGAACCGGCCGTTGTGGCCTGTGCAAGCCGTATAATCAGCAAATCTCGACGAAGATACAGGCGATTGTGAAGAAAGAAAAGTCTAGCCTGGAAACATGATGACTCTAAGCTACGGTTCTTTGTATAAGTGAAGTGTGATCTCCTCTTCTCTGATTTCAATCTCTCATTGTCAATCACCCGTGGTCTCTTCCAACCCCAACCCTCCAGTCAGATCTCATCAGAATGTCAACACCATGTGCGATACAACGTGAGGCTCATCTACGGCCGGGAGAAACATGTCGCGGCAAGGAACAATCTGCAGATGCTCAAGTGCTGCCCAAGTGGCTGATACCTGCCGACCGTCGGGGCTGGCGACGCGTTGTCCAAAACTTCACTCCATCATGGGTACGATAATCCCTCGCAGCTTTAGCAGAACACAAGACTGACCGAAGCCTAGTTTGCTGTTACGATGGGTACAGGCATCGTCGCGATCTTGCTCAATGCCTTCTCTGAGCTCTACCCTCGTTACCACGGCTCGCCGAGAACCCTCAGTATCGCGTTCTTCATCTTGAACGTCCTCATATTCTCCATCATACTCTTGATATCCATCCTAAGATACGCACTGTACCCCGCCACATGGACGCTGATGCTTCAGCATCCGGTGCAATCGCTCTTTCTCGGCACAATACCCATGGGATTCGCTACCATCATCAACATGTTCGCTACGGTTTGCGTACCAGCTTGGGGTGGTTCGACGCCGTATGTTGTTTGGGGAATGTGGTGGCTCGATGTTGCGCTGAGCGTCGCCTGTTGTCTCTGGCTACCTTTTCAAATGTAAGTTGATCCATGCTTGCTTTCGATCGTAACAGTCTGGCACTGTGTGTTCGAGGTCAAAAAGAAAAACGAAGTAACATCACTAGCTAACATAGCAACAGGATGACGAAACACCATAATCGCCATGAGACGATGACAGCAGCATGGCTCCTACCCATTGTAGCCTGTATTGTTGCAGCAGCTTCTGGTGGCGTTGTCGCGTCAGTGCTACCTGAGCCAAACCACGCCCTCATAACCATAGTCACCAGCTATGTGCTGTGGGGTATGGGCGTGCCACTGGCACTCATGGTCATGGTGATGTACTTCCACCGTCTCGCTATCCATAATCTCCCATCTCAGGAAGTGATCGTCAGTGTCTTCCTGCCTCTTGGACCTATGGGACAGGGCGGATACGCCGCTTTGAAACTCGGAATCCAAGCCTCAAAGACCTTTCCAGAGACGAACACGTTGCATCCAATGGCCGGCGAAGTTCTCTACGTCCTAGCTTGGATGACCGCCATCACGCTATGGGGCTTTGGCTTGGTATGGCTATTCTTCGCAGTCGCGTCAATCAGTCGGAGCAAGTTCCCTTTCAATATGGGTTGGTGGGGCTTTACCTTTCCCATTGGCGTCTTCACGATGTCGACCATTACCATCGGCCAAGAACTGCCATCCGCGTTCTTCAGAGTTCTAGGTACGGTACTTGGTGTCAGTGTCATACTTCTGTGGCTACTAGTCGCTGTCGGTACTGTGAAGAATATCTTATATGGCAATATGTTCCAAGCGCCATGCTTGCGCGAGATGGAGAAGAAAGCATGTGCAGCGTCTGCTGGAATGCAACAGCAGGACGTGTGAATGTGTCTAGTGCAGTGCAAGAAGTTGGTATATCCTAATACATATCTATGAGGCCAGGGATCATAAAGCAGCCAGCAGCCTGAAAGGCTAGAATATGCAGGCGAACCATCGCCAATCTTAAAACATCTAGAAGTATTGTGATGTGAAACAGCAAGGGTTCTTTCCTTATATGTGTACCAGAGAGTAGCTGCCATAGCTACCCATGGTACGCATAGGATTTGGCAAGCGTTGGACGGGTACCAGTACTGCTATGGTCTACGTGTGCCTGACGGACATGTAGGTTTACTTATCGCGCGCACTGACGAAGGACCGATATGGAGACTTTCTTGGCGTTTTGGTGGCGCGAATGAGGCTGCAGCAGGCTCCAGTCGGACGCGTAACAACGCCAGTCTCACCCTGGAGATGCGAAGAGTAGCACAAAGCGGGCCTGATTGGTCCGCATGGGGCCTTTCCGAGGGAGGCGGGAAGCAATTGACGGTGAAAGGGACACAGTGTTTCCAGTAGGCCGGCTTGTCTAAGCGTTTCCAGCAACTTCCAATGTTGCGGCGGCGGAAGGAGCACGGACCCTAAGGCAACATCAAGCTAGCTCGAGCAGTGAGATCACCGACACTGTTCAAGCTCCAACTTACTTAAACCACCACGCCCCAAACACCAAAGACCCATCACCTCCATCTTACCCCCCACCCCACCCACAACCCATTCTACCGCGCTGCAAATCCCGGCGTCCCTCTTTGCACCGGAAAAGTACAGTCGCAGCATTCCATAGAGACACATCAGCAAGATGTCCGCTGAACCAGACCACTCCAAGCCGAAGGTGGATCTTTCCAAGTACGTGCATTGCCACCAGCCGCCTGTCTGCAACCGCGACTAACAAGACTCCAGGAACCCCGATGGCGCTGAGCCCAAGGATGTAGGCACTGCCAAACACCCATCTGAGAGCGCCTTTACTGATCCGCCACAGAACGACGAGACCGCAACTGCCATCCTCAAGAAGAAGAAGAAGCCAAACTCGCTGATGTAAGTACGCCACGAAGCGACACAAAGAAGCCATACTGACTCCGCAGTGTCACCGACGCCGTCAACGATGACAACTCGATTATCGCCCTCTCAAACAACACCATGGAGACGCTCCAGCTCTTCCGTGGTGACACAGTCCTCGTCAAGGGCAAGAAGCGGAAGGACACCGTTCTTATCGTGCTCGCCGACGACGACCTCGACGATGGCTCTGCGCGGATAAACCGTGTCGTTCGCCACAACCTGCGTGTCAAGCACGGTGATGTTATCACCATCCACCCGTGCCCTGACATCAAATACGTACGTAGCTACATCTCTGAAATGCTGGTTCAAAGCTAACTCCATTGCAGGCCAAGCGCATTGCAGTCCTTCCCATCGCCGACACCGTCGAGGGTATCACTGGTTCGCTGTTCGACGTTTTCCTCGCCCCATACTTCCGCGAAGCCTACCGACCGGTTCGTCAAGGCGACACATTCACAGCCCGCGGCGGTATGCGACAAGTGGAGTTCAAGGTCGTCGAGGTCGATCCACCAGAGTTCGGTATCGTCGCACAAGATACGGTCATCCACTGCGAGGGCGAGCCCATCCAGCGCGAGGACGAGGAGGGTAACCTCAACGAGGTTGGCTACGACGACATTGGTGGCTGCCGAAAGCAGATGGCGCAGATCCGAGAGTTGGTTGAGTTGCCACTGAGGCATCCTCAGCTCTTCAAGTCCATCGGTATCAAGCCTCCGCGTGGTATCTTGATGTACGGTCCTCCCGGTACCGGTAAGACATTGATGGCTCGTGCCGTCGCCAACGAGACCGGTGCTTTCTTCTTCCTGATCAACGGTCCCGAGATCATGTCCAAGATGGCCGGAGAGTCAGAGTCAAATCTGCGCAAGGCGTTCGAGGAGGCTGAGAAGAACTCCCCCGCGATCATCTTCATTGATGAAATCGACTCCATCGCGCCCAAGCGTGAGAAGACCAACGGTGAAGTCGAGCGCCGTGTCGTCTCGCAACTGCTCACCCTCATGGACGGTATGAAGGCTCGCTCCAACGTTGTTGTTATGGCCGCCACCAACCGACCCAACTCCATCGACCCCGCCCTCCGTCGTTTCGGACGTTTCGACCGTGAAGTCGATATCGGTATTCCCGACCCAACCGGCCGTCTCGAGATCATGCAGATCCATACCAAGAACATGAAGCTCGGTGACGATGTCGACCTACAAACTATCGCTGCTGAGACTCACGGTTACGTTGGTTCTGATTTGGCTTCGCTCTGCTCTGAGGCTGCTATGCAACAGATTCGTGAGAAGATGGATCTCATCGATCTCGACGAGGACACAATCGACGCCGAGGTTCTGGACTCACTGGGCGTGACCATGGAGAACTTCCGTTTCGCTCTTGGCGTATCCAACCCATCAGCCCTTCGTGAGGTCGCCGTTGTCGAGGTTCCCAACGTCCGGTGGGAGGACATTGGTGGTCTGGAGGAAGTCAAGCGCGAGCTCATTGAGTCCGTGCAGTACCCAGTTGACCACCCCGACAAGTTCCTCAAGTTCGGTATGTCTCCATCGCGAGGTGTACTGTTCTACGGTCCTCCTGGTACTGGTAAGACGCTTCTTGCCAAAGCTGTTGCCAACGAGTGCGCGGCCAACTTCATCTCCATCAAGGGTCCCGAGCTGCTCTCCATGTGGTTCGGTGAGTCTGAGAGCAACATCCGTGACATCTTCGACAAGGCGCGTGCCGCCGCACCTTGCGTCGTCTTCCTGGACGAGTTGGACTCTATTGCCAAGTCGCGTGGTGGATCTCAAGGCGATGCCGGTGGTGCGTCTGACCGTGTCGTCAACCAGCTTCTTACCGAGATGGACGGTATGACATCGAAGAAGAACGTCTTCGTCATCGGTGCCACCAACCGACCGGAACAGCTCGACAATGCTCTGTGCCGTCCTGGTCGTCTTGACACTCTCGTCTACGTTCCTCTGCCCGACCTGGCGTCGCGTGCCAGCATCATCAAGGCTCAGCTTCGCAAGACCCCTGTCGCCGAGGATGTCAACATCGACTTCATCGCCCAGAACACCCACGGATTCTCCGGTGCCGATCTTGGATTCGTCACCCAGCGTGCGGTCAAGCTCGCCATTAAGCAGTCTATCGCGATTGACATCGAGCGCCGCAAGGCTCGCGAGGCTGCTGGTGAGGATGTCGACATGGAGGTAGACGAGGAGGACCCAGTACCTGTGCTGACCAAGGCTCACTTCGAGGAGGCCATGCGCTCCGCTCGTCGCTCCGTCACCGATGTTGAGATCCGCCGGTACGAGGCCTTTGCACAGTCAATGAAGAACTCTGGTGGATCAAGCTTCTTCCGCTTCCCCGACGCTGAGAACGCAGCGGGTGGCGGTGAGCAGAACACTTTCGGCGCTGGTGGTGAGGACGAGGACCTGTACAACTAGACAGTTGCAGGATCATGACGGATGGGTTTCCCTTTTTCATCATCACACGGCATGAGGGGCGATTGACGTCTCATAGATAGATGGAGGCGCGCGTAATTGCTAGCGCTTTGACAGGATATCAGTAGTATCTTTCACGAACCAATGGCCTCAATGAGAATGCATGTTATCAATGAACTTTTGCTGCGCCTACTATGTCCTTGTATCGATCTGTGTTACTACCTCTGACCTGACTCCCTTTTCCATCACCGTGCACTTTTTACACCAATCATCCATACTCAACGAACGGCCGAGCCTCCAACATGGTTGATTCAACGCTGTCCACTTGGCGCAGCGGTCATGAAGCAAGGTTTCATGGGCACAGGCGAGGTCTTTGATCACCCGAGACAGCGGCCGGAACCCATCGGTGCCGTTGAACGATGTCGCCCGCCCCACATTGCAACGGTGTCGGCTGTGCGCTCGATAGTATCGTTCGTTAAGGCCTTTGCTCTGAAGACTTCCCCTTCAACTACACTGACTCGGGCGACACGAGCCTGCATTTTGCTGTGGCATGGAAGGTGGACTCTTTCTCAGATTACAGGAGGGGCGATCACTTGTCGTCTTCGTATGTGATGTCGCACACCTTCTCCAACTCCTTCATGACTGTCTTTGCACCGGCGTCAATTGCGGATTTCGGAATTTTCAAGTTGACCTCCTCTCCATTCTCTCCATCTCCATTCGTCGTTCCGTTGGTGCCGTTGATACCATTGGATTGATCCTCCAAACCACGCGTTTGCTCTCTGATCTTCTGCATCGCCAGATTCCGGGCTTCCTCGCAGGTAGTAGCCTGGCCCGAGCGGAACAGATCGGTAATGTAGGCTCTTAGATCGTCTTTGAACCCAGAGGCCCGCAGGGATTCGTCTAGGGTGGATTCAATATTGCGGATGCCATCGCCAGAAAGAAGGGCCGAGTAAATGTTGTTCCGCAGGTCTTGGGAGATGCCGGACTGGGCCTGAGTCGTAGTTACATTGATGGACTGAGACATTGTTCCGAGCTCGTGAGTCGTCAGGTGAGAGATTGTGGTGGAAAAGGAAAAAAGGAGGAGGTTCGTCTAAAGTTGTCAATACCGGGCGAGCTACCTTATAGCGAAGTAGTGGGTGATCCTGTTCGCGTAGACGACGGGGAGCTGGGCGCACGTGGGATTGTGCTCTGAAGCTCGGAGGTAGCCAGATGTCGTAATATGGGATGCAGCGTCTTAAACGACTGGCCGGGGTAGCCGTATTCGGGCAGATGCCGGCAGAGATGGCCCTAGTTCAACGTTGGCGGTGAAGATCGTTAGACGCATGTGCGTGGTTTACCGGGTGCCGTTGCGGGCTCGTGATGCGAACGATAACTTGCAAGATTGCACTTGCCGGATCCGAAAGCGAGCAGGTGCAGCGTGGGCGATGGGGGGAGAGGAGGGGAGATGCCGGGAGCGGCGCCGCGAGAGGGGGCGGCTAGGAGCCTGAAGCAAGAGGGTTCATGTGCAAAGCCGCCCGACGAGGATGGGCAGGCGGTGGTGAGAGCTGAGTGTTTGGTACCTGCATCCTTTATCGCAATATTGGCTCCCAGCTGGTATGGGAAGCTCGGACCCCGAGGGCTCTATCCCGCTTTGGCTTGGGTGGCCCTGCTAGCCGCCTGTCGACGGTATTGGTATTGGCATCCAGAAGCAGGCGAGCCAGTCTACTAAGGCGTCGTGAGCAGAGCGCTCTTCCTCCTGCTGTGCACTGCCTCGTCGTCTCGCTGCTCTCCATCGTCATCCTGGCCGCCTTCTTTCTACCTCAGGCAAAGGCATAGGGCGACTGCAGGGACCATCGCAGCCCCCGAGGATACGCGCTTCCCCATCAGGCGTCGACGACAAAGCGCTTAGGGACCGGCACGCCTGGCCGCCTGCGAAGACCTTCACCCTCCCCGCCCTGCACTCTTGCGTGCCACGGCTAGCAGTGTATCTGAGACTGCGCCCAGGATAGCCCGACCTGCTCCCGCTGGAGACGAAACACGCCGGCTCAATCTCGCTTCGTCTCAGACAGGGTGCCCTATCGACGACACTGGACCGCCCGGCCTGCGCGACATCGCCATCGATAACACAGACGTCGTCCCCTCGACGAGCAAGCTGCGAGGGCTTGGCAGCATCACCTCCCTCCGCCCTCTGCCAACCCTGCGACTCCCGACGAGGCCGTCGACGTCACGCCCACCATGGCCTACACGACCAAGTACCATGAGGACTCGGACGCCGATGACGAGTTTGAGCGCCAGGGCATCTCTAGCCCGACCCTACCCGCCGAGTACGAGAGCTCCCCCACGAGCTCCGGCCCGCTGAGCACTGAACACACGCCCACCACCTTCACCCATTCGCGCGACAGCAAGAGCAGCCCGACGGGGCACATAATGGAGTGGAACGAGGACCAGACGGCCGACTTCATCGCCGACCTGGGCCTGGAGCAGTACTCGGATACCTTTGCTAGTACGTCGCACCGCGCGCACCATTAGCATTGTTTGCTAACCCATTGTTTGTAGACGAGGGCATCACCGGCGACGTGCTCGCCGCCCTCCAGCATGCCGAGCTGAAGGAGCTGGGCGTCGGCAGCGTAGGCCACCGCCTGACAATCCTCAAGGCCGTCTACGAGATCAAGGTGCGGCAGAATGTGCCCATGGACCCCGACGACTACGTCCCGCTATGTGAGTCCATTGCCTTTGCCATGGCGTTGCACGTCTAACCACCACCTCAGCCGCGGATACGTCGGCACAGGAAGCGCCGCCAACCCAAGACGACTTCGCCAAGGTCATTCGCGTAGTTCAGGCGCGCGACGAGCGCATACACACGGCCGAATCGGAGCTGCGACATCTCCGAGAAGACCTCAGCAGGGTCATGGACGAGAACAAGCGGCTACGAGAGGAGATCCTGCCACTCGTGCGCATGCTCAAGGACAACCAACCCCTGCCTACGCCTCACGAGCACTCCGTCACATCGCCACCTGCAACTCAAGAGAGATCTGGTGGCAGCAGTCTTTCGCGTAAGTTCTCTACCAAGAAGCTTTTCCTTGGATCCGCGCCAAAGAACCCCTCTCCAACAATCCAAGAACATCGCGCTCTTGTCGATCATTCTTCTTTGGACCCCTCCGCAGCAGCCGTCGCAGCCTCCTCACACCTCACAGCATCTCTCGGTGGTGGCCCGCAACTGTCGCCCAACTCCATCGCCCAGCCCTCCCCGACATCCCCCGCATACACACAAGGCCAAGGCCGCCAGTACAACCGCGAAATACCCCGAAGCGGGCACGATCACGACGGCAGCTCAGGGTGGAGTCAAAACACATGGAATTCAGACACAACTGCTGTATCCGACCGCAATCGCGACCCCCGCGCTACGCCCGCACCACTGTCATCACGACAGATGCGAAACAACGCTGCACCAACACCAACCCCCGACGATCGCGACCCACCACTTTCTGGCGGTTCAAGCTCAATGAACACCTCCGCATCCAATCCCGCATCCACGCCATCTACGAACCCGCAAGTTGAAATCTTCAAATCGTTCCGAGTCTCAATCGACGATCCGTGCCACAAGGTGCTTCCGGTTGCGCTTAAGAAATACAACATTACGGCAGATTGGCGCCAGTATGCCCTGTATATTGTACACGGTGATCAGGAGCGCTGTCTTGGACTCAACGAGAGGCCGCTGATATTGTTCAAACAACTTGACAAGGAAGGCCGGAAACCAATGTTCATGCTTAGGAAGCATGCAGCACCGCAAGAAGGCCATGTCAGCACTGTGGGCGGAAACGATGTACGGCCCGTCAATCCGCAGACAGAGAGCTTCGGGTGGGGTAACCAGAATAGAGGGACACCCCTGCCCGGAGGCGTTCTGTAGAAGACTACCACGCTACCAACTAGAAGAGGCGTTGCTGTCTGGAAGAAGATAGCATTGTAAGACTATGGGTATTGTTGAGAACGACCTCCTTCAATACTGCTGTCGAACGATCGTCGCCGTTGTAAACGACATCACCACAGCATACACGATAGAGGGAGTGTTTTCCAAGCACCAGAGTTGCGATCAAGGATTACACAAGATGTCATCTTTACATCATCTTGCGTGGCATGATTAGCGAGAGGCGCTCATCCAACGCGATCAGCGTCGACCCAAGCATGGTCGGAGTTTAGGCGTATCTACGGTTCCTGGTACCATTCACATTCACACCTAGGGAAGGGCTGCGATTTTAGGTGTTTTTGAAGCAAACCTGAGGGAAGAAAAAGGAGAAGGATTAAGACGGTGCGGTGGGATACAGATGGGAATTTTCAGAGACGACCTCGTTGTGCTATTTCATGACGACATCATAGGGGATTTGTGTGCAGCGAGCACCTGCTGATTCATTTAAAAACGTCTTTCGACGCGTACAGCGAAAGCGTCAATCGTAGTATATTCTACTTTATTTCTCACAATTGCAAACGATGTGTTATTCGCTGTTCATTTCAACTTCACTCTAAATCGTTCTCGTGGTGCAGCTCTACTACATGCATGTGCGAAGCACTAGAACTGCAGTCCTGGCCACTAAACTTAGCTCATCTTCTCGGGTTACCTTACACATGCTACTACATACCCTTGGCCCCGTGTGTTGCCTCGAGTCATGGAACACTACGTGTTGGGTGTGATTCCCCGGCCTTGCATACATGATACGCGTCACGATGCAGGTACCGAGAGTATTGTCACATCCATCGCTGCGACCGTGTTTGGTTTTGCTTCGTTGCTATTTTCGCCACCGGGGGTTTGGCAGAAGGTGGAAAGTAGGAGGTATATTTAGCTCGTGGCCCCGCGCTGTCTCAGCTAGATCTTGGTGTGCAGCGGCTTGTTCCGTTGATGATGTTGTTGCAGAGGTTGCTGTATGCCTGATGCCGGAGAAATGGAATGCATAGGGCATGCGGCTAGCGCAAGCAGAAGAGAGCGCTCCGTACATTCGATAGCCTTATCTTTGAAGGATACGAAGGCTCTTGGATATAACTCATGTCGTCTTCTCAAATATAGACCACCTTTGTAGTTCTCTATCGTCTTCTTCGCATGCCAAGTACACTTGATCTTACTCTGTATTCCGCATCATGGGTATCTTATCAGCGGTTGCCATGCTCATCACAGCAAACTGGCTTTTCTCTCTCTTCCTCTCCTTCGTTGTATACCACAGCTCTCATCAAAACGGCTTAGCAGCCTTCCTCGCCTCCGCCTTCCCACTGACCGGATCCCTAAACTCCTTCCAACTAACCGGATGCATAACCCTGCCCTCTTCACTCCTAGCCAGCACAACACCAAACTCATTGCGATCCGTAGCGACATAGTAGTTTCCGCTATCTCCCAGACTGATGACCGTGCCTCTGACCAAATCACCCACCCTGAAGCTCTCCTCAATCTTTATCTTGTCCTTCTCTGTAGCCCGGATATCTTCGCGTCGGATCTGCGCGAGGAAGGCCTCGCGACATACGGCGTTGTCGATAACGAGGATTTCGCAGCTCGCGAAGCGTGGGCCGAGGCGCGTTATGCGGACGAGGACTGTGCTTGAGACGGTTGGGAGGAGGGGCACGCCGCCGCCAGAGTTGGGGCCGAGGATCCCGGGGTCGGTGGAGGTGGGAGGGCGTGTTATTGAGAGGAGCGGTGCGAGTTTGCCGGACTTGGAGGATGCGCTTTGTGTAGAGGGATGTGATGGCGAAGAGAAAACGGGGCCAGCTATTGAGGCATAGATTTGCGAGTCGTGGATGTGTGTTCCTGGACCAGGACTGTATTTGTCGACACTTCCGAGGAGTTGTCCTGGGAGCGCTATTGAAGGAAGCGCCATTGTGGTAGTGGGTTGAAGCTGTCTTTCTAGGATTGTATCCCCACAAGTCGTTCTTGTTCAGCCTCCGCGACGATCCTACTGGTAAGGCAATGGGTTGCTTTTGATATTCGATGTGTTAATCGGTTCGCGACCCGGTTTCTCGATGTTGTAACCTCGTTCGTGCTGGGGCAAATTCTGTGGACGCGGTTTTGGAGCTGGGTTAATTGGTGTTGCTTGCTAGGATCCGTAACTTTTTAGCTGCGGAAGCTTACGTCATTCGCCTAAACTTGCCGCCAGGCGCGTTGATTGGAAGTCACGCAAACCTAATAAGATGCAGTCGATTCTGACAAGTCGGTATTACACTAGGATGTATGCTGTAAAGCTACAAATCTTGCGTGTCCTTACGCGTCCTGACGCTAGACTCCGTGCCCCGGCCGAGGCCTTGCTGCCCGAATTATACAATCACTTCCGCATATACAAGCAGAAGAACGCCGGTTTTGGACCAACCATGTATCTAGCACCTTGCTCCAATCGCCGAGCCATGCAATCCCACGCAAAACAGTCATGAAAATCATTCGCTCATGGTAACGTTCCGGTAGAAGACGCGCCCAATTCGACCCTCGGATAGGTTCATACGCGTTCCCTCTGTCCTGGGCCTGACTCTACGGTCTGCCGGCGACTAAACGGCCTGGTAGAGGAGTAAGGGTTCGCCAATATTTTCTATCTCGGGGATGGTGCATTTCAGATCAAAGGCTTTGGATAGCACGATCTTGAAGATCTGAAGCAGAGTCAGCATGGGCTTAGCAATGGGTATGGACAGCTCTCACCTTCTGCACATTGATGCTATGGCTGGTTGAGCTGAATATTAGACTGGCCTTCATCGCTCGCGCAAATCGCTTAGCCTAGTTGCTGTTAGTCCTGCGGCTCTGAATTGTCTTTGGCAGGGACTCGTACTTGATTAGATATTTCCTCCTGCTCCTCGCGCGGGAAGTTGACAAAGTGGTCGTACTTTGTGCCGACCAAAAACGGGATGGCAGTCTTGTTGAAACCGCGTCCCTGTCTGTACCACTCCTTGATGGAATTCAATGTGCTTTTTCGTGTCAGGTCGAACATGAAGAGTATTGCAACAGCATCGTTGCAGACCAACGGCAACATGTTCACGAATTCACGTTGACCACCCAAATCCCAAATGGAGAAGGTGATCTCTGTGTTCCGGATCGAAATGGTCTTTTCCATGAAGTTGACGCCTGTGGTTGTCAGAATCTGCAGTTTGTGAAACATGCCTGTGTAACCCACCGAGCGTTTGGATGTAGTCTTCGTCCCAGCTGCCCTCAACGTACTTGACCATCAGACTGGTCTTTCCGATCTGCGCGTCTCCGACCATGCCGACCTTGATGACGACGCTGGCGTTTTTGGCGGCCTCCTGTTGTTGCTGCTGGGCGCTCCCTCGCTGGTCCTGATATGAGTTTGACCGCGTGTTGCCCTCCGAAGTCGGATAGCGTCCCATCTGCGAGCTGGGCCGCGAATGCGACTGGCCCATGTGTGTTTCCTTGTTGGCATCGTAGTAGCCGTGCCGTGGAGGCGTGTCGGCGTCTGATGATGTGTTGAAGCGCGTCCCGTTGTGTGTTGTGTACTGGTACGCGGTGTCTGAGTAGGACGTTGAGGGTCGGTGAGGCTGCTCGTAGGGGTTGGGACTGTTATTAAGGCTCGCGTTCTGAGTGAGGTCTGGTAGCGGTGTGACAGTCGAGGCGGTAATAGTCGAACTCATGCTGTCGTCGGCGACGTCCATGGTCTGGTCCATGTGCTTCTGCGCTTCCTGTTCGGCTTCGATAGGCACCTGCTCGGGCTGCATTGGCTCGGGTTGCAGTTGCTGGGGCGGCAGCTGCTCAGGCTGCACTTGCTGTACGTGCTGCACTTCTGTGGCAGCTACGTAGGGCTGCTGCGCTGGTTCCTGACTCGAGTATTCTGGCTCCATGGCTAGTATGTCTCAGCGTCCCCGCGGTTGTTGATCTGGGCTGAAAGCGCGCTGGCACGCGTCAAGACGGTGAATGCAAGCTGACAATGTGTTTTCTTCTTCCTTGGCGACTCTGCTCCTCGAACAATTCTATGCGACTTTAAGGGGGAGACACGGTATTATGGGCGCGGCCTCTGTGGTGTTGACCTGGGATGTGCGGGATGCGATTGGACTGGGGGTAGCGCGCGGTGTTTCGCTCCAGAGATGCACGCAACAGCCCCGGTGGGCACCTGAGAGAGGGGGGCGTCATAGCGTGGTCCGATACGCCGATCGATAAGCCGCCTCAAAAAACATTTGGCGGGACAAATTCCAGCGCCACCTTTTTTACGCCTGCCACAAGACACCCCAAAACACAGCCTCACGCACTCACACACCATGGCGAAGCGACCCGCAGACTCAGAGCAAGAGCAGGAGGCTATCAAAAATGGAGATCGCCCCATGGAAATCGATCAACACAACGAAGCGGGCGAGTTTGAGGATGAATTTGAAGATGAATTCGAAAGCGAGGATGAGATTCTCGAGGCAGGTGTAGACGGACGACCAGACGAAGAGCGCGAAGCTGAGGAGCGCGAGAGTAGGTTGCCGGAGGAAAATGTCGAAAATCCAAAAACTAACGCCGCCAGATGGCATGGACGTGGACCAAGATACTTTCATTCCCGGTCGACACAAACTCTCACCTGGCGAGACATTGAACCCCGATCTTTCCACATACGAGATGCTTCACGCGCTCGAAGCGCCGTGGCCCTGTCTCTCATGCGACATCGTACCCGATAATCTAGGCGCAGACCGCAAAACATACCCTGCAACAGTCTACTCAGTGGCCGGCACACAAGCAGCGCGAGGAAGGGACAAGGAGAATCAGATCATGGTCATGAAGATGAGCAGTTTGTCGCGGATGGAAAAGGAGGATGAAGAGGACGATGACGAAGAATCCGACGACGAGGCTTCAGATCCTATCCTCGAGACAAAGTCGATACCGTTGACGAGCTGCACGAACCGCATACGTGCCCACCAGACACCGCAAGCCACCTCCGCACAACCTCCTACAACTCTTACCGCCGCCATGACCGAGTCAGGCCAGGTCTTGATTCACGACGTTACCCCACACCTCACAGCCTTCGACACCCCCGGTACCACCATCTCGCCTACACAAAACAAGCCTGTCTGCACGATTCGCGCACATGGATCGAACGAAGGTTATGCGCTAGATTGGTCGCCACTGATACCAGAGGGCAAGCTCCTGACAGGTGACTGCACCGGAAAGATCTTTGCGACAACACGGACACAGGGTGGAGGTTTTGTTACAGACACTACGCCGTATACCGGTCACAGTGGCTCAGTAGAGGAGCTACAGTGGTCACCAACCGAGAAGCACGTATTCTCCTCTGCATCGAGCGATGGTACAGTCAAGATCTGGGACGCGCGGTCAAAGTCGCGGAAGCCGGTGCTCAGCGTACAAGTCTCAAAAACAGATGTCAACGTACTGAGCTGGTCGCACCAAACCGCTCATCTCCTCGCCACCGGTGCAGACGACGGCGAGTGGGGAGTCTGGGACCTGCGGCAATGGAAGCCCTCTACTGATATGTCGAGCGAGAAGAAGCCTTCGCCCGTTGCGTCGTACACCTTCCACAAGGAGCAAATCACCTCAGTCGAGTGGCATCCCACAGACGACAGTATCGTGCTCGTATGCGCCGGCGACAACACCCTCACTCTATGGGATCTGGCTGTCGAACTCGACGATGAGGAGAGCAAGTACACAGCAGGTGTCCAAGATGTACCGCCGCAATTGCTGTTCGTGCATTACATGGAGCAGATCAAGGAGGCGCACTGGCACCCACAGATTCCGGGCGCCATCATGGCTACAGGAGGATCAGGATTTAACGTCTTCAAAACAATCAGTGTATAAAGTAGAGTCAGACCTGCCCAAAATTTCAAACATCCTACCCTTCTTGGGTCTATGCATTCCGAGGCGCATTCTTCTTCTTTGTCAGGTACGATACGCACTTCGTGTTGATCCGGTCAACAAAGAGCGGAAGACGGATTCGTCCCAAAAGCGTCTCCCATCATCGTATTCAGAAATACCGCGTATGCTAGATTGATCCCATATGTCAACGTATTTGATCAGCATAATGTTCACGCCTTTTCGCAGTATCAGGTACAACTCCCTACCACAAGAATATTGATTTCAACTACAATGGCACGAGTCAGATCCGGCCTCGACGCCTTGATGCATCAAGCGCCATATATGCACGATCAAGTCGAGATGCAACACGTTACTTCGACGTCTCTATCCTCCAGCCGGCAGCACCAATCTCACCTTCCAGCAACGCAATCTATACTACACTCCAACGCCACTGCCACGACCAGCCTCTACAATTACAGCCAATCTTGGCCCCAAACCACACACATGACGGACATCCCCTACCCCGAATCCTACCTCCGTACCCCCATCTACGCGCTACCGTTCCCACATCCAAAATGGCATGTCAAAGTCGGCACGGGAGAGGCGTACGAAGTTACGAGCCCGATCTGGGAGGAACACGATGCCGAGCTAGGGTATGTGAATAGTGTGGGTGAAGTGAGGGAGAGTATTGAAAGTCTTGTGGGAGACAAAGGTGACAAGGAGAACAGTGTAGAAAAGGACACTAGAAGAGGGAAGAGGAGATTGGACGATGTTTGTGGAATGAGCAGCGAAGATGTGAAGAGGAAGAGATTTAGGGATGCATAGAAAATTGAAAAAGTAGTCAATGATTGTACCACGAGTCAAGTCACTGTGGCTTTTCATTTCAAAATCGAGTGGGAGTATGAATAGGTCCTTGAATTTACACAGGTCTTTGTATAGGCTTCGGCTGCACTGCCGTCGCCGGAGCACCAGGCAACGGGAACAGCGGCGTAGCCGCCTCGTTCATTTCGCGGATTTTCTTGATCAAGTTGCTGTCAAAGTGTTAGCTTACTGTGCTTGCATGTCCACCTTCGGAGACATTGACTTACCTAACAGGCAGATTCAATCTATCCTGCTCTCTCCAAAGAATGCCAACAACCTTCTCTCGCCCGCGACTGTGATCTTCCAAGTGTTCTGTGATCAATTGTCTACCCAACTCTTTACTGCAGCCGTAGATTTTCTGGGTGCAACCGTCGAAACTGCAGATCCAGGAGTCACGGGGGCCATTAGCTTCGTATGTCGGTAAGGGTGTTGATATTATCGGTGGTGATACTATTGATTTAGTGTTTCCTGATGATGATGCTGGGTTCGCGTGGGGAGGGAGATGAGAAGGCCGGGAACGCAGTGGAAGAGGTGGTACGGCGCTGACTCCTTCAGAAGCAGAGTCCGAGTCGCCAGTTGTGGGTGGAGATTCAGGTGCTATGGATGCACTGGCTGTGCGTTTTCGTCGATCCTTCTCGTCTTGATCACCGTCCGTATCGTCTAGTTTTCTCTTCTCTCGACCTGGTGATAGGGCGTGGGTTGGCGTGTCGATGCCTTCTTCCTCATCGTCTTCATCACTACTTGTAGCGTTGCTGCTTTGCTCGGCTTCCGAGTCGTCACTTGCCGGCACGGGTGCTTTCCCCTTCCCGCCTTTCTGTCTCCCTGGCTTAATGCTGATCCCTTTGCTCTTGCCAGAAAACTTTCCACTCGTAGGTCTTAGCACAGAGAGACGGCCTTGCTTCCGTCTGCCCGGTGGTCTACGCACGGGTGTTGTTATGGCGTCATCTTCCTCGTCGGACGTGTCTGAAGAACCGCTTTCACCGTCTCTCAGAGTTCCGTGATCTTTCCGTGGTTTCAGTTCCACCCCTTCAGCCCGCCGTTGTTCGGCTGCGGGAAGACTGTGGCCGGCTGACAGCTCTTGATATATAGGTTCGGCGGCAAAGAATTGTATGTTCTTCCGCCGCGGGCGGTCCATCATGTAGCACAGATTCTGTGCGTGTACCAGAAGCACGTTCTTCGCAGTGTCCACTTCCTCAATCTCGTATCGCCTGACAATGAGTTCGGCAACGCGATCCACCGTTATGTGGTTCCGTCCTGCTCGTAGAACCCGTTGGTTCACTGCTTTTTGCATGAATTCGAAGAGTGCGGCCGCCTCCCACCAGTTGTCGTCTTTCTTCGGCACTTCCGTTGGTTTCGGTGTCGCATTCGCTTGTGCCGTTTTGGAAGCTGGCGTTGGTGCAGATGCGGACTTCTGGGTCCTCGCCGAGCGTTCGGGTTGGATCTGAGAATAGCGCCCTTCGATTCGTGCCTTACAATTATCGAAGTCTTTCTAAACGTACGTTAGATTCGGCACACGTTCGAGCTCCATGCTTCCTACCGGGAACCGCCGTCTGAAACGTTGATAGATAGGCGTGTTACTCCAGCTCAGTCCCTGGGCTTTGTTCAGAAAGCACATCATGAGGAACAGATGATGTTGGTCGAATAGTCTCTCAGCCGTGGTCACATCGTTGCAAGGAAAACGCTCGTCCTCTGCATACTGTGTCATGTTAGCGCCACAATGTTGCATGATTCTAAGACATGCTGACCTCTTGGAAGACCAGTTCAGCACTGGGCCCGCTACTCTTCTTCCGCGACTCGCCGTAGATGTCTGTGACAAAGTATAGAAGTTCCACAGCCTGAACCATCTGGTCGTAGATGGGCTTGTACTGCGCTGTCGGTCGTATCTCGAACCAGCCTGCCTGGCCTTGCGCCCAAATTACGTATGCGCCGTCGGTCATTTCGCCGTAGGAGAAGCGCGTCACATGTTGTAGTTCGATTTCCATGGGCTTGTAGGGTTTCTTCAAAACTGCAGTCGCGTTAGCCAGAGTGCTTTACTTAGTCGTCGCGTCCGACAGCCGACAAGTATGTCTCACATACGATATTTCAGCTGGCCGCGCCCAGGAGTCTCCAATCTCCCTTCCACTCGGAGGGGAGTATCCGCATATGCAGCAAGAAGGCTCGCGGGTTTGCCATTGCTTTCGAAGACGATGCGCGCATCGCTCAGGACAAAGATCTCCCAGTCGTCGGAATTGGTGTTGGAGGCGTCGAGTGGCTTCAGTATCTCGGATTCTGGGGTCGGCATCTTAAGAAATAATCTCGGGTATGCTGCATGCTGCGGTGTTACAAAACAGAGCTGCCTGTCCAAGGTCAGGTAAAAGAAGTAGTGGGGATGAGCAATGCGGGCGGGCGCGAAGGGCGCGAGACGGGATGCGCGTCCAGGGTCAAAGGCGTGTTATCGATAGCTGCTTCCCGAGGTCACTTGCGTCACTCGAAAGCCAAACTCAAGCGTTGCAGCCTACAACACATTTTATAAGCTAGAAGGTGTTGCATCCAAGTCTATGTAGTCGGCAAGGCGATATATCACTGAAGGGATTCTTACAAAATGTAGCTATACCAAATCTAACTTTTGCGACGACATGGGAAAGGCTATTTCCGGAAGAGCACATATTCTCACCTTTGAGGTCTTCGATATTGTACCTAGGTATTGCCTAGAAGATCCATAGTGCCCCCGGGCGGATACATCACGATATGAAAGCAACATGAGCTGTGGGAAAAGTCAACGTAGCCGGCAAATTAAATTATACTAATAGTGGGTATCTTGGATTAACACAACGAATTCATCAAGTCATCTCATCATACCGCAGCCTCCTCGGCAGCCTCCTGCTTGCGTATCTGATCCTCCAACCGCTTCTTTTCTGCTTGCTTCAGTCTCATCATAGTCACCTCCTCTAAGCTGTGTGTCTTTGGGCTGAAAGAGAACTTTGGGGTTCCTAGTGGTGTAGTACTTCCGACGCCCTTCCCTATGCCTGGGCCAAACGATGACCTGAATGACTGGTTCTTCGGCGTAGATATAGGTGTTGATGGCGCTGAGGGCGCGTCGTTGGTTGGTGATGTGAGGTCGGGCTCGCCGTTCGCCCAAGCCACGGACTCGAGCGATGGGTAGTCGGACTTTCCGTCCAGGACGGCGGCGTGCGCGTGATCGAGACGTGTATAGATGATAAAGACAATGGCGATGACCTTGCGGTGCTTCTCTCCCGATGGCCGGATCTTCTTGTCCTTGCCCATGACGACGCTGTCGATCTTGCCGTATTTCGCAAACATGCTCGATATCTTGTCTTTGTCCCAGTTTGTAGCGTCGCCTTCTCGTTGGAACCGGACCTTGACTGTGCGATCGATCTCGGCGGAGTCTCCAGGCTTGGGTGCCTGCGGCTCAGGGCTTAAGTCCACGAAGCTTGCCTCATCCTCTTCTTTGCGCTTCTTCTCCATGCGCTCTTGTGCTTCCTTTCTGCGCCTCTTGCCATCTTCGGCTAATCTTTGTATCTCCTGTTCTCTCCTTTCCGCCTCGTTCATATCTTCCGCCCTCTTCCTCTTTAGGTTGTTCATGAAGTCCTTGCCCTCTCGTTCCCTCCTTTCCAGGTCATCCTTCATTTTGCGCCGTCGACCATCCAGAAGCTCATCTTGGAGCGCTTTCTCCCGCCGCCTGGTACGCGCGCGGTCATATTCGCCCTTTAGCTTCTCGTCTATGAGGATATCTCGAGCCCATCCGAGATAAATAAAGCGATCCGCAGCATCTTTGTTATCGGGATTTTTATCGGGATGGTAACGAATCGAGGCTTTACGGTAAGCCTTCTTGATCGCAGCTTCCGGCGCATCGAATGCTACACCAAGCAACTCGTAGAAATCCTCGGTGGTTGATTTCGCGAGATCTTCGAGGTCCTTGTTGGTGTCGCTCATGATTTCGGTAGATCAAGGTATACGTGAGCAGGCAGGGGGCCAGAGCGGGACGTTGGCGCGTGGGATCGAGAGGGGAGACAAAAGTCGCAAGTGGATGTGAATAGCGCAAGCGCGAGGCAGGCGCAGAAACATGTGAGATGATCGCCCACTAGCGCGCCCTCCGGCTTGGCGCATATTCTCGGAACGGCTACGAAATTTCGCGTTACCGCATACATTGTATTATATTTTGACAATCAAGTAGCACACAAGATGATGTATACTCCAGCCTGATTTTGGAAAATATTTCTCTGTGTAGGCTGTAGGCAACATAAGTTCTGTTAACATCTAGTGGCCCCAATACCTCCCACCCTAGTAGCTAGAGCTCCGAGCTTCCTTCTATCACCCCGCTGATGCCAGTCGCATCTTCGATAAAACGCGCCATTATGACTACTCCACCGACCGAGAGTCGCAAGGTGCTTGAAGGTATCTTCGCGATCAACAAGCCGCAATGGGCCTCCTCCGCCGGCGTTTTGCGCGACCTCCAAGATCACTTCTCTCGCTCGCCGCTATTCGCACCCTGGCTCGAAGCCCAGAAGCGCTCCCTTATTATCGCGGACGCTAAGCCCAAACACCTCAAGAACATCAAAGCGAAACTCGGTCACGGCGGTACCCTCGACCCAATGGCTACGGGTGTCTTGATTGTCGGCATGGGCAAGGGCACGAAATGCCTACAACGCTTCCTCGAGTGCACGAAGACATACGAATGCGTGGTACTGTTCGGCGCGGCGACAGACAGCTATGATGCTGTAGGCAAGGTTGTCGGCAAGGCGGAGTACGAGCACGTCACAAAGGAATTGGTCGAGGAGAAGCTGGCGCAATTTCGCGGCAAGATCTTGCAAAAGCCAAGCGTCTTCTCTGCGCTCAAGGTGGACGGCAAGAAGATGTACGAATATGCTAGAGAGGGTAAGGACATACCCGAGGTGGCAGCGCGGCCGGTCGAAGTAGAAGAGCTGGAGCTTGTCGAGTGGCTGGAACCCGGAAGTCATGATTTTGCCTGGCCAAAGGAGGAAGTGGATGGTGCTGAGATGGAGGGCGCAAAGAAGCTGATGGGGATCCGAAAAGAAGACGCCAAAGTCTACTCCGACACAGCGGCAAGAAGAGGACGGAAACGATCGAGGTCACCAGAAAACGACCACGTTGAAGGCGCAGGGCAGCAACCGAAGATACCCAAGACAGACTCCGAGCCCGCCATGTCTGGCGCTTTACCAGCAGAGGTAGCACCCATTGAGGAGACCCCGGCGGAGAACGAAGTCACAGACGCCAGTGTCGAAGCGTCATTACCGACAGAAGAGAAGCCTGTAGCCTCAGTGGAGCAATCTGAAGCAACCGAAAACACGTCAACAATCACCCAGGATACCGCCGCTGAACCCGCCGACGCTACCGCACCATCAGCTCCATCTGCGCCCACTCCGCAACCCCCAGCAGCTCGCCTTCGCATGACAGTAACATCTGGCTTCTACGTACGCTCTCTTTGCCACGACCTCGGTCTAGCCTGTAACTCGCTCGGCCTCATGTCGTCTCTCATCCGCTCTCGCCAAGGCGACTACACGCTCGGCCAGAACGTCCTAGAATACACAGATCTAGAAGACCAATCGAAGTGGGAGCCCCAACTTCAGAAGCAGCTCGAAGAGTTCATGGAGAAGGAGGGCTGGCCAATTGAGGAACTGGACGACGACGAGAGCTGGGAGGGGAGGAAGAAGGATCTGATGGAGCAGAGGAAAGACAATGACCGGGAGAAGAGTTACAAGGGCGGTGGTAAGAAGTGGAACTCGAAGGGAAAGGGAAAGTATGGACGGAATGGGTACTCCAAAAACATGGACGGTGGACGGAAATGAGGGATTGGCACTACTATGACTTGCATTATGATACCCCATGAACCAATAAAAATGACTTTGGTATTTGGCTATGGAGAATTGTTCAAAGAATATGTGTATGAACAGGTTGAGCATGCGACCCAGGTATCCGACATCAAACGTCCGTCCTCGAATTCCTTCGACTCAGACTCTGTCTTATACTCTGAAAGCCCCTCTGCACCTCCGTCACAGCATCATCCGCGCCCTGCAGTCCCTCTGCTTCATCTTTCCGATCCTCATGGTTGATGAACAAGAAGGAGAGCACCATGATCGCCGCGCCGACCCAGTACAACGCCGATGCATACTGCGAGTCCAACAGCATCTGCCCGACCAGACTGCACGGAATGGTCAGACTAAGTCCAACAGTGACAATCAGCGGGGAAGTAAGCAGCATAGCGTACGCCCAGCAAAAGTCGGAGACGAGAGATGATGCGCTGTTGATGAGCACGATGTTGAGGATGCGCGATGTGGGCGGGAGCTCAAAAGGTTCTATACCTGTAAGATGTAGGATGATGAATCCAGGCCAGAGTAGTAAGATGTTGGACAATCCAACAAGGCCGAAGAAGAGAGGCATGTTGACTTTTGTCTCGTCGCCAATCCGAGACTTCATGAAGACCGTGTAGAAACCGTATAGTACAGCGGACACAAAGGCCATGACGTCGCCAATGGCTAATTCTTTTGGTGTCTTGTGTGGAAAGGAACCGCGGTTCTCATCCGTTTCGCCAGACACGTCGACCATGGAGATGAGGGCTACACCGCCGAGAGACGCGAGTACGCCGAGGAATTTGAGCAGCGTGAAGCGCTCGACGCGCATTATGGATCCCAGAAGTAGGGTCCAGATGGAGGACGTGGAAGACAGGATAGTAGAACTGGCGACGGTTGTGTACTCCAGACAGGCGGCCGCAAAGTAGTTTGCCAGGAACCAAAGGAGACAGAACTCCAGCGCCAGTTTCGCTGTATCTCTTATCGTCAAGCCGTCGTCCTCGTCCTGGCCACCAGGTTTCCCGGATGCGAAACTTTGGGAGCCGTGCAGCGAGGATGACAGCAGGACCTCGGTCGCCTCGTCATTGCGAGCTTTGTTCGAGGCTGAGCTTGAAGACGGGGTCTCGTGTTCGCGGAGGAGCTTCCATTTCCCTGCTCGCCGTTGCAAGAGGTCGCGTGCGTGGGCTAGGAGAGGTTGGCGATGCTGCCGCGCGCTGTTGGGACGGTGACGGTCGACCCATAGGTGGTGGAGGAACATGGGTAAGAGAGGGATGACGAAGAATGTTGTGTTTACGTAGGTTACAAGGTAGGGTTTCGAGTAGGAATCGTCTGCGAATATTGTCTGTTGGCTTGTCAGCTATGCGCTTACCACTACCCATGCCATCCCAGGGGATGCGAGGTACGTACACTCGCGAGGAAATTACTAGCTGTCCACAGTAGCACCGTCGCAAGTAGGAGAGCTATTCCCACTGCGTGTCGCACTTTGCTCGTCCATAGTCCCTTCTTCTGTCCCTCAGCCCACTGGCTGGCCTCGCTCGCTGGGCTCTCGAGATAGTCTTCCCCGCGCAAGTATGCGCTCTCGTCGGAGACGTCGCTAACGCGTGGACTGAGCGGCGTCGTCTCAACATCTTCTTCCCTCCGAGGTATCATGTTGGCAGGGTGTAATAGAAATTATTGTAGGTGTATAGGACAGGTCCGTCAGGGAGGGTCTTCGGTGATAAGCGGGCTCACGGTCGCGGTACGTGTCGAGGCATGGAAGAATATGCGAGCGCCCATGAAATCAGTCGCTTGTCAAAGGCAGAGGAATATGCAAGTGATGGACTCGTGGCACGGGGTGGTTCGGCGTAACACGCGGACACTTGATAAGAGGGTGCTAAGTCCCGGGGGTTGCGAGTTTCATGTGTCCTCGTGTCTCAAAGAGGCCCGTTGACGGAATTGTGGCGGTGCCGCCTTAGCCACGGACCCACGTCATCACGGATACGCGGGCGGAAGGCACGCGTCTGATAGCACTCCAGGTAAAAGTATTGTTCATGTATGTATTCATATATTCTTAGGCAGCTATATCGACTAGGTGACAATGACCCCATCCGTGATGATAGATTACAGGAGTAAGAGATCCTCCTGCTCAACAAGCATGTTCAACACCAAACTCCATGCGAACTCCAGATGCAAGACGGCATTGCGGCAGATGAGGTTCCACTGTCGGCTCTCATAAACGTCGCTTATTTCGTGATGGCATACACTAGCATGCGCAACCGCCTTCGCTGCCCTTGAGGTCGATCGGGATTGTCTCGGGGAAGTCGTTGCTGAAGTCACCCACGTCCTCCTGTGCTAGAGCTTGTCGTGCGATAACTACGGATGTCAGCTTCCGAAAGCGGGGATTCGGATGGCTCTAGGTCTGGCTTACCTTCAAAAGCTTGCTCGACGTTGATGGCCTCCTTAGCACTGGTCTCGAAGTACGGGATACCACCCTTCGATTGACAAAATGTCATGGCGCGCTTGGACGAGATCTGGCGCTGTTAGCATGAAGCCTTGAACGGTCGCTACAGAGACTCACCATCCTTTTGCTCTCCTCCACATCGATCTTGTTGCCAATAACAACCTGTCCGCGTCAGTACAGATGTACATCCAATCTACCCGTATGCACCTACAAATGGGAAGCTCTCAGGATCCATCGGGCTGGCCTGAACCAAGAATTCGTCCCTCCAGCTATCCAAGGTATCGAAACTCTTCGAGTTGTTCACGTCGTATACGAGGACGCAGCAGTCGGCACCGCGGTAAAAGGCAACACCGAGCGATTGGAAGCGCTCTTGGCCGGCAGTGTCCCAGAGCTATCGTAGGTCAGTAAGATCCAAGCGCGCAGAATCACATGTACACACCTGCATGGTAACCAGCCTGTCGTCGACCAGCACTTCCTTGGTCAGGAAATCGGCACCGATCGTGGCTTTGTAGCTTGCGCTGAACTTCTTGTTGACCTATAGAGACCGTATAAGCCAGTATTCATAGCCTCTAGCTATCACTCGTGTCGTGTATAGCTCTACGAGGGGTTCTCCGTACATATTGGTTCATCAAGCTCGTCTTGCCGACCCCGCTGTCTCCGAGGATAATGACCTGCGCGCATTAGTCTTGAAGGTCAAGCCCTATCGGGAGCTGGTATACCTTGAGGAGGACCTTCTTCCTTGATGCCATCTTGTAGAGAGTGTGTGTGGGTAGGAAGACGAGGTACGGCGCGGTCGATTCGAGGCGCGAAGCTAGATGCTTCGAGGTGGTGCGGAGCTGGCTGCGCGGATACTAGGCCGAGGTAGAGGGTATGCGACGCCAATATCTAGGTCTCCAGGACGTTGGTCGAGTAGGGAAATCGATGCACTGCGTTTATGGCGCAGATACGGTGAGGATAGGTGCAGCTTCGTTACCAGAGATCGATGATGGTTGATGTCAAGCTGGGCACGGACATGGCGCTAACCGCCCGTCCCATGCACATCTGAGGTGGTCAACCCACGCGCCCACCTGACACCGCATTCACATAGACCGTCTACCCCCACCGCTGATCACGACTGCCCCTGAAGGAGAGCTTTATCTATATCTCAAGTTAACAAAGTTGCTGGTGTCATCGCCAATCTCCAACCTAGCGCGACCGTGAACCTAACCGATACACCCAGGGCTACCAATAGATCGCCTAAGCGGTAAAGTTTAAGGCTGCCAGTACGGTCCTGCTTACATGTCGCTCGTAGAACTAGCTTTCCAATATCAAGATTCATGATCTAGTTGCAATCCTTGGACACCACATCTGCACTCACCATTTGTACATACAAACCTTGCTTTAGATAATTTAGATAGCACCACATAGGATATCATCTTGTGTTCCTACTCTAGTGCTGAGCAAGATTATACTCAAAACCTCCAGGAATCGTAAAACGGCCCACCGCCTCAAAAAAAAAAACACCGTATCAAAAAATCGAGGTGTAAGAGAACCTAGATGTCTTGCTCCTCAAGCATAGCCCAAACACTTTGCTTTGCCAGACTACGCATGTTAGGTCTTTGATAGCAAACTTACACAGTCAAACTATCAGTAAGCACTGATTTTCAATCGTTGGTTTCTGATCGAGTGAACTGGAAGAGACGCGATTCGGTCAGTGAATGCAAACACGTCTTGGCAGAGCGTCGATTTCACTATAACTGTAGTTTCGATATTGCGTTCTTTCCTCGCCCCAGCCAATACCACTGATCCTTTCCGCATCAATCTAGAGTGTCACAGCTCCAGAGATCAATCCTTTGCCATGACGAACGCGGATCCCCTTCACTCGCATTTCATGGCGCTCACTAATATTGGAGGCACTTTGTCCGAGCAGGAGCGTATACAGCTGATCAGTAGGTCGCTAATCGCCCCAAACGCTCTTTGTTTATGAGAGAAAACTGACATGAGTATCTAGATACGCTGGTGTTTCTGGTCCGTACCGAGTATCCTTCCGTCGCCAGTGTTCGCGACGTCAACCTGGTCACTATCCAAATATCATCCGACAGATATCGCATCGACGTAACATCCCGCAAAGGTACGATCATCTTCGGGTGGGACGTAAGAACACGCCTTGAGGTGCTCGAGGGTCTCCGTGATGCCATAGAGAAGCGAGCAGCGCAAGTGATCTTGGATACGAGCGGGCCACGGAACGGACGTGTGCTGGCAAAAGACCAGCCAAAGTCCCACAGACAAGACCCCAAGGCGTCATCGGATAATCTGAAGCATGAGACTGACAACTTTCTTGCAAAGAAGGCCGATGGCGATTTTGCAAGTCTAGACGCCATGCTCGTGAAGGACGACAACAATCATCAGACCCGGATACCTATTCACGCCGGTCCAAAGAGAAAGGCGCAAGATCAGAACGAGTGCACAAGGAAGAAATCCAGAGGAAATGACTGCGCCATGAATTACGAAATACTTGGCGAAACAGAAGAGCAAAGGATGTCAGACCATAAAGGACATGAGGAAACGATGGACAGCCACATCGAAGGCGAACCAGGGGACATGGAAGAAGAAGATCCGCCTCCATCTGTCAGTGCTGTGCTTGCGAAATATGCAGCCGGCGAGCCAAAGCGTCGAAAGTGGAGGGGTCGTACGGCCGACACGCCAATGAGGCACGATAAAGATGGCATTGCTGAAGGAAACGTGTCCGACGACGAGCAGGTTATCATTGGAGAGGACAATGACTTCTGGCGCGAACGGTAGATACCGCGTGGTTAGCATGCTGAGGGCCACGCGAGTGAAGGATGTTTGGCAGTGGTGTTGGGTAGTACCTGCCCAGGTAGCGGGAGTGCGAAGTCCGGCGCTAGCACCCTAGCAGTCGCGATCATTCTGCGCGCATGTCCTTCGCTTCCTCACTCGTGTCAATGAAATCCTATGCACAGCGTTGACAATTTATCCCATTCTACACGAAATCGTGCTGATGATCGAGCTTGATGGGTCTTGATGGTTTACTCATCCTACGCCGTACACGATGGTTTCTTCGCAGCTTCCCCGTGCGGGGATCCGTATGGTAGCCACGGTCTTGGTTCACGACCAGCCGCAACGCAATTGTATATGACAGCGCATCGGGTTTGAAACTCATTTCTGTCTTTTTACCTCTCATTTCTCTTACCACGCACACAGTGTTACTTGGAAGATGTCGCAAACTACTACTACCGGAACCGAGGCGATGCGCCTGCCAGCAACGATGAGAGCATGGCAATGGTCAACATGCGGTACCACGCTCGAGGAGGCACTACAGCTCAATGAGTCAGTACCGTTGCCGACAGCGAAGCGGCCACTCGCAAGTGGAGAATCTCTGATTCAAGTTCACGCTGCTGCTCTGAACCAGGTCGACTACAAGCTTGCAGAACTACCCATCGTTGGGCGAATGGCCATCCCTAAACCAGCAACCCCCGGACTTGATTTTGCTGGAAGAGTCGCTGAAGCGGGACCGGATTGCGACCTCACGGTCGGGCAAATGGTTTTTGGCAAGCTCGAGCCGAAGCAACAGTTTGGCACGCTGGGCGAATATATCATCGGTTCAAAAGCTGGAACGGTGCCTATACCTGATGGTGTCTCAGCGGAGCAAGCAGCAACGCTGGGAGTCTGTGGTCTTGTTACATATCAGTGCCTCGCACCGAATGTAAAAGCCGGTGACAGAGTACTAATCAACGGTGGTTCAGGTGGTACAGGCACTTTTGCCATTCAGATCGCAAAAGCCCTGGGATGCTATGTCACAACGACCTGCTCCGGTAAGCGTCCCACAGTCGAGAAAGTAACGCATTTTCTGATCCCTCACAGGCGCAAATGCTCAGCTTTGCAAGGATCTTGGGGCCGACGAAGTCATCGACTATCGCCAGAACGATGTACCTACCATTCTGGCAAGCAGCTCAAACCACTATGACATGGTTCTCGACAACATTGGACATCAGTTTGAGCTATACTGGAAGTCACCCTCCTTCACAAAATCTGTTGCGAAGTACGTCCAGATCGGATCTCAAGTGAGCCTACCCTTTATCTACGATCTCGCATTCCGCTTCCTGGTACCGACGTGGCTTGGAGGTGGAAAACGGCCATTCTCTTTCGGTCTTGCTTCTACGAACTTCGATGACTTCACGAAGTTGGGAAAGCTTGTTGCGGACGGGAAAGTGAAGCCTGTCGTGAGTGAGGTGTATGCTTTCGAGCATGTACCCGACGCCTATGAGAAGCTCAGAACAGGTAGAGCGAAGGGAAAGCTAGTAGTCAAAGTGGGAGCGAAGTGAACGATTGGCTGAAGTGAAAGCCAAGCGTGCCACCCTCCAAACCTGAAGCGAAGGCAGACTGTCGTTCGATGGCCGCAGTTGTGTTCGCGCCTGGAACCGAATTGCTTGCTGCGTGCAATCCGTTCAGCCTCAGTTCGCAGAACCTCCCAATGGGGGATTAGTGCGCGAAAACGACAATCTGGATAAGAAAAGGACCGTTGTTGCCATTCGCTCAGTTGGGGTGGACGCGCTCGTGGCGGCGCTAAGGCTGTTTCAGGCAACGAGGAGGCTGTGTTGAACGCCGATCTGCCCTCAGCTGTGTATACCAATACGAGCATACAATCTACCAGGTTCCATATGGATCGATTCCAATATTTCGAAATTGACTTGTAGCAGTTAAGAGAGAATGCAGGCAGCCCATTACTAACAAGAAGCATGCTGACCATCGCGCATATCACAGAGATACTGTGACGCGCCTACATTACCCGAATACTTCTACCTTGGAAGCGATATGAGCGCCTCATATTCAAAGCAGGCAGGCAAAAGAAGACAGGAAGCCAGTCCGGAAGACAATGCTGAAGAAAGGAAACGACTTAAACCAACCATCGACCTGACATCACCATTGTGTACGGGATGTCAAATGCTGGACATCGACAACGTGTTCGAAGCGGCCCTCAAGTACTACAAACGCAGAGTGGACGATCCAGACAAGAAGTCGAAGCTCTACGAAGCTTCCGATGGAAGGCACTTCTACGCTGATGCAGTTTCGGTGCATCGGTTTGGTACGAGGCTGTCCAAGCCATCAGATTGTCCCTTGTGCGACTTCCTTCGATCTGTCAGAGTCGAGCCAGATGTACATGAACGCTACAAACTACTTGCGTTCCGTAGCAGCGATGCTTGGCTCTTCAATGCAGATCGGGTGAGAAACGCGTTTAAAGAACCCGACTTCCTCGAGGAACGCCACGAAACAGTGTTCATGGCAGTCGTGCCAGATATAGAGTCGATCCCAACAACCGGGCACGATGCCACATGGCTAGACTACGAGATTCCGGCTGTGGGGGCCATCTTTTACAAGTCGGCTGCTGAGCCTAGCGACTTTCTCAACCAGAACCTGCTGGGAGCAAGAGAGCTCAAGGGTTCATTCGATCTTGAGCGGTTACGGGGTTGGCTCGATTACTGCCGCAGTGGACACGGTACCGCCTGCAGACAACGTGCATCGGAAGAACCGGTAACCAGAGGCTTTCGTCTGATCAACTGTACCAAGGATCCTCCCGAGGTTGAAGACAAGCCGTGGGGAACTCCGTACGCTGCTTTAAGCTATGTTTGGGGATCCACGCCCGCCGATCTGGAAGACTGGCCGACGACTGTCATGGACGCAGTCGAGGTCACACGCAAGCTCGACTTTACCTATCTGTGGGTGGATCGGAGCTGTATAAACCAGGCGGATCCAGAAGAGAAAAGCTACCTAATTTCGAGGATGACCACAATATATGAAGCTGCTGAGTTCACCATCGTAGCAGCTGCAGGAAGTGGTGCTAGCCATGGTCTTCCTGGGGTACGAAACACACCTCGCAAGCCACAGCCAAAGTACTACGCCAATAGCGGAAGTCTGCTTCTTTCTATGCTCCCTGATCCGCGGCGAGAAATACTCCAATCGCAATATTGGACCCGCGGGTGGACATACCAAGAAGGGGTCCTCTCTAATCGCCGTATCGTCTTCACGGAACACCAGTTCTACTGGGAATGTCGATGTATGGCTTCGAATGAAAGCGCGGATGTGTCGCTGTTCCACCAACCCATAAGCCATGAGAACGATCCCAATACCATTCTGGTAGACTTCATGTTAAGCGGCATATTCAAAGGCGGCGCATTCAGCGGAGGCAGTAGCGCGCACCAGGGAGACTTGGTCATTGCTAATGACGAGGAGTATCGGCTGGACTATGGCTTTCCTGTCGTTGAGGAGATAACCGTTGGAGCGCAATTGCGAGGGCTGTGCGAACATATGCGTGAGTTTACGAAACGACGCTTGACACAAGCTACAGATACCCTGCCAGCCTGTAAGTAGTCTGCCTCGGAGAACTGCCGGTGTTACCAATACTAAATTCTGCGCCATCTCTAGTCCAGGGTATAGTTGGAATGTACGAACAAACCACGTCGCTACATTTGTTTCACGGAATACCTTTGTGGACGGGCGACGTTGCTGGAAGCGCTGCCCCCGCTCAGATTACCTTCGCCTTGGCTATATCGTCATGGTTTCACCGCGCAGGCTCGCATCAGGCGATGTTTATCTCCGAAGAATGTAGGCGACGTAACCATTTACCTTCGTGGACCTGGTAAGAGAGCCGTTGCGCGAGCTGCGTGTAAGACATAGACTGACTTTGTGCCTTTAACTTTAGGGCTGGCTGGGGCGGTACAGTGAGTTGGCGGCTACCTCCCAACACTGAATATTGCGCTTATCTAAGTGATCTGATCAACGCCACGAGCCCAAGTCTCGTATGGGGTGCGAACATCTATCTCTCTCATCCTGGACGTCCAGAGGTAGTACGGCTACTAGACCGAAGCTCAGCGCTTCGCCTGACACACGGGACATTTTCCACACTGGAGATAAAGAATCCGTTTCTCTTGAACAAGTTCCAACCGGTCAAGGAAGTAAATCGAGAATGGTCGTGGGGCAGACTGGTTGGCAGGATTGGTCGCGAACGGTATATGTCTCACCGTGTTGACAAAGCCACAGACTGGTGGAGGATAGGTGGTCGCCTCGCTTTCACCAGCATGTCAATCGACATAACCCAACAAGAGTGGACTGCCAAACACGGCTCTGGCGAGTTCATAAGTGTTTTGATCTTCGTGGGGAGATTCCTCGATGTCGAGCACGGGTAAGTGTATTTGTACAGCTGTATATGAGACATACACTAACCTTGTACACTGTAATGTAGCGCGGCACGATTTCTGACGTTGCGAAAGGTACCTCATTCCAATCCTGTTGTGTGGGAGCGAGTCGGCATGCTTTCTTTGGTGCTTGGCTACATAGGCAAGACCCGGAACATTTCGGGTCTTTTTCACCTGACGCCAGCTCATGCTCGGAGTGGTTCTATAGTGATCCAATGAATTAGCGACTGTCGCGACTAGATGTCAAAAACGATTGTGCAACCTTAGGAGTTGCTGTGAATACCCTGGGGCGTGTGCGTTCAAGAAATACGGCTAGCGATGGTAAGATCGATGCTGCAATTCCAAAGGAGTGTACGCTTAGTGCTCTGTAGAAACTAAAGGTGCATACGGTTTGTTGAGGATATACTTCCAGGGTGGTGATGGGTTAGACAAAGTTCGTGATGTACGTCATGTAGCCGCACCCCACATATACCTTGGCAACAGCATCCATGAGCCGACGTCTTCACACGCCCATCCCGTACTTTACCCTGAACGGCAGAGACGAAAATTGAAAGAAGAGTCGCGATCCTCAAGCTTTTCAGTGACATATACACAAACATGCAGAAGGTTTCGGTCTGGGCTGACGAGCTCGGTCAAAAGCGGATAACCTAAATAGGAAATCCCATCCAGACATGTCGCATCACCAAACATGGAGGAATTCACATTCCCATCTTGTCGCGCACGTCCGAGCCCTGGCATGCCAATTATTCTAGGCCGGCAGCTTCAAAAGTACCGGTTCGGTAGAGAAGCCCGACCATGCGAGTGATCCCCGACAGGGGCCGGGGTGAGAGGTGTCAGGGCGAGCAGGTAATGTACCCGCTCAAGTGCATGTTATGTGTCACTGGCGTATGGTACCGAAGTGCCGATGCTGTTGGTTAGGATCCGAGGTGTGCTGGTACCATGGTGCATGTATCAGGGATGTGGGGAGTGTGTTCTAGAATACTGGCTAGTGTGGAACGTGGTTGCAGGATTTTCATGTGTTGGCTTTGTGGTACGAGTCGTAAGGGGCGAGTATCGTGAGATCCAATTTAGGAAGGCGCTTCCGATGTGAGAGTACTATGAAGCGGTGTGAATTGGTCTGACTGATGGGTGGGTTCGGTGATGCTCTGTAAAGAAGTGTACGCCATGCACAGATCTTGCGCAGCCTCAGCGGCTTATGTATACCGCTTTGTTCGTGTGCCCAGAGTTGAAGCTAGTCAATGATTTGTGAGTTACTCCAAGAAAGCATGGGCCAAAGATATGTCAGAGCGTAGAAGTTGATTCTGCTTGTACTATGTATTACTTGCTATTATGCTAGTCACGAATTGTGATCTATGAGTTGAACTTTTCTTTGTGCCAAGGAAAAACGCCTGCTGGATGTCCATTCGATGCAAGAGCGGCTCAACCTGAGCTCAATCCAAATAAACCAGCAATGAGTCGAACGCCGTAAAAAATTCCAATAAGAGTGGCGAGCATGTAAACGCGACGCCGGGTATATCCTACAGTCCACTAGTGATAGTTCCAAGCGAAAATAGACCAATGGCACAGTAAGGAGATTCGTGAAGCGTCGATGATCTCATCGTAAAATGGGGTATAAGCGAAGAAAGGAAATAGGAAGCTCGCAGCTATTGCTCCAGGCTGAAGCTTCCGGAGCGGGAGCTGCTGTTGGAAAAAGGAAATTCGCAGTCGTCGACGTAAGTCGGGGGGCTGATAGGAACGTCTTCGTAGAGAGGAGGTTGCTCCTCATCCCAAGCAATACCCATACCAGAGCGCTCAGTGAGCACGAGGTGGAACTGAGTGCGGAGAACGCGAGCGGCGCCAGTGGGAGTGGCTTGGTTGAGCTTCTTGAGGGGTGCCCACTCTTCAGCGACAACCATCTCAATGATGAGGTTGTGCTTGACGCTCATGCCGCTTGGGCTCTCCATGTCGCAAAGAGGCTTCAGGCCGACGTTGCAGGCGGCCTGAAACTCTACGTCAATCTCGCCCTTCTCAAAGTCGGTCTTCCAGCCAGTCTTGACCTCCTCGCTGGCGATGGCGCGGACATCCTCGTGAAGGACACCCTTGCCCTCACCCCCGACCTTGGAAATGTGCTTGGCACAGGCTGGAGCAATGAACTTCTGCGTCTCTTCAATGCGCCAGTTGAGCTTGCGGAGCCTCCATCGTGTTTGTGAGTCTCCTTTGTTCTGCACAATACCAGATAGGCGCATCTCAATGGGGAAGTCACCAATCGGGTGGATGACCGGGGGTAGCTTCACTGAAGCGGTAAGGTTCGTGGGAGGGAAGATGCGAATAGAGTGCTTCTCGGCCCCGGGAAAGATGGCGCGCTTGATGTCCAGATTGCGCTTGTAGGTAATCTTACCCGATGAGGTAGTAGCAACAGCGGAAAGGTAGTAATCGACTGTGGCGAGGCTACCATGTGTAGTTGCAGGCAGGTGTCCCGGCAGCAAGTGGCTGAAAGGGAATGTGTGTGGGCCATGACGCAGCGAAGTAGGATGCGTCAGGAACTCCCACTTGTGGATTTCGGTGGTTTGCGTGCTGCAATCGGGGCAGTGTGGGGCGACAGGCTTCTTAGTGGAAACGATGGCGAGCATGCGCATCTCGAATTTTTCCACGGTGACGTAGGGGTCATGAACGTTGATGACGAGCTGACCCGAGAAAATAGCGCCGGTCGAAGACTGGGGGCTGTTGTAGAAGACAATGGGCGGCGACTCGACGCTCATGTTCATGGAAGCCGCGCCCTGAGCCTCTACCTTGGGGCTCTTCTTGACTTCCTCTTTTTCTTTCGCATGCTTGTCATGCTTGTGGCGGTTGAAGATGTCCATGACGAGCGACTCTTCCGACTTTGACTTTGCTTTTACGCGGGGTGCGTCGTAGGAGTAGACGGGCGGAAGCAGGCCTTCGGCGTGTGGTTTGACGTGGTCCAGTTTAGGCAATGGCGTGGGAGCCACCCTCGCGAGGGTGCTCAACAGGCGACCGGGCATGTCTGATAAAGAATCCGGGGTAGGGCTGAGATTGAGTGACGTGAGTGGATGTTGGCAGCTGTGAATCTGCGAGATAAGGAGCTGTCCAATGGAGTGAGGGAGTGGGCCGAGATCCGATATGCAGGTGCAGCAACTGTTGAATGCGGCGGCGTTCAAGAGTTAACCTTGTGGGAGTGGAGGTGGTTATAGAGAGTCTGTGGCAGGAACATGTTCTAGCTGTCAAAGTAGCCAAAGGGGTAGCACGGGGTAGGGCGTGGTCTTATTTAAAGGCGTTTAGCATTTTGAGGGAAGTTTTACATGAGAGAAACTCGATTTCGCATGATTTCATCGGTTATACCAGATGCAGGGATTGCGCACGCCACGCTAACGGGTTCTGGCAAGCACACCCCTGCGCCTTCCATGGAATTTTTGGGTCAGGAGGAAGGAACGCACGGCCTGCCGCTCTCGCGATCGCCCAGTAGCTGTCGTGCCTGCCAACTAAAAAGACGTCAACACCTGGGCAACCTTCTCAGCTGAGCTGGTACGAGAGCGTCGTGACTGTCGCGCCCTATACCGGTGTATGCAGCGCATTCCCCATCACCATGCATTACCAAGCGCTCGCTGCTGACCGCCGATTCATCACCAGGCCGAACACATTCCGAATTCCAGCTCGTGCTTTGGCCGCCGCCAACAAGCACCGTGGTGGCTTGACTATGCGGCCAACATGTGTGACTCGCCGACGGCCATTCACTTCAGCACACATTGTACCAGAGGGTCTCCACCCGGAAACCCTGGGGTGCTCGTCCATCGCAACGGCACACTGTCCGCCCGCTAGCCATCATTCGCTGACGCACATCTGATGCCCTGTTCCCCGCAACATGGCGTTGTGATCGCCTGCAAAGTGCGACTCTGGGGACGAATATTCGAGCATCTCCTCGGACTGCCCATAGACCGGCGCGACTCCCCGCACTCCTCAAGGGCGCGCATCGTCACGTCAGGAGGTGCACCTGACACGTATTTGATGACCGCTCATGCGCCCTACTTGACTACCTTGCGCATTGCTAATTGTGCAACGTCTTCGTCAATTCACAGTCATATTCGTGCTCATCGTGATGGCGACAGATGCCAAGCCGCGCCGGCGTTAGGTAATGCAACGAGTTTTTCCTACACCCACCGTGGAGCGAGAAGAAACGCTGACTGGGTACTCCACCTGTCCCAGATCCTTTACAGCTTCTTTGCACACTTTGGCGTTCCGGCCCGATATTGGCTGTTACCTACGATGCGTCGTGTCAAAGCATCCACTTGTTGAGGGACCAGACTGGTCTACATTACTCGATGGAAACTGCACCGGTTCCGATCACGCAGCCACTTTCGCGTCGGAAATGCCCGACGAGCCCATGTGGATCAGGGCAGACGAAGCCTCCAAACACCACCTAGAAATCTCACGATACTTCGCTTAACAACGGCGACGCTTGCATGGCGTCCGCGATCTGCCAAGACTGGAGCGCCCGATTCGGTAAAACAATTGCATTCTCTGCATATCTCTTGTTACCTGAACCATACACTGAGTCCATGTGGCGCAACCGTGGTTCGTTCAAGGATCTCTTTCCCCTTGACATGTGCAACTCAGCATGCCACGCGTAGCTTCAGGGTTAGAGTCATCATGGCGAAATTTGACCTGAAACTGACGCCATCCAATGGCCCGTGAACGTGTCATGGCGGGACCACACTGGCAGCACGAACACCATTTCACCGCTTCTGTGGTTGCTGAATGCACACATAAGTCGCGGTGTCTAGACCTCTAGAACAGTGCCCTGCATTGCGGCTCTTCGTAGCCTCATCCGGGCGCGAAGCTTCGAGCTACGACGGGCCGATTCGGTATACCTCTCTTGATCTCCAGTCCAGTATTGCACAGCGCTCCCTCTGTGGCGCTTTTTGCATCGGGGTCTTTTCCGTCGTATTAAGGCTGTTATGGTCACGAACCAAAGTAAGCATCATGGCTTCTAGCTTCGTCGATCTCGCTTTCTGTACTGAACGCCGAGCAACCCCGGATCGGAATGCGGAGTAGCATCGGAACATATCATGCTCATCTACTCCGAGAGCCGCCTGCCATTTGTCCTATAGCACTCCCTCTGGGCACATTCAGAAATCTCTGCCCGTGATACACGCAAGCGCGTCACCAGGACACGTCTGAACACGCATTATACCAAGTGGATCGTTTTTGGCGGGACATGGTTTTCTCGCACCGAGTGTACCCGCACCAACGCATCGCTAGTACCCGCATAGGAACAGTACCAAGATCTCCCACGTACGTCGATCTACCGTGGTCAAAATGCAACAGCTTTTTCTAGTACCTGTAGCAAGATTTTCCACGCCCCATAAAACACCAGAGCCGCGCAAATCTGCATCCTCACTTCCTACCTGGAATAGCTTCAATCGAAGACATGGTGAATTCGACGTCTCGCTGCATGTCTCTAGACGACGTAACCCATTTTCTATGAAATTACCTTTGGATCCAGCCGCAATTCGTACAATTAAGAACGATGCGCTGTGCTTGAGTTTCTTTTGCAGCTGTGTTCAGGATCGCGACTGGGTAGGCACGACGCATGCTCCACAGTCAGCGCTTGCGCGGAAGATATTGCAACCTTCTCCCTAGCATCGTGTGGAGTAAGTGGGTATGGCAATCGATTCGAGCTAAACGTGTTCTCGCGTGTGACATCGCAAACTTTTCTCAGGGGTCCCTGTTCCTGTAAACAGACTCACGCCATGTATCCCCACCGCCAGACTCAGAAAACTCCATTAGCGTAGAACGAGTGTTTCGGACATTGCGTTGAAACCAGGACTTTCAAAGTAGAGAATAAGTCACGCATGAGCATGCAGTTGAGGAAGTGGCAGGTGCATCAATTCATTAGATCGTGCTACGTGCCATGTAGACCTTCATCCATCCTGTTGTCCGAACCCTAGACTCCATACTATGCAAGCCGTGTTGGTATCTTCAAGTGGTATCGTAGATCTACTCGTCGTCCTCATCGGCCTCGTCGTTGACGACGTTGAAGAAGCGGAGCTCGTAGACGCCCTTGGAGGTGGAAACGACACGGAGCCAGTCACGGAGCTGCTGCTTCTTGAGGAACTTCTTGGTGCTGTCAAGCTATTAGCCAACATCCTTCCCTCTGATGCGCCAGGTGTTCAACATACAGGTACTTCAGGTAGCGGCCAGAGAACTCCTGGTGAGCAATGACCTCGATCTTGCCATCGCCCTGCTGGCTGATCTGGATGGTATCACCAAGGTTACCGGTGCGGCCCTCAACCTTGATGCGGTCGTGCAGGAACTTCTCGAAAGCCTGGATGTCGAAGATCTTGTCGTTGACGGGCTGCGAGCAGTTGATGATGAACTTCTTGGTGACCTTTTGGCCCTTCTTGGCGGCAGCGGAGCGCTTCTGTAACTTGAGTACTTAGCCTACTGTTCTTGTGCGCGTGGGGTGCTCCCTTGCGCTGGACAGCAAAGCGGTTGTACATACGGTGGTGGACATTTTGGCGGTATAGGGAGGGGAGCGCAAAGAAATGGATATCCTGCGTCTGATTTGGAGGGGTTGGAGAATGAGTGAGTGTCGCGCGGTGCGCCAGAAGTTCGAGCAGTTCAAAATTGCCGGCACGATGGTGGGGTACTAGACCCGAAGAGGCTAGTGGCGCCGAGTGTTCGAGCAGCTCGGTACCTGAGGTCATCATCATCGTTGTTGATGCCTCCCAGCAATTAAACGCCCTGACTATTATTCCTGCATTTCGAAAGTCAATAACCTCCGCGCATGCTTTCCATGAAGGGCGCGACACGGCTGTTACATTCACATCACGAGCCAGCCATCCTCGTCCTTCTATGCGAGCGCGATCACTCGTCTGTATATTTTCCAACAGTCAAACACGCGTAAGAAACCCATTACACTATCGAACAGACCATCTTCCGAGACGATTGATATTATGTTATCACATCTAGCGTTTCTATTTTAGTTCTACTGCCACGTTCTAAGGTCTGCTACCGAGGCCATTACATTCCAAGGTTCACTCCGTCACCCCATCTGCATGATACAGCGCTATTGAGAGGCCGAGAGCCTAGGGAGTAATTGACCAGATATCGTTGAGCCATTATTGTAGACGTGCTTGCCCTTATAAATGACAATCTTCCTCAGTTTCGGCGGAACCGGTTGCGCAGACGCGAAAACAACCCGCTTTCGCGATTGATTTCACCCTCGGCGTCCAATGCCTCCTCTTGCATAGAGTCGATGAAGTCGTCATTCTCGGCCTCCTGCCCCTCATTCTCGAGCCGTGAAACCGGCTCACGTGCGCGAGCTTGACACATCTCTGCACGGCATTGCGGGCATGCGTTCGCACCGTTCATAGCTGACTCATTGACCCAGCTGTCTAGACAGACTTGATGGAAGTAGTGAGCACACTTCGTAATCACTGGTCGTTCTTCGTTCTTGTTGTCTTCGTGGACATCGACCATACATACGGCGCATGCGACACCCTCAGGAACGCTCTGCACTGGTTTGCAGAAATCCTCGATCAGAATACGCTCGCCAGTCGGTTGAAGATCGTCATCCATGTCCGAATTGACATCATCGTCAGAATCTCCTAGGTATGTAAAGGGAAGTTCTATGGTGCTGTGCAACATCCCATCCTTGTAACCCCGACTTGCTTCGACAAACTCGCGGAAGCTCATGTTCGAGCGGCACGTAGGTATGTGCGCTTGGCTCATAGCACTTAACACTTGTACTGTCACGGGCTCAAGGAAAGCTGAAACAATCCAAAAGACTTCTCGATTAGTTAGTGGAGGCAAGCTAGATACTTCCCTGAAAGCTCGAGGGCCGGAAAGGCGTCGACCTTCTAGCTTTGCTTCGCAGAACGTGGCGAGTTCTCTGAGATCCAACTCGCGGAGTGCGGGACAATCACGACATTCCATTTCCAAGTAGTTCTCCAAGTCTTTACAGTAACGCTGGATCTGCTCCGGAGTCGGATGTTGTGTTAGGAAAGCCGTCAGAATGATGGCAGTCCTCTCTAGTGTCGCGAAGAACCAGCCGACGTTTTTTGCCGATACCTGGGACACTACTCCTGGTACCACGATAGCCAGGCTAGGAAAGTATCTGTGGAGTTCATCGAGATCGGCGCGAGATCCTTCTGGAAAGAGTGCGAGGCTTGCGTGCCGTAACCAGCTCATTCTGAGTCCGGAGGGGGTGGCTGCGTAGAGAAGTAAGCGAATCATACTGAATCTTGTGTGTAGGTTGAGTTAGAGTTCTTCGGGTGTGTTGATGATAATGAGGAAGGGGGAATAATAGAGACTTTTGTGACTTCAAGGTGACGAGTGCAGGTGAACGTAGAAAGCGTTCGTTAAGAACTTGCAGATCAAAGGTCAACGAAGTCGCCGGACTGTATAGTAGTGAAAAGTCGCGAAGAAATGATCTAGGCACATGTGCGCACGAAATAGTAGGCACGATACTGCTGCCTCGAGGTTGGTGGCAAAGTGTGGTGAATTAGGTGCCGTGAGAAACTGACTCTCTGGCCGACTCTGGTACAAGCTTTCATCCAACAGTATACGAGGCATCCCTTGACTTGACCACCGCATTATCCATCCGCAGATATCCCGGTTTTACCAGCTTGTTTCGCCGGTTACATGCTCTCGTCTGGGGTTGTTTGCACGTTGTGCGTCGAAAGATTACATCTGGTCACTCTTAACGTGCGCCTTATGATACCTTGATCGCAATATTCTGAAGCAAAAGATCTTCCTTTACCTAAATGTTGAGCAGAGATTATAGATCGCTCTCGCTAGGCGACATATTCAGCCGAGTTGCCTCTGACGCTAGAGTGCATGCGCGCTATAGGTATTCGCAGCTTTCCGCCTTCCTGCTACACGAGGCCTCACGGTAAAATACGGAAGATAGAAGCAATTGCTCACTTCCAAGCTGGCTTTTCGACGTCTTTCTGAAGCAACACCGGGTGTCGGGAAGGACCCCTGGCACGTGTCGAGATCAGCGCGTTCCGAAAAGAGGATAGTGTCTAAACTGTTCCGAGACCCGGTAGCATCATCGCCTGATGCGATGCGATAGGCGGATGTCCTTGCATCGCCTTCTTGACAACGACATCAAGATGGCGGATAACAGATGCCGTTGCATCATATTCGGACCGCATCGCGTGTCAGGCGTCCAATGTGACAGCACTGCAAGGCAGACACGAGTGGCTGCCTAACGCGGCGCAGTATTCATATGACAACCCGCCTTAAGATTGCGTCCATCTCATATATTCCTTCCGTCATCCATCGCATACCTCTACCGAGAATTTTAACCATGCTCTTCTCGCCAGTGATGCGCAATGCCGTTCTCCAGGCAACCGCCATCTGCACCGTCTCGCTGCTCTACAGCCATTATGCCGAAGAAAACATATTCGCCGAAGTAACGCAAGATGAAACATTCAAGACACTTCTCAACCTCCTCACCAATGGGACATTGTCCAATGCTACCATTCCTGGTTTAACAGATCAGACTGGCCAATTAGCAATCGATGCCAAACCCACGGTCAACACCTCCGACGGTACCTCGTTCTCCCTTGCCCTCCAGCATGGCAACGAAACTAGAACTGGACTCAATGGAACCAATGGCATCAACGGGACTGCAGGTAATGAGGTACCGGAATCTTTCTATCGGCGAAGGTTGCCAAGAGAAGTGATCATTTCACTAGCGCTCGCTATACTGCAGTATTGGTGGCTCATTGGCCTTGAAAGGATCTTGCCTGCTCGACCGAGATATCGAGATGCCCCAGCGCAGCAGAAGGAGCAAATTGAGGAGAATGAAGATAGAGAGGAAGAGGTAGTGAAGAAATGGATCGCACAGGGCAGAGTACATCGAGCGTCGTTAAACTGGCGTAATACTTTTGTCAAATGGGTGCTCGATATGACAGTTGGCATGGTGTTCATATTCACCGTGGAGCATATGCTTCGGCAGCTTCTCAAGATGAAGTCACCAATGTTGATCTTCAAGGGCTTGGGCGAAGTGAGTTCTTATCTTCATTTTTCGGCATGGCATCTCACTAACGTGCCGACTAGCACCTTATCTTCAACTTCCTGGGCACATTTTTCTCCGTCACTCCGCTTGTTCGTTTACTTGCCTTCATCCTCGCTCCAGCCTACAAGCAGATAATCTTTATCGAAGGTATCCAGCTAGTCTGGACGGTCTTCGCCTTGCAATTCTTACGCATAACAGCCTCATGGGCGGTCAAAACGGAGTTTGCCCAGACCTTCATGCAGAATATGACCAAAGAGCACGAGGCAAACATGAAGTATCAACAGTATAGAACTATTCGGGACAGAGAGCTGTGAGTCTGCAGACTAGCAAAGACTATCATTCAATCGAACTTTCCACCTCTACACTACCGCCAGCTTGGCGTTATGGGAATAATCGTACTCAGTTTCGTCTGCTATGTTTCCATCAAAAACTGTCTTTCCTATCTTCCCCGACTTATCTTCATAATCCAACCACATGAGCGCTTCCTTCACCAGATCTGATGGCCCGGCAACGGTTGGCACATGCCATTGGTCCGCTCCTTGGCTCACAAAGTTTGCATGTGCACTATCCTGTGCCTGGGCGATGATGCGCGCGCAGTCGATGCGTGAGAAAGAAGCCCGAGGCGTTGCAGGAAACTTCCCTTTGGATTCAGAGGTCCTGGTCAGAGTTGACATCGATGCGCGAGGTGTGGCCGGAAGTGATTTGTCGGATGGTAGGTAAGGAAGCCGGCGGTTCATGTACCAGGCTTCCCAGCCCGTTCTCGACGGCGCTGGCGCTGCTGGCGTTCGGAAGGCTAGTTTGGAAGTACTCTTCTTTAACTTCGTTTTGGGCTTCAGGCTCGGAACTGAAGTCTTTCTGCAAGAACCTTTGGGTGCGTATGTTCGTGTCTGTGATGTCCTGGCCGCTAGTCGCTGACTCCACTTCGCAATATACTCAGCGAGCAAATTTAGGAGTTCTGCACACTTCTTGCACAGCCTCTCACCCAGTTTTGGTCTCGCTACCCGGGGGTTGGGCGTCTCCACAGGTCCTGACCTGACGTGTTCCTCATAGGCTTCATCACTCAAGACTTCAGACAAAGGCACGTCTCTGCGCCTTGTTCGCGTCGTCATACTGGATGCATTCTCTGATATGGTGTGATATTCGCCGGCTGGGAAGAACTCATGGCGATCACTTCTGAATGACAGCTCTCTAGGTACCGAATTGGTCTGCGTTGTAGATGTAGCTGCGCATGTACCGATGGAATCAGCATGATGTGAGTCTGCGGTGTCTTGCCGCAGCGCTGCAGAACTTCGCTGGAAGGGGATTGGGGGTGCCGGCCTCGGGTTGTCCAGCCAAGCTTCAGCCTTGAGTTCCAATACACTGTCGCTATCTTTGATTGACAGGGAATCACAGTTCGTAAGTGACCTCTCAAGAATTGGTTCATGTCTCGACCTTCGCATCTCTAGTAGAAAGGGATTACTAGTCTTTGATGGCGTCAGGCTGTCAGGGCTCTTATGCCGGGTATTGTATGGTGGTTTAGAGAACTCACCTGCACGAACTTCGCGGCGATCTACCTTCCTATGTTCCGTCCTTAGGAACTTTTCGGCGGTACAAACATCCCATGACTGAGGCCAGCGATCTTTTCGGAAGTTGCGGTCAACGGGTGAAGGAGGTGAAGTCGTTGTCTTTGTGGAAAGCGTGCTGGAGTTACGGAACGTGCGAGGCTGATAACCCGAGGATTGAGATTGACCAGCTAGATCTTCCCACTCGGATCGCCAGTCTTCGTTTTCCTCGCCTTCATGCTCCAGATCTCTTTCATGACCGGCACCGCCCCTCAAGCCAGAGTCTGGGTGGTCACCAGTACGGAGGGTTGTTTCATTGCTGATTCCAGGCCAGATGGTGTTCTCCGAAGATCTCCTAGCTTCTATTGGCGGCTTCGAAGCGTCGTCTTGATACGTAGATGTCGCATTGCTTCTAGCGTAGTCTTCCTCAACGAACATCGCTTGACAATAGTCGCAGTGCTCTCGATGTTCGTCCAGCTGCATAGCCCAGACTTCGCATTGAGCACCTCTTGTATACTTGTAACTTATGGAGCGCTTGTCTCTGAACTGAGGATTCAGTCGCTTAGTATGTTGCCAGTCAAAGCGGCTGATGCTGTCGTCGTGCCGTTGAACGAACTTGGCAGGGAACATGAGGCGGCCCAGCCGTATGCTCAAAGGACTTTTCGCCGTGATGATGGCCTCGTTTGGAAGCAAGCTATCAGTACTTGGTGCCAGCGTACCATAAGATTTCGGAGTGATAGGCGGGACACCTGGTGCAGCAGGCAACTTGGGATTTTGTAGCGGGAACACTCGGTTGCCGTGTGCATCATGGTTCCAGTACTCAGAATCGCTACCACCGCCACGAACGGATAACAAACATGGTTGCTTCACTTCTTTCATCTCAGAGAACCTCTCACTGTCATTTCCAGGATGTACCCGACACGTACAGAACTTAGGCGAGCTGGTCTCAAACTGGTCTTTGACTGCGTCGTTGAGCGAGTTGATCAAATCACCAATATCTTCGTAGTAGTCTTGCTCTTCTTCGCTCGATGCGGTTCTGACCGAGGTACTGGTAGACGACTTGGATGCTTTTAGATCGATATCAAGCTTCGTTAGTAGCTTCCCGAGAACGTCCACATCTTCCTCATGCACCTCCCATGTAGCTATCTTTGTTTCGCGATCCAAGTGACAATCACTCGGAACATCGCATATGCTGATAGTGACACGCTCATCGCTAATGTTCTCGGGCAACTCTATACCCATCTCTTCGCGGATCTTCATGATCTCCAAGACGCGCGCGATATATGGGTCGTTGGTGAGCGATTCTTCTCCGTCGTCAATTTCAAGGATGCGACAGATTTCGGGCAGTGTCGACCTATGAGGAAACTGGTATAGGTGCGGAGAGGCACCAGCAAAGACGATGATGGATTTTCTTGGATAGAAGTCGAAAGATTTCGCTTTGATAGTGACACACGCATGGGAAGGGTCGGAGGGAGATACTTGTAGAGTCGTGTTCTTCGCAGATGTCGCCGGTGATGACGGATCTTCGTTACCGCCTCGCATCGTTCCCAGGCCTGGCGATTCCACAGGGATTTCGTCAGTCAAAATGGCGTCTTCCTTATCATCCGTGCATACCGTACGAGATGTAGTACTCTCGACTAAAATCATCAAGCGGGTCTTGAGAACCTCCAGTTCTTCAGCGATTGCGTCCTTTTCTGCCAGGGCTGTATCCAGCCGCTCCTCCATCTCCACTTGCACGTCCATCTGCCAATGTAGATCCTGCATGAGACTGTGATTTAGCTCCTTGAAGCTCTCGAGTTCGCATTCCAGAAAGCAGTTGCGTGTTTGGAGTACATTGGCCAGAGTCATCCAAAAATCTCCACGTTGAGAGGTTGGAGGGCCCACACATAATGTCGCGGCCTCTTGCATGAGCTGCTCAAAAATACTGCTAGAATCGTTGGCTGAACGCTCGTTCGCGGTCGATCGGTCGGTTTCGTAGCCACTTCCGCCCCGGATTTGCGCGCCGGCTACTTCTCTTGTGCGATTCGTGAGAAAGAGGTTGTTGTCATTGACCATATACATATCACCTTCATCTCCGTCAAAGTTCCAGTCCCCACCCGTCAGGACATTCCAGCTTAGTCCCATGGTCTCCCACCAGCTTGCGATCGCGCTCTTGAACACCTGCTTTGACTGTATCTTGTGGAGCGCGACTTCTTGCCAGTGTCCATTTCCACAAGCCTTCTGCTTCCAGGCTTCTCGTTTTACGAACTCTTCTGTTGCTCCTGTTGGGAAATAGTAGATTGTCGCGGCGCTGTGGAAAACAAGCTCGGGTTTGTTGGTTCCGGGAATGACGAAGCCTGGAGGTAGGTATACGAGGATATAGTCGATGGTTGAATCGCCGACCCGAGTTGCGGCTCGCTGAAAGAGCAAATGTGGTGAGGCTGGAGTGAGAGTAGGGACGTGGCTGGTATCAGCATGCTCGCGACTACCATTTTGATCAACCTCCTCTCCACTTCCACCACGCAGACTTGGTTGATCCTCTTTCTCCTCTTGGCGGTCTCTCGATCGAGAAACACTGTCCCGGTGCGCGGTCTCCATAAGCGCACGCACCTGCTCTTTCAAGAGCTCAACCTGCTGTCGCAATTCCCGGATGATTTCTTTGTCGCGACCACTACTCTGGCTTCCATTCATACCCTCCTGTTGCGACGAAGCGTCCATCTTATCCCAATTCGTGTACCCACCATAATCATACACGAACTCTTCGTCTTCGTCTCTCCCACCCATTCCACCTCTTAACATTGCATCCATATCTCCACCATCAAGCCCATCTCCACGCTCGCCGCACGTACAGTATGGCCCGTCGTCGTCGTCGTCATCATCATCATCATCATCATCGTCGTAATACTCCTCTTGCGCTTCGTAGATAGTACTGAGCATATCCGCCAAGATCATCTCCTGTCTATGTAACATCTCAACTAGCAGGTCGTGCCATTGGTCTTGAGCATCGCATCGGCTTGTCAAGGCTCTCATTCCAGCCTCAGTTCTTTCCATACGATCCTGGAGTCGGAGTATAGCCATTTCCGTTTCGATCTGTCGCAACGTATCTGGACAAGTTTGCTGTGAACGTCTTCCTTCCGGGCTGGGCGCATTACTGCGCTCGAAGTGGCGTGACGAACCAGAAGCGTTCGTCTCAGTCATCGACTCGTGCGGAAGTCTGATCTCAGCTCGATGCTGACCAACAGGTGCCCGACCGCTCCTTGCACGATTTGCATTCCCTTCATTGTGGCCTCCCCGCCACAACCTCGCCATGCCTTCCCAGTCCCCCTCGAAGTAGGCTCCAGACGACTCATTGCCGTCCGTCACGCCAGCAGCATCCAAGACTGCTTGCAGAATGGCATCTAGACCCTGTAACTCCTCATGTAGATGTCCAAGACGGCTTTCTATTTCCGTTATCACCTCGCGCTGGGCACTGTCTCGGCCGTCCAGACAGTCCTTCAGCGTCGTGTTATTATCTCGCAACATCGCGTTCTCCTCTCTTAATAACCTGATCTCTTGATCGGCCAAGCCGAGTTCTCCTTCGAGTACCTCTATCTGGGAAAAAGCGAGGGCAAGATCGTGGCTTAGGTTTCTGATTTCCGTTTCGACAACATGTGGATGAGCAGTAGAGTGCGCTTGGTGGCCTGTAGCGATATGATGTTCGCGATCGTTATCGCTGGGCGTGTACCGGAGTCGGTGATGATGGTTTGCACCTGCTGTTCTCGATGATCGCGGCATCTTCGTATAAAAGCTGTTCAGCAATATTCGTATCCTGTTCCTCAGAGAGGTAAGGGAACCTTGTCGGGTGCAGAAGGGCCTAGCTATAGCAGATGATGATAAGTGCAAGCTGATATAGTAATTGTCAAGAAACTAAAATCGATGTCTTGACAACAGAAGGGTACAAGGACAAATTGCGGAAACGGCGTACTTTATGCAAAGGAAAAGAGTAGGAGACGTGACACTTGATTCAAGGAAGGAATTCTGCGTGAAGTTGCGCGGTATGCGTGAAGCGACTCACAGTATTGAAGCGTCGTCGCCGTAACAGAAAAGCTAAATTTGATGCTCGTGTACTAAAAGAAGAGGCGAAGGTGAATGCGCTCAGCACACAGCACGCGCACAGATTATCATACCACTCTACACGTAGGTTCCAACAGCTAACAAGGGGTATACAACAGCTGCGAATGTCTAATGACGTGGATGAAAGGCGCAAACAGCATTGCGAACGCATGAGAAGATGATACATTCGCCACGTTGTACCTACAAAACAATGTCTATGAAGCTTGACAACAGAGCCGCGAAGGGCTTAAACCATATCTGGGTATACCGTGCATGATGCCCTTGTAGTAATGCGCCGTACAGAAGAAGAAGAAGTGAAGCGCCAAAAGTCCAAAACGAAACCTAAACTGAACTCCACCTGGCCTTCAGCCGTACAAGGACCGATAATCGCTAATGAACTGAACACGTTGAACCTCAGGCCGTGAAAAAGGAATCATGACTCTAGAAAGATTACAAGATTGTAAAGGGGAGTCGTAGCACCGTGAAGTCGGTACCACCACGTGTTGAATGCCAAGCTCCATGTCGCAGAATAGCCGGGCGCCATCATGTCGCTGTGCCGAACGCCCAATGTAAAACACTTTTAGTTACCAACCCGTTCGGAAACACGACCGCGCTCAATCTGCTCCACGCGACCTTTGGAGTCGGTGCGCTTCATGCGAGATCGAGCCAACGCAGCTGCGGCTTCCTCGTGTTCCCTAGCCAAACGTCTGAGGGCGATTTTGGCTTCTTCAAGAGGTATGCTGTCGCTGCGCTTGGGACTGCTCTGTCTTGAAGGGCGTTGGCTAGTCGGGTTTGACGTAGGAGTCGGAGGCTGGTAGCGGAAGCTGTTGGCCCTTGTGCTAGCAACGCTGAAGCCGTTCTTGGTGCTACCAGGACGGCTAGTGCGATACTCAGTGCTTACTGACTCTTGGCTGCGGTTGTCGGCATCGCGAGCGGGAGAGTTCTTTCGGGACCGAACGTAGTTGGGATCGTCGCGCTTGATCATGTGACGGAATTGCTGTGTTTGCTGATCGAAGACCCAACGTTGATAGCCCGCGGCGCCATTTGCGTTCCCAGGAATGAAGGTGTCGTGTTCGTCCCAGCACTTGACCCAAGCCACGTCGTCGACCCGGAAGAAGCCGGCTTGTACTTCTTTGCCTTTGTCGTTCTTGATCATGACAGTCTTCTTGCGCTTGTTGAACTCGGGCTCTAGGAAATAACGACCAATGGCATGGGAGTATTTCAGGGGAACAGGACGGTCCAGGGGAACGTACACTCTACCAGTTGATGACTTGATGTATGAACTGGGGTGGCCTTCTGGCTTGGAATCGTCCTTGAGAGTTGCGATCAGAAACCAGCCTCGTCCGGGGATACTCTCGTACTGGCCGGGTACTGGGCTGGTCCACTCTTCAACGACCTTGGATGACTGCTCTGCCTTGTTCGACTTGAACCACTTGTGGGGCGCAAAGGCCTTTTGAGTGGCTATGAAGAGGTTGGGCGCCATGTCGATGGTTTTCGAATAACGTTTGATAAAATTCTTCTGGTCACTGTCGGTGATGTCCTCCGGGGACAGTCGGCAGTGGTGGTGGGTCTGAGATTCCGGGGGTGGCAAGTACTCCGGAAAGTTCTTGAAGCAGAGTCTGCCGTCGGGTAAAGCACGTGGTCGTGATCGTCAGTGGCAACGTTGGATGCTGCGAGGTTCCGCTTGAACAGAGGCGAGTTGGTAGACGAGGTATGGAAATCCGGTACTTCAGAAGTGTGTTGTGAAAGTGACTAGCCGAAGACCGCCGGTCACTGCGTGCAGGTGCACGACTGTGTCGCTATGAGGAGCGAGGCAAGCCTTCGACGAGCGTGGTTCACTGAGTGCGCGTGAAAGGAGGAATCTCGAAACAAAGACGCTGGGGTGTCGAAATATTTAAAAGACGGGAGCTAATTTAGTGCTGGGTCTGAAAATCTTTCCCAGGCTGACGGAAGGAAATTGGGATGCGCTTCGACCTACCGTGGGTACAAGTGTGGACCATGTACCGGGGAGCAATAGTCAGACATCTAAGGCCAATGCCAACGTGAGCACCGAGTCCTCGCACGTCGCCCCCGAGCGTATCGGACCCTCAGTAAAACGGGCCTCATCAGAAATTCGTCATGACACACTGCCTCAATCAGCTCTTCTCAGCGGTACACGTTCCCGGTTCTTTCCTGTCGCGCGCCCACGGATCCGCTGATTGTCGTGGTGGCATGCCAGGCTCCGCATTCGTGCCTCCCTCGCAGCAACCCACATGCGTTGATAGAGTGCCGCCCCGGGCCAATCACCTGGGGTGCCAGCCACTCGTGGACAGATAATGCCAGATAACGCGACGCAGCCAGGTCGATTGTCCAGCAGTCGCCTGGGAGTGTGAAATTGCAAGGGCAGGCACAGACTGAGGGCAGCTTCAGAGCGGTGTGATGCTGGGTTGAGGTGTGCGGATGCGAAAGGGACTGAGTGGACCGACAGGCGTTGCTAGATCGTGCGCGGAACTTCCGTAAGCGCAGCCGGTAGCGAGGCGCTCAACATGTCCGCCGTCGATGGAACCAGGAACCATGACAAAACAACGGACTCGGAGCCCCGGGTCGCCTGAAGCAACAAAGAGCTCTCTTCTAAGCAGCTTGCATGTTTCGACAATCTGATGCGTGCGTCAAAGCAGAGTAAGCGCCAGCCTGCGCAATTCAACCTTCCTCAGATCGCCTTCCCCGTACTTGCAACATTCGCTCCGATTCTCCAACGTCGTGAAACATTCCATCTCCACACCCATGCCAGACAAGCAAATAGACAGCCAAAACCCTGCCTACAACGCCCTGTGCCACGCGACAAATACCGGCCTTCCTTTGAGCCCACGCGGCGCCTCACTTGCTCCTACGCGGCTGCACCCAGCGTACGTGCGACGGCGCCAAGAAGCAACCATGGCTCTTGCGCTGCCCCTTTGTGACTCGTACGGCTGGTCATACGGCTTTACTATCAGACTCCTTATCAATGTGCGTCGAGTTCACTCATCAATCTGATGGCGGTGAGTAGGTTGAGGAGTGGACATGGCTTGCGGCTGCGTATCTTCCGAGCAGGCGACGCGCTGAGTTGGTGTGCGCATGCGGAAACGTGCCCGTCAGCGATGTTGATGCTTAGGCAGCTCAAGCAATTGACCAAAATAACCGGTAGTATTTCATCCAACAGGCATCTGCATAGTGCTAGCATGCAGGTTCGATGCTGCTTGTCGATGGCATGAATGCGAAGTCGACGTCAAGGTATACTGGTCGCCGGTAAAAGGCTTCTGCGATAAAAGTCTAGCTGAATATTGCAACCCACTCAACAACATGGATGCAGTACCATTAGCTGAAAGAAGTACAGCTCGCAAGACTGAGCAACAAGCGGCGCGGCATATTTTACCGCAAGCTTTAGTCGTGATCTCGATAGCCATGACCTGATCTGTGGCATGTGAAGAAGATCAGCCTGATTGATGCGCATTCGATGCTTGGCGCAGAGTACATGCAGCATCCAAGGCACTCTACGGACGATACCGCAACACATACGTTTGTTCTGCGCGGCCGGCAGTTTGGGTTGCGAAATCAAAGCGGCTCTGCAGTTAGTCTAAGATCAAAAAGCATCGCATCATACGTCATCGAGGAGATCCTGATTTGGCTCGTTTTTTCATTGCATTCCTACTGCTCCTGTCCCTTGATATCTTTGGTCATTCCGCAGTAACATGTCGCAATGCTTTTTGAAGTGCATGCCTCTCCCCATACCGTATCGAAGGGTACCGTGAGCCGAAGAGGATGAAAAGCCTTCCCATTGAGATCGTAACTAATCAGAGAGACGCCTTGTATGCCCCGCCCCAAAGTGAAAATCCGCACCCATCTACGACTCGGTCTTGACGCGGGCCTTGCCGTTGGTAACCTTGACACCGATCTGCTTCGCCCTGGCGATGATTTCGATGCGCTTTCGTGCTGATACAGCGTGGGCGATCCTGCAGGATTCATTAGTATGTTGGATGGTGGAACGGAAGCTGGCGAACGTACTCTGCGGCGAAGGTCTGGTTGTGCATGAGGAGGAGGTCAACATCGGAGACTGCATCCGTTAGCGGGATCCTGGGGTGGTGTCGAACTCGATGGGTAGCATACCGTTGTTGACGACGAAAGCCTTGTGGCCGCTGGGCATCATGTGGCGGGTCTTCCTGTTGGAGCCGTATCCGATCTGTGAGGCGTTCCGTCAGCCCTGGTCCATCAAGCATTCCGTGTCCGCTCAGTGTCCTCTCGGTGACAAGATTCTTCCTCCGTCCGGGTAGTTCGTAGTCCGTACCTTGGGCATAGCAGCCTGGCCCTTGAACCGCCTGCGGACGCGGTTGTCGATACCCTTAGGCTTGCGCCATGAGGGGTCGACGCCTGTCCAGTGTCAGATGCCAATTCCTTCACTTCCAGCTCCGGTGTCTCTTACACATAAAGCGGTCCGACTGGTGGCGGTTGAAGCGCTTGCGGTCTGTAAACGGATACGTCAGTCGCGAGTTTTCGAGGTCATGGAGGCAGATTCGGCGTACGCTTCTTGACGATCGGGACATGCTTCTTAGCGGCGACCATCTGGAATATCGTCAGTACAGTAACAGCAGTCCGCCTCGGTATACGCACTTTGACTGCTGTGTGGTTAGTTGTCGATGTGGTGTCGTCAAAAGTTGGCGTTGATGGATTTTGCGAAGGCGCCGCAGCTCAGTGGACACGCTAGTGGCACCTCGCTTACGCTGGCCCTAGCCACACCAAGAGCGCAGCGACCACCACCAACCTTCCTCGCCGAACAACAACGGACGCGACAAACAATGCCCAGGTGGTCATGTACAGTGGCCGCGGCAGCAATGCAAATATTTTCAAACCCAACTCAACGACCTGCGCGCATCTTATACTTAGCAGCATATTGTTTCTTTGCATGCTCTGCGCTGCTGTCGACGGTCACTTGTTCCACTGTGTAATCACCCAGCACAAGCGAAACAAAATAGATGGCGCACGGTGATGTATCATGCTGAGCTAGTCTATTTACTAGAAGATGCTCAAAGTGCTGTAAATCTGGCCATGGTATGGAATGCTCCCGTGAATCTCGTAACATGCATCAAGTAAACCCGCCTTCTGATGAGCAAAACGCCGGCAGCTGCCATAGCAGCAAAGCATATCCTCTACCATAACTCCCCGCTAGTTTCATAGACCGTCTTGACCCAGATCAATAGTAGTCTTCGTCCATCGGTTGCTCCCCGGTGTCACCCCGCTTCTCCTTCTTGACGAACTCGACAAAGTCGTCAATGACAGACGGCCATGAAGACTCCTCGTTCCAGAAGCCCATAGTCTCATCTTCCAGCGAGAGTTGCGCGAACTTGAGTGTCTCGTTCCACATGTCCTTGTTGACGCTCTTCTTCCAAGACGTATTGAGGAATTCAGTCCACCAAGTAAGCCACGGAGTGTTGGGACTTGACCACTGAACAGCAGACAAGGGCGAACTGAAGAGCAACTCCCAGTACACGGTGGCCATCTCGAGTGGAACAGCCCTCTGGTCCGCAGTCTTGGCGATGGTGAATGTGTACTTGTAAACCCGGGTGAAAACGTCTTTGTTGCCCGAGAGCTCGCTCTTGAGGTTCTTAAGATACGCCTTCTGCCTGTCGATGGTATCGCAGCTGCATTTGGGTTAGTTTCTAAACGACCTCGAAGACAATCTGGAAAATGTTGGCACTTACTGGCGCTCCAACCAACCCTTGACGAAGCCATCGCGGCTCATCTCGCCCATGGTAGGAGCCTGGACGATTTCAAGAGCCGCCAACGCATCGAGACCCTCGGCATCGACGCCAGTATCATCGAAATACCGCATCGTGCCCTCTACTCCGACGATGTCTTTGTCTGGTGCACTAGCCTCTTGGTACCGATCGAACAGCTTGTTGAGATTGGTCTTCATCGCAGATGTGGCTTGGGAATTGCCGCTGTTGTTGCTGGTGGTGTAGTAACTGCGTGACTTGTCAGTCTTTGTCAATGTATTTAATGAGTTGCCAGTTGGCAATTAAATACGAAAAGCTCGTGGTTAGTGACTTGGAATCCAGGCACATCGTAAAGGTACACTCGATACTGATAATTCTTCAGTGTTATGGGAGGATTGAGCTGCACAGACATATTCGCAGTCATGAACATAGCCACTGTGTCGATGGGCGACGACGTGGCATCGCTCAGCACGGGCAATTCCTCAGCCCCTGTCACCAAACTCATTCTTTCGACGATGACGTTGCAGAATCTGGCCCTGTCAACAGGTCCCAGGCGATGAAAGAATTCCAGGCGCGTCATCTTCCATTTGTCGAAAAGGTAATCCGAGAACGTTTTGTGGTGGATCAATGGGAGAAGGCCGAAGAACTTGGCGAGATCACTCCGACCTCCAGGTGGGAGTGATTGGAGAAAGATGTTGTAGTGTACGCCTACGGTTATGGGCAAATGCAAATAGGCCTGTTGCATCCTCGGGCACATTTGGGGTATCCCCAGGGACTCGTACCGACGAGTCTCTTGTTGGTGGGAGTGCACATATGAAGCATAGTCCATGGGACCCATGCATTTCAAGTAATGGCTTCTGATAGTCCAGGTCCCATCTTGTTTCGGAGTGCCTGAAACTTGGGGGCTGCGTCTTCCTGAGATGTCATGCTCGCTGTAGTCGTTGCTGTGGCTCCCAGTGCCAACGTCGATGCCAGAACCACCGCGCAACGACACAGTCGGTTCTGATCCTAGGTGATGATCAGAGACGGAAGTGCGGAGTGGAGGCACAGTAGTGGTGTGCAAGAGCTCCAGTAAGTCCTCAAGTGTAGTCTGCGGCAAGGATGTAGTTGGAAGGGGGGCTGTGATACTGCGCGGATGTTGTAGAATGACCGAGTCTGTTCCCAGACTGCTGTATCGAACATGACGGGCTAGTGCGAATTGACTTTCGGGTGCGTTGGTAACGTTGGTAAGACTGAGACTGCTGTGTAGCACGCGGCTTAGATGTTCCGCTTGGACTCGATGTTGCTCCGTTTGTAAACAGTCCAGACCCTCCACCAGGTGTGGTACGGAACGCGGTTGGAAAGCTCCCTTGACTGTGTAGGTCTCGATACTGGACGCGGTGGAATCGGAGGAAGTAGCGGTGTTGCCAGAAGAGAGGCGTTCGTCGTCGACGGTGTTGATTGTGCTGACTGCGTGTACTTGAGCGGGTTGGATATCCCTCAGATGAGAAGTTCGACTTGAAAGGCTCATAGATCGAGAGCTAGAGCATGAGCTGATGGAACTGATGCGTTCTCGTCTATTACGCCCGGCTAGCTGCCTGGCCCTATCCTGTGAGGACCCGAACATGACGAGCTATGGAGATAGCGCACGACTGAGCTGACTTGGCGAGTGGATGTGGCGTGTGTTTGGACGACTGCACCGAGGAGGCTTGTCAAGGGCTTTGTTGTGGGTGAGGAAATGCCGCAGGAGAAAGCGTGCTATTGTGCCAGCGTTTCGGAGGAGACGAAGTAAGACCGCTTTGGACTGCAGGAGCAGGAGCTTTACAATGGCGTTGTGTTCTTGGAAGTCACAGCTGCATGTGCCCGCAGACCGCAGCTGCTTTGAACTCGATCTGTCACCATGACTTGCAGCTTCTTGCGCGACCCGAGCCCTCCTGCTTCTTTGTCTGTGACATGGTACTACCACAGTCCCAAGAGATATCGCGTTGCCCCTTCCCAGATGTGTATCCGCTTCGTCCTGTGTCTAGGTGCTGGTCGGTTGGTTGGTGGGTCGGTCGGTCGAGACGTCGATTCGTCTGGATGGCGCGGTGCGCCCATAGATATAACAAGCATGCAACAAATGTGTACTGTATATATGAAAAACAAAGGAAAAGCTGTACTTACGCGTTCACGGCGTTCTGTGCATCCCAGCCATGGCTTTTGAGTGCCCTGACCGCGGTGGACTTGTCAAGTTGAGTAAAGCTGATGAACTGCTGGATTGCAGCTTTCTGCTGAGCAGTGTATACTGTAGGCATATTGTATTAGCGCCTTGTATCGAACTCCAGCTATTGATTGCGAGCTCGATGTGAGGAAGCGGCGGGTTGGAGGGGTGGAGGGCGCAAGTCGATGCGCAGAATTTGGTGATAGGGAATGGGTGCAGTGTTGAGAGACAAAGAATCGCGCAAAGTGAATTCACAGATTGGGTGCGCGTCTTGGTCGCCGAACCGTGGTGGACAATCGACAGAGTTGGCGATACTTGGGCGAGCTGTGACGCACCGACGAGGCAGCAATTGTAGGGCCGACCCCGCCGAGTCGACTCAACCCTTGCTCGTGCACCCAAGCCCCGGAATTAAGGCCGCGGCAAGCTAGCCTTGCATCTTTCGAGCTTCCAAGGTTGACATGCATCGCCGCCAAACCAATGACGGATAATCTTGAATGAAATGAGGAAACTGTCGACTTACCTTCGGGGGCTGCCTTTGCTCCTTTTTTGGGAGCCTTTGTCTTCTTTTCTGGACGGTCCATAGCGGCGGCGTTGTCTGTGTTTTTGCGCTTGGGCGGCATGGAGGATGCGGAGTCGTCTTCTTGGGTACCGTCGAGGGAGTCGCGTGGACGTTGAGGCGATTCAGCGTGGTGTTGAGGACTGTGACTTGGGATGCTGGGGACAGGCGAACTTTGCTCTGGTCGACAAGGAAGCTCGTGCGTCTCCTTAATACCTGTGCGCTTGCTGCTACAGCAAAGAAACCGACGGAGCAGGTCGCAAAAGACCATCACCAGTCCGCTTGCTCTCACTGGTAGATATTGCTGACGTGCGCGGGTAGCTAGTGCCTTCCTAATACAGGCGCGGGCAAAATGCTCGCAGTGAATGTGCAATGCAGAAAATCTATGGTGACCTTTGGTTAAGGTGCGGGTCCAACCAAGTTCAGGAGTGCATGCGCAAAGGAGGCGCGACGAAGTGACATGGAGCAACATCGGTTTGTCGACCTACTAGTCGCGTCGCAAAAGTGACGCGGCATCATGTGTTCGCCGTCTGCCTAGGGCAAACATGCACTTCTCAACGGTAACTATGCACCTACCATCCCAACTTCCGCGATCAGATCCGGTACCAATTGTGCGATGTGTCCAAGGAAAATGCTGATCACGCACTAGAGGATAGTAGAAGACAATATAGTAGAAGCCTACATCGCCTTAAAACTTGTTCCTGTTGAGGTTCATACTAAAGTAGACCGACTGCAGCGCACCAGCTTAGTCTCTTCTTTAATTATCTCTTAGTATACAGCCAGTGTTTGCGACTGCCTCCTACATGATCATCACGAACACCACACGCTGAGCTGCACCTGATAGTAATGGTTTCATGCCCATTGCCACGGGGGAACGCCAGACACATCTCTGATGCTCAATTCCAGGGTATACCTATGACAAACATCCAACGCCTATATCTTCACAATGTCAACACGCGTCCGTTCCCAGAGCTTGTGCGCGACTGCAACCCCTTTCTCCCTTTCTGCGTCACTGACGACAGCTGGTTGTATTATGACGCGGGCATATGTCCCTGCCGCGCGCCGTTTGGCTAAAGTGCCAGGGTTGACGACCAGTACAGACTCCACGACCTGGTCAGGGTTAGTATATCGTTCTCTAGTGGGCGAGCCATCTTAGCATACCTTGACTGTGCCTTGAAGCACGCTGGGAGTTATGAGTATGTCAGGCCGTACATTCAGCATTTCGCCCAATTTGAGATAGCTCGTGTCGAGCATGGTGCCCAACGGAAGAAATGGGCTGGGTAACTGTTCCTCCTCCAGCTCTTCACCCTCTTTCCGCTCACTGTTCCGTGCCTCATTCTTCATGACCTTCTCCTCAACTGGCGCGGGCATGAATTGCTGCTTTTCTCTTCCAGTTGGCGGGAAAATGGGCAAGAAACTCCGCTGCTCAAGGACGTTTCGAGCGCACCGTTCATAGATATTCGTACTTCGTGCCTTGCCGCCTGCCAGCTCTTCCCTACGTAGCATATCCAAGATATCGATTGACGACATGCCCACTGTCATTTCATTCATGCTGACAGTCATCGGGTTGGTCACACATTGAACCATCTTTCCTGCAGCGCCCAGGCTAAGCTCTTTTTTGATGAACTTATCCTGCGGAAACGCAGCATGGTGGTGATGCGCATCTCGTAAGCTGGGGACCAGAAGAACATTACATGTTGGTACGCGTTTGTTGAAGCTTTGGATGGCGCTCGAGACGTGGTGTCTGAACAGATCAGTCATGGTAGCCTGATCTGGGCTTACATTTGGCGGAGCATCAAAGTCTCCTGACCGAATTTGAGGATGTTCTGCGTCGAGGAACGGGCCCACTAGGATGATAGAGTCCGCGTATGCTTCAGCAGCATTGTCAAGGAAGGTGAGTAATGGGGCAAAGTCGAGATTCTGGTCGGTTGTGTAAGGTCCGGACGCAATCATGATGGTGAGAGGTCGGACATTCTCGGGATCGGAATCGGGCGTGTCGAGATATCTCGCGTTGATGGCATCCAATTCTTCGGGTCTTGTAGCAGGTGGATTCAGCAGTGGAAGTGATAGGACTTCCGACACTACGAATGAGTCACCCGAAGCGTTGGTACCACGCAGAGCAACAATTTGGCCGGGAAAGAAGTCATACGACGATAGCCCTTCTATGTTCAGCGGTACACGTCGGCCTGAGCCATGTCTTCGCGAGCCTTCAAGGACAAGTGATGCCGTGTTGAGTTTGCCTTCGCTTGTGTCGCTTGCAATTCTTCCGACTGCAATGATCTCGCTCGGTGACGGGTAATTGGGGTTGCCGAAGGCGCTTTCGTCCAGACCCGTTGTGTCCCTGAGTAGGTCACGGAACTCGTCAATCCTATCATCCAAGACTTCAGACGCTTCAGAGAGCTTCATGGCCATGGTGCGGTATGAGAACTTGGACATGTCCGTATTCGCCTTGAGTTTAATGCGAGGTTCTTTCGGTTCTTCTGACGGCGGCTCCGGGATGGCAATTTCGCTTTGCATGAGTTGTTCGGTGATGTCGTTTGCGTTCGTACGGGAAGCGAAGTCAAAGACACTGAGTGGGCGTTAGAGCATGTCTGCGGTGTGCACCCAGTATACATACGGACCACCTGGGGCTTCAGCCTTCGGTGTCATAAATCCTCCGGGCGAACTCATCTCGTGAGCCTTGGTGGCCTTGCCTCCCGGTGTCTGGAAGTTGGCTTTGCGCTTTACTGTACTGCCATTGGCGCCGTTCGTTGTGCTTTGACGTGGGGTACCTGGCACGAGTCCTTCTAGTCTGCGTCCAGTCAATGACAATTTCCTAGATGTCTTTCCGCTGTTTAAACATACATATCATACATGTCCCCACCCTTTGCTCGTGGTGTTGGCTGGCCCCGCTTGACTTCGTTTCTCTGCTGGGCCTTCCCTCTGCTCTCGCGCTCCAATGCATCTTGTATCGTCTTTTTGAAGTCTCGTGCCGTCTTGACGTCCATCTTGCTCTCTTCTCCGCCCATCTTCATGTTGTATGCCTGCCATTTGAAATCCAGCTCCTCGGGCGAGATGGAATAGAGCCGTGACATGGACTGCAGTTCAGCGAGGACATCGGCGGGGAATTGGTCATCCTTGGTGTCGCAGTAGCGCTCGAAGCGCTCGGTGAGTTCGGTCGTAAGGTCGTCCATATTGTGTGTGACTGTGAGTATTGTGGGTGATGGCCGGGAGAGCACTTTGCGCGTGCGAACTCCGAAGACGCGTCGCGCGTGTCGGTGGGGCTAGCATGGAGGCGGCCTAGGGCGATCGACGTGCATGCAGGGACCGCCATGCTTCCCAAAAAGTTGCCCAAAGCTGACACCATCGCCAACACGGCAACAAGGACTTCACCCAAGATACTTGAACAAGAACAGTAGACGAGATCAACTTGGGCTGATCAACTACACCCTGAACATAATGTCTGCAATTGGCCCCTTTGCGGAGCCTGCACCCGGCTGCAAGCCCGCCGCTGCCCCTGCCTTGACCGCCGAGCAGCAAACCAAATACGACGAGCTTCTCGCCGATGTCCGCACATGGGAAACACTGCCCACCACCTCTGCAAAGACTGCCGAAACCTCACCAATCAGCGACGATGAGCGCATGTGGCTCACTCGCGAATGCCTCCTCCGATACCTGCGTGCCACCAAGTGGAACCTTCCCCAAGCGATACAGCGCCTGCGCTCGACGCTGGTATGGCGTCGTGAGTACGGCACCGACCGCTTCACTGCCGAGTACATCTCAGAGGAGAACGAAACCGGCAAGCAGGTCTTGCTTGGTTTCGACAACGAGGGAAGGCCGTGTCTGTACCTGCTGCCGCAGAACCAGAACACTAAGGAGACACCCAAGCGGGTAGAGCACTTGGTCTACATGCTGGAGCGCACCATAGACTTGCACCCGCCTGGCCAGGAGAGTCTGGCACTGTTGATCGACTTCAGGAACACGGGAGCTGGTGGCACCCCTAGCATGGGCATCGCCAAGCAGGTCCTTGACATCTTGCAGAACCACTACCCCGAGCGACTTGGTAGGGCATTGCTCACACACCGTAAGGACCACTTCAATGCCCCACGTATGCACTACTGACATTACGAATAGTCCCATGGTATGTCAATGCCTTCCTCAAGCTCATCAACCCCTTTATCGACCCCGTCACCAAGTCCAAGATCAAGTCGAACGAGCCCCTGCCCAACCACGTGCCCACATCACAGCTCATGAAAGTCTCTGGCGGTGAAGTCGACTTCAAGTACGACCATTCCGTCTACTGGCCTGCGCTTGAGAAGATCTCCACGGAGCGGAGACAACAGAGGAAAGAGCGATGGGAGAAGGCTGGCAAGATCATAGGAGAGAGCGAGATCTACCTGTGGGGAGGAGACGAGCCTAGTCTTGGAAATGCGACGGCAGAGAAGACTGCGGGCGAGGCTGCAGTGCCCGCAGCAGCCGAGAATACCACTACCGCGTCCAACGGGGGAACAGAGCTTGTTGAGGGTGTTGAGAAGCTGGACATCAAAGAAGGCGAGCCGGTCAAGGCTGCTGCCTGAACGGTTGTTAATATTCTAGACTGACATTTTCCCTATGAGCACTGTATATAATAGACCAATCGACCTCATCCGACAGGGCAACAGATGGTTGCCCGTACCGAGAGCGTTTCCCTGCCAAGTGAAGCACATGCGTCTGGGAATCTCACATTTGACTCACAAAGGGGCGGCAACAAGTGCAAGCAGATGTGACGGAGCCCTAAGGCGACACGTCGATGGCGTAGTGTCAGACGCACGTGCGCGCAACCTTGCACTAAAAGTGCTCGGACATACAACGCGTCTCCCATCACCGTCCCCGCCTCAACTGTACCGATCGCGCCGCGCACTTCCACCACCACCTCGACCATCATCAACGAGCCAATCGCGCGCAAAAAACATGAGCGCGACCGAATCACCCTCGGGGACTGATCAAGTCGCATCGTCGGCCGCGCGACGCAAATCCGGACGCGTATCCAAGCGACCAGCCAGATTCGCGCCCGGCGCAAGTCCAACCGGCAGCACGAAGCGCAAGCGCGGCGATGACAACGACAGCGGAGTCGACGCGACAGAGCCGCCGTCTGACGACGAGTCTGAGGAAAGCAGCGAAGACGAGCCAGATGAGGAAGAACTGAAAGAGCGCAGGCGCAGGAACAAGGCCAAGGCCTCTGCGCGCAAACCCGCATCCAAGAAGGCAAAGACGAACGGCGAGAGTGTCAGTCTTGCGATTCGGCCCGCCAGTAATGCGACCAAGAAACCGGCTACCAAGCGGCCGCGAAAGGCGCCTGTGCGCAAGAGCGCGCTGCCCGATGAGACTGAAGGCTTATACGGTACGTGTGCGGGTACGCCGGGAACACACACAAGCTAACATGCGGCAGCCGATGTGTTTGCCAGCGGAGACCGACTCGAGGATGTCGCTGCACGATGGGTCGCCCGCTTCAACGAGCATGAAGCAAAAGCTGTGGCTGAGATTGTCAACCTGGTGCTGCAAGCTTCAGGCTGCGATCTGCGGATAAATGAAGACGACATAGCAGATCCAGACAATGCGCCAAACCGCGTAGCCGAGATTCAAGAAGAATTCCAGCAGGTAGGCTGCGGTACTTCGCACACGACTCTTCACTTGTTAACACATCGCAGTACGAAGTCACAGAGTACCCACTAATCGCCAAGGCCAAAGACGGCGGAGGCAATGCTTTCAGGAACGCGCTACAGGGCTTTTTCATCACTCTCATACAAACCGCTGCGCAGTCAGGCCTTCTGTATGAGAGCGCAGAGCTTATCGAGAATATTTCGGTGTGGCTGGGCGCCATGTCCTCGACCGGCAACCGTCCTTTCCGTCACACAAGCACGGTTGCTTCGTTAGCCATCACGACTGCACTAGCCCAAGTTGCCGCCGATCTCGTCGAGAACACAGCAAAGCGCGTTCGTCAAAGCGAGGCGGAAGCCAAGAAGTCTAGAGTCAACAAAGCACGTGTCTCCGCGGCGGACCACGAGATAGAAGAGTACAACCAGAAGCTAGAGTTCGTGGGAGGGCAGCTGGATGATTGGTTCGCCGCAGTCTATGTCCATCGTTATCGCGACGTGGATCCTAAGATTAGAGTCGACAGCGTGGTAGCGCTGGCAGACTGGATCATCGCATACCCCGACAAGTTCTTCGATGGCACGAAACTCCGCTACTTGGGCTGGGTTCTCTCAGATCCAAATCCATCGACACGCATAGAGGTTCTCCACCAGCTCGCGCGGCTCTTCAAAGATGAGAGTAAATTGGCTGGACTGAAGACCTTCACGGAACGCTTTCGACCACGTATCGTCGAGATGGCCACGCACGACGCCGAGGTCAATGTGCGTGCTGCAGCCGTGGACTTGCTCGACATTCTTCGCGAGGCAGGCTTCCTAGAGCCTGATGACATCGATTCCGTCGGTAAACTCATCTTCGATTCCGATGCAAAGGTCCGCAAGGCTGTGGTAGGCTTCTTCGCTGAGAACGTCAACGCCGCATATGAGGCCACCGTAGAAGACATGGGAGGCGAAGAAGCTCTCAATGAAGCCTTGGCGCCAGCCGACGAGGAGGAGGAAGAATACCACAACCCCCGACTGGAATGGCTGAAATTGAAATGCCTCGTCGATCAGCTGCTCTCATACGACGAAGACGAGGTTGAGCTTCCTTCACAGATCCAACGCATGTCTCCTGGCACAGAATTGGAGCTGATTGCCAACGGAATTGAGACCCGCTGCTCGCTCGCGGCTCAAGCGCTGTACGACGTTGTTCCTGAAATCCGATCATGGGAGGTTGTAGCTGGCTATCTCCTCTACGACCATTCTCAGACTGCGCAAGACGAGAGCGAAGATCCCGAAATCATGCTTCGCCAAACATGTCGGCTCGAAGAGAAGCATGAGACTGTTCTCCTGGACATTTTGAGTGCTGCGGTCCGTATCCGGCTACAGCGCTTCGCAGACATGCAGAAGGATAAGAAGAAAACCAAGACGCAACGCGAGAGCGATAAAGAAGAGCAGTCAGACATGGCTCGACGACTCTCCTTGCTCATTCCTCAGCTTCTGAAGAAGTTTGGCGCTATACCCGAAACTGCAGCATTGTGTCTTCAGCTGGAGCGTGAGCTGAACCTCGACGTATTCGAGGAATTACGGCAGAATGCAGCTCTCATAACACTGCTTGACGACATCAACAAACAGTTCCTCACTCATCACAACGAGCGCGTCCTTGGAGAAGCTATCAAGTCTATACTTCATGCCCAAGAGAGCGAAGAGTTACGAGAAACCGTGGATCTTAAGGTGCAAGCGCTTTGGGATGACCTGATCAACACGTTCGACGCGCTTCGACGAGACAAGGATTTGTCCGTGCGAGGTAATCTTGATGAGAATGTTCTTCGTGGGCTATCAAATGTCGTACTGAAGATGTCGCAACTAGCAGTCGTCTCGAACGCTACTCTGCTTGAACAGATTGTTACTCCTGCAAAGTCGAAAGGCAAGGGGAAGAAGGCCGCCCTGAATACGCCACCTGTCGACTCAGTATTGCAGATAATCGAGCGCGGAGTACTGGTCGAAGAGGCAGACGGAGAAGTTGAGGAGGCAGACGACACTCTTGTCAGTCATGCAATCTACTTAATGTTCGGATACTTCATGTGGAAGTGCAAGGCTTGCACTATTCATGTCGAAGAAGGTACCAGCATGCCTGAAGACGAACTCATGGCCTTGGTCGAGCGAAGAGATAATTGCGTCACATCACTGATGAAAATTATGGAGGGTCGAAAAGGCACATCCGAAGTACGACTAAACGCGACAAACCTTTTCCTAGACATCCACACCATGTTTTGCAACCTTAGGGTCAAGAAGGAAAGGATGGTGAAGACGCCCAAGAAGACGCAGGGTCGCGGTTCACATGCAGCCAACGACGACTGGGAAGCTCTCTGTCGCGACATCGATGGTAACACTACGAAACTCATTCTCCAGATCCTTACGGCCTGGGAGAACTATCTGGCTAAGCTCACCCACAAGCGCTTAGAAGAGCCAGACATCGACGACGAGCCTATCGATCCGGACGACGAGCCTGAGAGTGACGAAGAAGACGCTGCGGACGAGCATGGTGTATCCGAAAAGAAAGTGCGCGCTCTTCTGGTAGACGATCAGTTTTGCCGGTTCGGCGCGCGCATTGTACATGCAATACATGCCGGGGCCCTCGACAGCGATGGTTCAGGCGCAGTGCGCAAGCGTCTCGAGCGTAACAGATTGAAGCTCACACCAAACTTTAGAGAGGTTGTGAATCATCTCGATGCCTCCAAACAGCGCAAAGTCACTAAGAAGATATCAAAGACGGCGAAGCCGAATGCCACATCGGCTAAGAGCGCAGAAGTAGTTGAGCTAGATAGCGACGAAGAAGAAGAGCAGGAGCACGAACAGGAGGTCCCTGGTGACGGGATTGAGGATGAAGAGATGGCTGATGGCGATGCCGAGCAGACTAACGGTGTGGAGCTAATTGTGAATGGCGAGGAGGATGCCGAACTTAATGGTGACGACGAGAGCATTCTCGGCGATTGAGTATGAATGTGGGTCTACGATTGTTTACTTCGTCTCTTCAAGTTCGTTCTCTACGCACATTTACGGCAAAGCACGTTCAGAGGCATGTCCTCTGATGTTTCTTACCGATTTGTTGCTGTATATCACGGCTGCAGCATGGCGCTCCGGCGTTACCATGATACCTAGGTAGGTCGTCCAGCCAATACTACAACGGTTATGGCGCTTCCTCTGTACGTAGTTCCAAGGGACGATTTCATTTCGCTTTGACACGATGAAATAGTTTAGAACAATGATCTTCATCTTGCAAACTTGTGATGGCACGATAGCCATTGACTGCCTGACTGCCTGGCTGAAGTTTTGACGAGCCGCTTCATGCTCCAGTGGCCACTGCGCACTCGCAAGTCCTAGGGATGCATGTCAGTGCTTCCAGCCCCAGGCCACGTGAATGGCGCGCATAACCTTAGCTTCCATGGTTAAGCGACGCCGGGAGTCTGGAACATCACCACCTCCCGTCCACGATCACCTCTGGTCCGGTGAGTCCGCAGAATGCGATGTCGCCTCCACGAAACCCTACTGATCCGAATGCGCATTTGATATTTCTCGTGAGCGTCCGTAATGGGGGTAGCGCCAATACGAGCGCTCCGCCCCTGCCTCCGCACATGCAGTGCCAAGCCAGACATCGTCGAGGAAGACCCAGCTGAGTAGCTCTGGATCAGCCACGCTTTTACTTTATCGCTTCTCTCTTCCCGTTTCGTGTCGCGCAAGTCGGGGTTTTCGCACTTCTTCTCTCGCGTCTTGTCAGATCTGCAGGCTGTGAAGCTTAACAGACACCAAAATAGTCCATGATGCAGATCAGACACTGCAAGCCTCATTCTTGGCACGACAAGCTCGTAGCTGAAGACTTTGCCAGCGCATGCGGTCAGCAGCTTCTTGACTTAGTGTTCATGTTACTTTGGGCGCTTTGCTCACGCTTCGCACCACCTCTGATGTCTTCGCGCGTACAACTGATCCGACGAACCTAGGAAGTTCCAGAATTACGCCTGTAGCTGTGGTACAGGAAAACACGACCACCGTCAAGAGATGCGGCAATTTGTCGGCAGCGGAGATCTCAGCTCACGTCGCTAGACCCAGATCCAAGCCATCGGCGACCCAGATCTTGGTATTCGTACATCTGGATACGAGAAGCTTTGTCTTGGCAGTTGTCAGCCGCTTCCGCACCCCAGGTTTCCCCATGTGGGTACGATGGCCTACGCAGGGCTGAGAAGGTCGAGATCAGTCTCTGGTAGTCTTGCGGCGACCAAACTAGCGAGAGATCATATGGAAGCCTATCACATCTCTGAGAAAAAGAGAAAGATCCTTGTTCTTCTAGAAGAGGAAGTCCAAGCAGTACCTTGGCACCTTGAACTACACCACAATAAACATCTTGTGGCAGCTCGCCCCATGTCACTACACTCTTGCCGAACGTCTTGGAAATATCGACGGCGTCCGCCATCGATGTGGTACTGGTCACAAAGGCAGCTGTGATCTGGCTGGAGCGTTAGGCAGGCTTCGAGACCAGTACTCGCTTGACTATCTCCATGATACTGAGGCTAACAAGCTCAGAGTGTCCATCTTAGTGCACTAGTACTATGTCGCTCTGTCCGACTTCGAGAAGCAAGACTACCTTGCAACTTGGTGCGAGAAGGTAGCCTCCACGACACATATATAACCAGCTCGTCTTCCCACCTTGATTACATTCACACCAGACCTCCAACACAATTCATCAAACTGGACAATAAAAGATGTCTCGCGTATCAAGGCTCGCCTCTTTCCTTGCGCTGGCCTCAACGGGTCTAGCTCAACTTCCGAACATCCAACCGTTCACTGTTACTGGATCTCTGGACGGGTACGTCTGTCACGTTCGGATACAAATTCGATGCTAACATAATGCAGTTGCAATGCTAAGAGCACGGAATACAATTCCGGTGGTTCAATCTCAGTCAACAACTGGAATATTGAAGTGCCACAGAATCTCATCGTTCAGTTCCCCGTAGTGTGGGCACCATTCCGGGAACTCTGTGATGCAGGAGCCCTTGGCTTCGAGACCACCGTCGTTGGTAACATTGTGGGCGGTAAAGTTATTGCTGGACAGGTTTCAGTCGCCCAGCGCTTCGGTCTCGAAGGCAGCCAAGGATATATCTCGGCAATCAACGATGACGGTACGCTCCAGATCGCCAGTGGTCCAACTGTCCGAATCAACGACCCTGATGGCCTATTTGGACCCCAGTATAACTCTCAGAAATACTGGATCGCCGACACAGCTAGTCCTTCGGTAACATCGTTCTCGGGATTTCCTATGTGTATTCCATACTCTGGAAACACCGCCAAGTGCTCAAGCTCGAATCGGCCCAACAGTCAGTCGTTCACGCCCCAAGATCCACTCAGCATGGTTCCGTTCAAGGTCGGCGACTTCATTGAGTACTCTGGTCTCAAGGTTGGTGGCAATGAAATCCTCGCTTCGTCGATCGTGTGCATCAGCTTGCACATCACGACACAAGCTAGTGAGAGTGTACCCAACTACATTCGCGTTGAGGACTTCCTCATTGGCGTTCCTGACAACTCACCGAATGTGGAGTTTGCCGACATCCGCGTGATCGGTTTTCTGTCCAGCTGCTCCGGCGCTATAGTCACTATCAGTGCTATTGACGTTGACCCTTGCACGGGCAAGGAGACATATCGCCCCATCGGCACAGCCACTCCAAAGCAAGAGACTCGTTGTAAATGGGAGGCTCGCATTGCTTCGCCAGCTCAAGCCCCCTTCACCCGCGAGTACCGCATTACGACCAACACACCGGTCAAGGAGACCAAGGACGGTATCAAGGCTGGTCAGTTCATTGCAGCTGTTAGCGAATGGATCTTCCCTGAGGTCGATGTGCCTGGAACCAACCCGCCAGCCTACCCATTCAACGATATCCGGGGATTGGTTCAGGGTGACTTCCTTGATGGCAAACAGTACGGACCTCTGTCACCGTTCCCAGGTCCCAGCCCGCCATCGCCATCCAAGATCTGCAGTCCCGCAGACATCCCAGACCCCAACGCAACCCCTTCGGCTACTCCCTCAGCTACTCCTTCGCCCAACCCCAACCCAGATGAGCCAGCTACACCACAGACTGCCCCAATTGCCTCTGTCGCAAGCTTTGCGTCTGCTCTGCGCGTCGGCACTAGTGTAACACTCTTGGGTTCCAACACCGCCGAGGGCCTCAAAGACACTGATCTGAACTTCAGCTGGACCAAGACCGCGCCTTCCTCGGCGACCGTTAGCATCACCAACGCCAACAGCCCCAGCGCCACATTCCTCGCACCCAAAGTAACAACCGAGACATCCTTTACCTTCGAACTCACCGTCACCTCCAAGACCGACGCCACAAAGACCAGCAAGGCAACCGTCACTGTCAAGATCAACCCCACCTTGGCTGATACCGTCACCTTGGATACATACACCTGGGAGTCGAAGCAATCCGGCAGCATCACTGCGACATGTACCTCGAATGTGAAGAACGGAGATAACAAGGTCATGACGCTGCTTCTCAACGGTACCATAAAGCGGACTATGGTAGCGGTGAACGGGAGTCCAGGTAAATGGACATATAATGCTAGGGATACGGCGAGGCCGAACAACTTGAAGTGTGTGAGTGATTTGAAGGGAGAGAGTGCGGTGAGGCAGGGTACTGCGACGACGAGAAGAAGGAGGGCTGTTGTTTGGTAGAGGATGGTTGATGTATGTAATGATTGATATTAAGGATTAATGAGTGCGCGAACATTTATTCCCTGAGACGTGCATGACTGCTTGTGAAGGCTGCATCGCTGTTCAGTTTTCGGCAGCGGGCTGAGGTTGACGATTCCTTGCTTATGTTTCTTGCCAATCACGTCTTGCAGCCTTCGCCCCCAAAGCTGAACTCCACAGCCTTGTCTGTACTCTGCACTAGGCATGCTTAAAAGGTCAAAGATGCCCGGCTGATGGCTTTCGCAACATTGTGCTTGGCTCCTCCACGTTGTTTCTCAGCCTTGTTAGCCATGGACTGTAAAAGTGAGAACATTGGAAACGCGATCCCTGATATCGCTGGTGTTGGGGTGAGTTCATCTTTGACGCGCATATGCCTATTCTCATTCTCTTCTTAGATCATTCTGGCCTTTGCGATCCTGGCAGGCCTGTCTTTGGTTTTCGCAGGCATTGGCTACTACATAACCTTGCAAGCCAAGTCATTACATCCCGATGCCTCAGATGACGAGAATACTGATAACGAATGGGACATCAAACGAACGCGGTTCGTCCGTTTACAGAGGCTTCATCTTACTGAGAAGGTCCTTGAGTCAATCAGCGAAGTTCAGCTATTCAACGGTATACACCCCCTATCACTGCTGCCTTTTCTGCGCAGTCGCTGATCTGGGTAGGCATTGCTCTTCTCATTGCTGCAATGGTTCAGAGAAACAGCCTAAGTCTTTATCATCTACATGTAGTGTACGATACTGTCAACTTCACCGCGTAAGTTGACGTCACATATTGGATTACTCCGGCTAAATAGCGGCAGCGTCTCATTTACAGCTTCGATGTTCGTTGTCTGGATTTCTCGAAAGGCGCAAAAGGGTGATGGCGAAAATGGGCTTCGAAACAACACCCAACTGGAACCTCTGCAGATACAGCGGCTACCGAGAATGGCGTCGCTTGTATCCAATTCGCTATGGATTGTCGTTTTTTGCATACTCTATCTGGTTTACGCAGTCCTTTTCGGCATAGCCCTGGGGAAATGGGATGTCGATAAGTTCGGCTATTGCTATCGCGACCGAGGTATCACAAGTCCACACCAACCGCATCCTGAGGCCGACCATGTATATCTTGGTATTACATGCTTATACATGTTCGCCTTACTGAGTAGTAGTTACACGGACTCGCATAGAGATCCGGTGTTGGTTGACACATCCTGGCCTATCTCGATTCGAAAGAGACACGATACACTCTTTGGTCTCGTAACTTTTCCTGAGAAGAAGATTAACGACGCGATCAATGCCATGACTTCATATGAGAGGAAGGTCAAAGATGCGATCAATTCTTCTTTCCCCAGGTACTCTAAAATGCGCCGAATGCTTCTAGGATATGATACCCCGCAATCATCTTCAGAAACAGAGCTCCCTGCAGCTCTCGAGGAGTACGTGAAGTTCCAGAAGGAATTCACTTTGGTGTGCATTCCCCTCGCTCAGTTTTTGCTCCACCTGTACATGGTATGGGCGATTCGGTCCGCAAATCGTATGTATCTCCAGGGTGAATCCGAAGACACGTGGGGGTTTGGTCAGGTTGTTGCCCTGGTCCAAATCCTCCCGATACTAAAGGGATGTACGAAAGACTGCATGGGTAAGTCTGCCGCGAGGAGCTTGCACATTTGCTGACACGGACAGACTACCGGATAGCAATAGCGAGATGGAACAAAGAACATGGCGAAAGTGGACGTACTCAAATACGGCAAGCTTCGCCTGATGGAAGAGTTGCTGTAGGAGGATGTGACTTTGAGAGCAGTGGATGACAACACCAGGGTCCAAATAGAAGTTATTCTAGTAGACCACTATTGTGTCTCGAGCGGAGACAAGGCCGAAATGATCTATAGAGGAGATTAAGGGGTGAATGGAAACTTCGATAGCGCACATCTAGTCTTAAATGCGAACCGTGAAAGTGATGCTATCTTCAACAGTTTACGCTGAGATACCTTTCCTGGCGACGCTGTTTATAGCAATGTGGAAATTTGGTGCTCTAGAGGAGTCATAGCTGTTGGGACCGCCCCTCATAGTCATCCAGGAAATCGTGACTGCAATCAACGCTTCCCAACAATTTACCTGACCTGGCGATGTGACCCACGGGTAACGGACGGGAAGAAGACGCCTCGAAACGAACTCAACCGTGGATTGCATACAGCTTTCGACAGAATGCGACAGTATTGCCTTTTGCGGGTATCTCAGGGGCTGGCGGGACGATCCAGGGTATTATTGCGGAAGCTTGTCTGGTGTGGATGTCTTAGCGTGAACAACAAGACTTGTCAACACCTCACGCCGTCTACTCATTCACCCACGATATGGCGACTGCAATCAATGGATACTGTAGAATCTGCTCATTATGGTAGTATCGTGAAGTACCGTTCCATGGGAGGCAGGTCGGCGACATGACTGCGAGATGCGTCATGCCGCTGTCGTACCGTGGAATTGTTGACATCGAGGCTGCAATGGCTCGTCTCTACACCCAGGTTTCGCAGCAGTAATCAATGTTTTCTTCAAAACTTGCTCTATACGGCGTGGTCGTGCATGCGCGACTGAAAACTCTTTAAGTTGAGTCAGGCGTTAACGGGCGAAGTATGTCTTTGTATCGTGATGCCGCGGGTGGTAGAGGGCGATGGATGGCATCGGTCCTTTTAGCGACCGCGAAAAGTCCGCCGCAATCCATAGTTTTTCATCTAAACTGCCTTGTCAGGAAGTCGCCACGACAAATGGTGTGTAGTACAGAGACGGTATAGGAGTAGGTGGAGCGGCCCAGGTGTCGAAGGATGCGGATTGCCACTGTGGCGCCGTCATGCGTGGCTCACAAGGCACCGGAACGCCAAACCGTCCTCTGTAATTTCCATGGATTTCTGCTATGATCGACGGATAATCTCAGAACCTGCTCAATTGGGAGACATGAAGTGGAATCTTTCTGGTATACGGTACATCAGCTTAGTGAGTCGGTGGCCTTACGACACCAACGCTTGTGAGGTCAGACGTGAGAAGGGCTTGTGGCGTGGAGAATTGACCACTGATGCATTGCCGTGCGGTGAACACGTTGCCGTACAAAAACAAACCATGCATCAAGTCGAAATGTCCGTTGACACGGGCTGCCTTGACCTCTGCGTGGTGTGATTTTGAGTTTGGCGTATTCAGGTACGATGCCTTCCAGCTCTTCCGGGTGGACTGAGGACGCTGACGATAGCGTGTAGGTAACGGGGCTAGGGGGATCCGCCGCACCACGCCCTGTGGGACTGTGACGGCGAAGGGATCCAGTGTGGGCCTCGGATGTGATCGTGATAACAGTGCGATCGTGTCTGTGGCCGCGATTAAGAGTATTTTGCTGTGGGCCTATTTTGGAAATGCTTGCGGGTGCGGGATCGGCCATGTCGAGTTCGCAAGACCAGACGAAAAGCGATAACGAGCGTACTGCGTATTCGGACCGGAGTGAGGCAGGCCCGAGAATAGACAGGCAGCAGGCTTTCCAAGGTTCGCTCGTGGCAAGTGTGGCGTTTCGAGAGCATGACCAGAACTGAGCCACAGAAACGTGGTCAAGAGAAGCACAGTGCGAGCAGCGCCTGAGGGCCTCTGCGCGTCCTGAGACGACGCCTCTCCTCTCCCACACCTCCCTAATGAGCACCATGACCCAATGAGTCTCTTCTCGTCCTTTATTATCGAGCCCGTTGTGCGCCATGCACGCCGCTTCTCAGGCGTTGGCGAGGCGAGCCATGACGGAGCTCGGTCTCTGGCATGTGACAATCACGACTCTGCGTCTGCGGCAGTGCCACGGCGGGAGCACGAAACGGACGCGGGCTCCGTGAGCGCACGTGAAAGAAACAGCACCGAAGCACCTCACGGCCGGCCCACAGCGCTGGGCGACGGGTTCCGACGTTACTCGTCGTTCTCGCAGCGGCCTCGCAGCGCGGTTGTTGACGAGGAGCAGAGCCATGACGATCTGCCAATAGACACCCCAGTCGACATGTCCGCGAATCCATCCCGCTCCCTCTCTGATCAGTTCCGTCACCTCGAGGTCGACTCGTCCCGCTCGACTGCGCCGTCGCCCTCGTCGCTCCGTCCCGCCAGCACCGCCAGCCAGCATGCCAGCGCCATGGCTGAGCTGCTCCCCGCTGACGATGGCATGGCCCATCTGCGCGAGCGCATCCACGAGATCCGCGCCCTGAGCATATCCGACCAGGAGCGCGCCCGCATGATCCACAACCTCATGACGGAGAAGTACAACCACATGCGCCCGACGTCCCCCGCAAGCTTCATCTCACACGACCGCCCCTTTACCCCGACCTCCGGCCAGTCCCTCTTCTCCGACGTCCATGCGTCATCGCCCTACTCGTCCACCACCGACGTGACCCCCGACATCTCGTACAGTCTTCGCGAGGGCGACTCGAACCCCACGTATCGGCCCCATCACGACCACGGCGCAGAGCACGGCGAAGACGACGAGGAGGACAGCGCCGAGGGGGAGCTTGTGCTCGGCTGCCAGCACTACAAGCGCAACGTCAAAGTGCAATGCTTCGAATGCCGCCGCTGGTACACGTGCCGACACTGCCACGATGCAGTCGAGGACCATAACCTGAACAGGAAGCTGACACAGAACATGCTGTGTATGGCATGTGGTACGCCCCAACCAGCAGCCGAGGTGTGCAAGAACTGTGAGACGGAAGCCGCATGCTACTATTGTGACATTTGCAAGCTCTGGGATAACAACAGCAAGAAGAAGATCTACCACTGCCCAGACTGTGGTATCTGCCGGCGAGGAGAAGGTCTGGGCAAAGATTTCTATCACTGCAAGGTACGTCCTGCTTTAGACGCACTTTGGACTAGACTGATTGTGTGCAGAGTTGCAATGTTTGCATATCCATCTCTCACGCGACCTCGCACAAGTGCCTCCCGCGTGCTACCGAGGGCGACTGTCCAATCTGCGGCGACCATCTCTTCACTTCGTCTACTGCTGTCGTGTCCATGCCTTGCGGCCACTATCTCCACAAAGGATGCTACAACCTCTACATGCAGACTGCGTACAAATGCCCAATTTGCAAAAAGAGTGCTGTGTGTATGGATCTGCAGTGGCAGAAGTTGACTCAAGCAATCGAGGGTCAGCCCATGCCAGAGCAGTTCGCAAATACACGGGCAGTTGTCCAGTGCAACGACTGTTCAGCAAAATCTTCTGTCAAATATCACTGGCTTGGCAACCAATGCGGTACATGCGACTCTTACAACACCAACGAGCTCCGCATTCTGAACGGGCCAGAGAGTGAAGAAGCTGCCAATGCGATACTAGACGCCGACCTTGATTCAGGCTCGAGATCGCCTGTGAGCGTCAGCTCGCCCTCCTCCCAAGCACCACTTCGTTCGCCTCGGTACTATTTCCAACCAGATGAGCCTGAAGAGACATGGCTACCAGGTCAGCTGCCCTCTTTCCCTTTCCAGATGCCGCAGTTTCCTGGCAGACCGCGCATGCCGCAGATGCCTCAGATGCCACAATTTCCATCTCTACCGCAGTTCCCACCGCTGCCAAACTTCCCACAGATACCGCAATTCCCACAAATGCCTCAGATGCCTCAAATGCCTGATGCTGCACAGCAAATGCTTGAACGCGTGCGCCAATCATTCGATGCTTATCTCAACCCGACGGGAGATATTCGAGCTGAAGATGTGCCCTTTATCGATCTCAGCAACGACGACCGCGCCGAACGTCCCGCGACAGATGGTACCACGGTTAAGGAACCGTCACTCCCGCAGTACGTTCTGGAGCGGTTCACGCAGTCGCTCGTACGCTTTAGGAACGATTTGAACCCAGCTTTGTTCGAAGACATCCCGACATTGGATCTTTCGCAAGATCGTGATCCCGAAGGATTGCAGTTCTGGGGTGAAGATGGTGGGCGGCTGAATCGCTTCGTTGCCGGCGATGAAGACGATGAGGACGACGAGGACGACGAGAGTAGCAGCGATGAAAGCGAACACCATGAAGATGAAGACGACGATGACGATGATCTTGACGTTACCAAAAAGCGTGGTAAGGAATTCGACCTGCCTGGTCATGTGTAAGGAGTTTGCGGAGCGGGCGTTTTGGGAAGGCAAAAGGATGTTCTACGAATATTGCTTTGGGGCGGGCCTGGATAACAACCTAAAAATTCACGAAAAGCCATTTTATAAAGCAACAGATACCCAAATAGAAACGTTTTGTTATTGAGCCATGCATCATGGTGTTCCACTTGCTTGCACAAGCCTCGATTCACGTGCGTCATGGTCCGTGCTCAACGCGCTAAGTAAGCGGGCACACTGGTGGCATCCGATTTTCGAATATCGTGACTTTTCGACCTCCAAGCCTCAAACTCGCATCCTCATCGTCGACTAACCCCCGCAGCGAGAACCTCTGTCAGTATGTATTGCGCTCCCAGTCTGTGTTCAAATCAGTCGATTTGCGCAATAGTCGCGAATCGCAATCCCAGCTGATTGCTGTAACGAGCATTTGCTAACACACTCCCTCCAGAAATGGCCCCAACCACCAAGTCCGCCGGCAAGAAGTCTGCCGGAAAGACCGGCCGCAGCGCCATCGCCGATGTCGTCGCCCGCGAATACACCATCCACCTCCACAAGCGCGTATGTTGATTCAGTTTTGTGAAGTCCACAGATGGTCTCGCGGAACCTTGGGTGGGTGCTCGACCAGGCCGATCACACTGGCTTGAGCATCTGCCTTTGGTCACGCAGGCATTGGGCGGAAGACTGAAGAGAACATAAGGCTAATACATTGGGTATAGGTTCACGGCGTCAGCTTCAAGAAGAGGGCCCCCAAGGCTGTCAAGGAGATCCGCGCTTTCGCTAAGCAGGCTATGGTATGTGCTATGGAAGAACCACCGGCCCATGGCACGCGCGCTACGTGCGCGTGCTGTCATGGTGCCGCCATTCGTACAAACTCAGGCTAATTGTCTCGATGTAGGGCACCAACGACGTCCGCCTAGACCCCCAGCTCAACAAGAAGGTCTGGGAGTCCGGTATCAAGGGCGTTCCCTTCCGTCTCCGTGTCCGCATCTCCCGTAAGCGTAACGACGAGGAGGGTGCCAAGGAGAAGCTCTACTCTTACGTTCAGGCCGTCAACGTCAAGGACCCCAAGGGTCTCCACACCCAGATTGTTGAGGATGCTTAGAGGAATCCCGCGAACAAGGGGGAAGGATGATGTGCATATCAAAAGCATGGCGTTCCGGCGGGTTGTGCTGAGTAGCTACTATGGATATCTAGAGCGAAAGGCTGGTGAAATGATACCTCAATGACAGATCATGCCCCGCCACGTTTGATGGACTTGGAGACTTGAACCACTCTAATTACTTGCTGCCACAATGAGTGATGTATTGAAGAAGAAATCCTTGCGACGGACTAAGATGCCATCACGACTGACAGCAAAGCAGACATTGACTAGGTACTGCCAGCGTCGCTCACTACCGTGCACATAAATTCCGCTGAATACTAAAACTGTGGTCTACCAGATCATGTTCGGCTTCTCGCGCTTTTCCAAAGAGTACCTTGCATAAGCGGCTCTACGTAGCTCGGCCCTGGGGGGAGCCGAACATTAGGTGCTTACCAAAGCCTTGGATACTGCTCGGCATGTTATTTGCTCCAATAATTCCGTAGCAGAGAATATAGATAAAGCATACAGAGCGACTTCCAACATGCAATTTGTATATTCTCGACCTTCATCAATCATCCCCGGTTGACGTCAGACACTCGTCTTACCCCCGCCTGTAACACGCGAACCACCAACTTTCACAACCCAACTATCGCACCACCTAACCATATCCCATCCTGAAGACCGACCGCGAACATGGTAAACTTCAACATAGCTTACACCTCCCGTATCAATCCCGCCGGCGCAACACCGGTCCTCAACCAAACACAGATCTGGGCCGGCCTACAGCGCAAGATCCGTTTCGCCCAAGAATTCGTCCCTGTAATTGAGAGCTGCGACGTACTCGAAGAAAAAGATGGTGTGGTAACCCGAGATGTCAAGTTCAAGAAGGGAATGGGGCCCAAGGATCAGGCCAAGGAAGTCGTAAGGAGCTACTGGCCGAGTTGGGCAAGTACAAATCGTTCGCAAAGTCGACGTTTTTGGCTGATGGTGTGTGAAGGTCGATTTTGAACAGGAGGATGGAACGCATATTCGCAACATCGTCTCCGATGGCCCGTCGGGCGAGATCGAGGACTTGAACATGACGTACATGTTTGAGTTTGTTGTGCCGCATGTGCAGGAGGGGACTCCGGAGGCGGAGAAGGAGATTCAGAAGTTTAAGGGTGTAAGTACTTACTCTTTTTGTCAAGATCGCGCGCATGACATGTGCTGGGGTTCGATTGGTTGCTGACGAAGTGACAGATGGCAAAGAAAGCGGTCGAGAGTAGTATTGATGCTATTCGGGAGATGGTCAAGGACGGGAGGATCAAGGAGTGAAGTCGTTTGTAGGCTCATGGAGAGGCTGTATCTGCACCTGGGTAATCAAACGATTCCACATACTGAAGAATCATTTTTTACTACGACTAGCCAGCAAGCGATAGTGTTGTGCAAAAGCGATGTCCGCTGCATCGCGCGATCCCCACATATACGACGAAACAACAAATCTCTCTGTCCATTTGTCCTGCTTTAGAGCCTTCATAGCCATCTCTCTGTTGCTCTCAGTGCGAAATAACTGAGCCAGTTGCACAATACCTGGTAACATGCGCTTTTCGACAAACTCATCTAACAGGCCCTCCTGTTCACATAGCGCCATCATCAGCAGGTTGTATATGAACCTGGAAGACAACGAGATACTGTGTGTTTCCGCTACCTTTCTCAACCCAGCATCAGCGATGATCGGTCTAGTCCTAGAGCCGTGGAGTGAGTCATCTATATCGTGACCAGTATTGAGGTAATCGAGACCTCTCATGAGGATGCGTCGCATTTCGCTGAGAACGTGGAAGTCTGAAGTTCTGTCACACGCTCGGCAGACACACTCAAAGCGTAGTATACGGTGACGGTCGTCCCTAGTTCTGTAATCAAAGTCTGTTTCGTAACACAAGAGTATCTCGGCGCCGGCTTTGATGTCACAGGTGGCGTAGCTGGTAATGGAGTCGTCAGGTTGAGCGTCATCTGGAATTTTGCAGTTGGGAAGGCAAGAATGGTTGAATCGTGAATGCAGAAGGAAGAACCCATGCGCCATGCCAGGTTGTGCGGGGATAGTGAACGAGTTTTCTGCGAAAGCTCTCTCCATGGTTGGAAAGATGCCGTCGCCATTGTCTCGAACACTGAGGAACTGGGCTTTCTCTTTCTTCGATAGTGCGCAGTAGGCGGCAAACACATCTCTTTCCTCAATCATCCGATGGGGCTTCCGGATGACGAAGAGAGGCTTTTCTTGTAGAATCGTTTCTCCTTTGAGGATCTTTCGCGTGGCAAATACACCCCATCCTTTCCCAGGTGAGACACCGAGTCTGAAAGGAGCATCGTTGGGGACTTGGATGCTGTGGTAAGCTGCCCAGGTCATGCTGAGGTTAGGTCATGCTCAGCGACGCGAATTTGGTTAGACTTACGGTGGTTAGCATTATTTTGGTGTGAATCCATGGCTCTCGATCATTTCTTAGCTCTGCATTGCCGGAAAATGTGGATTACAGTTTGAAGAAGTAGCCGAACAAAACCTGTCAATGATATGCTGTGCCACAAGCGAACCTGCTGCGAAACGACAGGCAGCTTTGTAGCGAACAGGCGGCAAGGCACGCATCATGCAAGGAGCCCCTTGATGGATCACTCCATTGTCTCTGGCTTAATACTGCATTCTGATGTATTTCTCCCAGGTCTCTTAGCATCTTGCGTCGACGTAAGATTGCATCTGGCGCAAATGCAAGCCATCAGATGTCTCGCATCTATCCGACGGGCTGCCTGGTAAGGCGTCCAGCTGTGACCAAGCTGTCTAGTAGTCTGATTGAGACGAGCATCGACCACTTGATCGCTCGATCTGATCATGGTAAACGTGTGTTTTGATAATACTGAGATCACCAATTTGTGACACTGCTTTGTTCGGGTGATTAGGCTGCCAGCCATAATCGCAGTGGGTAGTCTTGGTCGCCATGGTGCGATTCCCAGTGAGCCGGATGTACAAGTCAAACACAGCGACCGTGTCAAGATAGCTGCATCACGTCATCTGCATGCATCGACAATCCGGCGGAAGTGGTGATGGAGGAGGAAGGATGCAGGGTATCAGTCGATCGCATGTGGAGCCCTGAGCACTAGTGCTTGCCTCTCGGCACGGGTAGTTCCAGTTGACAAACGCGACTTCACCGCGAAACCCGTGCCTCTGCAACAACGTCAGCGCCTCACACCCCCACCACTGCGAGCAGCCAGGAAGACGGACCCGATCCAGGTCTAGCAACGCCCGACTACCAGTAGCCTCAGCAGCAGCTCGGCAAGCGTGCCCGCACAATCTCTCCGCCGCCCAAGTGCCCCACCTTTGTCTGTACACAACTTCTGCAAGGCAGCGAACCTTTGCGCGCCCGCCCTCCGCCCACGCCCCACGCGCCCATACGCAACCGCTGCAAGAAGCTGAGCCCACGCTTGAGCTTCTTGGGGACATAGACGATATCACAAGGCTGATTGGGAGCTTTTCCCGCCGCGCTGCAGCCCGCCATGTCTCTGTCAATTGAAGAGCTCGACGCCACAGTGCGCGCCTTCTATGAGGGCCGCGGTGAGCAAGTACGTATCTATGCGACCCCGACCAAGGCGTCCCATGAGAACACGGCTAACATGTCGCCCACTATAGCAAAAGCAAGCTCAGGCTACGCTGAACCAGGTAGGCGTCTGCAATCACCATCGCTGTAGGCTTGTCCCGCTAACCCTCGCATAGTTCAAAGAGAACCCAGACGCATGGCTTCTTGTTGACAAGATCCTATCCGATGCGCAGTACCCGCAGACGAAGTGTGAGTGCAGCGACGTGCTACAAGGCTGGTGGTCCTCGTTGCTAACAGTCGGCAGATCTCGGACTCCAGGTTCTCGACAATGTCATCATGACTAGATGGAAGGTGCTGCCTCGAGACCAGTGTCAGGGTATGCCACAGAACACTCCGTCTTCCGAGCGCTGCTAACCCAGTCAGGTATCCGAAACTTCATCGTCAACTTGATCATCTCGCTGTCCAACAACGACGAAAGCCTCCGCAACGAGCGCACCCTCCTAAACAAGCTCAACCTCGTCCTCGTCTCCGTTCTGAAGCAGGAGTGGCCCCACAACTGGCCGACCTTCATCAACGAGATCATATCGTCCTGCCACAGCAGCTTAGGAATATGCGAGAACAACATGGTCATCCTGCGACTTTTGTCTGAGGAAGTCTTTGATTACTCCGAGGAGCAGATGACTTCGGTCAAGCGAAAGGAACTGAAGCAGAGCATGTGCGACGAGTTCACGGCCATCTACCAGCTCTGCTCAGAGGTTCTGCGGACAGCCACCGAGGCGTCTCTGATTAAGGCGACACTCGAAACCTTATTGCGCTTCCTCAACTGGATCCCTCTCGGCTACATCTTCGAGACACCTCCAAGCGGCCAAAGCCTGATCGAGACCCTGCGAAGCCGATTCCTCGAAGTCCCCGATTTCCGCAACATCACCCTGAAGTGCTTGACTGAAATCGCCGGTCTACACACAGAACCTGCATACGACGATAAGCTTGTTTCTATGTTCACCGAGACATTGACGGCCATCTCGAAGATCATACCTCTTTCCCTGGACCTGAAGAGCACATACTCTTCAAGCAATGGTCGGGACCAGGAGTTCGTTCTGAATCTCGCGCTTTTCCTGACAAATTTCTTCACCATGCACCTGAACGTCATCGAAAACCTAATGAACAGGGACTTCCTCACGCATGGCCATTTCTACCTTATTCGCATAAGCCAGATCGACGATCGCGAGGTTTTCAAGATCTGCCTGGAATACTGGACCAAGCTCGTCTCGGAGCTCTACGATGAGATGCAGGCGCTTCCCATAACGGACATGAATCCTCTCCTGAACATGGGCATCCCCGGCAACGGCGGTCGCGAGTTGGCCAACTACCCTCTACGGAAGAACAAGTACACCGAGATTTTGTCCAACCTCCGAACAGTCATGATTGAGAAGATGGTGAGGCCCGAGGAAGTCCTCATCGTCGAGAACGATGAAGGTGAGATCGTCCGTGAATTCGTGAAGGAGAGCGACACGATCCAGCTGTACAAGTCCACTCGCGAGTGCCTCGTCTTCCTTACCCACTTGGACGTTAACGACACCGAGCAAATCATGTCGGAGAAGCTGGCCCGCCAAGTCGACGGCTCAGAGTGGTCATGGGCTAACTGCAATACCCTCTGCTGGGCCATCGGTTCCATCTCTGGTGCCATGAACGAGGAGACAGAGAAGCGCTTCTTGGTCACCGTCATTAAGGATCTACTCGGTTTGACTGAGATGAAGCGAGGAAAGGACAACAAAGCCGTTGTCGCCAGTAACATCATGTATATTGTCGGTCAATATCCTCGATTCCTCAAGGCCCACTGGAAGTTCCTCAAGACAGTCGTCAACAAGTTATTCGAGTTCATGCACGAGACCCACGAGGGTGTACAGGACATGGCTTGCGATACGTTCATCAAGATCGCGAACAAGTGCCGACGACACTTTGTTGCTCTTCAGCCCGGAGAGACCGAGCCCTTCATCGACGAGATCGTTCGCAACCTGAGAAAGATCACCGCCGACCTCTCACCCCAGCAAGTCCACACTTTCTACGAAGCCTGCGGTTACATGATTAGCGCACAAGGACAGAAGAGCATGCAGGAGCGCCTGATCGCCGATCTGATGTCCCTGCCAAACTCCGCATGGGACAACATTATCGCCCAAGCTAACCAAAACCCCGCTTGCCTCCAAGATTCAGAAGTCATCAAGATTGTTGGTAACATTATGAAGACTAATGTCGCAGCATGTGGTTCAATTGGACCCTACTTCTACCCCCAGATCGGCCGGATATACTTCGACATGTTGACAATGTACCGCGCGAGCTCACAGCTTATCGACGAAGCTGTCCAGCGAGAGGGTAACGTTGCAACAAAGATGCCCAAGGTCCGCGGCCTTCGTACGATCAAGAAGGAGATTCTGAAACTTATCAACACATACGTTGAGAAGGCCGACGACTTGGAGATGATCCACAATAACATTGTGCCGAAGCTGCTAGAAGCTGTCTTGATTGACTACAAAAACAATGTTCCCGATGCTCGCGAGGCCGAAGTGCTGAATGTCATGACGACGATTATCAACAAGCTACATGTACGTTGGCGCCCCAATCTGAGCAAGCACATGGTCGGACTCGCTCAGCCACTATCAAAACATATGCTAACCTTATCGCAGAGTATGATGGAGGATCAGATCATCAACATCATGGACAGCGTCTTCGAATGCACCTTGGACATGATCAACAAGGACTTTTCGGAATACCCCGAACACCGTGTCGAGTTCTTCAAGCTTCTACGCACCATCAACCTCCGCTGCTTCCCGGCTCTGCTTCGACTCGATGCCCGATCATTCAAGTTTGTTATTGACTCCTGCATGTGGGCAAGCAAGCACGACAACCGTGAGGTTGAGAGCGCCGGTCTGTCCATGTGCTTCGAGCTGGTTTCCAACATGTCCGAAACAGACCAGCAAACCTGCAACTCCTTCTTCCAAACATTCTTCACGACCATTCTTCAGGATGTATTCTTCGTGGTCACTGATAGCGATCACAAAGCCGGTTTCAAGTCCCAGTCGATGCTGCTGGCTAAAATGTTCTGGCTTGTCGACTCAGAGAAGCTGCAGGGTCCCATATACACGTCGCCAGATATGGCTCAGGCAGGCACCCCGAACCGAGAGTTCCTGCGGAACTTTGTCGGCAACCTGCTGGCGACTGCCTTCCCCAACCTCCAGACGTAAGTTCTATCCATTAGCTTGTATGACCCATGCTAATCAAATTCAGTGCCCAAATTGCATCCTTCATCGATGGACTGTTTGCGACCAACTCCGACCTGAACCGTTTCAAGGTCATTCTGCGCGACTTCCTGATCTCCCTGAAGGAGTTCTCTGGCGACAATGCTGAGTTGTTTGCCGAGGAGCGTGAACAGGCTGCCAAGACCGCGAAGGAGCAAGAGCGTGAACGAGCTATGAAGGTCGGTGGTCTGCTGAAGCCTTCGGAGATGGATGATGATGAGTTGTGACTTGA